>NC_064256.1:41107974-42440474 GCF_003254725.2 Canis lupus dingo | reverse complement strand
CTGAGTCACCCTGTGTGCTCTAGGCGTGTGTTCCTTTACAGAGCTTTATGAGCCTTTTCTTTTTCTTCTAACACATGTTTCATTTTAAATTGTCCATTCGATTTCTATGGCTTCCGTTTACTTCTTGTGAGATTGGAAAATGGTCCTGGGAGAATGTTGCTCGCTGAAAGCGAAGAAGAATGAACCAATTCGCTGTTCACTTGACGCACGGGCTTTATGAAAACGTCAATGGTAGAACAGAGCGAAGGGCTGCTTTTCACAACTGTTCACACGGCACCGTGGGGCCTGAGTTCTAGTCTTAGTTGTTTCACTAACCACCTTATGGCCTTGGACCCGCTCCTTCATCTTTCTGCCCTTGATTGTCTCACCCATAACATGACATGGTTTTCCCTGGAGGAGCTCTAAATTTGCTCCCAGCTCTATAATTCTCAACATCTGTGTTGAGAGCCAACAGTGGGGTGCAGTTGTGTCATAGGAAAAGGGAAAGTAAAAGACTTTGTGTGTAATCCGGGACCAGGGCAAGTACCATTCCAGGCCCTGTTACCTTGTTCCTTCTGATGGTCTGTTGCAAAGTAGCCTGGATAAGACGAATTACCCTACTCTTAGGAAGCACTACATTTTTCTCTACTCTTACTGGCCTTATAGCTAAAATGGAGCCCCCATTACAGATTCTTCCCTTAAGTGAGTAGGAGTATAGTTTAAAGGCTATTGTTAGTATCCCGGAGGGAGGCCATGAGATGTCATGGTTAGAACAGCTCAAATTTCTTTTCTTTTTTTAGAGATTTTATTATTTATTTATGAGAGACGCAGAGAAGCAGAGACACAGGCAGAGGGAGAAGCAGGCTCCCTGCAGGGAGCCCGATTCGGGACTTGATCCCAGGACCCCGGGATCACGACCTGAGCTGAAGGCAGATGCTCAACCACTGAGCCATCCAGGTGTCCTGAAGAGTTCAAATTTCCACTGTGCTCCTGTCCGGCTGGGTGGCCCTGGAAAGACACTTAACTTGCTCGAGCCTTTGTTTCTTTATGTGTAACTGCAGATCCTAATACAAACCTGATGGATATATTTTGAGAATTAAGTCAATTGAGTTTAACACATGCTGTGGACTTAGCAAGGGTTCCATAACTGGTAGTGATGAGAATAGTTGTAAAACCTGCTCCTTTCACACATTATTCGCTGCTGCCTTCCTCAACCATGGAACTGGATCGAAACATTTACAGCTTCCATAACTTTCACTCGGAATAACTAATAGGAACTTAACTGGATCTATGCTACATGGTGTAGTGGGCCCTCAGCATCTCTCTGGGCCTAATGTTTCTGTAATACCTAACTTTGCACCTACAAAGATGTTTCTGCAGGCTCCTATTTTTCTCACGCAGCATGTTCCCTTCACATATTCTGCTTGCATACTTCACATCTCAGGCCATTTCAACTATCATTAAAACGTTTCTCTTTCACTTACTGGCAGTTTCTTTTTCCAAGAAGTAAAGCAATGAAAGAAAGTCATTTCAGCAGAAATGCTGGGTGTTCATTAGTGAGTAGCAGACAACAAAGTCACGGGGATGTGAGTGCTGGGCGGTCACCCAGTTCATTCAGTAGCTGTATTAGTGCTGCCACATACCAGCCTGGTAGCAGACAATTCGAATTTGTTCCCCAGTTAAATGACAGCTTTCCATGTGTCATGTACCATTGGGATGGCTGAAGAAAGGCCAAAACCACCAGTATTTAATCTGTGACAGCTAAATCCATAGATGCCAATGTTCTCCGAGGCTTCCCCGGGGGGAAGGGGAAGGTGGGGTCCAGGACAGATACACCAAAGTCAGATAAGAGGATGACCCGTTCACTTCCAAGACAAAGGAAGAGAACTGTTGATTTGAAATGCCTAGAAATCTTGATACTACCTTGCTCCATCCCTCCTTGAAACTTAGGAAATGACCATCTCGAAACATCTACTTAAGTTCTTTCATTAGTCCCATCATAAAGAAATTTGGCATCCAGATGGAAGAGAAAGAAGGAAAGAGAGAAAGAAGAAAGAAGGAAGGAAGGAAGGAAGGAAGGAAGGAAGGAAGGAAAGAAAGAAAGAAAGAAAGAAAGAAAGAAAGAAAGAAAGAAAGAAAGAAAGAACAAATTTAGAAAACGACCCCAAACCAAGCATACTACTAGTCTCAGTATTGGCAGAATGACTGAAATATACACTAACTACAAGCTTCTTGGAGCTCTGGTATCTGGGAGAGTAAACCAGCAAGCCTAAAATGAAGCAAGGAGTTTCTTTGCACTAGGTCCCATCTCTTTGCCCTCAAACTCAGAAAAACTGTCTTTACCAAGGAGAAACTCAGGCAGCCATCTCTCTATTGTACAATTATTACATGACGGTCAAGATAAAGACAGGTAGCCAGAGAGGCAGTAGAGCTGTGCAAGAAAAATATATAGAACATGTGAGATGGGGTGGCCCAGGTGGTTCAGCGGTTTAGTGTCTGCTTTCAGCCCAGGGCGTGATCCTGGAGACCTGGGATCGAGTCCTATGTCCCGCTCCCTACATGGAGCCTGCTTCTCCCTCTGCCTGTGTCTCTGCCTCTCTCTCTCTCTCTCTCTGTCTCTCATGAATAAACAAACACACAAACAAATAAATAAAATCCTAAAAAAAAAAAAAGAACATGTGAGAAATTTGTCAGGGCCTATGAACATCAACCAGCATCCACAATATTGCCTCCTCTATATTGTTAACTTTGCTTTAGAGAATTTTCTTTCTTCTGTGTCATTTTGAGTTTCTTAGAAGCAGTAATTGTGACTGCATTTTAAAACTCAAACTAGGAGTTTTTGTTGGGGCGCCTGGGTGGCTCAGTTGATTAAGGGTCTGACTCTCGAGTTCGGCTCAGGTCATGATCTCAGGGTTGTGAGATGGAGCCCCGAGTGGGGCTCTGCACTGGGCATGGAGCCTGCTTAAGTTTCTCTCTCTCTGCTGCTTGTACTATCTCTCTTAAAAACAACACAAAACAACCCAAACTAACAGTTTTTGCTGTGTAATTAGATTTCTTGAAATCTATTATATTTATATTTATTGTTTATATAAATTGTTGCAATCATTCGGGTTACTTTTATTGCTATCATACTGTTTTATGTTTTTCTTTAATACTTCTTTGTTCTTTATGGTCATTTTACTGTACAAACTATATCTTGTTTGTTTTTAATCTACTCTAGCAGCTACAAATTTCTAATAGTTGTAGCAATATTACTTAATTTATATCTCTTGAAATAATAATTTCATTACCAAAATGATTCTTTTTGACACTGGCTCTATCAAGACACACCATTTTTTATCATTTTATTTTATCTTGTCGTCTTTTCCCCCATGTTTTATTTGTTCTTTTATATGAAGGCTATATATATATATATATATATATATATATATATATCAAACCTAGGGTGTCATTATTAAAATATCTTTTAATTATGTATCTTCTTTATGAAGAATTGATTTAGGATTTTGTGTTTGTTTGTAACCAATTTGTACAATGACTCTTTAGGATTTCATGGGTTTCAAAGGTCACCACTAACCTCTTGGTATTAAGAGTTTCTATGCTTGAGTTCTCAATTTGTGATCTCTCAGAGTGTCATTTTCAAGGAATTGTTTCAGTTGAGACGTTTATGGAATTCTTGCAATGACAACTTGACTAGGTATATACATTTTTTTAAATTCACGACCTCAAAAGTCTAGGAATTCTATTGTTTATTGATATTTAGTGCAGCAGAAGTAAAACTAATGAATCTGATTCATTCCCCTGTAATAACTTTTTCTCTTCATGGATACAGAAATGATATTGTCCTGACATGCATGCACGTACATCAATGGATAATGAAAAAACTACAGGTATCTCATATTCCTGTTGATTGTTGTCAAAGGCTGTTGATTGTTTGCTATAATTTCCTCCAAATAGTTTTCTTTGCATATATCAGCATTATTACTCATGCAATATTTCTCTCTTTTTTAAAAAAATGGGCTTATGGCAGCATCTCATTTAACTCACCTAAATGATGATGATTTGAAATACCATCTTTGTCCCTTGAATATTATCCAAAATACATATTCATTTAGTATATGATTACAGTTTACTGCCACATATTTCCTCTATACTGTGTACTGTTCTCACCCTAGTGAGAGCCAGCAGAGCTGATTCGATTACACATTTTTGGCCAGTGAGGGTTTCTGCTCCAGATTGCAACTGCCCTTAACCAATGAGAGTTCCATAGGTCTCCCACAGGTTGTTATGCAATACATGTTATTTGTGCTCCTGGGCTTCTCTTTCTACTATTTGTTTTGAATTCTGGAAGAAACTTTAAGCTACTCTTGACTATCAAAAGGTTTACTGGTGCTTAATACTTACAGTAAATGCTTAAACATTTGTTGGTATCCATGGTGCTGCACCTGGCCCAAAGAAACAAAAGAAGAGAATCATGCTAGTAGTTAAAATTAAAGTGTTGAACCTTCATGGTACATTTAATGACAGTGGTCTAGGAAGCAGAGGATAAAGATTAATTGGTGACTCTGGGAACACTTTGACATTATGAAAGTCATCATAAATAACACCTTAGCCTGGAAGAATGGGCCTCCAATTACGTAAACTGTAGCTGGTATCTTGCAACTATTTCAAGGAATTTAAGGAGCAAGGAGAAGCCATCGCCAATGTTGAATGTAAGAATTCAGCTCCCAAAGTACAGGGCTGTAATGACTTGCATAACCATCTGACTCAAAGGAAGCTCCCATTTCCAGAAACTAATCAGTCTCCCCACACTAAACAGAATATGTGTATAGAGTCCAAAGTATTTTGCAGCATTATTTGAACTTTTAACTTTATAAAACATCAATACATACTGGACATCTTTAATGATGGCATGTGCATAATGTATCTCATTCTTTCCAAAGACTCCATAACATTTCTTTGTATTAACTTACTATAATTTGTCGAATTAATCCTCTGTTAGTGGATATCTGAGTTGTTTCCAATTTTCTATGTTACAAACAATACTGCAATTGTCATAATACCCTAGAAGATGCTATTTTTTGAGAATATTTATTTCTCTGTGTCCTCACCCACACGAGGGGTTATCAAGTGTTTTAAATGTTTTGCAATTTATAAGGAAAAATTTCTCTTATTGTGCTTAATTTGCAGTTCTTTAATATTAACACATCGATATGTCTTTTTTGTATTTGTGGGACATTTAGACTTTAAATCCTACCAGCTCCTGGTTCATATCACTTGCCCATTTTTCTTTCGGATGTGTTTATAACACTAAAATTTTTTTCTAATATGTTTAGTAAATTTCATACAAAAATACTGTGTAGTCATTATAGATTCTATTTTCAAAGGATTTTTAATGATGGAAATATTCATTATACAGTAAGTAGAAATAAAACAGAGTATAAAATTGTATATAATGTATCATCCTGGTCTTTTTTTTTTAATGCATAGAAAAAAGTCTGGGAGGTGGAAATGCACACATATATTAAGGTGACTTGAGGGGGTGAAATTATAGGTAACGTTAAAATTTTCTTGGTAATTTTAGTATTTTCCAGAATTACTATAAAGCACAATTCCTTATGTAGTCAGAATGAACAAAAAAAGCTATAGTTTTGTGATTATGACTGATCTCTAAGAGTTGTAACTGTTCTGTGCCTCGAGGGCACTGGTGGTGAGCTCCTGAGAAATGTTAACACAGTGGCTCCTTAAGTCAGGATGCAACTGTCTGTAAGACCATGGTGGGGGTGTGGGTGGGGGGAGAAAACAGGCAGCTGACAGCCCGCATATAGACCAGAGGGTCCACACTGCACTGGGGCAGGGCAAGGGGTAGAGGCCAAGAGACCCCACTGGCTGATACAAACAAAAGCAAGTCTTTTTATTTTGGTCACGGTTTTGGTATTTATGGGTGAGCGATACATACCCCCAAAGATTTCACTTTTATGTTAAGAATTTAGTTATGTACAACAGCTAACCTCCTTAAAAAGTTATTAAAGATATTACAATTTGATATTTGCCAAGAAAATGGGAGTGTTTCAAGTTGCCACATTTTCCAGCCTCTCATATCCAAACACACTGCCTTGGCCCTCATCGCAGAAGTTCTTCCCAGGAGCTTCTGCTTGCCACCTACCCTGTCTCGTTTGGCTCAGTGGCTCCAGATTTCCTGTTGGTTACCCCTGGTGTCCTTGTCATCACCTGCAAGCTGAAGACTTCTCTCCCCAGTCCCTTCCTAATCCCTCAGGGATCACTAAGCGAGGCAGCTGGCATAACAGTCTTGACTAAAGATGGGAGGTTTGCATGGGGGTTTAGCAGTGCAGAAAAGGAGAATAGTGGAAGGCAGCAGGGTCTTAGCTTATGACCATTACAGATACTTCCACTCTCGGCCCATGTGCGCCTTCCTGCAAATCACTGGCATCTACTTCCTGCAAGCCAGAGCCTCTTCTCCCATCTTTGCCTCTCCCTGAGTCCCTGCTCCTTGGTCTCCCGTGCTGCCTCTTACCCAAGAGCCCACAGCACAACAGATGTGCATCACTGTCCAAGGAAGGTAGCATTTTTACATAGAGAAATTTTGGTCTTGTTCTGTCCAAACCATTCCCGCCCAGATTAGGTGTAAGTGTAAAGTCTATTAAAGCGTTTTCCCATTCAAAAAGAAAAATCACTTCCAAGGAAAAATTCTGCAGTTACTCCCGCAAAGTAAGGAGGATAAACAGCAAAGAGTCTTTAAAACAGTAAGGCTCTCCCACTCCTCCTCGAGAGCCCACGGAGTCCTCTCATTCGGTCCTCTGTTAAATTTGCTGCCACAGTGGCTGTTTACCAAGCAGAATGGAAAAATTTTAGTATTTTAGTAGCCAATAGGGTTTCCATATCTTAATAGCCTAGAGCATACCTGCTATGTGGCAGCCCTGAACATAAAGATATAGAATTATAGAATCCCTGAGTTGAGAGATAGGCGCAGTCTCTAAAAAACTCTTCTGAATGATGCCCCTGGACATGAGCTCCTCAGAAGCAAAGACTGCACTGCTTCCTGCAGTGACTGCCACCCCACAGAAGCTCTGTGACTGATGACCAGTTCAATGAGAGAATGAGCCAACACTCATTGCTGTATGATCGACAACTTGCGCACCTAGTCTTCTCTGGTCATCTCAAGTGTTAGGTAACTCACTATCATCTAAAGCTGCTCATGATTTTGTGGATCTCTACATTTTCTGTGCAGGAAAATGTGACTTTTAGTAGTTTTGCTCTTTTGTTTTCTGATAACTGTTTATAACAAATGCCTGGATCTCTCTCTATATTACATATATAGTATTTCATATATAATACATGCATTATTAACATATGCCTATTATATACATTTCTGTTCTGATTTCTATCTTTTTTTCAAGCAATATTCTTTCCCTATCACAGCTCCTTAGCCTCAAAATTTTCTATTCTTTATGGTCTAGCAGTAGCAGATGAGAATCACAGCAAAATCAAGGACAGACAGAAGGGGTACAGAAGCCTCATTAGCACTTAACACTCCTTCCATTGGCCTTAAGCTAAGATCAGCTCTCTCTTATGGAATCATTTACGTGGACCTTGAACACCAGAGCTCTGCGGAGGGTGGGGTGACGATTAATGCTCTTGGGACAGCTGATGGCTGGGACAACCCGGAATGATTGGCACACAAGCGTTTTGGAGAAAGTAGTCCCGCCAGAGGGTCAAGCTTATCATGACAAGGTTCTCTAGGGACACAGACCAGCTGTGCTTACTTTCAAATCGGCAGACTTACTTTCAAATCTAGGATGACCGGGGAGATGTTGATTTTGTCAAATTGCCTTTGTATCTCTTTTGGGGTTGAATTTGCTATACTCTCCATGTTTCACATGACAATGATGATTGTTACTGTTAATGATAATGAGAACAAAACACAAAGTCCTTAACAGAAATGATTTCTACTGATTTCATAACACTACCATGATGTGGACACTATAATTTTCATCTTACAGATGCAGATCACACAGAAAATAAGAGAGCCAGGCAATAAACAGATCTAAAGTCTATATACCCCTTCCTCTCTACATGGATTTGTGCCAAGTTGCTGTTGACCAGGGCAGAGCTGGAGGCTCACACTCTTCTCTCCTCCAGAAAGATAGGGGAGGCTTCCAAGTTTCCAATTTCCTTCTATTTTCAACAAAATAAGAACCACAATATTGTCTCATTCAAGCATAACAAAGAGAAATAAAGCGGTTTTTGAAAGGCTCAAGAAAAGCTACAGTTCTAACTCTGTAGACTAAGAAGGATGGAAAATTTAGAGCCGCCTAAACTCCCCTCTCCCCCTGCCCCCAGAACACAGGGTTTCCTACATATTTAACCTGTGATGTAGGAATATCATGGTCTTGTTACATTTTAGAAATGACACTGTGATTGCTAATAGTCACAACTGCCAACAACATTGGACTAAACTTACTTGATCATCAGAGAAATGCCCACACCAATACATACATGTACACCATGGATGCACGTAGTTTGTGTCCAGTTGGTCCTCATTATTTCACAGAATCAGTATTCATGAATCCACTTATTTGCTAAAATGTATCCGTAACCCCCAAATCCATACTGAGGGCACTTTGGCAGCTATTTACAGGTAGGCAGAGAGCAGTGACCAATTCAAGTCAACTGATACACACCTTCTTCCCAGCTGAGGCTGAACAGGATGATGGGCTGGCTCCTTGTTTCAGCTCTCTTACGATAAACAAGTGTCCCTTTCATGGTCTATTTAGTAGCTTATTATGTGCTTTTTGTTGATAATTTTGCTGTTTATAATGACCTCCTGGGTATACGTGGGGCTGTGATGTGCCCTCTAAAGAAAATACATGTGTTAGGTAAGATTCATTCAGGTACGAGTTTTAGTACTGTTCGTCATGAGTTCAATATTAATAAAGCAACAGTATATATTAAATAAAATTTCTTTAAACGGAATCAACAGAAAACAAGGTCATGTATTGATCAATTCAAGAAAGTGTTGTGCCCAGAGGCCCATAGGAACCTACCCCTGAATTTTCCTAAGGAGCAATGGGTCAATATATGCTAATCCAGTGTTCATGGTGACCCCATAGACCATCACTACTGTGACTAACAAGAACTAGCTGTGTGCTTATATACATAGTATGTGTGTGCATATGTGTGTGTGCACGTGTGTGTACTTGTACAGTACCTTATCTGAGTTCACTGAGGCCCTGAAAACTTTGTTTAATTTAGTGGGAAATGATACTTGGAGAAAACTGTTACCATACAATAAAGTACATTTTTCTTAATTAGGGCTTTACGGTCCTATAATTGGTCTTTTGTTTTGCTGCACTAATTTCGATCAGCAATAATTTGATTGCACCAGCATGATAATGTTGCTCAGCTACTGCTTGGAAGAGCGAGGACACGTGGGTTATAATGGTTTGCGAATGTTACTGCAAGAGCACTTACTTGGAATACGGCTACATTCCAAGCAACATTTTTTACTTCAGAAATCTCTCCAAGAGTTTGTTATCTAGTTGATAAATGGACTTTTGGACATAATAGTCTGTCCAGATCTCTCTATGTCAACATACACAGTATCCTTAACGAACTGAGTCAGACCCTGTCAAAGGCAAACCTGAATCCTCCTAAGTCCACTCCCCTACTGCTACCATGTGGGAGAGAAGAAAGGTGTTTGACAGTTTCATTTATCTTGCTGCCCCAGTTGCTTCCAGGAGCTTCCCAGAATCTCCCTGTTTTCCACATTTGCTCAGATCCAGCTTCAAGGCATCTTGAATTTAGGGAAGAAATTTAGTAAAAAGAAACAGTACAGACTAAGACAAAGTTGCTGTTTTTTTTTATTTGATCATCACTCTAATTAAATTATAAAAGCAGCCAATGTTGTGGAATTTCCATTGGGACTGTTAATTACCTATGTTGATTGGGCAAATGACTCGATTAGGCAGAGATTTCCTGATCTGTAAAAGTAGGGATCGTAAGAACAGTCTTTAGAGTCCCTTTTAGATGAACAATACCTAGACTCTATGCTTTGAGCTGGACTATTCAGGATAATATTGGGATTTTCTAGATCATCTTGACTTTAGGAAGATTTCTATGTGCTTTAGATCCTGCAAAATGCATAAACAAACATAACACTTCATATTCAACCTGACAACTGGCCCATTCGGTCTCCGTTGGCTGAAGACGTTAGTTTTCCTCCATGTGATCCTCAGAGATCACAAGTATTGTTAATTTGTTAGATCATGCACTCGACAAATATTATTGAGGCCCTACAGTGTTGTAGGCACATAAAAAACAAGATATGGTCCCCATATTTAAGTCAAACCAAGATAAGAGTTTGATAATTCTGTGCTTTAAGGTTAATAATTCAATACCTTATCAAATTATATTCTTTTAAAATATGCTCAACATTTTAAGCAATGAGAGAAATGTTTTTCTATTTATTTCAATACTATGGAATTATCTATATTTTACATACAAGAAATTGTGTGTGGCAAGCTGAGTTAATTGGGATCATGTTTTTTAGCTATTTTAGAAATTTTTTTAAGGGACCATAAAAACGACTCCTCCCTCCCCCCAAGCGGCTACCCCTGGCTCACCCTCATACTTCTGTCCTAGAGATTAAGAGCTTTTCTTTTTCTTTTTGGTAATCAATTATCAAATCAATCAGAAAATGTTTATTAAGTTTAAGATTTTAAGATTAAGCACTTATTAAAATATTTATTAGGTGGGATGCCTAGGTGGCTCAGTGATTGAGCGTCTGCCTTTAGCGCGGGGCATGATCCTGGAGTCCAGGGATCGAGTCCCACATTGGGCTCCCTGCATGGAGCCTGCTTCTCCCTCTGCCTGTGTCTCTGCCTCTCTCTCGGTCTCTCATGAATAAATAAGTAAAATCCTTAAAAAATATATAAAATATTTCTTAGGTAGCTTACTATAAAGCTATGATTTCTTTTGCTCCAGGTGCCTAAATATTTACTTTACTGTTTTTGTTATTTTTATAAGCTTTTCAACACTCTTTGTGAAATGAGATAAGGTAGAAATAAATGATTAGCTTAGGTAACATTGGTGGCATTTCTATGCATCAATTTAGCTCATGTTGTCTAGTCTGTTTATATTTTACTCTAACTGAAGTTAGGTAAAATATCTTTTTTTGAGAGGCAAAATCTTCCAAATATATAATCTGCTAAGTAAAGGATTGCATTTTCTTTTATTAGATTTTATACTATCTCTTATATAAATCAGTGCTTGACAAAGCAAATCATATTTTTCCATCAATTTACATTGTAAAGTCAAACCATTTTTATTTGCTCATAAATTTACCTTCCACTTTATTTCAGATCTTCAGTCTTCCCTTTCATTTTCTCTGCTCTTACAAACATTGATACAAACACTTATTTCTGAGTTCAAGAATACTGTTAACAAATCTTTTAGTAGAGTATTTTGGTAATAAAAAATAATTTCTACCCATAACTCATCTGCTTTGAACATTCAGATTTTTCTTTTTTTTTTTTAAATTTTTTTATTTATTTATGATAGGCACACAGTGAGAGAGAGAGAGAGAGAGGCAGAGACACAGGCAGAGGGAGAAGCAGGCTCCATGCACCGGGAGCCCGACGTGGGATTCGATCCCGGGTCTCCAGAATCGCGCCCTGGGCCAAAGGCAGGCGCCAAACCGCTGCACCACCCAGGGATCCCAGATTTTTCTTAATTTAGAGTTTATCACACTGGGATATATCTACAGATATATAGCTTTGATAAGTAATGTTTCCTGGGAGTATTGAAATACAGAAGTTAAGATTTTACCACAGAAATATTTTAATTGCTTAGGATGCCAGGTATGAGAGAGAGAACATGACCATATATCTGTATAACCTTACTTCATGGAATCAAATTAACAAAAAATATAATATTAATATTCAACATGTTATTTTTTGTGAAATAAAGTAAATGAGTTTTGTATAGAAATGCCTTTTTATGATGCATTGTTCTCATTTAATTTTGCTAATTAGGAAAAAAAAACCCTCTATGACATTCACTGTGAATCCAAAATCAACAGTTCCTTCTAAAATTTATCCAGAAGGAAAATTAGTAGTCTTTTCAAGTTTTTATCTCCCATAGAAATAAAATTGTCTTAAGCATATTTCTAGAATTAGTATAAAGACAATAAGATTGTGCTGAATAATTTTGCTGATTTTTTTTTCTGCTTCAGAAAGTCAGCATTTTAAATGGAGTCCCTTAGTGTGTGTGATCTTATATTATCTTAAAACTCAATCATAATTAACTGGCCTCTCCCAACTTTATAGAAGGAGGAGCAATCTTCATAACAAGACCTTTGCCATTCAATGCTATGCTCAAAGAAGAGAATTAGGAAAGATCAGGATGCCTGTTACCAGCTGTTCATCAAATAAGAATGTTTCTGTTCTTGGGATAGTTAGGTGTGGTTGAAGTTTAAATGATTTGTTCACAGAAAGAATTTTTTAAACACATAAAGTAATCTTTGACCTTTACTAGATTGAGTCAACAAGTATAAGAGAACTCCCAGTAAGTTTTTGGCTCCTCTTCAAGAACATCAGTGAATCTAAGGAGAACATATCACTGGAACATCTAAATATATATACATGTAGATGTTCTATATTTTATATTTTTATTACTTGTTATTTTATGATAAGATGCCAAAGGGATGTAATTGTGTTTTGCCTTGAGTTCTATTATAATAGATGAGCTCAGAAAGGTTAAATTTTGGTGGAAAAATGAGGAAAAATATTAGTCAAAAGTATTATTTAGAACTAGCAACTGTACATCATATTTAGCATTTTTTTGAAACTATGAGTTTATTCAATCATTATGGTGATGATTATGAGAATAGCTAACATTTGTTAAGCAGCCATTATGTACTTAGCACTGCTGGGCCCCTGAGGTACAATAGTACATATATGAGGCACAGTCCCTGGATTTACAGTTTAGAGTTAGTGATGAGGTGTAGATAGATCAACATATGGGGTGGAGGGAATGTGATGGGGAAGTACAGGCTGTCATGGAAGCACACTGGAGTGATGCCAGATTCAGATTTTACTAGGAAAAGCTGTGGGTCACATGAGACTCTCTGGATGAAGTGATATCAAAATGGTATGAGTTGGCCACACAAAGAAGGTCAAGACTATTCTCAGAAGAAATCTTGAAGCCTGAAGATATATCCAAAGGATAGAATATGCATAACATTTTCAGAGGACTGAAAAATTTTCAATATGGAGAAGCAGAGAATGCAAACATGGAGATAATGAAAAGCAAGCTCTGAAGGGAAGTTTGAGCTGCTCATCAAAGCCATGCTTGAGGAGTGGAGATTTGGGATCAGAGAGGATAATGTCATGATCTGATGGGGATGTTAGATGGATTATGCTGTTACTGTGCAGGTAAATGATGGGAGGGGGCAAGATCATTGGTCACAAAGGAAGTTAGTCAACTCGAAGTCATTTGGGAAAAAAAGATGATGATAGCCCAATGCTAGGGGAGAAACCATGGGAAAGGATGAAATGTGATTTGATTGGCAAGGCATTTAGGATGCAGATTTGGTAGGCCTCGGTGTTAGTGAGGGAGCTTGAGGAAGAGAGGTATTGTCAATTATCAGCCATAGGCTTCTGGGGAGGTAAGGCTGGCATTTAACTGGGAACAGAGGAGGAGGAGCTGGTTTTGGGGTGAGGGAAAATAGAGCATTTAGTGCTCTTTCCCTGTGCTGAGTTTTAGATGGCCATTGGATATTCAAATGAATCCAGAATTTACACACGAGGAAATGAAATTTAAGAGATTACTAAATTGTTCAAGGTTACACAGACAGGATTTGAGCCCAGGATGATCTGGCTCCAGATTCTCTGCTCTTAATCACTATAGAATTCTTCCCCAGGGACATGGACCTTAACGTTCTTTCTTCTCTTTGCTCCTTATTTGAATCTATAAAACGGTATCAGAATCCTGCATTCTAATTCAGCTCTGTCATTAATTGCTTGACCTTGGGCAAATCTTTAACCTTTCAGGGTCACTGTCTAAAAGTAAGTAGTGAGATCAGGTCGGAATTCTTTAAATGGGGTTTGTGAGTAGGAGCGGAAGGAGCTCAGGGAAAGAGGGCCATGAACATGCTTCCCTGGAAAAGCTTTATCACCTGAAAGGATTTCTCAAACCATAAACTCTCACCTGAGTCCTGCTCCTCCCTCCATATTCTGATATTCTCCCCAGCGGGGGCATCCCTTCTAGTTGAGGCTCACCGTCTTGTCTTGGGTTGTGTCCTTCAGGTATGCTCAGAGAAAAAAACATTAATAACCCAGATAATATCACATTCCTTCATATGGCCAAAGACACTTCAAAGTTCTGTCATTGTAAATCACCTTCCTTAAATTATACAAGAGGGGGTGCCCAGGTGGCTCAGAGGTTGAGCGTCTGCTCAGGTCGTAATCCTGGGGTCCTGGGATTGAGTCCTGCACTCAGCTCCCCACAGGGAGCCTGCTTTTCTCCCTCTGCCTCTGTGTCTCCCTCCCTCTCTCTCTCATCTCTCTCTCTCTCTCTGTGTCTCTCATGAATAAATAAAATCTTAAGAAAAATTATACAGGAGAATAGTGTTTTTGCTTGTTTTCTTGCTATGTTTTCTTTTACTCAATGTGTACCTGCTGAATACTTACTATGGATGGACTAGATCATGCTCTAGACACTTGGGATATAGCTGTGAATAGAACAAAGTCCTGTCCCTAGTAAACTCACATTTCAGTGGGGAGAGACAGGTAATAAACTAAGGATAAACAAAAATATCAGATGGTGATAAGTGCTATGCAGAGAGCTTTATCAGGAAGGCTGGTGGTGATGCTTTCACAACAATGTGAATGTACTTAATGCCACTAAACTGTACACATAAAAATGTTTCAAATGGTCAATTTAATGTCATGCATATTTGCCATAATTTAAAAAATATTTTTTAAAACCTTAAGGCAAAGTATAACAATATGGCATCTTTAAAATGCCAAAAGGAAAAAAATACTCTAAAAGAAAAAAAAAAAATCCAACCCAGCAACCCATACTAGACTTTAGAGTTCTATATCCAGTGAAAATATTTTTCTAAAATGTTAGTTAGGGGAGAAAAATTTTTCCCTTCTTTCCTTCTAGTTTTTTTGGCTGGTCTAATAAATTGACATGAGACAGATTAACAGGAGAAGGACAAGTTTAATTACATCTATATGGGAGCTCAAAGACACAAGACTCAAGAACAAACCAAACAATTGAGCCTTGTATGCTATGTTGAGCCAAGGAATGGGTTAAGGGCCTGAGGCTCCAAAGGGCAGGAGGGTCATTCATAGGAGGAAGAGAAGAGCAGGTGTCTGGTAATCAGATGTTTGCCTGGCCATACAGATAGGTCATTCAGATAAAAAGTTACCCCCAGCTCACTTTCTGGGCCAGGCCCCATAGCTAAATTTTTTAGGTAGTTTAGGGGAGGTGAAGTTTTTCTTGAATCTGATAGGTCTTAATTGCCTTCAGCTCAGAACAATCTACTTGCCAAAGTGGCACATCTTGGGGTGGCTTATTCTGCTCCCCTTTAATGGTGAAATGAGGATATTTTCAAATAAATAAAAGCTGTCCTTTCTCTTTTTTTCCTCCTTCTGGGACTCCAGTTACACTTTTTGTTAGAGCAAGGCTGAAGGGAATGTTACCAGATGAAAACGTTGGCCTATAAAAAATAATACCATATATTATAATAATATATAAATATAAAATAATGTATTTTAAGTCAATTCTTAAGTTCTTTAAGGAATTATTTATGGTTGATAAAAGGCATCTGCTAAATATTTAAATCTAAATTATACATCATGATACATTACAAATTATACATTATAAATTACGCATAATGAAGACTGAATACTTTTGTCTTAAGATTAGAACAAGTTCAAGATTGACACAAGATTCTCACCATTCCTATTTAACAGCATACTAGAAGTCCTAGTCAGTGCAATAAGGCAAGGAAAAGAAATAAAACCTACATATATAAAAGAAGTAAGAACACTACTACTACTTGCAGACAACATAGTTTTCTATGTAGAAAATTCAAGGGATATATGTTAAAAAAAAAACAAAAAACAAAAAACAACTCCTAGAACTAGTAAATAATAATAAGTAAGTTGAAAAAAGTCATAGGCTACAAGGTTAATATTTTAAAAATTAGTCATATTTCTATATACTGGCAACAAACAATTATAAGTTGAAATTTTTAAAAACATCATTTACAAGGGCTCCAAAAAATGAAATACTTATATAATATAATAGTTACATACTCTGCATGCTAAATTCTACAGAATGTGGATAAAAGAAATCAGAGAGGAATAAATAAGAGATATTTTGTGTTTGTGTATTAGGAGACTAAATATGAAGATCTCCCCAAATTGATGAATAGGTTTATTATAATCACAGTAAAAATCCCAACAGGACTCTTTTTAGTTATTGAAAATATAATTCTTTATATAAAGAGTTTTACATATAAAGCTTTATATGCAAAGTAAAAGAAACTAGAATAAATAAAATGATTTTATAAAAGAAAAAAACAAGATTGGAAGGCTCATGCTGCCTGATTTAAAGACTTACTATGGGAGCACGTGGGTGGCTCCATTGGTTAAGTGACCATTCTTGATTTCGGCTCAGGTCATGATCTCAAGTCATGAGATCGAGCCCTGTGTTGGGCTCCACGCTCAGCAGGGAGTTTGTTTGAGATTCTCCCTCCACTCCCTCTGCCCCATAGTGTACTCTCTCTCTCTCTCTCAAATAAATACATACATTTTTAAAAATATAAAATAAAAAATAAAAACTTACTATGAAATGACAGTAATCAAGACAGTGTGGCATTTGCAAAAGGACAGACACATGGATGAATGAGCAGAATATAGGTCTAGGTCGGTAGATAGATTCATACCAATATGTCCAATATATTTTTTGACAAAGGTGAAAAGACAATTTACTGGAAGAAGTATAGTTTTTAAACAAACAGTACTGGAATATATATATTGAATACAAATATGCCAAGAAAATGAATGCTAATGCATACTTTGCATAAAAATTAACTTTAAATCGTTCATAGATTTGAAGGTAGAACATACAATTACAAAAGTTTTGGAAGAAAACATAAGAGAAAATCTCTATAACCTTGGATTGGTAGAGTTCTTAGAGAAGATATCAAGGATTTTATTTGAGAGAGAAAGTAAACAAGCTAGCAAGAGCACGAGTAGGGGTGGTGGGGGCAGAGGGAAAGGGAGAAACAGACTCTTCGTTGAGCAGGGAGCCCGACTGGGACTTGATCCCAGAGCTCCAGGATGGTGACAGAGGCACAGTTAACCAACTAAGCCACCCAGGTGCCCCCTGTAATTCACAAAATTATAGACTTTACTCTGTGATAGATAGTGTCAAGACAAGCTACGGATTGGGCGAAAATATCTGCAAATCACATATCTGACAAAAGAATTATAGCCACAATATAGAAATAGCTTTCAAAATTCAACAATAAGAAAACAAACCCTAAAAGATTGGCAAAGATTTGAACAGACACTTCACCAAAGAAGACATATAGATAGTAAATGAGCACATTAAAGATGCTCAACATTGCTAGTCATTAGTGAAATCCAAATGAAAAATCACAATGAAATACCTTTACACACCTTTTAAAATGTGAAATACAAGACCAAAAACTAACAATACCGAGTCCTGGTGAGGATGTAGAGCATCTGGAACTCTCATATATTACTGATGGGAATGAAAACAGAGAGCTACTCTGGGAAGCAACTTGTTAATTCCTCGTAAAATTAAACATACACTTGCCATATAATAGTAGCAATCCTATTCCTAAGTATTTATCTTAAGGAACTGAAAACTCATGCTCACACCAAAACCTGAATTCAAATAATTGTGGTAGTTTTGTTCGTAATTGCCAAGACCCGAAGCAACCTAAATATCCTACTTTGGGTAATTGAATAAATAAACAGTTGTACATCCATTAAATGAAACACTCCTCAGGAATAAAAAGGGATGAACTGTTGATACTCAGCAACATGGATGCATTATGCCAATCAAATGTATTAGGCTGAGTGAAGGAAGCACGGTTCAAAAAGGGCTGTATGATTCCATTTATATGAGATTCTGAAAGGAACAACACTGTAGGGATAGAAATAAGATCTAAGGTTGTTTACTATGATTTAAGAGTGAAGGGGAAATGTTGATTACAAAGTTGAGGCATGAGGGAGATTTTCAGAGTGAAGGAATTGTATCCTGACTGTGATGGTTGTTATAGCATACTATAATTTTTTTTAATTTTTATTTATTTGTGATAGTCACAGAGAGAGAGAGAGAGAGAGAGAGAGAGAGAGGCAGAGACACAGGCAGAGGGAGAAGCAGGCTCCATGCACCGGGAGCCCGACGTGGGACTCGATCCCGGGTCTCCAGGATCACACCCCGGGCCGAAGGCAGGGGCCAAACCACTGCACCACCCAGGGATCCCCTAGCATACTATAATTTGTCAAAATTCACAGATCTGTACACTGAAAGAGGGGAATTGAACCTCATGTAAATTTTAAAATGATTTTTAAAAATATGCAAAAAGGGAAAAAAAGGAATTAATTTTAAAAATGCTTTTAAAACTTCTCTATGTAAAAATAATCCTAAATAAAATTCCTACATAAAAATGCAGAGAGGAACGCTTGGGTGGCTCAGCGGTTGAGCATCTGCCTTTGGCTCAGGGACTGATCCCAGGGTCCCGGGATTGGGTCCCATGTCGGGCTCCCCATTGGGAGCTTGCTTCTCCCTCTGCCTGTCTCTCTGCCTCTCTCTGTGTGTCTCTCATGGATAAATAAATACAATCTTAATAAAAAAACACACATGGAAAATTTTAAAAACAGGGTGAGAAATTTGTGGACCAGGACACCCTGTAGGGGAACACTACTACCAGTGACTACTAGAGGCAGCACAGAGACGACTAGAGTCCCTCAGGCAAACCCAGAATGTGAACAGCAGAAATAACCACAATCTCCATCCAGCCTTTGGAAATTTTGGAACTGCACAATTTGCAATTCTGGGTTCCTTCCTTTGTTTCATGCACTCCTGCTAGGGGGAAGGTAGGGTGGGCAGAAAGGCATGACCACAGAGCATTCCAGGCAGACACCGGAAACACAGTTAAGTTTGGAGGGTGCTGTCTGGGCGCAGGAGACCCTGAATGCCAGCATGCTGGGTTAGGGTCAGCGTGGGCTGGTGGAGCAGGTGCTCCCTGGGGGAGCATGTGCCTCTCCTCGAGCTTCTAACCCTCTCACTGGTGCCCGCAGATTGTAACCAGAAATGTGGGACAGGACAGAAACTCTAAGCAGCACAAACATGCACTAGCTTAGTGCAGCAGAATGCCTGAGGGCCGGAGAGATGCTGAGGGAGGGAAGGAGAGAGACTAGAGAAAGGATGGGGACACAGGCGAGTGTCTGAGCAGAGGCCAACTCATTCTCACCTTGTTTTTTTCTTTTGCTTCAATTTGTCCTCTTCTCTTCTTTGTTTTTTTTTTTTTTTGCTCTCTCTCCTCATTTCTCCAGGCAGCACTGCCCGCCCTGTGTGTCCCCTCCTCTCCTCTCCGGAGCTTCTGTGTCTCCTGCAGCCCTCTCTCTTCCTGTCTCACAGTAGGGGCTGAGTGACCCCTGCTTCCTGAATGTGGTAAGAGAGCACACCAAAGGAGTGAAGGTTGATGGGTGCATTTCCTTGTGGCTTCCACAACTTGATGGCTTAAAACAACACAGATTTATTCTCTTATAGTTGGGGAGACCAAAAGGCTGAAATCAAATTGTTGGCAGGGTGCACTACCTCTGAGGGTTCTAGGGGAAATCCCTTTCCTGCCTCTTCTTTTGGTGGCTTCTGGTGTTCCTTGGGTTGTAGCTGCATCCAGTCTCTGCTTCCCTCTTCCTGTGGCCCTCTCCTCCTTTTCTGGTGTCTTCCTCCTCTATGTGTCTCAATGACACTATTGGATTCAGGGCCCACCTGGATTCTCTAGGACCATCTCATCTTAAGATTCTTAACTTCCGAGTCTGCAAAGACCCATTTTCCAAATAAGGTCTTATTCATAGATCCTAAGAGTTAGGACATACCCTTTGTAGGCGCCACATTCAACCCATGATGGTTGAGGTCCCAGCCTCCAGACAACACTCAGTTCTTCCATTCTTACTCATTCAGTAACGCCAACACTTACTGGTGGTGAACTATTACTTAGCCTTACACTAGAACAGAATAAATGAGAAATAAATGCAGTTCATGGGTCCTATATTTAGGGAATTGATGGACTGATTGGAGATTCACAATAAATCCTTAAAAAAAAAAGAAAAGAAAAAAGAAAAACCAATCTCAAAAAAATCCAACATAATTCAAGACAGTTAAAGAATGCAGTAGTTCAGTAATGTCACATAAAAATATAATTAAAAGCAATCTGGTTAGAGATACAGGACTAGCATATCTCATGGCGAAAGAACAATTAAAACAATATCATGATAGAAAAATGGACACAGGATATGAACAGAGAGTTCACATAAAAATATATTAATTAAATATCCCAAAAGATACTAAACTTACTCATAAGAAGAGAAATGCAAACTGAAATTACTTTGCTATTAATGTCATTTCTTATGTAATTTGTAGGTAAAACCCAAAAGTTAGACAATAGCTTCTTGGTGAGGCTACAGAGAAATGATCAGTTCATACATTGCTGTTGAGTGTAAATTGGTACAACCTTTACAGTGGCAATTGGACATCTATAAAACTTTTATATTAAAAAATTGTGCAGGGCAGCCCAGGTGGTTCAGTGGTTTAGCGCCGCCTTTGGTCCAGGGCCTGATCCTGGAGACCCGGGATCGAGTCCCATGTCAGGCTCCCTGCATGGAGCCTGCTTCTCCCTCTGCCTGTGTCTCTGCCTCTCTCTCTCTCTCTCTCCCTGTGTCTCTCATGAATAAATAAATAAAATCTTTAAAAAAAATAAAAATAAAAAATAAAAAAATTGTACAATGCATATTCTTTGATTTAGCATGCCTACTTCCAGGATTTTATTTTACAGAAAAATCTATATAGGTGTGAAATGATCTGTGTTCAAATTATCCTCTAGCACATTGTCATAAAGAGCAAAATATTGGAAATAAACCACAGATTTTGCTATTAGGAAGCTGGAGAATATGACTGTCACTGTAGGGACAGAGCTCAGTCCTGAGGAAGTCCTCATGGGGGGTCCTAGGAGTCAAGTCCCCCCTTTGAGGCACTTGTCCATCATTTTTCTCAAATAGCAAACATATTCCAGCCCAGTGAGTGTTTCTCTGCAGCCCTGCTTTCTTCCTGACCTCGGTTTCTATAGTAGTCTCCAGCATCTCATGCAGCAGCCTGGATATGCAGGGCCTGGCTTCATCACAGCCAAATAAAGCTATTCCCTTGGGATGAAACAAAACAAAACAAAACAAAACAACAAAAACCTGATTAACACTCAGCTTGTACCCTTCAGAGGAAATACAGGCGTATATATATGCACACACACATACACAATACACATACATTCACATACACCCTTATTCTAAAGTGCAGCCCATTAAACATCAATTTATTAGGAAAAGCCCATAGCAATGTATCTGTGTTTCCAGACTCAATACCTCCTTCCTGAGTAGAAAAAAACAAAGGATTCAAATTCAGAAGACTCTAATCTCTACTCTCTTACATACTACTCATTAAGCCTTGAGCAATCACTTGCTTTCTTTGCAATTCCATTTCTCTTCAACAAATTGGGGGACAGAAGAAATACCTCCCATATCAGTAAGCTTTTGCTGCCTAACAAACCAAGGCTGAATTTAGTAGCTTACAACACTGACAACTAATTTGTGCCCAGTTTTGCAGGTCACTGCTTTGGACTGGGCTCAGCTGGGTGGTTCTGGGCTCATCTAGCTCCCTCCTGCATTTGCAGTCAGTACCCAGGTTCCTGGTGGTGATCTGGTCTCGGGTAGCCTTAGGGAGACAGTTTATCTCTGCTTCATGTCATGTATTTCCTCCAACTGGCTATCCCAGACTTATTTCAAGTAGGCAGCAGGTCCCAAAAGAGAGTTATCCTCACAAGGACCCTGGAGGCCTTGTCTTGGTGCTATGGACTGAACCGTGTTCCCCTAAATTCATATGTTGAAGTCCTAAATCCCCAGTGCAGCTATATTTGGAGATAGGAACTATAAAGAAGCAATGAAGGTTAAATGAGGTCATGAAGGAAGGGCCTTAATCTGATAGGACTGCCGTCCTTCTAGGAAGAAGCGAAGACACCAAAGATCTCCCTATCTTCATAGGACCACAGAGGAAAGGCCATATGGGGATACAGTGTGGAGGCAGCTAGGAAGTAAAATCTTCCCAGAAGCCAACTCTGATGGCACTTGATCCTGGACTTCAGTTATTTTTGTTTTATTTTTTTGTGATCAGTTATTCAGAAGTGTAAGAAAACAAATTTCTGTTGTTTGAACCACCCAGTCCAATGTATTTTGTTATGACAGTCTGAGCAGACTAACACGCTTAGAGTTGGTGGCATGTCACTCCTACCATACTCTATTGGCCAAAGCGCGACACTAGGAATGAGCCCAAAGACAAAAGGCTAGGAAGTGGACTCCATATCCTGATGGGAGGAGCTGCAAAGTCACATATCAGAGGGGCAAGGATATAGGTATAATAATCTCAACCATCTGCCACACACCATTCTTGTATGGATCACATGAAATTATGGATATGAAAGTGCTTCCTCAGTCATGAAGCCCTGTATAAATGCTAACTATCCTCAGCATCTTGTCCTGCTTGGCAGTAGTTGTGACTGTTTCTTAAGTACAAGGTGACGTGGTTAGGTAGATATGTCTGAGTAGTACTTTTTCCTGGGGAGTTAGTAAAAGTCATTGCCTAATGAAGGAGTCCTATAATTCTTAAAACTAACCAGAGAAGTAGCCATGGTTTGGGAAAGCAAGACAGCATTTTCATAGCTTGAAAAGCCTGGAAACAAATATTTGAATGAGTATCCCAATCAATGAGTTCAGGAACAGGAAGTTTGATGGCTGGATGTATAGTAGAAAGGAAGGATGCAAATCAGGTTGGCCTCAGTGAATTTAGCCAGGCTCATTATCTCCCCGAGAGCCCAAGAGGAAAAGGTGGCTGTTGAGTCAGAGAGGTACGTGTTGGGGTGGGCAGGTCTGTGCTGTAGCATCAGACTCTCTTCCCACTGCAATCCAGTCAGTTGCTCCTGAGACTGCATCTGCATTCATGAGCCCTCCTTCATGATAGATTGACTGCCAAAGGAAGAGCACATCATCAACTCCCTAGTCATCCCTTGTCCTTGCACAGAACTACAAGCAGCAATCCAACTGACAGTTGTGATAACGCTAATTCTGTCGAGGTCGATGGTCTGGCTGATTGGTGTTTCTGCTCGAACTGAGAAAAGGTTAAACCATACAAGACAGCACATCTCAGGATTTGTGTGTCGGTGACAGTAGACATGGTGCTCTGTTGTGGGGTGGAGGCATACTGGCTCCCAGGAAGTGAATCTGTGTATCTTGAGAAGTCAAAGGGGTTGAGATCTCACAGAAGACCCCTCCAGCCCCAACAAGGGCTGCTTCAGACTCTGACCTCTCTGGAGCTCTGCACACTTGAGGACTTAAAAGGCAGAATGTCACATCTGCTGGTGGCATCTCCTATATATTGGCTCAGATATGCAGTGATGTTAGTCTAGAAGCAAAGGGAGGGGGGGGGGGTGTCAGTCAATCAGGATTGTGAGCATATTTAACACCTTCAGTTTACTCACAATTCCTGACATGTAATTAATTCATCAAAATATCCTGGATGAAAAAAAACAAAAAGCAAAAAACAAAATATCCTGGATGACTCCTCAATGATCCAACACCAGTCTCTGAACTATCATTGTTTGTATTACACTGTATTGCACTGAGGCTATAAATACGTATACATTAAGATCCTATTTCTTTCTGCATCTGCAGTTTAGTTTATTGTTTGGTACCTAAGAGGCATATTGAATAAATAAAAGAATGAATGATCTCAATAAATATTTATGGAGGTAATTAATTATTGAAAGGGCACAACCAGGGCAGCCTGGGTGGCTCAGTGGTTTAGCGCTGTCTTCAGCCCAGGGCCTGATCCTGGAGTCCCGGGATCGAGTACCACATTGGGCTCCCTGCATGGAGCCTGCTTCTACCTCAGCCTGTGTCTCTACCCCTCTCTCTCTCTGTGTGCTTCTGATGAATAAATAAATAAATTTTTCAAAAAAAAAAAAAGAAAAAGAAAAAAAGAAAGGGCACAACCAGGGCTTACATTTATGAAGTATGTGAAGCACTAAAAACATCTGTGTCTTTTTCGTTTTTTTTTTTTTTTTTTTTTTTTTTGTCTCAAGGCCTATACAGGAGTTTGCATGTAGGATGTAGACAATAAATAGTTATTGATTGGTGCAGAAGTTTGAGATCCCCTCAATTAAATATTACATTGCAAAAATAAGACAGCTAAGTGCCCTCAGAATTAGAAGGTGCATTGGGTAAAATCCAACCTTCCCTTCCTGAAAAGCCATAGCTCTGGGCCCTTGTAGACTGGAAAGAACTGTCTTCCTCCCTCCCTGGTGCCTGTGGTTTCAGCTACACCAGGATCAGAGGTGACCACACCCATATTCTTATCATGATCAACTGGGGGACGTCAGGTAGTTCCTTTCAAGACCCTTATGCCTGTTGGGACCTTCATGAGGCTCTTTCTCCTGTTCTGTGGCTGTTTCTGCCTCCTTCCCCCGACTCCATCTCAGTCTCTCCATCTAATTGCTGAGAATTGGCCTCATTGTAAAAGAAACTTAGAATACATTCAAGGGTGCAGGTACGAATAGCTGCCTTTAATCAAAACACACCTTTCTGCAAACTCAGACAGAGATTTACTGCCAGGGATGGTCAGCCGAGGCTCAGGGGTGTTGAAAACCTCCAGGGAACCACCAGTGAGCTACCTGAGGCCTGCTCCAAATTCCCAGCATAGTCATCTGTGCAAAAATTGTCCCAGGTGTTCTCTTCCCACCCCCCACCGTATTTACACAAAGGGGATAGCTTGAGTAAACCCTGTGGCTCATGAGGATGAAGCTGCTTCCTCATCTTTCACTAGGCTCCTAGATCAGAAGTGCAGGGAGAATGGTCACTCCCCAGGCTTTAGGGATTTTTTTGTTCACAAAGTGGTGTCCCCACAGGCACCCTAGTCATGCCTCTGCATTCCTGAAACTCACCATTGCATCTCACCAAACTAATTGCCTCTTCATTTTCTGATTTTTCCTTTCTCCTTGGGGGTCTGGCAATACTGTAAATGCTTTCACTAAATAATCCCAGGTTTAGAGTACATCTTTGTATATAAAGATTGTGACACAGAATCCTCATCTCAGGGCCTAAAGGTTTTCTAGGGGTTCTCTCTTATTCCCCATCTCCCAGCCCCTCCCCCATGCCCATCTGTCCTTGAATTTTTGGAATAAGGACATAAGCACAATTTTCTAGAACACAGACTTCTTGGGATTCCCTTATGGAATTCCACATCCCTTGGGAATGTGGAGAGTCTCCACATTCCAGACAGTTTCTAAGGAAGACCACTGCAATAATGCCTCCAGGCCATCTCAACCCACCACTCAGCAGTAAGAATACATCAGTCCATACGACTGAGGCTTTCCTCTGAGCTGTGCAGCTTATCTGTCAGAGATGTACTTTATGTGGACTTAGTTCATGCAAAAACACCACAAAGTGGCATTGTCACTTCCAAATACTCACAAGGAAAGCAGCCAGAGAGGGACGATAACCCCACTGGAGTTCCGTTTGGTGTGGCTGCTCAAGCAGCAGAAGTGGCCTCTGAAGCACTGGAAGTCTGCAAAGAAAAAGCTGATCTAAGGGGGTTCATTAGGCTTGTGGGTCCTTGAACAACTTGACCCCCAGAAGGGTTCCCAGCAGCTGGGAGACCATGATCCAGGACCTGATGATAGAAGAGAGATTGTTGCTCAAAGAAGTGGACCAGACCTGCTTCAGAGGGTTGGACGGACAGAGAGCACTGGCCAAGGGAGGGTGGGGGGCTCCATCCTGCAGGGCAGGCGCTTTAAGGCACTTTTAATGGTTTCAGATTTTATTCTGAGGCTATTGTCTCATCAGAGAGCATTAAACAGAGGAAGCGTTGGTTTAGCTTTCCATTTGGAAACATTTTGAATCTTTTTAAAAAGCCTTCAACTTTTTAAAAAGTTCCATTCCAGGGTGAGTTGGGGAACAGAGCACAGTGGGGCAGGAGTGGAGACAGATGGCCGGTGAGTAGGCTGCTGGGCTGGGCCCCGCACGAGAAATGGGTGTTTGCCTTCACTCTGTGGTAGGAGAGATGGAGAGAGATGTTCAGATTGGAGAAAGTTTATTAGAAACACAGAACAGACTGATGAATTTGGTGAACAAAGAATGACTTCCAGTTTTCTGGCTTGAGTGACTGGAAGGAGGAAATTCTGGATAGGCTGGGTGACAGGTGCTCACAGGAGACTCGCAGGCAGGAGAAATGTGTCAACAGGGTTCAGTGCTGCACAGAGGCTTTTTATGGTTTGGTCTCCAAAAGGACAACATAATGATCACACAATAGTCATTGTAGGCTGGTGTTCACCTCTCCTTCCTCATCAGCCCTCACACTGCTGGGGGAAAAAATTAAAAATAAAGCTTTATTGGGATCCCTGGGTGGCGCAGCAGTTTGGCGCCTGCCTTTGGCCCAGGGCGCGATCCTGGAGACCCGGGATCGAATTCCACGTCGGGCTTCCGGTGCATGGAGCCTGCTTCTCCCTCTGCCTGTGTCTCTGCCTCTCTCTCTCTCTCTCTCTCTCTCTCTCTGTGTGTGTGTGACTATCATAAATAAATAAAAAAAATAAAAAAAATAAAGCTTTATCTCAGGGTTCTACATACATTTACAAACTTCTACATATAATAGATGCTTTAAAAAATGAGTAGAAGAAAATACACTCAGAAGGGCTTAGGCTGGGTAGTGGGGTAATGAGAAGTTTTTACTTAGCATTTTCTAAAGGATTGGTGATGATATGTATTAATAGGTATTAATAGCATGGTAAGAAAAAAAATCAGCAAAATGAAAATAATCACTTTGAAGACTGCAACAAAAAGACTCTGGTTGTATCCTGAGAACCGATTTTCCTTTTAGATCAGCAAGGCCATTATAGCTGTGACTTCTCCTTCCTAACATGGAAATGGTTCTAAAGATGATGCTGTTTCAGATGATCAGATGTCAGAGTGAGCTCACGTGAGCCATCCCAGATTTATAAAATTATAGGAAAGGCTTTGAACTTCTAAGCTGCTTCAAGATCTTCTTCAAAGTTACATGGGGCTTGGGATGAGCACATTTTACCTTCCCACTTCCCCCCTCTGCACAAATATTGCTTAAATAGAATTGAATTTTGATTATAATAATAATGGTTAATATTTACTAAGAGTTTACCACATGTGGAGTACAGTTTTGTCTACTTTCCATGCTTTTGCAAGGAACCAGTGAATTGGATATAATTATTGTTATTTTTTTAAAAGATTGTATTTATTTATTCATGAGAGACAGAAAGAGAGAGGCAGAGACACAGGCAGAGGGAGGCAGAGGGAGAAGCAGGCTCCCCAAAGGGAATATGATGCAGGACTTGATCCCAGGACCCGGGATCACACCCTGAGCTGAAGGCAGACACTCAACCACTGAGCCACCCAGGTGTCCCTGGATACAATTATTTTTAAAGATGAAAAATTAAAGCTTTGATAAACTGTCCAACAGATTAAGACAAATACTGGATGACCTCACTTATACTGGAATCTAAAAAAAAATCAAATTCATAGAAATGGAAAACAGATTGGTGGTTTCTAGAGGTGGGGGAAATGGGTGAAGGTGGTCAAAAAGTACAAACTTCTATGTATAAGATTAATTGGTAGGGATCCCTGGGTGGCGCAGCGGTTTAGCGCCTGCCTTTGGCCCAGGGCGCGATCCTGGAGACCCGGGATCAAATCCCACGTCGGGCTCCCGGTGCATGGAACCTGCTTCTCCCTCTGCCTGTGTCTCTGCCTCTCTCTCTCATTCTGTGTGACTATCATAAATAAATTAAAAAAAAAAAAAGACTAATTGGCTCTGAGGATATAATGTACAGCAGGGTGACTATCGTTGACAGCACTATCTTGTGATATTTGAAAGTTGCTAAGAGAGTAGATCTGTAACAATGTGAGGTGGTGAATGTTATCTAAAGGTACTGTGGTCATCATTTCACAACATATAAATATATCAAATTGTGTACTCCTTAAACTAATACATTGTTATGTGTCAATTAGGTCTCAATAAAAGTGGGGGAAAACAAAAACAAAAGCAAAACCCCAACTCCCCCCAATAAAACAAAATAAAAAACAAAAAGTGAAGCATAGATAGATTGTGTAATTCATAGTTTCCCAGATAGATTCCCAGAATCTAAGTCTAACCCATCTGACTTCAGAGCCTACTGTCCTAACGACTATACCGATGTGCTTCTACAAGATATTGGATTTAAATTCTCATTAGCTCAACAGTGAGTCCTATGAGCTGGGCATGGTGCTGGACACAGAAGAGCCAGCAGGATTCAGAGTTCTTCCCTGAAATAGCTTACCATCTGGTGATGGAGGAAGGGACAGTACTGTCTGTGGGATAGGATTCTGTGTGGCCCACTGAAGGAACCCAGACAGGGTGGGGGGACCTAATTCTATCCGGGAGCTCTTACTGGAGCATCCAATATCATAGTTAAAACTGAAAGGAAGAGTAGGAGCTATATTATGATTTGTTTTGTATAAAAGGAGGAGAGTTCAAGTAGCTAGAAGAGCTGATACAGGTAGATCTGATCACAGCACCGCCCCCCCCCACTCCCCCGCTCCCCGCCCCGCTCAGCAAGTAAGTCAATGGTGAGGGGCACCATGTTGATTGCAATGCTTCTTTGGAATTTGTTGCAGGTATTAGAGATCTGATTTTTTTTTAAAAGATTGTATTTATTTATTTATTTATTTGAGAGAGAAAGAGCATGAGAGAGAGATCACAAGCAGGAGGGAGGGGTAGAGGGAAAAGCAGACTCTCCATCGAGCAGGAAGCCTGACACAGGGTTCAATCCCAGGACCCCGGATCATGACCTGAGCCGAAGGCAGATACTTACTGGACTGAGCTACCCAGGTGCCCTGGTCTAATCTGTATTTTAAATATAAAGGTAGACACCACATCTTTTATATACACATTACTATAATAGAATTTTGGAACTTGCAGTATCTGAACTTCTCATTTTTATAAGTAAAAAAAAATGAAAGCCCAGAAGAGGCAAGTGATTTGCCTGAGATCACACAACTACTGATTAGAGAACTGGGTCTTAGAACCTGGGTTTCCTGTCAAGCAGGCCAATCTATCCTTTACTGGATCCTATCACCTTTTGGGCATAGTTCCATTTATTCATGGACCCACAAGCTGCCATGTAAAACTGTGTAGGTTGTTTAGTGCACAAGAGTACCTGCTATGGGAATGTGTCAGGGCCGAAGTCCACCCAGAGGAAGGAGTAACTTTTTCTCACTTTGCAAAAGCACTTTATGGCAAGCACCTGCCCTCTTGAAACTAATGTAGCCAACCTACAGAAACCTAAATTTCTTCCCACACTGTATTAACGCAGTGATATTTCCTGTATTTTTATCCATGGAGTTCAAATAATTTAGTGATTTGTGCTTTAGTGCTCACTGGCACCTAGTAGCAGTTCTAGAAGGTATATTTCCAGCAAGTTCTGCTGGTGTGCACCACAGCGACTTCTCTGCCAATCAGTGGTTCATAGCCTTACTTTTTCCATTAAGGTTGGGTGAGGGGGAGAAAGGGGATTTGGAAGGAAGAGCAATCTATCTCAGCTCCAGGGTGGTGGCTGCCCCTTATCTTTATTTATTCCTGTGTTTTGGGGGGATTCTTTTTACTTCTTTTTTTTTTTCTTTTTACTTCCTACTGGCCAATCTCTCGTTATTTCTTATTAGCCATCCCTGTTATGGGTAATAATTCTTTATATTAAATGCTTCCTGTTCAAATTACTCTGTGTTTTCTCTCTCCTGATCAGACTCTGACTGATTAATAACACTCAGATTATTTCTCTACCAGGAAGACATAAGATAACTTCTTTAGAGGAGAAAAGATTATGGTCCTGTCAAGAGCTACATGCTAGCTGCACAGGCTACCTGCAAGGTCCATGTCCTAGTAGGTTATCCAGGACTTCATGCAGGGCAATGAAGAATAAGTATGGCCCCTCAAGCTTCCCTGAGCTCCCTGACTAAAGAGACAGGGAGACACATGATCACATCCACATAATATGGTCAGTGGTGCTGAGCAACATGGGCTTGGCGGTATCACTTATAGATGTTCCCAATAGCTGTGTTTTGGGGGAAGGAGACTCTTGAAGCTTGAAGGTATATTGAGGCTTTGCCAGGCAGGTGGTGAGCAAAGGATATGCCAAGCAGAGGTAACAGGACAAACTTAAATATTTGACTCTAACATGAGTAATGAGCCTCAATGTTCCTGTAGAACAGAATCACCCCAACTGTTGGGGCAGATAATGTCATGGTTTTGGTAGCACCACACCATAAGGTGGTAGGTAGCCTTTTCATGGTTTATAATTCTCCTCCTTGGCTCCCACCTGACCATCAGTACTGAACAGGTGGTGCCTTTGTGTTTTATAGTAAACAGTGAGTATGTGAACTACTTTTACAACAGTTGCTCAAAATAGAATACTCAAGAGAGTTTTAAAGCTGGAATATAGACTCCATCCCATCATTTTACAGTATAATAAACTGACATCAGATTGTCAAAGACTCAAGAACAAGTCAGAGAGCCAACTATGTTCAACTGTCTTGGAGGGGCACCTGGGTGGCTCAATCAGTTAAGCATCTGCCTTCGGCTCAGGTCATGATCTCAGGGTCCTGGGATCGAGTCCCACATCAGGCTCCTTGCTCAACAGGGAGTGTGCTTCTGCTCCTCTGTCTCTCTCTCTGTGTGCTCTCTCTCTCTCTCAAATATATAAGTAAAATCTTAAAAAAAGAAAAAAACATCTTGGAAAACTGCGGGAACTTTTTGCTGCCATCCTTGTAGGGTATGAATCAGCAGTTGTTGACTGGAACTAGAAAGAAATTAATAGCCCAGGGTATTGTAACTCAAGGAAAATCCCTTCATAAAAGGTATGAGGAGGTCCAAGATGGGCCCCATAGTCCCCACTCAACAGACAGGTCAATTGGTGGCTCCTCTCATGGATAGGGACCTTTAGCTTCTTTAACATGATGCTCTCTAGTTTTAGGGCCAGACATTTCTGTCTCACGGGTAACAATCCTGTTACACATCTCAGATCAAGACACTTCCTCATGGATCTTTTTTATTGCATGAGGTTTTTCAACAACTCTGACAGGATAATTACCAGTCCATGATGTGTCACTCGTAGTGCAATTCAGTCTGGAAGTATGGCTGAATTTCTTGGTTTGAACATGTGGAAGGATCGCTTATGTCCTCTTACTTATCATGGATTATAGCTGTTTCCATTCCTATACAAATGGTCAGCTGTCCTCTGCTAGGGAAGGCCTGTGTTGTTTCCTTACATCCTATCTCCGTGATAATCTTCTCTCATCATGAACGCTCTTCTTCCCATAATCCAAATCTGTAGGGCCATCTTTGGACAAAGTGGTTGTCAACATGCTGTGCCTGCAGGAGACCAGGGAAGACCCCTGTGCCTCCTGGCACCCCTTCTTCTATGACTCAACTGAGTGAAAATGGATGTGCAATGGCTCCAAGGCAAAGTGGGTATGGGGTGGGCGACTACAGAGAAAAGATGAGAGGAACAATGCCTAATGGACAGCCTGCTTCTCAATGACAAAGTTTGCCCGGGGCTGCATGCTTGTTTCAGTCTAAGGTGCTTGTATGTTGACACTGAAACGGTATAAAATATCTCTCGTCCCACTTTCTACTCGCCATGGAGATAAACTTGAGCTTATCCCAAGAAAGAATCTCCTACATTTCTGTAAATTATAATGAAAGGCTCCATAAACCAAATAGATTTTTAAAAGATCAGTTTCCCTTTACTGTATTTATCAGGCCAGCTTTCTGTGTGTTAGTTTCTAGTCTGGTTGGCATGACTCAGCTAGGAAAAAAGTAATATTCTCTGTTTTCCTCATAAAAGGATCCTGTGATCACTGGATACTATTTCTACTATCGCGCTCTTCTTCTTATTCTTTTCTTTTTTTTAAAAAAATTTATATTTTTATTCATGAGAGACACAGAAAGAGAGGCAGAGACATAGGCAGAGGGAAAATCAGGCTCCTCACAGGGACCCTGATGTGGGACTTGATCCTAGGACTCCAGAGTCAAGACCTGAGCCGAAGGCAGACACTCAATCACTGAATCACCCAGGTGCCCCTATTTCCTCCTTTCTGATTCACTTTTTATTTGAATTTTTTTTCTGCTCACTTTTTATTATTTATTTATTTGAAGGCACCAACATTTTCTTCTGAACATCTTGAGAGAACTATTTCTGACAAAGCTTTAGCCAGTGCTACTGTTCACGAGGTTTATTAGTTCCTTTCAAAATATGCGGCAAAATCAGGCTTGCTGAATTCACATTATGCTTCAAGGCACATTATACTTCCCAGTGTTATACTAAAGCAGAATGTCCTAACTACATCCACAAAACTCTTGAAATGCAAGTCAGAATGGGATGAATGATGGAAGTATGAACACAAAGGGATGTTCAAATGACCCTGTGATAGGAATCACTGCTCGGCAAGGAGAGTCCAGAAGCGAAAACTACCCTGTAGGTATAATTATCATGGTTATGAAAGCATTTAGCAAACACACAACTAGATTTTTATCTCTTTCCTCCCCCCATATCATTTGGAACCATGGTATTAAAATTTCTCTAATGGTTTCCAAACGTGTGGGTGAAATTTCATTTGTAAGATGGTGTAAAGAAAGCAAAAGCCTCTAATCTAATTAACTCCAAGTTTAATTTAACACTTTCCCTCAATTTACTATAAATTATCTTGAGGTTTAAAAAAATTTAAATCTGTATACATGTTACAAGAATGTAATTAATCATCTGTAAAGCATATAAATCCCAGCAAGACACTTTGTCAAATTATCTCATCTTACCTATGATCTTTTCATCCCACCAATTTTGCTTGGTTTCTGATTTCACTGAGTTGGGATTAAATCAGTGCATCCCTCCCACTGCATAATTAGGACTGCTTTAAAACTCTGTAATTACAAACCTCAACTGCGGATTGTGTGTTGCACTCACCGTCATAACTGCCATTAGCATGGTTTTCAATTCTTCCAGAACAGTGAGGTAAAGATGTCATGTGAATAAGTTCCACTGTTATATATCTGCTATGGGTTATCTGCAGCAATTATAGATTTGGATGGGATCCCAAACAAGATACAGAACCTGAGAAAATGCCAATGTTTCATGAATCAAAAGGAATTTTTAAGAAAAAAAAAAGTTTTTTTTAAAACAATAAAACCATGAATGAAAGAGTTACTGTAAAAATTTAAAAGTATGCAATTGCAGGTTTAACTTTATAAATGAGCACGGTCCTAATTTATTGGTCCTCCTGGAAGGGGAAAAGTATTTTCGATAGTTATTGACCCTAATTTTGATTATTTTCTACAAAGTGGAATGCTTTATTGTGTTTCAAAGCTTTATTTGGCAGCTTTTGCTTGCTTTGCTCCCAGCCTGCTCTTCCCTCCTTACCGTGAACTTCCCCAGCACATTCTCCTCTCCCTCATCTTCATCAGAGCCTCGAGATGGGAGGCCCACTTAAAACCGGTATGAAGTCTTCCTCGGCCAGGAGGCTCACACTGATGAGACTTTGGTCACATATTCCCAGTTCGAAATACACAACAAAAAAGTTTTTTTCATGATGAAAAAAACTCATAGATCTTTCTCTTTTAACGTAAAGTGTTTGTAATCCTCATACAAACAATTTCGTTTGGAATAAGCCTTTGGTATGTGGAAATTCATGTATCAAATGGTAAATTCTATTATTGTGCTGGTACCCAAACTTGATTGACTAATTTAAGTCCCTTTTATCTATTTTCAGCAAGTTTGGTTTTGTTCAATCTCTTTAGCCAATGAATGTTTCTCTGTTTTATAAATTGCTACCCTGAGAGAAACAAAAACCTGCCTCTTTCTATATAACACATTCAGAAGCTCCAATTAAGTTCTTGCTTGTAATTATCTAAACTATATATACATGTACACTTTGACCACTACAATTTCCTTGCTATGTGTTTCTGGATGATCATAAATGAATGGAATTGTGGTGGGAATGATCCCAGTGGCCCTTAACTACAATAACTCCCTTGTAATTTGCTGAAAGCAAGTGGGATTTATTTACTCCTTTTCCTGAAGTTTGTAACAAAAGCAAACAGGTAGATTTTTGTTCAGAATCTTCAGATTAGTACATCTCAAGGCTTTGAAACCAGATAAATGCATAAGTCAGACTAAAGAAATAAGCTTTTGAAGCAAAGGGGTGGGAAAAGAGGCCGGCTTTGCACAAGCCAAGAGTTCAGTCCATCTATTCCAGCAAGTATTTTCAGACAATGGTTAGCAACGGTAACGATGGATACTTTTAAAGAGAATTAGTACTGGCAGTGTGAGCTCCTCTACTGTGTGAAGATGTACTGAGGTAACAAAGAGAATTTGGGAGTAATTATAGGGCTTCTCCCTCCCTTCCTTAAATTTAGTTAGTACATAGAGATGTCCCGCCAACTGGTTCCAGCCTGGGTGATGTTAGTTTTCAGAAATGTTCTCCTCCTTCTAGCAAGATCCCAGAGTAGCTGTTATGTTGTGTGGCAAATGATTAACTCTGTCACTCTGGCCTCTGTATGCCAGCTTTTAAGTAGGATGGACTTCAGTCTTGCAATGGAAAAAACACCAAAGTCACCTTAAGTCTCACAGTGCAACAATTTTAATAGTCCACACTAAAACAGGCAGTACAGTTTTGTGGTTCAACGTTTACAAGCAATCTCTTGCCTTACTTAAAATGCTTCTACCTAAGAAGGTTTCCTGCCCTCTCTCGTCGTCGTCCCTTCACTTAAAGTAGGATGCTACCCAAGTACGTCTAAAGTGCATTTCCCTGGCGTTGAAAGCAGCCACTGTGATTCGCTTTCGGAGGGCGAGTCCTGAATCAGAGCTGGGCGTCCCGGCTGCGCAGTCCCAGTTGGGCCACCAACTCGGAGAAGGACCCTTCTCACTCCCCGGGTTTGACAAGGGATGGAGGCCACGGGAGAACTTTGGGGGGAGAAAAAAGATAGTGATGATGATGCCACCTTGCTCTGCGGCAGGCCCCTTCTCCCAGCACAGATAAACACGCGATGCCTCCTTGAGTCCTGAAACACTGAAAACTCAGCGGACACTTCAATTTCCAGGAACACCAAAGCGTGGAGGCCTCGTGTGCACGGCTCTGAAGTTGGCGGGCGGAGACGCGGGGTATTGGGGCGGTGCAGAGCTGGGGGGCGAGGGCAGGCCGGGCGCGCCCCGCTACTGCGCGTCGTCGCGGGGGTCCCCGGGGAAGGCCGCCTCCTCCGCGGCCCCGCCGCCCTCGGGCAGCAGAGTGGCGCGCACCTTCCTCTTCTCCTTAAAGCGCCCGGAGCGCGAGATCTTCAGGTTGCGGCGGCTGCTGCTGCCCGCCCTCTCCCCGCACAGCTTGTCCGGCTTGTGGGGCTCGCCGGCGCCGCCCAGGAGGTTGGGGTGCTGGTTCTCCCGGGAGCCGCCTGTCCAGTCCGGGCTGGGCGGCGCGGCCGGCGCGGGCTCCCCGGGCGCAGGTTGCGCGGGCGGCTGCGCCCCCGCCGCCTCCTTGCTCTTCTTCCTGCTGTTGCCCAGCGATTTCCACCAGGGCCCCGAGCCGCCCGAGCCGCCGCTGTCGGCCATGGCCCGCGGGCCGGGGCGGGGGCGGGGGGGGCTCCGCGGCCTGTGCGGGGGAAGCAAGCACAACTCGGTTACGGGTCGGCCCAGGCCACGCGCCCCGGAGCCGCGCGTCCTCCCCTCGCCCCGCCCGCCCCGATCCGCGGCGCTGCGCTGCGCCCCCGAGGGCGCGGGGACCAGCGGCCTCCAGGGCGCCACCGTCTGGTCTCCAGGCAGCTTGGCACTCCCGTCCCTCAAGCCCGGGGCCGGTGCAGGGGGTCCGCGCGCGGGGCACCCCCTCCCACCCCCCACCCCGGGGAGGCTCCCGGGCGTCTGGATTGCACCTGCTCCAGAGGGAAGCTGGCCTGCCCTGTGGCCTTGACTGGGGGCCGCCCAGGGGGGCCTCCTCTCGGATGCGCACCTGGGAGGAGGGCGCGCCGAAGCGAGCACGTCCCCGCCGGAGGTGAGCCCGGAATGTTAGACTCCCTCCTTCCGCCCCCATCAACAGTTCCAGAAATTTCCCCCAGAGGCTTTTTTTCCCCCCATAGGTTTCTGCTACAGGATCCTTCTCGATGTGATTCTTCGCAGGGTGGGGGGCACTTACGTGCTCCTAAGCGCGAGGGGGCAAGCTCATGGTGTTTTGTTTCTTTTAAATTCTGCTTTTGACAACGTCTACCTGTCGCTTTCAGAGAAGCCTGCGGAGACTTAGCTTCCCTTGAAAACCGCCGTCCCACGCTTCCTTTTATTCCCCAGAGACCAATCTCAACGTCCCTCTGAAGCGCCCCCCGCCCCCACCGATGGCCGAGACGAGGCCAGGCGGCAAATGTCCCCTCTTCTGAGTTCTGTATTAAAACGCGCCCCGGGGGCAGCCCTGGTGGCTCAGCGGTTTAGCGCCGCCTTCGGCCCAGGGCGTGACCCTGGGGACCCGGGATCGAGTCCCACGTCGGGCTCCCTGCATGGAGCCTGCTTCTCCCTCTGCCTGTGTCTCTGCCTCTCTCTCTCTCCCTCCCTGTGTCTCTCATGAATAAATAAATAAAACCTTTAAAAAATAAAAAATAAATAAAAGGCGCACGGGGTGGGTCTTGTGTGTACCACGCAATTCAACTCCCGAGGTTTTGGGTCACGCATGAAAGATCCCTGGTTCGTTCGTTCTTTCTTGGCGCGATTCCTTCCCCCAGAGAGGAACCCGCTGCGCGCAACCTGGAACTCCGAACCTTTGCGCTTCATCCCAGCTTTAAACACCGCGCGGCGCGGGGCGCAGGGGCGCAGGGGCGCAGGGGCGCAGGGGCGGCGGGCGGCGCTGAGCGTGCGGGGGTGGGAAGCGGCCTCCGCGCGCGCTCCCTGGGCTGGGTCTTGGGCGCCCGCCCGACGAACGGGGCGCCGCGGCGCGCTGCCAGGTTTCCTCCGGGCTCCTTCCCATCCCACGCGCCTGGCGCTCTGGGGATTTGCGGGCGCGCCGGGCCGCTCAACTTCGGAGGTGTTGGTGGTTGGAGGTTCTGCTCCCGGAACCGCGGGGAAAGTTGGAGCGCCCACGCGAGGCGGCGCGGCGGCCTCCGCAGCCCAGACCCGGGCCGGGGCTCCTCCCAGGACGCCCCAGGGCACGCTCGGGCTGCTACTTGAAAACAATAGAAGCTAAACCCGCGGAAAGTTCTTCCCGTCAGGAGGCGCCCACTCCCCCTGGCACCGTGGGCAGTTGGGTTTGCAAACATCCCGCTCCCTCTATCTTGCGCCTCGGAGAAGTACCCCCAAGTTATCCATTATTGGTGGTTTTTTTTGGGGGGGGTCCTGATGGCTGCCTTCTGTCTTCCACCCTGCATTCTCTGTTCCACAACCAACTGTGCGCGGACAGGCTTCGCACTAGTTGCGCAAGGAAAAGACTGCAAATTACGCAAATGTACGCAGAGCGCCTGCGGCTCTCAACTTCTCCCCCCCCCCGCCGGGAGCCGGGGTGGGGGAGGAGGGGTGTGTGTGGGGGGAGCACCCCAGGTTGACACCCCGGAGTGGGGTCTGTGTTGGCCGACGCGGGATCACCCCAAATCGCTCACCTGTTCCGGCTTCCCAGGATCCCACGACTCCGGAGGGGGTGCGCTGGGGACAACCTGGAAGCCAGGCGCAGCGTCCCTCCGCGCGGTCTCGGGGAGGTCGGGCTTCTTTCTGGAAGGTGTGTGGGCCGAAATCTCTGCAGTCCAGCTAAGCCGATCGCCGCTGCTGGCCTCCGCTGGCTCCTCCAACTTGTGCGCGCCGCCTCGGTGGCGGCCGTTCTGGGCCCGCGGCGCGCTGGGCTGGGGCGGAGGGCGCCGCGCGAGCAGGTGCGGGGCTCACCGGCGCAGGTGAAAGCCCCGGCAGGCCGCCCGGGTCTCTAAGCCTTTCATCCTCGCGCGCGCCCCTCTTCCCTGCTTGGCGCCGCCCGGCAGGCGCGGGGAGGGGGCCCCTCGGAGGCTCGCTCCGGTCGGTCCCTTGCACGGGGAAAAGGCATCTATCTGCCCACCTGCTGGTTATTCGCCAAGTGATTCGAGAAACCAGAACCCCGGGGTGGGGGGTGGGGGGGGAGGAGGAGAAAAAAAAACACACACAACAACAACAACGGAGGAGGCGGCCACAGCGGCCACAGGTGCAGGTAGGAACTTGGCGTTCCCGCCCTCCAGGGGACGAGATTGGATCAGGTCGCGGACGTGGCGCCGGCCTTGGGGTGTCTGATTGGAGGGACGCTGCGCGGCGCCGCTCGCCCGTCCGACTCCTCCAAGAAGAAGAAACGCTGGAGACCGCAGGCGGGGAGACGGAAGCTGTAGGTGGGCTCCCCCGGCCCCTGCCCTGATTTCTTTCCTCCCTTGTTCTCCGGGGCCCCAGCCTCGGCCACGCAGCCCCCAGGATTCCAGTTTCGTAACGCACAGGAGCCGCTTCAGACCCGGGCAAAATGTTGCGGAGCCGCAGGCACTTAGTTAAAAGGCACGAGTTCGCTGCGTGCCAGCCGGGCTCTGTTTCCAGCGCTTTCTGGGGGGCGGGGTGGGGGGGTTGAACTCCTGCACTCCTCGCAGGAGCCCTAGGGACACAGGGGCTGCCGTCATCCGCACTGGACAGGCGAGGAGACCCCAGCGCTGAAAGCTAACTGGTAGCTCCAAGTTGCGTGCCTCGTGAGTGGCAGAGCAGGATTTGAACCCAGGAGCTCTGACTCCAGCTCCCGCGGGCTTCACTAGCCCCTTGGACCCAAGCCTGGCGGTCTCTGGCTCTCAAAACGACTAAGTGAGGATGTGCATTTGCTTCGCTCAGGTCTGGAAGTGCGGGGGACGGCACTCCACCTGGGGGGGCGCAGCAGCCCTGAGCCGCTGGGGGAAGCGAACCGGGGCGCTTCTGCAGGGCTTCCGGAGGCTTCTGGCTCCTGGGGACCCGGGGCTGCTGCTTATTGATTGGGCAGAAATATTGATTGCTGTAGGTTGTTCTCACTCCTGAAGGCGGAGGTACAACCAGCACCAGCTTCCGGGGTGCTCTTCTTTTTCAAAGCACTAGTTTGATGTTCCTCCAGGTCCTGGGAAATTCCTCCCTTCGAAGGGGTGGGTATAGAGCAACCGACATCTGGGCATCTTTGTTCTGAGGACTTTGTGAAGCACAGAAATAATGAAAGGCAATGACAATGCCTTTGGAATTAGTGGAAATTAGTGGAAAGAAATAATGACAATGTGGAGTTAGTGGAAAGAAATTTTTGTAGAGTATTTCAACGCCTGAAATATAAAAGTATGGATACTTTATATCATTAACTTCTTAATTGAGCATTCCTGGATTTTTATTTATTTTTTAAAAGATTTTATTTATTTATTCATGAGACACACACACACACACACACACACGCAGAGACACAGGTAGAGGGAGAAGCAGGCTCCATGCAGGGAGCCCAACGTGGGACTCGATCCTGGGTCTCCAGGATCAGGCCCTGGGCTGAAGGCGGCGCTAAACCGCGGAGCCACTTGGGCTGCCCAACATTCCTGGATTTTTAAATGATATGCACAACAGTGTATATTTGAAAGAGATGCAATTTCGCTTGTTTATTGCAATTAGTTTTAGAGAATAAAACGTTCAGTCAGGGCATCAGGACTGAAACAGGCCACCCCCCTGGGAGGGGAGGACAGGGTAAGTCATCACAGTGCCACCCCATTACAGATGAAGACACTGGGTGGAGGAGGAAGGCTTAAAAAGAGGATACTTTCACAGCCTCCCTTGTAACTGGGAGTACTCAGGTGATCCAGTTCTGACTCTGGGGGCCAAAAGAAGACTTCTGGAAATGTTTCTTCCCTGGATAAAGGGAGAGCCTTCTGAGAGAGGAATATTTTGTGCTATACCCTTGATTCTTACATTTAAGCACAGCGTGAGGATGTCATGTCTGGTGTTGCAGCAGCTGTCATGCAACAGTGAGGCAACAGGCATGGGCATAAAAACCAACATGCTAAGGATGATGGCAGGGGAATGTGAGAAGTGTCTGGGTCTTGATGATATCAATAAGCCCCTGAAAGAACCCTGGAACCATCTAACTCCAGACTGTTAGTTGAGTGAGATAATATATATTCCTATGATTTAAGCACAGATTTAAATACAGTTTCCTGTTACTAGCAGCCGAAAAGTATTCCTCCCTGATACAGTCTATTAGAGGTATAGAAGAAAATGATATTGTTCAAAGGGGGAAAAAAGGTAGAATTGTCACATTAAAAAAAAAAGATTTTATTTATTTATTCATGAGAGACATGGAGAGAGAGGCTGAGACATAGGCAGAGGGAGAAGCAGGCTCCCTGGACCTCAGGATCCAACCTGAGCTCAAGGCAGACGCTCAACCACTGACCCACCCAGTCACTTTTTTTTTTTTTCCCGGACCAATCTGGAAAGTTCTTCATGGAATGAGGATTCAGTGAAATGTTTAAGTGATGGGGAAGCTTATAGAGTCAGGGAATGCATCTGTAAAATAAGCCACTTTGACTGAAAAGTTAATTTATCTATCCAGTGAATAGTAGGTGACTTTTAATGTTATAGAATTTAACCAAATATACTGTTAAATTCTGAATACAGAATTTAAGTATGCTTAGAAGTATGCTTACTTTTCTTAATAATATTTATTTTGTCATTTTTTTATTTTTCAAAAATGTGTTGATGGTTTGAGTAAGGACATTTTCTTCCTTCTCTCTACGCAACCCCCTCCCCCCCACTCGCCCTGCCCCTTCTCTTTCTCTCTTATTAAATTGCTTCTTTCTCAGGTGCACTTTTAAGTGCAATAAATGATAATACTCAAACGCAAAAGAGAATGAATTCCTAGAGGGGAAGATTTGCATACTAGAAATTAAAATAACTTTCAAGGTTAAACCTGGCCTTTGCAATCCTAGCAAACCTGGCATTCCTTTGGAGGCTGGAAAATTGATTATTTTCCTTTAAAGCATTTATAGTGGAAACTGGGTAGTGGAAAACACATAATGAGAAAATTTAAGAAATACAGCTCATCAAAATGAAGACAATAAAGATCATTTATATTCTTCTCCTCCAGGACTAACAGTTAACGTTGGGGTAAGCTTAGTCCTTCTTTATTTTTGCCCCTATTTTTACATTTACTCTTTTCATCTCCCTCCCTTCATTCCTTTATATTTTTTTTAAGATTTATTTATTTATTTTAAAGAGAGAGAGAGAGTGAGAGAGCTTGTGTGGGCGTGCACATAAGGGGAGGGGAAAGGGGGATGGGCAAAGAGAGACAGAGGATCTCAAGCAGACTCCCTGCTGAGTGAAGAGCCCCTCTGGGTCTTGGGGGCTGCATCTCACCACCTTGAAATCATGACCTGAGGCGAAATCAAGAATTGGATGTGTAACCGGCTGAGCCAGCCACATGCCCCCCTTCATTCCTTTCTTTTACGGATGCTTCCACTTTTTGAAAATTAGATGCTCATCTCCCATGGCCTTTTCCTTTCTAATCACCAGTGTCCTGGTAGTTTGATATTCCTTTTCTCCTTTCCATGTTTTCACATCAGTGTTGCTGGACTTAGTTTATAAACTTCAGAGAGTGGGCCTTAACACCTGTGCCTGAAGTAGGGGTCCGCTTTTTGTAGCGTCTCGTCCTGTACCCTGCTAGGTTAACACGAATGCATATTATAGAAGTAGGCAAATTGCAAGTCACAAAATATTACTAGTCCCTTTGGTTTTACGCTTGACCTAAGCAAGGCCGATGAGTACGGTGGCACCTCTCTCTGAAATTCAAGCAACACCAGCTGACTCTTCCTAACTTCCTACTCCTACTTGTCAATCTTGTTTCTTTGTATTCTTGGATATCATTGTATACTCCTCATTTTCATTTGGAAACTCTTGCTATGAAGATTTAAGGCCTAAAGCAAAGGCGGCTTATAGAAAGAGTTTACAGGATTTTAGTTAGGGGCATTACCAGACAGGGTTCCTTTGCACTAAGTTCATGGCTTGAGGAGTTTGGGGCGATGAAAGCCAGGGATCTATGTGAGCCCTATGAACTCGTAGTCACACCTTCTGGGAACAAATGCATTCATGATCTAAACAGATCCCCCTAGCAGATCTCTCCTGTTCTAAAGCAGCTTGATTGTCCGTGCAGACCTGTAGAGGGTGGGAAAAATGGGGACATCTTACTTCTAAGTGGCCCAAGCCCTGAGGTTGGTTATGGCCCTTTAGGGAACAACAGAAGGATTGTTCTGCTTTTGGGTGAGCCCTATGCCTATAATTCTGTCCCTTTTGTTGCATGAGGCTATCAAAAACTGAATTCGTTTTGGTGCCCAGTTTGTTTTTAGCAGGGGAGTTCATCCAAATAACAGCTGCTTCTGACAGGAATGGGTATGTTTTAATTATATTGTAAGTTGTTTCCTTGGTGTTCGTTCCCACCATTAGGTATAATTTTCTTATTTGTTTATTGTGTCTGACTCCCTCGCTAGAAAAGGAATTCCATTTTATTGAATGATCATTTATATAGTGATCCTATGTGTGAGGTACAGTTCTGTTTATTAACTCACTTAATCCCCAAAGCCCTGTGAAGTAGGCCCCGTTATGATTATAGACGAGGTAATTGAGACACTAAGCATTTATGTGGCTTGCCCCAAGTCACCCAGCTGGTAAGCATCAGAGCCAGCACTTGACCCTGGGGAACTTGGCTTGAGAGTCCAGGAACCGAACTAGTCCCTGTGCCATGTGTCTCTGCATGAGCGCCAAGACATGTCATTAATGAAACTTCAGGACGTGGCATGTTGCCGGGCAATAAAAGTTCTTGATATTGTTGAAGGAGTGACCATCAAGTGCATAAATATAAATGCTTTGTTGGTCGTAATATGACTGACTTATAAAAAGAAATGCTATGAAAATGGCAATGTAATAAAACGTCAATCGGCTATTACATGTAATAATAACCTGATTTTAATTCTGAGATGTGAGTAGTGTGAGTGGACCCAATTATCTGATACGTTTTTGATGTTCTTGTTACAAAATTGGAAGACCACTCTCATGTTGCAACCCTTTGAAGGAGATGCATTAGGTGGTAGGACATGAATGGGGTAGAGTGATGTAACACCGGAGGATGGTTGCTGAGATTTTATTAAATATTGTATTTAAGGAATAAATGAATGATCTAGAGGACACGACATCTTGAAACAAGGAAGACTCCACAGCACATCCTGACTCAGGAAATAAAAAAGGTAATTCAACTTTATTGTTTGTTAGAAAATCATTGATGTAAATAAAAATCATGTGTTACCATCCAAGATAATGTTCTCTGGCTGGTCACCTGTTTCCAGGTCAGGGCTGGGGTAAACCAGCTCCCCTAAAAGGTGACCTGCTATCGGCTGTTGTTAATTTCTCTTTTCAAGGGGTTGGTTTGGTTATGCTCCATTTGCCAGGTTACATTTTCTCTTTTGTGGTTTGTCTGTGGGTCAGCTCATTACGTCACACATACAGGTAGAAGGTGAATATGCGATGGAAGGGTAACATGACGCAGGAGGTAAGTCTTTTGGTTTCCCCATCTGCATCGAGGCCAATGTCAAACTTACATAGTTAGAAAGAAACGGCTAAGAAACAGCTGCCTTTATCAGTGTCAGGCTGTCAGAGGAGGAAAGTTTTGGGACTCAGCTCTGCTCGGTGCTCACAGAGGGAAATCTCACACTGCACATTCTTAGTGAGTGTTTAGGTTTATCCATTTGATGTCATTTCATTTACATAGTGGGAGAAATTTGCTGAAACTGCAGCTCTGAACCTTTTATAACAGTGGCAAGTTTGAAATTCCTGCTATGGGCTTTTCACTTTATTGTGGGCTTATCCAAAAGTGGATAGTATTCTTTTCACTTTTTTTTTTTTTTTTTTTAATGGCAGAAGAACCTTGAGGATAGCTCCGGTAAGTCTGACAGTTTTATCCTGAAAGCTGAAGCGATTTGCTCAAGGTCACAAGACTTTTTATTTTGATTTGGTTTTAGTTACTCTGTCCCTAAAACAGTGTTCTTCTCATATTGCTATTTGAATCTCATATTGCCTTTTAATTGATCATTAGATCAATAGACATTTGTTGGCTTCAAGACTATTACATCAAAAGAGATTGTCATACTTTAAAAATTCTGATGAGGTCAGTGTCTTCTGAGTTTCCCGCTTGGAACAATGCTAAATCATATGTGGCTGTTTAAATATTAAAGCCCTATGGAATCACAGAGCACTCAAAGCTCAAATTAACGCTGGGAATTGTAATTACATACATTTCTTGTGAAAAGACTTGATGGTTGGTTTGAATTACTAGCTGTGTGGCTTTGGGAAAATCTTTAGTCTTAATATCTTTAGGCTCTGGTTTCCTTAAATGTAAAGTGGGGATAATTCTATCTACTTCTCTGGGTGGTTGCCAAGATAAAAGTAGACAATACATTTATTAAAGTCTCTTGCACAGTGCCTGACATATAATAGGCACTCAGCAAATGTTAGTTTCTCCTTGACTAATTTCTTTCATTGGCTGTGTGGGAAAATTATGTGAACAAACTGTATAAGTCAATCACTTCTAAGGGCTTTTTGAAAATAATTATAGAGAGTCTTGAGAAAGCACTGTCATCCTTGTTGGTTGGGGTCAGATTTTTCTCCCCCTCCTAAGAACATAATGTTAAAATTTACTGGAGAGTATTTAATACACAATAATTTGCTCGGAATCTGACTTTTTTCAGGAACACACTTAATGATGAAATCAAATCTAGCAGAAGTTTTCTGTGTGTGATTCAAGAATGCTCTTTATCCTGTCTGCAACTGAAATTGCATTACCTGTAGTTAAAGAAGGAAGTGTGTTCAGTTAAGCTTGGAAGCAATGTTACCAGAAAAGGATTAGCAAATCATAAGACAAAATCCTTAGAAGTAAGGTCACTAGCAGGCGGTGGCTAGGGCACAAGCCAAGGAATAGGTTTTACATGTGCTGCCCCATTAGTTCCTGGAATCTTGATATATAACCTGCATCAGCGAATCGTGCCCGAAGGAGGGAAAGAACAAGAGCATCGTGTCCTCTGCTGTGTTAGACAACATGGCACTACTTCTTGTTCGCAAAAATTAGCTTTTATTTTATTAAAGTGACACATGCACTTTTAGGGTAAAAGCCAAATGTTATTAAAGGGCTTATAGCCAATTATGGGAGTTTCTTGTCTCATTCCTTCCCTTGGTCCCTTCCCCAACCACTTTCAACAATTTTGGCTTTTCATTCCTGGCATTAACACATCTCTATATTTCTAAATAATATGTATATTACGCTCTCTTTTGATTTATCAATATTTGACATCCTCTATTAGTTTCTTATTATGGTATTTGAGGACTTGGTTCTCTTATACTGTGCCTTCTGTTTCCCTCTCCCAGTTTCCCACTAGAGTCATATTACAGGCTTTGTTCAGTGAACTGTTCCATGTTTATATTATTGTGCCCGTATAAATATTGTTCAGACTGAGCATTATAGTGTACAGATCACTGTATTTGCTTTCTTATTTATGTCCTTTCCTGAAGTTAATAATGGCCCTCTTCCTCCCTTTCAGTGGGTCCTCTTTCTAATTCTTTCTTATGCCTCTCAGTGGTTTTTTGGTACACTTTTCTACAAGTCCAATCAAATCAATATATGTGTGCTCCATTTAAGTTTTCCCCAAGGTATCACTCCTGGACACCTCCATCTCCTTCCATAGGAAATGATCTCTCTCTCTGGCCTGCTTCACTGCCTCTTCCTGGGAATGCCTTGAGTTGGATTTCCTATTTCCTGGACTTTGAGTGCCTTCTTTCCTGCTGGACTCCCTGGCTTTGGTGATGGTCAGATGGTGCTGCTGCAGAAGGCATGGTGATGGCAGTCCTCAGTATGGCTGTCTCTTTCATGTGTTTCCACCTGGACTGTATCTTCTGTGCCTTGCACACAGCTATCCTCCTGGGACCTCCCTCCACCCTTATTTGGGAGAGTTCCTTTGTGCAAAGGCACTCAGTGAACCTTGCCTCACCCATTTCACTGTAATTAATTCAAAATGGATCATGGATTTTATTTTTTTATATTAACTTTTTAGTTTTGGCATTTAAAAAAAATTTTGCTCAAATTCAATTTGCCAACATATAGTATGACACCCAGTGCTCGTCCATCAAGTGCCCTCCTCAGTGCTCATCACCCAGTCACCCCACCCCCCACCCTCCCCCCCTTCTGCAACCCTTTGTTTCCCAGAGTCAGGAGTCTCTCATAGTTTGTCTTCCTCTCTAATTTTTCCCCACTCAGTTTCCCTCCTTTCCCTTATAATCCCTCTCACTATTTCTTATAGTCTGCATGTGAATGGAGCCATATGATGATTGTCTTTCTCCAATTGACTTATTTCACTCAGCATAATACCCTCCAGTTCCATCCATATTGATGTAAATGGTGGGTATTCATCTTTTCTGATGCCTGAGTAATATTCCATTGTGGAGATATATAAGATGTGGGGGATATATGTGTATATATATATGTGTATATATATAGTTTCTTTCTGGAAGGTGTGTTTGCAAAAATTATATATATATATCCCCCTCATCTTTTTTATCCATTCATCTGGGATCATGGTTTTTTTTTGGGGGGGGGATCATGGTTTTTAAATGTAAAACTATACAACTTTTAGAATAAAATATAGAACCTCTTTGCAATGTAGGGCAAGGTGAAGGATTCTTAGACACAGCTAAAGCATGATCCATAAAATAAAAAATTACTAAATTGGACTTCATCAAAACTAAAACCCTTTTTGTTCTAAAAAAGACTCTGTTAAGAGGAACTGAAGACAAACTGCAGACTAGGGGAAAATAGTTGCAAACCACATATCTGACAAGGGCCTTATCCCTATAATATATAAAGGACTCTCCAAATTCAATAGTAAAAAAAAAAATCCAGTTATAAAATAGGCAATAGGACACCTGGGTCGCTCAGTCAGTTAGGCATCTACCTCTTGATTTTGGCTCAGATTATGGTCTCAGAGTTGTGAGATTCAGCTCCCTGTGGGGCTCTGTGCTAGGCGTGGAGCCTAAGATTCTCTCTCTCCCTCTCCCTCTGACCCTTTTGCCCCCACCCCCACCCCACATGCTCTCTCCCTCTTAAAAAATAAATAAAAATAAATAAAATGGGCAAGAGACACGAACGGATGTTTTACTAAACTGGAGACACAGGTGACAGATGAACACATGAAAAGATGTGCAGCGTCATTACCCATTAGCAAAATGCAAATTAGAACCACAATGAGATACCAGTAGGCACTTATCAGAATGGCTAAAATATAAAATAATGGCAACACCAAATGCTGGTGAGAATGTGGAGAAACGGAATCACTTTTTTTTTTTTTTTTACATGTTTCTAGCAGTAGCCAAAAACCTGGAAACAACCCAAATGTCCATCAATAGGGAAATGTATAAACAACCTATGGTCTGTCCATACTTCAGAACGCTGTTAGCAAGAGATCGAAATGAACTCTTAATACATGCTACAACTTGGACGAATCTCAGAATAATGATGTTGAGTGAAAGAAGCCAGACCAGAATAGTGTACATGCTCTATGATTTCACTTGTATAAAATTCTAGGAAATGCCACCTAATATATGGGACAGAGTTGGATAGGGAGAGAAATGAGAGAGAGAGATTTTAAAAGATCACAAGAAAACTTTGGGGGGTGATAGAATGTCAAATGGTGTGGCTGCCCGGGAAAACAGTTGGGTGTTGCCTTAAAAAATAAAGATGCCAATGTGACCCAGCAGTAGCACTCCTGGGCATTTATCTCAGAGAAGTGAAAACATGCATTCACACACACATAAACCTGTATGTACGTGAATGTTCATATGGCTTCATTTGTAATAGCCCCAAACTAGAAACAATCTAGATGTCCTTCCTTTGGGTGAAGGGTAAAACTGTGGTAACTCCATACCATGGAATACATCTCAGCAATAAAAATGGGACAAACTCTTGATATACACAACCACTTTGATGCATCTCCAGAAAATTATGCAGAGTGAAAGGAGCCAATGCCAAAAATGTTACATACTGTTTGATTCCACTGATTTAATGTTCTCAGAATGACAAAATTATAGATCTGGAGAACAGGTATTTGTAGGGGACAGGGTTGGGGATTGGGCTGGGGGTGGGCATGGGTACAAAGAGACAGCAGGAAGAAGTTAGATTGTATCTTGATTTTGGTGGTGGTTATCCAAATCTGTACATTGGATAACACTGCATCCAGCTACACTCACACACATGTGTATGTGAATACAAATGTGGGCTTAGACAGTTGTGGAAGCTGAATAGGGTCTGTAGTCTTGTCAACTGGTCTATTTCTTGGTTTTGGTAATGTACTATAGTTATAGAAGATGTCACCACTTGGGAAGCAGAGTGGATGGTACTTCAGACTCTTTACTTGTTTCTTAACTTTCAATTACTTCAAAAATAAAAAGTTTAAAACACTCAGCACCTAGTGGAGTGAAAAGCAGGACTGTCTGGTGATGGCTCTAGGGCTCTTTCTCTTTCCCACAGTGGGAAAGACTGTGCTAGGACTCAATTTCTCACAGGACCAGGAGCCTCCAGGAAGTCCACGTGCTAGGCAAGCTGCAGCCTGAATCTAAAATTTTCTTTCCTCTCACGCAAGGCCATTCTTACCTTTTCCCTATAAAAGGGTGCCCTGCAGCTCAACACACAGTGTTGTGTTCATCTGGGCCTCTACTCAAGATGTCTCTCTACTGAGTACTTGGAGAAGGGGACTCTGTTCCTGCTAATCCTTCTTGCCATGAGTTCCAGCCCATTCTAAGTGCTGCATATTCGTGTGTGCCCATGCTCTTTGATCTACAGACCTGAAGGTGGAAAGGCAGGGAGCCAGGTGGACAAATGAGGCAGAAAGAAGAGCCACTGCCAAGACTCTCCAAGGCAGGAGTGTGCCTAGCATGTCTGGGTCTGAAATGCAGTGAGTGTATGCATTAGTAGCAGGAGGGGTGATCAGAGCACTGATAGGAATCCAGATAAGTCATTTCTGTGAGCCTCGTGTGCCACTGTGAAGACTGGCTTTTATTATAAGTGATGTGGGAAACCACCAGAGGATTCTAGGCAATGTGGGGACCAGAACTCACATTTTCACAGGATCCCTCTGATTGTTGGACCAGAATAGGCTCCTGCAAGCCGGAGGCAAGGGTAGAAAAAGCTGACTTAGGAGGTGGTTATGGGTATGTGAAGCCAATAGGCTTCCCTGCTATTCTGTTGGTGGTAGGTGAGAAGAATGGAGTCAGGGATGACAGTGTCAGTGTACTCCTTTCACGTTGCATGAGCTAGAAGCACTGGGAGGGTTTTTAGAAATAGTTATAGAGTCATAGTCTGTATTTTCTTTCATTACTCAATACTGAGAACTATTTCCAAGTCAGCTACTGTGAACCATTTCCAAGTTAATAAACTTAGGAACATATTCTTTTTAATGATCAAGTAGTATCCATTAGGTAGCAATGCCATGGGTGACTTAACAAATCCATTGTTGATAGGCATTATATTATTTTTCAGTTTTCCTGAAATGGTGAATTCTGGAAAAAATGAGTGATCTCATAGCCTTTGACAATAGATAATAATCTGTCAGGCGAATCTGCACTTTTGTTTATTTCTTACAACTAGATAATCTATTTTAAACTGCTAAATATTTATTTTCAAAATCTGCCTTTTTTTCTGTTTGTCAGAGTAATATATCTTTGTTTAAAAATATATATGTTACAGGATTTTGAATGAGACTTTTCTTGTTGTCACCAAGTTTCAACCAAGGCCCCAAAGACTGAGAACAATAGATGATAGCCTAAAGGTGCAGAGAATGCTAAGAATAAGAAAAATTTTTGTGACCCTTAGTTTAGCACCCATCTTGGTGGGTATATATAGGGGGATACAGAGGAGTGAGCAAGAAGCTTTTTAAATTGAAATTCAATTAACATATAGTATATTATTAGTGTCAGAGGTAGAGGTCAGTGACTCATCAGTTTTATATAATACCCAGTGCTCATTACATCACATGCCCTTCTTAATGCCCATCACCCAGTCACCCCAGCCCCCAACCCCCTCCCCTCCAGCAACCCTCAGTTTGTTTCCTATGATTAAGAGTCTCTTATGATTTGTCTCCCTCTCTGATTTCATCTTGTTTTATTTTTCCCTCCCTTCCCCTATGCTCCTCTATTTTGTTTCTTAAATTCTGTATATGAGTGAGATCATATGATAATTGTCTTTCTCTGATTGACTTATTTTGCTTAGCATAATACCCTCTAGTTCCATCTGTATGGTTGCAAATGGCAAGATTTCATTTTTTTGATGGCTGAGTAATATTCCATTGTGTATGTATCCTACATCTTCTTTATCCATTCACCTGTCAATGGGCATCTGGGCTCTTTCCATGGTTTGGCTATCGTGGACATTGCTGCTATAAACATTGGAGTGCAGGTGCCTCTTCAGATCACTGCATTTGTATCTTTGGGGTAAATCCCCAGCAGTGCAATTGCTGGGTCATAGGGTAGCTCTGTTTTTAACTTTTTGAGAAACCTCCACACTGTTCTCCAGAGTAACTGCACCAGCTTGCATTCCTGCCAACAGTGTAAGAGGGTTCCCCTTTATCTGCATCCTCGCCAACATTTGTGGTTTTCTGACTTGTTAATTTTAGCTATTTTAACTGGTGTGAGGTGGTATCTCATTGTGTTTGGATTTGTATTTCCCAGATGAGCAAAAGGTTTAATAGGATTTTATTTAGAGGGAGAACTTTTGAGTGCTATGGGAATGTTCTTTGATGAAGGAAAGACTAAACTTGGGGAAGTTTCACAGAACCCCTCTGAGAGCTTAATGTGTGTCTCCTAGAGTTTGGGGACTTTAAATGACCTGATTGATGCTAAAGGTAAAAGGAGAGGGCTATGGTGAGGGGAATGATCTGCTCTCTACCAACGATGTGAAAGAGGCACATGCATTTCTGCAGGCTAAATGGGACTCCAGGAAGGCTTAGACGTGCAAGGGACCCAATCCAGGCTTGGTGATCCAAACAGAGACAGATGTTGGGAAGGCAGGGGGTCCTTGGGAAACTAGCACTGTGCACTTTAATGAATCCTGTAGGAGGAGGCAGTGCTGTGTGAGGGAGCCAATGGGAGATTTCTGCTAAAAGAGCCAGATAGAAGGAACCCGGGACCTCAGTGAGTATGCAGCTACCATTTTAGACCCATAGCTTCCACCTGGAATTTTAAATGACAGAGAAATACATTTCCATCTCATGTAATCCATTGTACTTTGGGTTCTCTGATACTTGCAGCTGAAACTAAAACTAGCTACCTTATGAATCCTATTCAAATGCTTTCAGAGAAAAAAAATAATGTTATGTCACTTTACTTATGAGACAGGAAATTGAATAAGGACTGGTCAAGCAATGACAGTTATAGAGCAATTTCAATTTCGCATGTAAGGCTTGATGTAAAATTCTAAAATAGAAAAGAGTGAGCTAATGTACAGTTCTTTAAAGCACCATATTAATACATATGACTAGATAAAAGTTTTCCTAAAATTATATAGGTAGTTTCTGTGGAAAACAGTATGGAGGGTCCTTGAAAAATTAAAAATAGAATTACCATATGATCCAGTAATTCCATTATGATCTACCTAAAGAATACAAAAACAGTAGGTCAAAAAGATATGCGCATCCCTATGTTTATTGCAGCATTATTTACAATAGGCAAATTATGGAAGCAGCCGAAGTGCCACTGACAAATGAGTGGATAAAGAAGATGTGTTATTCATACACAATGGAATATTGCTCAGCCATAAAAAAAAGAACGAAATCTTGCCATTTGCAACATAGATGAATCTAGAGGGCATAATGTTAAGTGAAATAAGTCAGAGAAAGACAAAAAGTACCATATGATTTCACTCATATGTGGAATTTAAGAAACAAAACAAGCAAAGAAAAAAGACAAATGAAAAACCAAGAGTCTTAACTATAAAAAACAAACTATTACCAGAGAGGATGTGGGTAGGGGCATGGGTGAAATAGGTGATGGGGTATAAGAGCACACTTACCATGATGAGCCCTGAGTAATATAGAGACGTGTTGGATCACTATATTGTACTGATTTTTTATTCTGAATTTCTAAATTCTTTTGATGCAGGGCCAATATGGTGGAAGTGAAGATTTTAAAGAGCTGAGTGATGGAGTTCTGGGAGTGTTCATCAGGAGCCTTGGCTATGGGCAGTAGATCACATGCTAGCCGGCTTTAGCAGAAGGGATCTGTTACAGGCCACTAGGTAGTTATTGAATCTTCGGGATTAGTTTATTTGTTGACAGATGGCATTCAGAGCCAGAGTGGTTGTGATGGACTGTGGATAAAATAGGGCAAGAAGCAGCGCTGGCGGGCATGCCAAGGGATTTGGACAGTTAAGAGGGAGAATGGGCAGAGGATCCAAGCAGAGGATGGGGGTGAGGATGGTATCACAGCAGCCAAGAAAGGAAGGGGTTTGAGAAGAAGGGAGTGGTCCACTGTGCCAGCCACTGAGAAGCCCAGTAAGTGGAAACCTGAAGATTTAGGGTGGTCGTTGGGGTTCCAGGGAGAGCGCTTGGGGGTGGGGGCAGCAGCACCGGAGGGTGGTGTGAAGGTGTGTGACGGCACCTCTGCACCTGCTCCCACGCCATCTGGCCTCGCCGATAACCCTGTGAGGTTGGTGGGCCAAGCAGGCAGGCAGGCAGGCATTAGTTTTCACATTTCAAAGGGGAGAAACCTGAAGCTCAGAAATGTTAAAAGCCTTAATCTGTGACCGAGCCAGGCCTTGTGGCTCTAAATCCAGTGCTCTTACAGGGCTACCATGCTGTCTTTCCACCACATCCCACCACCGGCCAGGTGTGGCTTGACTTTACAAACTCACGGGCAGTAACTGGCTAAAATTCCTTGACTCTAATTTGCTAGGGAGCAATAAGGGATAGTGCTTGAGAGTGTACAAGAAAGGATACTAATGGTCTCAGCATTCTCCTAAGAGTTTCCCCAAGTGGTTGAGTTTTTAGACAAACGTTTGTACGTACAAACGTTTGTTCCATGCCCTAGATATTATAGTGAGTATTATATGTAGATGACCTTAAGTCTCACAAACTTCGTGGAGTAGGTGCCAATAGTAGTTCATTATGATGACAAAGAAACAAGCTTAATAAGTAAAAAAGAACTTTCCCTAAGTTACACTCAGAAAGTGGTAGAGCTCGGAGTAACCACAGGGGGTCACAGGGACGCAGCCCCGACCTCCTCTAGTCTACATTGCCCTGGATCCCAGCCAAAGAGAGCTACCATTTGCTGTATAACCCACAATTAAACTAAAGACTTAGATTTTCAGAGTCTCCTAACTGAATTATTTTCACAATTGTTCCTACTGGATAGAAGAAGAAAGAATATGGTAAAGATTAGGTGATGGGATACCTGGGTGGCTCAGTGGTTGAGTGTCTGCCTTTGGCTCAGGGCGTGATCCTGGAGTCCGGGATCGAGTCCCATGTCAGGCTCCCTGCATGGAGCCTGCTTCTCCCTCTGCCTGTGTCTCTGCCTCTCTCTCTCTCTCTCTCTCATGAATAAGCAAATAAAAATCTTTTTAAAAAAGGTTTGCATGCCTCCTGTACACTAGGCACAGTGCCAGTTAGGGTCTGGGGTAGAGTGGTGAGCAGAGCGGACCAGAAGCTTCCAGTTGAGACAATATTTTATTAGAGTCCGTTCTATGGTTATGGGGGTGAGGCCCATGGAGACCTTGGTCTATGGGTATGGAAGGTCCTCTGCAACCTATGAGAGTTCAAACAACCTTCCCAATACTACAAAACCATTGCCCCCTTTTTGTTAACAAATCTTGATTTGCTACATGTAGTCAAACACCTTGGAGAGGGTGCCTTTATCTCCAGTTCAGGTGAAACCGTGGTTGTTTTAAACCAGGTCTTCTCAAATTTATCCTCCACTGGAATCACTCAGTGGACCTGTTAAAAACAGATTGCCAGACCCCAGCCCCAAGTTCAATGAGTCAGGCCTGAGGCGTGACATTTCTAACAAGACCCAGGTCATGATGTTGCTGGCCGCGGGACTCTGCTTTGTGAAACGCTGGTCTACGCTAACCGAAATGATCTCTTTTCCTTTCCTAGTTACTGGCTTAGCCATAAGCATGTACTGCACTTCTGGCCAGTCAGGTGCAAAGGGATGTTTGTTGGGGGAAAAAGATTTTCTGGCTGTAAAACGGGACACACAAGACACACATGGAAAGAATGACATTTTCCTGCTTGAGTAGAAAGACAGCACCAGCCTTGGAAATGCCTTACAGTTGGATTCTTGTGGAGAGAATTACTGTTCTTACTGTCAAGCCCTTTGTATCTGAGTTTTATGTGATGTGCAGCCGTCACTTTCCTGACTGTTGAATTTAGTACTTCTTATAGGTTAGTGATTATCTCATTATCAGAAATAAGGAATCCATGCTCAAGAAGCAGTCCGTATGGGTTATTGGTACTATATTGATCTTGCCAGGTTGGGACTGTTCCTGACGTGGGGGGGCAATCAGTTTGGCAGATCCCAGAGTCATGAACTTGCTGGCCCATAGAGACCTCATGGGTTTTAGCAGTGACCTTTTGAAAGGAGCCCCAAACCCCTTTCTCTCAAACACTGCCCCCTCCTCACAGAGGCATGTGCATACCTGCTTTTTCCTGACTTGGTCCCTGGCCCTGAATTCTGGGTTTGATGAGGTCTATTTTTGTTTTGCCACAGGTCTTCTCTGCATGGATTATGGGGTCTTAAAATCTTTTCTTGTTGGGCTAGCTGGCCTGCACCTCTGATTCTTGCAGCCCCATGGTGCCCCTCATGGGAATGTGCCACTCCATCTCACCCCTCCATGTCCTTCAACCCTGCCAATTAGTGGACTAATGTGGACTTGCCCCACAGAGGTTTGGTTTTGGAAGGGTGGTCCTGTGTATGTGCGATAATTAACATCTGTACATTGCTATACAGTTTATACTGAGCCTTCCGTGTTCCCATTCAAGGTCACAGTGGATCTTTAGAATCCCTCTGATAGAGAGAGAAGAGCAGATATTCTGTTATTATGCCCATTTCAGACTAGGGAACTAGAACAAAACCAGGATTATACGCATTTTACAGATAAGGACGTAGAAAAAACCAGGTATCATGCTTGGTTAATTGGAGTGACCAAAAATCTGTTCCGGTAATACTCAGTCAACTCTTTATGAAGATTTTGAAGTATATAATTCTTCAGGAAAGTATGTTAAGGCAATAATTTTTTTTGGCAGCAATGAAAACTGTGCTCCCATAGATGATTTACTACATATATGAGGTGCACAAGCCTACAGAAAGAGAGCTTCATCTCTTTTTCTGACTGTAGGGCTTATCTTCATTCTTTTTTTTTTTTTAGATTTTATTTATTTATTCATGAGAGACAGAGAGAGAGAGAGAGAGAGACAGAGAGAGAGAGGCAGAGACACAGGCTCCTCTTTCTTCTTTTGGGTAGATACTATCCAACTGTCAAGTCAAGCCACCTGGGAATCATCCTTGATTCTTTAATCCAGGCTATAACCAAACCTTTTCAACTCTGCTCTTGAGTAGGACCCAGTTCTAACTGTCTCTGCCTTGCTACCCACCCCGGATGCAGGCTACCTCAACCGTGGTCCTTTATGACAAGGAGGACACCTAACTGCAACCGCCCTCACTGCCTGCGGCTGCCACATGTTCTCCGATGGATCCACAGTCAGGTAAGTGATCTTTTAAAAATGCAAACTAGATTGTGTCATCTGTCCCTTATAATCCATTAATGCTAGTGCAACGTGGTGCCTGGGATTATACCCCAGGACAGAAAAGGATATTGGTAGAAAACCCATGAAAATCTGAATAACTTCTGAGTTTATTAATAGCAGTATGGCAGCATTGATTTCTTAGTTTTGATAAGAACTGTACTGTGGTTACATAAGATGTTAACACTAGGGGAAACTGAGGAGGACACAGGAACTCTGTAGTATCTTTGTACCTTTTCTGTAAATATAAAACTATTCCAAAATTAAGTTTATTTAAAAAAAATTAGGGGTGCCTGGGTGGCTCAGTTGGTTAAGTGTCCAACTCGATTTTGGGCTCAGATCATGATCTCAGGGTGGTGGGATTGAGCCCCTCACTGGGCTCTGCACTCACTGGGGAGTCTGCTTAAAATTCTCTCCTGTCTGCATATGCTCTCTCTCTCAAATAAATAAATAAATCTTTAAAAAAAAAATTAGTGGCACTCATTTCCCTGATGTTAGAGTCCAAAATCCTCAGCGTGAGCAGCTTTCTTTCTCTAGCAAGACTAAATTTATTTAAAAATTAAATAATTCCTCCAGCGAGACAAGCCTCCTCCTTATCTCCAAGTACTCACAGTGTCTGGCCCATTAATAAATGCTTGATAAACATTTGTTGAAAATTAATGAACATTATATTTTTAAAATCAAAAGATTAACTATAAATTTGGGGATTGGTAGATCTTGAGAATGTGTAAGCTAACTGAGGTGGGTTTTTGGTAGGAATCAGTCCGGCCCAGGCAATACGTGAGCTGTTTGGGAATGTGACTGTCCTGTGCTCTCCTTGCCTCCCTCCCTCTGCCCGTCCAGCCTGCTATCCTTGCAATTCAGCACCAGCCCCCTCCCAGCTGTGGAGGTCAGGTGCCCATTTATGTTAATAGGAGAAAGAAAAGGCGTCTCCTCCCATCCTCAGAACTCTCTTCTCCCACCCACTCTGCCCCTGTCTCACTTCCCACAACCCACTTGTAGACAAATAGCAGTACGTTTCTGGAAACAATGCTGCCTCCTTTCAGGTCTTAACTACTAGAGTTATTCCAATGGTAGGAATTTCAAGCCAGGTAAGAGGAGCCATGTCAGGCTACCAGATGGTGGGGGAGATAAGGGTGGGTGAGCAGGCTTCAGACTAAAGCAAGGGAGATGGGATCAGGTGTTGTAATCACATTCGAGAAAAGGAGTCAGGTGACCCTCATTACACATTATAGAACCTTGTTATAATACCCCTTATTATTACTTGAACTTGGATTTAACCTGGGACAAGCCCCTTTCATCTCATGCTCCTGCCTTCTACACCAGGTAATATCTTTTCCCTTTGCTAAGTTATCATTCTTAATAATGATAATAATAAGAAGCAATAACTATACTATTACTATTACTCTAGGTCATCACTTCATCTAAGATGTCACAGCCAGAATATTTTCCAGTTTTTCAGATGAACAAACTCATTCCCAAGGTCATCTGCTGCTGCTAACAGGGAGATCTGGGATTTGAACTCCAGTCTTTCTGGCTGCAAAACTCTTGTTCTGCTCTCTGGCAGAAGACCTAGAGGGATTTCCTTTAAATGCTATTATCTCTTAATGAAAAAAACATAAATGCAGCAGGTCTTACAATGAAGGTGGAGCATTAGAATCCTAATCTCAAGCAGGCTCTCCAGAGGGATGCAGGAGGAGGGCTGGACAGCAAGGTGGGGACTCAGTGGGATGTTTCTGTTTCCTCCTCGTGTTTTGGTGATGCTAGAAACTCTCCTGCCAAAACCCATCTGGGAGCAATATTTTAAATATTGTTCCCCCACCCCACCACTCCCCAACACCAATTTTCTTTGCACACTCCAGGATGATAGACAGAAGAATTTAATACATTTAATGCTTTTCCTTCCATTTACACTATCATAAATTACAAAGTATTATTCACTTCACAAAATAAAACCATTTTCAGATAATTTTTTGACAGTATCAAGAAGTACATAAGCTACAACAAACAAATCTGTACAGTTGGGAGGAACAATAATAGCAGGGACCCAGCAGAACCATTTTAACCCCCCCCCGGTGTGCCAACGAAGTCCATCCGCGTAGCCCTTGGGACTGTCCAGGACAACAATTGCACTGCCCTCCTCATTCCAGATCATTTATCACACAGTAATTCTCTTCTGTTCACTCAAAAACAAGACTAGTGAGTAAGTACATGGATCATCTTAGACAATCAGAGGAAAAGACATTGTGGTTGGATTTCAGAAAAAAAAATTTAGATTTACAGTTTTTGATGCTTTAAAATTTTACCTATGTTACAAAATATAGAAATCTTGCTGTGAAAAGCTCATGCTAAGATAAATATAACCAAGAAGATGGAACTATCATGATAAAATCATATTAAATTATGATCCATACAGAGCTACTTTTGTCAAGGAGGAACAAATATTTGTAAAAACCAAACTTACTCATTCTTACTTTTAAAAATAGGCTTGTTTATAAAGCAAAAATGGAAAAAAATCAGTAATTTTTCTGCAGATTCACTTTTCCTAAATACAGAAATGTGACAAAAATACAACTTGTCATTAATAGGTGAATTCAGAGTGCTGGACCGAAAAGAACCTAGGGAAAGTGTTAACTTTTTACATGGCCCAGATTTAACCATCCCGCATCATTTTATGTAAAATGACCACATTCTGCATGTTCTGGGATATACACACATGATACGGAGAGACTCTGACCAATGGCAAAACATACTTTGGGATTTCACAAAATGTCTAAGGAAAGAAAATCTGTGGATGTTTCAGACCATCCTACAATTGCTATAAACATATACCGTACGACTGCAAAATGCCAGTGCTCAACAGCAAAACCTATCAAAAGCAGGGACACAGGTGGCCGGTGAACTTTCATTGCAAAGCACTGATAAGGACAGAGGTATGTCAAGATAATACTGCATTCATGGTAAACTTTTTCAGGGATCACAGCAAGAAGCAGGACAAGGTACACAGGGTCATAATCAATGCACTGCATTGAGTTCTATTTGCTGAAATAAAGTAACATTCTTGCAGCTAAAATAAAAATACATTTTACAATATAAGTTTCATTTAACATTTAACATAGAATTGTCTTCTTTCTGTAAGTGGAAAATGTATAACTGTATCAAGTACCTCTATGAATTAAATTCCCTTTAATTACTGATAAGACGGAAGCTTAAAGATCTAGGTTGTTTTTTTTTTTTTAATAAGTTAAAGAAAGATTTATTAATCACTCTTCCAGCAAAACAGGCATATGTAGGAGGCACAGCAGAGACCCAAGAGGAGGCCTTTGGTCACTCTCACCCCTGCTGTTCTTACGTGGAGGAGGCGAGTGTCTATGAGACACAGTAGCCGACTTGACAAATCCACTGTGGTCCTGGAAATTCTCTCATTTGTTTGGAAAACGAATCAAGTGTAAGAAATGTTTTTACTCCTCTAGCCTTATCAACTTAGATGGGGCTGGGGCCATGAGGCTCATTTCCCTGGAGGATTAAAACAAAACATCTTCATTTTCTATTAAAATCTGCACGATCAGCTTTTGGTACCGCATATCATGGAGGGTGGTGAGGGTGCTGTCCTCAGGGGACCTCATCAGTGTGGGCCCAAACACGATCCCCAGATTTTCAGCATTCATGAAATTGTCCTTCTCATTCATAGTCACCCTGCAAAACAGACATATACACAGACACATTACACGGACTTGCAGACAAATTGATATACTGATTATGCACGTATGCTCCCACCAATTTCTCTGGTTTAGTAAGTTGTAAAAGAAGACTAAGAATCAGAACTATAGAAAAGCACTCCGGGGGCAGTGAGGGTGGGGGAGGGCCGGTTAGCTTAGATGGTTAATTGTCTGCCTTTGGCTCAGGTCACGGTCTTGGGATCCTGGGATGGAGCCCCATGGTCCCCACTCAGCGAGGAGCCTGCCTCTCCCTCTCCCTCTGCTGCTCCCCCTGCTTGTGCTCTCTCTCTCTGTCAAATAAATCTAAAAAAAATTTTTTTAAGTACTTTTAAAAAGATAATTTTCTGGGGGCACCTGGGTGGCTCAGTCAGTTAAATGCATGGCTCTTGATCTTGGCTTAGGCCATGACCTCCTCCATGATCGTGGGATGGAGCCCCACTTTAGGCTCAGTGAGTCTGCTTGTCCCTCTCCCTCTGTCCCTCCCCCTGCTCACATTCTCACATGCTCTCTTCTTTCTAAAATAAATAATGTTTTTTTTTAAAAGGTGACTTTATTTTTCTTAGATTATTGACATTGCATTTAGGCAGTGGAAATGAATTACTTAGTGAATCTGGTGTAGACACATATTTAAAATTAGAAACTCAGGGACAACTTGGGTGGCTCAGTTGGTTAAGTGTCTGCCTGGGGCTTAGGTCATGATCCCGGGGTCCTGGGATTGAGCCCTGTATTGAGCTCCCCTCTCCTCTGTACCTTCTCCCTACTTGTGCTCTCCCTCTCTATCTCTCTCTCTTTCAAATAAATAACATTTTTAAAATATATGTAAAAAGAGAAAATCAGTCCTTCTTACTACAGAAATGTGGAACTGTGATTAGGGGAATATTGGTTGGAAGGGGCAGCAGATTCTTAGCTGACCCATAGTGCAGAGGGATTTTAGTCTAAGCTTGTGTGGAAGTCTTCTCTTTCCCATAGCTTCTTCCTACTGGTCTGCATGCTCACAAGCAGGGAAGCTGATTGCAGACTCCTGGTCTGCTGGCAGCTCAGCGTCCAAGGAGCAAGGTTACTGTAGGATGGGGCTGCCATGAGTGTAGGAATAGCCAGACCATTATCACGGGACAGGGGAATGGCTGGAATGTGGCCAAACAGGAAAGCAGTTGGACATTATTTCTAGTTCCCACAGGATGAGGTCTGGAGCAGTAATTATTGTTGGAATTGAAAATCATCATTTCAACATCCAGATGAGAACAGCAAAGCCTTTAAGAATAAAAGTCAAACTCCAGAGTTGGCTTAATACCTTCCTAGTGGGATAAAATTACAGTCTCCTAGATTCTTAAGGAATTGAGGTTTTTTGGATATTTGTAATAGATCTAAAGGACTATAGGTTCTCTGTAGCAGGGAAAAATATAATTAAAACATGTTTAGATTCTATAAAGAAGGCCATCGCTTTGTTTCTATTTTCTTGGAGCTAATTAAGATCGGCTACTTAGTATTCTTTTAGGAATTCAGCTTGCATTATTTTCATGTTGCAAAGCTAAGGAGGTAGGAAAAAGGAACATTCTTCACAAAGAGTTCACATCTTGCCGTTAAGTTAGGCACCATGCCTGGCCAAACAAGATGGATAGCAAACCCTCCATGATAAAAATACTAAATTATTGGCATTAAAGTATCAACTGGGACATATCAGCATTTTCCCTAATAATGATACTTTGCCTTCCAAACAATAATAATTAGAACTAATTTCTTTCTAAAGAAATAATTTATAGCTAATTAAAAGCCAGGCTAGCATTCATAGTCTGTTACTTATCCAAAAATTACTCAAACTCTTAAATTCAATAAATTAATCAAAATGGAAACTCTCTGAGCTAAATGTTATTGTGGCTCTGATCACCATGAATAAAAGCAACAATATATGTTTTATAAAGGAAAAAAAAAACCAAAAACTTTAACACCTAGTGTTTATACAGTATTATCAACTTGCTTCCTTTCACTTATTGAATGGATCTGTAAATTAGTCAGTGCAGACAATTTTTGGTTCATTTTTCTAAGAATGGGCCACTGCTATGTGTCTTCTAAAAACATAGAGGAAAGCACACAGAAATGCCCTGAGCTCTCCAATATCTCAAAGACCAACTCACTGACCTCATTATATATGAGCAGTGAAGGAAAGAGATCCACAGTTGGGGTAAAAGAGTTTGGAACCAGAGGCTCTAGTGTCCTGTAAATACCCAAACATCTCCACCTGATAAGATAGTGGATAGCTAGCTCTCCATGGTAGATACTTTCTGAGATGGCTCACAGTAATTCCTGCTTCCTGCAATTCATACTCTTATATAAACCCTTCCCCGAGCACATGGGCCAGACAGTAGTGACTTACTTCTAACTAGCAGAATATAGCAAAAGCAGCTGGATATCACTTCTGAGATTGGGTTACAGAAAGACTGTATCTTTTGTCTTGGGTGTTCTTGCTTATTGGCTCTGAGGAAAGCCAGCTGCCATTTTCTGAACTGCCCATGGGGAGACCCACATGGCAGTGAACTGAGGGCGGCCTCTAGCAAAGAGTCAGCAAGAAAATGAGGCCTCCAGTCACACAGCTTCTGAGGAACTGAATCCAGCCAGCCACCTCATGAGTGAACTTGGAAGAGCATTGTCCACTAGTTGAGGGAGAAGGAGAAGCAGACTCTAGGCTGACCCAAGACCCTGAGGTCATGACCTGAGCCAAAGGCAGACACTTAACCATCTGAGCCACCCAGGTGCCCCCTAGTAGAGCCTTTACATGAGATTGCAGCCTGGCTGTCCGTTCAGCCCTAGCCTCATTATAGGCCTTGAGCCAGAGGCAGCCAGTTAAGCCACACCTGGGTTCCTGATCACAGAGACTATGAGATAACAAATATTTATTGTTTTAAGCCTCCAACTTTTGGGACAATTTCTTACTTGGTGGTAGGTCACCAATACAGCGGGAAAACCAAGGGATTAGAATGGGAATGTGCTTGCCCGGAAGAAGGCAGGTTCAGGAGTCTGGAACTAGAATGAGCTGAAAGAGGAAGATCGAACACAGAATATGGGGCTTGTGTGGGAGGCAGATGCAGATACGGAGGCAGCGTAGATGAATGGTTAAGGCAGAGCATGGGCTCTCGACTGGACTGCCTGGACTTCAATCCTGGCTTCACTTTACCTCTTTTCCCATCAGTTATTTTACTTCCTTAAACGTCAGCAATCTCATCCGTCACATGAGGCCCCTAACAATACCCACCTCACAGACACAACACATAGAGTTGTGTGGTGCACCTGCTGGCACAGAGCGAGTGTTCTAGCAGTTATGAATGGGGCAGGCCATGCAAAGGCAGCATAGTTCACTCTAAAGGAGAGTCTGTCCTCTCAGTGGGTGGGGGAGGAGGGTTGTGAACTCTTCCCTAATGCAGTCAGTCCCAGGCAGACGCGGTTGACAGAAGATGTGTCAAGGAGGTGTGAGCTTACTTCTTGAGGTGGATCATCAGGTATCGGAGGGTCTCATAGTGGGCAGGGGGCAGCAGCATCAGCACGTCATGGACGGCTTCCAGCCTCTCATCTGCGTTGGAGATTTCTGTAGGAATACACATAAGGAGTTGACACAGGGCTGCCACATTCAAGTTTTCAGTGAAGTAACAAGAAATTTGGTTTGTTCTGGTTACAGATGGAGGGGAAGTCTTAATAAGTTCATGCAATTTTGGGTAACATTTCGTTTAAACTAGTCCATCCATTTGTGTCTTGCCTTATTCCAGAAATGATTGGGGTTGGAAACCACACATGTATTGAACGTCCGCTGGGTGGATGATGGGAGGGTGGGCATAGTCCTTGTCACCCCCCCCGCCCTCCCCCCCACCAGGACTCTGCAGCCCTGTAGATGTTTACCAGTGGCACAAACTGCTTTGCCCATCTTCTGAATGCTGGACTTGCTAGAGATCTCGCTATCACGAGCTTTAAACTAAATCACACTTGGTAGCATTCTCTGGAAGTTGTGTGACTGGAAGGCTCCGTAACTGAACACACTCTACAACACAAGGGCTCTGGCCCATGAGCCTACCAACTCAGCTTGCGTTAATGGCACTTCTCACCAAAGTGCTGAACCCCGCTAACAGTCCAGGTTAGGAAGTAGATACTAAGCATATTCAAAGGGAGGAAACATGCATGCTTCTGCTTTTTAGGTCTCTGATAGGTATTGGCAGCCATTCAAAGAAAGTTCTCCTGCTGTTCCTCCTGGGGCACAGGAGACCCAGCTGCCAGAACCTTCTTCACCTAGGACCACCAGGACCCAGGAAAGAATGCTCTTACCAGGAAGTGGGGCCATACCTCATCAGGAGAGTGCATCTTGCACTAATCCCATCTGGCCCACATTTATCCTCATCAGGCATCTTATTATATTTACCTTCAATGATATTTTTCATAAAAAATTCCTCAAAGTGTGTTTGATTTCTGTGTCATGCATTCTAGCATCTGACTCTCCCTTTCCTTCCCATGTTCCTGGGCAAAGTGCAACACCACTTCCCACCCTCTGACCCCTTACCTCCCATCCCAATATGGTCCTTCCTCCTGACAGCAGTCAACCCAAGTGCCAAATACTGAATGAGCGACCATGGTCTGAAAGAAGACCAGCAATGATGATGTTCTGTCCCCGGCCCTATGAGCTCAGCTCTCCGAGACTAGCTTTCCTGCCCTGTGAAATGGTATTACAATATTTGCCCCCTAGGTAGATGAGAAGCTTAATCTAGAGGATATAATTGAGAGGTCCTGGATAGTACTTGACACAGTAATACCAGTTTTGAACATCGGTGGGCAAATCTTGGGGTATAGTTTAATCGATTACCAATGAGTGTGCTTAATGGATGAAAGTAGCCAATCTATTTGGTCCTCATTGAAGAATATCTGATTTTTTTTTCCTATAGAAACATTTTTGCTTTGACATATAACTGAGTATCCCCGACCGTGCCAGTTCCCAGCATGGAAGGGACAAAGGGGAGAGAGAACTGCCCAGTGCCCAGCTTTGGCCGAGTGGAGTCGGCTTGGTACTGGCTCAACTCAGCCGGTGGACTCTGACTGATTTTCACTTAGCTGTACCATTGTGCCCTTGCTTGGCAAAGCCAGTGCCCATGGAATGAATGAAACAGTTCTGAGTTTAATTTTCTTGAAGTTAAAAGCATTATACTTAACAGTTTGGTACAAATAAAAAATTAGTTCTCAGTACTTACTTGCTGCCTCAATAAATTTGGGATAGGTGTCATAGGTGATAACAGGAATGGGTAAGTCTCTGAAGTATAGTTTAAGGGCTCCAGTGATGATGTTTATGTCTGGGTAGATGTTGGCAGATATATCTGCCTTTTCACCATCTGAAAAACAATCAATGATCCAATTCCTAATTAGGACCTATTTCGCCAAGTGAAAGCATGCCCAGGAAGAAAGAAAAAAAGATCCTACAGTGGATGCTATGTGCCCGGACAAGTCCCAACTGACTCCTCTCGCTTCTAATAACACCGACGTGTGGGAAGTAACAAAAAGAAGTTTGGGGAGAGTGATTTTGGGTCCGAGGGTAAGCGAAGCCAAAAAGGGTGTGAAATCGACTTCTTATAGTTCTTTGGGGGCTCAGCCTCTGGTAATTTGCTGGGCAGAAACTTAGCATAGTAAATTTTATGTTTGAGACAGAAACGTTCATAAGAGAATAACAATCTAATGTGAAATAATAATAAAAAAATCAAGCTTTTATATAGCTGCACCAGTATTTTTTGGATTTGGATTTGAAGATCACATACACAACATAACTGCCAATGTCTTCAGTTTCTCTTGTCTCTTGCAGGCTCGCTGACGTTTTACTTTTATCCTGGTTCTTTCTCTTCTGTCCCTAAGGCTTTAATCTGGGAAACTCTGACCTTCCCTCAGGTATGGGTAACGTTGTATCCTAACCATGTTTGCAGTCATTCTGAAGACATTCTTTGACTTTTTGTTTTACCATTAGTAAAAATCAGTCCAACTAACTGTCACAGACTCAATTTTTTGGATACGATAGTTTCAATCATATTGAGATGGTTAGCATTTTCTTTGACATAGAGAATTGAAATAAAGTACAAATGTCTTAGCAAATTTGGTTCTAAGGATAAAAAAAAAAAAGCTGGTGTACAGAAAACATTGAGTGCGGTAGATGGGTTATCCGATCCCATTATTTACATATTTAACAAATATCTATTGAGACTGGACCGTGTGCCAGGCACTGTTAAGCTCTGAGGAATCAGAGAAGAAAAGATATATTCCCTTCAAATGGCTCTAGTCTGTCTAGGAGTCAGGCATGCAACTCCATGGTTACAAGGAAATGGGATGCTTGCTAGGCTGGAGATATGTGAAAACATAGGGGCTGGAAGTGGACAGAGGAAAGGGCAATGGACTCTTAGGTCAGCTTGAGGTGCTCAGGGAGGATTCAGAAAAGAGGAAAGACTTGAGTGGACACCTGATCCATAGGTAAGTGTTTGCCAGGGATGTGAACACTTTCTAGATGGACAGTCCAATGTGAGCCAAAGTAGTTGTTCATGAAAACAGGTAAGGTGTATTTCAGTATAGCTGGGGCATAAAGTATACAAGGGCAGAGAAACTGGCCATGAGCCTGAAAAGATAGGGTGGCCAGATCATCAGAGACCTGTCTACTGTTCTACAGAGTGAAAGTTCTTATTTTTCTCTTAAATTTTTTTCTTTTTATTTTAATAAATTTATTTTTTATTGGTGTTCAATTTACCAACATACAGAATAACACCCAGTGCTCATCCCGTCAAGTGCCCCCCTCAGTGCCCGTCACCCATTCACCCCCACCCCCCGCCCTCCTCCCCTTCCACCACCCCTAGTTCGTTTCCCAGAGTTAGCAGTCTTTATGTTCTGTCTCCCTTTCTGATATTTCCCACACATTTCTTCTCCCTTCCCTTATATTCCCTTTCACTATTATTTATATTCTCCAAATGAATGAGAACATACACTGTCCTTCTCCGATTGACTTGTTCACAGAGTGAAAGTTCTAATTAGTAGGCTAGGGGTTATATCCCTTGATTGGCTTTACTACAATTATTTGGACTACTCAGTAGAAATATAGAATAGAAACACTAATTTGGAAAGATATATGCACCCCCATGTTCACTGCAGCATTATTCACAAAAGCCAAGATATGGAAGCAATCTAATTGTTCGCTGATGGATGAATATAGAAAAGATGCGGTGTATAAATGATGAAATACTATTCAGCCATAAGAAAAAGAGAAATCTTGCCTTTTGTGGCAACATGGATGGACTTTGAGGGGATTATGCTAAATGAAAGAAGTCAGACAGAGAAAAGACAAATACTGTATGAACTCTCTTATAGGAATCTAAAACAAAACAAAACAAAATCAAGCTCATACATACAAAGAACAGATTGGTGGTTGCAGGAGACAAGCTGTGAGGGGTGGGAGAAATGGGTGAACTGATTTTTTAAAAAAATAAATTGAATAAAAATTAACTAATAAGGAAATACAGATTCTTGAGCTCAGCTTTCGGAATGAGTCCCCTGGCAATCTGTATTTTTTAACGAGCTCCCAAGTTCTTTGACCTAAGAGATAGTATGGCCTAGAGAGCATCTTTAAAAATAAATAAATAACAAAAGGTGTTACCTTCTAAACTTCCACTGGCTTCCCTTATTTCAGTGCTGGGCATACTGCCATCCTATGCTATTTTATTTGGAGTTTTGAGAGAAGGAAAAGAGTCACAGAGATCCATGGTTGGGGGTGTAAGGACAATCTGGTGCCACGTGGACTGACCATAAATGTTTGGCCACCAAATCAAGAATCATAAGGGCACCAAATGCTGGCTGCCCATCCAAGAAGTATTTTAATACAATTTTTAAAAGATTTTTAAAAATTTATTTATACATGAAAGACACACACACACACAGAGAGACAGAGAGAGAGAGAGAGAGAGGCAGAGACACAAGCAGAGGGGAGAAGCAGACTCCATGCAGGGAGCCCAATGGAGGACTCAATCCTGGGACCGCGGGATCACTCCCTGGGCCAAAGGCAGGCACTTAACTGCTGAACCACCCAGGGATCCCATATTTTAAACTCACATTTCCATCTGGTCCCTGGTCTAAAACTTTTAAGGAGACACTTATTCCTTGGCTTCCTGAGGAGTAGCTCTCAGTAGCTCTGAAACCCATCTGCACTATGAATAAAGTCTGGTTCCAAGAGAAAGGGTGCTAAGGATAGGTTACCCAGCATTCAGAAAAGCACAAGCCCACCTCTGTCAAATGCCATCTTGACATCTTCGATGTGTTCAGTGAACCCAGAGACTCTGTAAAGGCCTTCTGACTTCAATCCTGTTGATAAAAAGAGACTTTAGTTCCCTGAAACATCTACAAATGACTCTAATTCCATATTTACATTGTACAGTATCGGGAAATGAGCAAATGAGAGTCAGGGCTCTTGTATATTATACACAATCATGTCAGAAGTGGACTTGTCCATCTCAGTTTCCAGGCAAGTCTGTCTGGATATGCTTGTGGTGCAGTAGAGACCTCAGGGCTCTGGTCTTCTTCCTGCCTGGCTTCGCAAACTAGATGCCTGTTTAAGATTCTCATCAACCATGGTCTCCTGCTTCCTCATTCATCAGGCTGCTGGATTAGATTTCACTGCTCCAGGCATCAACCTGCTTCCTCCCCAGCATCATCTTATCCCATGTGCATGCAGGGCTGTGCTAGGAACACATACATACGTGGATGCTTGCATACTATCTTGATTTTATTGAAACAATCTAAATTTTATAGCCTTTTGTGTTTATGTTTAATTATAATTATGATAATATGTTCAATGTTTAACTCAATACGATTGATTTAATTATTATACCTTCAAATAAATGATCATACAGATAGAGAAAAATAAAATTTTAGTGATGATTCCGGAAACCTGACCACTGTATACTTAGGCTGAGACAGAAATGTTGTTTCTGCTCCTAGATCTTATTGATTTATTAAGATATGTCCTAAGGCCTAGCCAGGTCCCAAAAGCATCAGAAGGGATAGAGGGCCAGATTTCAGACCTAGCAGGTCAGAAGCCAGGTACTATCAAACTCCAGATACAGCAAGAACAAGCAAACAAATAGTTGATAGAGCTGGTGCGGTATACACTTGTCAAGCTCTTAACAACATACTTTTCTGTTCTTCATTAGGGCAGCATGGATCAGGGGTATGCTATCTGCCATCTATAAGGGTCTACATCAGAGAACAACTGCACAGCATCAACCCTGCTGCTCTTCCTCCTGGGACTGTAAGAGACCTTCCCTGACCTTGGCTCAATCTCCCACTGAGCCCCACTCACTCTCAGAACAGTTGCCCAGGCTGCCAATACTGATCAATTGGCTGGCTGGCCCACAAGAGACCTGGAGTCATCCTCTTCTAGTTGGCAGTACATGTAAGTGTGCCTCAGTACATGTAATGCGTGTATGCAACATGGGTGAGGATGCCATGGCACATGGGAGCACAGTACTGTGAACACTAATCCTTGACTGTTTGTGGGTGGAAGATTCTGTGGGGAAGGTCTTACAGAAGAGCTAATCTTTCAAGGAAGTCATGAAAGATGGACTAGAGTTTGCCAGAGTAGCAGAGGCTTCCAGCTCTCCTTGTAATATCAACTCTCCTCTTCCTCAGCTGCAATGGAACCTTCGATTAGTAGAACAACATCCATGGCCATGGCCAGTAAATTCTGGCTAATGGAAAGAGAGCAGAAGTGATGTATATAGCGCCATGATTGTGGACTTGGAGAGAAAGAGCTTGCCTTTCTGCCCTTGGTTGGAATGCAGAGGAGAAGGTGGTAACCACTTGGGACCATGCATATGAAAGCAGCTTACGAGGATGGCAGGCAACAAGTTGCCGGGCCTGGGATCCTGCCCCTGGGGTGCTGCTCACCTAGCCCTAGACTGCTCCCAGTGTCTGGATTGTTACTGGAGAGAGAAACAAATTTCTATCTTGTTACAGACACTAAGGTTTGGGGTCTTTGTGATAGCACTGAGACACATGGGTGAAGTAAGGTGGTAGACAGACACATTTGGAGGTGGAGTTAGGATAGGTGGCCATTCCAAGAAAAGGCAAAAGGAAGAACATAGTTTGAGTCCTCTATGCTGGGCCCTGTGCTAGGTCATTTATATGGCTCAACTCATTTCAACTCTCACAGTCAGCTTATGACTGATTCCATTCACTTTATGGGTGAGAAAACATATTCAAATGGGGCAGGTAACTTGGCCAAGGTCATGCCACAGTGAGTGTGAGACAGGGCTGGGAATCTAACTCCACGTCCGTGATCTTTTCGTCCTGCCACATCATGCAGAAACAAATGGCCATGAAAGAGCATTTGCAGAACAATAAGGAATTTGCCATGGATGGAAGTGAGGTAAGACTTTGGCAGGGGTGGCAATGAGGCTGAGGATGGGAGTCATGTGAATTTCTTCCAGCCCATTCTCTGATTCTGCTCACATGCGCAGGATGCTAATGCCTGCAGCTCCAATCCCCTTGCTTTCAGTCCCCTGGCATAAATTCCTGATCTGTGCCATTCTAGCTCTTGTTCCAGGCATGCTTCATGCCGTGCTCCCCACGGACACATAAGATGTCAGACACGGTGGTAACTCTGCCTGAGTTATCTATCAGTCGCCTCTGATGAGGATCATTATGAGATGATCCCAGCTTCTCCAGAGAAGCTGGGGTCCTGAGTTGAGGCTCCAGGGAGGCTGATCACCTGACCCCCAATTGCAGAGCCCTCTCAACGATAGGAGCCAGGGATACTCCCCCAGCATCTCACCCAGGGTCAGGGCACCCCGTCTCAACTCTTACTCAGCCCAGCCCCTGCAGCAATACCTTCACCAGATCCCAAAGCACCCACTAAGCTCTGACAGGCACAGCAGTCAAAAGGCAGCAGGCACTTCTTACAATCTGAGATTAAATGAGCAAATCTGAAGGGGACAGAATAGCTCTGGTTTTCATCCTGCATGGGAAAGGGATTTTTCCTGTCTCTAAAAGGCTTGGGATAACAAGCTTATAATGTCCTCTTTTGTCTTCTTTTGGAAAGAATGTAGTAGTTAGCCAATGCATAAATATCTGTAGAATACATTACACCAGTTTGGACACAATAATGGATACCAACTATAGCAGAGTACCTACATGGCAAAAATGTTAAAGCCTCTGGGCTTTATACATGGTCCAATTATCCAAGTTATATCCAGCAATCCAAGTTCTCCCCAACCAGGCTCAACCCACCATATCACTGAACATTTTGATACTGAGGAGTAGCCAAACAAAACATAGATAAAGGAAGGGTGACTCAAGCATACTATAGAGAACCTTTTCATTGAAATGTTTCTATTTTCTGTGCCTTCTTCTTTTTTAAAATATTTATTTATTGGGGCACCTGGGTGGCTCAGTTGGTTGAGCTGCCAACTCTTGATTTCGGCTCAGGTCAAGGACTTGGGATCCTAGGGTCAAGCCCTGCATCAGGCTCCGTGGTCAGCATGGGGTCTGCCTCAGGATTCTTTCTCTCCCTCTGCCCCTCCACCTGCTTGTTTGCTCTCTCTCCCTCTCTCAAACGAATAAATAGATCTTTTAAAAAAAGAGAGAGCACGTGGAGGGGAGGGACAGAGGGAGAGTGAGAGAGAGAAGCTTAAGAAGACTCCCTGCTGAGTGGAACCTGCTGTGGGTGGGGCTTGATCCCCAGACCACGAGATCACCTCCCGAGCTGAAATCAAGTCAGATGTCTAACTGACTGAGACACCCAGGTGCCCTTCCTCAGTGGCTTCTTTATTTTTCATTGCATAGATCTTTTTACTCTTTTAACTCTCTTCTTTGAAATAAACAGAACCAATACTGGCAGTGAATTTCTCTATGGTATAAAATGTATCTGTTGATCAACAGTTTATCTCCTTATTTAGTGGGATGACTTTTTAAGACTCAATTCAAATCTTACTTCTGCCATAAACCATTCCTGAATTGTCCTCAAATAACACTGAAATGTCTTCCTCTATGACTCCATGGTGTTTTGGATACACACACCCATAACATTTATTTATTGACCCCTATGATTCTGCATATTACAATATGAATTTCTGGAAGGTGAGAACTGTGACTTTTATATTCTCAATATGTAGCACATAATAAATGCTTAGCAAACATGGGTTGAATACCGACATGCAAGGTTTAGGTACAAAACAGAAACTGATGTAATGGCTAGATTCAGCTTATTTCTGTGTGTATGCATGTGTGTGTGTGTGTGTGTGTGTGTGTGTGTGTGTATGCTGGGTCAGAATGTCTCCCCAACATCGATAGTGGAGAGAGAGTCGATTTAACAATTATAAAAAAGTCTCCTTGACAACAGTAAAAACAAACAGTGAAAACAAAATCACTATAAGTATAGAGTCTTTTCCAAACCTCTTGCTTCAATTTCCCGTATGCATATGTCTACCACCATGGGTCTCTGAGTATTGTGAGCCTTCACAAGTGTTGTGAGGTCACAACAGTACACCTTCTTAATCCTCTTGAGATCAGGTTGACAGTCGTTGGGAACGTGCTTGGAACACTGTTTGTGTACATTCAATCCACAGTCTGTAAACAAAGAAGCCACATTAGCCTTGCCCGGACCTTTGGTCAAAGCCCAACACAAATGATAGGTTACCAAAAATAAAACTGAAAACACCCAAGGGTTTGCTGTATCTTTCTGGAACACCTATCCCATGTAGAGGTGATACTCTCCATGAGATCCATCTTTACTCAGAAAACTTAAATAATTCCATTTTTCTCAGTTTTTTCTGTTGCTGGACCATAATAATAGAAAAAATAATAGAACATTTCACTGAGATCGTTTTGGTAATCAGCTAGGTTATCTGTATGTTTTTTTCCCCTCTTTTCAGACTGGAAACTTTGGGTCCACATATTTGGGTACTTAGGACTTCTGCTAGGTTGTTTTCCTGAAGTCTTAGATTTTCCTTTTGTGGAAGACATGATAACTCTCTCTGTAGGAATCTTTAATCTTTGGTCTGAGGGACCCATGACCATTGGCATCCCCTTCCCATTTCCTGGAGAGTTGCCCATAATTTCTAGTACCTTCCCTTTGTTGGGCAGTTTGGTTTGGCCATTTTTCTTTCTACTTGCCTTATTTTGACACCTGTGAGTGGAAATAATGTCTAACTAGACACCAGTGGGAGTACCTGAGAGTTTACAATTCAGAACAATGCCACATAACGTGATGATTAGAGTAATTATTTATAAAGCTCATATCAAGATCCAAAGCTAAAAAGGTACTTTAGTTCAATGAACACATTAAAAACCTTGTTAGCAGTTGGTATCCACTGACAGAATTTCTCTAATAATGACAAGACACAGTCTACAGTCTGGAAAATAAAAATTTAATGCTGAAGTTGTTCAAAGTTGATGTGCTGTCAATTCAAAACATATATACATATTACATACATATAATAATGAATATTGTCACCAGCTATTTAACAAAAAAGCACTTAACCATCCATACCAAGGATTCGAGAAAATCTAAACTTTCATAAAATCATCAAAAAATTTTTTGCAAAATCATTACATGGTTTTCATGTAATTTTTAGGCTGAGTTCTGTCCACCCTCCTTTCAAAGGAAAAACCAGTTCTAAATCATCTTGGTTTTATCAACATGAGAAATTCAACACAGCTCAAGTAAACTTCAGCGGTATTTTGATAGATCTATTTGTATATGTAAATTTGGGCAAAGTGAACCAAATAGAACTGGTTTGGTTTCTTGTTTGGATTCTCTTTTATAAAATAGGGATGATATTAGCATCTACTGCTAGGATTATTATAAGGATCAACTGAATTAATCTGTGTAAACTCTGAAGTGCAGTGAACATTACCTGCTAAGAGTTAAATAAAAAAAAAAAAAGCAAATTTGTGAGAAAATATAAGGATACCTGACCAGCTCTTCTTGTTATTTCCTTAGTAAGTTTTATTAAGTGTCATTGAAGACAAATTTTTAAAGTTGTGATAAAAGATACCTAACATGAATTTCACCATTTTAACCATTTCTGGGTGTACAGTTCAAGAGGCATTAAGTACCTTCACGTTGTGTGCAACTGTCACCACCATCCATCTCCAGAACCATCAGCTTCCAAAACTGAAACTCTACTCGTTAAACAGTAACTCCCCAGACCCTCCTTCCCCTGGCAACCACATTCTACTTTCCATTTCTATGAATTTGATTACTGGAAAGTGAAAATCATATAAGTGGAATCATTAGCATTTGTCCTTTTGTGACTGGCTTATTTTGCTTAGCAGGATGTCCTTAAGGTTCGTTAGTATTACAAGATATGACAGGATTTCCTTCCTTTTTAAGGCTGGATGATACCCCATGGTATTGACATAGCACATTTTGTTTTATCTATTGATGGATACTTGGGTTGCTTCTACCTTTTGGCTACTGTGAATAGTGCTGTTATAAACACAGGTGGACAAATACCTGTTTGAGTGCCTGCTTTCAGTTTTTTTGGATAGAGACTCAGAAGTGGAATTGCTGGATTATGTGATGATTCTATTTTTAATTTCCATATAAACTCCATTTTAAGATCTGAAGCAGCAGCATTTTTTGTTAGAGTTGTAATGACATTTTGTTAAAATTAATGTGTTTTACAATATATAAAAATATTCAGTATTTGCAAACTACTATAACTCCATATGCTATAAATAAAGTCTAGTTCATTTTAAAAAATACTTAAAATATGGAAAACAATGATCAGGTTTTGATTTTCCTGCTGCTCAGAGGAAATTGTGAGGCCAAACAGTGGCCACTAGAGAATATTAACATTATAACCTCAGAATATGTTTAATTAAAAAAAAAAAAAACAGAAAAAACAAACCCTTTTTATCCCAGAGAAGGTTGCTATTCACAGCTAATCCAAATTCTAGAGTTTTGTTCTCATAATATTGTCTTTGGACCAATTTGCTGCTCAATTTGGTTAATATCCGCAATGAGAATATTTCTGGTAGGTATAATCTGGACAGCCTGAATTAATTACCACTGGGTGATTCAGATGGTCTACCATTTTAATCAGTGGTTGAGCTGTGAGATGCTTTGTAACTCCCAGGTGAGTAAGTCTTTTGTATTCATTGGGGTATCTGGAACATTCCTAGAGAGGCTGTCTCTGAGCCTGTTTGCTGCTTGTCTCATCTGTGATGGGGGCAGGTAGCGGTAAATCACATACACAACCAATACTTGAACCTCCAGGTACCACTACCGGTTGTATCTACACAGTAGAAGCTAAGGTGGCTTCTTCTGAGCAGAGAAAGTATTTAAGATCTCACAGTCCTTTGAGCCAAAATGGGCAGTATGGTAAAATAGATTATCTTAACGTAGTATCATTAGCTTATTTTATTTTAAATGCTCTGTAAGAATTTTTTAAAAAAATCATTCCCTAGCAAGGAAGAAATCAATCATGGTGTTGGTGGAAACCCAATCAGTATAGCACAGGAGGCTATTCTTGCTCCTGGCCAGGACTGCTTGCCAGAAAAAGTGTGGTGAGATGAATTAGGAAGCCACACTTGTTACACACTAGTTTGGCAATTCTTTGCTCTTTTGTTAGCTGTATTTTAATAAGATGTGTTATGTGCCATTAACACTGGGTGTGTGTGCCCAGTTCTAGGTGGAAAAACACCCAGGGTTTCAAAATGCTTTGAAAATATGTGATATCCAATCAAGGTCTTTAGTTGCACAGCTAATCTGATAGCAGAGAAATTCTGAGCATGGGTTCTGGAGCTGAATAAATTTTCCACCACTTACTATGTGGCCAAGAGCAATTAACAACTACCTTTAAGCCTCAGTTTCTTCATCTGTTCAGTGGGGAGAATAATTGTACCTCTTTAAGGTCTGTTGGTGAGGCTAAATGGCATGATAAATAGAAAGTGCTCAACTCAATGCCTGGTGTGTGGCAACGGTTCGCCAGTATTTCTGTTTTCATGTCTTGCCTTTTGTAATAAAGTAGGGATGGGAAAGAAATGTGGTTTTTCTATCTTTGCCATTCCATTGGAATTGATTTATTTTTCTTTTAAGGACTGCTGCCTATTTTGGGTGGCAGGTAGGTTCATAAGGCAATGTACTTGCTTGGATGTTTTTCTTTTATTGCATAAACATGATATTCCCTTTTTGTTTCAGCAGACACCTAGAACAGTTCTCCATTAAGCACAGAGATGACTTGAACCTTCCAGAAAGCCAGACTTTTGAATAATCTGGATCTGTTTCCCACCTCTGGAGAAATGATCTCCAGCTCAACATTATGTCACTTGATATAATTAGAAAAGGATGAAGAAAGTTCTGTGTCTACCTGAGCACCGAACCCCTTGGGCAATGAGCCCCCACATGAAGTTGGCACAGTATTCACACCAGTGCGGGCCTCGGAATGTATGGACCTGTGATTCAAAAAGAAGAAAAATGTCAGAAAATTCACTTATTTGAAGGCAGGTGGCCTTGGACATGAAACACATAGATGACATCAAGAAACAAGGACTTCAGTGGGAGTGAGATCCCTCACTGGGCCTTTTTTTTTTTTCCAGTGAGGTGGAGTTACAAACAGACCTGAGAAAACAGAGATATCCTTTGATCTCTGAAAATCCTCCACCGATCCACCATGCCTCAGGCCAGAATCAGAAAGGAATGTGGAGCAACAGTAAGATTATAGGGCCATGCCATCAGCTAAGGAATGAGACTCTCACCACCCCAAACAAAGCACTGTGTGGATAAACCCAAGATAGCCCAGGCCGGTCACCATAACCTGCGTTTAACTCAGCAAGTTCTGGAAGGCAGAACTCAATTACTGTATCCTTTTGACCAAAGTTGCTCCCTGTGTAGAAGATCAGACAGGTATAAATAAGATATGATTATGGGAAAATTAGAAGGTTCCAAGGCTTTGAATCACTTCCAAAAAAGAACAAATGAAACCAAACCTAAAACCAAAAACCAGGCTTTAAAAAAATGAGGGAGTTAGCTAAAATGAAAGCCACCAATAAGGTCTACTGAATTTCCTTCCCCAGAGACAGGGTCTGGATTCAGCACACCAGGTGTGGCCTGTAGGTGTGGCCAATAGGTGTGTAACCAACAAGTCCCTTCTGATTGGCCCAGGTGCAAGTCTCATTGGTTGGTGTCCTAGCCAGCTAAATATTTTGAGTATTATGAAGTAAGGCTGGTTTTATCTCTAATTATTCAGATACAGGTCCTCTTGTGACAAGACCATGTATTAAGTCACGAATTAAAATAAAAGCAAAACTAAACAAAAATACATATCTCTAGCACCAGCGAGCTTCAAGACACAGACTAGGAGATTCCTTGAAAGCAAGTGTGGCCATGGTAAGCCAAAAACCACCAAGGCAGTCTACTTGGAAACATACAAACCCATGTGTAAATGTTCTGAATTTTTACAAAATTGAAACATTATGAGCCATTACTAAGGACTTTGAAAGTTTTAAGCCTCCATTAACAAATAAAAGAAATACAGACGATAATTATCTTTTTCACAGACTGGGAGGCCAGTATGCTACTTTTAAAAGATTTTTATTTTTTTAAAATTTAAATTCAATTAACATACAGTGTATTATTATTTGTTTCAGAGGTAGAGTTCAGTAATTCAGTATGCTACTTTTACTTAACACAAAAAAAATAGGAGTATAACAACTACGGATGCAATTTGGGAAGATGCTCATCAGAGCTTTACTTAAAAAAAAGCATCAATTTGAGATCTTTATCTATGTATGCCACTAATTATATACATAAAGTGCAAACAAAACAGACCTGGTTCCCTCCTTCTGGAACTTAAAGATTTATAAAAGCAGAGAGAGTAAGCAAGTTAAAAAAATCAAAAGAACCAACTTATAACCATGGTTTCTCTGCAGCAAAACTAAGTTTTGGTATTTTAGTTTGTCACATGCAAACTGTCCAGTATACTATTTCTGCTTTGAAAAAACAATGGAAAAAAAAAAAAAACCCTCTCAGAATTGTTTTTACTAAAATTGGCTAATTGTGCTGTAAGGAAATGGCACTAAGATATGACAAAGCCTTCTTGTAGGAATGCAGAGAATCTATCCCAGGGAGTGCTTGCACTTGCAGAGAGCCAAGATACCATGGTTCATTTAGAGGCCCCCTCAGATTAAACGTGGTCCTAGAAGAATCCCTCAGTAAGGGGTTCTATTGGCAGTTGAACATTTTCTAAATTTAGCAATCAAAGGTTTCTTTTTTTCTTTTAAAGATTTTATTTATTTATTCATGACAGACACACACAGAGAGAGAGAGAGAGAGAGAGAGAGGCAGAGACACAGACAGAAGGAGAAGCAGGCTCCATGCAGGGAGCCCGACGTGGGACTTGATCCTAGGACTCCAGGATCATGCCCTGGGCCAAAGGCAGGCGCTAAACCACTGAGCCACCCAGGGATCCCCTCAAAGGTTTCTTAATATTGTTTTACTAGGAAGCCTCCAAAAGGATGGGGCTGGTTAATTATGGCAACAAAACTGACTATTAAGATACTGTTGAAATTGCAAGACCAATAAAATAAAATAAGATCATACAACTCTGAAAGAGAAGGAAACAATGTGTGGAAAGGGCTAACAAAAAGTTGTAACTAGAGACACAATAGAGGCCCTATGTTATCCACAGTCATCAGAAAAGCTTCTCTTGGAAGGTGAACTCATGCTTCTTGAAGCAGGGGAAGAGCCAGTCTGGTAGGGGCAGAGTTAGAGAACATTCCAGGCAGAAGGAATCTATGGGGGCCCTGTAGGACCAAGAGCTTGGTGTGACTAAGGAATGGGAAAGCCAGAGTGGCCAGAATGCTAGAGGGAGAGGAGAGAATCTGGCTGAGGTTGAAAGAAGGAAAGGTTTTATTAAGGAGTATAGATTTTCTTTTAATCTAAGTCTAATAAGAAGCTCTTGAAAAAAAATAAAAAAAAAGAAGCTCTTGAAGGACTTTAAGTAGGAAGATAATTTTTTTTTTAAAGATGTTCTGACCACCATGTTGAAAATGGATGGGAGAGTATTCATAGTGACAGGGATTCAGGAACTGGATAGTAGTTTCTGGTTGAGAAATGATAGAGGCCAAGATCAGGCTGCTGGAGATGGAGATGGGAAGTGGATGGATTTGAGGCATATTTTTAAGAAGACTTCATTAGACTTTATAATAGAGTAAATATGATTCTTTGAGAGAAAAAGGAATGAAGAATGACTTCTAGATTCTAGCTTTAGAAATCAGGTGGATGGGGATATCATTTGCTAAGATAAGGAAGACACTCTTTTGGGGGTAAATTCAAGGCTTCAGCTCTGGAGAGTTTAAACTTAAATGTGTTGAGAGCAGGAATTCACACATAATTAATAGCTAGAGGAAGAGTGAGGGCTGGAGGCATATATCTGGCCACCCCTGACAAATATGGTACTTAAAATTGTGTAAATGGATAAAAATTCTTAGGGATAGAGAGTAGAAAATGAAGAAAATAGAGCTCAAACCAAGTCCTCTGTGCTCCAACACTAGGAAGCAAGAGAGTCAAATGCTTCAGAAGGAAAAAGGTGAAGAGTATTTTAGGGAAGCAGTAGTCAACCATGTTCAATTCTGGGAAGAGGGCCAAGTTAAATGAGGACTGAACAGTGATTCAGACACATGAAGTTGTTACTAACCTTTGCAAGAGCAGTTTCTCTGGATTGGTGAGGGCAAAATTCATACTTTAGTGACATGAAGAATAAATGGGACATATGGAAGTGGAGAAATGTGGAGGCAAATTTTTTAAGAAGTTTGCCTATGATGTCCAGCAGAGCAATGAAATGGCCTCAGGGAGATATGGGGTCAAGGGAGGATTTTTTTTTTTTAATAAAAGATGGGAGACATTAGGGCATGTTCACTTGTGGATGGAATTGATGCAATATATATGAGAGACTGGAAATGAAGAAGAGAGGGAAGTGAAGGGGTGATCTTGAAAAGCTGAGAGATGCAGGGTTTAGGTCATATATGGAAGCAATATTCAAAAAGAGAAACAGTTGAGATCTTTTTAGAATTAGTAAAAGCACATCTTCAGATTCAGTAAAGCTAAATGAGACTCAAACATAATAAATTTAAAAATAACCTAACCTATACAGATTATATAGAAACTGTAGAATACTAAAGGGCAAGCAAAGTCCGAAAAAAACAAACAAACAAAAAACAAAACCCCAAACCAAAATCAAAACAAAACAAAACCCTAACAGGTTATTTTTGCAAAAGGACAGCAATTATGATGAAAACAGTTCTCTTCAGCAAAAAGAAGCTAGTAGGTTATGGAAAAATTTCTGCAAAGTGCTCAGAGAAAATTACTACAAACCTAACTTTTATACCCAGCTAATTACCATTCAAGAGTGAGGATGAAGGATGAAGTAAAGATATTTTCCAGACAAATGTCATGAGTATTCACTCATAGATCCTCATTCTGAGAAACAGAATAAAACATGTATGTCTGAGGGAAGCATACTGAACCTGTGGAAAAGAACAGGATTCAAGAAGCCATGGTGAGCAAGAAATTGGCAATAAGGGTCAATCTAATCAAGCTCTGTCTGCATGAAATAATAACAAGATGACTAATTTCAGGGGACTTAAAAACAAACTGAAAAAATGGCATGAAAGACTGGAGAGGTTTAAAAATGTTAAAGCATTCTATGGTTCTCATAATTTGGAGTATGTAAGTAAAGCTGCTAATTGAGGAAGATTTCAAGTTAATTACACATGTATTACAATTTTGAGTATATGCAGAAAGAGTGGGATGGAATGTATAAAATGCATAAGGGAAAAGAAATAAAGATTTTATGGTGCCAATAAAGAGCAAGAAGGAAGAACACAAAGCCATAAAAAAGCACAGTAAGTACAGGGGGAAAAAAGAAGAAAAGTCCTTATACATATCTCTCTCTTTTTAAAATATTTTATTTATTTATTCATGAGAGACAGAGAGAAAGGCAAAGGGAGAAGCAGGATCCCTGCAGAGCAGGAAGCCTGACATGGGAGTTGATCCCAGGACTCCGAGATCATAACCTGAGCAGAAGGCAGACATTTAACTAAGTCACACAGGCGCCCCTCCTTATACATTTCTAATCATAATACATATCAATGGCTCTAATATCAAATAAAAGACAGAAATTTTCAGATATTCAAAAATCTTTGCAAGAAACACAATGCATAATATAATAGAAATGTTGAAAGTGAAGGAATAGAAAAAAACATGTGTAGCAAATGCTAGCCCACAGAAACTCCAAATAAATATCCTGATAAAAATATACTTCCTTTATTAGTGATAAAGATGGTATTTATATAATAATTAGAGATTTAATTTTACTGTAAAAGTATAATAATCCTAACCTGTTATGCACATGGTCTCAAAAAATATAAAGCAAAAGTGGAAAGAATTACAAGGAGAGATTGACAAATCCATAATCATAATGATTTTTTAACATCTGTTCACAGAAATTAATAGATCAAATAGATAAAGTTAATATACTGGCTGTAAAAGGGGCCTCATACCCAACAATTCATAGAATATGTACTCTTTTAAAACAATGCATGAAATGTTTATGCAAACTGACCACTAACCAAGCCTCAACATATAGAAGGAATCAATATGATAGAGATGGACTGTTCTGACTACAATTCAATAAAATTAAAGACCAATAGTAGCCCAGCCAAACCCAAGTGTATTTGGAAACTTAAAATAATTCTAAAATTCAGCAAAGAATATCTTAATAGAAATGACAAAATATTTGAAATTGAAAGACAAAACACTCCTTATGGGGTACAGAAACTTTAAGTGCATATGTTAAAAAATAAGGTTGAATTTTTTTTTAAAGGTTGAACATTAGCAAACTAAGTATACTATTTAGGAAGCTAGAAAAATAACAAAGTGAGACAAAAAATAATAAAGATTACTGCCAAATATAATGAGATGGGAAGAAAAGATAAAAAGAATTTTAAAAGTAAGGTGATTTTAAAAGATTTCTAAAATAGGCAAACCTTAGGCAAGAATGATCAAGAAGAAAAACACAAGTGATAAAGAGAACTTAATGCAAACACAGTGAAGATATGAAATATAAATCTTGAGAATACTAGTTTAATACTAACAAAATTATAAGTTTTATGACATGGATAATTTTCTTAAAGTATATCAGATTTCTAAAATAGGCAAACCTTAGGCAAGAATGATCAAGAAGAAAAACACAAGTGATAAAGAGAACTTAATGCAAACACAGTGAAGATATGAAATATAAATCTTGAGAATACTAGTTTAATACTAACAAAATTATAAGTTTTATGACATGGATAATTTTCTTTTTTTTTTTTTTTTTTTTTTGACATGGATAATTTTCTTAAAGTATATCAGTTATAGCCTGGGTGGCTCAGTGGTTGGGCATCTGCCTTTGGCTCAGGGCGTGATACTGGAGTCCCGTGATACTGGGATCCAGGGCCACACTGGGCTCCCTGCAGGGAGCCTGCTTCTCCCTCTGCTTATGTCTTTGCCTCTTTCTCTCTCTGTGTCTCTCATGAATAAATAAATAAAATCTTTTTTTTAAAAAAAGAGTATCAGTTATAAAAAATGACCCCAGATAATATAGAAAACCTAAATTCAATTACATCCATTAAGTAATTACATCTAAAGTAAAATTTCTACCGTCAAATATTTAAAGGTCCCAAATGATTTTAATGTGATCAATCCTTAACAAACGAATCATCTCTAACCAATATAGATTATTCCAGACTGGAGAGAAAAAAAAAGAAAAAAAGGTCCGGAATTCACTTTATGAATACAATCTTGACTCAAAAACTATACAAGAGCATGAAAGTAAGATTATAGGTCAATTTCAATTATGACTATAAATGTAAAAATCCTAAAAGAGAGAGAGAGAGGGAGAGAGATCCTACTGAATGCAGCAGTATTATTTTAAAATCTCATGACCAAGGGGGGCTTATTTCAGGAATTTAAGGTAGATGACATCTCACTAGACTTCACCACAATAACAAGAGAGAGAGAAACCACCTAATCATTTCAAAAATTAGAATACCACAGTCAATAAAATTCAACATCTATTCATAACAATAGTACTTAGCATACTAGGCATAGAGGGAACTCTTCTAAAAATAATTGATTAGAGGTATCTCTGATACACACATAATAGTCATCACATTTAAAGAGGAATCATTAGAATAATTTCCTTTAAAGTCAGCAAAAAGATAAGGCTGTCTATGAATGCTTCTCTTGAGCATTACCCTGCAGAGTTTAGCCAGCATAATAAAACAAGACAAAGAAATATATAATTGAAAGAAGAAAGAGGGCATCAAATTTGCTTATTATATATAAGAGCAATATGAAGAAATCAGTATTACTATTCATGAGCAATAACTCATTTTACTGACAATAAAATTAGACTCCATTTAAACAAAATCTAAAATAATTAGAAAATAAACACAGGACAATATAAGAAGAGAAATATTCTATATTCATGTATAGCAATGCTTAATATCATAAATATGTCAATTATACTCCAAATAAATCTATAAATCCAATACAATCTCAGTCAAAATCTCTATGGTGCTTTTCACAACACCTGACAAGATGGCCCTATTCTTCACATGGAAGAATAAAGCCAAAAGACTAGCCATGATAATTTTGAATAAGGAGGAGAATATAGGGAAAACACATCTGACCATATATCGAGACTTCTATAGTTACAAAAAAGTAAAACACTACAGGATGGACAGACCAGTGGTAAAGAGCAGAAAAGCCAGGGACTAAGTCACACATATGTGGAGAATTGGTTTATCTCCAAAGCGGCATTACAAATCAGTGGGAAAAGGATGTCGGCAAGATGAATTATTTCTTATTTCATCCACCTATCCACCCACTCACTATTCACTCATTTATTCCATACCTTACCTGCTGATTGCCTACTTTGAACCTGGCACTGCACTAGTCTTTGGATATACAAAGTTAAATCAGGAGAGCACAGACCTCCCTGCACTCAAGGATCTCATCAATAAGAATCAACAGGCAACCTAAATAATTATCCTATGGCAGTCTAATGGAGATTATAATACATTCTTTCTGAGAAGTCTGGGGAAAATGATCATTGAACTGGGTTTTGGAGGATGGATAGGAGTTCACCAGATTGGGAAAGATGGAGTTTGGTGGGGAAGTAGTGTTGACTGGGGTGGCAGATGACTTAAGGAGGACATTACAAGAAGAGAAAATGGCATGGCCAGAGGCCAGTGAGGGTGGGTTTGGTTTTTGAAAGGCATTCTTTCCTTGCTGGTCATGCAAAAAAGGAGTGACGAATTTTTTTCTGGAACATCACCAGTGGATAAGAAATTGCATGGGAAATATCTCCATACTTTGGGGTAAAAATGAAAATAACAATATTTAGAAATTTGGAGACTAGCTATAATGTTTACTTGACGTAGACAAAATAGAAATTAGGTTCTTGAATGCTTCAGGAAAAATCCAGGAAATTCCAGCCATACATTTTCTAAAATTTCACTTTTTGTCAATAGTTTTTAAAATAATTATGCATATCAAAATTGCATTTAATGCTTATTAGCCCTGCCCATATTTCCCAACATCATTTCTCATCGAGATAGCCCTACTGCCTTCTATCTCATTTCTCCAGCCAAACGCAGACAGATATTTTTTGAATAGCCAATAACTTCTGTGTCCCCACAAATCCACATTCCCACAGAAATAAAAAAAAATGGGGACCGAGGGGAACGTAAAGTTAGTTAAACATTATTTTAGGCCCACTGCCTAACTTCCTCTTTGTGATGGGCCACTGTTTATTTTCATGGCTGATATATTGTTCAATTTTCTTTAGAGTCCACAAGGACAATCTCTAAACAGTAGGCTCCATGTACAGCTGAGGTCACTCTCTGAACGCATTTTATTTGGGGTTGAGTTATGATGGCGACTCTCCCGATGAAATACCCCATATCTTGAAAAATCACTGATCAGCTTTTTCCATTCTGTGAAGTTTACTGATTTTCAAGAATATCTTTTCAGAAAAAAAAAAAAAAAAAAGAACATTTTGCAAACTTTACGGCAGTAACTAAAATACCCTAGACAGGAAGAAAATACCCCAGACAGGAAGAATGTCTGTCCAAGACCATTATACTGGGCATGGTCTGCCTGGAATTCCAAAACCACACCAAACAGAAAAAGATGATATTACAGGAGATAAGGTATGTTTGACAAATAGCCCAGGAATGGCCACTTAGTGAAAACAAGAGCCAGAGTTGTGAAGAAAAATCTCAGGCGTTTAGCGAGTATCCTCTGACTTGACTCTAAATGAGCAGGATGTTATTTGTCTCACATCTGCTGAATCTGGAAGGCGGTATTCCCTGATGGTTTCATAACAAGCATGTTTTGATGGGTCAATGTAGACACCATCCAAGTGTGTAATCAGCTCAGACCAGGTTCTAGACTGTAAGTAAAAGAAAGTGCTATTTGTGATGTGCTACAGTTGAGAAATTTTGCGTTTCTTTGTCAGTGAGCATCGAGATTTCTGAACCTTGGCACTATGAACATTTTGGGCTGGATAAATCTTTGTCGTTGGACGATGTTTAGCAGCACCCCTGGCCTCTACCCACTAGATGCCAGGAGCACCCCTCAGCTAGAACAACCATAAATGCCTCTAGACTTTGCCAATACCCTGGGGGTGGGGGGAGGGCAAAAGTAACCCTGATAGACAGACAGGGTTTATAAACTAAAACCCTATCACCTCAGTTGGTCATTTTTAACTTTATTCTCTTACTTTGATGTAAAAATCAGGACTCTGGGTCCAAGGCAGTTTTGTCTTAGCTCCTTTATAATGCACAAAAGAGGAAACCAGAGGTGGCTAAAGTCACTTCCAACTACAAGTCATTGGGTTTTGGGTGTCATTGCCCTAGTTACCCGGAGGGCTGGAGGGCCGGCAGCTTGTCTGTGGTCAGCCGGAGGGTCAGCTCCAGTTGGCCTCCCGAGCTCAGCCAAGGGTCTTTCCTGTCCTTTACTGCTTTTCCCATAATCATGTGACATTGAACTCATGAGAAATTAGGTTAAACTTTGGACTTTTCCCTCTTGCAGGATCAGATGAAATACTGACCTTAAAGTGAAACTTCTCAGATGTAAGGGAAACAGCCGAGGGGAATTGCTCTGTCTGTGACAGGAGACTGGGTTGCCCTGAGAGGCCTGCTCAGCAGATGTTGCCAGAGAGCTGGGTTTCTCCACCAAGGCCCCACTCACTCCCAGATTTGTCTATTCAGCAGCTGTTCTCCTATCTTTAAAATAGGATCTAATGTCTAAAAAACTGCCACAGAACTTTTTGGGAATCCTCCCTACTGCCTAAAGTGATACATTCTTGCACTAACTAACTTCCTTTCAGGTTTATGAGGGTATCAGTGCCAACATTCCTCTGACACTTCCCTGCCCACCCTCCTAAAAACTTCTAGCGCTCCTCCATTGTCTAGTGCATGTCTCCTCAACCCCAGCGTTACTGATGCTCGGGCTGGGCACAACTCTTTGTGATGGGTCCTGTGCTGGGCACTGTAGGATATTTAGCAGGATCTCTGGCCTCTACATGATACCCCATTAGTACAGCCCAGTTGTAAGGATCAGAAATGTCTCTAGATGCTGCCCGATGCCCAAAGAGGAGCAAAACCATTCTGGTTAAAAACTGCCCATTAGAAGAAGAGCTCATATTCTTATGTCACCAACTGTCTGTTTGGTACCTAGTAGTGCCTGGCACATAACTGGCCCTCAGTCCATATTTGCTGAATAAAAAAATAAATGCTTGTCTAAATAGTTTCCTCTTCTTAGAACTTTGAAAAATACCCAACTAATATTTATAGTAATCTTTGGAGCTTTTATTTTTCTTCCCACAAAACACAAAAGGAGTATTTCTCTGGACTTAAAATGCTAGAATCAGCCATTTAGTCATTTAGAATAGCCCCTTTGAATTATATGTCCTTTGGCATGAAACAAAAGATAAAATTAATAACAGCTATGCACTTGATCAGACTCATCAGTACATGATTGATATTTGAGGACCAGCGTCACCACGTCATTTCCCTGGTGTGTGGCCTAAGCAAGGAGTCCCTCTTGGGTTTGCTGTCAAAAATCTATCCGCCTTCCACCAGACTCTGCCGTTGGAAAGACAGGCAAAATAGTGGAGACAAAGAAGGGCTAACACATGTTTATGAGGCCAAGGAGGATGAGACAAAGAGAGGGGTTTGCATATGGAAAGCAAAAATGTCTTGTTCCAAAGCAAATGACCACTGGGTTGATAAGAATGCAAAAAGCATGGGGCACCTGGGTGGCTCAGCCGTTGAGTGTCTGTCTTCGGCTTGGGGTGTGATCCTGGGGTCGGGATTGGGTCCTGCATTGGGCTTCTTGTGGGGAGCCTGCTTTTCCCTCTGCCTGTGTCTCTGCCTCTCTCTCTCTTTCTCTTTGTCTCTCATGAGTCAATGAATAAAATCTTCAAAGAAAAAAAAAACTAAAAAAAAAAAGGGCAATGATAATCAGAGAATTTGGAAATGGGCCACATCACTCACATGGGCTGGTGGTGGTGCTGCCACACCCTGGACAGGTGTCCTGGCTGTAGGTCCAGGACACACTCAGCCTCCCGAACTTCTGGCCTTGGAACCCAGGATCTTATGGGGTGGGTAGGCATGCACCGAAGGAACCTGCTGCAGGAGCATGTTTGTACACGTGGCATACCTGGGAATAGGGTGTACTGTGCAGCCTTGGTCCATGGAGAGTGGGAGGCATCAAAGGGTGTGTTGGGAAACCATTTCACTCATGTCCAAGACTGGGCCACATTTGAGAGTCACCGCACAAGAAGCTGAGACAAGAAGAGTAGGCCATGGCACGTGTCTCCTCCGCTTCCCCCGTGTGTAAGACACTGGGTAGCACTGGGTAGCACTAGGTACTGCTGAGTACTGCTACCCAGCAACACTGCTCAGCCTGACCCACTGGCCAAACAGGGAATGAGGACTGGCCTGGTGTACCTTGATATGGTCCCCCTCCCTGGCCCAATCTAGTGACCCTGATGAGGGCCTGCACCTGGAAGTACTTGAGCACAGCAAACGAAAGTGGGACAAGCCATGACCGAGGTCAAACTGTGCGGTGGGGTGGCGAGTGGGGAGACAGTCTCACTCAGGCAGGGCCAAGCAATGTCTGCTACACATGCTTTCCAGCAGTATTTACTGATGGCCTTCTCTGGGCCAGGCCCTGCTCTGGACATAGGGGTGTGAATCCTATGTCCCAGGAGTGAGTGTTTCCAGCTGGTAAAGGGAAAGCAAGCACACAAGTAAATGTGTAGCGTGCTAGTGGTGGGTGCTATGGAGTAAAGTAAAGCTGGTAGGAGGGTGGGGAAGGGCTGGGTGGGGGATACGAAGAGGATGGATGTGGAAGGGGCAGGGAGATGGACAGGAGACGGGGAACATGGGATAAGGTGGGGGTCCAGTGGTTTGCTTTTCAACTTTTAGAACTTTCTGGGCCTCTGCTCTCCATCCATATTCCATATAAGGAAAGAGGAGTGTCCTGCCAGGCCTAGGTGGAGGAGAGAATTCAGTAGGAGGGAGTGATGTACATGCACATGTATACTGGGCTGAGTATCCAAGCAGGCTGAGCAGAGAAAATGCCTAGGATCCTCAGTTTGCTTCGATTTGGCCTACCCCACATGTGAGGTGAGCACCTTTCCCCCCCATTGGTCTCTTCTCTGCACCCTGTTCACTTCTGGCTCATTTCTGAACACAAGTTTTCACTCATGTCATTTGCATTGCCCAGAACACTCTTGCATCTTTCTATCCCGTGTCATTAATGAGACAGAAGAAACAGATGCTGGTAAAAAGAAGGAAGGGCATGAAGAAGTTAAGGGTAGAAAATAAATACAGATACAGAGAAAGCTAAACACAAAAGTACAAGAGAGGAGTGAGACAAAAAGATGAATAGCAAAATAATAACCAAGGCTAACCCAATCGGATGCCATAGACCGTAAGTGATTCACATGTATTCCTTAAATCTTACAACACTCCTATTCTACGGATAGGGAAACTGAGGCTGCAGGAACTAAGCTCCTCACCCAAAGTCAAGTTGTGGCCAGGAGAACCAAGCTGGCCACCCCAACATCATTGCTGTGCTAAGTGGGGAAGGAAGGAAGGACAGTGTTCCAGATTGTTGGGGCTCTGGAGTTCATTAGCCTGAAGATGCTGGAGCTTAGCCACAAGGTGTCATTAAGGTGGAGCATCTCAAAGAGAGCTATTCTACTTACAGGACAGTGTCTCTTTCAGTCAACTAGATAAAGAGATGCAGATGTAAAATAAGTTAAATAAAGGAGCATTTTTTCTGTCTATCAAAGAGTGTTCCTTTCAGAGAGGATCCTGTCATTTTCATAATTTTCTCAACAAACACCTCCCGATTCCGGTACGTGCAAGTAACCCCAGAGAATTTAGGATTTAAATGAGCAACAACTGCATTTGCATGTAGTGTTGAAAGTACATTATTATTGCATGAGATGAAGCATAACTTTACTTTGCTTCCAAAAGTTCTTATTCCCAGAACTAACTTGTCTTTTTCTAGACATGGAGAGTATGTAGGTATTAAGGAGCAGCACTGGGGAGAGCTGGGAGTTTCTTTCTTTCTTTTAAAGATTTTATTTACTTATTTGAGAGAGAGAAACGATCAGGGGAGGAGGGAGAGAGAGAGAAGCAGACTCCCCGCTGAGCAGGGAGCCCAATGTGGGGCTCTGGGGCTCGGTGTGGGGCTCCATCCCAGGACCCCGGGATCATGACCTGAGCTGAAGGCAGACGCTTAACCAACTGAGCCACCGAGGTGCCCCCAGAGTGGGAGTTTCTATTCATTCCTCTTGATGAAGTTCCTGGGGAGGGGGAGAGCCAGGAGATGGCTTTTTACCTGGGGAAGTAGTCCTTAACAGGGCAAAAAATCTTGTTGTGGGGTGAGGCATTTAGATCTGCTGGCAGATTGAAATCTCTCATAGGAGCTCCTGGGCAAGAGTGCAGATAGGGCCTAGCAAGGGTTATTTGCTGATAATCATGAAAATGTGATTATTTGTTCTTTTTATTGAATACTTACTTTATGCCTTACATAGTACTCTCAAATAACCCAAATTACAAATCAAGAGAGTTCCTGAATAAAGCCTATTAGATGTTAGCATAGAGAACAAATTTGTGTTTTAGGTCTTAATTTTACACTAATTCCAAGCAGATGGCAGGGAGCCTTTGATAAGAGTTTTCTTTGTTCTGTTGATTTAGTCGTGTTACTAAAACCCCACTGCTCTATTTATAGCACTGACCAGCTTTTAGAGTATTCTTCTAAAGACCATGCAAAATTCCCACTTAAAATTAGTTGGGGGTGAGGAGAAGGCTGAATGATGGTGGCGGGGGCGAGGAGTGACAGCGGGAACCACCCCCTCCTGGCCCTGCCACTCATTCTTAAGGATAGTGGCACGAGCAGTACCATTGAAAGCCACAATCAAGTGACACAGAGACTCGAGGACCTGCTATGCCTCAAAGATGTCTATTTAAAACACGGAAGAGAAACGCTTTGTCTGGCTTATGTATTTTCTTCTAACAACTTGTCTGTTCTCTGCCTTTTCTTCCTCGGTAGCTATGTTCGAAGAGATCACATCAAATAGATATGGACTTTTCAAGCAAACATTGAAAACACCGTTGATGGATTCCAGTGGTAAATAAGTAATACAGACCGCGTCAGAAACAGCACTATTTAAGAAAATGAGTTTCAACTTTCTTTTTGTTTCAGATGTCTTCGTTTCCCCTTCAGAGATCCGAGATGAAAGAAACTGAAACCGGTTTTGGAATTGTCAATCAACTAAATATGCTTGTGTGTTTTGCACACAAGCTCAGACGTGATATACAGAGGGAGAAGCTATTCCCACGCAAACACATATCGCAGTAAACGCATAGGTCCAATTGCTTCTTAAAGCCAGAAGAGTTGGAATTTTCAAGAGGAAGGACAAGAATTTGCAAGTCCAAGAAGATCCCTCTTCCCAGTCCATAGTGGTGCATCCACAGGATGCAAAGAATCAGGATTTCTGCCCAAAGTCAAAAAAATACTTTCTTCAGGCAAAAAAAAAAATTAATATGGATAAATACAGAAATGAGAAAAGAGAGAAAAAACATAAACCGCTTCCTGTGTCCCCAATCAGGCCCATCACTACTCAGCAATGGGCGAAATATCAAGAGCCTTGGCATCAATGAGGATCTATATAATGCAATTCTTCATCCTCATGCTAAATATGGAGAGCTGGATAATTCCATTCCTCAGCTCAATTATAGCATGCAAATGCCCGAGCCGCTCACTTTCTAAAAACAGCAGCAGGGCAAACAGACTGAACTGACATGAATGTATATTTAATAGACACATATTTGTCCTTATGAAGAACTGGAAAGCGACAGAGTGAAAGAATAAAAGAGGTTTCCCTGGTCACCTCTGACAAAGGGCTCTCTGGTTCCAACAGTTACTCAGGCTATTGGTCCTAAAGGAAGTAAGTTTACAAAAAAAAAAAAAAAAAAAAAAAAAAAAGCAGTTCATAATTTGCTTGCCCCCGCCTCTTCTTTTCTTCTTGGATTCTCCATCTCCACACTTTCCAACTTCCAAGTTGTCAGCCCATTTGCTGATAATTGGGGTCAAACCTCAAACTCCATCCCATCCCTCCTCCACTCCACGGCATCCCCGGCCAGGCAATGTGGCATCAGAATCCCCCCCCCCAGCAGCCCTGCTTGGAAAACACATTAGGGCAAAGGAAATAGGCCGTGATTTCTGACGTTAGGCCCTTTGCTACAAGCGCTAGTCCGAAATGAAGACGGCAGTGTTTCCAGTTTATAAACACACAGGGGAAGATCCACTAAAGCCCCCACCAGCTTTCCGTTATCTTTTTGTTTGGTCTGCTGAGCAGGATCAAGGCTGCCCCGGGAGGGAGCCCGGGGTGTGTGGGGGTGCCCCCCCTGGACCTGGAGCGCAAACAAAAGCTACTGGATGGTATCTCCTGTCATCGTTTGCTTTCACAGCTGTCGACACATAAACCAAAGGAGTTAGCATCCCTGAAAACAAAGACGGAACACAGACTGTGAAATGGGCAACTGTTTTCTGTTGCTCAGAGACAGCAATAGTCTTTAGAGCTACCCTGAGTGGAAAAGTACCGCCCGATGTTCCAGAAGACCTCCGGATGCCCGCGGCCTGGCCCGCGCCGCTGCTCCTCGGCCGGACAGCGGTTTGCAGCGGCAACGGGCCCAGCTGCCTGCAACTCATGTCACCCCCATGAAGGTGTTTCTAGGTGTCAGCACAGAGCACACTGCTTGCTGGGTGGGGGCTCCAGTTTGATACCAAGCAACGGTGCGAGGTCATGCATGGGGCCAGACGCGGAAAGCTGAGCAACGTGCCCTCTCGGTGCTTCACAAGCCAAGACGAGCCGGGAACGGCCAGGGGCACCCCTCCGCCTGCCCCCTGCCCCCAGAAGGAGGAGCGCAGCGGCTTGCTTACCTTGAAGTTGTGGGTCTTCTCGTAGTTGAAGTGGTTGTCGTTGTGCGTGAGGGCGGCCCTTCGGACCAGGGACGAGATCTGCGAACAGGCAAAGAGTTTGAGAGGGGGCCAGAGAAAGGCGCCTTTGACTCCCACCTTCACCCCCAAGGCCACGGCCAGCAGCTCCTGGCGTTTCCTGCCTTGCTTAGGCTTCCGAAGCACCGCACATTTTTTCTCATTTTCCGGCCACAGTTCCTCGGAGAACATAGTGCCTGCACCCCACATCCTTCTAGATTCCCCCGTGAAGGCTCAGCGCTGGCAGGTCTTCCGAACCGCGGCTAATGTCAGGCAGCAGATTCGAGGCAGCTGCGTCCTGTCTGCAGCGGCCCCGGGCATGTGACCTGGACGGGCTGCTTTGAGTGATGGAGGGGGCTCTGCGTCTGAATAAGGACGGGGCTGTTCGGTGCTAGTTCTTAGGGCCGACGTGTGCCTGAACAATAGCGCACATTCATGTGCACAGCAAGCCCCAGAAGCTGTATCCGGGCGCCGCCGGGCCCCGGGGGAGGCGGCAGGGGCAGGCGGCTTCAGGGCTCCCGCCACAGGACAGACCCCTCGTGCCTGTGCACATTTCATACACACACACACACACACACCCCTACTCGCTCTGACGTTCAAAGCCTGGGGCTGTATCCAATTATTTTGGGGCTCTGAACCCCATCCGGGGCTGGACTCTGGCAGATTAAACCTTTAAACCCTGATGATTGTTTAATCTTATGGGGATAAAGCCTGCCTCACTTAAAAAAAAAAAAAAAAAAAAAAAAAAAAAACTGCCCTAGCACTTGAAGCTTAATTTTTATTCTTATGCATGCATTAAATCAGAGCAGTCTGAACAGTGACTGGGCATGGAAAAAGAGCATGGCATTTTAGCTCTGAGCTCTACAGCCAGGGTTTCAACAGAAGACGTGGGATGTCTTGCTCCCAGTCTCTCTCCTCCCCACCAGTGTGCGTGCACACACACACACACACACACACACACACACACACACTGGAGACACAGGTGTTCCTTAACTAAAACCCAAACGTCAAAGTTGCCTTTATCTTAAATATGACATCTTGCATGTTCATTCTGTTAGCGCCCAAGCCTGATGCTCCCCAAGCCTGATGCTTCTTGAAAGCATCATCTGTTTGATGGGCTCCCCTGGGACCAGAAGTTTTGGACCCAAGTCTCGTCACTGTAGCAGTGAGGAAATCATTATGTCTGGGGAGAACTCCTGGTCTGCTGACAAGGTTCGATGCGGCTAATGCCCGCAAGTAAAATCAATGCTGTGGGAACCAGAAAGTGAGGAGAATGCGGGTAGCCAGGCCGTGGGGGTAGATGCACAGGCCAGGGGTGCCATCCTGGCTTCTACCGAGACAGGGCCCCACGTTTCAGCCCCTGCAAGCAGCCTTGTGGAGAATAAAGTGAGGTTGCTGTTTTCCTGTGGAATTCTTTATTCCTGACAATTACCATTGTCCTACCGTAGTTCAGAAGTACATTCTCTCAGGTCACCCTTGTACCCTCAGGGGTAACAAGAGCCAATTTTTTTTTCTGTTTTTGAAGGGATGGGAAGGGAGGGGTGGAAGGAGACGGAGAATCTTAAGCAGACTCCACACCCTCCCCTCCCAGAGCCCGATGCAGAGCTCGATCTCATGACCCTGAGATCACGACCTGAGGTGAAGCCAAGAGTCAGACGCTTAACCAACGGAGTCACCCATGCGCCCTTAAGAGTCAATGTTTATATTGAACTACTGAGCACGATAACTTACGTTGTGCAGGGTGATATCTGCGATGTGTTAAAGGCACTTACGTGTTTACTTTTCAGCTCACGTGTATGAGAAACAAGACTTTGACTCCCATTTTTTTTTGGATGAAGAGATTGAGGCACCAAGAGGTAAAGCACAGGCCATGGGCTTAAGTGGCACAGCTCAGGACTCGAACCCAAAGTATCTGTGTCCAGCGCCTGTGTTCCTGAACACCAGGTCCTGGCCCAGATAAGCTGATATGGTGCCATGTCCTGCCATTTGTGTCCTGCTTGATCTGAAATACTGGCCAAGTCTGCCCCTCTTCCCATTCTTGCCCCACAGTATCTCCGCAGCCCACTGCACGTGGCGGCACAGTATTCGTAGTCTGGATGCACCAGCCCAGAAAAGGTCAGTGATTCTCCATGGCCTAACCGTGTTGGGGCATTGTGGGTTTTTCATGACCTTGTCTCAATCTACCCGGCTCATCTCTTCGCCGGCACTCCCCTCCATAAATCCTACAAAACCTCTCTTCTCTGACACACCCCTCACCTCAGTAGCTGCCTCTGTCTTGTAGCATCTTCCAGTATCATTCTACATGTTGATAGGCTCAACAACATTCACATTCTAACTCAAATGCCACCCTCTCCGAAAAGTCTTCTCCAAACTCCCCACTGGAGGCCAACTACCTCCTCTGAAATCCCAAATAGCTTTTTCCACATTTTTCTGATTTCACTTGTCGCGTTCTAACTTATATGACAGCGATTTATGCTTGCCCCTGCCCTATTGAGAAATCATCATGACACGCTCTATTGTCTAATTCACCTGTTTCTTCTTCACAGGTACCTAATAAAATTCCTTGCCATGGTAGGCACTGAATTAATTAATATAAGTTGCCAGGAACTACCTGTACCTATGGGAAGCCAGCATTGTGGAGGAAGCTGTGCAAAAGTGACTGTATGGGGTAGGGTCTCCTGTCTATCTTATGATCCCCCATCACCATGCGTTAGCTTCCAAGGACCTAAACCTCCAGTGATCTGCCTTGCTGATGGGCCCCACCAGACTGCTCATCACCTAATCATAAAGGACATCTGTCACTCAATGGGATTGAGTGGAAACATGGTATATCTTTGAAAGGCTTGTAATCTTTAGCCTTAAGACAGAAAGGGAGAGAGAAGGAATAGCGTCCCTTCCCAAACCTTCACTGCTAGCTAGTCCACAGAGGCCTTTTGGTGGTGAGCCATTCTGTGTAAAATGGATTCTCTGAACTAAGCTAGGCTAATTATATGGATGTATGGTTTTAGAATCTAATAAAACAACTCCTTAAATGGAAAGTGGGCAAAAAGGATCTCCTTTGCCTTTTGGTACATGGGTGGTTGAACACAAGGAGATTTAATATTTTATCTTGTGTCTGTGCCTTTACTTATAACAAGTAATTTTTACTTCTATTTGTGACACTGGTTTCTTATTCGGATATTTGTTCCATAGAATTTACCCAAACACAAGATGCATTCAGACACGTGAAGGAACCACACAGTGGCTACTTAAGATGCATCTTTACAAGGAACCAGAAGTGCTGGCATTTGAGTGAGCATTATTGTGAGTAGTGTGGATGACCCCAGATCACCCTCTTACTACAGGAAAAGCGATTACAAACATCTCTTGGTAAAATTCCCCTCTTAACTCCGTCACACAGAGCTCGTCTTCGCCCAAGCATCTCAAGGATAGCGCCTTGGTTTCTTTTATAGCCCCCATAATGACTGAGCCATGCTCTCTATACACAGTGGACATTTAATAGTTTTGCTGACAGTCCTTTCTAGCAAAAAATTTCTGTCTGACCTAGTTTTGTCTACACATTCATTAGAGGAAGCACATTTCCCTACATGCTCCATGTAAATCAGGGATTCTCAACCGTGGAACCACTGACATTTGGGACCAGATAATTCTTTGTTGTGGGAGGCTGCTCTGTGCACAGTAGGGTGTTTAGTGGTATCCCTCGCCTCTACTTGCTGATGCCAACGGAACCCCCCAACTGTAGTAATCAAAAATCTCTCTAGACATTGCCAATTTTCTCCTCTGGGGCAAAACTACCTACAGCGGGGAATACCTGGGTTAGGTTAATAACACAAATATTTATCAGCATGCTTCCTATGTGCCAGGTGTGGTACTAAGTACTTTACATACATTGACTCATTTGAGATTTATAAGGTAGGGATTATTATAATGATCCCCACTTTACAGATGAAGAAATGGGAACTGAGAGTTTAAGTGATGTGCCCAAGGTTACACAGCAGGTAAGTGGTAGGGCTGAGATTAGAACCCAGGCACAACTAACTAGGTCTATGCTTTTTTCTTTCTTTTTTGCTATGAACAAGTTTTTTTTATTTTTTAATAATAAATTTATTTTGTATTGGTGTTCAATTTGCCAACATAAAGAATAACACCCAGTGCTCATCCCGTCAATTGCCCCCCTCAGTGCCCGTCACCCATTCACCCCCACCCCCTGCCCTCCTCCCTTTCCACCACCCCTAGTTCGTTTCCCAGAGTTAGGAGTCTTTATGTTCTGTCTCCCTTTCTGATATTTCCCACACATTTCTTCTCCCTTCCCTTCTATTCCCTTTCGCTATTATTTATATTCCCCAAATGAATGAGACCATATAATGTTTGTCCTTCTCCGATTGACTCATTTCACTCAACATAATACCAAGTTTGTTTTTGATTGTGTTTAAATACACGTAACATAAAATTTACCATTTGAACCATTTCAGCAATTCAGTGGCATTAAGCACATTCACTAATGCTCTGGAATCATTACAACTCTCCAGAACATTCCCATCACCCAAAATGAGACCCCACACTCATTAAGCAGTCACTCACCATCCCCTTCTCCTTCTGGTCCCTGGCAGCCACAAGTCTGCTTTCTATCTCTATGGATTTCCCAGTTCTGAATATTTCATATAAACGGGATCATACCATATATGGCCTTTGGGGACTGACTTCTTTCACTCAGGAAAATATTTTCACGGTTCATCTGTGCTGTAGCACGTACCAATATTTCATTGATTTTTATTCCTGAATAATAATCCATTGTATGGACACACTACATTTTGTTGATGTGCATTTGCACTGTTTTTACCTTTTGACTATTGTGAATAGTGCTAACAAGTTTTTGTTTGAACACTTAGTTTCACTTCTTTTGGATGTACAATAAATCTTTGCTTTAATCTACCCTGGAAATGGCCTCATTGAAATAAGGTCCACATTTAAAAATATCCAGGGGTTAAAGGCCCAAATTATTCTCTTCCCCACTGTTAACCATTAGCAGCTCCCAGGGCTGGTGTTTCCTGGTCTGTTTTTTAAAGAGGAGACTTTTGTTTTCCCTGAAGCCTCTTCCAGAGCAGGTGCTACTTAAGATGCTTTTGGAAGTAGGTGGGGCTATAAATAAATAGTGAAATAAGCTCACCACTTCCTTTTTCCTTTTTATAAATTAAAGGTTTGGATTCTATTTTTTGCGGCCTCTCACTGCCCTTCTTTCTATGAGGAGGATCCTGAAGCCAAGAATCAGGTAGCAAGAAGGCAGTGGAAGGGTGTCGGGTGAAGACAAGGAGGCAAGGGTGGGGCAGGGGGGCGGGAAGATGTGGAAAAAGGAAGCCCACTGGGGTGCTCATGTGCATGCAGAGTGCCCAGGAGAGAGGGGCGGTGGGAGAAAGAGGAATACCCTTCCCTCTGTGCTGACTTTAGTCATCTAGCATCATAAGCCCAGAGGGACCTCAGAAGTTTGTCCACCAGAGGCCCCCTCTCTCCACCTGACTCGGGCAGCCCCATCTCTAGGGGACCATGACATTCTGCCTTTTTAGTACTAATTTCTAGAAAGGGTGATCTATCATCAACCTCCCATTCTTCCTCAGACTTCAAGTAAATCCCATTCTGCATTTTAAAGAAGGTTCATTGAAAATGTCATCATCCGTCCCTGGAGAGTCTCTCTCCACTATTCCAGCCCCAGCTCTTGTGTTCCTGGGCTTCTCTGTCCCTTGAGTCTGAGTCCCCCTTAGGGGGTGACAGCCTGAGCTCCACCCCGGCTGCAAGCTCTACCCTGCAGCTACAGGCAGCTGTTGCCTCATGGCAAGTATTGGAAATGGAAATCGATACCACTAATGCTGTGAGGGTGTCCTGAGGAGAGCTCTTTGATGTACTGCTGGTGTTTGGATGAGGTAGCTCGTGTCTGGGGAGAAAGCTGGCCATGGATCAAATGTCTCATGTGCATTGATCAAATGATTCTATTTCTAGGATTCTCTTATGGTTTTCAGACATGGGGCGCCTGGGTGGCTCAGTCAGGTAAGCGTCTGACTCTTGATTTTGGCTCAGGTCATGATCTCAGGGTTATGAGATCAAGCCCTGTGTCAGGCTGTGTGCTGGGTACGGAGTCTGCTTAAGATTTTCTGTCTCCTTAACTCTCTGCCCCTCCCCTGGCCTCTCCCCCACAAAAACAAAACAAAACAAAACAAAACAAAACACCAACCAACCAACCAACCAAAGATCTTCAGATGAATTAGTTAGAAAAGATACATAAAGAGATATTTATCCTAACACTACTAATGAGAAATGAGAAAAGCCTTACATGTCCAAGAGAGGGGAGAGGTTGAATTATGGTGTAAACATGTCATGGAATATTATATACATATATTTTTTAAAGATTTTATTTACTTACTCATGAGAGACAGAGACAGAGACAGAGAGAGAGAGGCAGAGACACAGCCAGAGGGAGAAGCAGGCTCCATGCTGGAAGCCCGATGTGGGACTCGATCCTAGGTCCCCAGGATCATGCGCTGGACTGAAGGCAGCGCTAAACCGCTGAGCCACCCGGGCTGCCCGGAATATTATATACATATTAACAAAGATGATTAAAATAACTTTTAATGATGAAGGGATATGCTCCTGATATAATGAAGTTTGGTAAGAAGTAGGCTCCTGAACCATCTATACTATGATTCCCACTTTTGTTAATTTGATGACACTGGAAATATCAGAAGAAACTTCTCTAACACACCAAACTGTTGGAGATAAGTGGCAGTCATCTCTGGGTGAAGTAATTTTAATTGACATTTACTTTCTTCTTTTTCATTAATTTTGGAGTTTCCTACATTGATCACATTCTATTTCCATTATATAAAGATGTGGATTTTGTAAAAGTACATTATAAAAAGTTTGTTGGGTTTAGTGTGCTTGATAATAAATCCATAACATCATAGATGACCTTTGAGCTCATCCAATCCTGCCTGCCGTTTTTACAGGTGAGAACCGAGGGTCTGAGAAGTTCATGATTTGCACCCGCTCCATTCCCACGTGTCACAGGGCTATTCTACAACTAGATCTAGAACCAGATCCAGGCTCTGGTTCTCTTGCTTGTGAGATGTCAACAGCTGGTGCTTCTCACACTGGGGCTAGCCTCAGAACCCCCAGAAGGCTTGTGAAAACACAGACCGTTGGGCAGCCCCAGCATTTCTCACTCAGTCAGTGGGAGAGCATGCCTAACAATCTGTAGTTCTAACAGGTTTCCAGGTGTTGCTCATGTTGATCCACACTTTGAAGACCCATTTTGTGCTTTCCATTGAATTTATGGGTCTCAACTTTGATGATATTTACGTGGGAACAAAACAAAAGCCATGTTCAAGCTCCGTCTAGGGCCACTTAAATCCAAATTTCTGGGGATGGACTCCTAACTTAAAAAAAAGAAATCCTCTAGGAGATTCAAATACACTCTTGGCATTGAAAGCTGCTGTACGAATCTCAAGGGCTTCAATCCAGGGAAATTGTTAGAGAAGATGGAGGTGTCCAAGTGCTAAATGCTGTTGAGCATCCTCCCCTCCCACAAGGAATCGATATCTTTTCAAACATGTGAACATGTTTCTATGCCACCCCACCTCCACCTGCCATTGTGCTACTTAAAACCTCCATGGATTCTTAAGCTAAAAGCAAAAATCCAAACCATGGCCTACAGGGGTCTGTGTAGGCCCCTGCCGCCTTTCCAGCCCTGCTTCCCTTCCCTTTCTTCCTGTCATCTTGAGAATTTATAACAATAAACTATTGATACACTTTTAAAATTATTGTTCATGACCCTTTTTAGACTGTTAGCTTTATGACATCAGGTGCTGTGTGTGCTCTCATCACGAATAAGACCCCAAGGCCATACCTTGCACTGGGCACAAAATAGGCTCTTACTAAGTTATGCTGAATGAATGAATCAATGAATGTCCATGGCCATAAAGTATCTTGAGGTCAAAGGACCACCATAGAGGCTCATTATCATCACTGCTTATCTAGTTGTACTCTTGTGAGCCTCTGATATAAAAGCCACTGGCCATGCACTTAGGGTTTTCTTTTGATGAAGTGGTCGGATCCCTTGTGTCACAGGATGAGGCCCTGGAAATGGGGAGATCCTGCAGGCCAGGCCCTGAAGGATACAACCAGGTTTGGCAGTAGAGTAATATTAAAAGTAGCATCGCATATTTGTGGGGTATGTTATAGTGTATCTTTCCTGTATCAAGAAGGTAGAGTGGGTATCATTATCCTCACTTTACAGTTAAGGAAACCAAGGTGCTAACAGGCATGTCCAGGGGAATAGAATCCAGTGTCTTGATTCTCTTTCCATGGGAATGCCTGACACTTCGGTTGTGGCAGATCAGCAGTGGTGGCTAACAGCTCACTGACACAAGGACTCATCTCTCCTCTCTGTTCCCAGAGGCTCTTTAGAAACTTTTAACATGGGGCACTCCCCAAAGTTCTTCTATGAACATATCTCCAGCGATTAACATGAGACCAACACTAGCTTGGCACTCACAGAAGCTCCGTTGCATAAAAATAAGTACCCACCTTTTTCGCAGTATTTCTACTTTCCTTGCCTTCTATCAAAATGACTTATAATTTTACAAAGAGTCAGCATGTTCTTATAGTTTTCTTAGACCCTTCGTTCACTTCCCACACATATGTCTGGGTGATGAGTCTGGGCTGCATGTTATTTCCCCAAAGCCACAAAACATTAAACCTTGCCCAGAGACACTCAGTAAAATGCTGCAGGCATCTAGTCAGCTCAAAACAAAAAATATAAAAATATATACACGCATACATATATACATTATATGTATACATACACACACATACACATATAGGACTGGTGGATATGGGGCAGGAATTACAATTTTTGCGGTGGCATCCTAGATGTGCCTCTCTATTCCTGATAGCAAGTGAAAAAAATCAGAAATTTTAAGTGAAATAAGCTCAGATTCCTGAATGATAATCAAAGGGATGGTTTCCTTTTATTAATGCCACTAAGCCCAGCCTAGTTGATCCCATGTACTCTGAACACTACCGATGCCAGATAAATATTCCTTGCTCCTCCTAAGAACTGCCCCAGCAGTGTTTGCTATATTCTCTGCTTTTGGTTTTAAGCCCTGAAATAGGAGGAAGATAATACAAGGATGTGGCTGAGCTGCAAGCTTATCCCCATGACTGCTAAAAAAATGCGAGACAGCAGGTGGGACCCTGCCATCTCTCCTGCCCACGTGCTGGTCAGAGCTGCAGAATCCTGGTGTCATCAGAGTCCATCAAAACACCAGGGACTGAGGGCTGCCCTGGCTGACTCCTAAAACTGCCGGTGACCTCCAAAACTGCTGTGCTCTGGTCCGAGGAGAAGGAGCCTTTATCTCTGATGGCACAACATGCCCAGCTGCCACTCCAATTGTTCTCCAGGGACAGATGGCCACTCTCAATACGAGAGGCACAAAAGGGCTGAAGGACCGGTCTTTTACGACTCATTTCCCCTCATCCACAGCAGTCAGTGTTCACCCCAAACTGAAGGGCCTGTGTGGTCTCTAAAACGGACCAAAGCACCTTGTTTGGAAGCAGCTAAATAATCTGATACTTCCTGGGTTGACCGAGTGTGTAATGTTATCATTGCTGTTCTCCCTGCATCACTTCTCCAGCTGTTTTATTGGGGTGGAGGTCAACGATTTTGGCTAATTGCTGATGTCTCTCACAGACGCCTCAGAGGTGGACACAAAAAATCCTCTGTGTTAGAGACAGACTCTCTAGGTTGTGTTAAGCATCTCACACATTTGAACCCGTAGTTGTTGCTGTTTTTGCGCCCAGTTTTTAAAAGAGGGAAGAATAGATGGATGCATCACTGTAGTCATCCATTTACTTAAATGAGAACTTTAAGACTCTCAGATTTCCTATGTGCCAAGTTTAAGAAGGTCTGGCCGGGTTATTTTTGAGAGAATGGAGCACTTGTTGAATCAAGTGCCTTAAAATTGCTTTAGAATATTTTAGGTAACCTTTTGTAAAACTAAGACCCAGAGAAACAATACATATTTTAAGGGAGAAGCTGCTATTACAAAGTTCCCAGCTGCTGTCTTCCTCCTCTTCTCATAGTCCACATTCATTTCCTTTTCTTTGTATTCTCTTGCTGTCATGTACCTTCCCTTCATCAGGCCAAAGAAGCAGTTGCCCCGAATGATCGACCTATGTGTTTTATTACAAAAGTCAAAGATGCTCCATTTCTGGCTTATGGCACCCAACTGTATAGTAGAACCCAACTGTACTTCCTCTTACACTTTCCTTGCCACTGTAGCTCACCCAGCTGAGCCTGAGAAATCTCTGCCAGAGGCTATAGGTTTGCTGAATTACATTCTCTCGTCATACTGCAGCCTGGCAATTTGCAGAGCAAAATGTGCCAAAGAGTCCCAACCTACTTTTCACCAGGTACTTTGGTAAACAACTGGGGTAAGGCGCACCTTTACTAGAAGAAAAAAAAAAATCGAATTGACCAGCTGTTTTCTGCATGCAAACTCTCCTATGTTGCAAAGGACAAAGACTCCGATTAAATGGCTTTTCAAATTTTCACAAAAAAAAAAATCTCAAATCCCCTACTGGGCTTTTACAGTGAGCAATCACCCAAACAAAATAGTCTCTGACGCCATTCACAGCTGTGCAGCTGATATTGCCCGATATAGCTCCTGGGGCTATTTATGAACCCAGCAGTTTGAAATATGGATGCCTGCAAATTCCAAATGTGAATTGAAGCTTATTTCTGTTCTTCTGTGTGACTGGGATTTTCAAACTCTACAGTTGGTCCTCATATCTGTGTGTTGGCCAGCCTTATGCCAAGAACATGACCCTGTAGCTCCTTCCCAGATGCAATGTCAGAGTATGTGGGGTGATGCAGACACTTCCACCAGTAGGTGCCGGCTCTGGGAAGACAGACTGTCATGCTCATGTGTAAGCACCCATGCTGCAGAGGGATAGCTCAGTATGAAACGACCACATCCACTTTGACCTCAACTCCGTTTTAATGCAACAGAATTATTCTTGGACATGTTTCAAACATAGTTTTTTCCTTCCTTCCTTCCTTCCTTCCTTCCTTCCTTCCTTCCTTCCTTCCTTCCTTCCTTTCCTTCCTTCCACAAAAATTTATTAGACACTGATTGTATATCAGACCCTGTTTAACATCAATGGGATAGAGTAGTGAACAACTGACAAAAATCTCCACTCTCTTGGACTGCAGACATAAACAAAACTTATAAGTATATTATAGATTATTCTAAGAAGAGGTAAGTGCCATGAAGAAAAATAAACTGAGAATATAGGCTAGGGGTGGAGGGTACAATTTGTGGAGGGTGCAATTTAAAGCAGAATCATCAGGAGAGGCCTCAATGAAAAGGTCACAGTTGAGAAAAGACTGGCAGGAGGTAACGGGGTGAGCCATGCTGATGTCTGCAGGAAAAGCCTTCCAGGCAGAGGGTATGGCAAATGCAAAATCCCTGAGAGAGGAGTGAGGTTGGCATGTTCAGGAAATAGCAAAGATAGGGGCACCTGGGTGGCTCAGTGGTTGAGCATCTGCCTTTAGCTCAGGTCATGATCCCGGGGTCCTGGGATCGAGTCCCACATCGGGCTCCCCACAGGGAGCCTGCTTCTCCCTCTGTCTGTATCTCTGCCTCTCTGTGCCTCTCAGGAATAAAGAAATAAAATATTTTTAAAAAATTAAATAGCAAAAATGAAGAGTGGCTAGCATAGCATGTACTAGATGAGGCAAGCCCCCCAGAGCCCTGCGGAAGAGGGTAAGAACTCCCATTTTTTACTCTGAGTGGCATGACCACCAACTGTAGGGCCTTGCATGGATTTGCGGTATGATCTGAATTACTCTTTTTTTAAAAGCATATTTAATAGTAAATATTTCAATTTTTTTTAATTTATTTACGATAGAGAGAGAGAGAGAGAGAGGCACAGGCAGAGGGAGAAGCAGGCTCCATGCACCGGGAGCCCGACATGGGATTCGATCCCAGGTCTCCAGGATTCCGCCCTGGGCCAAAGGCAGGAGCCAAACCACTGCGCCACCCAGGGATCCCCCTGATCTGAATTATTCTTAAAAAGCACTGCTCTGCCTGCTGTGTTGAGGACCACAGGAGCATGAAGGTGGAAGCAGAGAGGTCAGCTGGGAGGCAACTCAAAGGCGAAGAGAAGGCAGTGGATTGGACCAGGGTAGGGGTGGTGGAGGTGGTGTGTGGTGGTCAGATTCTCCGTATTTTCTCAAGGCAGAGTTCATAAGACTAGCTGACAGGTTGGATGTGAGGTATAAGAGAGAAAGAGGACCCTGGGATAACAGTACAGTTTGGGGCCTGAGCAACTAAATAGATAAAGTTTCCATTAAATGAGAGGAAGAAGGGGGCTCTTGAGTGGCTTAGTCGGTTGGGCATCTGACTGTTGGTTGTGGCTAGGGTCATGATCTAATGGGTCATGGGGTCAGTGCACTGAGTGGGAAGTCCTCTTGGGGATTCTCTCCCTCTGCTCCTCCCCCGACTCACATGCACACTCTCTCTCAAATAAATAAATAAATAAATAAATAAATCTTTAAAAATAAATGAGAGGAAGAAGATCACAAAAGGGGCAAGAGTGAGGGAGATGGTCAGGAACTCTATTTGGTGTGTTTAATATGAAGTAGGCCTAGAAACCTGAGTTCAAACTCAGTTGGTTAAGCTCAAGTCATGATCTCAGGATCATGAAATCAAGCCCTGCATTGGGTTCTACTCTCAGAGCCGAGTCTGGTTATCCTTCTCCCCTCTCCTCTGCCTCTCTGCTCCCCTTTAAAAATAAATAATTAAAATCTTAAAAAAGAACCTGGAGTTCTGGGGGGGAGGGGATAGATGCTGGAGATACACCCTTGGGAGTTACCCTGGGGAGATGGATTTATAGCAAGGGAGTCAGTGGACACCGAACAGCAGAGGCCCCAGCACTGAGCCCCAGGGCACTCCAACTATTATGAAGTTAGGAAATTCAGAAGAAACTGACCAAAGAAAAAGAGAAAGGCAAATTTGATATTCTGGAAGCTGATTGAAGAGATGATCAATTGTATTTAATGCTGTTTATAGGCCAGGTATGATGGAGACTAAGAAAGAACCAAAGGTTTTAGCACCATGAGAGACCAAGTGATCACCTTAACAGGAGCAGTCTCTAAGGTGATAGGGGGAAACCTGATTGTAGAAGCTTTGGGAGAGAATGGGAAGAGCACACTGGAGTAGAATATTGTAGAATCAGTACTGGAGAGCACGGAGAGCCAGGGGAGCAGCAGAAAGAGGTGGGGAGAAGTGGGATCCAGAGAGACTGTTTTTCCTTTTAAGAAGGGAAGAAAGCTATTGAGATTTCCTTCATCCATCATAAACGCACCACAGCCCATGTACTAAAGAACCTGACTCCATTTTTGGTGTTTGCTGACGGCTTTCAGAAGGCCCCCACACCCCGTCCCTTGAGGCCAGTGAGAAGTCAAAACCATGCAAATCTCCCCCTAGGCACCTAAAACCCTAAGCCAGTTGTCCCTTTAAGCTCTCTCCAGTCATTTTTAAAGCTTCTGGAGAGTCTATCCTGCTGGCCCCAGGGAATCTCATTATGTGAGTAATTGTACTTCTCATATCCTCTTGATGGGCATGTGGCATCATCAGTTTCAACACCAAACCGACTTTTGGGTGGGGCGTCCATGCCCCCTCTGTGAAGTGGCCTCCATAGCCTATTAGAACCAGAAAGCACCTTAGATGTGGCCAGTGGCCTCCCTCGCAGGCTGGGCCTCTTCCTGCTTCCCACATTGTGTCAATGCTTAGAACCTGGGACCCATTCTCTGAACACATGATATGCTTCTGTGAAGCCATGCCCTTGCAATATGCTCCCCACCACTCAAAACTTACCAAATATATTCGAATGACATCAGCAACAAAACAGAAAAAATGAGTCCTAACAACCGTTGAGCACATACTGTGCCAGGCCCGTTAACCACTGCCTCCTTTCGTCTGGCTCATGCCATAGGTAGTATCATCCCCATTTCGTAAACGAGGAAACCGAAGCTAAGAGGGTTTTCACTACTCTAGGCTCGTGCAACTAAGAAGTCAGGTTTGAACAACCGAGCAGCTGCTCAGTAGTTCTTCCTCCTAAAGGTCATGTGATTCGCCCTCTCCACATTTTGTCCTCCAGTAGGGCGTCATGTCCTGAGGAAGGATTTACTGCATCCATATTTTCTAATCTCTTTGGCAAAAAGGACTAGCAAGAGCACTCAACCGCGGTTTCTAAATAAGTGAATGTGTCTGGGGCAATCTTCCCATTTCACAAACGGCAGGATGGCAAGTCAGCTGCACAGATTCACGGAGCCCGTTAGTTGTAGAACCAGGAAAAAAGCCAGGTCTCTGGATGGCAGGTTCAAGCTCTTTCCACTATGCTACAGCAGATCTGGTCGCTGCCCATGCTCTCCCAGGCTGTACAAGCTAGGCCACACACACACGCACCCCACAAGAGCCTATCAAACACAGGCAGGAAACTGTCAGCCAATGTACATCGTTAAACTCATCTTAGTAATTTGGACATGCGCATCAAGAGTTTCAAAATATTAATTTCTGGGATCCCTGGGTGGCTCAGAGGTTGAGCACCTGCCTTCGGCCCAGGGTGTGATCCTGGAGTCCTGGGATCGAGTCCCACATCAGGCTTCCTGCATGGAGCCTGCTTCTCCTTCTGCCTGTGTCCCTGCCTCTCTCTCTCTCTATGCCTCTCATGAATAAATAAATAAAATCTTTAAAAAATATATTAATTTCTTTAAGTTTATATAATTCAATTTCTAAGAATCTATCCTAAGGAGATGACCCTAAATACAGAACGGCATTCAGAGCAGCATTATTTTTAATATTAAAAATGGAATATATTGTGCATAACCTAACTTTAGGAAACAGCTAAACAAGTATTAGACTCAAGCAACAATCAAGAATGTCTATGAAGAGTATATAGTAATTTGGCTATAATATGCTATGCAAATGGTGGGATATAAAATTATAAATGTACTATGCTTGCAAATATATTTAAGAATCCAAATGGGGCAGCCCCAGTGGCGCAGTGGTTTAGCGCCGCCTGCAGCCCGGGGTTTGATCCTGGGGACCCTGGATGGAGTCCCACATCGGGCTCCCTGTATGGAGCCTGCTTCTCCCTCTGCCTGTGCCTCTGCCCCCCTCTCTCTCTCTCTGTGTCTCTATGAATAAATAAATAAAATCTTAAAAATAAATCCAAATGGAAGTTGCTGCAAGGAAATAGACTGATGTATTTTCTTTATCTTTCAAAATTCCTTTAATTATATTACCTTTATGACTGGGATGAGATAAAAAGCAAACTTTTGCTACAGAGAGACAAAAATTTTTTTTTCCAGTTTACATCAGTTTCATTTTGTACCAGGAGTATTTACCTTAGGAGAAAAAATTAGGTTGGTTTTAAACATAACTAGAAACTGGATGAATATAAAGTTTTAGAGTCTTCTGTGGATCTCATAGCTGTATTTAAAGAAAGTCTCAGATGTGCATAAGTGGCTAAGTAACATTATTGGAAATGAAAACTCTTCATCTAACAGGTATTAAGGAAGGATTCACTCTCTATGGAGCCAAACCGTGCCATTTAATGGCATTTACTGATATGAATTAAAATTTTCCCCAAATACATGAGAACATTATTCTATAAAAACACACGATTTAGGTTAAATCTCTGAAGAGATTTTGACCTTGAGCCAAGAGCAATACAAGTTTTAAAATAGAAATACTGTTTCTGTCATAGATACTGTTTGTAACAGCAGTCAGGTACCAAAGGAATAAAGACTAACTATGGTTGTATAACATAGATTTTCTCTAAATACATTTTAGACTCAGAAAATGACATCTTAACATGTATAGTATAGCTATAAGAATTTAGATTTTGTAATATATCAGTAATGATTTGGGGTAGTGGAGCTTCTATGTGAGATAAGTGAAATTTTTTTCTAGTTTAACCTTTTTTTTACTTCAGTCTTACCATAATAAAAATGAAACACAGCTCCATTTTTTATTTTTATCAATGACTAAAGGTTTCCCACCATCTCCTGATGAATGTTTAAGAAGCTAACACTGTCATTGGCAATGTGCTATTTCAGCTGAAAATGCTGTGTTGCTGTGTGGTTATCAAACCCCATGGTCAGAGAAATGGCAAATAAACTCTAAAAATGGTGAAAAGTTTGTTTTGCTAAGAGTTCCTTGTTATGAGTAGACTCTGGGGCTAAGTTGTCTGGATTCAGATTCCTGCTCCAACCCTTCTCAGCCTGGTGACCTTATGCCAAGTCACTAAACTTCTTTGTACTTTCATTTCCTCAAATGTAAAATGTAGATAATAATAGTAGGTACTCACAGATGATTAAGTGTGCAATTTAAGTTGTAAGCTGTAAATTGCTCAGATCTAGGCCTGGCATCGTTTTATATGTATGCATGCATATATAATTTAATGAATAAATTAACTTTAATGATTATGCAGGTGATGCTTTCAAAGTAAGGCCTAATCTTAGGAAGGTGTTGACATGTGAGTATAACTAAGACTACCTTTATGTATATGGCAAAAAAAATCATTTTCTGATCAGCCATGATTAAAAAACATAGGGTTATTTTAATTTGACCAAATCACCAGAGAGTTGAGTTTAAGCTGGAAGTATTTTGATCACAAAGGGCAGTTCTTCTTGGCATACGGTACCAAGAAGTATGGAGTATGAGGAGTATGGGGTTGAGGAGTATGAGGTTGCGTTGAAGATGTGTAAATGCTGCAAAAACAGGCTTGTATCTCAAAATATTCTGATATCAGAAGGAAAAATGGTACAAAGGGTATATTGTAGGAGGAGAGTTTTTTTTTTAAAGATTTATTTATTTATGATAGACATAGAGAGAGAGAGAGAGGCAGAGACACAGGAGGAGGGAGAAGCAGGCTCCATGCTGGGAGCCTGACATGGGACTCAATCCCGGGACCCCAGGATCATGCCCTGGGCCAAAGGCAGGCAGCAAACCAGTGAGCCACCCAGGGATCCCTGTAGGAGGAGAGTTTATAGAAAGCAAACAGCATGGAGGAAGAAATTAGAGCTTATATTGGTCCTGGATGGAAATATGACTGGTAGTTTGGTCCTGGGCTTCCAGCATGCTACTCAGGAAAGAGCCTTCTGGACTCTTGGGGAATGTGATGAACAGCAGCAGGGCAGCCTGCGAAAATGTGAATGGGCTCAAAATCTTCACTTTCAACTTTCTTACCTTGCCCATATGACTGGGTGTTGGCAGCAGATGGAGTTCCTTGCTCCTGTGACAAAGCACTTTTCTGAGTACCATGGAGCAGAGGGCACATTTCTAAAAACACACCCTCAGTGACTCTCGGGAATCACTGGGCCACACTTGGTATGTATTATGAGTAACCATTTTCAAAGACAGTCACATCAAATCCAGATGGTTTAGACTTATACCTACTTCCTAATTGTTCTCAGACTACTCATAGGACATGAAGCATAGTTTGTGCTGACCCCCCTTCTATACCATCCACTCAGGTTTCAGACTGGTATTCCTTATAATATTAGTTACTTCCAGTTGTTCTATATTTAAAGAATGAAAAAATTCTACATATGTCCTTTTCTTAGAAAATTACTATTTATATTATTGTTTAGAAGTAGCATTTTCCACTTAGTTGTAACCATGTAAGGCTAATGAGTATCTAATACTAGTGTTTGGGAAACTAATACTTGACACTTAATCTTAGAACCGTTCTGAGGATTCAAACCAACAGTGCACATAATTTGCAGTGCCCCAAACACAACAAAGGCTCAGTAAAGGTTGAATATGATGATGATGATGATTACTATTATTAATAATGATTACTATTAATAACCTATGATTAGCTATGACTATTACTAATAACAGGTACTCTTTAAATAAACTTAGCTAGTGGTCCTGCTATATCCTTGAATGATGCACACCTAAGAAACCTGGGTGACATTGTAGGGAGTGCAGAGGGGCATTACATGTCCTTTCTCTTCCACAGGATGAGTCATTCAGGGCCAGTGGATGAGAAAACATGAAGAAGAGTAAGCACAGGATGTCTGGCCACAACTGATGGCTAATGGCCTAGAGAGCACTTTGGGACATTGGATCCAGGCAGGCAGGGCAGGAAGCACTACCACTTTTGGGCACTTATTCTTGGGTCTGTATACCAGCAGAACTTGGACACAACATGCTGGTTCCCATGGGCCCCTAAGAATTGCTGTGGTGTCCCAATGGACGGAACCCAGGGTGTCATCTGAATCCTAGCATTCCACATTGTGACCTCTCAGCTCCCTGGTGCCAGTTAGTCTGAAATTCCCAGGATCTCTGGGCCATGACACAAGGCCCCGGCATCCACTCATCTTGTTTTCAAAAGCCCTCTGATGGAGAAGAACAGTCTCTTAGCCCCACATGACATGTCTTAAACAATATGAATCTAGAGGAAACTGCCCTCCTGCCTGTTTTTCTGTATCCTTCCAAAACCTGTTACATTCTGGCAAAAGCCCAAAAACCAACCACCAGGACCCTAAGGAGAAGTAGTACATATGTGGGGTGAGTAGAAGCTTGGGGGAGTATCACTGCTTTGGGCTTGCTTGCCTGTTGCAGGCACTGTTACATATGGTGTTAAGCTTTATGCATAATGCATTTGTATTTTAGTTTTTCTGTACAAATAAAATAAATGTGAAACAACTGGTATACTTTTTTCCATGATGAGAAAAAAAGTCTTCCACAAACAGTATAAAAGTAGGTTAAACGAGTGGGAATTTATAGATGCACAAATGTTTTAATGAATATGAAAAACACTATTTCTATGCTATAGGATAACAGAAATATGTAATTAACAGTTTATTATGTATGTATGGCACCATTTTGGACATTTCGTATCTTATGTCTCCTCTCCAACCATCCACACAGCCACCCACCTACCTATTTACCTATCTATCCAGATTCATCCTTTGATCCCTTTCTCCTTCCATCTTCCCATCCATTTGTCATCTATCCATCCACCCAAGAAACAACAAACCAATTAACCAACAAATCAATCAAACAACTGACCAATATTAAGTGAATACCCCCTAAGTGTTAGGCTCTGTCCTAGGTGCTCTGGGCACCCAAAGTCAAAATAAGATCCAGTCCTTGTTCTCACTCAAGGCAGTTCAAAGACTAAGAAAAGGGCATATAGCCCAGGAATTTTTACATATGCAGAGAGAGCTGTGCCGTTCATCACCGCTGTATTTCACATCTGAAAATTCCTCTCCCTCTAGGCCTATTTCTTCGTCTTGAGTAATCTCCATAGTTGGCATTGTTCTAAGAATACGAACCTTTACTGCCTGAAAATAAATTCTTCTGCTAAGTACATAACTTAAAATGAGCGCTTATATAAGTATATGCATAAAATCCCAGTAAGCTGAGACCACAGTTGTAAACTTGGACCTCCTCAGGATATATTCCATCCCATCTGACATTGTCCTTCTTCTTCGTTCACCTTGCTAACTCCTATTCATCCTTCCAACCTCCCCCGGGCCATTCATCACTTTCCCCAGAAAGCTTTTCTCTGTGTCTGTCTTAGCACAGACGATTATTTATGTACTTGTTTTTCTTCTGGCACTGTTTGGTCCTAAATCCTATATGGCCATGTCTGTCTTGCTCATTGCTGTATTCCTGCCTTTAGCACATTGTCTGTCTGTAGAGTGTTCAATAAATACTTCTGAATGAATAAACAGATGAGCAAGTAAACTGAGAGCAGTTTCTTGGGAAATATATACTTGACAGGCTGCTTAGAACACAGAGTTTCCCCTGCAATTTATTACTTTGGTCAAGAATCTAGAGGAAGTAGTACGGTTTTAGTTACTCTGAATGAGAACAGAATGGAATGACAACAATTTATTCTACAAGGTAGAGTAAATCATTATCATAAGATGAAACAATACAGTGAGACGAGATCAATTACTGTTTCTGGTAAGCAGTTATTAGAGCAACTTCCTCATCTTACAGATGAGGAAATGGAGGCTCAGAGCAATGGGGGAGTCTGTTCTAGGTTCCCAAGCAAGTTGGTAGCAAAATAGCACCACGGAACGAGGTTTCTGGAATCCCAATCCACTGTTCTTTCTACTTCATCTCCCTGACATTAGCAACCATTGCTTGCTCCCATTGTCAGAGCATGATCCTATCCAAAGAAGCTATACCGGGAAAGGTTTTGGAATCTAAGATTTATTAATGCTCTAACAAGAAGTTCTGAAGCCAAGATGATTTAAAATAAATCATTCTTGACCTTAAAAAAAAAATCAAATTGTGACATCTGGAGCTACATGTCTTAAACAAGAATATCTCTCCAGAGCTTCGGGTTATTAGCTTTAGGCTTAAAAATATGAAAAGGAGAATAATAAGAGCATCTTAACATTTTTGAGAGATTCTGGTCCAAGTCAACATTTCTGGTGCTCCTCCAGGAGGCACACAGCTCAGGTACAAACCATCAATGTACCTGAGCTGGGCCAAAGACTGAGCTGAGTCATTTCTCTTCATATTGTAAAGAAAGGTCACAATGAAGAGAATGACAGCTATTAATTAGTAAACACTTCTAAGGTGTGCAAGAGTAAGCACATAAGATTGGTAGAAAAAGGCACATATGCTGGGGCACCTGGTGGCTCGGTCAGTTAAGCATCTAACTCACGATTTGGGCTCAGGTAATGATCTCCAGAATTGAGCCCTGCATCTGGCTCTGCACTCAGCAGGAAGTCTGCTGGAGCATTCTCTCTTTCTCTCTCTCTCTCCCTCAACCCTACCCCCTCGCTTGCATTCTCTGTCTGAAATAAATAAACCTAAAAAAAAAAAAAGAAAGAAAGAAAGAAAGGAAGAAAGAAAGGAAGGAAGGAAGGAAGGAAGGAAGGAAGGAAGGAAGGAAGGAAGGAAGGAAGGAAGAAAGAAAGAAAGAAAGAAGAAAGAAAGAAAGAAAGAAAGAAAGAAAGAAAGAAAGAAAAGGCATATATCTATCTGTTCATAAGGCTAAGAAGTTGATGACCATTTTCAACATTTACTTCCCTGAAGCTATGTTATGATACTGAGGGTGATGATACTGGTAATCAAAGATTATGCTTCTAGAGACATCATGCTCTCTACGCGACACGCCTTTACTTCATTACCCAGGAGGTAGACACCGAGAAGTAGAATCTTAGAGGCTTAGGGGATAAATAATTTGCCTTGCCCCACAGCTAATAGGGAACAGAGCTGGCTTTCGAGACCAAAATTGGTCTGGCTTGTGTCCCACATCTCTAACCTTTACACAATTTTTTGTACTTTTCATAGAAAAATTAGCTGCTCAAACTTGGTAAACATGGTTCAGTTGAATGCAGATGGGACAAACTCCTGGGGTCTTCACTCCTTCCCACTCTCTTCCCCATTTCTGGCCTTGTAAAACCATCCTTCCTCAAGTTTGAAGTGAGCACAGAGTAAACCACTCTTATCTGAGGAGCATACTGGAAGCAGGAAGCCATAGATCATGAAGATCCGAGAGTTACCCTTATTTCACAAGACAGCTTTTTGCCTTTAAAATGGGCACTTGCCCCTAATCCCCCTGCAAGATATAAGACAAAGCATAAGAAATTCCCAGTGCAGGGCATGACATATAATAGATGCTCAGTAAATATCGGCTGGATTTGAATTTGCCCCCATATTTCTATTGTTACAATAGGGTAAGGGTGCCCTGGAGGAAGTGGGGCCTGTCCCCAAGATCTGCTCTGAGGGTATGTGAGGCGCAGGCATTAGGAATGACGTGGTTCCCAAACTATGCTTGGGGAGCTTTAAAAACTCAGAGGTCTACTTACCATCCTGGATCAACTAAGTCAGGATGTCTGGGGGCAGAAGCTAGGCATCGACATTTTTAAAAGATGCTCAGGTAGTTCCAATGTGCACGTGCCAAGGGAAATTTGCTTCAAAAAACACTGAGGGCTGCAGTGAGATTGGGAGCTGCTGGTTTGGAAAGGGGGCAACTGTACCTGATTTGCCTTAGAGACAGAGAGAGGAGGTTGACCTCAGAAAAGAATTCTTTGTTCCCTCTCCCAATGCATAATTAACCAGACGGTTTGTATCCTGAGGCAATGGGGGCCTTCCTGGCTGATCCACGGTGGTTTTACCCAATCTTACCTAAGAAAGGACTGGAGTTGGGGTGAATTGGAAAAGTTTGATCTGTACAGGGAGAAGGGCCAGCTAGGATCACCTTGGGCTGATTTCACTAGTGTGATATTTCCCCATTCAATGGCAAAAAAAAAATGAAAGCTCCAAATTACATGTGAAACCAGATGATGGGGAAGCACTAGTAAGAGAAAAGGAATTAGTACCATGTGAAAAAGAAGTGAGGATAAAAAGCACACGAAAGAAGAAATATGACAATTCTTCCAAAAAGCCTACAAGTCTTTGAAAAGAAATGTGAGAAAAAAAATGTTTTAAAAATTACAGTGTGTGGACCTGAGATTTTCAGGGCCCTCTGAGGTGGGGGAGAACCTGATTCCTGATCCACCATGTTCCTGGCAAGGAGCATCGCAACAGGAGAGATGCGAGATTCCTGGGCAAACCTGAAACCACATAAAAGGAAACAGGGAACTGGTCTCTCCCAGTTTTGTGTAACTTAATTCAAATGCAGGGGAGACGTTTTTGTGAAAGAATCACTGTCCAGTTCAAGGCAACAGAGTTCTTAGCTGGTTGAATTTCACCAGTGTGTCCTCTGGGCATTACATCTGTCTGTTCCTGAATTCTGATATTTTTTCACACCCCCGGATCATTACACCAAGAGCTTTGCAGATGAGATTGACGAAGGGAAAGGCCAAAGCAATAGGACTTATCTTCTTGGGTGTACTTGCCAGACTAAAGCACATCCTTTCATATCCAAGTGATTGAGGGCAACTAAGACTTCTGAGAGGGGACATTTGATAAATATTTTGATTCCATTGAGAAGTCTCCTGCTTATGACACATGCACTTGTTTTTTTTGTTTTGTTTTGTTTTGTTTTTTTCATCCTGACCGCTAAGATCTCGGCCAAGAAACCTGATGTATTAAGGCCTCAGTTTCCTTACTTTCAAATGAGGAATTAGCTGAAACCATTTTCCATCTTCAAATGTTCAAAAGACATTAACTTTAACATTAGTTTCACAGATGCTCTTGAAATGTTAAAGTGAGGGATGGGGATGCGACAAGTAACCAGATAATGATATAATACTGAAGCCATGAGAGAACAGAGATGGGACAGCCAACATCAGAATCCTATGTGATGCGTGTGTGTGTGCGCGCGTGTGTGTGTATGTGTATGTGCTACACCATCAGCTCTAGTGGTATTCCCTTAGTAAACTAATTATTTAGTTGTATAATTTGCCTCATAGTTTAGAGACTCAAATAGAACCAATACATCACATTACTTCTAGAATCTTCACCATCTAAAAAATAAATGGGGACTTATACTTCCATTTAATCCAACAAAGACCCCTAATCATAGCCTGTGGTAACAACCATTGTATCTGTGCATCATGGGGAAAGTTTGAAGTTAAACAGAAATGAAAAAAATATACATTGTCTTTTGGGACATACAGGAGGCCAGACTCTGAAAGGTTAACAGTGGATCTATGAATATAACACACTATAATTGTTAATTAAAAAAAAAAGAGTGGGCAATTGAAATTGTAGCATTACTATCATTTGTTTGTAGACTATAGGTAGAGTAAAACATGTGATTTTTAAAATACGTGCTAATTTGTGAGCAGAGGCTACCGAGCCATGGGCAGGCATCACATTGGAATAACTCTAGCACGGACAGGGAGGCTGGGCCCCCGAGTACAGCTGCACAATTCATCAATGTCGGGGTGTCTTGCTCCCTGGGCCACCCCGCTGACTTCCCACGTACTGAACTGGAACCATGCACTGCCATGTCAGGATGTCCAAGCACTTCAAAAACTGCCCCTTTCAACACTTGGTTCTTCTCATAATTATTTCTTGTGTTTCCCTCCTGATACTCATTTAAATGCTAACTAAAGGGAGCGAGTTCTCCAAGGTGAGAGACTCATGGCTGTAACCCGGAGCTACCTCAGAGTGAAAATTAAAATCAATTATACCCCATGTGGGTATAATTATAGTAACTTAATGAGCAGGAATGTAAAACGATCGTCTTCTGGGAAACAAATATACTTTGTGATGTGAATGAGTGTGACATGCACTGCTCAGCACTTGTCAGATCTTTCTCGAGTTCAGTTCTGAGATCTGCTCAGGTGGGTGTCCAGGAGTGTGAAGGACTTAGAGAAGCTCTCAGGTGCTGAGAATGCTGGGAACGGCCCTCTCCAAGGAAGTGACAGGCTCATTATTACTCAGCTTCAAAGAGAGGTGGCTGCTGGTGCTGTGCATGTGGCAGCTTCAAGAGTTTTATGCATGATTGACAGGAGGGCACTGCGCTATTATTGCTGAGGCCAGGGCACGATGGCCAGCCTGAAGGAGGCCCACAATCAGGCCAGGAAGAGCTCCAACAGTGGCACTGGCCACAGTCACTGTTTCGAGGGAGGTCCTTGACACCTGGGCCACATCTCATGCTCCTGAGCCAGACCATCACTAGCACTAGGACCCCAGGTAGCTATTCCACAGGCCAGAATAATCAAATAACATACTAGAATTGCAAATCTTCAGGGACACCTGGGTGGCTCAGGGGTGGAGCGTTTGCCTTCAGCCCAGGGCATGATTCTGGAGTCCTGGATCGAGTCCCATGTCGGGCTCCCTGCATGGAGCCTACTTCTCCCTCTGCCTGTGTCTCTGCTGCACTCTCTCCCTTTGTGTGTGTCTCATGAGTAAATAAATAAAATCTTAAAAAAAAGAAAATCTTCAGATGTGCCCTTAATGAGCCTAAAGTCTGCCAAATATTCTGGACCAAGAGGTATGCCATGTTGCTTCTGTAGGACTGTGGCATGAGTGAGTCAGATTGGGTTACAGATGACTCCCCGAGGGTCTTACAGTTCCCTGTGATTCTGGAGAAACAGGGAAGGTTGTGGAGCACTGCCCCAAGGACTGTATGTACACTACACTGGAGTCTGCAGCTTTCCCCGGCCCTTATCTTGTCAGCATTCTTGAAATCATCTGACCAGGATTTCACAAAAGTGTCCTGCAGATCATCTGAAGAACCTATCATATTTCTGGCCTGCTTCTCACATCTATAAACCAAAGGAGAGGTAGGGGAGGGAAGGCAGGAATGCACTTTTTATACATGCCTCATGATGTTCATGCACAGTAAGGTTGAGACTTGGCCTCCTGGAGTGTATATGGTCATCTGCTAGCTCAGAGCATGCATGGGCAAGGGGAAACTTCACTTTTCCCAGAGAGTTTGCTCTCAGTTCTGGAAGGCTCCTTCTTCTGTCCCTCTATCCTTCACTCCCCCACCCTCTTTCTTTCATGTCTACTACGATCTAGGCCAGGCACTATGAGGCTGTAGGAAATGAAAGATGAATAAGACATGGGCCTTGCTTCAAGGGGCAAATATCTGGTTTAGTTGAGGAGATAGACATCTGAACAAGTAATCATAAAACTCTATGAGTTAAGCTGTAGTAAAGGTAGGTGCAAAGTGTCCCAGGAGTAGGGTGGAAAAAATAATAAACTTAAAGCGGGGTTGGGAGGTACTTCAGGTTCAAGATCAGAAGTCTTCAAAGAGGAAGTGACATTGAGATGGATCTTGAAGGAAGAGCAAGAATTTATTAGATTAAGAAAGAAGAAAAAGGCATTTAAAAGTGTACAACCAGAAGCACACAAGCTTGAAATATATCACAAGTTTGGCATATGGCCCCCAAATAGTCATTATTCTGATAAGAGTTTCATTATTATGGGTTTTAATTCTACCTTGAGACCTACAGAATGGATTCATTCTTCTGAAGATTCTTCTTAAAGTTTAATTGAGATGGGAAAATGTTTAGTGGTCTAGCTTTGAGCATATGGCTGCCCTCTTCTGAACTCGGGGTGAAATGGGGGGTAGGCAGAGAAAGGCTAGGATGGCATGTTGCCAGGGAAACCCATGAAACTTGGCTCCCATGTGGGTTGGGGTGAACCACAGTCCTGAGACAAGGTGTCAGGTTATCCTCTATTCTCTCTGGGGTGAAATGCATTGTTTGGATCCAACAGCTATTGAATAACACTTGATACCCCTCCCTACCCCCTGGTCTCTGTCACTTGTTCACCACAGGCATGGTTTAGCTGCATGTTTGAGCTTTTAAAAATAATACTTGTAAGATGGATATCAGAAAGTGGACTAGGAACAATGGTACCCATTCAAAAACTGAAATCCTACAGTTCCTGCAGTGAAGGGGGAAAACCATACACAGATATTAAAAAGGAAGTCAGGAACCTGCATTTTCATTCTGGTTTTGCCACCGGCCAGCTGGGTGACTTTGGGCATGTCTTTTACCTTTCTGCATGTCCTCAAATGTGAAGTGACTAGTAGCTTTAAATTTATGCGTCTACCAGATTATTTTTCAAAACTTCAGTATCTAATTGGCATTATTATTATTATTGTTACTACTAATTCTGCATTACTAGCCAACTGAGAATTTGTACAAGGCAGTCCTGGAACATCATGAAGACAGTCATTATGTTGCTGCTTATTATAATAATATCTTATAATGCTATAATTAAATTATAGTATATTTTTAAATTTAGTTTTTTAAAAATATTTTATTTATTTTAGAGAGACAGCAGGAGCAGGGAGAGGAGGAGCAGACACAGAGAGAGAAGCAGACTCTCCACTGAGCTAGGAGCCCGATGCACGGCTAGATCCCAGGACCTCGAGATCATGACCCAAGCCGAAGGCAGATGCTTAACCAACTGAGCCACTCAGGCACCCCAAATTATAGTATATTTTATTATTTTTAGTAGTGTGCTTGAATTGGCTCCAAATGTGTGCATCTCCTCCTAGCTTGATTCAGTGACATCATGTTGGAAGCTGAAAATCAGCCATGGTAAGAGCATGAACACAATGCAAATACGCAAACATCAGGATTCCTTCTATTTTCCCACAGGGAAAACATTCCAGGTTGTTAAACATTTAGGAGCATAGCACAGGTTATCGTATTTCTTTTTTTTTTTTTTTTTTTATTTTTATTTTTTTTAATTTTTAATTTTTTAATTTTTTATTTTTTTTTAGGTTATGGTATTTCTAAAAGGATCCATAAAATTACTTTTTAGAAATAAAATAGTATTTGAAGTGATTGTTTGGATCATGATTTTAATACTTTTTATAGCTGGCTTTTTAAAAAATACACGGAAGGTTTTTTTTTTATTTAAAGTCAGAATTGTTAACATATAACTTACATGCAGTAAAATTCGCTCATTTTAAGTATACAGTTCTGTGAGTTTTGACATATGTGCACAGTCATGTACCTGTGACCATATAGGAGGACTGCACTGCTTTGTCCTATTTGAAATTGTCATGGCCATGTGACTTCCTCTGGCCAACGAAATGGAACTGGTAATGAGCATCGTTTTCAGATAGAAGCTGGAAGCAGCAATCATAGAAAAAGGATAGTACTAGGTATAGACTGTAATGGGTATGGAACATGAGTAGGAAATAAATGTTTGATCCTTTAAGCTACTGATATTTGGGGGCTGTTAGCACATCCTAACCTAGAGTATTCCCATTGGGACAGTGATGACTGTGTGAATGACAAAGCAGGTAAATAAGTTGACTTAAAAATTCTGCAAAAAAAAAAAAAAAAAAATTCTTACTATCTTAGCATACTGTGCAGAGTCCTTCATGGAAAAAAATATCTTAAACCACCTCCTCTGGTTTCATTTCCAGATCTTTCCTTCCAATATTCCAACCATCCGGAGTATCTGAAACTACCTGAACATATTACTATTGCCACTACCACTTACGGAGCATCTACTATGTGTCACATACTGTTCTCAATACTTTGCAGTTATCTCATCTGAAGTATGATATCTTTGCTCCCTGTTTCCCCTATTTAGCGTGCCCATCTTCCCTTTCTTCATCCAAAAACATCCTACTTATCCTCTATGATACAGCTGGAATGTCATCTCCTTTTTGAAGTGTCCCTAACCCTTTCTCTAATATTGCTCCTCTGCAAAGCTCCCAGAGATTTAGTGCAAAATGTATATTGTCCTGTTATTATTTGTCTATTTCTGTGGCCCCCCTAAATCTGTCACCACAACTGGACTATGCACCTACTGCAGGGCTTATATAGGGTGGGATTTCAGGCCAGGAAGGAGACAGAGAGTGAGGACAACATTCTGGGTGGGCAAAGAACGTAAGTTTAACTTAAAGGAATAAGCCGTGATTGCATTTTAGACCAAAGGCCCAAGTGAGTCTTTTAAAATTGTACAGCATCCACTTAAAATAGTTCATTAACAGGTGGATCTGGATTTAGCCTGGGTAGACCCTGATCTCTCTACTAAATCTAAACTGACCACCTCTACACCCTGACATGACCTAGTTAGGTTTTAAGGGTTAGCATGATGGTCTCTGTTTCCCTGATGTCATAGAAGCAGGATGTTTGAAAGTGCCTCTAGGTGCTCACCCTAGTTTATCTGGTTGAAGAGTGTGGGAGTGGGATCCTAAATCTGTTTCACAGCTGGAGAGGCTGTACCCAAGCACTTCTTCCCATGGGATAGGGAAGAAGTGTCCTCCCTCCAGGTAGCAACCCAAGGCCCCCAGGTGCTGAGACCTTGTGTTGCCAGATAATTCTTGTAAACTGCTGGCACCCAAATCCAGACTGCCTGGTGCCAACGTAGTTTCATTATCTCCCCACTGACAAAATTCCTCTCACACTTGCCCTACGAAAAGGGAGATAAACAGAGGTGGGGGTATGTTCCTCGCCTGGAACACAAATCCAGCCAGCGGAGGGCATAGTCTCAGTGGGCCTTTCCATCCTCTCTTATCTGGCTGACCCTGGCTTTCACAGTTCCTTCTTTTCCTGTAAAGCCTATTCCAATGCCTAACTTCTATCGTGTGATGTTGTGGAATTCACCCCTAACCCTGGTGGATGACAGCTGGCAACTCAGAATGGACCCAGCTTGCAAAACGATACCCCTCCAAAAATGGAATAATAGGGCCAACAAACAGCTAAGCATTTTATAATTTGCAAACCATGTTCAGGTGTATCAATTCATTATCCCCTCACGCTCATCGTGGGATCTAGAGAAAGCTTTATTCTCCCTATCTTATAGTCGAAGACCTGAGGCTGAGAGGGCATGAAGCCTTGCCCTAGGTCATACAGCATATGCAGCGGACTCAGTTTGAGAAGCAAGGTTTTCTGACTTCACACCTCGCTGCTCTTGCTCTCTGGTGACACAAGTGCTATCCACTCTTACACCCTTCCTGTAAAATGTGTCATGGTATTGACTTCAGCTTTATATCAAATTACATTTACACAGGAGAGCGTGCACCAGCCAACCACAGCCGGTCTTGCAGAGAAAGAGGAAATAAAGTCTGAACGCATAGAGAACACTTTCAGAAAAATCTAAAAAGTCCACCAGGTAGGCTTCCATGTGCCATCTGACCTAGCTGATGAAAATTCAGTGGCCACAGATGTGCACAGTCATTGTCAAAGACAAAGGAAGCAGGAGAGTATAGTGTGCCGCAGGTGTAGCGCACGGTGGGGCCAGGTGAGGCAAGTGAGGGGCACTCACTCCCAAGTGCTGCATCTGTAAAAACACCATGAGTGGGTACCTCTTCCGTTTTGTGCCCAAGCCCCCTCCTTTGCCTCACCCAAGTCCCAGCCTCAGTATACCAAGTCTCCCCATCCCAGTGCTAATGGTCCATCAGATCCTGAGGGGCAAAACTGAAAGCTGTATCTCCAGAATGAGATCAGAAGGAAACTAGAAATAAAACTGTCTTGTCCAACAGGACCAGCCACAGGATTTGTAGGGCCCAGTGCAAAATGAAAATATGTACCCCCTTTTCAAAAATGATTAAGAATTTCAAGAAGGTGACAGAAGAACATTAAACTAAGTGAGGGCCTTCCAAGAGCCGGGCTCTCGGAGGCCGCATGGGCCTCACACCCATGAAACCAGCCCGGTGCCTGCATGTCCTCCTACCTGCCTGCCCTAGCTACCTGGCTGTCCTCCACTGTAGGTGTGGCCCCCCTGGTCAGGTATCCTCCCTTAGCCACATTCAGCTATGAGCACACACCCAGTTGCCTAGGAGGTGACCTCTAAGAAACTATGGAGATATCTCATCAGTGGCTGCTGAAATAGTACCCGGATGGGATATAGAAGGCCTGGGTGTGGTCCTGTCTCCAAGACACTAAGCAGGTTATAATACCTTGGGCCGATCACAGAATTGCCTTTACACGTAGGTTTCCCCCTTTGGGTTGGCTCCTAACTTTGAACCTTCAGGCTACGGACTCCTCAGGGTTCATGATTACCTATGTGCTTGGAGAATTACCTATATCTAGAATAAGTACAGCCTCCCTCAAAGTATTGTCTCTTCCTCATATAAACGACCATTTTAAAATGAGGTAAATATGAATAAATACAAATTCATTTAAAAATATTGAATTAAGGATGCCTGGGTGGCTCAGCGGTTGAGCATCTGCCTGCAGCTCAGGGCATGATCCCGGGGTTCGGGATCGAGTCCCACGTCCAGCTCCCTGCATGGAGCCTGCTTCTCCCTTTGCCTGTGTCTCTGCCTCTCTCTGTGTGTCTCTCATGAATAAATAAATAAAATCTTTAAAAAGATACTGAATTAACAGTAGCTCTGTATCAACTGTGCTATTTCTTTCAGTCAGTGGATTTTTTAAAAAGGTTTTATTTATTTATTTGAGAGAGAGAGAGGGACTGGGAAGGAGAAGGACAGAGAATCTGAAGCAGACTCCACACTGAGTTCAGAGCCGTACCTGGGGCTTCATACCACGGCTGCTTTTCTTTAAGTTTTAATTATTTAATTATTTGACATAAATATTATGTCATAAATATTTATTTATTTAATTGACAGAGAGAGTCAATCAGTGGATTTTTTTAAAAAGCACTAAGATAAAATTCTGAAGATTTTTGTACTACTTTACCATGGATTGATAACAAATGTTTCTCAGATAGAGATCTGTCTGCCTACCACAGAATTTTTTTAAGTGATTTTATTTATTTGAGAGAGAGAATATGCACAAGCGAGGGGTGGGTAGGCAGAGGGAGAGGGAGCAAGGGAACAAGGAGCCCAATGCAGGGCTCAATCCTAGGACCCTGGGATCCTGACCTGAGCCAAAGGCAGATGCTTAACTGACTGAGCCACCCAGGTGCCCCAGGCCTGCCACACTTTAATCAGGATATTACTCTGGGGTCTCGATACAATTACAAGCTCACAATTAATTCGAAACCTTATCTGACTTGATTTCATTTATGTATTAAGTAACTATTTACTGAACACCTATCACGTTCAGGCACTGTTCCCACAATTGGGGACACAGTGAACATAATAGACAAAAATCTCTGTCCTTATGGAAATTATGCTGTCATGTAGGGAGAGACAGACATTAAACAAGTGAATATATGTAAATATGTATAAATAAGTATATATTCATAATAAAGAATATACATTTATATATTATAGATATACATTTATATTAAATATATATTTATATTATATATTAAATATATTACATTGTCTTATGTATATATTTATATATTATATGTATTTATAGAATACACATAAGTATAAAAGTATACATATATAAATATATGAAATAATAAATATAGATCTATAAAATAAATGGAACTGTATAACATAAAGCAGAGGGGTTATGGCTGAGCCATGAATCTCTGCCCAGATATCTAAAGCCTCGGTGGATTCTTCTCTTCCCAGGCCTCCACCATCGTTTTGTTGATTCTCTCTGCTTCAGGCTCTTCCCCAGCGGCCACCCCCATCCCCAGTTCAGTAACTTGTAGGATTGATCATCTGCCTCTACTTGTGTTTGCGTGGATAAAGAAAAAGTGGGGGGCCTATTGCCTCTCTCTCTCTCTGGTTTACTGTGATGCACGACGTAATGAAATCATGCACACACTGTTCATTGGGTTAATTCATCTATATCAGTTTTCTGTGGCTGCTGTAGTAACAAATGACTATAAGATTGGTGGCTTAGGGAGCAGCCCCGGTGGCTCAGCGGTTTAGCGCCGCCTTCAGCCCAGGGCATGATACTGGAGACCCTGTATTGAGTTCCACGTCTGGCTCCTTGCATGGAGCCTGCTTCTCCCTCTGCCTCTCTCTGTGTGTCTCTCACGAATAAAAAAAAAAAAAAAAAAAAAAAAAAGATTGGTGGCTTAAAGCAATGCCAGTTTTTTCTCTCAGAGCTCTGGGGGCTAGAGTCTGAAATTAGTTTCTCTGGGCTGATATCAGGGGCTGTGCTCCCTTTGGAGCTTTTAGGAGACAATCTGTTCCTTGCCTTTTCCAGCCTCTGGGGCAGCTGACATCCCTCAGCTTGTGGTTGTGTCCTTTCAGCTTCTTCAAATCTCCCCGTGCTCCATCTTCACACTGATGGCCCCTCTGTGCCCATCTGTGCATTCCCTCCTGCCTCTCTCTCAGAAAGACATTCATGCTGGTGCTTAGGATCCCTCTGGATAATCCAGAATAATCTCATTTTAAGATCCTTAGTTTCATTCCGCCTACAAAGATGCTTTGCCAAATTAAGATAACATCTACAGGTTGCAGGGACAAAGACCTGCTGTCTTTGGAGCCCCCTTATTCCACCTGCCACAACGTCCTTAACCACTCACTCACTCACAGTCTGCACCTTCCTGCAAGCTTTCATGGTGGGGAGGCATGATCGGCACTCACAAGCAGACGGGTGCTCTGCAAAAAGATGAAACAAACCTTCCTATCTGCCTTAAAGACATTTGTCAAAGTAAAATATACACTCTGAATTTTTCTTTTTTTTTAAAAAAAGATTTATTTATTTACTTATCTGAGACAGAGAGAGTGAGAGAGAGAGTGCACATGAGCGGGGGAGGAGCAGAGGAAAAGGGAACGGGAGAGAATCTCAAGCAGACTCTCTGCTGAGCACATAGTCCAGTGCAGGGCTGGATTCCAGGACCCATGAGATCATGTCCTGAACTGAAATCAAGAGTTGGACACTCAACCAACAGTGCCATCCAGGTGCCCCTATGCCCTAAATTTCATAAACTTCTCCTATACCCAGTCGGGAAGATCCTGGAAGCCACTTCATGAAAGTCAGAGTGGAATACTGACTAACCACAAACTGAGCTTGGCCCTCGATCATTTTCTCTGGAGGAAGAGAAAAGGGAGTGATATAAACATGTCCCAAGAGTGGTTTTCTTTAGAGCGGGATAAACACTAGGTTACCACCCACCTGTAGTCCTTTTCTGGTTGCTTGGCCTTTGCCCACACTATTGCACATGTCGGGAACATCTGTGTTCCTGCCTCCTGTAGCACAGCTGGAGCTTTACCTGCACCCAGCGTTGGTGCATCAGTGTCCGCCCAACCATACTATCAATGGCAGCCAGTGTTTTTTTGGGTTGACTGCATGTCAGGTATTGTGTTCAATACATTGCAGGGCTCCATAAGAGATTCAGAATGAATGATTCTGAATCATTCATTCTGAGGCCAAGGGCCAGCCACTGCAAAGTGCCCGTGGTAAGTGTGCTACGACGGCAAACCATAAGGTCTCTGTCCCGTCCAGCATATTCAGCTCTGCCATTGTGGATGAACACAGCCATTGTCTATACTGAAATCATAGTCTCTACAACAGGGTGTGGCTGTGTTCCAGAAAAACTTTATTTACAAGACAAAGTTTATTTACTCCTGCCCTAGGCCCAAAGAACGGATTCTTATTCTCACCATAAGAAGTTTAACCATTTCTATTGATTTAAGGACAACTTCAAATTTGCTTTCCATTATTACCTCTCCAAACCAGGTTTCCTGACACTTAGATTATTTTTCAGATACTCACTGAGTTTATGAATTTTTATAAACTTTAATTTTTTAGAGACCCCGTTTTTCCTATAGTTCTCAAGTTGTCTTCTAAACTCCCTGCGTAAAATAAGGGGGTATAATTTCATTTTTCCCATCTGGGTTTATTCTGCTAGGCTTGTTACCACAAAAAAATCCCACATTTTCCCAAAGTTATCAAGTGCCTCTTGTAGTACGAAGCTCGCATAGCTGGATTTTAGTGTTAACTTCCAGGGCCCAGATGGATTTGTGAATCAGGAAAGTACTGTAAAAAATGGTACAACCCAGTACTTTATCCAACCTAGCATTTCTGATTTACGAATCATCAGTCCAGCTCCTGTGCCGGAAGTTAGGATCGATTCCTGTCCTCAAGAAGTTTATAGTCAGGTTGGTAAAAACAGAAGTTAATAGGCAATTATAATATAATTATATTTATATAATCTAAACTTATCTATAATATATTATATATAAACAATTTATAAGATATAATTTTGAATTATATAGCATATTATATATATATATAAGATATATAATTGTATATAATTTATGCAATCATAGAAATGGCTCAGGTGGGGGAGGTGTAGTGTGCTCTGGGAGCCCAGAAACCTCCGTGACTTCCCCAAACAAATGATAGATCACCCGAAACCTGAAGGGTGGGAAGGAGAGAGTCAGGCAGTGAGAGTGAGCCCAGGGCATGTTCTAGGGAGAGGGAACAGGTCTTGCGAAGAGTTGGAGGTAGATTAGAGGGTGATCCATCACATGAGAATGACTGGAAATGAAAAGGTCAAGGAGTGAGACAGGCATGCATCAGGTCATGTACAATCTTACCTGATACCAAGAAAGACGGGATTGCATCTAGAAGTTTGGAGTTGGGTGGGTGCTGGTGAAGGAACGCTTGAAGCAGGATAGTGGCATGATAGGATATATAAACGTGAAGGTACAAACTAATAAAATAATTAAGGTAAAGCTGTTGTGTGCTTCATTTAAGAGAGTTTTAAAGTCCTCGCTCGAAACATTTATGACCTGTAACACCAGCAATATGCTTCTAAGGAATCCCTTCTTAGCACTAAAGTCAAAGGGACCAATGGGAGCATGACAGTGTGAATTTCTGGGAGTATCAGAAGCTGTTGATGTTCCAAGGAGGAAAAAAAAATTCCTAGTTTAGAAAACAAGGAAAAAGCTATCAGAATCCTATCCTTTAATAAAATAAGGGAATCGGATTCCTATAAGAAAAAGTCTAGATACAGGAAACCTAGAGCTCAGAAATTAACATTGTGTATCAAATGGCCATATCCCTGAAATATAAAGCTACTTATTCAGAATAAAGGTCATTAGTCACTGGATCAGGTTAACGGGGAAGTTTCTAAAATTCTCTGCTTGCAGTGCTTCTCAAAAAAGCTTGCCAATAAGAATTGACTGCCAAGCTTTGAGAATACAGATCTTGGGCCTCATTCCACACTAACTGAACCAGAACCTCTTAGGATAGAGTCTTACACTTTTACAAAGTTCCCAGGTGATTTTACTGTGTAGCCAGGGTTGAGTTATTGTTTGTTTATTTGCTTTTTAAAATATATCAGCTTTAATTAGGAGTAACTGACATATAATGAACGGTACATATTTAAAGTGTATAATTAAAAAATTTTTCATTTATCACTCATATCACCAATCAAGAAATATACACATCCAGGAAACTACCATTACTTTTAAGAAAATGAACATTATCTATCACCCCAAAGTTTCCATGCATTCTCTGATAATCCCTCCCTCTTACCACTGGTTTTGAGCATTTTTTAAAGGATCTTTATTAAGTAATCTCTACACCCAATGTGGGGCTCGAACCCACAATCCCAAGATCAAGAGTTGCACATGCCACTGACTGAGCCAGCCAGGAGCCCCAGTTTTGAGCAATTTGATTATGATGTATCTTGGTGTAGATTTTGGTGCTTGGCCTTTGTTGAGACTCTTGGATCCCTGGGTTTACAGTTTTCATCAAATTTGGAAAATTTCTGGCCATTATTTCCTTAAAGATTCTTTTCTGTCTTCTCTTTCTCTTTTATCTCTTCAAGAACTCCAATTACACCTCTAACAGACTATGTAAAGTTGTCCCACACATAAGCTTTTATTCATTTTCTAAAAAAAAAATTTCTTTTCGGACAATTTATATTTCTGTCTTTAATTTCTCTTATTTTTTCTTCTGTAATTTCTAGTCTTCTGTTAATACCATGTAGTGTATTTTCCCTCTCAAGCATTGTACTGTTCATCTCTAAAAGTTTGAAAAGTTCATCTCTAAAAGTTGGATTTTTTAATATGTCCTCTTCCTCTACATAACTTTTTGAATATATGGAATACAGTTTGAATACAGTTGTTATGCCCATTTTACTGTCCTTATCTGGTCACCTTAATACCTCTGATAGTTCTGGATTGATAAGTTTCTTCATTATGGGTTATGTTTTCCTGCCTCTTCCCATATTTGTCTTCCTTTACTAGATGACACACATTCTGAATTTTACTTTCTGAGTGCTGGTTATTTTAGTATTCCTATAAATATTCTTCAGCTTTGTTCTTGGATGCAGTTAAGTTGCTTGGAAAGAGTTTAGTCCTTTTATGTCTTGTTTTCATAATTTTCTCGGCCCATCTGGTGCAGGGCTCAGTCTAGGGCTAATTATGCCCCACTCCTGAGGCAGGAAAACTTGAGTTTTCAACTCAATGGTCCATGAATTATGGGACTTTCCATTCTGGCTGGTGGAAAGAGGCACTTTCCTGGCCCAGTGTGAGCATCCACACTGTTTCTTTTGATCCTCTCACCTGGTTCTTTCCTTAGCCTCGGCTAGTTTCCTCACATGCATGCCCTGATACCTTTCAATGGGCTGCGCTGAAATCCAGGGAACCTACCAGATCTCCAGCTTCCTCTTCATGCAGCTCTCTCATCTCCCTTACTCGGTCCCGTGAACTCAGCTCCTTGCTCTCCCTGGACTCTAGGCTCCATCTTCCCATCTCAGTGAATCCTCTGGGTTCTCCCTGGAACTCTCTTAAGGTAGTAAGCAGCAGCAACTGTAGGGTTCATCTTGTTTGTTTTTAGACACTATCCTTTGTTGCCTGATGTCTAGTGTCTTATAAACCACTGATATCTATCTATCTATCTATCTATCTATCTATCTATCTATCTATCTATGACTATTTTAGAAGGCAAATCTAATTCCTATTACCCATATCTTGGCCTGAAGAGTTAGTCTAGAATAGTGAGTCTTAACTCTTGGGTATACACTGAAATCACCTTGACAGCTTAAAAAATGATGCTTGTTTCTGTTCCTTACCCATAGATTTGGATGTAATTGGTTGAGGTATGGCCTGGCATCAGGGTTCTTAGAAGCTCCCAGGTGATGCTATAGTACTGCTACAATTCCTTTATTACCCACATATTCTAGTCTAAAACTATGCATAGCAGATTTTTACCAAAGATTAGGGGGGATAGGAGATGGAGGGGGGCAGGATTTCTAAAGCCACCTAGTATACCCCTCAGAACTGTATATAGACATCTGTGTTATTTGAAGGTCCTGATTCATTCTCATTGGTCTTGACAACCCCACGATGCTCTTCCTCTTGCTCCGCCCCCACCTCCAACAATCTAGGCACTCTGGGTCTTTTTCTCTATGACCCAAAACAATGATATATTCAAAAAGGCTTTAAGATAGCTTTCTACTTTGCCTTTTTTCTTTTTTGACCATTCCCTCAGAGCTTTCCCTTTCATAAATGACCTATAAAGGTATTTTCCTAAAGAAAGGTTTATCTACCCAGGACAGAAATTATGCTAAGCTCCTTAGCAGGAAGAAGCCACTGTGGTCTATTACCGTTTTAAATGTTATAAGTGCTGGGTGGATGAAAATAGTAGGTGTCTGTGTAAGGCCAGGTTATGGATGCTCACAAATGTTTTTTAAAATTTATGTTTTCCAGTTTGTATGCAGTGAAAATGTAATATTTAAATTATTTTGCAAGAAAAATTTTATTTTTAAATTTAAATTAATTTTTAAAGGAAAAGGCAAGTACAGTATTTTTATTACATAAACATTGGAAATAAATAGTATCCCCATGTGGTGGATTACAAAAATGTCTATTACCATCTTTTTTGCTTCTCTGTATTTCCTACTTATTACTCAGTGAGTATTACATAACAACAGGATCAAAGAGTAAGCCTTATTATTATTAATTTTAACAAAAAAAACAACTATCTGAAATCAAAATTTAGATTAGTAGTACTTTTCACATTAAAAATAAAAGTTAGGATTGGGACATAAGCATCTGAAACCCTGGCAATTTACTCTGAGCATGTATTAAGAGTCCAATATGGGGACACCTGGGTGGCTCAGCAGCTGAACATCTGCCTTCAGCTCAGGGTGTGATCCTGGAGTCCCGGGATCGAGTCCTGCATCGGGCTCCCTGCATGGAGCCTGCTTCTCCCTCTGCCTGTGTCTCTGCCTCTCCCTCTCTCTCTCTCTGTCTCTCATGAATAAATAAATAAAATCTTAAAAAAGAGTCCAATACATAAAAACCATTTGCAGTGCATATCCACTTGAAATAAAGTAGCTTCTTCAAATACCTTCTCTCTATCCACTGAAGAGAGAATCATAAGCTTTAGAACCTTGTTGGCTTGTATAGATACAATTGGTTAACAGCTCCCTGGATAAATGCTACTAACTGCAGTTTCTCTCTAGAAAACTCTAATGTGTCCTCTGGTTGTATCTTACATGGTGTGTATCACATATGACCCTTCTGGGCACATAAGGCCAAGTGCCATCCAGAGGCAGAAGTCAGGGTTGCCTCTATTTATCCTAAGGTCAGGCTGCCCTTCTCAGGGCCAAGTGAGGATGGGCATTGAGTGCAATGAGGTCAAACTCTACCTTCACAAATATTTATTGAGTCTTTAAAAATTGATAGCTTTGTTTCATCAACGTTCAAATATATTATATAAAATTCAACATTTAAACATAATATTCAAATACAAGTCTAGAACATATAAAAGCTAATTTACCCATTTAAGAAGTGTGAATAAATAGTGGGGTCCTTCACATGCTGCTTAGACTTAATGTCCAAAGACCCAGTAGGGCATCCCAGGGGCATCCCTGGGCCCAGTAGCTTCAGCATTATTGGGAGCTGGTTAGAAATACAGAATCTTGCACTCAGAGCAGACCCACCAGATCAGAATCTGTCTTTCAGGAGATTCCCAGGACTGGTAGGAATAGGAAAGCTTGAGGTACACCACTCTAGTTATTCTGTGGTTTCCAACTCAAGCCTCACTCCGTGGCTTGGCACACATGCTCCTCTTCCAGTATGGATGCCACATTTTTAGGACAAGTAGAACCTAGGGATAGAGGACCACTTCATTCCACATCTTAGTTAATATGTTGGTCTAATGAACTCTATCCTAGAATTAAACAATCCAATGGCTAGCCCTCACTATAATTCAAAACATGAAAATATATGGTAGACTCTTTCAGTAGGATTTAGAGAAGCGTGCATGAATTCTCTCAGTGAATGGCTTCTGTAGGTGTTACATGAAGTCTTATCCATCCAGCTTTGAGAGGGGTGAATTCTCTGAAGTTCTAGACCAGTGGTTCCTAACCTTTGCCTGCAGTAGAGTCACCTGGAGGACTGAAGATACTGATTGCTGGGCCCCACTCCCCGAGTGCTGATTTAGCAGGTTGTAGGGTGGGAGGGATGGGCAGAGAAGCTGCATTTCTAACAGGTTCATAGTCAATGCTGATGTTGTTGGTCCCTGGACCACAGATTGGAAACTTCCCTCTTCTCTTAGACCATTTAACTTTTGGTTTCTCTCATGTGGCCTTAAAAAAAAATTGATTGGATAGATGGACCAACTGATAGATATGCTTACTGGTTTCTACTGTTCATTCTCTCATTATAGTTTGCTTAAATCTTTTCCAAGGACTGCAAATGGCAAATTTCCTGAGGGCATGGACTATGTCTTCAGGCCTGTTGTAGTTGAATAGTGTCCCCTGCAGAAGATATGGTCACCCCTCTATTTGTGATTGTGACTTTATTTGGAAATGGGGTCTTTGCAGATGTCACTGGGTTAAGATGACGGCATGCTAGATTAGGTGGGTCCTAATGCAATGAATGGTATCCTTACCAGAAGAGGGAAATTTGAACTGGGCAACGCACCAGGAGAAAGGCATGTGAGGATGGAGGCACAGATTGAAGTAATGTGTCCTCAAGCCACGGAAGGTTAAGGATTGCTGGAAACCACCAGAAGCTGGCAAGAGGCAAGGAAAGATCCTCCCCTAGGTCCTTCAGAGAGATCATAACCCTGCAAACACCTTGGCTTGGACTTCTAACCTCCAGAATTGAGAAAATAAATTTCTGTTGTTCTAAGCCACTCAGTTCATGGATCTTTGTTATGGCAGCCCCAGGAAGCTGATACTGACCCTTGCATTTTCCAGGCAAAGAATATGAGTTCCACATGGTCAGTAACTCTTTGAGATGTAGACAAGTCCTGGAGTAACTGGAACCACAGAGCTGACTGGTGTGGTGTTGGAGGGCAAAGGATGTAGACATTTATTATTTATTTTTAAAAATATTTATTAGAGAGAGAGAGAGAGAATGTGAGTGAGCACTGGGGGGAAGGGGCAGAGGGAGAGGGAGCGGAGCAGACTCCCCACCAAGCATGGAGCCACAGACATGCGGCTCCATCTCATGACCCCAAGATCATGATCTACATCAAAATCAATAGTCAGACACCTGTTTGACTGGGCCACGCAGATGCTCCAAGGATGTAGACATTTAAAAAGTAAGGTTAAAACTACATAGACTTTTCTGGTGTGGTACAAAATTCTAACCACTTAATCTACCTTAATACATTTCTCATTTTACCAGAAAAATAAAGTGTCAGATTTAAAAAAGAGAAAAGACAGGTAGGAGGAAACAGTCTCTGTGCTGAATCAATGCCTGCTGCACACATAGGACAGGTTACCCAGTTTGTGTCTTTTAGTTGCTGGGGTTAACAGGAACTGTGAGGTTCGTTCCAAATCAAGAGACACTAAAGTTTGTCCAGGACACTTCCAGTTTACTTCTGTAAATTATGTCTCATTTCCACTCCAAAAAGTCTGGGTATACCTTACATAGTCACACTAGTATAAATGATCATTTATGGTCAACACAAGGAAAACAACCTCGTGCTTCCCCCCATCCATGACTTTGGTTCCTGCCAATGCCCTCAGCCCCATCTTTCCTAATTCTATCCATCTTCCTAATCTCATTTCACTTGCAAGGCTTTTCTTGATACTCCAAAGGTCCTTCTTGGATTTCTGGACTTTATTATGAACCGCAGAGCATAAGTCAACTGTAGACTGTTTCACTTCTTTGTGTATACATCACTTTTTGCCAAAGTATACTTAAAAAAAAAAATCCACTACTACAGGATGCAGCACCATGCATTCAGCACTAGAGGTGCATGATAAATATGTGCTGACTTAAACACTAAATAGGAGAAATGGTACTAAATAAAACATGTCTGCCAGTAAGAGTTGTTTCTCTGATGGAAAAACTATATCGGTGCAAGGGCTGCAATTCTTTTTGGTAACTGTTTTCTGGAATGTCTTTTTATATACTAGGAGTTACAGAGCTGTCAGCCAACAGAGGAATGTAGGAGCTACAGCCTCCCACTTGTCAGCTCTGATTCCACACAAGCCTTTTTCTTCTGGTTGCAGCAGCCAAATTATAGCTCACGAGAAAAACATAATTATATCCAAAAGGCCAGGGATAGCAGCTGAAAATACCCTAACTATGAACAGAACAACAACAAGAGATAAATGAGGATTACCCATGATGCAAAGCTAATCCAAAATATTCCCAAGACTATTATAAAATGATTTTATATTTTTTGTCTTCCGTTCTCCAATTTTAAAATATTAGTTAAACATTGGTCCGGTTAACTGACAGGTACAGCTAAATCTATCACATTTCCATATTTATTTACTAATAGTGTTGGTTCCTTCCAGTACATACACATACCCACACTCTCACACCCACATTCACACAAACAGCCCCCCCATTTCTTCTGTAGACTTCCCAATTAAAGAGAAGAATGAATTTATCAATCACATTTGCATATGCAAGTATTTTAGCAAAATTCGTGGTGACTTATTTGCATATTGGGTAAGGTATCATGTTGTAATTATGCCTTAGTTCTGTGGTGATGAGAGTTCAAACAATTTCAGGTACCCAGAACACAAAAGAAAACCAGGAGATGACAGCTCTGAGAAATGAGACACACTGTACTTCTGACTGAGACGATGAGTAAAATAGAGATTTCTGAGTCACAATCTTTTAGTTGGCTAACCTGAAAGGCTTCATTTCTTTCTGGGTTGCTCTAGCCAGTAGAGTAGGCAATGAATTTATGGGAAGAGGGCAGTGGTGGTTACCTCACAGCTGACAATAGGGGCTGAACAGCAAACACTAGCCTGGGGCTGTTTGTTAAGGGAACTTGCAGCCCTACAGAACTCCAATAGCCTTTGGGATATCAGAGTATTGTAGCAAAAACATATAATTAATGCTTCTGGGTGAAGATGCTATCACTGGACATTTCTCCTTAGGGATAGATATGGAATTTCCAAGTAGGGCACACTACCTGAAGGCAGAGAGTGAAAGGAACCGGGGAAAACCAGCTCACAACTCTTCCACCCCACACGCACACCAGCCAGCTAAGAAGATAGATGATTGTTGAACAGTAGGAAGGAATACATGAGGGGACACTTTGGCTAAGGCAGGTGTGAGTCCCACCCCTGAATCCCACAGGCATGGAGGGTACTTGACCAGTATCAGTGCTACCTGAATCATCTCAAAGTGAGACCCTGTGACTGTAGGCTCAGCAGGGCGAGATCAGAGGAAGGCTTCTGGGAAGAAATAGCATTTCCATCTAACTCAGGGCAACCAGAGGTGGGTCACACAGCAGAGGGTTATCTAGGAGTTTTTCAAATTCAGGAAGTTTGTCATCTGGAAGTTTAAGGGAACTTAAAGAGAGAGTTGTCAGTGAAGGGGACAGCTGGAAAAGCAGAGGCTGAAGGGGAGTGGCCACTGAAGACACTAGTGCATGACAAAGGTGGACCTTGGACCATTTCATCTTATTGCCCCAGAGTTAATGGTCCTAGTTCTTGACTGTTGGCCTGGTAAAGTTATGACTGCACCTCTGTCCCCACCCTGTTTACATTAACTTTTCCTGTCTGGTTTGGAAGATGAGTTACCCCTGTGGTAATGGCTGTAGTTGGGGGGTCTAGTGACCCATAAATGTGCCTACCACATTCTGAGTGTGAAGCCTTCTTACGATAGTACCAGTCAAGTAAGAACTCTCCCACTTCTCTGCATCCTTACCCTATTGGTAGTGATCTGGGAACAAGAGTGCAAAAGAAGGGAAGCTGATCACAATCCTTTGCCTGGCGGTGGGCATCCTCTCTGTCAGCCACGGCTTGGTGGGGAGAGAGACTTACCTTTATGTCAAATTAGGATTTTCAACTATTATTCAGGATTTGGAATTCTAGTTACTAAAACAAGACTGTGTTTTGGGATTGAGAGTGATGGTAGGGCTTTTTATCAGTAGCAAGTGGCCTCAGGGGGAGTGGCAGCACTAATCCCAGGAGTGGCAGAAAAATGTCCCCAACTATAAAGATGTTAAGTGGGCAGCTGCACTTCAATCATCTCTGTGAGCTGAGTTTGTTCCGCACACATGCACACTTACGCTGGCTTCTTTCTGGGGCAGATCACCTTGATTTTCTGCCTGATGGCAGCTTTCCCCACTTCTTACTTGCCAACGTAACCCTGACTTGGTCTGGAGAGCAATGTGTCCAGACCCAAAGAACCGATCAAGGCTGGTCCAAGCCAGTTTTGGCATCTTGTTTCCTTTCGTCAATGACTGGTCTATGGGAGGGCCTGGGACTGGAACTGGTCAATGAGACAGGATGGAAAGAAGTGCTGGGGAGAGGTTTTCTCCAGTGAAAGGAAGAAAGGAGAAGTCTCTTTTTGCTGTCACCTCCCCTGCCCTGTGCTTTGGACATGATCATGTGATGCCTGTGACACAACAGTGATCTTGTTATGCGCTCCTTGACCAAATTGAGAAGGGAAGCATGTGCTGAGATTGACAGAAGAGGAATTAAAAGATCCTGGGTCCAAGATGAAACCATCGGCCCCAACTCATCCTAAAACCACCTATGCTGGCCTTTCTGCTGAGGAAACAATAAATGTCTTAAAGGTTTAAATCCATTGGCTGCACTCTGTTAGTTACAAAGAATTGCTATCTTCAAACCCTAAGAAAATATTAAAATATATGTCCTATGCAATGCTTGCTTCTTTCCAAACACAATGGAAGTGATTTCACAAAAGGGGAAAATCCTAAAGTGGATTTACTTTCTACTAGGAACAGCATGCTTACCAAGACCTCATCAACATCTTATACCACCAATAAATTACAGCACAGACAACATATGAAAGCAAAGGTGCAGCTACAAATCATTATGCGATATGCAGATTACATAAGGACCTCTAATATATGATGAAGTTCACATACATCACAAAAACGTATCTAATATTACATGTGGATTTCTAAATTTATATGAAATATAAACATCTAAATTTCATCTAGTCACAACAAATTTAAAAATCAAATTTCCACCTTATAATTTTATCTAAGCCTGTATTAGTATCAACCCAAGTCATGCTCTTAATGATGTAGTGCTATGGAACCCAACCACACACTCCAGGCAACTGAACTCTGAGAGAGGCGTGTGCATGTGCGTAACTCCTGTTTTGCTCCAAAAGATGTGAGGTGGCTGATCCATCATGTAGCTTGTCAAAGGTCATCAATTTCTCAACTTATAAAGTAGATTTTGTGTGAGTGGTGTAAGATATCAAAGCAAAAACCAAACCCAACTAAAAACAAACAAAACAAAACCAAGCCAAAGGAACCTCGCAGTCTAGCTCCAGCTATCCCTTGCTGTTCGTTTCCAAAGAGATCAGGAGTGTTTATAGAACATTTCACTGTTATTGTTTAATCATCTGATTGGGTTTGGTTCTGAAAAGACTGATATCCCTTCTTTTTACTTCTTTGGCTAAGTGCATGCATTGCTATTTCAGATAAATCTCTGCCAACTTCTACACTGCTGAGGCAAAAAATAAGCTCATGTTACAATTGTAAATTTTTTTGAAGTTGTCTCAGCATGTTTAGCCAAATATTATTGCTCTTGGAAAATGCCTAAACAAGATGCTTATGATACATTATGGAGGGTAAGATTCAATAAGCCCTTGGTAACAATCAAATATGGTAAAAACTGTTGAGGTGGTGAACAAACCCATTTCCACCTTCTCCTGAGCAAGTCAGCTACATTCCCCAGCCTCCCTTTAGTTTGGTGTGGCCATGCGCCTGAGTTCCAGCTAATGAAATATGAGGGGAGATAATGTGCTACTTCCAGGACTGGCCTGTAGACACCTCCCAGTATGATCCTCTGAGCTCCTTCTGCCACTCGAACAGAGGATTCTCTTATGATCTACATCCTGATATTTGGTCTCAGAACCCCTTTACACTATTAACATTTATTTAGGACCCCCAAATCTTTCATTTATATGAGGTACATCTATTAAGACTTACCAAGAAACTCTTCAAATCTTAATTCATTAAAAAACATAAACAACATAAATACTATACACCTTAAATATTGGCTTGAATAATGTTTTTATGAAAATTAACAATATTGGCCCCTTCCAAAAAAAATCTCATGAAAAAGTGGCATTTTTGCAACCCTCTTTACTGTCTAACTTAATAGAAGACAGCTGGATTCTCATATGTGCTTCTATATTCCATCTGTTACATTGTTTTGGTTGGAGAACACACACAAAAAATCCAGACCTTCACAGATAAAGAGCTGGAAAAGGGGGGACCTTGGGAAAATAGTCTGAAATGGCCTCAGGAACTGTAGGGTCCTTGGATTGTAGCTTTGAGACCCAGTGATTTAGAGAAAGAAAGAGCTCTGGGACATAAGGAGTCTCAGCTCCTTACTGACCATATGAAAGGCTGCACAACCAGAAACACCCCCCACTGAACCATAATGCAAGTGAACAGTGAGCTCTGATTACATTAAGCCACTAAGATTTGGGATTTATGTGTTACAGCAGCTTGCAATTATTCTAATGAAAACATTAACTCATGTGGTGGCAACTCTGTGCAAGGCTTTGTTGAATTTACTCAATCCTCTAACAGTCCTATGAAGGGGTTGCTTTTACAGTCTCCATTTTGGAGGTGAAGATACTGAGACACCAACAAGTACAAAATTACTTGAATTATACAAAGTGAATTATACAAAGTCTTGCACTTAGTAAACAAGTCTGGCTCCAGAGTTCACCACTCTGCCTACCACCCTCCCCTAAGTGTTTCCCAGCACCATCTTCCACCATATTAAGCCAAGCAACAGAGACATGAAAAATGGACATGTACTTTGCACTAATGACTTGCTTGCTTGCCATAGAATATGGATAGCAGCTAGTTTGGGATTGTGCAGAAGAGATGAGAGATGGTAGGAAATAAGTGAAAAGGAGTTCCTGAATACTACAGCAGAGAGGTAGTACAGTGATCAGGGGGTATGGTAGACAGAAGTCTAGATGACCTCATGACCTTGCCACCTGCTGTCACTTTCCCAATGATATTCCATGATGTTGAGTTGCATGATTACGTTGTAAGGCAAAAGGGATTTTGCAGATGTAATTAAGGACACTCATTAATTCACCTTAAGATAGAGAACTTATCTCGATGGATAATCGTGAGTCCTTTAAAAGCAGAATGTCTTCTCTGGCAGCAGAAGGAGAAGTCAGAAAGATACGAAGTTTGACAGAGACGATGCTTCACTGATGGGTCTGAAGATGGAGAAGCTATGTGAGAAGGACTAAAGGTGATCCCGAGAAGCAAAGACCACACCCCACTGGACAGCAAGCAAAGGAAATAAGAATCTCAGACCTACAAATGCAAGGAAGTGAATTCAGCCAACAACTTGAATGAGGTAAAGAGTAAATTCTTCCCCAGGGCTGTCGGTGAAGAGCCCAGTTATCCGCACCTCACGTGGGCCTTGCAAAACTCTGAGTAGGGAACCGGGATAAGTCTGCTTGGGCTTCTGATCAACAGATTTTGAGTTAATAGATGAATGTTTTAAGCTGCTAATTTTTGGTAAGTTGTTACAAAGCAATACAAAACTAATAGGGAGAGCAATTCAAGAGAGATTGTATCTGTCTCAAGGTATGTGCTTAAGCAAGAATGCCTTTGCTTTTGTCTCTGTTCCTAAGGACTAGTGACAAACAATCCTAAGTACCAGCAGGTTTTCCTACAAAAATAAAAATGAATTAAAAAAAAACCCAAACCACATATTTTCTTATAAATATTTTCAATCTACCACTGGCAACTTTAAAACTAGTAATCCATAGTAGTTTATTATTATAAACCCAGAGAAGCAAAGACATTTTTAAAGGCAACATTTCTGATGTAAAAATTCAAAGTCCTATAATCCATTCACCTCTCTCATAGTCCACTCCTTTTTTTAGAAAATATTTTATTGATTTATTTGGTGGAAAGAATGAGAGAGAGGAAGATAAAGTATAAGCGGAGGAAGCAGCAGAGGCAGAGGGAGAAGCAGACTCCCCAGTGAGTAGAGAGCCCAACCTGGGGCTCAATCCCAGGTCCCTAGGATCATGACCTGAGCTGAAGTCAGATGCTTAACTGACTGAGCTACCCAGACACCCCTCTTATGGTCTACTTTTATAAAGAAATCTTGGAAAATCCCAGAATTAAACACCACATTCATGCACAGACCCTGTAAAATGTGTGCAGCAGATTCTCAGAGCTTTTATTTTTTATCTCAGTACATACTAATTTTTTTTTTCAAGGAAGACATATAGATGCATTTGAAAGTAAACTATCTGGGGGCAACTGGGTGACTCAGTCAGTTAAGTGTCTACCTTTGGCTCAGGTCATGATCCTGGGGTCCTGGGATGGAGACCCACATTGGGCTCCCTGTTCAGTGGGGAGTCTGCTTCTCCCTCTCCCTCTGCCCCTCCCCACTGCTCTGTTCTTTCTCTCTCATAAATGAATAAAATCTTTTAAAAAAAAGGAAGTAAACCATTTGGAAACAATTATTTGTTTATTTTTATGTCTTGCTCTTTCTTTAAAAAAAAGATGATTTTTATGGTCTTCCCTACCATAAGATAAGAAGTAGAAAAAATAAGATTAAGTTTAGGGGAAAAGTTAGATTATACACCAAGGTCACAAGGTCACAAGGTCATAAGGTCACAAGTTCCTAGACTTCCACAGGAGATGGATCTGAGACTCTCAAAAGCTAAAAAAGTTTCTCAGCATCCATAAGATGAAAGAAAATCAGTTTCTGAGAAGATGAAGAATTTTCCTAGTTCTCCAAGAGAAATCTCTCTTATGGGCTGTATCACTCAATATAGGTTAGGGTCTGCTACAGCATTAAGAAAAATCCCCAAACCTCAGTCACTTGTATCAACAAAGATCTATTTCTCATTCATGCTGCATGTCTTCTGTTATAGTTTAGCTGGGGGCTCTGCTCCACGTCTCATTTTTTTGGGGGACTGAAGTTGGCAGCAGCCGCCATCTCAGATGTTTCTGGTTACTATAACAGGAGGAGAGAGCACTCTGGAGGGTCTAAAAACACCTGATAATGCTATGCTCTGGAAATGATATCCATCATTTCCTGTTATATGTCACTGGCCAGAAGAGCCATGTGGCCCTACCTAACCAAAAAGGGGCCAAGTTGAACATCCTATTGTTGCCTGAAAGGGGCGTGAACAGGCAATATCTCACATGGGTACTAACGACTACCACAGGGGTCCTTATAAAGTATGTGACACAGTGTAGCATATCCCAGTTAATAGTGAGTGAGTGTCCTATGACCATTTCTTACACACTCTTTCTATAAAGGTGGGAAGTATCATGCAAAAGATAGGTACACAGCACACTAGGTGAGGCCAATCTCGTATGGCCCAGGATGCAGCTTGGTCAGTCATGGTAAATGTGAAGGTAAAAATCCTCTAGAAACAGCTCTCCAGTGGCCAGGGAGGTAAAGTAGATGAGGGAAGATGGCTTGTTGACCAAACTATATCAAACCGTGAAAATGTCTGCCCCCTCTGAAGGGGAAGGGGGATTCTAACTTTCAATAATTTTATTGCAATAGGAGACTATTAACCTTGGACTACTAGATATTTCGATTTTTCTCTTTTTCAAGAAGAGAAGCTGGAAATCCGGGTTCGTCTGTAAAATTTCCAAAATTAATATACTTTTAAAAACAATGTGAAAACCAGTCAAAACATGTCTGTCAGCCAGATGTGGCCTGTGGATTGCCAATTTCATGGAGAAATTCGATGTTGCTGACTACTCACAGAGCCATCGGTTGTGACAGTCAACTGAGCAGAAGGAAGTGTTGATGTCCCCTGGGGAGAGGGCCACCGAAAGTGACATTTCACACAACCACGACAGGGCAAGTGAAGGACAAATGCGGCCTCATTGGTGACCTCAATGCTGAAAGCATTGCTGAGGATGTCTTGGTTCTACAGGTTCCAAATGCCCACCTGAAACACTCAAGGCGGAGGAAATTCTAAACTCCACCAGGAGACTTGCCTGTATCTGTTTACCACTGTGTCTCCAGAATCTTGAAGGAGGTCCAGCAAATGGAAGGTGCTCAATAAATTATGTTAAAGGAATGTGGGAGGTTGCATGGAACTCATTTAAAACCTATTTCTGCAGAAGGAGAACACATGTGATGCCCCTTTTTGTCCAGAGACAACAAAAAATTATTGTTGTTTTTTTTTTAGAACATTCTGCACAAATCTAAATTGCTAACTTTGAATGGAATCTTCTATGCTAAACAGTAGAACTATAACCACATGGCACATTTTTCCCCTTCAAGAATGATTTCTATAGCAGCAAATTCAGCCACCGCACACTGTCCTCAAGTAGTCCAGCTTGGTGGGAGGCAACAGATTGTCCCCTCCTGTGCAGCTGCAAGTGGCATGGATGTGGCACCAGGAGGGGTCAGCTGGGAGAGAACTAACTGACAGCTGAGCCAAGAAGCAGGTAGCTGCAAACGTGGTGTGGACCACAAACTAGTGAGCAGATGGGAGTCTCAGTGGATGCCGGCACAGAGAAATGACAAGTTTTGAGGTCCATGAAAAGAAGATGTAAACTTACAAAGAAGAAGAGAGAAGGGACCCCTGAATTGACAAAGACTAAGGCATCACTATTAGGAAGAATGGAAGCTTGAGGTGGAAAATAAATTCAATTTAAAAGGAGACCAAGTGATTCCTTTCCACCTCCAGGCTCCAGGGTGTAGCCTGAGATCCGAGGCTGTAAGGTTGTTGTGGGTCAGGTTCCCGGGGAAGCAGACTCTGGGGTGAGCATAAGGTACAGAATGGTTTTGGGGGGCAGTCTCACAATCCATTCCTTTGGAGAAGGGAAAGAAGCAGGACTGGACAGATGAGCCCGTAGGTGCTAGGACACAAGCTCAAGAAGGACTCTGCTGATCCAGGGAGTTCTAAGGTGGGCCTGGTCCTTCAGTGGTGTCCTGGATTGGAGCAATGAAACTGAGGTCTGTCCTTTCATGTTGCCAGGTCAAGGTCACGGGGTATGGGCTGTCCCAAAGGGCTTGGGCAAAGCCCCTTTCTTCAGCAGAAGGCTTCTGGCAGGAACATACTCACAACTGAGGAATGAGCCCTTTGGGCTTGATGGGGCCCATGGGTGATACATTACAGCGCCCACTGGTTATTAAGTGAGACCACTTTGCACAGTGTGGCCATCCCTGGGTTGGTACGTAATCAGCAAAATAAATGCCAGACTCATTGCTTTCTTCTCTCCCCTCTGCATGGCCAAAGTTCTATGATACTGGGAACGGAGGCGTTCCCTCGGTGCCCCCATTTCAAGAGCAAGGTCTTGTCCATAGCATTTTGTTGAATACTTTGATAGCTGGAGCCTTGTATGGACAGGCCCATGTGGGGACCATCGGCTGCAGCAGACTGAAGAAGGAAGTGGAATTCACAAGGGAAATGTGTAGAAAGGAACCATAACTGTGAGTTACAGAGCACGTCCTTGATCATGGGAACATTGCGTCCATTCATTTCCTTTGGTTCCACTTTTCCAAAAGCATGTTCTCAGGACATCAGTCTCGAGAGATGCTTGGCATTGAAAGGGTTCTGTGGGCAGATAAATGCGGGAACCACTCATACTCTGATCCTTCCTGGGGATTCCTGACCTACGCAACCCTATGGAGCAGTCCCGCTCAAAAGCAGCCTACTCATCTTTGTAAACTAGAAACACGTGACCACAGCTAATAGCTTTCACATCTCATGGAAACGCTTGCATGACTCCAGAGCATCAATACGTGTAAAGCAAGCAGTTTACGAACGTGTTGTTTTTCCCTAAGTAAATGTTCGTTTTTGAAAATATCAGTAACCATGTGAAGTATCCTGTCTCCCTTAGTGTCTTTTTTAGGAGGACAGCTTTCGCTGAGGCTATTTCTCTAACTAGGAAGAGTCAGTTACATTTAGCCACAGCGGGAGATAGATGTGAAAACGGCTTTAAAATTTCAGCTTAACCATATAGGAAATATCACCCAGAGCCTTTTTTTCTTTTTTTCTTTTTTTTTTTACTAAGGTTCTGGAACTGCCTTCTACACTAGCGGTAGAGCGGCTGGAGTTCATAGCACACCTGGTTAGGTGGCAGCTGGGGCATCTGAATGTGTTTCCCTACGTGATGTCACCATATGGGATGTTCAGGTGGAGGGGGTGGGGGGTTCAGTGGCACACCCTGTGGCCACACAGCCAGAAGGGATAGATCTGACTGGGGCAGTGTGGCTCCTCGGCCCAGGCTCTTGGCTGCACCGCTCTGTTCCCCTGCCTTCACGTCACACCATCCTTTTAAAACGGATCAGTAACCACAAGGAAGGGATAAAATCATGATTAAAATAAAGCCAGCAAACACAGCTCCGAAAGGAAAGCCACTTAAAAAAATCCTCACTTGGGGAATGAATACAAATAGTATGTGAACCCCAACCTTTAATACTTGTTGAGTTAAACAAAACTGACCATAGGTATTTCGGAGGAGAACGCTACACACTTTTCGGCAAAAGCAGGGAATTTCATGTCCATATGGGGCGTAAACATATGTCTCTACTGAGCATTCTCCACGTTAACAGTCACCAAACATTTGACCGAAAGCTCTGCGTTCTGCTTGCCTGACAGCATTTTAGCTGGAAAAGCTGTCTGTCTACTTTCCTGAGGTCTTTCAGGTCTTCTCCCCCGAAAGCGCAGATCAGAATACTGGGTGGTTTTCAAATAGCTGTTTTCTCCTTATGTGCCTTGTGGCAAGGACAGGGGTGCCCTCAGACAGACGGTGGACCTGGACCTGGTGCTCCCACTGGGATGACTTTTCCCAGCACCTGCCCAGGTGGGTCAGATGCACAGGCAATCGCCTTTGTAGATGGTTGCATGCATCCTATTCGTACACATTTCTCAGTACTTTTCCCTTCGCCTCCCCTCTGCTCACCCCAAACTGCTAGTTTTAATTTTTAGGTCACCTTCCTGAAGTTAGAATGTTCTCGTCAAAACAAGCCCCTTTGGAGCTGAGGAAATAAAGCTGGAGGAGGCCTAATTACTCCTGAACTTTGCTCGCCCCAATGCTCACTTGTCTGACATGTGGTTAGGGTGACAGGAGCACTGCTCCTTGAAACCCACTGATTTTCAACCAGTGGCCTCAGCTTCCTCTTTGCACAAAATCTTTTACAAGCTCTGCCTTGAATTTCACTTCTTTCCGGAGCCTTTTCTCTGGTGACATGTCTAAGAAGCAGTAAAACAGCCCAAAGGCAGGAAGACAGGGGTAATTTATAACCTGGGGAGTCCACCTTGAATAGATTGAAAAGCTCCTGAACAGCCCAGCCGTGCTGACTGTGCAGGGGGGCAGGTCTCAGGCTGCGGGTCAGCCTTCAGCGATTATGGCAGGACAACAATTACTGTGTGAGAGAAATGAACCCAAGCTGATCTGCACAGAGAGCACAGGAAAGGTGTTGGACCTGTCTGCTTCTGCAGATTGAGTTTTAATATGGTCGTAGACTCAGAACACCTTGATGGGGGCAGCCCGGGTGGCTCAGCGGTTTGGCGCTGCCTTCGGCCTAGGGCGTGATCCTGGGGACCCGGGGTCGAGTCCCAAGTTGGACTCCCTGCATGGAGCCTGCTTCTCTCTCTGACCCCCCCCCGCCACCTTTCTCATGAATAAATAAATAAAATCTTTAAAAATTTTAAAAAAGAACACCTTGATGGGTCTAGAAGGCGGGTGAGTGTTTTCCGACTATCTACCCAACCAATGAACAAACAAACCTTTAAGATGTCTGACCCTGAGAGGGGGTTTTGGGTTTTCTACAGATGTTTTACACCTGCACATACACACACAGACACACACAGAGAATGGTGTAACAGTTACCAGTTCCTAAAAAATTTTAAAAGATGTGCCACCTAGTGCCAACTGATTTCTATTACTCTAATAAATCATCCCGTCTGGCCCTTCAGAACCCAGGATTTCAGTTCATCACTATTCTTGCTGTAGACTTATTGATGAATATTCTGTGTGTTGAGTATATGCTGAGCAAGTATAACTTTTTATACTTACTACGATCAAAGTACTTCTATTAAATAGATATCAGTTTGGGGGCACCTGAGTGCCTCAGTTGGTTGAGCATCTGACTCTTGATTTCACCTCAGGTCATCTCAGGGTCATAGGATCGAGCCCCACATCGGTCTCCAGGCTCAACACAGCCTGCTTGCCCCTTGCCCTCTGCTCCAATCCCCTTCTCGTTTTCTCTTGTTCTCAAATAAATAAAATTTTTTTTAAAAAAATAGGTATTGGTTCGAGCCCCATGAAACTGCCTTATTTGTAGGAAAAAAAAAAAGATCAAACATCAACAGTTTCATATGGTTCAACCTAAATCCTTTCTAGGCTTACTACCTAATAGATTTTCATCTAGTTTCAAAAGTTACAGTAAAAACATTACACGAACAGTGATCAGTGTGGGAAAATTCTCTCCTCCAGCCTTCCTCCTTCCTTCCTTCCTTCTCTTCCTTCACCTCAACACTAAGTGTCCAGCAAGTACAAAAGTCTGTTGGCTGCAGTAGGTCTTATGAGGTGGCAGAAATGATTATGGTGTGGCCCTTTTAACTCTCCTGACAGATCAGGGGAGACCTGCCCAAAACAACTCACAGCAGAATATAGCTGGGGCTCCTTAGAGGATATGGGTAGGATGCTGATGGGCGTGCAAGGAAGGAGAGGGGCCTGGGGAGAATGCCAAGGAGGGTGGGGCAGGCCCTCTGTTGGTTAAGGGCTTGCTCTGGGCCAGCACCACGCAGTGTCAGAGGCGAGAAGGAAGACTGGGATGCAGATCCCAGGGATGGCAGGAGCTGCAGGTGGGGTTCAGGATGGGGAGAGTGCTGCTGGCGGAGGGGCTCATGGTAGGCAGTGCCGCAGTGGCTGGAACGTGCATGGGGTGTTCAAAGGTCACCATGAAGGGAGAAACACGAGGCTAGTGCTGTAATCCTTCTCCCCTGAGGACACAGGGAGTTGAAGTGACTTGCCAAGGGCCGTACGGCCAGTCATGGGTCTGGAGCCCATGCTCTGACCATTGTGCTGCACCTCCTCTACCTGGGAAATGCCCTTCAGAGGCCACCAAAGAAAGTCTCGTAACAGAAGAAAATAAGTCACACGAAAGCAATGGAGAATACCTGCTTATGTTCTAGAAGGGGAGGAATAAAGAATGCTGGGAACACACACACACACACACACACACACACACTATATTATACAGATAATATTCAACAAGTATATATTATATATAATATAAATATATTGATATATAATAATACATTATACAATATATAATGCACTCTGGGACTAGGGCAACATGATAATTAATTATATATAATAATTATAAATGTATAATAATTATATGTGTTATTAATCAACTATCATTGATTAATCTAGTTATTTATCTAGTTAATAACAGTCCTCTTGTACTGTTTAGACTAGTGGCTTCAAGGTGTCGTCCCTCATCTCCTGGGAAGCTTGGCCCCAGCTCAGACTTATTGTATCTGTATGAATGGAGGTGGCGCCTGGAATCTGTACAAATGGAGATGGGGCCTGGAAATCTGTGTATTAACAAACTTTCCAGGGGATTCTCATGTAGACTAAAATCCGAGAAGCACTGGATTAGAGAAAATGTGATTAGCAGCCTGAACACTGCTGACCTCTTTTTATCCTCATTTCTAGCTGTACAGTCTCATGGAGTCAGAAGAAAACCTTTGCTCTCTTAAGTAATAACCATTTCCATTTTAATATCCTGTAAACTATTTAATTATTTGGTAAATTTTCTGTAGGTATTAAAGGTCAGGATTTGTGAAGTCCAGGTTAATGAGTATTTTTATTTTATTATCAAATTCAATATTGGTTATTTTTAAAGTCCACAGTATTTAAAGAAAGGCACTCGTTTTATTTCTTTCTTTGCTACTGGACAGTGGGATGAGGGATGAATACAAACACATTCATTTGTTTAACAAACACTTATTTGGAGTGTATGTTGAAGAGCCATGGGCAGAGGGCTTTGAGAATAGAGGGTCACATCTTCAACAGATAAGCTCTTTGGGCCAATGCAGCTTTGTGGGGCCCAATCTATGTGCAAAAGTGTGGTAATGGGTTTCTAGTTCTCTCCTAGCATCCCAAACCTAGAGAAACTTGTGAGAAACCATTTACCACACCTGGGCTTTCTGAAATCAGAAGAGTAGGATGATCATGAGCTTTGGTCAAAGTGCCGCCATTTAAAAATAGAAAAGGTTGGCTTTTAAAAACTTGCTGACAGCTACTGCCAAAAGCCGCTGGCTGTTGAACCTGAAGCTGTAGATGTGCCAGTGTTCCCACATCTGCCTCCTATGCTGCCCTGATCTCTCTCCCCTCCAAACCATCTGCCATGTTGACCAACATCAAGTCATTTCTTCACAACTTAATCTCTGGCAGCTCCTCAAGCTTTCAGGCATAAAGTCCCCACTTCTCAGCCTGCCTTCGTGTCCCTTCTTAAGCTCATCCAACTCATCAGCCTCCTCTCCCCTACCTGACCCTCTTGTCTGCCAAACCATACTCCTCCCTGTTCTAGAAGGTCCTTCTCTCCCAGACCCTGGCCTGCCTTCTTTTGGGACTCCATTAGAGCTATTTTGGCTGCAGGAAACAGGAACTCTACCCAAACTAGCACTAAAACAAAAAGGAAGGGAAATATTGGCTCATAGACCCAGGCTTGAACTGCTCAAATGACCCTCTTCAGAAGGAGAACACGCCTCTTTCCTAATTGTGCTAGCAGAGACCCAGGGCCTCACTTTCTGTGCCTGTGACATGGGTCCATCCTGAGCTAGTCCTTGTAAGTATGACTGGCCAGCTATGAGAAGAACAGTGCTTGGACAGATTAAATGCCCAATGAATACTTAGTTGTCATTAGTATTTATTAATAGTTTAAGAATAAGTGACTGACTGAACGACCCCTCTAGTGCAGTGCAATCAGAGTCCTATCTAAGCCACAGAGAGGCAGCCAAAGGAAGGCATGTCCAGGAAGGCTTGGGTGGAGTTGAGGAAGACTTTGCAGGTCCGGAAATGCCTGAGTTTGGTCTGGAAAGATAGGTAGCATTCCCTAAGTCAAGGCAGGGAGCTGGGTGAGAGGAGAGGATGCACACAGGAGAAGGGGGGGAGGGTGTTGGGTGAAGGCTGAAGGGTGTGAAAGCAGCTCATTTGCTCAGAAAGTGATCATAGGTCAGCAGTGCTGGGCTCTTGGACACAGCTTGGGGGAGGAAGTAGATGAGGGCAAGATGTGTACACGTGCATGCAGGGTGCTAGGGTGAGGGGACATGGTCATAAAAGGCCACCCCGAGAAATTCACTCTCAGATAGCCAGGAGCTCTCGAAGAGGCTTTCAAGAGAGGACCCCCCAGGGTTTGGGTCCTGGCTCACCAACTGAGTGGTCACGAATAAGTTACTCCAGCCACCCCAATTCTTCCCTCTCAGAGCTGTTGTGAGGACTGAACAGAACCAACGGAAAGCACCCCTATAGCCCTGGTGCTTAGCAGACACTCAGTGAATTCTCCGGTTTCTTCCTCTCCTTGTGACCCAGTTGATTTCTACATTTAACTCACCGGGGGAAGACAAACCCAGTTCATTACAAACTCTATGTATATCCTCCTACAACCCAGGGTTCGGCTGGTGTTTCAAAGCTACCGTGAGTGGAACCTGGGTCTCACATTACTTCTTGACAATCATGAGGATAACCGTGATTTCAGTTTTCTCACCTTGATTTCTCCCATCACAATTAGAAGTGAGATGCTTGTAGCTGAAAACATACATTTCATAGTTGTCACTTTGGGATTTAGTGAAGGTATATAGAGCTTTTCAATATTGCCAAATCCTTTTAAACTCACATAAGCTCTAGGCTAAAGATGCACACAGGGAATTTCTTTCAGAAATCACACAGATAGGCATGCTTCTCTGTAATGAGCACTTGTCTTCTTAAGGAACTCCCTCAGCCACACATATTTCTTCATATGAACAAGTTAGTCAAGAGCAGAAGACGATTAGGATCATCCACAGAGGGGCAACTGGGTGACTCAGAGGTTGAGCGTCTGCCTTTGGCTGAGGGTGTGATCCTGGGGTCCTGGGATCGAGTCCCACATTGGGCTCCCTGCAGGGAGCCTCCTTCTTCTTCTGCCTATGTCTCTACCTCTCTCATGAATAAATACATAAAATCTTTTTTTTAATTTTTATTTATTTATGATAGTCACAGAGAGAGAGAGAGGCAGAGACACAGGCAGAGGGAGAAGCAGGCTCCATGCACCGGGATCCCGACGTGGGATTCGATCCCGGCTCTCCAGGATCGCGCCCTGGGCCAAAGGCAGGCGCTAAACCGCTGCGCCACCCAGGGATCCCAATACATAAAATCTTAAAAAAAAAAAAAAAAAAAAAAAAAAAAGAATCATCCACAGAGAGAATGGAGAACTTATATTTGAGGAGGGAAATAATTCCTAGTATAATTCTGTTTAGAAGCTTTAAAATTAGGCATAAAGCATATCAGTTTCCTTTTCAGTGTGGTAGAGGAGAAAGGACAGAAGTTTTGCAGCCAAACAAGCCATGTTGTAGTGACTAGTTACTAGTTATATGACTTGCAAGTTACTACTTTTCTGACCCTGGCCCAATCGCTGGCTCTCTCCAACCCTCAGTTTTCTTGATTCTTGCTGAAAAGAGTAGGAGCCCAAGACTAAAAGACTGTTAAGAAGCTGAGTGAAACAATATTGGTTTATAATGGATTAAAAACTAAGCCATGCTTGATAAATGTAGAGCTGGCATTGTTGTTGTGGTTGTTTTTCTAATGTTCTAATGCTGTTTCTCTAATGTTGTTTTTCCAACTTTCCTAAAATCATTCAGGGTTAAAAATAATAGAAATCACTTATCTCCTGATTTGTGTTACATGTCATTTATATACACTGCAATACAATGTAACTACCCTGACTCTGTTAAAGGCACATTGGGACACGCATAGCTCATAATTATGTGTCATATTTCTGACTCTCAATTTGAGTGTTAACAAAGGATTTGTTGCAAGTGACAGTGAAGTGGCTTCTTAATCTTTTTTTTTTTTTTTTTAAAGCCACCAAGTCACATGAGAACTGTAAAAGCTGCATTCGTAAACTTTAACTTACTCTTCTGATGGTTGGGCTTCATTAGCTTCATAAATAGAGACTAGGTACAAAGTGAAATATTAACTTTCTGGAAAATTCAAAGTGATTATGTATAAGGACAGACAAAACCAATTGGGACATTTATAAATTATCATCATAAAACCCAGCCAGACATTTCATTATTGAGAAATGAGTAATGCCAGTCCTGCAACCTGCTCCAGAGACAATGAAAACAAATAACCCAAGATGTAGCCTTGACCATTTCATTTCCATTAATGTCAATGGAAATTATTCAGGAAACAAAAATCCTTCTTCTTCCCCACAGCTGGGGAAAAAACCCACAGATTGTTATAGATGAAGCTTTTAATTCATAAATACTACTGATAACTTTTTGCTGCAGGTTTCCAGTTTATACCATTTGTTTTGCCTTTAACCTGGGCGGGGGCGGGAGTGGGGCGCAAGGGTATCTCATGTTCAACAGAGGCTCTCTTTGACCAGATCCAACACTCCAGCTAGAGTTGTTAGTTGTTTCTTTCCATTTTGTTAAAAAAAAAAATCCTGGAAAAATCATGAATAGATAAAAATCTGGTTTATCAGAGTTCACTAGGACTCTAACATTTTGCCTTAATCTTATTTAAGTGCATATAATTATTAAGAAGTCTACAGATACGCTTATGGCAGAGCCAGGAGCAAGAAGATTCGAGAAATGCACTCCAGAAATGGTTTTTGGGTTATTTCCTGTGTCCATCTGGTAACCCAGGTACTATATTCCTACCCATTTCAGTAAACACTAGATGTCCCCCTTTCCGATTTAACATCATCATGTTAAAGAAGAATAGTGTGGATCATTTGATCAAAATTAAAATAAGCCTGAATTTGAAGACTTGAGCTTTTGCTTTCTCAATAATGGTGACAAGTAAGATGGGCAGTAAGTGCAGGATAAAAGAGGGTGGGGGGGGCACTAACAGGGTGGTATGAGTTTGAGTTCTTCTGGCTATAAAAATAGCAGACATCTAAACGCAACCCAAACATTCCCACTCCCATAGCTAAAATGCTATACAGGATTTAATTGACTCACATAACTGACAGACTGGAAATATCCAGCAGAGGGTGGCAGGCTCTAGCGGCAGCCACCAATCAAGTTCTGAGGATTCAGTTTCTCTCCCTTTCCAGCTCCACTTTCTTGGGTTCAGAGGGAAGGCTTTGGCCACACAGACTCTACCACCTGCTGAAACCAACTTGGCAGAAAAAAAGGGCAATAGGCCTTCATTCTGAAATTCACAGTGATAGTCTACTGATTCCAGTAGCTCTGACTTGACCACATACCCACCCGTAAACCAACCATAGTAGCCAGAGAAATGTGACCCCTTGGCTCAGTCTTGAGTGGGACTGGGGTTGACTCTACCAGAAGCACATAAATTGAAAGTAGGAGAGGAGACAGCTCTGGGTGCAGTTTCCCAAAGAGGGCGCATATGTTCTAGATGGCAAAGATGAGAGCTACTCATCAAGGAGAGGCGGGGGGAGACTGCTTATCTTGATTAGAGAGATGCAAAGATGATGGAAGGGGAAGCACTAGAGGAGTAAGAAAGGGGGGGACAGAGAAAGAAAATAGTGGGATTCCCTAAAGTTGTGTCTCTTCCCACCAGTGTTCATCATCACCACGTCACATCGAGCTTTGGGCCTATTTCTCACATCTGTAGGGAAGAATGTAAGACTGGATCCAGGGTTCTTTTTTGGGACAATATATCAGGATTACCTGGAAAGTGGTTTCAAACTGGCCCAGGGTCATTTCTGCTGCCCACCCTCAGTGAAAGCCAACAGGAAGAGCTCAGAGGTCATAGTCAGGGCAAGCATCGCAGTACCCACTGCAGGTGGACAGCAGTCCTAGATGACAGCACCATTTAGCACCCACAGTCAAAGGTGATGAAAATGGCATACTGATTCCCCTCAAACACCTGCCTGCAGACATACAAATATAAGCTTCTCTAAAAGGTATGCTTTTTATCCATCAGAGTTCTGCTGACAGCACTTCTCAAAATGTGAGGGACTTCAAGAAACTGTCAGAATCCGTGTGGTCAAAGCTATTTTTATGAATTGTCTTGTTCACTGATAGACATCGCAACAATCCTTTAAGAAACTATCATTAAAAAAAAAAAAGGAAAAAAGAAACTATCATTTGTTAAGTTTTGGTCTGTTTTTTTTTTTTTAAATCACATTTACTTGAAAAGGCTACCAAAAACCCTCCACATTCTTCCATTTTTGAATGACACAGCTCTGTGTGAGGCCAGAGTTTTTCCCTATACTTCAAATAAAATAATATTTCATCACAGGTTGAATACAAAAGCAAATGTGAGCATCCATAGGTTGTCTGTTAAACCCAGTCACTAAAGAGATTTACAAAAATGTAACAATGCCAATATTCCTACCAGTTTTGTTTTGGGAAATAGGGTTATTTTTCACAAAAAAATATGCTATTTACATAAATACACAATGAACCTATTACTGTTATGTTTAAAAGAATATTTATCATTTTTCTGAGTTTTACTTTTAAATAGAGTAAATATAAAGAGACACAAGTCATATAAAGAAAGGCTTTTTGGGGGTCTTAGAAATTTTAAAGAGTATATAAAAAAGCCAAAAAGTTTGGACACCTCTGGACCAGAATCCCAGTGAGTCAGATCACTGGGACCATTTCTACATCTAAGTGTCCCAAGCTGGTAGACCTGCCAACCTGCTTGCACAGAGAATGAGCACGAACCAGAAAAAGGACACCCTCTAGCTATTGCATAACCTGATTTGTGCTATAAAATCTGAGGAAATGGGAATGATTCATTGCATTCATTGCTGAAAATTTGTTCTTGCTCATTACTCCCACATCTGGTAAGTGTAGTCCTTCGAGATTGTCACCAGCATGTAACTCTCCTCTATGTCACTAGATGGCACTGCTTACACAAAATTGCTTGAGCCAGGCCTGCCTCTAAATTAGCTGTTTTCTAGATTTTGGACGGGGATGAATAAAGAGGGTTTGTCGCATCTTATTCTGACAAATCCTGAATGTACTAGGATAACTTTCCTTTTTGTTTCTGTAAATTTCTAACCTTGAGGTCATTGATAATGAGGGACTGGCAAAAAGGGAATCTTTCTGATAAAAGATAAATCCAGTGGACTTATTCTTCTAAAGCAAGGGCTCTCAGCTTTGGCTGCATATCAGAATCACCTAGAGCATCTAAATTCCAGGTGCCAGGCCAAATGCCAGTAGTTAAATCTGACTTTCTGGGGGTGTGACTCAGGAATTGGTATTTTTGAAAACTCTCCAGTAAATTCCAGTGGGCAGCCAAGGTTGAGAATCATAATCCTATAAACTGTATCATTAAGAAACTACCAGCTGGCCTACAGGGAAGAAGTGTTGATTTTTCCTTGTCCCTTCGTTAAATTCTTTTAATCTTTTTCCAGTTGATTTTCATTTAAATCTTAGCCAATGATTTGGGAAAAGGAGCCAGGAAAAAAGGAGCAAAGCAAACCTCTGAACCACCAGAGTTTTTACTACCTTAAAACATGTTTTCACAGAGGACTTTTTACATGTAGGTGAAGGTAGAGGATGAATCCCATCGTCTAAATTAGGACATAGAAGAGGCATTAGAACAGATAGCACAGATATCACTAAGAGAAAGCGCTCCCGCAAATATCTGATAACCCTTACTTCCTATCTCACCTTTCATCTAACCAAGGGATGCGGACTTTAGGATCACCGTTGGGGCCTTAAAAATAGAGATACCTGAACTTTACTGGTGGGAGGCCTCTGATTCAAGAAGTCAGGAGAGGCCAAACATGGGTATTTTTTTAAAGCTCCCAGGGTGAATCTAAGATGCAGCCAGTTTGAGGACCACTGACCTAGCCAAATCAACTGTTTTTCAGACTGCATGATAAATCCTACAGCATTAGGGGACTCATGTAAAATAAGACTCTGTAAAACCTGGTTTCATGAGCAAATGTAATCTAAGTTCAAATCCATTCTTACAGCATCACATCCCATTCCATTTTATGACCCTGTGTGTGCGAGGTAGGAAGAGTCATTACTGTACCTGTCACTTTTACTAGCTAAGTCATGCTCATCTCCATTTATCCTTGACTCCTGAGAAAAGACTGGTTATATCAGTCACATATTATTTCCAAGGGACCTCCTGTGGGGGCAGATCTACAGGTTTTCCAGACCCTGTAAATATGAGCGGGTCGTTATCAGTTCCTTGACGCTTTCTACATGAACAATTCAGGGTCTTTGGCAAATGAAAGCAGCAGCTCTGCTTGGTGAAGGGCTTTGAGCACTACTATGTTTGAATCAACTGTCCTTAATAAAGTCACAAAGTCTGTCTGCCCTCCAGAACCAAGATCCTTTCTATAATGGTCCAGGAGCTTCTCCAGGAAAAGGGCTACCTCATTATCTTGCATTAATGCCAATAATGGTGTCTGGACCTGAACTTGATACAGTAATGAGAACAGTGCTAACACAGTGAGCAGTGGAACTGGTCCGTGTTCACTCCTTGCATTGATTATTCTCTGCCATATTCTACTCCTCTCCTCGTGAATTCATTCATGAGACTGACTTGTGCAGACTGTATCCCCAGGCTTTTGCTCTCTGGCTTCTGGTTGAGTTTGTCCAATGGGGGGTATAGGCAGGAGATCAAAGGGTAGAAGAGAGAGAAGTTGGGTTATTTCTTCCCCACCCCCTCCCTTTTGGGTAATATGGCAGTTCAGGGGCTGCATAGCTATACCCTTGATTGATGGTATGAATCTCCCTACTGTATGCAAGTCCTCCTCCTGGGGGAACTTCCTATCCTGTGGGAACTCTCCTATTATGTAAGCCCTGCCTTCTGTTGGAGCCCCTTCCTCATGCAAGCCCCCCTCCTACAGAAAACCCCACTCCAGCTCTCATCAGACACTAGTGACCCCAGTGCCTTTCTCAGGTCCCTGCAGCATTGGGGACGTAACTGCTTCCCACTATTACCAGTCCCTGGAAAAAAAATCCCCTGTTAATCAAATTCTTTTCAAAATCCCAGTGATAACGTCTTCCATTCCCTGCTGGGTTCTGATTACTGGGGTACCTTCTAGACTAACTATAATCTGAATTCATTTTTCACTTTTCAGTCATTCACATAGAAGTCTTGGAGGTGTAACTTGTGTTCCTTAAAGATCTTAATTTTAAGAGAACTCCTAAGTTGCAGGTTATTTTAAAGCCTTTTTTTTTTTTTTTTAATCCAAGCCTTCGTGACCTCTGGATGTCTTTGAAATACTCCAAGACAAATGAGTTGGGTTCTTCAGTTTCCTGTTGTGTAAAACAAAGGAGCTGCACAAAATGGTCTCCAAGACCCTTCTCTTCCAGGCTCTGGCTTCTCCTAACACCCAGTGAGTCGAATTAGCCCAGGGAGGAAGGAGCCCACCAGAGGGAAGGGCACAGGGTGTGAGATACCCACATGTGTTGGTGCATTTGAGATACATGTTCCTTAGAGTGAATAAGATATAGTGTGTTCCATTTTAAAGTTAGCTATCTGCTGTTCATTGGGCAGTGTGTCCTCTGCTGAGCCCTTCATGGGCCGGGCTTTAGAGCTAGGGAGTTAAGACTTGGGGTGACCTGGGCCTCAGGCAAGTCAACTGGTTGGGGAGGAGAGGCATCCAAATAGAGGGTGCGTGGCACAGGGTGTGCACTGGAGCCATCCGGGGGCTGGCTCACACAGAAGTGCCACCCCCAGGGTTCCAAATCTAGCAGTGTGGGGGCGGGGGCCCCTGAGCAGAGGTGCTTCTAATCCATCTCCTGGGTGTTGCTGATGCTGCTGGTTCCTGAAGGTCATACTTTGAGAACCACTGGTCTAATCAACCACTTAGGATGCAACACATTAAATTATCATGAAGAGTATATAAAGCTCTGGGATTGTTTTGTGGTGGAAGCAATTCCTTGAGAGTCTGTGAAGGAGGGTGAGCCCCAACAGGTTTTACCAGAGAGGCTGTGCTGGATGGACAGGAACCCAGGAACCGACCTATCACAGGAAGGGAAAGGCTTTTGGACACAGGTGTGGGGGAGGGGAAGTGCGAGGACAGGAATATCTGTGGATCACTGGCCAGTGAGGGAGGCCAGCAGTGGGAGACAGGCGGGGAGAGGTGGAGCTGTGCGGTAGTGGGCACTTCCATTCATTTTGAGTGTAGTGGGCACTTCCATTCATTTTGAGTGTCCCTCACCACCAGGGATTGCTGTGGCACTTGCCTTCTGGTAGCCTGTTAGACCCAGTCCTCACTGTGTACCTATTGCTTTCTGTCTGGGAGATCCCTGACATGACTGTCTGGGATGCCCATGGGCACCCACTTGGCTCTCCACATGCATAGCCTGGTATGCGAGGTACTTAACAGCTCACAGGCACTCATCAGCCAATAGAGAACAGGAGGTGGTAGATAAACAACACCCCTCCCCAATTTCTCTAAGAAGCAATTCTACATGGGTTCTCAGAAGATCCCCAACTCAATAACATCCATTCCTATTAGCTTCTTTTCTTATCAGTTTCATTTCCCTGGCCTCTCCTTCCTGCTCATTAGGATGCCTTCCCAAATTGCCAATGTACCAAACCCTTGTCTCAGGCTCTGCTTCTAGGGGAGCTCAGGCTCAGATGAACGGCAAATGTTCTGCTGAGGAATTTGGACTTTGTCCTGCAGACAAAGCAAATCATGTTTCCAAGATGAAAACAGCAAAAGCAAGAGCAACACTCTGATGAACAAGTCACCAAAGGTCACTAACACTTAGGTACCACTGTGGGACTGGGGCAGAGAACCATTCAGTCTCAGCCTAACTGACTTGTGGGGCTTCTGTTGGTCAGTGGGGCCTGGAGATCCATTTCCTGGTGTGGCTACCCCCTCCTGCTCCCAGGCAGTGGAGGGAAATGTAATATCATTGCTGGGGAAAGATCTCTGGCAGGCTAGCTGGTTCTTACGGTGGAAATAGCAAAATAAACAATGAGAGGATCCCCCTGGATGTGAAGAAGAGAATTATTTCAGAAAGAACAAAAATGGTGGATTGGGGTTGGAGAGAGTTCATTCCTGTCTGAAACAGCTCATCTGTAGAGAAGGACGTCCTAACCAGACCCAGAGTCCTTCAATGGAGAGAAAAGTTCATGCCCCTGGTTTCACAGGAAGACAAGCAGAAACCAAAGAGGGCTTTCTTGCTGCTATTGGAAAGTGAGTGGAATGTGGGAGCTGGTCTTCACAGCTTCAGAAAGCAGAGGTGGGGTGGGGGTGGGGGCACGGAAAATTGGGGAGTGCTGGGCAGGATCCCAGGGCAGCAATGCTAGTGAGGAAGCAAGCAAGAGCTAACCCATTTCCAGGGACAGTCACATCGGAGTCTTTATGTGGTGATTTTGGTCCTTTACCCTCTTCGGGCCCCAACCCTATAGGCTGCTACACACTGACTCTGTTAAGCATCCAAGGGAGAGATGAAGGGGAAAGGGAGCTGTCAGGATGGAGAAGGGAACCCGTGCCAAGGGGTGGGAAAAACAGCCTGGATCCAGAGGCTCCCCTCTCTCCGTATGTGTGTGTGACACCTTCAGTGCAGAAGACGTTTCACTCAGGGTTTGCTCTAACATATGTGAATTTAAAATCTAATGCAGTTCTTTTTTTCTTATTCTTTAGTTTTTGGAATAGAATGCTGCATTTATCATGGTTCAAAATTGAAAGAGTATGAAATAGTAGCAGGGAATAATCTCCTTCCCACCCTTACCTCCCGGATACCCACTTCCCCTTCCCACAGGTGACCAGTGATACCAGCTCTTGTATCCTTCAAGGGATAGCTTATGATTTTGTAGGAAAAAAACATACGTAAAACCATTTTTCTTCTGGTTCACACAAATGAAATTGGATTATGCATGCTACATTGCAAGTTGTTGTTGGCATTTAATAATCCTGGATAATCTTTCCCTGTCAGCACGTACGAGTATTCTTAGTCTTTTCTGTGGCTGCATGGTATTCCTTTATATGGGTGTGCCTTAATTCATCTAAACAGCCCCCAACTGATGGACAGACAGGCTATTTTCTAACTTTTGCTATTAGAAAAAATAGTGAAATGAATAAACTGGTAAGATATAATATATTCTAAACTATGCTTTTACGATATCAAGGATACAGATGGTTTTTCTCCAGTAAAATGTAAATGCAGTTTAATACAGGCAAGTCACATTTATTGAATAAACATGTGCCATGGAAAACATTGTTGTCACATATATTTGACTCAGCAAAGTATCCTTCATAAGAAAGCTTAGTTATTACAGCTAGTGATAGTAGTGGGTTTTTCAAAACAGATGACGTAAATATTGAGTGATTCTTAGCATCACTTGACTGGGTGTGGGGAGAACCAAGGGTGTTTGCTTAAAGCAATAAGGGCAATAAGAACAGAATGGGGCCTCGTTGCTCTGTAGGTATAAGAAGCTCTGAACTTGGGGCTCAGAAATCTGGGTTTGATTCCTTACTCTGCCATTGGGACTTTTTCAGTAAAGTAGGGACAATGATTCCTGCTCTGTGTACCTGGCAAAGTAGCTCTGAGGATAAAATGGGAAATTACTTCACATGTGTGAAATCTGTAAACTATAAATGTCTGAACCAATGTAAATCCTGTTGTCATTCTATTGCTTACAGTGCTGGTTTTGGAGGTCAGTAGATAATCCATCTATGGAATCAATTCTGAAATAAATTTCATAAAAGAAATTACACCGGGCATGACCATTTTAATTAAATGTACCAAATGGTGGCCCTTATATATCATAATGTTTTAAAAATCAATTAAATGAATCAGTAAGGAAAGAGACTGCTATTGGCTAACCACCACAACTTTGTTTTCTCTCTTGCACCCTGCCACCTCCTTGTCTCATCTATAGTTATTAAAATCAAGTTCACTGCTAACCACCTTGACATGAGATAAATCTGGAAACCCTTCGGATCTGATGGGGTAGGTAATATCTCTAGGCCAATTAACATTGATAATATTCTCGGATTTTCAGGTGACACAGTCCCTCTGGGTTCATTTGGAGATGGTCAATAAAATAAATGGGTGAACAGAGTTTAAGTACTTTGGAAAATGAAATGCCAGGCTGTCTGGATTTGAGAATTATTAGGAAACCCTACCCATTTCACTCATTAAAACCTTCAAGATGCGCCATTATCGAAGCAGACAGGTGCCCCGGGCACTTCTCAGCAAATCCATTCAAGTTTCTGCTACATCTTTTCTAGTCACTGCCTCCATAGCAACCGTCCACTGACCTGCCCTTAGGGGAAATAGAATTTCTGGCAAGAATGAGACTTTTAATAATTCCACTTGTCAATACAGGTCAGAGAGAAAGAGATGGATTTGTACTCAGTTACTTAACAAACTTACTAACAAAATGAGCAACCTCTAGCAAATGACCAGAGCCAGAGTTCCGAATGTTTGCCCCAGGAAATTCAAACGTTGCATTATTAGTGTCCAAGAAAATCCACGCGACCAACACCTGTCCATCAAACCCTTCCCTGAGTTTGGATGACTTCTTTCAATATTTTCTTTATTTACCTAAGAAGAGTGTACTGGGAAGCTCATTTAAAGTTATTATTAATCTGATTATTAATTTCCCCCCAAATTTAATTTTAATAAATACATAAAAATGATCTACAACAAAGGACATATTTTGTCCCACAGGTTTCCTTGTGGGAATATCACCTAGAAATATCAATTTTTCATGACCAAACTTCCCTCTTGGCGAAGGACAAGGCTCTAGAAGTATCAGTTCAGTACCCAAAATGTAAACTTTCATCACAAACATGCAAGAGACACTCTGTCCTCACTTCTTTTCCTGGAATGTTCTAGTGTGTAGCCTGCAGTGTGTTGCCTTTTTGGTGGCATTACTCTCTGACTCGGAAATATAAACACTGCTTCAGGGATTTATTTTACAATTCATCTTCTGATTTGTCATGGCTGGGAAGGTCAGCTTCCAGATTTTCTGTTCTAAATTACTTTTGAACAGATTTTACAAATAGACTAAGGAATGGCTTTTGCCTGGACTGGAACAGATTCTGAAAGTTGGGGCTCATGTCCCCTCCCTCCCTCTTGGTAAAATGCAAACAATCAGAAAACCCACCATTTCCCAAATCAATTATTTGTAAAAGAATAACAGGTGCCTTGGAGACACCAGAGTTATAAAAGAGAAAATGGCAAATAATTTTTTCATAGGCCAGCTGCCCAGCTGATGTGATTTTGGGGAAGGTTCTCCTAGGCTCTAAAATTCAATCAGCAAATCAATTAAGATCATGCCCGTCTCTGCCAACAGGACCATGCTGCCATGCTGCCTGCCTCTGCCCTCCTCCCTATTCCAGTGATTTCTGGTGTGTCCTTGTCCCAAAGCCAAGGCAGCCAATCAACCTGAGGTTCCTTTGCTTTATGCTCACACTGGATAACAGGGGAGTGTGGGGGTGCTGCTCCGGTTTAATTAAGGATCAGCAATCATCAGAAGGAGCATTACCCACCATTCTGCTCCCCTTACTTATATCTGTCCCAGTCCAAGCTTGCCTTCGACACTAGACTCAGTACAGACTCAGGAGGGTTGACCGGTGTGACTGGCTGTCACTTTCTTTCAGTGGAAAATAGGACCAGGCAAAGCAGATGGTTCCTAAAGGGGCACATCCAAAAAATCTGCTAGCAAACTGCGGTGGTGTCTTTCAAATAAACAGCAGCTTACTGGAGAGGAAAATCAGATCTCCCTCCCCACATCCTGCCACCACCCATGCAGCTTGAACATTGCCCACTTGGGAGTTTCTAATCTTCGGTGAGGCATGATAACTCTTCCTTTGGGGCAAAGGACAGCCCATCTTTTAAGCCTCCCAGAGATAGCCATCATCACCGATAATGCTCCCATCTCTGTCAGTAAAAGCTGTTAAGCTGTTATCCAGGTACGACCACATTCAGGAGAGGGCTGACCTGTGCATCACACATGGTGACTCGGTCCTAAGAGAAGCAGACACAAGTACCACATATTTGCATATTTTGCATAGCTAGGTGGACCTGGAGACAGCCAGTAGAGCCTCAAATGGAATGAAAACCAAGGACTATTTGTATGATAAAACATTAATAAACTTTACTTTTGTTTTTCAAACTCCAAATAAACCCACAAATAATTATTTGTGAAGCCCTGGCTCTGACTGTATGCGTTTGGGCAAATCAATGCACATTTCCGGGCCTAGTTGAACCAGAAGATTTCTAAGGTCCCCCCTAGCAGAAAATTCTAGATTTCTCTGGGTGAGGGTGGGTCTCTACCAACATTCTGGCCAATCACACACATACTAATCAAGCAGTTATTCAGCATAAATTAAAAACAGAGACTGTTTCTGTCACACACGTAGCTTACCTTTTCAACTGTTGTGTGTTCTTCATTTGTAACGCTTGTTTTTCTTGATTCATTTTTAGACCTGCTCAGCCTCCTGGATACTTTTTCTCGGAGTAGAGTGGCATATCCAATGTGTTCATAAATGGGGTTTGTTGTCATTTTGGAAATGTATTCAGAAGCCTTTGTTTCTATGTACAATGTTATCAAGCCATCTGTGACCAGATCGTGAATCGATTCAAACCTCTTCTCGCCCACAAAGTGTTTTCCATCATAGAAGAGCCTGTAGTTTAAAGTCTGGTTTCCAAATCTGGTCCCCAAGAGAAGGAGAAATCACAACAGTGTTAGAAGTAAGAACATGGAAGAACAGTAGCGGCTAACATTTTTTTTGAGTGCGTACTGTATGTCAGACACTGAACTAGGCACTTGGCATGAATTCCTCCCCCCTCCCATTTAATTATCATACAGAGGCTTTGAGACAGGTAGAATTATTATCCCCATTTTATGGCTAAGGAAACTGAGATTTGAAGAGATTGGGTATGTGCTTGAAGTTACACCCCTGGAAAGAGGCAGGGGTGGGATTTAACACCAGGTAGTCATAGGATGTCTTTGGATCCTAGAAATCACTAATGCTGTTGAATCCTTATCACTTTCATTTGTAAATGTGAGTGGATAGAGTCTTGTTTCCACATATTTTACTTTTAAATATCCTTGATGAAAAACAGCCACCTGGGACATCTGGGTGGCTCAGCAGTTGAGCATCTGCCTTTGGCTCAGGGCATGATCCTGGAGTCCCAGGATCGAGTCCCACATCGGGCTCCCTGCATGGAGCCTGCTTCTCCCTCTGTCTGTGTCTCTGTCTCTCTCTGTGTCTCTTATTAATAAATAAATAAAATGTTAAAAAAAAAGAAGAAAAAAGAAAACCAGCCACAGCTCTCTACCTGTCCCTTATATTTGGCAATCGCCTCTGCAAGGGGAACCACCACCACTGGCCCTGAGTCCCCTTAATATTACATCTTTGACCACTCATGCCTCCCACCCTAGCTAATGCCACAGCAGGGAGATGAAGGAAGCTGATGGAAGCTCCCTGCTGGTGCTGCTATTGCCAGCATCCCAGGGATCTAACCTCTAAGGTCCTCCTGCTTTAGCACTGGCTGCCTCCTCTTGACCTTGGTCCTATATCTCACAGCCCCTGCTTGGTTTCCCACTGGGACTGCCTGTGACTGCTGCTGGAGGGCTGGGGGACAGGAAAATACTTTGCATACCTAGAGCGCTTACTAACGTTTGAAGTGCTTCCTTATAATGACATCATCTAAGATATGTCCAAGCCATCCCTAGGTGCAACTTGGGAAGTATCCTTTTACAGATACAGAATTGAGATGTAGGTCATTGTGGGCAGGCCTGGGAGGTGTTTCCATTGATATCATTCCTTCTATGGAGAAAAGCCTTCCCAATTCCAAAGAATTCATAAATGAACTTTAGAAGACAATTTGATTCTGGATTTGGATACTTTCCTCTAGCCTTATGGGATTGCCATAAGGATCAAATGGCATCAAATATTTGATCCAGTTTAGGAAAGTGCACAAAATGCAGTGCTTTTCTGGCACTGTGATTTCCAGTTCTTGTGATTTTGTGATAAAAGGCTCATGAGAACTCTGCTCTGATGGCTTGCTGGCATGGGGCGTCATGACCACCATTGGGAGTCAATGTGACCCTTGGGTCAATGTTAAACCCCGAGAGAGAACCCATGGAAAAACTTCACATCAGTCCAGGCACACATACACACTGTGAGGTGAAGACTTTTGACCAGGGCTCTTGGGAACTAACTGAGGCAGAGGGATTGTTCCCATAGCTGGCTCAGTTTTAGGCAGAAGGGGTACAGGAGCACTAACTTTCCAGATAATTCTCCAGTTTACCGTATGTGCCTAAACAGAGCCTCTTGTGTCCAACCTACTGATAACATCTGTAGCCTGGGAAGTGTATAAGCCTCTAATAGGCTACCGGTACTCTGTAAGCAAAAAAAATAAGTAGGGGGGGAATGGGCAGTGACTCGTTAATGGGTACAGAGTTTCTGGTTGGGATAATGAAGAAGTCCTGCCTACGCATAATGGAGACGGTTGCACAGCACTGAGAACGTACTTAATGCCACTGAATTGCACACTTAAAAATGGTTAAGATGGCAAATTTTATGTTACATGTATTTAACAGCAATAAAAAGGGGGGGTGGAGAAATAAGTAAGGTCCCCTGTAAAGCAGCCGCAACAGTGGATGAGATCAAGCTCACCTGAGAGCTAATGTGTAGCATCCTGGCTGGCGCTGGCTTTCTCTAAGAATGTAGGCGCCCTCCACGCCTCCGAGAAGCTCGTCTGCCTGTTCCCGGGAGATGATCCCGTGAAACCTGAGGAGAGACCGGCCATCTTTGTTCTCAGCAGACCAATACAAAGTATGTACCCCAAAGAGGCTAAAAAAGGGGGCCACCCAGAACTGACTGTGTCCCCCACTTGGATGAAGAGGGGAGGGAAATACCATATATCATAAAGATGCAGCTAGAACCCTTCTCTGCATGCACCCAAACATGTAAGAAGTATTCAGGTAGGTAGGCCAAACCAAATGAAGAGCGCCCAGTCCACCTGGCTTTCTGCCCCTGTCTTTGCTCTCAAGCTGAAAGCTAAAGTCAAAACAAAAAGCCAGGATGAGGAGTAACAAAAGAACGGTTACCAATTTAGCTCTCAGCTCAAACACAGAAACTGCATTGTCCGGATTGCTAATGAACACTATTGATTAGCATCGTGCTTACCTCAGGTGCAGAGTGTTGTTAATTTTAGGGGCTCATTCTCTGGAAACAATAGCCAGCTATCATCAACATTCTCCCATTCCTTATAATGTTGAGAGCAATTGCTAAGGGATATGTTTTTCTTTTTTTTTAATGTAACTATTGTTCTTTTTTAAAGATAAAGTTTATTATTTTTTTTCTGCAATTTAAAAAATAATACACATGCATCTAGAAAACACAACATATCTGGGAAGAATGCAGGCTTGGCCAATGACTGCTTTGCTCTAGAGACACACGCCTGAGCCCTACAGAGTGGACAGTGACTCTCGGAAACTTTCTCTGTTGCCTTGAAGCAAAGACAGCTTCCTCCCAGTCACCACCACTTACCGGATATTTGATTAACACATGTTTCATAAGAAGGTGGGGGAGCTGGGTTGAGGGCTGAGGCCAGTACTGAGGGACCCCAAGCTCCTGGGACAGGGAATAATACTCGATTCCCAGGATTACCCAAACTTGAAGATCTTTGGGGGTATAAACTAGAGAAGAAATTTTTCTGGACAGAGAAAAATTTCCATTTCACCTTCCTAGAACCAGAAAAGAGGGCAGAGGAAGTTGGCTTAGACAAGTTTTAGTCTTTTCCCCCCAGGAATGTGAAGATTTAAGTGAGGATAAATGTAGCATGAAAATAGTTTGTGGGGGGATGACTATTGCCATATTTATTTCCTAATTCCCTTCTGTCCTTCTTAACAAGTAGACCTTATAAACTGAAGCTTATGTCTTAGGGGAGAGAGGCCAGAAAAAGCTTGTGGCTTCAAGTCCCAAAATCAACTCTCAGAAGTCTAATGAGGTGATAGGGTGGGAGGAGGTTTTCTGCTTTCCAAATTTTAGTTTTAAATCTCAAGAGCGAACATGTGGAGATCATGGAACAAGCACTTTTCTGAAGTGAGGATGGATGTGGCATACAAGCAACCTGTCTGCCCCAAAACAGACCAGTGTCTCCAGTTCTTGCAGGAGGGAGACCTAGAGGAATTTAGATAGAGCTCAGACTCAGGATTGGAACTGATGGATCCCAGGCGGATTTATGGGATCCTAGATGGATTTATAGGATCCCAGAGCTAGAGCAGAGGTGTTTGGGGCTTTGACTGAGCATGTGGCCACTGATTCCTGTGAAACCCTTGGGAACATCTCCTATGCAGTAGGAGTTGGGTTGGACAACAGCCTGGGCAGAGAGACCGGAGAGAGCCTTGCAGACACTGGGCCAGGGGAAGTGTGTGTGGAGAGCATGTATGTGAGTGTGTTTATAAGAGAAAGAGAGCAAGTGTGTGTTTGAGAATGTGCATGAGAGAGAGAGAGGGAGTGCTCATGTGTGTACATGTGATGACAGGGACATGGTAGAGGGTTGGAGGGGCATTGAGTGTCAAAAAGTTTCCCACACTGGAGTCAGAAAGGACAAAAGCTGATGCCATGAGAAGTTTGTGGCTAGGATATCCAGGACACGACCTGACTGTGGGCCAGGGCGGGGGGTGGGGCGGTGGTGACCACAGCAGGATGAGGCACATTCAGCAGAACAGCACAGGCCACTCTCGATGAAGGATATCCCAAACAGGCAGTTAACCTGAAAGCAGCTCAGCTTTAACTCCCTTGATACAGTTTAGCTGATAATCAGCAGCAGACATAACATGTCAAGAACCAAGTTGAACTCGATTGTTCAAAAGAAGAAAACTTTGGTTCTGTGAATCTAGCCTGTGGCTCAACACCTCCTTTATGTGTGAGTTTAAAAACATCCATTATCTATCTATTATCTATCTATCTATCTATCTATCTATCTATCTATCTATCTATCTATCATCTATCTTATGATCCCCTCTTTGTAGAAAGAAAGCATGCACAGAAAAACATCGGAAGGGATGAGATGAAGGGGGAAAAGTTAGCAACGATTTTTTTTTATGGTGAGCTGAGGATATTCTCCACCTTCTGTATCTATATATTTTCTAATTTTCTCAAATCAGCAATATTAATTTATTCATCTTTTAAGACTAAAAGTAATCTTTGCACAGTGGGAAAATTCAAAAGCTAAAAGGCACAGAAGAGGTAAAAATGTAAAAAGTACAGGCTAGAAAAACTCTTCCCCTCAAGGTATCCATTGTCAACATTTCTTGTGATTCCTAGTAGGGAAAAAAAGTACGTTTCCTGAAGAGAAACATGTTATTACTTTTCAAATGGAACCAAAAACCTTTTATTTTTTAAAAAAGGAAACACAGAATCTGAAATTTCTAAGCTAATTTCCCTCTAATACAAAACAGTCCCTTTTTGTGGTTAAGAAAGTGTTTCTTTACTGTCTTCTCACTATGTAGTTTGTGTGGACTGGGGGTTGAAAAATGAGAACTTAAAGGTTACTCAACAAAACTTTTATGCAACAAAGAAAATGCACAATAGAGCTCCTTTGGGAATTCACGTACAAAAGCGTCCCATTTGGTAGGCTTTCCTTTCCTTTCCTTTCCTTTCCTTTCCTTTCCTTTCCTTTCCTTTCCTTTCCTTTCCTTTCCTTTCTTCTTTTCTTTTCTTTCTCATTAATTGTGCTCTCTGTGAGCAAAAATCCAAGTCAGTATACTAAAGAAAAAAAGAGCATCCCATGACTAACTGAGATGCTAGGGCTGTGGGGATGGCTGAAAGCAAAGGCCAACATTCCTCAGCAGGTATTCCAGGGGTTGCTGGCTGAATTCCCAAGGCTGGAAAGGAAGGTTCAGAAATGCAGTCGTGGCCACTAGGAAGTCACTGCCGGACTGGGACACATCAGAGGGTCATTCATAATGAAGGTGAGGCTCTGATGGGGAGGGAATAGAGGAAGACGGTTTGGATTGACCAGGAGAGCTGGAGACCTGGACTTCAAAGAGACTGTGGCTCCTAAGTCCTCCAGGTTGAAAAAAGGGATTTGTGCACCTGACTCCAGTGCAGGTTGTTCTGCTTTTGTTTTGTAAGCTGCTCCCCGCACCACAGAGACTGAGGACTCTTTCTATGGGATGCATATTTGCTTTATGGTAGGCTTCTGGGGAACGTAAGACAAACCAAGAGTTGAAATTAAGAGGAAAATGGGAGGAAATAATCATTATGGTATTGAGGCAATTTGGCTAATATATCCAAGTCCAGAGAAATCATCATTTTGGTTTTATGAGACAGCAGGGAAATGGAGTGATTTCCCCATATTGTATTTACTGAGGTATGTGAAAGTAAGGAATTTAGCCAGGCAATTCACAGCCTGACACTCTAAATCTTTATATAGTATCAAGGTAGAAAGTGAAATCAAATACTAACAGAGCCTCAGTCATGGACAATACTGCCTTAAGTTTCAAATACTTGCCAGGAGCTCAGTGACAAGGCTCCTATTGAAGATACTTTCCCTCCCACATTCATGGAAGCCAAGCACCTAAGGCTTATAAATGAAATTCAATACAAAAGGGTCTGATTGCATTTGTCCTTATTATTAAACACTTGCACAATGGACATTTGATGAAGACTATATATTAGAAGAGATTTAATATTTAAACGACATACAAAATGACTACTTATTACATTATTAAACAAAGAACAGCATGATACATACTCTCTTCCATAATATTTTGGTCTGTTCTCCACCTATATTAAGAGAAAGAAAAATATTAATAATGCATTTGAATTCAAATCGGATAGATAAAAATGCTATTCAAATGAACATAGCTAATCCTGGTAGTAATTTTATTATGGTTTTTATTCCCCAAGTCACAGATCCATCCATGAAATCACAGAGTTAGCCAATGCATTCCTCTATCTTGGATAGAATGATGTGGAGTCATCATATTTCTCTAATCATCAGGATCATTCCCCACCTAAACCCAATCAATCAATAAAAGGATTTTCAAAGGAAATAAGGGAAAATATTAAGAAATTTATAAAGACATTAAAGACAACATCCTAAAAAATGAGTAAAATGTAAGCATTTATTTCAATGTTCATCCAACTGTTTCATTATGTATTTACAATAAAAATAAGAAGTGTATCTGGATTTAAAGTTTCATTTGGTCTGTTTCCAGATAAAATAGATACTCTTATTTTTAAACAAATGGCTAATGGTCCAAAATTCACTTGACATCAGAAGTACAAGATACAGGGGACAAGATTTATGACTTGACTAAAAATCATAAGCATCCCAGAAAATATTTTTCAATCACAGTTTGAGCTTGGAGATTATTACATTGGATTTTTATCACATATATATGATAATCTAATTTGATAGAAACACTTTTTTTGTGTTCATGGTGTTAGAGTTGGTAGGGAATTAACATGAATTCTCATGCTCAGCTTTTATTCTTCTAACTTGACTCTAGGGACACTGAAAATACAGTAGAGCCATATTAAATTAAGGATTCTCATTGAGGGTTATGACAGCAAGTTTATGTTTATTTACTAGAGCAGAATGGGAGTCTGGCAGCCATTTCATTTGTAGTCATTTCTGTCCACAATCAAATGGGCAGTTTTCTCAGCAGGGCTCATAGGCACAGTGGTGGGATTTCAAGGTACTGGGCAGTTAGTTTCCTGGCTTCCCTCTACCCTCCAAAGGATGCAGGGGATCTGAGAGCACAGTCAGGAGCCACGGAGCAAAGGAATAGGTTCAAAAAGGGAGAGTCAAGGACCATATTCACAAGTTAGCCTTGGACAAGCGTCGCTGGCATAAAACTCATCATCTAGACACGTCTGAATATATGTTCATTCTTCTGTGCATTTTACACTTGAAAAGCACTGAACCAAGAAGGGGTATTCATAGCTCTTAATCTTCAAGGTTTGAAATCTGCTCAGTGTCATTTACAAAGGAAGATCTAAATAATTTCATTAATAGAAGCACAAAGTGTGTAAAAGACACCTTGTTATCTGATGTGTATCATTACTCTACATGCTGGTAGGCTTTTTAATGAGTTGAATATTTTGCCATTTATATCATTCTGTTAGCTTTCAAAGTTCTTTCTTACTTTTATGATATGTGTCTGCAACACCAACATGCCATAGAAGAAATTTAAACTAGAGAAGTCAGTGGAAGTAAATAATATGCAATGGGTAAGATAGCTCTCCAATCTTTGAGAGTCAATATTACACTCCTTTGAAATGATTCCCTATATGTAAGGACAACTCTATTTCCATCTTTTTGGCTGAACCATGACATGTTTGCAAATCTGGGTGTAGCTCCCTAGTGCATTCCCCACTTGTTTCCTCTTATCTCCCCAAAAGGAAAGAGTAATTTCACCCAACTTCCCAGATGAACAGCATAGAAGATTGAGCCTACTACTAACTCCTGGCATGCAGGGAAGTAATTCATGAATGTTGAATTTGACACCTAAGAAGAAAACAAATTGCTTTGAGTTCATTAATCAATCATAAAAATATACGGCACTCTTACTGTGTTCAGGGCTCTGGGCTCAGCCCTGTCACAGTTCATGAAATAACTTCACAGATGTAGGGGAAGAAAGGTAAGAGGAGCTCAGGGGTGTTCTGCACTTGCAGCAGGAGGAAACTAACTTGGGAAATCTAACATAGGCCCCAAATAGAAAAGTCACTATTTATGGTGCCTTGAAGGATACCAAATACTCATGCCTAGAGGACAGTTTGATCTAATTGAGGGACAAATCTGCTTATGAAAACCACAAGAACATACAAAAGCACTGAATTTTGTGGAATGGACTACCCATGAAATAGAGCCATGGAATAGGTCCCAAATATTGCATGAATGTATACTGAAATATTACTTTTTGTCTGAAATTAAAATTGAATTAGGCATCCAGTTTTTATTTTTTCCTAAATCTGGCAACTCTACCTAGGAAGAGAGGAAAGGTGGAAGTCAGAGTCAATGAAGAGAGAGGATGTGGTCATTCATCGGGTCACTGCTTCCCTTGATTGGGGCTGTTTTGATAGCAATCTGATTCCATCTTGGATCCCTTAGTTGTCTCTGCCTTTCTTAAAGATAATATAGCTGTCCTTGTTAAAGGTAGAGAGATAGTGGCTGGGATTTAAAAAAACAACAACAAACAAAAACCTATTCTTTTCCTAAACTTTTTGCTCACAGAGGTCTAAACATAGCCTTTCTCTCCATACTTCACTAAGCTTTTAACTTGTCAAGAGTTTCAATTAAGTTAAATGGCCTTAGAAAAATCATAGAACATCCACATATTTTCAGTGGATAATATTGAATCCTCATATCCAGACAAAACTCAGTCAGCTGAGTGTCAGGGCTTGTGGGAACAAAGGACCTGACTAGACAGTCTAGCAACCTCAACACTTTGACCAAGTAATGCCCAGAGGAAGCCTGACTCAGTCCCCAGGTGAGGCCCTGGGTAGAAGCCATGGGTAGAAGCTGGACCAACCTGTGAAATGCGGATTGATTAAGGAAGATGTGGCATGAAATTTCAGTTGACAATTGTACGAGATTCTCCTCAGTGATCAAGACAGAAGACAGTAGATAAATAAAAAGTAAGGCAGCTCAGAAACTCTTCACATTCTCATTGAAGATTATATTTGTTAAAATCAAGAACTTGATAAAAAAAATATAGGGCTAATTTAGGTAGTCACATGGATTCAGCAAGGGACAAAAATGTGACATATCCCAACATGAAAGAAGGTTGGTTCTGGAGCATTCCTGTTACTGCTTATCTCAGGGTAACAGCTGGAGTTGAACAGCCCATAACCTTGGTGAATCTGGTCACCGTGGATATAACTAACAGAAACTGGATCTGCAATGCCTGCTCTTGGGATTTAGTGCTCCAACTCCAAGAAGTGAAAGAAGCCCACCATTTTAAGAAAACAAAAAAAAAATTGAATAATTTGTAGATATAGTGCTTAACCCTAAAATACTGGATCCTTAGGTGATCCACCTGGTTCAGAAAGGAACGTTTCTCTCTAAGGAAGAACACAGAGCAGACCATCAGTGAACAAACAAACACATGAAATGGCTCTTCCAGAAGCACAGGTGAATTCGTTATATGTGGTGTACCCATGCAGATTATTTTTTAAAACATAATTGAAGAGTTTATCCTAGGTAAGCATCATCTATGGGAGAATAGTTTTCCAAGGTGGGCAATACTTGCCATCAATGTCAGTGTTGATCATAATATTTTGGAATTTCTCTTTTGGAACTTTTTAAAGACCTATCACACTTTCTTTTGAATATCCTTACAGCTGGCTTTCTCAAAGTGTGGTCTGGTCATTGAAAACAGAAACTTCAGAATGCTTATTATAGATTAGGAATCTACTATGGCCCCTACTTCAGACCAACTGAACTAGAATCCTGAAGGGGGCGCCACAATATATTATTTGATTAAGCCCATAGATAATGTTTAAGTGTACACTAAAGTCAGAGTCACCACTATATGGAAACTATATGTTTGTTTCTTGAATTGGGAGTGGATATTATTTCAGCAGACAAGTAGAAGTTATTCAAAGCCAAACTCAGTAAAAAAGGGAAGTGATCCAACTAGGAAATAGATTTGAGACAAAAACGAGGCATGACCCTAAGATAGTAAAATCTGCACTGTGTCTTGTTCTGAAGATATTTTAGAAGAGACATTCCCAACATGCTCTGAGCAATGGGAACTCAGCAGAAAATAAAACACGGCTTCCCAAGATGATGGGTTGGAAAGGGACCACACTCACATAATACATGTGTTAACACAAAATCTATTTTATGACTTTATAGTCACACCTCAAATATAATAATTGCCAGTACTGTGACTACTGTTGGTGGCTTTAATCCTGTCTAGTCCTGTTTATACCCTCCACACACCATGTTCTTACTTATCTACACCCAATGCAAATGTTATGGCTTCCCACCAAATGGTCTCCTCACGCCACATTCATCCTATGCTCCAATGAAACAGAGTTACTTGCAGTTTTATAATTTGCTCTCTCCAATAAGTCCATGTTTGTCACGTGTTCTTAAAGTCTTGAATTTTCTTTTAATAAAATAGGGGCAGATCACATGATGGTTGAGAGGGCAGGCTATAGACTCAGACTGTCTGGCTTTGATGCTAAATCCGTAAGCAAATTACTAATCTCTCTGTTTCTCTGTTTCCCCATCTTTGAAGTGGACATGATAATAAAAGTACATCTGCCTCACTGAATTGTTGTAATAATTAAATGAGTAAATACGTGCAGCATACTTGTAGCAGTGGTTGGGACAAAGAGCAATCCAATGATTATTAGCTAAAATGGCATATCAGATAAAGGGCTAAGCTATTAGTGGTATCCAGAAAGGGCCTCCCTGCACAGGAAGAAAAGTTAGGCCATTCTTTTTTTTAAAAAATTCTTTATTTTTAATTTTTTAATTAAAGTATAATTAACATATAATGTTATATTAGGCCCATTCTTCTCTGTGCTCTCATAACTCTTTTTATATTTTAAATATATACCTGCCCATTTCTTCTGTAACTACTTTATGAGTTTTTTGAAGCAGTAATTTTGGTCATCAGCATTACATTCCCAGGATTTTGCCTCTGGTCTGGCACAGAATGAGTGTAAGCCTGCATTCTCTGAATCTAACCTACTCCTAAAAATGTGTCAGGCACCAAAGTGTCAAACAGCAAGAGCCTATATTCCCTTATTTTAAATAGAAAAAAATAATGTATTCAAAAAATAGATTTCTCAAATATTACTAACATGCCTTTAAATAACTATATAATAATCTGATAAAGGTTGCTCCTAGTATAAAACATTTAAAGCCCAATTACATAACCGTTTAACACTTAATCGAATAATTAGCAGATAGAGTTTTGTGCAGTCCACTGCTGAAGAGGATAGGAACCTCATTTTTCTATACTAAGCAGGTACCATAAAAAAACACCATCTGGATTAGACCTGCATTGGTAATGCCCCCTGGTATCTGCCCTAACCAAATACCAAGGGACTAATGGATATCATGTGCAGTGTGCTTAAACACAAAACCGGGTCGATCAGGAAAACGGTAAGATATGCAAGAAGCCCCCTTCCATCTCCTAGCTCCCTGCTATTCAAAGTGTGATCCTGGGACCTGCAGCACTGGCCACACCTTGGAGCTTGTTAGAAATAGTGCATTTGCATTTCGAAGGGAAGTCATGTACACATTACGGTTTGAGAAGCTGCGATGAACGTGAGAACTTATCGTAGCAGGTGAGAACTTGTTACAGCAGGGTTGTAGCTGGGAGAATGATTTTGATGAAAATCTTTTGTTTAGTTGGTATAGCATATATTCTGATAGTGAGTGTTTGGAGAGCAAAGGATGCCTGTGCTCATTACATGTTTGCAGAATGAGGCAAAGATTAAGAAGGCAGAGGCCTGATGTCAATTCAATTGCTGTGTGACCCTGAGTAGGTTATTAAACTTCTTTGCATCTCATTTTCCTCAATTTTCAATAAAACTGGAGTTATAAAAATGTACTATTTTAATAAAGCTCAGATGAGATAATGCATGTAAAAAACTGTGGGGCTGGGAACATTGCCGTAATAGGTTAACATTTATCCAGTGCCTACTCTCTGCCAGGAACTGTCTTTAGAGTTTCACATGTTTATCTCATTTAAGTCCCCAAACAAGCCTATGAGGTAAGTGAATGCTATTATTTTGCAGACGGCCGCTAAGTAACTTGCCCGAGGTCATGGGGCTAGTAAGGAGCTTCAGATCCAACACAGACACCTTGAACCACTGTGATTCCCAGCTTCTTCCTAGCAGATACCAGCCAATGCTGGTGCCTTTGTTTGCAAGCACACAAGTCTCCACTTTGGTTAAATCTTAGATTATCTGAATTGCTCTCAACTTTTCTTTGCCAGGATTGAACCCTCTAAAATCTCTTTGGAATGAGCTGATTTCTGTCAATGAGATAACAAATGGAGGAATTTGTCATAAATTTGCTTACAGGTAGTGATATGGTGGGTCTCTCGACTACTTCCTTGTAATTTAAAATTTTCTGTGTTCTCAGCTACCTGGTTTATTTTCCAATTTATTCTTCTAATTTTAAGGAATAATTCTCAGCATTTTGCAAAGCTTGAGAAAACAGTAGGGTGACAGCTGCATAGTGAGAGACAGGAAGTATAATCCTTAAATGAGTTTGCTTTATAGTCAGATTATCATTGCCTAGATAAACACAAGTTCTTTTATATTCAACACAAAGACATTTAAAGAATATTGTGAGTCCTCTGTAAACAAGGTTTCCAATTATTGAAAAAACAAAGCTTTTATAATCCCTTAGCAGCTGGTATATGTTAAGTTCTTACTTAATAGAAATAATTTTAAAACCTAATTTAGCAACCTCCTACACAGGGCAGTTAGACTGCTGAATTGTCTGAGATACAGATCAAGGTCAGAAGAAAAGGCTTTGATGGCGGGATTTATATTGGTGATATTGGGCAATGCTATCCAGAAGAAAATAAATATGGATAATTCCTTTCTAATTAAAAATCAAAGTTCTCTATTGAAAAGGACAGAAAGAAAATTCAAGTACTGAAATTATATTCTTGTAGTCAAAGTGCATAGATAGAATGAAAACTGAGCAAACTTTAAAATCTCCTATTTCTTTTCATCTAGAACCAAAGGCCTTCTTTTTCCTTATGGCATTACTTTAAGGCTTCTAGAATTCTGATGGGGCACTGATGAGGTAAATTCCTTCCTGTCTTGATTGCAACGTATTATAAAAATATCTACTGGCCAGTCTTTCCATAATAAACCTCCTTAAAAGGTCACCAATGGCTTTTCAAAGTTCTGTTAAGTAGATACAAGTTTATTTAGTAACCTAGCATGAATAAATTCTGCTAATTTATAGACATACACAATATATCAGATTAGGGGTGCTCGGGACCAAAGCAGTTCCCATTCATTTGGTTTGTTTTCTGTCTCCTTTTTTTTTCTTCAGATTTTTCCAGGAATTGTGATTTAAAAATCAGTGATAATATTTGAACAAATAAGAAGTAAAAGAATTTTCTTAGACCAGTGGTTCTCAACTGGCAGGGTGGGTGATGTTTTTGTTCTCCAGCGGATATTTGGCAACGTCTGGAGATAGTTTTGATTGTCACAAGGGAAGGGTGCTACTAGCATGTAGTGGATAGAGTCCAGGGATGCTGGTAAAATCCTGCAATGCAGAAGACAGCCTTCCTATGACAAATATTCCACCCAAAATATCTATGGCGCTGAGCCTGAGAAACCTTGTTTTAGATGAAAAAGAACTCTAGACTCTTGAGAGTTCCCAAGAAATGTTATTCAAAAAAGCTTTTTGGACTAAAATATAAATAAGCAATAAGTGCTTTAAATACATAAAGCAACATAGAGTAAAAGGAAGGTAAGAGGGAATATGTATTTATGAGAACACTGATAATTTATAAAAGTAGCTTTTAAGAAAAGACAGACACTTCCAACTACTCAGGGAAATAGCTCACGTAAATACCAAACTTAACAGACCGACATCTCAATAACATTAATAAGGAAACCCTCCTTTTTCCCCTTGAAAAACTTGTAAAGAACCCAGAATATAGAAAACACTAAAGAAAAAATTTAAGCTATTACTTGGGAGTAACCATCCATGCTATGCATACATGTGAACTAATGTTCAAATCCCTTACTGCTATGGGATTTCATCCCTCACAGCATGTTCCTTTGAAACTCTGCCCTGATCACTGGGTTGGAAACAAAACTTCCACCACACATGGCTCCCCCCCAGTCACAGAGGAACCTCTCTGCACCGGGGAGCTGAAGCATTGTCTGAAACGGCTGGCTGTGCAGTACCTCAGTGATGTCCCGATTTCCTAGGTTTCATTTTATGGGCAACCATACAAAATACTCATCATAAAAGAGGAAGGTGAATTGCCCAAATTAGTTGTATTTGGATTTGAAAAATAATGGCAGGGCAACTACACCCAGATACACACATTCAAATACCCCACTTTGCACATCAGTCCTTTATTCCCCACTCTGATTTTCTCCAGGTTCAGACATACTGACACTGACACAGAACCAAGGTAAGGGCAGAGCTTGGAAGGAGCAGAGAAGGATCCAGCACTTAACAGGCACCTTCAGTGTGTGTGCTATAGTCCTCCCAAGAGGCAAGTCACACTGCAATTGATGTTCCCTTTTAGCAGATGAGGAGAGAAAACGCCATATGGTTAGATTACTTGAAGGTCATACAGTGGCATGGAGATGAGATCCAAACCAACATCTTATGGATGCCAGAGTCCGTAGTCTTGTTTTTACACTAAAAGGAAGGGAAATTGTCCAGGAGACATCAGAGGAGACGTACTCATGAAAAACACTGATGCTGCTATAATAAATAGATGGGTTGACCCCAAAATTGTTAAACTCCTAAAACTGCCCATTCTGGAGATCTGCATGAGCTGACTGTTACCAGCAGATCTTCTATCACATGTGATGGCCAACCTCCATTACTCTTCATTCCTCTGAATGGTGCCACCAGAGCGTCATCTACCCAGTGTCCAAGCTAGAAACTGACATCCCAGATTCTTCCTCTCTCCCAATCCTACCTGTACTCTGCTACTAAATCCTGTCCATGTAATTCCTTACTCTTGAAATGATCTCTTTATTTCCATGTCCACTGGGCTATTTATTCACCCAAACCATTGAGATAGACATTTTACAGGTTCTCCTGTCTATACTTTTAACGCCCTCCAATCGGTCTTTCATACTGAAGTCAGAAAATGTGGATCTCATCAAGTTCTCTGCTCATAATTCTTCACTGGCTTCCACTGCCAAGTAGTCAAACCTATACAACTCAGTGAATCCCAGACCACCCCACTTAAAAGTGGTACCTCTTCGCCTTGGCATACCCCATCTCTCTTTTCTTGGCTTATTTTTTCCCGTCACACTTGTCATCATCTGAGATACTATGTATTTTACTTGTATGTTTATTGCCAATCTTTTTCCTTCAAATGGAAACTACACAATGATAGAAACGTTTATGTTTTGTTTATTGCCATTATCCTTAGAGTTTGGAACAGAACTGGCACATGGTAGGTACTCAATAAATATTTGGGGAGTGAATAAAAGAATGGCATGCAGGATTTTCCTAGCATGGTCTTGCTTGTGTATCCAGAATATGTCCCTACCAGCACACACACTCTTGCCCTCCACATCCTTGTTCCCCAATTCTTTACATTCCTGCCACAGAGATCTTTGTAGTTTCTGAAACACATCCTGTTTAGTCTTACATTCCGATCATTCTTTGGACAGGATATTTCCTCTGCCTGGAATTCTAATACTTGCTCTCCAACCCATTTATGCCTCGAACCTGACAAAATCTCACTGATCTTAAAAATAAGAGGTAAATTGTCTGTTTGTTTATTTATTTATTTATTTATTTATTTATTTATTTATTTATTTTTCAAGTATAATTAACATGCAGTACTATATTAATTTCAGGTGTACAATATAATGATTCAACAAATCTGCACATTACTCAGTGCTCATCACAATAAGTGTGCTCTTGATCCTCTTCACCCATTTCACCCGTGTCCTCACCCACCTCCCCTCTGACAGCCACCAGTTCTCTATATTTAAAAGTCTGTTTTTTGTTTGTTTTGTTTCTTAAATTCCACATATGAGTGAGATCATGGTATCTGTCTTTATCTGACTGACTTATTTCACTTAGCATTATACCCTCTAGATCCATCCAGGTTGTTGCAAATGGCAAAATTTCATTCTTTTTATGGCTGAGTAATATTCCATTGTGCATGTATACCACGTCTTCTTTATCTATCATCTATTGATGGGCACTTGGGCTGCTTCCATCTTGGCTATTATAAATAATGCTGCAATAAACATAGGGGTGCATGTATCTTTCAAATCAGTATTCTTGTATTCTTTGGGTAAATACCCAGTAATGGAATTTCTGCATGATATGGTAATTCTAATTTTAATTTTTTGAGGAACCTCTACTCTGTTTTTTACAGTGGCTGCACCAGCTTGCATTCCCACCAATAGTGGATGAGGGTTTTTTTTCCTACACATCCTTGCCAATGCTTGTTATTTCATTTGTTACATATGTTATGTATATATTATATATACACAATGGAATATTACTCAATCACAAAAAAAGAATGGGATCTTGCCATTTGTGACAATATGGACAAACCTAGAGGTATTTTGGTAGGTGAAATAAGTCAGGTAGAGAAAGACAAATACTATATGATTTCACTTACATGTGGAATCTAAAAAACAAAACAAATGAATAAACAAACAAAAAGTAGAAACTGATCCATAAATACAGAGGACAAACTGATGGTGCCAGAAAGGAGGGGAGTGGGGGAATGGACAAAATGGGTGAGGCTTCTAGTTGTTAAATAAATAAGTCACGGGGATGAAAGGTACAGCACAGGGGAAATATAGTTAATACTATATGGTGAGAGATGGTAGTTACACTTGTGGTGAGCATAGCATAATGAAAAACGGGTTGAATCCACTATGTTATGTGTCTGAAACTAATGTAAGAGTATGTTAACTATAATTCAGTAAAAATAAATAAATGAGGGATGCCTGGGTGGCTCAGCAGTTGAGCACCTGCCCCTGGCTCAGGGCGTGGTCCGCGGTCTTGGGATTGAATCCCACATCAGGCTCCCCTGCCTGGAGCCTGTTTCTCCCTCTGCCTATGTCTCTGCCTTGCTCTTTCTGTGTCTTTCATGAATAAATAAATAAAACATTTAAAACAAACAAACAAATAAATAAATAAATGTAAAAAAATAAATATGAGGTAAAATGCTGCCATCTTGGGAAAATCTTTCCTGGCTGCCTTGAACCAGTTTAGGTATTATTTCTTATCCTCCCTCTGAACTAAAGGCCTGAGTTAAGGCCATAATCTTAGTGGGATTAGGATTGTTGGCCTTTGTGACCTCTAGAAATGAGCTCCCTGAGAAAAAAGCTCCTGTCTTTCTCTCGTCCTGGTACCCAACAGAGTTTGTTGCACAGAGCTCTGCTTCAGTGGAAGTAACTGATTGTCTGAAAGACAGCTCTGTTGAAGTTGATCTGCATGCATGGCAACAATACAACAACAGTAATAATTGCTAATAGTTATTAAGAACTTTTAATGTGCCAAGCATTGTCATAAGCACTCTCTTTACATGTATTATTCCATTCAATCCTCATGAGTATCCAGTAGGTAAGATCTATTACACCCATTTCCAAAGGATGAATTGAGGCACAGAGAAGCGGAGTAGAAAAGTAAGCCTTATCATTCTGGAGCTCGGGCCCCTAGCCATCACACTATTGTCTAGAAGTGCATCATTCCTGCTTCCTGGATCCCTGGAGATGTCCTGCTTCACATATCCTTCCCAAAGCTCTTTGTTCAGCTTTTCTTTCTATAAAGGTAATTTATTCATATCCTTCCAACTACCCTCCATCCTCCATCTTTTTTTTCACTCTCTGAATTTAGCCAGAATTGATTTCTATTGCTCACAACAGAATCCTAAATGATATTCCCATTAAATCCCAATCTCCAAGGCTGGAGGCAGAGTGGCTAAAAAGTTTATCAAGCTCCACAGGAGATTCTGACACACATATCAGTACTGGGAAGCACAAATTTGGGCAGCAGTTCCAAAACACAGAGGGAATGAATACCTTCCTGGAAGCTTGGAATCTCTTCCTAAGATATTATATATATTTGCATGCTGAGGCATTTGAGGGAAAGGGTTTATATGTATGTACATATAAAGTCTATAAATGTATATACATATAAAGTCTATTTTTTAAAGGTTTTATCAATTTATTTGAGAGAGAGACAGATAGCAACAGAGAACATGAGCCGAGCTGGAGAGGAGAGAGAGAAGTAGACTCCTCACTGAGCAGGGAGCCAGACATAGGGCTTGATCCCAGGACCCTGGGATCATGACCTGAGCCGAAGGCAAACGCTTAACTGAGCCATCCAGGCACCCCCTTAACACTTTTATATTGATTTTGACCCAGTCTATGTGGATTTTGACCCATTCTATGTGGATTTTGATCCTACTCCCACTGTAGGCTTCCAAGAATACTCAAAAGCCTCGCCATGGGTCATACTCATCCCTCTGGCTGGCCCAGAGCATCTTTCTAGCAGCTCATTTTGACCCAGTTTTCCTTGCTACATCTTTCCTGGTACTCATTTCTTGGCTTCCTGTGTTGGCCCCCACCATCTACCTTGAGCTCTCCTTGTGTGGACAACCCAATTAGGTGTACTGCACTCTGCCCTGGCACTGTTGGCTAGAGCTTTGTATTCATCCTCTGGCATCCTGAAGCCACAGCTCCACATAAAATGGCTCTTTACTCCCATCAAGCCAAATCCCATGGAGGTCAGTGATACTGGCCAGACTGGCTGATGGGCCTCCCACCAGGGCAGGAGAATCAAACATGATGGGTCCATCTGTCCATCCTCCTGGTTTTTTCTACAGATCGACACCATATTTTTAAAAATCTCATAAAGGAGAATAAAGATGCAAGACTTAATCATAAATAGAAATTTTAGGTTAACATCTAATCTCATATTCTTCTTGCTTCAAAATACATTTTCCCCCTTCCTTTGATCTTTGGTGCAGATGAGACTATTCTCTATAGGATAAAGTTTCTACTATTAAAAGCCATCTCTGTGCTACTTAATTGCTTGTTCTTCCTCCCACTAAATAATTCTTGTTCTTTTAACTTTTTCTAAATAGATCTTATTTCCAATCCTTAATTCATCTTCATTATTCTCCTTGGAACTCTTTTTAAATTCTCCAAATACCTCTTAGGTTCAAAAAGCTTGAAGTACCCAACAGAATTGAATCAAATCAAGGAAAACTTAATGCTTCTATTAAATTTCTAGGGGGAAAAAGATTGGGTGAGTATATTCATTTACTTCCTCATTCTTGTTAGTAAATTCCTTCCTTCAGAGCTTAATAGTGTTTGGGTTAAGTGGTCCTGTATGTACTTTGGAAAAGGCAAAGAAAGCCCACCATTCTCTTTCTTTTCCTCAGTTTTTTTCCTCCCTCCTCCTTCTAGAATAGGAATATTTAAATGTAAGTATTCAGTGTAAGTATTCAAATGTATGTGTTCCAACTGATGAATAAAATTAATCTACCTCAAGAAAGAGAAAGGTGGAAACAACCTGGGGGGTGATAGAAATGAAAGACTTTCTAATGAAATGTCCTCAATATTTTTTGCATTATAATCTTTCTTTGGAGCCATTTCACACATTTTTTTTTCTTCCTAATCATCTCCCCCAAATGGAATTGTAATACTACAGATAGAATATATATCTATCTTTATGTTCTATATGTGTATCTCTGCTTTACACATTAGAAGAGTGTGCCCCCTTAAGAACTGATGTGCCCCCCTGGCCCTTAGCATGAATATCACCCCAATTGAGAACTCATTGTCTGGTGAAATAATTGTGGCCTTCAGAATGCTTTTAACATTTGTTCTCCCTACAGGAATGTGGAATATGTATCTTTGCCTCCTTCTAATAGACAAGAAAGCTGCAGTTCAGAGTGGTAAATTAGCTTGCACACAGTCCTACCCAGGGCTAACAGCAGATTTAGGAAACACAGTCCCTGATTTCTGGTCCAGTACTCATTCCTCTATATGGTGACGATGCCATAAAATATGGAAGCTTGTTCTCCATTATTTTTAAAAATTACCTAATTTAGCATTTCTGAAAGAGGCACTCCCCCTAAAATAATTCCCAATACGGTAATAAATAAGAGTGAAAGTGCCTTATTAATAAGTGTCCTTGCTTTTGAATTCTTTTTCTGATGAATAGTCCATGTTAAAAATTCTTGAGCTAGCTTTATGATGCTTCCAGCAGCCCTGACATGAGACACTCTCCTGCTGTTCAGGGCTGTACACCCAAGAGATTGTCTTTGTTCCCTGGCAAGAGCATCCTGCCATTACTCCTCTTGCACAAACAACCCTTGTTTTTTCTTCTTGACTTTTTACTATGAAAATGTTCATACATACACAAAAAGTGAAAGACTTACAGCAAGCACTCATATACATCACTTAGATTCTATAATATTCACTATAATTGCTTTATGATATACCTATTTATCCATTCCTCTATCCATCCATTAATTCAACTTTTTTTAGGGGATGTATTTCATAGTAAGTTGCAGACATAGCACTCTTCCCCTCAAATGCTTCAGCGTGCAAATCATTAGTCAGAATTCAATAACATACAGACTTTTCATAGGAGAGTAATACCAGCTTTGTTCTTGAAATCAAAGAAAGCAAATTTGTTTACATGTTCAGGTGTCATTCTCGAGTCAACAGATTCTACATACCTTTTTAATTTCCTGCTTGTGGAGTGTGCCACCATTTCTAACAGGCTACCATTTCTTGATGAGAAAAAAGTGGCCATGAGAAAGCTGGTGAAAGAGTACCTGCTTATTGTCACTGCCTTGGCCGTGTCCATCAATTTACATGTGTTAAACATGAAAGCCAAAATGTTTCTGAAAATGGCTTGGGATCAAATTCATCCATTCATTCACCAAATAACAGGTCTAAAATTCCCTCTCTTTTGCTAACATTGTTATAGTGCTTGGGAGATGGTAGAAATTAAAGACCAATAATTCCCATATGTAAATGCCAGGCACTGTCAGAAACTTTACATATATTAACTCACTCTTCATAGTTACTTGTAGTGCAAAACTAAGGGCTGCCAGACTATTTCTGGCAAGGTCTAGATGGTAAATACTTTAGCCTTTGAGGACCATTGTCGTTGAAACAGTCTCTGTTTCAAGCACTCCACTTGCCATGGGAGCATGAAAGTGGCCATAGACAGTTTGTCAAGTAATGAGCATTGCTGTATTCCATCAAAACTTGATTTACCAAAAGAGCTGACAGGCTATAGTTTGCCAATGCCTCTGCTAGACTAACAAATATTGGAGTCCATTCTTTATAATCCGTGTCAGGACATCTTATTGTTAGCTCAACACTCAGAGCCTGCCAATGCCTCCAAGGCCTTTTTGTTTAATGGCGGGTCAAATCATTTCTTTGTATTCATGCCCTTCCATCCCTTACCGTAGTGGGAAGAGAGAATCATTAATTTTTAATCCATGAGATACTGGTGCCAACTTGAAAATCAAGCTGAACTAAGGCAGAACATGGTTGAAGAATACCGTTAAACAGACTGAGAAGCCCAAAGCACTAAGGGACCTGACCTGCATCCCTGAATTGAAAGAGATTGTGGAAATATCATTAAGCATGATCTTTGAGAAATCATGGAACCCTGAGGACCACAACAACAGCAAAAAGACAAACTAGAAAAGTGTAGTTACAGACTTGGTAGAAATAGCTGGGGAAATTCGAGAACAATTCCTCAAACAATTGATGCGTAATTACCTAGAAGAACACCAGGTGCTGGATGGCAACCAATATGCCTTTGTCCAACTGTGCCAAGGCTATTCAATTTCCTTCCACAGTGAATGAGGAGATGACACTGGCTATGTAAATAAGGAGGAAGAAAGAGAGAGATACCATCGCTGAAGTAAAGCTAGCTGTTCTGCCCGACAAGATGGAGATGCAGTGTACTTAGAGCTAATGTCAAGTGACACTGTGATTTGTTAAAGGACACAGCCAAAGGTGATTGATTACCAATGGCTCAATGTTGACCTGGAGATGAGAAGGGGAGTGGTAGGTTGAGGCAAGGAGGTGAGGCCAGGAGAATACCAGTGCGGACTGACTTTTATTAGTAAATTAGCCACCTACAATCCTGAATTGGGAAATGCTCATGAAGCACACAGATGACCTCTGAGTAAAGGGACTACCACCTTGGGATATAGAAATATAATTCAAAGTATTCCTGACATAATGATAATGGATTTGGTGATTTTCATTAATGCAAATGTCCATTAAAAGCAAGGGTGAATAATCAAGAGTTTGTCTTTAGTCACAAAAAGAGAAAAACAACTAAAAACAGCTGGAGTTCAAACTAGTATATACTGAATACAAACAAACATGAGTATAAATCATATTAGAATGGAATTTAAATATTTTCATTGTAAACATAACACTAAAAAGTGTAACAAACCAGGGGGTGCGGTGGGTATAGGAAACTAGGCTCAATTAAGTACTGACTTAAGCACTCGTAAAAGGATCCGTTATTTGGCTTCTGCAAGATTCTTGGGTATGGGAAAGCTAGACATAGCAAAGAAAGGCAAAAGCAAAATATTTTTAAAGGATGGAAAATAACATCCAGGAGGAAGTATGTGTAGACAACAAAAGAAGGCTATGGGGTGACTTGGCATCTACTTTGAAGTCCATGAAGAGTCTCGCACAGTGCTAGGCAAACAGGAAGCATCATTAGGGACAGAGCATCTTGATTCTTCTATCCTAGAGCACAGGGAAAGCAGCAGGACATAAAAAACAGACAGAATGAGAACAATGATTCTCACGCTTGAGTGAGCATCAGGATGACCTGCAGGACTGTTAAAACTGTTAAATCTGGTTAAAACCCAGATTTCTGGGCCCCATCTTCAGGTTTGTGATTCAGAAGGTCTGGGGTGGGCCAGGGAATCTGCATTTCCGACAAGTTCCCAGATGGATGCTGTTGCTGCTGGTCCTGGGACCACAGCTGAGAACCACTGGCTAGAATTTGGTCTGGGTTTAACTCAGACTCTGCTGCTCCTGCGCTGCTTGTCCTATCTCCTCTTGGAATTCCCATGAGGAATGACCTGTGTAAAACTAACCCAGCACTCAGGGCACAGCAAACACTCCAAGTGTGTTAATTCTCATTACTATGAAAAGACTGATGGGTAAATAATTCGGCAATATCATTTAGGGTAGTCCCGTTGGACTGGGATGCTCTGAGATTATACTAACCACATTTTTCTGATGGAAAGTAGAGTCAGTATTACAAATCTGTTTAACCTCTCACTGCTTGGTTAGCCAGGCCATACTACTCTAGAGACAAGCCTTGCCCAAGGCAAAGTGTGGCTTAACCTTTATCAGCATTATTTCTCAGTTAATGTTTAACCAGGTGAGCAACCAAGAAGCCTATCTTTAAAACCCCATTAATGCACCCAGTGCTTTGTACCTGGCTCTCCTTCCTGGATAAACCTGGCCACACCTGAGATTTTGCTGGACTTGACCTCTGAGTCACAGAGCAGACATACTGTGCGCTGCGCTAGATAGCAACTGCTGTGGAGGTGAGATATGTGCTTCCTGTTTGGATATATAAGGTTGGCCCTATGAAAGTCAGCACCTCCTCATGTCTACTGTGCTGCAGCCTGGACCACCCCACTCCTGCCGCTTATCAGGGAGTGATGTATTTTGGGTTATAGCTGTCATGGGTTAACTAAGGGTAAGAGAGCATGTGCTGTAATGCCAGATGCTATTGTTCTTTTTTTCCTAAAACAACTAACTACACGATGTAGTATTTCACCTCAAGTAATTATATAAAGGAATATACATTTTCAAGTTTGATTTTCAGAGATAAAAATCACCTAAAGAGATCAAAGAAGATTCCCAAGAAATTTTACTTATTATCAATCACTGTTTAATCTCCCCCTTCATTGTCCTTACTCTTTTAAGAAGAAACCTTCCACTTTTGCCTCAATTTATGCTTCAGCATATATACTATTCTTTGGTAGCTCTCTCCAGTTCAGCCCACCTGTCCCCTTGGCTCAGAGCTCCTGAGTCTCTGAATTCTGTAACAGCTTGTCCTCAAGAGCCCCTTATCCTCTGCTTATGATACCACTTGGAAATGACTAAATATTTATAGCTGCAAACATGCCAGGTCTGCATTACATTAGAAGAAGTTCAAAGTATTCTAAAGAGAGTGACTTCTTTTTTGGAGGGCCATATATTTTGGTAGTACTTGTCAATAAGAGAGTTTTTGTTTAAACAATCGCAAAATTTTCGGTTCTGTATTTGGAAAAAAATAAAATTCATCTGTCTAAAATTTTTTTTTCTGACATTTGTTTTATTGGAAGGTTTTCCCCCTTGACTATGGTAATGGTAGGTCTACAACCAAAGCAAGTCAAGCTCAGGATGAAATCACATTAAGTGAAAACCTGAGTACATTACAGAATGAGCTGAAAGCTGAGGAGAAATATGATGGAAAAAGCCCTTTATTCTAGTTTGTGTCAATATGAAGGGGGAAAAGAAGGAGATCGGTGGGGAAAGTCTAGGATAAAAAGAACAGAAATATTTCTTACCAGAGAAGAAATAGCCTTCTGATTACTACACATAAAGCCAATTAAAAGGTAATGGGATTGATTTTTGTTTGTGGCTTGCAAAATCAATCTCATTACTTTAGAGACATACCTTGTCCAAATGTCTTGAATCAGAATTATCATGTTCCCCCAATGTATATATGTTTAAAAACATTTATTTTCAATGAATAAAATAAGAAAAGGGGGAGGATTGTAGAATAGTAAAATTTACTTTAAATCTAATTTGAAATGTACTGAGTTAGTTGAGAATGACATAGTCAATCAATGTGGCTTGTTAAGATCTTCCAGATATGCCTAAGACAAGATAAATGCCTCAAGCTACAAGACTATAAGACTGCAGGATACCCAGGTATGGCGAATCAAAAATTTAAAAGCATAATGATAAAGTGAAATGCTTTTGTAGGCTTAAAAGAACAGTTTTTACAAATAAAGGTAAAAGAAAGTGGAATGGGAAGATACTTAAGGACACCAACAACTAGAGAAAATGGGACATTTAAAGTGATATTTAAAAAGTGAATACAATTCACTATAAAGTAAAATAAGGTGTTACTGCAATTTAAGATAGGCCACTGTCCTAGGTGAAAGCTGGAAACCTCAGTTCTACAAATCACTTTTGCATTAAAAAAAAAAAAAATCTTCCAAAATACAGTACTCTATAGCGAAGATGGAGAGGAAATGAAGGCTCTTAAAGGGAGAACGATTTGAAATAATGGCATGTAGTTTTATTTCCCTTTTTTTGAAATTACTTTTTTGAGTTGAAATTCACTCCAGCAATTTCGAAAAAGACAAATGACAGCAAATCATTTAGTCACAAAAGAATTTCTACTTATTGTATACTCTTTAGGTAGTTCCAGTGGAACTTGACTTTAAATTAGTCATGCAAGTAAATCTTGACATTTTGGCCTTTTAGTAAGGCCAAAAGAAATTTAGAATATTTCCAGGAAAAAAATATTAGCCTGTGTTTAAGTAAGAACCCTAACTGCCAAAAGTCCAAGTCACTACCCTAATAACAGCATTTGGTAAATCTGATATGCTATTAGTAATCGTTTGAGAATTCTAAATTCCTTATGTTAGCATTCTCTATTTTTTTTCATCATTTTACCATATATTTACTGATTGCCCACTGCTGCTTGGCACTGGGTTCAATTCTAGAGGAGTCCATGCAATTATGATCGATGAAGTTTCTGGAGCTTGAATTCTCCTGGAGGGAGATGTATAAGTGACAGCAAACAAATACAATAGAAATTATATTAGATAGTATATTACGTATTACAAACAAAATAAATGGGATGATGTGACAAAGAAGATCTGACGGTTGGGAGGTGCCTTTTTTTTTTTTTTTTTTTAACCACTCAGACTGGGTCCTCCTCCCTCTTACTTTCCCCAAAGGAGAACAACGACCATCAATAGCAATGGGTAGTTGCAGAAGCAACACCTAGTGTCAGCTTTGTGTTCAGAAGACAGCACTGTGCCATGAGGTGCTAATTTTTATGGGGTTCAGGGAAGGCTTCTGTTATTAGGTGAACTTTGATCTGAGGCCTGGACATGCAGAGAATATTGGAGAATTCCAAGTAAAGGGCAGATCTGAAGATAGTAGCTGTGATTTGTTGAATGGGAGCAGAGGCTGGTCGGGTTACAGGGCAGTGCACTCTGAGAAGAATGGTAGAGGGATGCCTGGGTGGCTCAGTGGTTGAGCATATGCTTTTGGCTCGGCGTGATCCCGGGGTCCTCGGATGGAGTCCCATATTGGGCTCCCTGCGGGGAGCCTGCTTCTCCCTCTGCCTATATCTCTCCCTTTCTCTTTGTTTCTCATGAATAAATAAATAAAATCTTAAAAAAAAAATAAAGAAGAAGAAGAATGGTACAGGCAGGGAAGTGACCAGTGCAGGAGCCCCATAATGGCTCAAAGGCATAGCAAGAAGTTCTATTTTTAAGAGCAATGGGAAGCTGTTAAAGCCATTAGATTTATATTCAATAATGATGATTTGGGCTCCTGTTTGGCGAATGGTGTGTGTGTTGGGGGGGGAAGGGGGTGAGCTGCAGAGAGAGTGCCAACAGTGGAAGCGGTGAGATCAGACAGCAGGCTGCTGACAGTGATAATCCAGGCAAGAAATGACTGTGACCCAAACCACGTGGCATTCATGGAGAAGGAGAAAGTAGAAAAGTGCAAGATACAGTTGGAGGTAAATTTGACAATCGCTAGAGAAAAGGGTGAAGGTGGGAAGAGAGGAATCTGGTTCTCCGAAGTTAGATGCCATTTAGTGGAGTAGGGGGTTTGGTTCTATTTTGAATGTTAGGCTACAGGTGGGGAGGGACATCTACTTGAGGAGGTCAAGGAGATGGATGGAGCGAGGTATTTGGGGCCCAGGGGATAAGGCATAGCTAGAGGTATACATTTGAGAGTCAACAACCATAGTTCCTGCGAGATCCCCCAGGTACACATTCCGTAATTAACAAATTGCTTAAGAAATGACTGACTGATAACTGCTGGAAAGGGCAAGAGAGAATTTTGCATACTGGAAGATGTTTTGAATCTCTTGGCAAGGAGTGCTCAGGAAATGCTAGTAGAGTGCCAGGTGCTGAGGCTGCTCGATAAATATTAATTTACAGTAATGAATCTCAAGAAAGCAATGAACTATTATTTCACTAACTGACCATACCTGGCTTAATTGGCGCCAGAGCTGTTGTTCAGATGCTTGTACCCTCTGTTCCTCATCCTCAACATCTTTTTTCCTGGTAGTTTAATTCCTGATCCATGTATCTTGCTGTTCTTGATCATTGTCTTTTTGGCTCACACATTCAGAGAACACTGTCATTGCTCTGACTCTGTCCCTAATGAGCATCTTTGTAGGTTTCTGAATCTGTCTTGAATCATGGACCTTGAGTTACCTATTATGTAGCGCTATTCTACACACTTGACACATATATCCCATTTATAGTACCTCCATCAAGTAGATATTGGCCCTTGGAGTAGAGGAGACCTTCATCTCCCTGAGAAATAAGTGCTTGGCTCTAAGTGTAGTTAGAAAGTGGTAGAGCATGAATTCAAAACAAGTCCAACTGACTCTAGCTGGGCTCCCCTGCCTGGGTTCACAAAGCCCATTGGTTTTTGCCTACTGAATCAGGCTGTCTCCTCCACTCACCCAGCTCCCCAGCAAAGTCTGTTAGGTGGTTGGTATCTGTTGATAACTAGCAAGCCTTTCTTTAAGTCATGTTGGCCTATGTCTTTACCTTTGAGCAGCAGTGTTCTATATCTCTGTGACTACAGACTCACTTGGTGCCCTCTTGCGAGTCCTCATCATATTCCATGGGAGGATCCTAACCCAAGAGGCGCCCCTAGCCTGGGACATTATTTGCCATCAGAGAAGCAAAAGAGATGGAGTATGTTGGAATACACTGCTGTGCAGGCTTGCCAGGGACATGGTGGCTGACAACAGAGAGGCTAAAGACTGCGAAGGAGGGCAGCAGGACTGTGTATAGAAAGAAAACGTGGACTCTAGGGGTGAGATAGCAAAGACAAAAAGGTCATTATCTCATTGTTCAAAAGAAATAGCTTATGGCGTTATGTAAATGTGTTAAGAAAGCTTCAATCTCTGGCCACATACTCAAACCGAAGGCTTTCTGACTTCATTAGGCATGCCCCCTGAGTACGTACGCGCAGCACAAGGCAAAGAGACATTTGCTCAAATACTGCCTGTAGCAGAAGCAGTGGTTTCAGTGTCCAAGAGTAGGCCATGCCTTCACTTGAGGGAGGGCAAGTCCTGGGAGGTCAAGCAACTTGGGCAGGAGTGATTTGCAGTTAATGTTGCACTGGAGACGAAGGCAGCTGAAGCTGCTCCTGCTGGCACTCATCTAAGCAGCACCTGTTCCCCCAGCACATGTGACCCTTTATTGCCTGACACCTGCCTGGCTGGATGGGCCCCACGCTGCCTGCTGAGGAAATGGAGCTGATGAATATCCATGGCACGTAAGGTTTCATAGTAGAAATGGGATGTGGAATTTCTAGAGGCAAGCAACCTATGAGTCTAGCATCAGCCAGATAACTTATTAATGAATCAAACTACTAAAGGTCAAAAAGTGAAAAGTTGGAGCACCTGGATGGTTCAGTGGCTGCCTTCAGCTCAAGTCTTGATCCCAGAGTCCTGGGATCCCTACATTAGGCTCCTTGCTCATGGAGGAGTCTGCTTCTCTCTCTTCCTCCTCCTGCTCATTCTTTCTCTCTCTCTCAGATAAAAAAATAAAATCCTTCAAAAAATTTTTTAAAAAGGTGAAAAGCTGGTTAGAGACAGACAAGAGGGGGGAAGAAAAGCTATATGTGCACTATGTTTTTTAGTTATAGCAGATGGTGATGGCTTGTGGTACACAGCTCTACTTTGCTAAGATGTCTGTGGCATTGCCCTCCAATGCAAGTGCAACAGTAAAGAGATCTGTGGTCCCTTCAGATCCCATTAGATCTCTGAAGAGTCTCAGCTAACCCCTAGGAAGAGCTTCTGTAAAGCTAATCTGAATCTACCCATCTCCACTGCTAACATTCCACCTGGCTTAGAGGACAACTGATATGGTTCCAAAGATTTTGAGAAAGAGAAAAGTGCGTACACACTCTCACACACATACAGACGCATATGCACATGTGTACACACATGCAGAGATAAAATATTAGATCTATCTTTATTTACATACATCATGATTTTGTTTTCTTTTGATATGACACTCAAAGTATTAATAGCCCAGTTCTTTGCTATATTCCTAACACCTAGATGAAAGTCAGAACACAGTAGCCTCTTTATATACATTTGTTGAATAAATGAGCAAATGACTATTTACTGTCCTCTTGGGTTTCAGTTCTGGTACCCAACTTTGCCTGGAGACTTTTTATTAATAACCCTAGGAAAAGCCCCTAGAGGTGTTCTAATTTTATAAAACATTCTTTTCATGGAGACATTTGAATTCTTCTAACTCCCTGCACAAGCTCTATTTTTTTCTCCTGGAGGAATACTAAATGTAAAATAGGATCAAAGGAATTTTTTTAAAAAGATTTATTTAAGAGAGAGAGAGAGAGAGAGAGAGAGAGAGAGAGCAAGCATACACAGGTAGGGGAGGAGCAGAAGGAAAAGAATCTCAAGCAGACTGCATGATACAAGGCTTGATCTCATGACTCTGAGATCATGACCTGAACTGAAACCCAGAGTCAGATGCTTAACTGACTGAGCCACCCAGGCACCCCAGGATGAAAGGAATTTGTTTCTTACTCATCCCCTCAAATACTCTAGTCCAAGCACCTCGTTAAATATTTTCTATTTATCCTATTTTCTTTTTTTAGATATTGTTGAATAAAAAAGGACAAAAGTCATCAGGATTGGTGGCAGGACAAGATCAGCGTATCAGATAAAGAGTGGACCTCAGGGACGCCTGGGTGGCTCAGTGGTTGAGTATTTGCCCTTGGCTCAGGGCGTGATCCTGGGGTCCTGGGATGGAGTCCCACATCGGGCTCCCTGCATGGAGCCTGCTTCTCCCTCTGCCTATGTCTCTGCCTCTCTCTCTGTGTCTATCATGAGTAAATAAATAAAATCTTTAATAAAAAAAAAAGAGTGGACCTCATACTGGATTTTTCCTTAAGGATCAGATAGTTTCTTTTCTCAAGCCATATTCCTGGGATGGGAATGCTTACTCTGTGTCAATATTGAGATTATTTGATGAATTTTCAGTGTCCTTCAAAAGAAGTAAAATTTTCTGTAGAAATATTTATTACCCAGTGATAAGTCACCTCTGAGTGTGGGTAGGTATGTACCTAAGTTTTTGAGACAGGTTCAAAACCAGATCCAGTCAAGTCTGGTAGCCAGAAAGTACTGATGTTCAAGGATGAATCTCAAGAGTGTTGGAGTTGGAGCCTTCTTCCTCCAGATAAGGTAGATGTGACACTTTAAAAGGCATCTGCTACTCTATATTTAATATAAGTCATAAAATCAAAAATAAGGAAGGACCCATGGATCTTTGTGTGAATGATATTAATTTGACTATTACAGAAACTGATCAGTATAAAAGTAGAAAATAGAGCCGTAGTACTGCCTTTCAGTCTCGCTGGCATCCCAGATGAGAAAAGGACTGATTAGTGAGGGATGACTGGGGGAAGTTCTCTGGGCTGCTAAGCATTTTTATGAGTCGATATATTTTTAAGCTTATCTCCAAGAATAAAAACATAGCCACCCTCCTTGTAAATTTTTTAAATTTATTTTTATTTTTTTAAAGATTTATTTATTTATTTATGGTAGACATGAGAGAGAGAGAGAGAGAGAGAGAGAGAGAGGGAGGCAGAGACACAGGAGGAGGGAGAAGCAGGCTCCATGCAGGGAGCCCGATGTGGGACTTGATCCCGGGATGCCAGGATCACGCCTTGGGCCAAAGGCAGGCACTAAACCGCTGAGCCACCCAGGGATCCCCAAGATTTTGTTTTTAATGTCAAGTAAATGTGACAGAGCATAAAGGTTTGTTAAATATGAGTGTCGAGAGTACCCAGATATTTATTATTCTCTGTGTTTATTCTGTTAGATGCATTCCATACCAAAAAAATGATAAAAGAATCAAAACAGTAGAAACAAGGAAAACAACCAAAATGTGCAGTTTAGAGGGTTTACACAGGGAGGCTTAATATGCCTCTGCAATCGTTAAAAACACGAGACCTCTGATTTCAAGTTAGTTTGTGAATATTTTCAAAATAACACTTGATTTCAGAATATGGATTATTCAGGTGTTAGATTTGGGGACACTCTAACAAACGTTAACACAAGTCAACTTCCAGGAAACCTGAAAGCCCTCCAATATCAACATAGCACTGACAATTCATCACATTTAACAAGGTGTGTTGGAAATAGCGGAGTACTGACCTCCCCAGGACAAATGATCCTCTTGGGACGAGGGGCCTCTTGCTGTAATTGATACACTGCCAAAGGAAAAAAAAGAAAAAGATAATTATAATTAGGAAAGTACAACACACACCAAAATGTCTTCAAATAGTCCCACCTAAGTGCATCTGAAGAACTGCAAATATTTCAAACGAAAAAACAAAGAGGATACAGGCACATTTTTAGACTGAATAAAGTCAGCTCATTTATATGGAAATTAGTTACCATGGATGTAAACTGGCAAAATTGATTTTTTTATTCTCTTACAAGGCCAATTTAGTTTCATAATTGTTACTGGCATTGTTCATTTTATGGCTTTCTTGGAAGGTAGGAGTAAAATTCTCCTATTTTAAGAACAGAATTCTACCTGTGAGTACCTAAGCAGTAAGATCATATAATAGGATTTCTGAATTTAAATGTTGATGTCTCCTGACATATCAGCAAAAGACTGGCATTAGCAGAAGAATGTTATTCTCTGAAATGTTACAGTTCTGTACCAAGACACCACTGATTTTGTGAGTGAAACTCTGAGTCCTTTCTCTCTCTCTTTTTTTATTAAGATTTTATTTATTTATTCATGAGAGAGAAAGAGAGAGAGAGGCTGGCAGAGACATAGGCAGAGGGAGAAGCAGGCTCCATGCAGGGAGCCCAATGCGGGACTCGATCCCAGGGCCTCCAGGATCACATCCTGGGCCGAAGGCGGCACTAAACCGCTGAGCCATGCGGGCTGCCCTCCTCTCTCTTTTCATGAGTTCCATTTTTGGCCTATCACCATGCATTCTTATCTACGTGACTAGTCTCCACCCTTTGGCATTCCTCTTTCTTGGGCCCCTTAATATCTTAAGAAATAATAACTCTCTTATATCCTGCTTTATTTTTATTTTTTTTATTTATTTTTATCCTGCTTTAAAGACAGACTTTCAGGCCTGGAAATGGAGGTAATTTATATAAAAATAAAAATTTTCAGCCTCTTATCTGTGATTTCTTGGACTATAACGCGTGATTTTCTGCTGCTCAGCTAGTCTGGTTATTTTTCTTAGAAGGAAGCCACCCTATGCAAGTACCTGTGGGCTCCACCTATTTGAAAACCACGATCATGTTATCCTCAATATTCAAAAGAAGGAAGAATTCATTTTAGATGGAATAAATCTATGAAAAGTTAAAATTCAATCATATAAAGTATTTCTAGAAAATGCAATAAGTAAGATAAGCAACATTTTCTGATTTATTCTTAGGTCTAAAAATAAAGAAGAAATTTTAACTGAAATGCAGATGGTCATGTGGAAACAGTGCTGGAAAGGATGGGATGTATTTTGTAATTATGGCTTCTCAATGCCTTTAGCTCAACATGGTTATTTTCTTACCTAATTAAGGGTAGACTGCCCAGCTTTTGCACAGAGAAGAAACTACCTAACCCTCTTGTACATGTTTTAATGTGGCCACATTCTAATGAGTTGCCCACACTAATGATAATGCCTGTGTCATGTAAGGACAACTGTACCCACATATGGCAGGTAGAGACAGAGCAGGCCTCTTGTCAAAGAAGAAACATGAAGAATTGGCCAAAGATAGAGAAATACTTGTCGACATTCCACTAACTATCCCAGTAGTGCCCATGCTCTCCTTAAATCATGAGAGAGGCTGCATGGAATCCTTTCTACCTCTCAAATCAGCCCCAGACACCTACTCATTGATTTTACATTGTGTTCCTATTAATGATTGTAATGGGACCCAAATAGGCCAACTCCTAAAATCAGAGTTTCCAGCCAAGGGCAACTGTAGAACCCACATCCAGAGAATCCTGCCCCTTCTTCTTTTCCCATTGCTAATGCCTCTTGAAGCCAACAGATAAATGTGGGGATAGCTGGACACCATTTTAATGCCTTCCTTGGAGGTGGTGACAAAGGAAGTATATGTGTTGTAAGATAGAAGCATTTTTTGCTAAGTGTGCCTTTGTAGTTCATATCAGCAAATATTTGAACATCTGCTATAGGCCAGATACCACAGTCAGCATTACGTGGAGGCTTTTATGATGAATGGAGAGAAGGGGAGAAGAGAAGGGAACCAGCATATCGAGTGACTGTTATATGCCAGGAACAATATTTTATTGAATCTACAGGAGAACTCAGAAAAAAGAATGTTGTATTATTATCATTTTTATTTTTTAGATGAGCAAACAAGTGCAAGAAAGTTAAACATTTGTCCTGGGGCATCCAGCTATCCTTTCGAGACTAGAGCCCTCTTTATTTTTCCATGCCTCCTGGGCCTTTGCACTTGCTTTCCCCTCCACCTGGATTGCTCTCTCCCAAGATATCTCTGTGGCTCCTTCTCTCCCTTCATTCAGGTCTTCCCTGATTTGGCTGACTTGGTATAAAATTACCTCCCTTTATCCTGCTCCCTTACACTGTTTTATGTTTCTTCACAACACTCATTACTGTTAACACATTTTGTTCGTTTATTTTGTGTACCATCTCCCTTGAGCAAAGTATAAGCTCTTTGAGGATAGGGATTTGGTCTGTCCACTGGTACCCCCAGCACCTAGAACAGTGCTTGGCACATGGTAGATGCTTGATGCCATATCTGGTGAACAAATGGACCGTAACCAATGACTCATGGGTCACAATCCATGTCTCCAAGAGACTCTGATCCAATGAAAGAAACTTGTATAGAGAAACAAAATCTAAGTAGGCCAAAGGCTTTAATGAGGGGGTGAGGAGGAAGTAGTTCTTTTTACTCAGGTGGCCAGGGTGGCTTCCCAAGGGGGGAAGCACGGAGCTTTTCTTGAAAGATTAGAGGAGTTCTGAACATAGAGAAGAGAAAAGCAGGTGAAGAAAGAGCCCCAGCAGGAAATAAATAGCATGTTTATTGATCAGTAAGAGTCCAGTGTGGCTGTTCCACCACGATGGAAAGATGGAGGAGGAGGTCACATAAAGCTAACTCTTAAAGGTCATGCCAAGGAGCATGGATGTTCTTCTGTCTGCAGCGGAAAGGCAGTGACATTTTTTGAGGGAGATGACATGATCTGGCCTGTTTCAGAATAATAATAATAATAATAAAAAGACTATTCAGAATAATAGAAACTGCCATTTTGTGGACACCTACTATGTGCCAGATACCTTATCTATATCTTCTCATTTAATCTTTCCAACAAACTTGCAAGGTAACTATTATTCTGCCCTTACTAAAGTAGTGGAGATGCTAAGCTTTGAAGAAGCTCACGCTCACACAGATAATATGATGAAATTGAGATTTAAAGCCTGATTTCCAGATTCCAAGGTCTGTAATTTTCAGCCTTGCCAGTGGTTCCCCATTGCAGGTGGTAGAGGGGTCCTATGTGGGACTGGGGCTGCTCACTAGCAACACTCACTCTGACAGTCTGGCAAAAAGCCCCCAAATTTGTTTTCTTTTTTTTTTAAAAGCTTGTTGGAGATTCTGATGCTCAGCCAGGAGTGGGGTCACTGCTCTTTGCTTCACTGAAGGAAGGATCAGAGGAGGAGCCTTGGAGGCAGGGAATCAAGAGACAACAGTATTTTAGTTGTACATCAAGGAGATCATGAAAATGTGTGTTAAGACAACACTGGTGTAAAGGCAGATAAGAAGGTGAGTTGAATGCAGAGGAGAATGGACAGGGCTGAATGACAGATTGACTGGAGGGAAGGACCTTGAAACAATGAGAGCCTGTGATGCCATTAACAGTCACAGAGGATACAGGTTCTGGACAGGCTAAAGTCCATCGCTGCATCCTCTGAGATTTAATAAAAAGAAATGTTGTAGTTTGCCAGTCTCAAAACCAGGAACAGTCTGAGGCAGGGGCAACTTTGAGGGGGTCCCTGCAAACCTCTCAAAGCAGAGACATCAGGTTTCCTTCCTAGTCCCTGGGCAGCACACATCATCAATTGATTACCATTTCTCAGAGAGCAGGTCTCAGGAACCGATCTGTTCGGTGCCGCTCCAAGCAACAGAAGTTGGCAAATAGGCACAGAAGCCTGTTAACCATCTGGATTATGTGTCTCTATAAAGATAATGAGATGGCAACTGACTGCAATGGTAGCCATATAAAAAATGGGCCCTATATCCTATCCTAGCTTTGAGTGAGGGTCTCTGTCCCTCAATTTCAAGGTTAGCTATAACAAAACCACCATCCGTGAAAAAAAAACCTCTGAGGCACATTGAATACAAACTGGAACATGTCACATAATCTGAAAGTGTCCCTTCTTGAATTTTTGTTGTTGTTGTCGTTCAACAAACACATATCACAAGCAAAATGCAATGACATATGTCACTTCTTGGGTGGTTGTGTGGGCTAAGAGGTGATATGACGGAATCTGCTGCTGTAGCAATGTTCCAAACATGTTCCAGGCAACTCCTCAGCCCTGGGCACTCTACTGCACATGATTAATTCTTAGCGCTGAAATAAGCTGTTTGGCGGGGGGGGCGTGGTCACTGGAGAACATGGAGGTGGGGAAGAGGAGTCCTTGCTCCCCCAGCAACCGGAAGCACATTGAGAAACCCAGAGCTCACTGAAAGAATGTTTTACTTTTTCTTCAATAAGAAAACAACTCACTCTTCTAACAATAACTACCCCACTTCCTGTGGATGCCAAGTGAAAGCCTGTGGCCTGGGTGAGGCTAAAGTCCAGGTCACACCTATCAGCTCATTAAAGACCCTTCAAGAATGGCCTCTAATAGCCACTTCTTTCTGAAGAAGGCATGCAGATCCAGGAGTCCAACCTAGCCTTTTGGTTGTGACACTGAGCCAGTTCCACCCTGATCATTGCCCATGTCTACCCAGTCTTCATGGGAAAAACCCATGGGTGTGAGTGAGAAATAGTAGGTGTTTGTCTTGTCTTAACCCCACCTCCAATCTCCTTGCTAACAGAATGCCCAGTCTTAATGGGACCAAGTCCTCTCATCTAATGGCACTGTGAAAAACCTGAGGATGAGGCTATGTAGCCTCATAATGCGGGGTCTCAGGTGTAAGTGTGCAGCAGAAAAACCTATGGGGTGTGATAAACTGCAGACTCCCCCCCCCCCACTCTTCTGATTCAGAAATTGGGGGGTGTAGGGCCGATGATTTGTTATTATAAATATTCCCCCCAGGAGATTCTGATTCAATTTATTTATTTATTTATTTATTTATTTATTTATTTATTTATTTATGATAGTCAGAGAGAGAGAGAGAGAGAGAGAGGCAGAGACACAGGCAGAGGGAGAAGCAGGCTCCATGCAGGGAGCCCGATGTGGGATTCGATCCCGGGTCTCCAGGATCGCGCCCTGGGCCAAAGGCAGGCGCTAAACTGCTGCGCCACCCAGGGATCCCGAGATTCTGATTCAGAGGCTCAGTGGAGCAGAGTTTTGAGGTTCTAAACTCCTCTTTAGGAAAATAGGCACAAGCTGTGACTGCTTGACCTACTGGCCAGGAGGGTCTCCTGGGAAAGCTGTTGGCACCAGCATCTGCTGTCTAATTGGCACTCAGCCTCCTAGAAAATAAAATTTTTCAGAGTATACCCAGGGTGGTTGACTTGTGAACGTTTCTGCTTAGGATGTACAGTTCATGCATTTCTGGCTTGAAGTTTAGAATGTGGCTTTATTTACTTATTTATTTATTTATTTTTAATTTTTTAATTTTTATTTTTTTACTTTTTTAATTAGAGTTCAATTTGCCAACATATCGCATAACACCCAGTGCTCATCCCGCCAAGTGCCCCCCTCAGTGCCCATCACCCAGTCACCCCAACCCTCCGCCCACCTCCCCTTCCACTACCCCTTGCTCATTTCCCAGAGTTAGGAGTCTCTCATTTTTTGTTACCCTCACTGATATTTTCACTCATTTTCTCTCATTTCCCTTTATTCCCTTTCACTAATTTTTATATTCCCCAAATGAATGGGACCATATAATGTTTGTCCTTTTCCGATTGACTTATTTCGCTCAGCATAATACCCTCCAGGTCCATCCACGTCAAAGCAAATGGTGGGTATTCGTCGTTTCTAATGGCTGAGGAATATTCCATTGTATACATAGACCACAGCTTCTTTAGTTTATATAATCCACTCATCTTTTGATGGACACCAAGGCTCCTTCCACAGTTCGGCTATTGTGGACATTGCTGCTGTAAACATTGGGGTGCAGGTGTCCTGCCATTTCACTGCATCTGTATCTTGGGGTAAATCTCCAGCAGTGCAATTGCTGGTCGTAGGGCAGAACTATTTTTAACTCTTTGAGGAACCTCCACACAGTTCTCCAGAGTGGCTGCACCAGTTCACATTCCCACCAACAGTGCAAGAGGGTTCCCTTTTCTCCGCATCCTCTCCAACATTTGTGGTTTCCTGCCTTGTTAATTTTCCCCATTCTCACTGGTGTGAGGTGGTATCTCATTGTGGTTTTGATTTGTATTTCCCTGATGGCCAGTGAAGCAGAGCATTTTCTCATGTGCTTGTTTATTTTTTTAAAGTGAACTTGAAGATAGCTTTTCTTTTAAAAAACTGAAACCAAAACATTCTTAGGGCCTTCATCAATGTTTTGAGATTTGGTCTTGAATATTAAGGACTAGCTGCAGATATATGATACTTTAGGACAAAATTGTTCTTATGGAGACAGCCCAGTAAGTGATAGCATTAGGTTTTAAGAAAGGGAAGGGAGCAGAGAATTCAGGAAGTTAAAGGACTCCATCTTATGACATCGTGGTTCTCTGAGTCAGGACCGGGGTTTATCCATCCCTTTGGTCTCACAACTCTAAGCACAGTGTTTGGCTTAAGGCAAAGACTTAATATGTATTTGCTGAATGAGTGATGAATGAACAATCTACTTTAAATAAAATAGTGAGAGAGCTGATTTTTAAGGTTCCTATTCCTAAAATTTCTAAGCCAGACATTTGTGGTTGCCTTCCCAACATCCATTTCCATCTTTCCCATTCCAACAGTACTCATAATTTTCCAGTTATGTGGATTACATATGGCTCATCCCTGATTAGTTCAGGGCAGCAGCATATTCCAATTCTTTGACCACAGCGTTGGAGTTAGGAATGGGTAACGCAAGTCAATCGAGACTGAGACTCAATTCTAAGACTTCGCTTAAAGTATCAGGAAAGTAAACTGTAGATACTTGCAACCAAGAGCATTGCAATTAGCATTAAAACTTAGAAACCACTTTTTAAAGTGGATTGTCATCAAGTAGACTAATTTTCTTTAGGAATAATGTCATAATTGGGACTAGCACCTCATGTTAAAAATCTGATATCATATAAGTGAAAGTTATGTCTAATAATAGGCAATAAAATCTAAGACATACCTAAACACTTCTATAACAATTAAAAATCATAATTTTTAGAACGAAGTCCTATAATATGGTAAAAATGTACTGCCTCTAGTAAATATATGAGAGATTTCATAGAACCAAATAATCACTAGAGTTAAAAAAAGTGTGTGTGATGGAAAAACGTGTATTCCATAAATGATACGCTAATGAGTTTGACATCAATATCTAAAATTAACTTTCAAAGGATGGTTTGTGAACATTTCAAAGAGAAAGGCTTGGTGATTCCTGAAGTTCAAAATGGGTTTAACAGCAGGTTATTTAAAATAAAGCAAATTTCACACTCCGAAATTTTTTGGATTTTCAGATCAGGAAAATGCTACAGTTTTAGTATGTTTGAATTTGAAAAGTATCTCATGAAGCTCTGCAAGGCCCTAAGATTCCTCCTTCTGTTCATTCTTCAAGACCCATATACAGGGGCGTCTGTGGCTCAGTAGATAGGGTATATGACTCTTGATCTCAGGGTCATGAGTTTAAGCCCCATGTTAGGTGTGGAGCCTATTTGCAATTAAAAAAAAAAAAAGACCCACATGCAAATTTAACCTGTTTTATAGCCTTCTCTAATTCCAGGAAGTGGAGGAGTAGTATATTGTTACTAAAGCCATTTGCATTATAAGTTAATTGGTTTATATTTGCCTCCCCTACAAGACTGTAAACTGGAGAAAAGTATGGATCACAAGTTAGTCATTTTTGATTCCTAATATTTATGCTCTAACATGCAAGAGGTACTCCTGTTGTTTGCTGAAAGACCAAATGAATGGATGATAGTCTTGGGAATAATAGAGTAGCATGAGCTTGGGAATAATATGGTCACGTGAATTTATAAGTGGCCCAGCTCTCAAACTCAATTTATGGATCCAGGACAGCCAAAAGAGAGTTCTTTCTCAGTGATGCTCTGTATATACCTTTAGGCAAAGTGGTTTTGATGCCATGAATGGTACATCTGGCCACATACTCCTTTCAGTTTTGGAGTTCTGCATCACTAGAGGCCCTTAACTAGAGCCAGGATGACTATTAGTTGGATGTAATAAAAAGCAGTTTCATATATGCCATTAAGTTTGTATTAAATGGTCTCAACTATCCCTTCTGTCTAAAGTTTTGTGATTTCAGAGCAAATAATTTTTTTTAAAAAGCACAACTCGGTTAGACCCCTAGATCAAACTTAAAACCAATACACTAGGGTGAAATTGATATTGTAAACATGTAATTAGCAATGTGTTTTCTACCTTCCTTAGGACACAGTAGCACTTTTAAGAGATGTATTGGGTGGCCAAAGCTTCTTAGCAAAAGGCAAAATGAATTTGAGCCAATGCCATCTTTTCGCTTCAGCAGAGCTCTCTGCGGTGGCATTCACTCAACAAATATTTATTGGCTAGTTAATGTATGCAAGGCTGTGTGCAAAGCAGTGTGCAAAGCACAGTAAGTCATGGAACACCCAGTGCCTCTCACTACAGATATTTTGTTGATTTACTGTCAGAGCTCTTCACACTCCATTAGGAAACAAACAAACAAAAACATCCAATTACTAAGTCATTAGCACTGCCTTTTAAAATAGAAGATCAGAATGCAGAACATTAGATTGGAAGAGCCCTTAGAGACCCAGCACAACCCCTTTATTTCACAGATGGAAGAACAGACTCATGTAATAAGAATGAGGTGCCTCTATATATGCTGACATGGAAAGATAAAAGCAAGGTATTTGTGAAGTGAAACAAGCAAGTTGAAGGACACCAAGTACAGCATAACCCACTTTTTTTTCAAAAGGGAACAACAGCAAAATGCCTTAATATTAGGCATATATATTTTGAACACTTGGAAGGATATGCCTTCCAAAATTGACGGGGAAGTAGGAAGGAGACATGGAATATGGGGTAGAGGCTGGTTTGTCAATTATGACACATTTCACTCTCAGTTTTATGCATTTTGTAATGTTTTGTCTATTTTGCTTTTTTGTTTTGCTTTTGTAACAGATTTATACATGAACATATGTATATATGTGTCTCTGTTTGTGTGTATGCATATATTGATGTGTAAAATTTTAAGTGGAGGGGCACCTGGGTGGCTCAGTGGGTTATAGGTATGATTCTTGGTTCTGGCTCAGGTTGTGATCTCAGGGTCATGGGATCAAGCCCCATGGAGGGCTCTAAACTCAGTGAGGAGCTGGCTTGGGAATTCTCTCTTTCTGCCCCTTGCCCTCCTCACATTGGCGCCCTGTCTCTCTTTCTTAAATAAATAAATCTTTTCTAAAAAGTAAAGTGGAAGGAAAAAAAAAAGTCCTGAAAACTTGTAGGCTGTGGGTCAGGCTTGCTTCTGGGTTCACTCTGCATGCCAGTCCCATGCACTCAGAGATGCAGACCATATGCCAAGTTACTGAACCTCCCTGAGCTGTGGTTTCCTTGTATGCGAAACAGGGGTAATCATGGCAGCAGTCGCTTAGGGCTGTGGTGAGAATTTGAGAGTTCAGGCACACAGCTGGCACAGCGGCTGGCACAGGGCAGGTCTCACGGGTGGTAGAAACAATGGTAACATCAATAATGATGGTAATAATTATTCTTATTATTGCTGTCCAGAATCAGAGCCTGAACAAGAACATGGGTCTCCTGGCTGTCAGCACAGTGGGTTTCCCATCTACCACACTCCTTCTCTCTCTTGTTGGAGAATGACTTAGGCAGATTATACAAAGGAAAGAGAAAATGAGCTTGATGTGATGACAACTGCCTGCCTTCCTGAAGGGAGTTGAATTGCTGACTGATGACCAGATATAATCTGTTTCTAAGGTGTCACCCTGAGTGACCAAATATTATTCTTTACTATCTGTTGCTATTTTCTGTGGTAAATGTCATATGATATTACAGCTATAGGATGATCAGCTAAGAATGTAATTCATGGAAGTCAGCACATTTGCCCTTGTTGACCAACTCTGGGAAAAAAAAAAAAAAAAAGGAAAGACCTAAATCAAAAGGCAGGGAGTTAGAATGAATATTTCTTTTTCCTAAGTATTCCTGAAGGGGGTCACAGGCAGCCTGCCCTTTGGGGTCCTGGCCAGGGGAGAGTGCTGTACAGCTCACTCTGACTAAAATCTCTCCTTAGTGGAAAAAGAAAGATTTGGGTTTTCAGTGCTGTGATGTGGGATTCCTTGTGTGCATTAAATCAACAGCAAGAATTGTTCAAAAGGCAGACCTACTGAAGACTTCTGGGGAGATTCTCATTTCAAATACTCACAGTATGATTTCCATATTGGAGGCTGGTATTCTTCAGCATCTAGAATAAAAAAAGAAAAAAAAAATCAATCTGTCATCCTGAACGTCAAACTGTCAACATGTGTCTTCTTTGGAGGAACAACAGTCTGTCAGCAGTACTTGCATTCTGGTCCCAGGGGGCCCTCTCTGCTCATTTATGGGACAATTCCAGCCATGAGGAAGGAAATGCGCATGGCAACCCTGGTGGACTCAACACCACTCTCTTCAGATCACTTACCACGACAGAAATCAATTGCTTAACCATTTTCATAGAGCTCAGTAAATCAGAAAAGATTTTTAAAGCAATTAACTTGATTGTACCCTCCAGTAATCCTTTCAAACAGTATTTACTTAACTTGGCATAATAAACATATAATTTATCTCACAGTTTCCCATCAGACCTTTAGCCCATTTATTAAGACTTGAGGGCAAGACGTAAAGTGGCAAGTATGTAATATTAAATCTGGGAAGTTGTGCAACTCCTCCACCAACTGAACTCCTAAAATGACTGGGTCTGACAGCAGAGACACTGATGATTCAATTGGAATTGTATTATCTCCTTGAATTTACTCCAATGTGTGACTTAGGAAATTTCTAGAACACCTCTCAGCAATCAGAAGTGTCAGAGTGAAAGAGTTACAACAAAACGGAGAGGATAAAATTGTTATTCATCAATCTAGAAAACAGACAATGGGAGAAAATCTGCTTGTTCAGTCAATTCAACAATCCCCGTGCTGACAGCTGAATTTATAATTCTGACGGAATTATTAGAGCCGTCCTGAACATGTAGCTAAGGCCTTGGTAAAACATACTTAGCCTAAACAGCCAGAGGGGAGAATCCTTTCCCTCAAATCATGAACACTGAGCTGAGGGGAGCCTTAAGAGTTCTCTAATTCAGCACCTTTATATGAGGGAACTGTTTTTTGTCACTCTGTACCCCCAAGGCATCAGACAGCCATCCTCCTACCACCTTTGTCCCTATGCTACTGTCACATACTACTTTCATGCCAAGGACTAGATCTTCTCTGACTTCATGCACCAAGATAGTTTGAGAATTTTTCCCCTCCTGAGAAACAAATATGCTATTTATAGAAAAACTAATGCAAGAGTGGTGAACTTCCCCAAATCCTACTTAATTACAGTTGTGTAGCTTAAATTTAATTCTTTCACAATTAATGTCTTGCTCTCTGGGGCTCACCCAATCACAGAGGCAACTAAATGCCTCCAAATGCAGTTTCATTCAAATAAATCCATATTGTTAGGTCTGTATAGAACTTACCTATGGATAATCAGCCACATAAGTGCACACTCAAATACAGTGCATTAATAATGGTTTATGCTGTTATTCAAACTTAGTTTGCCCATAAAAGTGAAATGCTTAATAGTTTCATCAAAGTAGAACAATATCTTGTAATAGTGAGTTTTTACCCCAAACCGGCCACTAATTTCACCCTATATATGACAGAAACCAACTTTAATGAAGTAACCTGAGTATTTGTTTATAAAAACCATTCAAGTGAAATAAATCAAGTTGCCAAGTTTACAAAAAAATAAAAACATCTACACAAGGTCACCTCACCAGAAAAGTCAGGTCTTGTATGTTAAAATGTTTTTTGTTTGTTTGTTTTGTGTATGTTAAAATGTTGATGGCACTTTCAAAAATAGTTTTCTTTCTTTTTTTAGGTGAGTTTATTTTTGTTTATTTAAATTCATTTTAATTAACAAATACTGTACTATTGGTTTCAGAGGTATAATTCAGTGATTCATCAGTTGCTCATTACTTGAAGTGCCCTCCTAATGTCCATCACCCAGTTATCCCATCCCCCCCACACTTCCCCTCCAACATTTTCAAAGATAAAGATCAATACACACAAACACACACACACACACACACCCCAGATTGTATAGAAATGTAAATCCCTGAGATGCCATCTACACAAAGCTATAATGTCTTATGATTTGGGATGAGATTTGTTCTGTGAGGAAGCATAATCCCCAGACCAAGATGTGGTCAAGAATGTTTAGTACCTAGAGTGCAATTCTCTGCATGTTGAGGGAAGGTCCCCAAAGAGAAGCAGGAGTCTTCCTAATGTAGGTTTTAAATATAGCTCACATGCTCCACATAGATCTTCTAAGGTCTTATCTTTTTAAAAAGCTTTATTTATTTACTTGAGAGAGAGAGAGAGGGAGGGAGGGGCAGTGGGAGAGGGAGAGAGAACCTTAAGCAGACTCCCCACTGAGCATGGAGCCTGATGACGCAGAGCCTGACATCATGACCTGAGTGGAAATCAAGAGTTGGATGCTTAACTGACTGAGCCACCGACGTGCCCCAAAGGTCTTCTTAACCAAAGTCAGAAGTTTAGATTAAAGGATCTCTCCCTGTTCATTAGAGTCTTGCTGTTTTGTGAAAAACCTAGCATTTTGTTTCATCTGAAACACTGGCTCTGAACTTTATAACTTTCATTTAGGCTGCCCTGAATGCTACAGAACAATTTATTCCTTTCTAATTGCTCCTTGTTAGCAATATTACATAGAGGTGAAGAAGGCCACCTATAGAGACTAGAGATCATGGGGCTTCCCTGCTTAAAACTCTGCAATGTCCTCCTTCCGCATTTGGCATAAGATATACAAACCTTACTGTGGTCTACAAGATCCTCGGCCATCTGGTCCCTGGCTGGCTCTTTGCCTCTTTTGCAGACATTTTGCCCTTTTACACTTACCCAGAAATGCTAACTTTCTCTATTTCTAGAGCAAGTCAAGCTCTTCCAAGTCCCCAGCCATTGCTCTTGTGGACCTTCCACATAAAATGCTCTCTAATACATCTTTGCATGGCTGACTTATTCCATTATGTAGGGCTCAGCTCACATGTCACTTCCCAGGGGCCTTCCCCAGCAATCTTGTGTAAAGTAGCCTTCCCCCACCTCTGGTCACTCTCCTTCATAGCATTTATTGCTGTCTGAAATTATTTATTGATTTGTTGGCCTGTTATTACTGGGCTCATCCCACTATTAGCCAAACTCCATGTAAACAGGAATTTTGCCTCATTCACTCTTGGCATCTGCAGCCCCAAGACAGGTGCCTGGCATGTAACAGACATTCAAATAGCATGTGTTAAGTAAGAAAACTCTCAAGGTTGAAATTTTACCTCTGCAATGACTGGCTGAATAACTTGAAGCAGGTTACTTAACTTCTTTAAGAGCCTCCCAATACGCATCTTTGTAAAACAGAAGAAATAAAAGTGCCTACCTCCTAACCTATCTCTTAGAGTCACTGTGGGAATTAAATGAGATACGGGATTTCAAGTTCTTGGGACAGCACCCAGCAAATAGCAAGTTCTTCATGTAGCCCCACTGATGTCATCATTGTGTTGTCAGTGTTACATCACCCCCCTCTCCTGGTTCTTCCCAGTTGTCTTCTGTCCCTAAGCCATAGCCACGACTATCTCTATTCGTACCCCTGGATCTGGAGCCTGTAATTAAGTTCCAGTGCTGTTGTCATGGAAGGTTTTTCTTTCCCATTAAAGAATTCAAAGTGAGAGGCCATTTGTCATGCTTCGGTGGAACATCTATAATTACCTTGGTCTTAGAGACATGTTTCGCAAACCACTAAAGCACACTGTTACGAGACCTGGGTCAAGAGACAAGGCGCAAAATATTTTTAATATGTTGAAATACATCTTAAACTGCCTCCAACACTTCCCTACCAGCATGCACATTTGCCCTGAGTTCATGGAATACTTTTCAAAGCTCTACTTTACACTGGGATAGCCTGACACTTTTTTTTTTCTTTTTTCAAACCGGGAATAGGTTTTCTAGGTCATTTAGTTCACCTTCCTCATTTGGCAAATGAGGAAAATGAAACACAGAATGATCAAGTGGGCCTTCTCAAGGTCATAAACAAGGAAGAGGCCAAAGAGGGATAAAAGCCTGAAGCTTTCTGTCTTCCAGGCTTCTGACCCATCAGACAACTTTGCCAGGCATCCCACCCTCATTTATATGTATTGAATCAAGAAAAATACACATTGTATAGCAGGTTTGTTACATTGATTCTTGTGAAGCTTGAAAGACAAAATAAAGAAAAATATTAACAAAGAGGGTCAGGTTATAAAATAATTTAGTAAGTATAATCCCATTTTTTAAAGAAAAGATAGATATATATAAATTATCTATAAGGCTATAAACTCAATTATTAACAGTTGCTATAACTGATAGTGAAAATATAGGTGATTTCTATTTTTCTCTTCATTTTTTTCAGCTGCATTTTCTAATTTTCTGATTATATTGCTTGTATAAAAATGTAAATAAATAAGAAATAAATTCACAGTGCCAGGTGATTTTTCTCTTTTTTTTAAAATTTTATTTTTAGGGGCACCTGGGTGGCTCAGCTGGTTAAGTGTGGCACTCTTGGTTTTGGCTCACATCATGATCTCATGGGTCATGATATCAAGCCCCGTGTCGGGCTCCTCCCTGGGCCAGGAATCTGCTTGAGATTCTTGCCCTCTGTCCCTCCCCACACACGTGTACAAGTATGCACACTCTCTCTCTCGGATCAATCAATCAATGAGCACTCTGAAAATAAAGGAGAAGTAAAAAAGACCCAACAAAAATAATTCTTACAATAACACAGGCAGCATGTACAGTTTTAGTTCAGGAAGAGCTAAGAGTGAAAGCAAAAGAAACAAGACAAGGGCTTCTGTCGCAAAAGGCCATGCCAAATCCCTTTGGACCTCTTTTAAAGAATTTGTGAAATAAATGTTAATGAGCAATTCTAAACAGGTTGTTAATGAGCAATTCTAAACAGATACCTCCTCTCATGAAAGGGAGTGGAAGGAGAGAAAAAAGATAGATCTTTAGAAAAGTACCAAAATCTTACAAAAACAGGTCATAAGACCACTCACATGAAATAATCAATAAATAATCCAAACATACTAAACAAAAAGCAAAGCAGAGCTGGTTAAAGAGACCTGGAGGTGCACCTTAAAACTTGGAAGTAATCAAGAAAACCTTATGTGCTGAGCTAATTAACTAAAGTAACTAAATCCTGTTAAGTAAGTAACATAAATAACTAAACTCTGAGGAGAAGCACTGCCATTTTGAGCTTTGGGGGAAGGACAAAGAATTTTGGTGTCAGGGCATGGAAAGCTCCTCCACAGCTGAGACCCAAGGACAGGGCAACAGGGGCCATACAGAGCACTTGTCATAAAAAGTCATCTTTCTAGATTGAAAGTATCACAAAAATAATTTAAGATCTCCACTGTTTTTACTGAACTTAAAAGGAATACACATTGGTGAAAAACAGAAAAATTCCAACAACTGAAAAATGTATATCTTAGAAAGCCATCAACCTCACAAAAAGTACCATTAATCAATTTATGTGACTCTGCCTAGATTTTGTCCTATAAATGGCTGGAATAAAAATTTATAAAAATGGTCTCCTATCACATACACTGTTTTGCAATTTGCTTTTAAACTTGATGATATTCCCTAGGCATCTTTTCCATGTCAGTACACAGAGATCTGTATTGGCATTTTTTTTTTTTTTTTTTTTTTTTTTACCCTGTGACTTGGTCTTCCACTCTATGAGTATACTCAAATGTATTTAATTCATTTATGCTTGTTTCCAGCTGATGAACATTTAGGCTACTTTGAAGTATCCATTACTAAAAACAAAGCTGCAATGATATGTTAAATGCTGAGTGAAGGGTCTCTGTATTTTTTGTTTCAAAAGCTGTTAAAATAACCTTCCGTGGATGGCTCAGTTGGTTAAGTGACAGATTCTTGGTTTCCGTTTGGGTCATGATCTCAGGGTCCTGAGATGGAGCCCTGAGTCGGGCTCTGTGCTTAGCTCAGAGTCTATTTGAGATTCTCTCTCTCCTTCTGCCACTGCCCTTTCTCTCTCTCCCTCTCTCTCTCTCTCAAATAAATAAATAAATAAATAAAGGCTTCTGAAGTTGTATCAGTTGGAACTCTCAACAACGTGTGAACAAATGCCTGTATTCCCACACCTTCAATAACACTGGCTATCATCAGTATACATTTCAATTTTTATGCACTTAAGACTCAATTAGAAAATACACAGATAAGCTTAAGTGTGCATTTGCAGGGAAGCAAATGGAAGCAGAGAATGCTCCTGGGAGTGAACCTGTGGAAACATACGGCCATGGAGTGAGGTGGAAACACATTAATCCCATTCATTTTGGTAGCTGCAGCTGGAAGGCTCTAATCTTCCAGGCATTTTCAGCTCCAGAAATATGTTGACTTGGTGGAATCACCGGAGGAGCAAGTGTAAAGGAATTTGGGGACTGATTAATGAAGAAAATTTAGAGAACGCCATGTGCTACACTTGAGTAAGTGACAACTAAGGAGGAAACACCTGTAAACATCAAGGAGAGCCAGATTCCTTTGGTTGGCTCAGTGGTGTATGACTACACCAACAGAAAAACACATGTGGCGCCTCTGGAAAATGTGAGCAGTGAAAGATTCACCAATTTAGAGAGAAAATGATCTACCAGGAAAGCTGGAAATGACCCATCCTTAAGGATACTTCAAATAAATCTGCATCAGTTACTGCATGGGGCAGTGGGGGGATTATTTGGAAACAGAGGGTGAAAAGATTGGCCCCCTCCTTCTGCCATCCCCTCTCTCAGAAGAGCCAGGTCTCTGCTGTCACTTTTGATTAATTGATGCACACATTTGCAAATAGGCTGCAGTCAGTGAGCTCCTTCCAGGGAAGTTGGGTGGAAAACAGGTTTTTCAATCATACATGGGACAGCCTTGCAACGAGACCACAGTTCAAAATTTGTTGGGTGATTAGCTTAATGGGCCCAGAGTGGGTTGGGATCCAAATGAAATTGAACGCCGACAGAATGAGTAGTATGTCACATTTGTGCACACGCTGCAGTATGCCCTCAACATGCACGCTATGCCCAAGCTTGGGTCTTCAGAAGTCATGTGAAAGCTAGTGTGTAGCCTGTGGCTGTGGTCTTGTCAGGCCATTCTAGCCAATCACTGCCACACCTGAGCCGCATGATGCCCTGGAGATCATCCTAACTGCCACAACACATTGAGATATGGAGGCTGCTACAGAGCTTTCTGGTTGTCACACTGGCTAGGGAATACAGAAATGTGTTCTAATGCTTGCCACCTGTACACGTTCCCTGCATTCCCCTGAGAAATTAGATAACCATGTGTTCTCTCTGAAAACTGCTGCTTGGGTAAAGAATGAAGGTCTGGTGTCAATCTTACTGTGGATTGTATGTCAGAGATTTTGTAACTGATTTAGTCCTACTTACAGAGAATAATTAATAAGACAAATTCCAGAAACTAACAGAAAGTAGTAAGTTAATAAGACAAATTCCAGAAACTTGGCTGGGCCCCAAGGACAACGCTAAGCTGAGAATTTTCTGAAGACGATGAAGCTACTGAGGGCCGTGGGCTGGAGTTTGTGGTCACTAGAGGGCACTGGGGCCACACAGAGCTTCAGTTCTGGGCCACTAGTTTGTTATACAGAGCAAGAGGAGATTCCCATTCAACAGGTATTGACTGAGCACAATGAAGACCCAGACCCTGGGGACACCTCAGTGAATAAGGCAAGTAGGCTTATGGAGCTCTGCGTCATGTGGCCCCTGGCCCTCTCCCTGGTCATCTCATTTCTCTCTTTGTTTGCTCACTATACCTCAGCCACTCTGGCCTTTCATTCCATTCTTGAATCCATCAAGATCAATGCAGTCTTACAGCTCTCATACAATTTCTTTCCTCTGATTTCCACATGGCTGGCCTCATTAATATCTGGATCTCAGCTTAAATGTTCTGGCTCCTCGGAGATGTCTTCCTGGACCATCTTATCTAAAGGTGTCTTTCAGATAGCCTCTAATTCTTTGCAGAGTCATTTTACCATGTGAATTAATTTTACTATGTGTTTATTTCTTTGTTCAGACAGCACTATGAGAGCAAGAGCTTGTGCTTTATCTTGTTCTCTGAAGCCTGGGTCACCATTAGCCTATAAAGTACCTTTTGTGATTAGACAAAGGCATCCTTTTCAAGCAGGTTTGGCAATGCCTTGGCAATTGGACAGCACCTTTGTGTGAGAAAGATGCTTCCTCTGGGAGGCAGAGCCCTGAGACAGAGCACATGGCCTGGTAAGGAGAGTCCAGGCTGGGTTTAGCCCCAACTCATCCCTTGGCTGGGCACAGACAGCACAACAGGAATGACCCTAAATGTTGTATCCCAGGATACAACATTTAGATGCTCAATAATGAGAGGATAAGTGAAAGACAGATATTGTTCCCTGACTCAAAACTTGAATTCTGCTAAGGGATAAATAAAGAGACAATCATACAGCAAGAGGATGTATAGGAGGGTGTCTGTGGCAAAACTTGCCAATTTTTGGAAGGTTGAGTGGGGCTAGGGCAATTAGGCCCTTCCCATGCCTTGGTCAGTTACATCTGGCCTTCAGCAGCTCTGTCCAGATCTCCTTAAAGAATAGTCCAAGGGGAGTAGAGTTTAATGTGAAGGCTTATAGGATCCAAAGACTGAGAGAAACATAACTAACTGCTGGTACCATAGCACATTAAGCCTAGTCAGAGAGTTGCTCTATCACCCGGACATCTACTACAGTAGCCAATGGCAAAAAGTGCCTTTGTGGACAAACGGGCTCATGGAGTATGACTCACAGACCAAGGTATGGCCTGGAAGGACCAGAGGCTAAACAGAACATGGCATTCACAGCTAGAAGTGGTTTAGCCTGCTGGCTGAAACATAGACTATGGGGTGTGTGTGTGTAGGTTTCAGAGTACCTAAGAATTAGAGAGATAAGTAGGGGTCAGATAATTAAGGGCTTTTAAAACCATGCTAAGGGCTTACCTTTGTTCTAAAGGGAAAGGGAAATATAAACAGTGAGGACACAGGATCTAGATTGTACTTTAAGAAGGCCATTCCAGGTGCAGTGTGAAATAGGACTAGAAGGAAAGAAAATGAGAAGAGGGAAGAAAAGAGGGGGTGGGTGGGTGATGAGGGAGCTAGGCAGCAACCCAGATGGGTGACACGAGTGGTCTCAACTCAATGGTGACAATGGAGATGGAGAAAATGGGGGTGGATTCAAAAGGCACTGAGAAGATAGAATCCACAAGACGTGGTGATGAACTGGATGTGAACAGAGGAGGAAAGGAGAGAAAATCACACTGAGCTTGGACAGAAGAAGACAAATGTTTTTGGCATAAACAACTGGATGGAGAGTGATGCCATTCACAGAAACAAGGCAGACCAGAGAAGAAGTAGGCCTGGCAGATGGTGATGCATTTGGCTTTTTCCCTGTTGGAAAGAGATGCCCATGGGACAGCCAAGTGAACATATCTGGGAGGTGTGGAGTTCAGAAGAGAGAACTGGGCTGGGGATCTAGAAACGGAAGCCCCAACATGCAGATGGCTGCTGTAGCCTGAAAGTAGGAGACATGACCTGAGATGAGCATTCAGAGTGAGGACAGAAGGCCTTGGACAGAACCTCCAAGGAGCACAAATAGTTAAAGGATGAGAGGAAGAGGGGAATGACCAGGGACCAGAGAGATAGGGGAGAAACCACGAGATGGACTAACATGAAAGGTGAGGCCAGAGACATTTAGAGACCAATAGTGTCAGAAGCTGTTTGAGTGAGATAAGGACGAGGACCCACTGCTTCAGCAACAAGGAGGTTTTTGATGACCCTGCAAAGCAGTGTGGGTGGGTGAAATGGGGTAAGTGAATGAAAGTTGTTGAATAGAATCTGTGAGTATGAGTAGCTCTTCAGGCAGGTATGGCAGGGATATGGAGGCGAATAGCTCTCTCCAGTAAGGGGCCAAGCCAAGGGCCGGGGGAAAGAAAAAGATGTAGGAGCTGTAATTTGGATATCATTGGATATCATTAGCCTTTACCTCTTGCCAAACCACTTGCATGTCCCGGGTCGCCCTCTCCCTTAGGGCCCTCTCCCTACTTCCTTGCCCTAAGTTTCTACAAAATGCAGCTTCCTCCTGGCATGATGGAGCTGTTTCCTACTGGATAATTTCCTCCTTTATCATTCCCTTTCTGCCATTTCTTTAGAGACCACCCCACACCCACTACCTCCCTTCAGCCTAGAGGCCTGTCTTTCCTCCTCCAGCCCCCACCCCCACATTCTCCCTTCCAGCATCTGCCTGCCTCTTTACAAATTCTTTTCATCAGAGGAATGTCTTCTTGGCTTTCCTCCAGAAGCCCTTTTGGGCATTCATTTATTCATCCAACAAATATTTACCTAGAGCTTACAGCCTACTTGGCACAAAATACTGCACTAGATACTGGTGTAGATATGAAGGCAAGATGCAGAATCTAACCACAAGGAATCAGTTAGGGAGATGAAATAAAGACATCAACGCATTCATTCATTCAACAAATGTGAACTGCCTGCCTACTGGGCATCCGGCTCCTGGCCACAGGTGCGTGTAACTGGGGCACAAGGTAGAAAAGTGGCACATTACATAGCAAAGTTAGATCAAAAAGTGCTGTTGAAATGGACAGGGAAAAGGGATTATTGCACTCGGTTATTTCTTGACAATTATTCTTATATTCATCTCCTTCCTGAGGAAAGCATGTCTTCTTCCTTAGAGAAGACAAGTTAGCTATACCTCCAGCCAGATTCACTCCTATCATTTAGAAGAGCCACTTTCTTCTGTTATTACAACAGGGCATTTGTGTCTCTTCGGAAAAATAGTGGTTGGAGCAGTGATAGACTAAATTCTCATGAAAGCAGCTCATAAATCATGGTCCTGGCAATGTTACTACTGGCTGGGAAAGAAAGATCTCTTGGCTGTATTATATTGAGAGTCAAATAGAGAAAGTCCTAATGCAGAGATAGAGGAGGAAGAGAGGTTTTCTACCAAACCTGAAAAGGGATCTTTAAGTGCCTGGTACATTCCAGATTCTGAGGTGGGTCCCTTATAGTGTTATCTCTAATCTTTACAATTTTCCTGAATCATCTCTCGGCACATTCCCCATGGAACCACCCACCCACCCACCCGTCCATCCATCCATCCATCCATCCATCCATCCATCCATCCTTTCAGCAAATACTTATGTCCCAGGCACTGTGTTGCATGATAAAGATGACACCGCGAGCAAGGCGAGCCCAGTCTCTGCTTTCAAGGTACCTTCAGTCCAGCAATGAAGGCAAACATTAAACAAGTAATTAAAATAAACTCTGGAAAGTGTTATAATTGAGAAAAGTCCCCAAACTCTCAGTCTCCTGGGTGATGTGCAGCCGCTGCAAGATCTCTTAAATTCTCAGTCATGAAGCAGCTGCAATCTCGCTGCCCCGGATTCTCTGATCAGAGCTGTTCATTTGACCTGGAGGTCAAAAGCAGGATGCTGATGCCAACAATTCTGGTGAAGACATGCTTCCTGCCCTGAGGGAATGAGAGGACCCTTCACACGCCATAGAACAACCTACGTGCCCTGTAGAAGTGGTGAGGATTAGTCTAAAGGAATAGATGCCCCAGTATACCATGTCAGTGGGGGAGGCCCCCTCTCTACTCCTGGCCTAGCCCCTCAGTAAGTGAATTCTTGGGCTCTCTCTGGGCCTGTATTGTGTCCTGGGGAGATGGAAGTGATCTGCCTCTTGGCTTTGTGCCAGCCCTTGGGAGCACTACCCTAGAGGAGGAGGGCTGCCTTACTGGTGGTCTGGCTCTGTAGTACCTGGGGACAGGGAAGCCTGCTTGCTGCTGGGGTTCAGTGGTTAGCTAACAACCCTCCTGTCTGTCCCTGGTAATAAAGGTGACGTTTTAGCCCGTGTCTATTTTTATTTCTGCTTATTTAGAATAGGACTGCTAAATATTGGGCCTCAAGCAACCTGTAGCAGAAGGCAGCCTCCATTTTCCTAAGGAGAAGATTCCCCCCCACTCTGCCCCGCAAACTTTCTGAATATTTAAACTTATAAAGATATCAATGAAATTGTCAGGTATCTACCTGTAATATTTAATTCATTCATTTAATTATACATGCATATTTAAAATCAGGTATAACATAACCCACGGATTTAGAGATACTGCTTTCATCAATTTGCATTTTATGGAGCAACAATTTAAATTTTCCATGTGGGGACACCTGGGTGGCTCAGGGTGTAATCCTAGAGTCCCAGGATCGAGTCCCACATCGGGCTCCCTGCATGGAACCTGCTTCTCCCTCTGCCTGGGTCTCTGTCTGTCTCTGTGTCTCTCATGAATAAATAAATAAAATCTTTTAAAAAAATAAATATTTCATATGTATCTCTGGCACTTTTTGAGTCACCTAAGATATTTTTTCCCAAAGTACATCATACTATTTTTTACATTAGCCTTTTCAGAGTAAAAACTGCAAAAGTCCATATACGATGATGCCACTGGACGTCTTCTCAGCCCATCCAAGTGTTCACATGACATGTGAGTAGCTACCTGGCTTTTTATTCATCCTGCAGGTGGTCTCTGCAACACTCCCACTGGCCATACTGCTTCTTAAAGTTATCTTTAAAAAGTTTGGGACACCAAACTCAGGAGGCCCAGCAGTTGGGTGCCAGCCTTCGGCTTGGGTCGTGACCCCAGGATCCAGGATCAAATCCCACATCAGGCTCCCTGAGAGGAGCCTGCTTCTCCCTCTGCCTGTGTCTCTGCCTCTCTCTCTCTCTCAGTCTGTGTCTCTCATGAATAAATAAATCTTAAAAAAATAAAATAAAAAGTCTCTGTAGGGGCACCTGGGTGACTCAGGTGGTTAAGTATCTACCTTGGGCTCAGGTCATGATCCCAGGGTCCTGGGCTCAGGTCCCGAGGTCGGCTCCCTGCTCAACGGAGAGCCTGCTTCTCCCTCTGCCCCTCCTCCTGCTCATTCTCTCTCTCTCAAATAAATAAAATCTTTTTAAAAAACAACAACAAAAAAATAAGTCTGTGTATGGAAAAGTATGAAGGTGCTAAAAGGAATGAGATGGCGGATATGGAAGGCTCTCTAAGATGTTACATTTGAAAGCAAGGTACAGCCAGTGTAGAAGGTGCACAGCAGAAGATGGCTCTGGAAGAAACAGGTTGAGATTGGTGTGTCCCAGGAAGAAAGTGGGGAACTAAGGGTCAGGAGAGGCAGGGAGATCTGGTTCTCACTGTGAACCCTTTTATATCATTGGGATTCAAAGAAAAAGAAAAAATATTTTAAAAAGTTTATGTACAATTACATTTAACATTTGTAATTGGGACTCTCTCAAGGACAAAATTTCTCAGCCTCTTTTTTAAAAAAAAGTATTGCATTAAGGGACCTTTACAAGTGGGTGAAACTATCATTGATTATGGTGATTTCAGGTCTAGGGTCTCTTTTTCAGAAAGTAGTCGGGTGTTCAAAATAAAGGAGTTGAGAGAGAAACCCTATAATAAGAGAGATTGGTATAAAATAAAATTTCAAATGACACCCTCTTTTCTGAGAGAGAATTTTGGGGCTATATCAGAAACGGAGAGATATCTTAACCGCTACTGACAAGGCTTTCTTTACACGATGTTCTTAGGTGTTTCATGTGTGGTCTTATTTAATATTCACAAGCTTATAAAACATGGATTATTAGTCCTGTTGCATTGGTGAGTAAACTGAGGAGCAGTGAGGATGCCCAGGGTCACAGGGTTAATAAATAGTAGAGCTGAGTTTTCCCACCTAGGTCTGCTCAACTCAGAAAACCATGCTTTTTCCATGATAGAATCCTGTTTCTCCTACTGATCCCTGCTACATTCTGGGCCTTTCAGAAATATTATAACACAGGATTTCCCACTGAAAGGTGGGTGTTATTATTCCATTTTACAGATATGGAATCTGAGGACCACCAGGGCTGTACTTTGCCCAAAACTGGCCAACTTATTTGTACCTCATAAAAACAATACTATGTATTTATACCCAATGGTCATGTTCGGAAGGCAGACCCATCATGTTCTACCACAAGAATTAAATACATTTGCTTCACAATATTAAACCTGTTTACTGTAGGTCTAAGGTTATATTAATTCTGTCTTCATGTATAACTAACCTAAACTCAACCTTTTCCTGTCAGCCAAGTAAACATGGATGAGGCCCAGTCAGGTTGTCTAGTGGGGCTGATACTTGAGTCCTCCTGAGAACAAGAACCTCAAGTTTTGCTTTTCTCCTGGGTTTCAGCGCTCTGTGGTTTCTTATCACTGGCTTTAAAAGTAACATCTTACAGAGAAAATATTTCTAAAGATCACAAACACACACATACACACGCAACACCTCAGACATCTCATCAGCCATACCACACAGCGACAAAAACAGCGCAGGAAGTGCAACTGCAGTGTACAGGAAAGAGAGACGAGAGCGAACCCTTGAGAATCCAACCAATCCCTCCCAACCTGCAAGGTGCCAATTTAAAGCCCAACATGAAACTCTGCATGAGCTTGCATTTATCACTTGTATGGAGTGCGTGAACAGATACGTGCAGGGAGGAGGGCCTTCCTGTCACTGCTGAGGCACGGTGGGTGACAGCACCAGCAGGTCTACAATGAAAGGGTTAAGAAATAGACAAACAAAAAGTGGTCCCAATGATTTCTGAAGGAGAAAGTGTTTACATTACGTAACAGGGCAAGAAGAATAGATCCCCCCTTTCCGTCCCCCGCTGTTATCTCAGTGGTGCTTGTCTTCACAGCCCTTGGGACAGCTGTACCACGTGCTGGCGGGAGGGTCATATCCTCTTGCTGTTTGCACAGTGGCACGTTTGTCTTCCTAATCACAGTATGTGAAAGTTCCTGCTTCTACTACCAGAACCAGAACCCAAATATTAAAACAAATCTTTCCTTAATATTATCCTCCTGCCTGAGGCTGTCCGCACTTGCAAACTCTGCTTATCTATTTTCAGCAGCATTGTCGTAGGAGGAATAGTATATTTACACACCTGTGCCTTTATCAAAGATCATTTGTCAATTCCCTAACGTGTACCCACAACAAACATTTACCCCGTCACTCTGTTCCTGAGCCCAGGGTAGGTGCTGGGTGCACACAGATGAGTAAGACAAACTTCTTTCCTCAAGCAGCTCCCATTTGTAGAGGGAATAGAATTGACTGGTGTCTGTGGGATGGATGTGTACAAGTGCCAAGGGCGCCTAAAGGAAGGAGCCAGGCCCTTGGCAGTGGGGAACGAAGGTAATGAGGAGGACTTCACATCGGAGCTGGGCAGTGAAGGATGAGTAGGAGTTTGCTAGACTGTGTTACGGGGAAGGCGAGGAAGATAGGGGTAAAAGGGAACAATTGGGACATTGGTTTTGCTTCAGACATCCTGAGAAGGAAGGAGACTTCTTGGCTTGTATGGTGAGCGTTTCTGACAAAGGAATGTTTTCTCACAAAAGCTAGTTAACCATTTCCACGTGGAGTTTGTGCCTTAACAAAAGCCATCTCTCCCTGCCTGTAATGCATGGGCAAATACAAGAGGGACCAGCAGACTTGAATGGAAAGGCTACTTGCAATCTCTTAAGGGGCAAAGAAAGGGTCACAGGAAAATTCTTTAAAGACAACCCGTCTCCCCATTTCACTCTTGCAGCTCGCAGCAGAACCTCCACCATCGTCACTCCAAGTGAGTGTCTTCTGGCTTTCAGTGGAGTGAGATCGAGGCGAGGCATGAGCCCCAGGGGAAAGTCACCCTGGTGTCCCCCAAACCCTATGCTCCCCTGCAGCTTTACTCTCTTTAGCGCCTCCCAAAGTGGAGCTTTGTACACACCAGGTGCTCGGTTCATGCTTGTTTGACTGACCGTGTGGCCATTCCAGCCATCAGTACTGCATTTGCAGGGCAAGGTTCAAGCGAGGCAAATCATCTCCACTGTTCACAGTGCCCATGTGACCTGTCACAGGCTGGCTGACGGGACTCGAAAGGAAAACAACAATTGAGCATGTTGGAAGTCTCCTTCCTAGCTAGGATTTGTAGAGTGCCTTACCTGCCTCTAATAAAGACCACTAACTAGTGCAGCTAGGATTTGGCTGTCAGAACTCAAAAACTGGAAAAGGAAGAAGCAAAGAAATCAGCCAGAAATGACTAGATCTGGAGCCCCTAATTAACACAGTGAAAGATCCTTTATCTCCAGCGTCTGGGTCCAAGCAGTTGGTGGGAGCTCCCCATGTCCAGAGATGTGTATCCTCCGGCAGGAAGTGGGTGTTCCTCTGTGTGCCGACAGACCGCTTGTGCCAAGCTAGTCCTAATTTGCTGGGTCAAGAGGCTCAGCCTTCAGCAGGAGCTGTTTGTGGGTTTTTCATATGCAACCTTTGGCTTCTTAGGAATTGGTTCTATTTTCAGGATTCATCTGTTCCCTTGTAATAGGCTTTCCTTACGTGCCACCATAGTGACAGAGGACTCCATTGTTCCACTCCTGTGAGCACCACTGCCCTGAATAAATAATTGCGGAAAGAAGGTATCCTCTGATCTTGACCACCACTGAGCTTTTTACTATGGAATTTTAAATACCTTTCTAAATGCATTTAATATCACCAATATTTTCAAAGCTATTACACTCACAGTATGCTTAAAAGGTATCCACTGATGAAGATAACTTATCTCTCATACTTGGTAAATGACGCAAGGTGTCAATACTGTCTTTTAAACAAAATACAAACAGTATGTATACAGCTCCCCTCCACCCCATGCATGGGCTTCCTGGATCCACACAGAGGCATATTTCTGCATCTGACTCTCTCACTCTGCTCTAGTCCTTTGACCTTAATCTTTACCCGTAGGAGACAGATATGTGACAAGCATGAAATCCGATGGACATTTTCTAAAACCATTTCTTTCCCAATAGAGTTACAAGAAGAATGTTCCTAATTCCTCACCCATTGTAGCTTTGTGATGTCAAACTGACACAACTTGGTCAGAATTTTCTACACTCATCTTGTATGGTGAAATAGTCATTACGAGATTGAGTGTATTTACCATAGGCTTTTTAAGACATGTTTGAATCTTAGAGTGGGGTGCTCAAATCTACTGATTGTCAAAGGCCAGGTAATCTTCAAAATGTCAAGGATTGCCAGCCCCAGAGCACATCATCATTGGGTCCTTTCTCACTAGTTCACACGCGCTCATCTCATTCTCGACTCTCATCCATTACTGCTGAAAATTCAAAGATTTCTGCTACAAAGGCGCTGCCTCTGTTGCTGCTGGCTTGCAGGTAGGTTGGGGAGGGTGAGGGAGGAGGCATAAATTGTAAAACCAGAAAGAAGTCTAGGGCTGGAGAAGAAATCAGCCAGGGAAATGCTAGTGGTGGGAATAGAACATGTTCAGTATGAAACTGTGCCATGGTTTCATAAATTTAGAGCAAAATTCTGCTCCTAATTCCCAAATCTGCTAGTGCCGTTATGTTCATCCAAGTTGCTTCCAGTTTTTATTTTAAAAACTGCAAATATAATGGAAAGCCAGCTAACTTAGAGGACCCAATTCCATCTTTAGATTTTTCTATTACATTCTTTTTTCTCAAGAGGCTCCAATTTCTTCTTGACCTGCTGTTAGCTGCTTGTATCTCTCCCACTGACACCCTGTCATCTCTTCTCCCAAGAGTGGTTGTTTTCTCAAAATAAGATTCTGAGCAGGGTCCTGGAACTCCTTTCAACAGCAGCCCCAACATGAGGCTCATGAGGCCATGAGCTCAGAAAGAGTGGGTCAGGACCCAGTGGGAGAAGGCAGTGAAGAAAGTGGGTGCTCACCCCACACAGTCGGGGTGGACTTGCCCAGTTCTGGTGCTGCTCTGCACACCCCGGGTCCAGCCCTGACCAGGTAGGAACCTTAGCACACATCCCTCCATAGTTACTCTCTCTGCTCCCTACCTCCCTACCACCATTGGAGAGATAAGCAAGCCCCTCGCTCAGTGCTAAGGATGGAGGAGCAAGTGGATGTTTCTCAGCTGATGGCAGCCCATGCTTCCTTTTAATAAACACAAATACCTCATGCTCTTCCTCACCCACATTCTGACTCCTGGTGCAGAAGAAAGGACACCTTCCGGGCCAGAATTACAAGCCAAGATTGAGCTTTCCTCTCTGTAATTTGGATTAGCAGCTAGCAGGCTGTATTTCCTGACTGCTGACTATGTCCAGGCCAAGAACTTTACAATTACCTTTTCACTCAGCCTTCCAAGAACAATATGGGGTAGGCATGATCATTATAACTACCTTAAAAATATGCAACTAGACCCTCAGATAAAAATTTGCCCCAGATAGCCCAGCTGGCAAGAGGCCAAGCTGGGGGTCACACCTAGAGAGTTTCAGTCCCTTGCAAGCATTCCTGACTATTACTCTATGCAGCTCTTGGTTCGTTTTCTCCTTTTTATGGATATAAATCATATTGTACCATTCATATTTTTTTTTCAAATCACCGTAATCCTGGTTTCTTAAAGAGACATTTTGCTTATTGTCTTTCTGTCATCCCTTGCAATCAATCCCTATTCCTCAGCCAATTCAGTAAAAAAAAAAAACAAAAACAAAAACACTGTGTTGGCAACTCCGATTTCGAAGAGAAGAACTGATTCCCTGACAGGAGTGGCTCTTGTGTCTCCCAGGGGTCTTCTCAGTGTACGTGTGGGGAGAGGTTAAGTTCTAAGAAATGCATTACTTAGACTCTCTTGCTTCTGACTTCTAAATGGGTTTAGCTAATGGGAGTTCTGGATAGAAAGTGGGGGGAAAGGAAAAAGAGAGATGCTATTCCATTTCTCTCCCTGTTCTGGTACTGCACTGTAGCCAGCAGATATGGCCCTCCCCAATGACCAGAGACCACAGTTCTGCTCCTTGCTCCCCTTCTCAGGCTCCAGTAACACGTTTTTCTCCAGTTAACCTTTCAGGCCCAGGAGTGTTCACAGCTTCCCACTGCTGGCAATCCCTGGGGGCCTCAGAATCTCTTGGTTCTCTTGGCCTGCCTACTCCTCTGGAACAAGTCCCTTCATTAGCATCTCTTCAACATGCAGAGCTGAGAATGCTTTCTGTCCCTTGCCAGGATCCTGACATACCTTTTAGCATCCCCTAGACTTTAGGAAGAGTTAAAATACTCTGAAACAAGACCTGAGCAGGATTAATGTCTTTATTTTTTTGTAGGGCCTTTTGACTCACTTTTTATAGAATTAAAAATGTCCAAAGGTGGGAAGGGAGCTTTGATATCCTTCCAGTGTCCATGCCTCTGTTCCACATGGCAATGCAGGGAGAATTTCAAATTCATAAGCCAAAACAGTAAATTCACCTCCAATTGCAGCATTTAAATGTTGGTGGGTTAAATTTAGAAAATGAATAAACATTTACCCTTGATATGAACTGCATAATTTCACATCTGTAATGAACTTCCCATGCTATACCATATACCACTTCTAAAGTAACTCAATGTAAGGAAGCTCTCATCTGAGCTCTTGGGTTTTCTAAAAATAAAATGTAACAACATCACCAACTCCCCCCCTTTACTCTTTTGTGATATATTCTGAGCATAAGCAAGCCCTCAAAGTTTAGGTGGCTATTTTTCTTTATATAATATGCATGCCACAACTTGCAATTATGGGATTTCTAAGAACTTAAATGATATGTCCTTGATATTAAATTGACTCCTTTGTTTTTCACAGACACATACACAACACCCAAGAACATGAGTTTGTCTCCTGAAGGTCAACTAGGGGCCAAAATTAAATTCCAGAAACAAGTTTCAGAAAGGCCAACTTCGTTAATCCTTTATTAATTATAATAAATAAATGAACATCCACCTAAGAGGGGCATTCTCTCTTTCCTATGTTCTCCACTCATGGCAGATTCTCAGAGTAGGAACAATAATTTCCAATTATTTTCACACAGAAATTACCTAGTCTGACCCTGTGCACTGGGATAAAGCTCATTCAATTATGTAACACTGGTTCAAATCAGGCTTTTTAGGTATAATACTCAGACTACATTATATCTCCAGAGCCCATGACTGAAGAATTTTACTATAGACCACAATGCTGAACAAGGCCAGAGTCATTTTAGAAAAGAGATTGGCAAACATACTACATTTCAAGATGACTTTATGATACTCAAATAGAATGAGGTGGCACTAACTATTTTAATAAGAAGTGGATCAGATCATTAAATGTGATTAAATACATAAAATCTGGTTCTAGCCTGATAAGCTACCAATGTAGACACTTGGAAAAATAAAGAAATATGAAACACGATGCTTACCTTCAAGAAGTTTATAATCTGGTCAGGTTAGGACACAAAAAGAGAACCCTTGGAAATAGGCACTGAAGGGGAAGAAGTGAAAAGTCTGGACAGAGAGGGCTCTGGGAATTCAAAAAGAGAGGAACCACAGAAAACTGCCAACCGATTCCTTCAGAAAAAACATTCATTTCCTGAAAAGCAACAGTTCCTGTTTTAAAAAATTACAAGAGGAACTTTTAAATAACCCAATTCCATCAAACAATATGTTTTCTTTATTGCAGAGGTTTGGTGACTCAACACCGTAATATCAAAATGCTTGATCATCCAAACAGTGATTAAATACACTGATTTCTTGATAAGTTTCTATAGACTACATACACACGCTGCATTACTTATTACCGAGGTGGCAGGAAATCTACACAATGTGAGAATAGGCAGCCTTTAGTGAAGTGAGGAAAGTAAAATTATATTCTCTTCCCTCACCACATTTCTATTGATCTTCTTAGAGCCATTTCAGAAATGTAGCAAACAAATAATTTACACCTGATAAGAAAAGACAAGCCCTGAGAAGATAGGTGATCAGAGAAATGAGAAAATATTGCTGGCCGGCTCATCTTCTATTATGAGGGGCAGACCTTTCCTATGGCTGACCATTTTTCTTGCCTTATCTGAAGGCGTAATGCCAGCATGGAAGATGAGGAGGAGTTAAACTCTTCCTTTCTGTTTGCTGTCAACCCTCAAAATCTGCCAGCCCTGCTACTATTTCACTGTAGTGCTTAGCAAATTTCCATCAAACTTGGTGGAAACAGAAGCCATTCTTGGGTTTAGCCGGTGCTTTTCAAGAAAAGCACAGTCTCTTTGTCCCTTACAGGGAATCAGTTGTCCAATTCACTGTGACTTATTTGAACTTGAAAAGGAGACACTTTGGTCTACAGCGAATGACCCCAGGCAGTTGTGAAGTTAGACTGACTTCTAAAAGGATTCCATGTGGCCCTTCTAAGTGCAAGCATGATTTCCCAGGTAATTCATAATTAGTTAATGGCACCCTGAATGATTTTGAGCTGTCGTAAGCACCATTACTGTCTTCTGAAGAATCTAGAGATGTTTCTTGAGAAATGACAGCAGCTGTTAGCTTTATTGCAAAACTTTTCTTTCTATTAGCAGATGGCTGAATTTCTTATTTCCAATTATGAAAACATGTCTCAACTTGCTATTTTAGGCTATTGTAAGCATTTGACCTCCAGCATAAGGCATGAGGAGAAACAAGCCTGTTTACTCGAGACTTGGTTTATAAATTAGTGAATTGATTCAGGGTCCGGATGATCTCTATTCTGTTGCTCTTTTTTTTTTTTTTTAACTCAATAATACTGTACAATTTAAAAATGTCAGGAAATGGTAATAGAAGGGTGGAGGTTTTCCCTTGCCCAGTAATTATGTTCCAATATTAAAGTTATAATACACAAAATTAAAACTATGGTTAGTTAAATTTTTAAACTTTTTCTTCGTACCACACTGTTGGTAAAAAAACCTCTTTTATCCACGTATCTCTGCTTATCTATCCACATTTGTATCCTCCATATGAATTCAGCCCTAATCAAACTCTCAAAAAACATGCTTTTGCTGTGTCTCCATCTGGGTCTTTTTTGGCCAGTTATCTGCTTAAGATTAAAGTAAAAAAAGACTTTACACTAGAGTGGAAGAGACTAGCCTGCACTCTTGTAAATCTAATCTAAAATGAGTGTATACATAGGACAAGCAGTCTTGCCTAAAAAAGGAAGTATTTGCCTAAGTTGAATAAAGAATGACCATGTAGAAAATAAAATTCAGACTTCTTGGATTCTAAATAGGGAAAAGAGGGTCACTGCTAAGAAGATGAGCAGAAATGAAACCATTGCACAAGAACTGTCTTTATATAGCTGCAGCATGGAATCTCAAAGAACCAGAGCTACCATAGGTACCAGCTACCTCTGTGCCTAAGGAATCGCTTTCAGCTTTGTAGAATCGATGTTTGATAATCAATCAAACACCATGCTTTGGAGTGGTTATTTTCTCAGAAGGTCCTGATTTTTTAAACCTTTTTTTAAAAATCCACTTTTTCTGGATGGTTGAAGGAAGCACACGCACAAACACAAACACAAAATTTCAGCCTAAGGAATGAATAAAAAATAAGCCCAAATATCAAACTGTTAAATTCACTTTAAACTTTATAATTCAGGAAAGAAATGTTAAATGTGTCAAGTTGTAGGCGGCACTTAGGCCATAAACTGGTTATTATCTTCCAGTATTTATATGGCACTCCAGGTGCCTCACAACCACTAATTACACAATCCGCTGGCTATCCCAATAAGAGAGTGAGGCATCATTAAGCACATTTTACAGGCAGAGAATCAGAAGTTAAGGGAGGGGCTTCGGCTTACAATCTGTAAGAACAGAAGGTAGAAAAGGAATCTTCGACTTAGAATCCCTCAGTCCAAGCAAATGTCTTGTACAGTCTCCTCTAAAAATACCAAAGAGGCAACTATTGGTGTAAATTTAGAACTTTTACTACAACCGCGAAAAAACCAGAAGTTTTACCACTCTTCAGAGTCAAAACCAAAGTCAACACAAGTTGGTCCAAAGCAGTGGTTCTCAAATGTTCTCAAATGTTAGCATGCATCAGAGTCCCCAAAGGGCTTATTAACACACGAAGTTCTGAGGCCCACCTCCGGCTTTTTGGATTCAGGGCTAGGGCCTGAGGATTTGCATTTCTGAAAGGTTCTTGAGTGCTGCTGATGCTGGCCATCTGGGGGACTCTCTTCCAGAGAACTGACCATCCCTCTTGGGTCTAAGCACTTTCCCATACACCTGTCTCATCCCCCTTCCCAGGTATTATGTTCAGATTGACCGCTCCCTGCTACCTTTGGCTTTACTTTTCAGCCTCCCTATCCCTAGGCTTACTCAGTATGTCCCATAGACATAAACAAGGTCATGTAACAAGGTGATGAAGAGTCTCGGTTCTAGTACTGCCTCTATTCAGCCCAAGTCTTAGTACTTCTTTTGCTGCATCCATAAAATGGAGACAAAAATTATATGTGCCCCATACGTTTAATCTAAGGGTTAATCATCCACTAAAGCACTGAATGCCTGGCATGGAATGAGAACTTATTGAGAATGATCATTATTATCATCATATATTTATCCGACAATCATTTGTTGAACATCTACTATAGGCTCTACCAAGGGTAATGGTGATGCAATGACAACAAGTCCTCAATCCCCGTCTCAAGGAGTGTAATATCTAATTTTTGAGGTAGATGGAGGCTCCAGGGTCATCTATGTTATACCGTATGGATATGGCCCATTAGTAGGCAAGAAGAGCAGACAAACAAAACAAAGCAGCAACAATGCTCTGGTGAAAGCCTATGCAGAAGACCACTAGGCAAACATAGAGTTGTTCTGCTTGAACAGGGAAGGTGTGGGCAGAAAGTCCCTCTTCCCCATCTCTATCCCACTTCTTCTGAGGCTTCTGTGAGTCTTGCTCATTCAGAAAACCACAGAACCAGCCATTCCTCTCTTTTTGTTTTTGTTTTTTTTTTAAGATTTTATTTATTTATTCATGATAGACACACAGAGAGAGAGAGAGAGGCAGAGACACAGGCAGAGGGAGGAGCAGACTCCATGCAGGGAGTCCGACGTGGGACACGATCCCGGGACCCCAGGATCACACCCTGGGCGGAAGGCACGCGCTTAAACTGCTGAGTCACCCAGGCTGCCCCATTCCTCTCTTCTTAAAACTGACCCAGAGAGATGACACAACTTGCATAGAGGAAACCGAGTCAACTATAGTGGAAAGGATAGGATTGGATTATCATAGAATCATGCTCGGAATGACCCTACAGATGAATTTCAGCTGATCCAACTTTCTCATTTTATAGATGAGGATACAGAGTTCTCTGAGCCTATTTCAGAGCAAGTCATGGGACTATGGCCCAAGTCTCCTAACTCCTAATCTACATATCTCTCTGCAAAACTTCTTCTTCCTTTAGTTCCTGCAAATAATAGTCTAGGAATGGAACATCTCCCCCAAATGAAGCAGGATCGGGTTCTCCTCCATTCAGTGGAACCAGGTTAGGAGTCTCAGAAAGGGTGAATGTTTCAGCCCAGCCATGAAGGAGCAGTTAAGGGTGGCTTCCCTTGAAACCTACCCTCGCTCTAGAAACTGCCTGGGGCGGGGGGGGGGGGGGGCGGGGGGGGGGTACTGCAGGGGCTGAGTTAGCTTGGTGACCCTTCTCAAAGATATTTGCATTTTAATGAGGGTCACTTAAAGACTCAAAGTAGCATTTAAAAGAAATTGGTGTCTCATGACAGAACATGAGAGACTCCTAACTCTGGGAAACGAACTAGGGGTGGTGGAAGGGGATGGGGGTGGGGGTGACTCGGTGACGGGCACTGAGGGGGGCACTTGATGGGATGAGCACTGGGTGCTATTCTATATGTTGGCAAATTGAACACCAATAAAAAATAAATTTATAAAAATTTAAAAATAAATAAATACAAACATTTATATGTTCTCATTCATTTGGGGAATATAAATAATAGTGAAAGGGAATATAAGGGAAGGGAGAAGAAATGTGTGGGAAATATCAGAAAGGGAGACAGAACGTAAAGACTGCTAACTCTGGGAAACGAACTAGGGGTGGTAGAAGGGGAGGAGGGCGGGGGGTGGGAGTGAATGGGTGACGGGCACTGGGGGTTATTCTGTATGTTAGTAAATTGAACACCAATAAAAAATAAATTTAAATAAATAAATAAATAAATAAATAAATAAATAAATAAATGAAATTGGTGAGGCTTAGAATCAGAAGAACATCAAAGAAGACCTGGGTCATCTGCCTGACAACCCTGGTGTGATGCTGATGGATGTCAAAAAGACACACAATTCCTTTGCCAGTTGCCATTGTCTTCCCTATCTAGGAGAATAGTCTTTGCACTGCAAAGAATAGAAATATTGCAAAAAGGAAACAGAACCCCAGTGTGACATACTAAAGAGAACAACTAACTGCTCCTAATGAATTCAAATCTCTTCCTTGAATTTAAATCTCATACCTGCACTGTTGGCTCCGGGGAAATCTGCAAATGGGATGGGCAACTTGTTGGCAGAGACCTTTGAGAAAGACATGATCCAGGAGTGTGGGGCCAGAAGCAAGGAATTAAGCAAATGTCTCGATTTTTTTAAGAGATAAAAGGAACATTTTCCAAGATTTGAAGGTTGACTTGGAAATTGAGCCCAGAAATTATAAATGGGATAGATTGTAAAAGGAATTGATCATGGAGGTGCCATAGAAGGCAATCCAGTTTCACTAAGAACAACCCAAGTCACAGTAATGCCAGGAATTTCTTTCCAGAATAAAGTCACAAGTTTGGGATATGAAATAAAGTGAAGTAGCTAAGAGGGGCTTTTGCAAAGCATTTTGGACAAGGTTACAAAACACAGGCTAGAGATCAGTGCAATTAGGCAGATTAATAACTTGATTATTGACCATTTACAAAGGGCACAAAACGGTTGATGAAAAAATATTTCTTGGACTTATCCCAGGCAATATTTTTTATTAATGGCTTAAGTAAAAGCGAGAGCTTATCATAATTGCCTGTGTACAGGAGAACTAATTAAATGTCACTATATTTGTAAGAAGTATGCCCTTTCTCCCTTCTGGAATAAAGATCCAGAAATTTGAATTATGGCAAAATATGGGTTTAAAAAGATGTGAATAATCCAGCACCAAATTCAATAAAATTTAATTTAAGAGGATAAATGTAACTTTTTGCCAAGAATTTAAAAAAAAAGTCATTGCCAATGTTGGGGAGACTTGTCCTAGCACATACGGTACAGATGCAGAGGTTATAACTGGAGCGACTTCAGTAGCCATTATAGTATCACAAAGCTACCAGAAAACTCTGATCTTAGACTGTGCTAATGTGAAGGTGGCCATCTGCTTTGGTCAGACGACGTGGAGCGTTGCATGTGGTTCTGGGGCCTGCACTGTACGATATTGGGGAAGAACTGGAATATGTCTGGAAGACAATGAGGAGAATGAAAGGAATCAACCCCTCACAATGTAAGACACAGTTAGAGGGAGCTGAGTTAGCCCTGTCTCTGAGTAAGCATGGGGTATGTTTTCTAATAGCTTAAGGGCCAGATACGGACATGTTCTGTGCAGTTCAGAACTGCAGAGACATGGAATTAATGCAAATCCAAGGCAGCACTTTCTAACGGTCTCCAGTGGCTGTGTGATGAGGGAGTGTGTTCCCCACCACAGGAGATTTTCAGGCATGGTGGACAGTGCTTCCCAAAAGGGGGACACCCATCCTCTAACCAGGCTGGCTCTGACTCGGTTAGAGTTACCGACAGTATTTGCAGTAAATACTCTCTTTCTGGAATAAAGCCTCGAGACTTCATACTACCAGCTGAAAGACCTACTTCTCTGAGCCACAGAACTGTATCAAAATCCCAATAAAGCCCGTTTAATGATATGTTGGGATTATATAGAGCTTTCATCTATGGAGCTCAGGGCATTTTCACACCAATTATTGCCTTTTATCTTCACAATACTCCCACCAGGTGAGGAGGAGGAGGAAGCAAGTTTTATTTTGCTCATTTTGTAGCCAGGAAAGCTTGAGGAGATTTGGCAAGGGCTGTTCTGTCGTGATGGGAATCTGAAATTTGGAATTTGTAATCTTGTTCTTTCCCAATCTCTTATTTTAATGAGTAAAGGCTACATTCTACCTTTCTGCAGGACATTTGAAAGCAGCAGTGAACAGGGACTGGCTTAGAACTTTTGGTTCCAGGAAAGCAGGGACCCACTGGCAGAGACAAGCAGAGCTGTTAGAAACAGTGTGAGGAAAGCCATTTGACCGTTATTAGTGGTGAATTACAAGAAAAACAGGCTTGGATAGGACCCTTCTCCTTATTTTACCTCATTTTCTTCAATTATCTGAGGGGTTGATAATTCTCTGGGACAGAGGGCAGTTCCAAAAATGGCTTTTAACATCACATGAAAATATCCAGGGCTAAGACCACCCTATGTTATGCTTCTACCATGGTATTTAACACAGTATGCCTTAAATTAGATTGGCAAATGCTTCTCTGACTAATCCCTAAAATCTGTAAAGGAAGTGTTAAATCTTCCTTGTCCTTGCTTCAGGAGGTACAGAAGAGGGGGTAGGGGCAGAGTCTCTGAAACTAGACTGCCCAGATTCAAATTCCGTCTCTATTACCTAGGAGCTGTGTGACTTTGTGCAAGTCGGTCAACTGTTCTGTGCCCGGTTTCCCCATCTACAAAATGGGGCTCATCAGAGGACGCCCTCCCTCACAGGAGAGCTGTGGAGAATAGATGAGCTCATCTATGAGTGCCTGGCCCTGGGTGTGTGCTTCACCTGTTGGCCTCCGTTATCACTGCGCTGTCCGTATACGACAGAGCACAGCAAGGCCTCATCTTGGTGGTCAAAACCAATATACTCTCCAATTGCCTGCCATAAGATCCTGGGCTGTCTGCACCAGAGAGCAATATTAGGAAGGCATTCATAAATGTAGTGCACTGGTAACCCAGAAGTCTAATTTCTGCCAAAAAGTCCCCACTATTTTCCACCAGTGAAGATTTGCACCAGGATTGCTAGTAATCTGTAAGGATCTACTCTAGGCTGTTTTGTAGAAGAGATAATGGTGTTTGAGGAAATGTCATTTCTTTGAAAGATTTTATGTATTTATTCATGAGAGACGGAGAGAGAAAGGAGGCAGAGGGAGAGGGAGAAGCAGGCTTCCCACAGAGCAGGGAGCCCAAAACTGGATTCGATCCCAGGGTCCTGGGATCTTGACCTGAGCCAAAGGCAGATGCTTAACCGACTGAGCCACTCAGGTGCCCAAGAAAGGTCATTCTACAGCAAGTTTTAGAAAAAGCCACTTTTGAGGTGCCTAGGTGGCTCAGGTGGTTAAGTGTCTGGCTACTGGTTTTGGCCCAAGTCATGATCTCAGGGTGGTGAGATCAAGCCCCACATTGGGCTCTACCCTCAGCAAGGAGTCTCCTTCTCCCTCTCCCTCTGCCCGTGGCTTGCACTCTATTTCTCTCTCTCTCTACAAATAAATACATTTTTTTTTTAAAAAGCCACTTTCTGCCACAAGGGAGAAATTTACCTAATTGCTCCCAGCATTGGGTCTAATTTTAAGTGATTTAGATTCTGAAGTTTGAAAACAACTAAAGATGGGACCAATGTGGTCTCCATGGTTGCAAGAGACGCGCCCTTGAAAACAGGATGTGAGGCAAAAGGAAGAAGGTATACATTGGAAGGCCGGAGGGAGAAGACCACATGATGACCATCTGAGAGAACTCTGTCTTCCTCGGCCTGCAAGAAGCAATTCACAGAGCATTGGAAGAAAGAGACAGAGAGACACAGAGAAAGACAGACCCCAGGGAAATGTGCATTTAGGTGTGTGGCAAGACAGTTTTGATAACAAATCCTACTACTCCAATTAAGGTCTGTTGTCCAACTGTTGTTAGATGTTAGTGAGGACAGTTGCTAAAAGTTGCTCTGTTGGTTTTGACATTTCTTTAATATTTACTTGGCTTCTGCTCGTACAATAAAAGAATATTTTATCATAAAATTGCAGAAAATATTCAGTCACAAATCTGATGATGCCAGCCAAAAGCCACCTTGGCAAACTTCCATGTTACCCTTGTTCAGAACTGCAGGGTCTATCACCCCTGGTTAGCAGTGTATCTAAACCCCAGCGGAGGAGAGTGACAAATGGATATCTTCCCTGCAAGCAGAAAGTGCAAAACTCAGAAGCTAGTTTGGTGGCTCTGGGACTCCAGTCTCCAGCCTGTAAAGTCATGTTGTCCATCGGCATGGTGATAAAGAGCCACACTTTTGGTCTGACAGATGAGATGTGTTCTAATGCTACTCTATCACTTCCTGGCTGTATCACTTCAGGCAAATTGTTTAAGTTCTCTACATTTCCATTACTTCCTCTTTAATAGAGAAATCTATAGGACCTACCCCAGAGGGACTGGGAGGGCTCAGTGGTGTAAAAGGCTGAGCCCAGTTCCTCACTAAATATTGATGATCATCATTCTACCCATCAATCCTCCTCTTTACCTTCTCATGGAGAGTCACAAAAATGGAGAAATAACCAAAAGATAGGGGCTGGTGAGGGCAGGGGAGAGGAAGTTGCACAAAGGAGCTGGGCATTGCAACACTGGCTCATTCACCCTGAAAAAGCGAGATGTGACAGAGGGTTTGGTGCCACTCGGTTCCAGAGTAAACAAATGCCCAGATGAGCCATCGCCCTGTACAAAACTCCCAACACTGCAATATTGTGAACAGACAGCTTTAGGCACTCAGGGAACTGGAGAGAAATGCTGAAAATGAGTAGTTGTGTGGAAATGCAGACAAACTCAGCATCTCTACCTAGCGCTGCAATCCCATGCCAACCTACTGCTGTCTCCTAGGTTTATCGAAAGAACCCCTGGAATTGATCAGAAATATCTCACATCAAATTAAAATCAGCAATTTTGGCAGCTCTGTTATGTCTGAATCATGTCAGCAAGGACGTTAAACCACAGAGTGTCTGTGAAGGCACCATCCACCATGCCTAGCACCAGAGAATATGGAGAACTCCTTCATGCTAGTATGAAAATTAGGGCAAAATTGGATTTCTGCATGGATAGTTAAGGTGCTGAGCTGATTTCCACCTCCACACTCTCTCTCCTCCTCACCTCAACATGTAGAGACCACTCAACCTCACCTTGGAGCCCAGTATTTAACACTGTCTATGCTATTTAGCCAAGGAAGGTAGGCTAAGAATTGAGACCTGAATCCCTTTCTTCTTGTGGTGATTCCATTAAAAATGTTTTATGCAGAACTCCTAAGGAATATCTAAGAGATTATGATATTGAATGAATTTTAAATTTGCAGATTTTACACACACAGTTCCCTGTTTCTGCCCTAAACAATTTCCTGCCCCCGGGGCATCTGCTTCCCCTCTCAGCTCCCCTCTGTCTAACTCTCTTCTGTGTATCTAAGGGGAACGGCAGCCTCACGACTGACTAAAGCCCTGAGAACATGTCAGTTTGTGGTCAGCTCAGCTCTGGCACCGTATTAAGGGGGCAGGCTTTGCAGCAGCGGTAGGCACCTCTGAAAGCCTTGCCACTCACAAGAGTCAGACCAAACAAATTGATGAGAGACGAAATTTTTCCTTTCTATTTCATGAGATGATGACATTCTTCTGTTATTAGGCCCAAACTATTATGTTACTTGCAGCTTTCATGGAAAGGTAATAGTTATTTATTACCATAGAGAATCTGCTAAATTATTAGGATTATAAATTACATACAGGATGCTTCACTGAACCATTGCAAGTTTCTGGGCTTAATAAATTTGCAAGTGCCAAAAGGAAAAATAGAATTTGAATAGTCAGGGGAGCTACCCCAAGCACAAAAGGCAGGTGAAAGAATGTCTTTTTAGGGGTTCTGACTTTGCCCTTTTCTCACTGAATGTCCTCCCAGGATGGTCTCATCTACTCCCCTTGACTGCTATGGCTACATGGCTGTCTCTAACCCAGATCTCTGGACCGTGCCCTAGGACAGAAGTCAGCAAACATTTCCTGTAAAAGGCTGAAGAGAAGATATTTTAGGTTTTGTGGGCCACATGGTCTCTGGCCTCTGATGCATCTACTCAACTCTGTCGTTATAATATGGAAGCAGCCATAGACAATATGTAAACCGATAAGCATGGCAGTATTCCAATAAAACTTTATTTGCAAAAACAAAGAGAGGGCAGGCTTTGGTCTGTGCAGCCATAGCTTGTTAAGCCCTACTCTCAGTTCCAAATGCCTATTAGATATTTCCATCTGCGAATTCCCATAGCTACCTCAAAACTCAACATTTAAAGGTTAGACACATTCTCTTCTACCCCTAGTCAGCTGTAAACACACCATTGACACTCATGTGCTAACACTAGGACATCATCCACATTCCCCACCCTGGCATCTCCCAGTCAAGCACAAATTCTATGAACTCTAACTTTCACTATGTCTCATATTTCCTTTCCAATTATATGTCCCTTGAGTGCAGGGACCATGTCTTACTCATGTTTGTTCCTATCTCTCCCTTCTATTGTTTAATGTCGCGCATGTGGAAAAGGCTGCCAAGAACACTCACTGAATGAATGGACTGTTGTAACAACTCTAGAGCAATGTTTCTTCAACTCTGATATCCATATTATCACCTAGAGACTTTGTTCTGCAGATGCTGATTCAGTAGGTCCCAAATGAGGTCTAGGGGGTCTATATTTCTATCACACTCCCAGGATGCTGAATACTGCTGGTCCCCAGACCACGTTTTGAGTAGCAAGAATCTGGGAAACACCCTTTGATCCTAATGAGGCATGTACAAAGAGATTTCTTCCTCAATTTTGATGCATTTGTTGATTCATTTCCACGGTCATTTCATTAAATCATTACTTGTACCTATGCAAAACTCTAGAGAAATTAATAAAAAGGCTTATGACACCAAATGACTTTAAAATTTGCAGTTTATCCACATTTCCATTTCTATGCATCAGACTATTTGCTGCTTCAATTACTTCCTCCTTCCCTACTTATTCCTATCCCTCAGTGCCCACTTAATTTAAGCATAACTGTGCTCATTATCTGTGTAGTGTGGTCCTTCTACAGCTGCTCTGCCAATGCAAGTCTTTCTTATCAAGATGTGTTACTTATCGTGATTGTGCAAATGTCTAAAACAAATTATTATTGTTTAGAAATTCAAAAGAACAGTCTGTTTTCCCAGAACTCTAGTACAATGACCAAATTGAAACCTCTCTTCAGGCTACCTACACTCCTTTTTATAGCAACAAAACACTTTTTTATCAGCAGAGCAAATAATTGTTTACAAAGCCCCAGGGACCACATGATTGCCCTCCCCCCAATTTCCCCTAAGGTCCCTCCCCACCAAATAGGAAAAAGAAGAAGTAAAATATACGAAGGTGATGGGGAAGGATCCATATTCTGTGAAAGCTGAGCTATTTGCTTTGGCAAGTCAAAAGTATGATCCTGACATTGTGGCAAAAATCATATTTCTCTGTATGAATTCAGTTAAGTTAGATATCACACTGGGACAGCAACCCTGGCTACATTCAACTTTGCCTGGAAACTGGCTTTTAGTATAAAGATGCCATGGGTCCATAGCATGTGGGCTAGTCTAACCAAGTAATCTCAGAATTTTGGATAATTATATCTCCTCTGACAATGTCTAAGGATATTGAATTGTGTCAGAAAATAGGTGTCATAGTGAGTATGTGGTTCTAACTAGACTTCTTCACTCTCACTACTAAATTGTAGTAAAATGCACTATAATCAAGTCATACTGCATAAATTGCACTCTCTATATTTATTTCCAATGAAGAGAATCAAATTGCCATACCTGAAATTATAGAAGAAAATGATCACAAAAGAATGGCAGTTTTATAACTGTTAAACAATGTATAGTACCTCTGTCTTAGTCTGTTCAGGCAGCTTTAACAAAATGCTACAGATTGGGTAGCTTATAAACAACAGAAATTAATTTTTTTGTAGTTCTGGAGGCTTGAAGTACTGGATTAGGGAATGGGCTGAGTGAGGGTCCCAGATTTCTTGCTATGTCCTCACAGAGTGAAAGGGAACTAGGGAGCTCTTTGTCAAGGATTTAATCCCATTCATGAAGTTTCCACCCTCATGACCTAATCATCTCCCAAAGGCCCCACCTTCTAACACCATCACATTGGTGTTAAGATTCCAATGTGTGAATTTTGGGGGGAGACACAGACATTCAGACCATAGTGACTTGATTTCATCATGCATTAGATATATGGCAAAAATTCCTATTTTCCAAAATCTGAATGACCAGAAAGTGCAAATAAAATGTGTTCGGTAATAATTGGTTTTCATGTTGATAATTCTGGGGAGCTGAAAGATCCTGAAGGATATTCTTAGTCATCAGAGAAACATTAAGACTTAGGGAATTCCAGAGCTCAAAGAGACTGGGGGCTCACATGGTCCAATCTGCACATGTGACAACTATGTCCTGAATCCAGAATTCACTTGCCCAGTGAATGGGTAACAAGACAACCCAGTTGTCCAGTTTTACCCCCATGAATGGCCTTTGCAGTCTGATTGAATGGTGCTATGCATCATAATCTTTTATATGCTCAAATTTGTAGAAATTTTGTAATTCATATGTGGACTGCCCTATCTAAAATTTCAACATCCATCTTGATGTTCCAGAAATCCCTTCCTGCTTTATCTCTTTATTTCTGGCATTCTGACAAATTTTTTTGAATCATCTGTCTCCACCATTAGAAGGTAAGATTCCTAAGGACGAAGACTTATTTCTTTTATTCACTGCTGTATCACCTAGAGTAGCATCCAGAGGTCAATAAATACTAGTTGAATGAAAAAAATGAATCATGTATGATAATCCTCAAACCTATCACTGCATTATCCATTTTTTTTTTTGTCATCTATGTGACATTTTCCCAGAACCTCTGATGTGCTAGGCACTTTACAAGGCTGAAGTGAACCTCAGAGTAATAGGTTTATTTTATTCATTCAGGGATCTTAATTTAAAGTGATTCTATTATTGTAACCTCCTAATGCAATGTCATTGCTTATCAGCTTAATTCTGTAGACTGTACATATACATTGCTCCCAGAAGGAATCATTTTCACCTTCAGCCAGGAGTTAGGACTCTTATGATTCAGCAATCTGTTTCATATGAGAGGGAAACTGCAATTTGGGGGCTGGCCTGCCAAAGCTGAGAAAGATGGAGCAGATCAAAATAAGCATGCTTTGCCAGGCAGTTTTGACATATTCTCTCTCAGACATACCCGTTACAAAGTAAAGCATCAGAACTTTGAGAGGATCCTTGAATTAGAAGCATACTTGATACCAGGTATCTCATCTACTATACTTGCTTGTGAGGTAATCAGGAAAGTAGAAATTAACATATCATCTTCTAGGAATATGATAAAGTCATAATTCCATAAGAATTTAGGAAATTTTCACAATTGAATGCTAAGTTACTGTAAAATTTATTCTATATTGAGAATGCTGATATTTAAAACTGGAATTCGGGGGCGCCTGGGTGGCTCAGTTGGTTAAGCGTCTGCCTTCCACTCAGGTCATGATCCCCAAGTCCCAGGATTGATCAAGCCCAGGGCTAGGCTCTCTGCTTAGTGGGGAATCTGCTTCTCCCTCTCCCTCTGCCTCTCCCCATGCTTGTACTCTCTCTCTCCCTCTCTCTCTCTCTGTCACACACACTCCTTCTCTCTCTCTCTTTCTCAAATAAATAAATAAAATCTTAAAAAAAAAAAACTTAAATTCACTTTGAGGGATTTGGTGGCACTTAGAACTATCATGCCCACGTAATCCCACAATGTTGATTTAATCAAGTGACACTTTATGGTGAGGATGCCTGGAATTATACCATCTCAGAATAGTTTATAAGAATGCAGAAAAATAAAGGGCAGTAAATCTTAATTATTCATCCTTCAATGCGAGGGAAAATATTTTTAAAAATTGTTTCTGTCTTTAGATTCCTACCTACTTCTCTTGGTTCACCTAAAATGGTCATCTCAAATGCTCCAACTCTCACCTAACAAGAATTTCCACTTCTTAGAATTTTCAGTCAATTAATATTCTGTGCATATCTCATTCCCCAGACCATATCAACATCTCCGTGGGGACAAGAGCCACACTGTATTCATCTTCATCATCCTGCTTGGTTCTCAGCCCAGGCATATTGTATATAGTTAATCACTGAGAAATATTTGTTGAAAGTGAATGATTAGAATTTTGTTGTTGGTGATGTAACTTTCCAATTACTCTTCCCAGGTTAATATTTTTTAAGTTGTATTTTATTTGATTTTTTTATTTTTTATTTTTTGTATTTTCTTTTTAATTGTGTTAAAGCCCACATAGCATGAATTTTATCATCTTTTTTTTTTAAAAAAAGATTTTATTTATTTATTCATTAGAGACATAGAGAGGCAGAGACATAGACAGAGGGAGAAGCAGACTCCTCACAGGGAGCCCAATGAGGAACTCGATCCCAGGACCCTGGGATCATGCCCTCAGCAGAAGGCAGACGATCAACTGCTGAGCCACCAAGACATCCCTGAATTTTACCATCTTAACCATTTTTAAGTATACAGTTCACGTTATTGTGCAACTAATTTCTGGAATTCTTTTCATCTTGAAAAACTAAAACTATATACTTATTAAACAACAATTCCCCATTTCCCCATTATCCAGCCCCTAGCAACCACCATTCTACTTTATGTATCTGTGAATGTGACTACCTAGGTACCTCATATAGGTGGAATAATACAGTGTTTGTCTTTTGGTGACTGGCCTATGTCATTTAGCTTAATGTCTTTGAATTCATCCATGTTGTAGCATGTATTAGAATGTCCTTTCTTTTAAAGGTTGCACGATATTATCACATTTATATAACACCTTTGTTTATCAGTTCTTCTGTCCGTGGACCCTGGGTTGCTTCCACCTTTTGGCTACTGTGAATAACGTTGCTATGAACATGGCTTGTACAAATCTCTCTTTGAGATCCTGCTTTTGATTCTTTTGGATATATACCCAGAAATGCAACTCCTGGATCATATTGCCCATGGATATTATTAACATTATTTATATATTATTTAGTTTATAATATTAACATTAGTTTACATGTTAGTTTATATATAGTTCATATTTATATATTGGTTTATATATTAATGAGTACTAGGGATAAGAGATGACAAAGAAGGATTCCCAGAAGACACTAGGCAGGATGACTATAATCAAATAGGGAAGGCACCCCTTGGACAGAATGTTGAGACCCTGTGACTCTGAGGGGCTCTTGCATTGGGTACAATTTCCAAAAATGAAAACATGCATAGTGAGTTATGTCCCATAAACTACCTTAAGACTGTATTATACCCTAGTGGAAATAAGGTAGAGATATGAAGAGCCAGAGGGGACAGGAGGGAGAGATCAAGAAGCAGGTATTAACAAAACTTTCTGGGAGAAATGTTCCCAAGTGGAGCATCATAGTAATGAATGACTTTGTGTTCAGTAGGCTTAATCTTTGCTTCTGGCTTGGCTAAGTACCATGGTCCAAAAGACCACACTTTTCTACATGCATGCTTTCCCAGACTATAGCCTCGCCTAAATAATGGGCCATCCCTGCTTAGCAGTCTGCAGAGTGCTTGACAGAGGATGGTGGGGCTACAGGGGACAGTAAGGCCTCAGGTGGGGCATGTTTCTGAGAGTGAACAGACACCTTTGGGAGCTCAGCCAGCAAACCATTTGCCCCACCTGCTTTGTGAACATTTTGTCACTATTTCATGGTCCCTCTGTTTCATGGGAATTCTAGGACTGTGGGTGTTTCTCCTCCAACTCTTCTTAAGATGGGACTGTTTGTTCTTGGGGCAAAACCTGAATGTAAGCATTAACCCAGCAACTGAATATATGTCAAGAAGGCTGAGGAGCACAAAAGGTTTGGTAGTGAGCAGGTCATCAGTGACTTGTGAGCTGATTTTGTGAGGCTCAAGTCTAGTTGCAAATGGTTAAAATGCTGATCATGTTTTTGGAATGGAGTTTGATAAAAAGAATACTGCAAATGATAAGGTTCTGGATATCTGAAATCCAATCATTCAAGATACAGGGAATCTACTGATAAATGCAAAAGCTTTCTGTGGCCGCACTATGGCCATTAGAATTTAATGCAGGATCTAAGGAATGAGTAATTTCCATTTGTAGAGATTGGAGCCTGGGGAAGAAAAAATGAAGAAATAGCATATTCTGATGGTACATTTTTAAGCTAGTGTTTTGCAAGTATAATAGGTTATTTCTATTCCTGTAAGACTCCATTTGTTTTAAAATAATGCCATTATTTGGGAACAGTCGAGTTCCTTAATACCCCCAATTACATTTTAATAAATGGAACCCCAGAAAAACGCATTCTTCAAGCAGGAGAAGAAATTTTTTTTCAGAATTCTCTCTACATAAGGTGGTAAGCATCACGTTGTAGAACATGCTCTTCTACATGTTCTTTATAGACAATTAATCCCTTTGAAGCTCTGCTTTATTATTAATAAAATGGAAATAATCTCTCGACTGTGAGGTTCCTCGGACTGCTAAAGCTAGCCTCTCTTCTTCCTTCTGCCCTGAAAATGAAATCTACAGCCCTTGGTGACACAAATTTTGGTCATATTAATTCCTCGCCATGTTTACCCTTCAAGTTGAAAAAGAAAATCACATGTTCTGTATGAGATTTGATCCACTGTTCAAGAATACAAATCTGGCATGGTCGAGGGAAAAGGAAGGTAAGAAGGGATGGCAGGGAGGAAGGGAGGAATGGCAAGAGGCAATGAGACAGTTTCACAAGAGAATAAGGGGAGAAAGTAGAAAAAGTAAAAATTATGAGAAAGAACATAAGGAAGTGAAAGAAAGGTGATATTTTCAGATACGCATTAAAGTTTCAAAAAATATATTTCAAAACATCAGGTTGTCAGGATTTGACCACTGATGGATCAATTACATTTGGGTGCAGAGCTCTGATATGACAAAGGAAGGGCTTGTATTAATGTCGAGTACTGTAGTTGTCACAAATCATACCCCCCAATTTAAAACGTAATCTAGTGAAATATAGTCTCATAAGAATTAAAAATGTCATGTAAATAATTCCTGAAACACCCAACTTGACCTTGACATTTTCACTATGGACAAAGTCACCCTCCATTCCCCACTAAGGGCAGGAATCTTGATCCATTTTGTTATCTATTTATTTTAGATGCTTGATGCAATGTTTGACATGTGGTAGAAGCTCATAACATACTCGTTGCATAAATGGTCATTCAATCAATATTTATTATGAGATCATGATAGGCCAGCTCTGAGTTTAGCACCAAAGAAATAAAGATATATTTAAAACATGATAAAAAGCTTTCACACAGGGAAGGAAACCATGGACAAAATAGAAAGGTAACCTATTAAGTGGGAGAAGATATTTGCAAATGATATGCCCAATAAGGGGTTAATATACAAAAACATTTAAAAACTTAAACAACTCAACACCAAAACACCACAAATAATCTGATTTAAAATGGACAGAGGAACTGAATAGACATTTTTCCAAAGCAGATATGCAGATGGCCAACAGACACATGAAAAGATGCTCAGCATCACTTATCAGGGAAATGGAAATCAAAAACCACAATGAGATACCACCTTACACATGTCAGAATGGCTAAAACAAAAACCTCAAGAAATAATGTGTTTGTGAGGGTGTGGGAAAAAAGGAATTCTCATGTACCGTTGGTGGGAATGCAAACTGGTGCAACCACTATGGAGAACAGTTTGGAGGTTCCTCAGAAAGTTAAAAAATAGAACTACCCTATGACCCAGCAATTGCAGTACTAGATATTTACCCAAAGAAAATGAAAACACTAATTTCAAAAGATACATGCACCCTGTGTTTATTGCAGCATTATTTACAATGGTCAAGATATGGAAGCAACTCAAGTATCCACTGAATGGGTAAAGAAGATGTGGTACACACACACACACACACACACACACACACACACACAATGTAAGATTACTCAGCCATAAAAATGAGATCTTGCCATTTTCAACAACATGGATGGACCTAGAGGGAATTACATTAAGTAAATTAATTCGTTCAGAGAAAGACAAATATCATATGATTTCACTTGTATATGTAATTAAGAAACAAAACAAATGAATAGACAAGAAAGAACAACCAAAAAAAGAGACCAAAAAATAGCTTCTTAAATATAGAGAACAAACTGTTGGCTACCAGAGGGAGGTCAGTCGGGAGGTGGGTGAAATAGATAAGGGGGATTAAGAGTACCCTGATCTTGATGAACACTGAGTAATTTTAAAAAATAAATTAAAATTGGGGTGCCTGGCTAGATCAGCTGGTAGATCATGTGGCTCTTGATCTCACGGCTGTGAGTTCAAGCCTCATGTAGGACATAGGGTTTACTTTAAAAAAAGTTAAAAAAAAATAAAATAAGATAAGCCTAATAAAACCTGGTTCCCACTTCCACAATGTGGTAAGGGCAGAGAGACATGTGAAAGACATAAGTAAGAGAAGCAGCAGCACATAAATATGTTAAGCATGGAGATGCTGCTGAAGCTGCATTTCCTGGGCTTCACCCCATTCTTGCCAGTTTCTACCTGTTATGCCTTGGTCAAGTTTCTTAATCTCTCTGTGGCTCAGTGTTCTCATTTGTAAAGTGGGGTTATCACTCTCATGGGGATTGCAGAAATTACTATGGAGGATGTGTGAAGTACCTGATAGAAAATAAATGCCAAGAAGTGCAACTGAAAACACAGTAACAATGATAAAGGGGCGGGAGGAAGTTTTGGAATATGACTGTGGCCTTGAGGGTGGTGATGGTTTTATACTGACTCTTCAAGTTGTATACATTGAACATGTACAACTTTTTGCATGTTCATCACACCTCAGTAAACTGGTTTGTAAAAAAGAAAGATGTGCAATAGGCATTTAAAACGTCAGAACAAAGAATGGGGCGTAAAGAAGGATCGATTCTGGGACCAGAGGTGGCCACTGTCAGGAAAGACTCCCAGAGAACACCTGCCCTCTTGGGGGGGGGTCTCCTAATGTGGCTCCCCATTTGCCAGGCTGTCAGAGGACAGGCTGGCATAATCCAGAACAATGGGAGCCCAGGCCTGCCTGGTGGTAAGTCCCATCAGAAGATGACCCGGGACACAACTAAAGCAATGGTGGTGGGAAAGTGATGCAGACAGTGGAGACCAAAGATGCCGAGGAGCTTAAGCAATGCCAGTCCCCGGGGAGCTACAGTCCCTTGTTCATGTGGGCAGGAGGGAAAGGGGGAGAAAGGGTGAAGGATGAGGTTGGGGAATAAAAACAGAAATGGGGCTATTGGGCTGCTTTTTATTGCTCCTCAATGACTTGTTTTGTTCTTTAGTCTTCTGTCAGTAGTCACTTTTATATAAAAGTGTTTATTGGAGGAGTTAGTCATTTAAATTGTGAACAACATTATAGATTTTTATAACCTTTTTCAAAAGAAATACGTGTTCATTACAGGAGATTTTTAAAAATACCATTGGGCACTAAGAGTAAAAGAAAACTTCACCTCTTATCCCATTGACTACAATGACTATTCCGTTTTGATCTTTATCCTTCTTATCATTTATATATTATACATTTAAAAAGTTTTTTAATTGCAAAAATGAAATCGTATGGTGTCCACTGCTTTACAGCCTGATTTTTCAAAATTAAATGTGAACATGATTACATGTCGTTTAATATTCTTCTACACGATCAATTTTAACGATTTTCAAGTATTTCATTATATAGATGTATCATAATTTATTTTTATCTACTCCCCTATGTGAACATTTAAGTTGCTTCCATTTTTTTTCTATTACTGAGCATTCTTGTGGATGCATCTTTGCACACATCCTTGATTTTAGTGTTCATCATGTATTTCATCTGCACAGTAAGTCAGGATGAGGGAAGGAAAGTGAAGTAAATACATAAAGTAGTTGATTGTAATCTTCACAGGAATTACTCCAACCACAAGCCCCTCCGCCCTGGAAAGGCCATGTGCCTGCCCTAGAGGGGCTGGAATGGGGTGGGAGAAATTCATTTGAAGTAGGGAGCATCTTGCTTGACCACTGATTCCAGGAACCAGCACTCAAGCCCCCCACTCTGCTATGTTGACAGAGCCTGGCCAGTTGGGAACCATACTGGGGCAGTGTCGCTGAGCCAGGCAAGATGGGCTTCCCCTTTGTCCCCCTCCGGGAGATAGGCAACAGCCTAGCCTTCACAGCAAAGGCTAAGGCTAAGCATGACATAGCATCCTTCCTTAGAGCCCTGTACAGAGTGCAGGAGGGGTAGCCTTGGATTGGGCATTCTGCATCTCTGCTGCATATCCTAGCACATGCTATGCCAAGAAAGGACAGTGGCAGTGGGAAGGAAAAGGAGGAGCAAGATAAGAAAACTCATTCATCTGAGATGGCATGATCCCATCCCCTGGGCCGCTCTAAATATATCGATAGAGGAGGGGCGGGGAGAAATGAGCACGTGGTTTGGCTTCTGTGAGTGGAGAAGGGCCAGACAAATTAGGAGGGTGTCTGAGGGGTTTGCACCCCACTCAGAAATATAATAGTAGAATAAGCCAACAGAAAAAAAAAAAAAGAAAAGAAAAAGAGCACTGCTTCTCTCCAGTGCTCATCTGGAGAACTGAACTAAGCTAAATTGGGCTAAAACCAAAAGAGCAGTGCCATTCCAAACTCTTTTGAATCCCGGTACAAAGTCTATTATTTTTAACTCAAAGAGAGATTTGGTTTGCTTTTTAAAATGTATTATTGTAAAAAGTCTATGGCCTATTAGTTCTGTATTGCTATAATAGTGGCTACCCTCCAGGTAAGGTCTCTCCCTCTCTTTTTTTTAAGTTCTCTTTTATTATTTTTTTATAAATTTATTTTTTATTGGTGTTCAGTTTGCCAACATATAGAATAACACCCAGTGCTCATCCCGTCAAGAGCCCACCTCAGTGCCCGTCACCCAGTCACCCCCACCCCCTACCCACCTCCCCTAGTTCATTTCCAAGAGTTAGGAGTCTTTCATGTTCTGTCTCCCTTTCTGATATTTCCCACTTATTTCTTCTCCTTTCCCCTTTATTCCCTTTCACTATTTTTTTATATTTTTTAATCCTTCATTTGTGCGATCATTGGCTTGTCCATTCTTTTTTTTTTTTTTTAAGATTTTATTTCTTTATTCATGAGAGAGAGAGAGAGGCAGAGACACAGGCAGAGGGAGAAGGAGGCTCCATGCAGGGAGCCCGACGTGGGACTCAATCCCGGGTCCCCAGGATCATGCCCTAGACTGAAGGTGGAGCTAAACCGCTGAGCCACCCGGGCTGCCCCTGGCTTGTCCATTCATCACACATTGGTTAACTGTTACTGATTGGTAAACCACTCTGTGCAGGACATGGCATTGCCAGGTATTGTGTGGATGGTCATAGGCAGAACAGATCCCTGTGCTCATGCAGCTCCGGGCTTGTGGAGAGAACACAATTAATAAACAGGCAAATAAATTATTAAGAATAAAGTGCTATGGAGGAAATAAATAAAGTACCATCATGAGACTAACGAGGCAGACCTGCTTAGGTATCTCCAGAAGGCATCTCTGAGAAGAGGCACAATAAGACTATTAGTCACCCAATGGGTGAGTTTTCCTTTTGGGCACACAGTAAGACGACATGCCCAGCCTCTTGCTTCCAGGCCGATGGGGAATGTGGAATGTGGGTGCAAGTAATGCTTCCCTCTTCTAGGTCTGGCCTAAACAATCCTCCACGTGTTCCTATTTCTCACCAGGTGAATGTAGGTGGTCCTGCAGAGGATTCCCCGAAGGCCAAGGGGTTGGCAGGGTCACGTGCTGGAATGACTAAGTGGCCATGTGGCACACAGGGAAGTCCCCATTCTTATTTCTGATTCACACACACACACCAACCACATTGGGTGATGACCTAAAGGCAAATAAATTTTATTTTTTAAATCACTAAGATTTGGAGTTGTAAAGGATTGATCATTCTAAGTAACAGAGGAGGCAAGGTTAGGCTAAGACCTGAAGGATGTGTAGAAGTCAACTGCTGGGAGACCTGGAACATGACATTCAAGGCAGAAGAAGCAGCATGAACCAAGGGTCAAGGCAGGAAGCCCATGGAACTGACAGAAAGATGGAAGAGCTGGAGGCAGGTGAGTGAAAAAGCAAGATAAGGTAAGACTGCAGTCACAGGAGGGGCAGGTGCTACAGACTTGCAGACAGTGGTCAGAAGTTTGGCTTCATTCTACTTTCCCCGTATTTTACAACTCCACCAATCCAGTTATTTGTATGCCAGGGTACCCAGTAGACACTATGCACTGATTGTTTAAAATTACCAAAATCCAGAAAGATACAACACTAAGTGTATTAGTTTCCTCTTGCTGCTGTAACAAATTACCACAAACTTAATGGGCTTGAAACAACCCAGATTTATTCCTGTTTAGTTCTGGAGGCCAGAAGTTCAAAATGGGTCTCGCTGGGCTAAAATCAAGGTGTCAGCCGGGCTGGGTTGTTTCTGGAGCTCTAGGGAGGAATCTGTTTTCTTGCCTTTTCCAGCTTCTAGAAGCCCTCTGCATTCCTTGGCTCCCAGTCCCTTCCTCTATATTCGAAAGCCAACTGCATAGCATCCTCAAATCTCTTTGTGACCCTGTCTCTCCTGCTTCCCTCTTTCACTGAAAAGGACTCTCGTGATTACACCGAGTCCACCCAGATAATCCAGGATAATCTCCTCATCTCAGTTAGTGGATTAGCCAGTTTAATTCCATCTGTTTACTTCTCTTTTGCCATGAAACAATGTAGTCCCAGGTTGCAGGGATGAGGATGGGGACATCTTTGGGGGGCTATTCTGTCCACCACACTAGAAATGCCATGATAGTTGTCAACTGAAGTCAACTAAACCATAGTCACCAACTGTGTAACTCATAGACTCCTTCTATTATTTCCCCCCAAACTGAAGATTTTTACCAAATTTGATTTCCAAAACAAAGTGAAGTTATTATGTAATTATTTATGCATAATGATTTATTTTCATTTAGATTTTTTCAAAATGTATAAAAAGAGGTTGCAGAGGCACCTGGGTGGCTTAGTCAGTTAAGCGTCTGACTCTTGATTTCAGCTCAGGTCATGATCTCAGGGCCTGAGATGGAGCTCCACGTGTGGCTCAGCGCTGGGAGTGGAGCCTCTTTAGGATTCTCTCCCCCTTGGTAGCCCCCCACCCCAGCTTGTGTGTGCTCTTTCTCTTTCTCTCTTTCAAAAAAAGAGGTTGCAGGCCTCTAAAAAATATTTGAAGTGATCCTGAATCGGGGGCCATTAGACTTACAGAAAATTGGGCTTCTCAAATCTCAATTTCCTAGGTCTGGGCAAAGGATTTAACAGAAGAGGAAACAATGAACAGTGATAAAATGTATCTGGGTACATTCCCCTTTTGTTTTCCCTAAAATAGGGTTTGGGGGCTGCTCCCTTAAAAATGTCATCACAATAAAATTATATTCTTAATACTAAAGAGGCTTGGACATAACCAATCACATCTAAATCACAGAGGATTAATTATTATACACACTTCACACCTCTGGGGGGACAGGCTTATTATTGTGTTAGAGGACAGGAATCTGGCAACTCTGCAGAATGCAAATCACCCAGAGCAATTCCATGTAGCTCGCCTGATTACATTCCCATGTCGTCCCTCAAGGATGCTAACAAAGCTGCTGGGACAGGAGGGACTTTGTAACAGTTCTTACATATTGATTATACTGGATTAAGTGATTTCCCACCACATTTAAATAATAAACAAAACACTTGAAAAATCACCTTGGATATCAGCAGATTCCCTGGACCTTTGCTTTTGGAGGGTGAATTTATCACAGGACGAGGATACAGCAGTCTATGTAGCACCTGCTCTACTCCTTCCTTCTTTCTTTCAGCACCCAGGATCTCCTTTCCCTACAAGGTCCCTGAGGTCACACCCACCTTCCTGGCAATCAGCACAGTCTGTAGTGATACATCATAGATGGATTTTTGTCTTCCCATCACTATCCTCTTTCTATATTTTTTGCTTTGTGGATCCTCTTTATTGTTTACTAAACAAGTGACTTAATCAGAACATTCTTTCTTTTACATGATGCCAGGACTTCCATTTTCAGGAGATACTATAATTAACTTCTCAGGAAATGTTTATATTGACTATAGGTTTTAAGCCTGAAACACCCTCCCAGGAAACCAATAAAACAATATGATGCTTTCAAATCTGCTTCTTAAGACACAGCCAGTTTAGGGACTAAAGATTTGCTGGCTCACGTTGTGTGCTACCAGCTACAGCAGTGAATACTCACACACTAGCTTCCGTACTACATCCCAAGGAGGGCTAACTCACACTGGGACCAAAGTCCGATCATAGTACTCAGAACATCCTGAGATATTTGCTCAACACTAATTCTGCATTTTGCCCACTAAACGTGAGCACTCTAGATATGAAACACAGAAATCTGAAACACAAATAAGATTCAAATAAGCATGTATTTTAAAAGGTTTAGTGGAGGGTAGGGGAGCAGTGGAAGAGAGAAAGGAGACAGAGAGATGAGGGAGAGGAGGGCATAAGAATCGGGGGGAAAAGAAAGAAGGAAGGGGAAATGAAGGCAAGTCAAGGGAGATCACCATTACATAGATGTGCTTTCTTATTCAGAAGAATAAAATTTGGGCCTGAAGGGTTACTTTCTGGCAGTCCATATGGCTTTCTATACAAGTAAACTTTATCAGACTTTTCATTCTCTGCAAGACAAACCAGACAGCCAACTGTACAATTGCTTTGATTACTTGGTCTCTAAAAATTATCCAGCTATTGACTCAACTTTCCATTTTATCCTGCCTCCAAGATTTAACAAATGCAATTTTTTTAACAAATCACAAGCTTTGTGATAAATCAGGATAAGTGCCAGAACTATTGTGAACCTATTTTGTTTTTAGATTAAAACAAAATTCATCTTTGTCATAGAGGAGACTGTCCATATTGATATGCTGGATACAGAATAGTTGTTTTATGATCTTAAGCAAGGAAAATATGAACAGCAGATGAAGGGATGCTCTTTCAAAGCCATTTCTACCCCTAGCACCTGAAACAGGATTGCCTGATATAGTAAAGGTTCAAAAATATGTGTTGGATCAAGTTGTTTTATATCTTTTTTGAAACCTTGATATATGTAGCCACCTTTTGAACAAGCCATTCATGGCTATCAACAATTTTATTTTTGTCTCACTCTGTACCTTAAATGTAATTCTATTAGGTGAACTCTTTCCCTGCCTTGAAAGATATTTAGGGCAAATCTCATGTCTTTGGATTAGTTTTAAATAATAAGTTTGTCAGCAACTCAACTCAATAAAAACAAAGTAGAGTACTTAACATGTTCAGTCCAGTGAAATATTTTGAACTTGATTCAGAGTCAGAGCTTCCCCATGTCTGGACTCAGTTCATTTCTGGCTACTTGCCCTAGGTGGAAGAAATCTATTCTCTCACCTGCCCTTCCCTCCATCTCACCAGGTGCCCTGTCAGACAGGGATGGAGGGGAGAGAAAAGGAGTGGGAAAAGTCTTGTTTGATTCGTACCTAAAAGAGGCTTAGGTGCTCTCCCAGCAACTATGTAAAATGTACTCTTCTCCTGGGGTAATTTCACATGTACCCTTGAAATCACTGGGGATCTGTCACCTGTAATAAATGCTGGTTGCTTAGGGCTCCTTCGGCCACTGGAAATCTGGACGCCCACCTTCTTTTGGTGTCACTTTACCTTCTATGTGACTCTCCTGGACAGCTCTCCCTGGGCCTGCCTTACATCTGCTTCATGGGAAACAGTTACTCCTTTGCCCTGACACCCAGTGGGCCCTCGAGGCGACAATCTGAGAGCAACCTGACTTTTAGATTGGCTAGGGGTGAGTCAGACCCCGGCCCACTGCGTTCCCCAAAGTGCAGAGGACACTTATTAATCCCTCTGAAAGGCCAAGTGAAGCTAGTCTCCCTGCCCTTGAGAAAAAAGGGCAGACACCCTCCACATCTTCTCTGGAAAGGGTCAGATTTAGAGCATGGTGCATAGTTTGCTTCAAAATTCTAACTCTTCGCCTTGTTACACGCCCCCCCCAAATGTGGGTGAGGGGTCAAGAGTCATAAAGCCACCTTGTGTTCATGTCTTTTCTGTGTCTGTCTGGTGGTCTTTCCAAATTTTGAAATGGCACATTTACTATATTGGGTGCTCAGCCAACACTGAGATTAAAATAGTTCCTTTTTCATATAGTAGTATATAAAAGCAGTCCATTTTATACTAAAACCTGAAGATCTAGATTTCCAAAGCAGGTTAATCAAGACAATGATCATTCACTTGATCATATTTTACCATTTTTCTTACCTATTGGTAAGGAGGTATCCTCTCTCTCTACAAATCGCAGCTTGCCTAAGTCTCTCTGGATATGTTTTTTACTTGCTCCCTTTGCCATTTTTGGTTTCTTAACTCAGCTATGGCTCGTATCATATAAACCTCCCAGGGATATCACAGGATCCGGTTTAGTCATCAGCAAATTTGCTTTGGTTCACTATTTATGTTCTCTACTTTCTCCATGAACTTCTATTAAACTGTAAAATTGAAATATTTGAATTAGGAGAGTATTTTTAGGAACTAACTCCAGTGACTTTTTGTGTGTTTGTTCTGTATTTTGTCCCAAGTGACCCTTGCCCATCAGTCAGCTAGGACTACTGCTTTTATTACTTTAGAGAGAAGGGATGACACAGCATAATGGCAGAAAATAAAGAAATAGATTCTTTTCGATTTCAAAATCTTGGGCCTGGCATGGGACGAAGATTTGGAAGGATGAGTATTAAATAAGAAAAACTCTGTTCAAGTTGCACAGGCCAGAGGAAGGAAGTTAGTAGACCAGCGCGGGGTGGTAGAAAGGTGCCAGAGGTTGGGGTCCTTGAGAAGAAGCCACAAACCCACTTATCTCCAGGAAGAGCCCTGAGAGGAGTGGATAAAGGAAATCCTCTGGTAGAACTAGGGAAAATGAGTCCAGGAGCATTGTACCCACCTGTCCTTGTTTGAAGGAAGAGAAGATGCCAGGGTGGAGATGTGTGTGGTGTGCCTGGGCAAGTGACTGAGGCAGCCCCAGATGGACCTTAATGCCAGAACACATAATAAGAACAGGTAAATGATTCCTAAAGGTAGCACATGAGTGGAGATAAGCCTTATACAGCCTGCAGAGTTTCATCTCTGGAAAAGAACAATTTCTATGAACTCAGTGTATCACGAAAGTAGTTCAGAAGAGAGATAGACCTTAAGGTGTCTTGCTGTGGAGAATGTGGGTCAACATAGCAATGACTCTCAGGAATAGATGACTGGGGACCAGGAAACAGATGCCAGCATCAACACATGACAGCAATGGGAAGTCAGCCCACTGCCCCGATGAGGGGTACTGAGTGAGGCCCTCAGAACCTGGACAGACCTGGAACAGGAACAGGACAGAGATCTAAGCACACTGCCCCCATAGCCTGTATTTGGCCACTGTAGTGGGGAGAATAGTGCCTCCCACCCAAATTCATGTCCACATGGAACCTCAGAATGTGACATTACCTAGAAACAAGTGTCTTCAGATATAATTAATTAAGATGAAGTCATACTGGATCCAATGGCTGATGTCCTTGTAAGAAGAGGAATCAGAGATACAGAGACACAGGGAAGCATGCCCTCTGAATATGGAGGCAGAGATTGGAGTGAAGCAAGCTAAGCCAGGGAACACCATGGATTGCTTGCTGGGCATTGTTAGAAACCAGAAGAGAGGCAGTGTGTTTTCTTCTCAATGGCCCTTGGAGGGAGCAGGGAGCATAGCCCCACCAATACCTTCTGGCTTCTAGCCTCCAGAACTGTGAGGGAATATACTTTGTTGTTTTAAGCTGCCCTGTTATGGTTTGTTACAGCGGCCCTAGGGAAGTAGCATGACTCCTAAGCACGCTGCCTTTGGGGACACCACACTGAGCAGCAGCACTGCGACAGATTGGAGAGATGGGCCCCAAAGAGTCTGATCCAGATAGGAGGAAGCCAAGGACTCCTGGAAACCCAGAACTTTGGTCTGAGTGAAGGCCTCGTCAGTTCTGAGTTTGATATGGAGCTTTGCTCTCAAATCCATTTTTGGATTTAGCTGAGATCAAGTGCAGCACCAGTAGAAGGTTCACCACTATCCATCTCTAGAACATTTGCATCACCCAAAACTGAAGCTCATTAAACCCGTTAAACAAGAACTCCCCACTCCCTCCAGCCTCTGGCAACCACTCTTATACTTTCTGTCTCTATGAATTTGGCCACTCTATGTAATTATATAAGTGGAATCATACGGTATTTGTCTTTCTGTGTTTGGCTTCTATCACTTAGCCTACCTAATGTCTTTAAGGTTCATCCATGATTGTGCACAAATCAGAATTTCATTCCTTTGAAAGGCTGCATAATATTCCTATGTGTGTGTGTGTGTGTGTGTGTGTGTGTGTGTAATAGTTTGCTTATCCATTCATCCATAGATAATGGGTTATTTCCACCTTTGGGCTACTGTGAATAATGCTGCTATGAAGGCAGGTATGTGAAATCTGTTCAAGTCCTTCCTTTCAATTCTTTTGGGTGGCAGAGAGTAATTTTAAAAAGTATTCTGTAGAAGAAAACTAGCAACTGCTAGAAAAACCTAAACTAATTAAATTTACCTTCTTAAGGATTTAAAAAAGGAAGCTATCATTAAGGTTTTCAGAGCTGATGTTATAAAACTTTTCTTATTGCAAACTTTTTAAGAAAAATGACCAAGAACTTTCTAGATTCTATTAGAGGACTATACAAATGAAAGATTAATTATTTTGATTATTACCAAATTTTACATCTGTCATTTATATATTTAATGTTAAGATTATAGTTTTAATTATCAAAATTGGATAACAGAACATGAAAATATATTCATTCAATTTCCTAGAATATTTTGGTTATATCTAACTTTATACATATATAAGTAATCATTTTAAAAATACTGTGTGTGGTAACATGTAGCTGTAAGGAATATCATGTTTCATATGATAAGCTTATTCTTGTGTCTTATCAAATGCCTACAAATAAATCAAATTTAAATTGATGAAGACAAGGCACTTACTATTTAAAGAATCCTTAAAGAAAAGCTTTTGGAAAATATACTTTTTGTTATTTAAATGATCACCTGTTAATTTATCTACTTCAGATTTTCATGTTCTGGCATTTTTTGAAAAAGAGAAACTCTTAGAGTATGAAAAATGAATCATCACGTTCTTTTTTGTAAAACTTTACCAACTGGACTCATCATATTATTTTGTTGGCTCAAAGTATTATGCTGTATCTTTGGCTGGTTTGAGCACATACAAAAGTGGAAAAGAGCATCACTCAAAATTGAGAAAGAATGTAAAAGGGCAATATTTTCTTTCCAAGATTGTCCATACAAAAGCCAGTTGTCAAAGGCCCAGGGAGAGACCTCATGCTTTAATGAACTGTCTCATCTTCTCCTGACCTCCTCTCACCAACTCGCCTTTGTTTCTCCTATTTCATTAACGGCTAATTCCTGTCTCTTCTCTTTTCAGGGTATTTCTGGTCTCATTCTCTTCTCTCTGAAATTCCCTAGTTCAAGACATCACCGACTTTTGTATAGTGTGTTGTCTCCAGTCTCATCATCATTTGCATTGCCTCTGCTCTGAAGTCCACACTCCTCAGCTTGACATGGAACACCTTCCATAATCTAACCCCCTAATCTTTTTTCCTAATCTAACTTGCACTCTTCTTTCTTATGCACCCTGAACTGTCATAAAATCTATTCCCTCTGGGCTCCTGCCTCCAAATCTTCACTCCATGCTATTTTCTATGCCTTCCCTGTTTCTCCTTCTTGGAAACTCAGGCTCTCATCTATACTCTCATAGAAAGAGTTATTGATTTGTCTCTTAAAATGCTTGTCACTTTCTACTCCATGTGTCAGTTATCTGTGTTTGTATCTCAGTCCCTCATGCCTCCTACCTAATAAAAGTTCAGGAACAATCATAGGATACCAAGTGGTATCAGTAACCTTGTTTTATAATTGTATTACTCTTATGAAAAGTCAGAGTTTTGAGTTATGTGCAATAATAATAAAATAATACACAGAGGACATGCTGTGCTTTCCAAATCTATTACCTATTATCGCAAGACTTCTGAAAAAGGTGACGTCTCCAATCCTCATTTGACATATGAGTAATATGAAGCGAAGAGCTGGGAAAAATCAGTGTTGCTGTATCAGATAAACAGGAATTTCTGAAAGTGTTAGAAAAACATAAAAGATTCACAAAAATGAAGCTCAGCCTGACTGCACCCTTCGTTAGTCTCCAGACAGCACTACCTATGAACTCAGGAATGTCTTGATTTATGAGGGTCAAGATTAACAAAACTTCAGATGAAACATGAGTGAATATGTTCTCCCATGACAACAGAAATTGCTGAGGATCACTACTAATAACGTTCTTCAGGACAGACTCTCCTTTTTAATCCAGAGGAGCCATTAACAGGTATCTGCCTGGATTTGCCTTTCTCCCAAGGTGACAAACCTCACCTCCAGCCAAGCTCCTGTCATTGAGGCAACTTTGTACACAGTGCCAGGCTAGTGGCAAAGTATCCCAAAGAGTGTTTACCTGTTATAAGTCACTCTTCATCCCTGCAAGGCAATTCATAGGAAGTTCATTCAATATATGGCTTCCATTATGCCTCTTAGTACTGCTAAATAGATTTAGAGCACTTTACTTCTTTTGTCCATCACTTTTTCAATGGGAGTACACAAAGCCATTAGAAAGGAGCATTTTTAAAAAGTATACAATGGGAAGGAACCCAGCCCTGTAGCATGCAAATACCCTGGCCAAAGCCAGCATAGCACAGTCTGTTAGGCAAATCCTCTCTTGGAGGATTTGCCTCTCTCTTTTATTCCTTTTGGAGTGTCCAAAAGCTCTCTGTTGCTCTACCCCATAGCACTCAGCAACATACAAGCTATTTACCCAACACACTGGGGATCCTTACATATAGAACATTTTAGCATATATTTAATAAAATACATTTGATATATCTAGATTTTTTAAAGATGATTAAACATAAACCTTTCTTTTTTGAAGTAATACTGGCCCTGAGCTTCTCAGCCCTTGCGCTTATTTCTTCAACACAGACAATTTATAGCATGTGGTGCCCATGGACAGCTCAGCCAAGATCATGCCACTTTTCCCTCCTCTGGGACCCAACGCCCAACATCTCAGACATCAGTGAGGCCTCCCACAAGACCCTGTTGGCTCAAGGCCCTTTGTTAATTTGCCTAATCCTTTCTGCTGGCAAAGGCAGTAATGCCACTGAGGCCAGATCTGCATTAGTCAATAATCTGCTTCTCAGGTGTTCACTTTTCCTGATCTTAGTAACAAATATGAAGAGATGTGTAAATTTAGGCTCAACAGCCAAGTATCACTGACCTTCATCTATGCTACCAGATGAAAATATTGGTAGAAAAGCCTCAATAACCATGAATGGATGGTCTTGTGGTTTTACAGACCTTTTTAGACTCCTGAGATTTACAGTTGTGTGGTTTCTGAAAAAGAACTGCCATGGTAAAAATGCAATATTATTCTTAGACCCCCAGACTAGCATTTCAGAAAAGAAGAAGTTGAAATCCAGCTCCGTGTTGTAAAACAATCTTATGTAAGTTACTTAACCTGTTTCTTCCTTTGCCAAATAAGAATGAGATGCTCCCATTGGCCTCTGTCTGTAGATACATCTGAGGGTACCTGGAGAAGTGAACAGCGCTGGGCAAGAAGTACAGTTATGTCCTGGATTAAGTAGGAGGCTTTGTTGTGGCGCACAAGTGCTTTCTCTTTGTAATGTCTACATAGACACAAAACAAGAGGAAAAGGAAAATAACCAGCAGGAGGGGAACTTATGTCCATTTTATTACAGTTCTAATTATGTTGAGTGTCTTCATTGTCCAAGGCACTTTTTAGGTGTTAAAAACACTAGAAAAATAAAATACAATTCCTGACCTCAGTGTGCTTACATTTGGTGTATATGTATTGGGTGTGTCTGTGTGTTGTGACTATATGTGTGTATATGTGTGTGTCTATGCCCATGTGTCTATGGTCACAGCTAAACTAAGGTACACTGGAGCTTTCTATTCTAAGGAGCAGGGTCTACACGGGGAGTAGCTGACTGGCAAGGATCTAGAAAAGTTTTACGGGCAAATCTGTGTTTGTGTTAGGCTTTGACAGGAATAGAACTTCAGGAAGCAGAAATAGAAGAGAAGGGATTTTGGAAGAAAGAAAAAAAAATACCTGAGAAAAATCAGGGAGTGGAGATAGCGCAAGGCATGTCCCATGTATACTGATGTATATAGGTAATGTAACTGGCAACCTATAAGATCTTTACCTGGCTAGGAGGCACCAAAGACAGGCAGGAGGGATCTTTTACATTTCCAGCAGTCTCAACCTGCACTTGCAATGCCTCTGAATCAAAATGAACCACATTAAGGCAAACTCTCAGCTGTCTCTCTGATTCTGCCCTTGTCATTCAGTTTGGCACAAAAATGGCACTTTCAAGACAGACTCTAAGGATTATACTTGGAATTTAGAGTTCTGAGGAAGTGTTTCTGTGTACACAGGAAGGTTGGCAAAACAAGAAAGGCACTCCACGTCCCAAAACACTCATTTTTCCTAACTCATATAACTATAAGAAAACTAGGAATCTTTTAAGTTCCTATAAGGTATAGAATTCAAGTGGTTCTACTGTAGTATTTCTCCAAGTGCATTGCTAACAATAAAGAGAACATTCACCATTCATTCATTCTTTCCTTCATTCAACAACTATTTACTGAACACCTATCATGGACCAGGCACCTGTTCTAGGCATAGATATCCTATCCCCAATGCTTAGATAGTAGATAGCCTCCCACCCTGACCCGCTGTGGAGCTCACAGGCTAGTGGGCAGAGACTGACAATAAATGAAACAAGTAAGTAAAAGAGTAAGCCAGATGATGAGATGTGCTATGAAGATAAGAGGAAGGAAAAGAACTTAGGTAGTGCTGGTGACATGTGAGCCAATACTTGAAGGAAGAGAAAAGTAGAGATTTGTGCAGATATCTAAGAGAAGAGCAATGGTGGCAGGAGGAACAGCAATGCAGAAGCCCTGAAATGCATCTGAGGCAGGTGAGGATCCCAGAATGCCTAAAGCTGAATGAGAGAAGGAGACAGTAGTGAGATGTAAGGACAGAGACTCAGCAGCAATCAGGAGGCTGGAGCAGGAGGATAATTAGTACAATGCAGACTATGGAAGCAACTAGAAGATAGTATTTCATGATGGAGGAGTATTAACAAATATGGCTGAGGGGTTAAGTAAGGTGAGGGCTGAGAATGTACTCTTGAAGTCAACGCCGTGAAGGTGTTTGGTGACCCTGACTAGAAGGTATCAGCTGGAGGGATGAGAGCAGAAGCCTGACTGTGGAGAATTGAATGGATAAAGGGAGGGAAAGAATGGACCACAAAGCATTTTGCTAAAAAGGGAGCAGAGAAATGAGTGGTCATGAGGAAATGCTGCCAAGAAAGGTTGTTTTAATATAAGGAACACATACAACCCAATAGCAAAAAGGCAAATAATATGATTTAAGAATAAGCAAAGGACCTGAACAGACATTTTTCCAAAGAAGATATGCAAATGGCCAATAAGTAGATGAAAAGGTGCTCCACATCACTCATCATCAGGGAAATGCAAATCAAAACTACAGTGAGATACCACCGTACACCTGTCAGAATGAAAATTATCAAAAAGACAAGAGAACAAGTGTTGGCAAAAATGTGGAAAAAACGGAGCCCTTGTGTACAGTTGGTAGGGATGCAAATTGGTGCAGCCACTATGGAAAACAGGATGGAGGTTACTAAAAAAATTAAAAATAGAACTACTGTATGATCCAGCAATCCCACTTCTGGGTATCTATCCAAAAGAAATGAAATCACTATCTCAAAGAGATGTCTGTACCTCACATTCATTACAGCATTATTTAAAGTAGCCAAGATATGGAAATAACTGAAGTGTCCCTCAATGGATGAATGGATAAAGAAGTTGTGGTATTCAGCCATAAAGAAGAAAACTCTGCTATTTTCAGTAACATGGATGAATCTTGAAGGCATTATGCTAATTAAGATAAGTTAGAAAAATAAAAGCATTTCTTGATCTTATTTACATATGAGATCTAAAAAAGTTGAACTCATAGAAACATATACAGCATGGCAACTATAGTTATAATACTGTATTATATACTTGAAATTTGTTAAGAGAATAGACCTTAAATGTTCTCATGGCAAAATACCCCACAAAAGTAACTATGTTGGGTGATGGGCATGTTAATTAATCTAATTGTGGTAAATATATATATATTTATATATATTATATATATTTATATATATCATACATTATATATATTACATATATATCATACATTATATATATTACATATATATATATAATCTCCAATCATCATATTGTATACCTTAAACTTACACACAATGTTATCTGTCAACATATCTAGATAAAGCTGGGTGGGAAGGATAAAAAAAAAAGAAAGAAAGAAAAGCTGGTTTTGTTTGATTGATCCTTTCTGTTTTGTCCTGTTTTTTAGGTGAGAGAAGTAATACCCTGTTAGTGGGCTGATAGGAATGGATCCAGTAGACTGGAAAATTGATGATGCTGGAGAGACCAGGGGAAGAGTTGGAAGAGTCAGGATCTAGTGGACAAGTGAATGGGATTATCTTAGGCAGCAACAGGGACAGTTCATGGCCTGGGGGAAAAAAAAAAAGGGGGAGCAAAGCATCCAAGCACCAAGGTTGGGATGTAGATGAGTGCCTGGAGCTCATGGAGATCCTCTTCCAACAGCTCTGTCCTCTTAAATATGGGACAGCACAGGGGGCACATGGTAGAAGAGTAAGACAAGGGTGGGTCAAGCAGGGTCTGGGGTGCTGAGTGAGGAGATGCGACATGATCTGACCTGCATTTTGGAAGCTCCCTCTGGCATGTGGGCTCTGAAGGGAGGCAAAGGTGAAAGCAGAGCAGCAGCCAGTTAGGAGGTCATGGCAATAATCCAGGATGAAGATGAGAAGTCAATGGGCTTTTTTCACAGACTGCAGTGGTAGCAGCTGAACTGGAAAAATGATCAGATTCTGAATATATTTTGAATGCAGCTAAGTATGGAAGAGTCAATGAAGTACAGGGTATTTTATTGTTTTCCACCCAAAGGAATACAACAAAATCAAGAAATGTTGTTGCATTTAAGCCAAAAAGCAGTAACATTTCAACTGCTTTTACTGACAATAATCCGGTTTTTAACTAGCGAAGACTATTCCAGAACTGTGGCAATGTCAATAAGTGAGGCCAATGAACACATAAAAATCTGTTGGTACTATAAAGCATTGTAGAAATTGAAGCTGTAGTTAAAAGCAAGGCATCTGTATCTGTTCCAATAAGCCCATTGTCAGGAATGAGTCAATAAATCACAAAATTAGTGTGGAAAATATTTCAAGCTTTCCAAGATCAAAGAATGGATAGTGAAATATTAACTTGATGTCCTTTTAACTTTCTTTTCTCAATATTTATTAGTGTTTGACCTCCCCTGAAATGAGAGTTCCATTATAAGCTCTTTTGATAAATGGATTGAAAGGTTGCTCAAAGCACTCCATCGTCACTAAGTATTTTCTACTCTCCAGTGAAACACTATTAGTCTGCATTTTACAGTAACTGTCTTCAGCATACCAAAAATGTGCATCTCTACACAACAGAGAGAAGAACTAAGGGGATTTCCCTTTCTCTCCCTCTTCTGCCACTGGTAACTACAATTACAGATACTCTTCGAGATAAAGTAGAGACATGCACAGTAAAAATGTCATTACAAAAAGTGTTCAAGCCTGGTCATTCATGCTTTAAACACATTTGAACTAATATTTAGGGTTGGAACAACCAAAATAAATGAGGTCCCAGTCCTTCTTTTCAAATTTATAGCAAACTTCCTAGAGAGTAGAGGCCACAGATCCCTCCTCTCTCTTCTTTCCATATGTCAGGTTTAGCTTGAGAAGCATTAATCATCAATTTTTGTCACCCAGATGTTCTCTGCATCCTAAAGGGCATATATGACAGATTTCTATAAGAATTGTGGCAATTTTTGACCAAATAATAAACTTATAGAATTTAATATTAAAAAATCAAAGATGCATCAAGATGTAGTTGTGAAATCCTGAAATTTGTAAGGAACTACAGAAGACCTTGAATAGTCAAAGCAATCTTGAAAAAGAAAAACAAAACTGGAGATATCCCAATTCCAGATTTCAAGTTGTATTATGAAGCAGTAGTAATTAAAACAGTATGGTACTGGCATAAAAATAGACACACAGATCAATGGAATAGACCTGAAAACCCAGAAATAAACCCACAATTACATAGTCAATTAATCTTCCACAAAGGAAGAATGACTATACAATGGGAAAAAAAGACAGTCTTTTCAACAAATGGTGTTGGGAAAACTGGATAGTCACATGCAAAAGAATGAAACTGAGCCACTTTCTTCCACTATACACAAAAATAATCTCAAAATGGAGTAAAGACCTGAATATGAGGCCTGAAACCATAACATCCAGAAAAGAGCACAGGTAGTAATCTCTCTGACATTGGCCATACCAACAGTCCCTTGCCTCAAGGAAATAAAAGCAAAAATAAATTATTGGGAGTACATCAAAATAAAAAGTTTCAGCAGTGGAGGAAACAATCGACCAAAAGGCAACCTATGGAAAAGAAGGTATTTGCAAATGACGAAATATACAAATAACTTATACAACTCAATACCCCAAAACAATAATCCAATTAAAAATAGGCAGAAGTCATGAACAGACAAGTCTTCAAAGAAGACATATAGATGGCCAACAGACACATGAAAAGATGGTCAACATCACTTATCATCAGGGAAATGGAAATAAAAAACTACAATGAGACATCACCTCACACCTGTCAGATGGCTAAAATCAAAAGCACAAGAGACAACAAATGCTGGTGAGAATGTGGGGGACAAGGAACCCTCCTCATACTGTTGGTGGGAATGCAAACTGATACAGCCACATAATGTAAAACAGTATGGCAGTTCCTCAAAAAACTAAAATTAGAACCACCCTACAATCCAGGAATGGCACTCCTGGGTATTTATCCAAAAAACATGAAAACAATAATTCAAAGGGATACACACACCCCTATGTTTATTGCAGCAATATTTATAAGCAGCCCAAGCATCCATCAATAGATGGATAATAGATGGATGGTATATCTATCAATCTATCAATCTATCCATCTAATGGATTGTTATTCAGCCATAAAAAAGAATGAAATCATCACAGAATGATTTCTTAGAAAGAAAAATTGAAATCAACCTACATATGTAACAACAGGTGGCTGTTTTAAAAAAAAAGTTCTATCCATGCAAATGAACTATGCATGACCATTAAAAATTATGTCAAATACTTAAGTTCTAGAATACATTCACAGTGGGTTTTGAAATAAAACTAATATAAATGGTCTGACCACATTTTTGTAAGAATAAAATACATATTTACATATATATAGTAGGAAATTAGAAGCATAAACATCACAAGATTTATGTGACTGTTTCCAAACACAGGATTTTCTTTTTTAAAATTTTTTTAAAGATTTTATTTATTTCTTCATGAGTGACACAGAGAGAGGCAGAGACATAGGCAGAGGGAGAAGCAGGCTCTCTATAGGAAGCCTGATGTGGGACTCCATCCCAGGACCCCGGGATCACGACCTGAGCCAAAGGCAGACGCTCAACCACTGAGCCACCCAGGCGCCCTTTTTTTTTTCTTTTTTAATAAACACAGGATTTTCAAGGAGGCTGTCTTTTTGGCTCATCAGTACTTTGTTCTATTTTTTCCATAAGCAACCTTTTATTAACCACATAGTTGGAAATGTATGATTAAAAGTTACTAAACGTTATTCATGGTGGCACTCAAATCTCATAGGCTTGGCCAAATGCACCCCTATGGCTCCTAACCTTGCTTGCTTTCTAGACATGTGGTTATGTTAGTGTCAAAGCCCTAATGTGGCCCAGAGATCACCTTCTTCCATAGATCTCTGACAATCCGCTCACAGTCAGGTCGACTATATTCTTCAGGCATCAAAGGCAAGGAAATGGAGCACAGCAGCAGATTCGAATACCCACAGAACCACAAAGAATGAGGCTTTAACTACAAGCTTCAAGTAGGATATGTCAATGTTGGCTTGCTTTCCATGAAAGCAATAGGAATTATCTGGCAACAAAATGCAGCCAGCACATCTATGGGGGTTAAAGGGTGGGGCACATTGGAGAAATGAGAAAAAACCCAGAAAGTGAACATGAATTCAGTGCATATTTGGTGGAGTGGGCTTTGTGCTATAAAACAGAACAGCACAGTTAGGGAAATTCCAGGTAATTTCAAGATTAAGACCCAGTATAAAGGCCTAAGCAATTTCCAAAGATTCTTTTAAATTAAGAATGAAGTCCCCAAAGAACTAAATTCTAATACCTTGAACTTCAAACAAACTGCTTTAAAAGCAACACTAAAAACATCAAACAGAAAGTAGATTAAGTGCATGCTCCATCTGTAAGAGCTTGCTTACCACAAACTCAATTACTTGTTCCAAAATGAGATCCCAGTTTGTTTGGATTTACTGATAGGCTTCTCTTGATAAATGAGAATGACAGATCTGAGAAAAGAAAGCTTCAATTCTCTTTCTTGGTCACACTCAAAACCACAGCTCCAGGTAAATGCATAAACAGGTAGCAATGCTTTGCAAAACAAAACAACCCTTTGCAAAAAAACAAAACAAAACAAAACAAAACAAAAAACACAGCGGTGTGTATCTCTAGGCAGTCAACCCCAGTATAGACTTTTATCTTTTATGCCATCTATTTGAATATAGAAATCATTTGTGTTTGGAAATAGGTCCTAATCCCCACCTCGCCCCTGCCAGAGGATAATGTTTATTTGAAATAAGTCTTTGCTCTCTGTTCAGTTCTACAGTTTGCTTGCATCCAATTTTGGCCTCTTTTCCAGCTCTGAGCAGAGGGCAGAAGCATGTGTGCCTTTGCTCTCCTGTTAGTGCACTCATGCCTACCCTCCGTCATGCTGGCCTTTGTGAGGCTGCCAGCAACCCCCTCTCGGAGACATCTGTTGCCTTGCTTAAAGCAAGGCGCTTCCTAAGCACGTGACTGGGCCTTGCGGAATCAGAGAGTGCCACCTCCAACAAGAGGCGTCTGTCCACCTCGCCTCTCCTCTGTCATTTCCTCCTCCAGCCTCGGCCTCAACAAGTGGCCGAGCCTCACACAAGCTGTCAGGGACAGATGCTATGTGAAAAGAGGAAATTGGACTCCAAGATGCTACAGCTTTTTTAATTAAGTCCAACCTAAAAGCCAAATAGTGAGGCATGAAATGAAGACTTACTTGCAAACAAGCACCGCATTTCAAAGAGCAATGATGCACTGGTTCGGGTTAGCCCACAACGTCTTTGCTTTCTCAAATGTCACATTGTTCCTCATTCAGCCCATTGGATATCTTCATGTCTGCGGTGGGCAATTTGTCTTGCGTTGGTACATGAGTATCCTGAGTTTTCTTTTGTCATTTCCTTCCTCTGCCGTCCCCAGGCTAGTTGGGTTGGCAGGATCCAGTGTGTCCACGCACAGCCAAATGCTCACTCACATCTATTCATCACTCACCTCCTCGCTCCCTCGCTCCCTCGCTTCGCAAACACCCACTGATGCCCACTACACGGCAGGCCTGGCTTCACATTCTAAGAAAAAGGAAGAATAGCATTATGGCTTTCCTCTTCCCGGCTCCCCAAGCTAATTCTAGTCCTTTGCTTTGTCTCCATTTTCTCTCGTTTACTCTTTGTTTTCTATTCTGGTTCCTTATTGTTTCTCTCTGCAAACTGACTGCTAATTAAAGTGGACTAGAGGCCCAGAGCCTCTGCTGCAATTCTCAGCTTACTTAGCCAAGATCTTCATTGATTATTAAGGATGCTGAGGACTCAGGGAGTTTTAGAGAGAAGAAAGTAGGAAAAAGAAAAAAAAAAAAAAACCTTTCAGACACAGAAGGAAAATAGAGAAGACGTACCTTGTGACATACCCTAGAAATTCTAAAGTAATCACAAAATACAGGTGAGCCTTATTAAGATTTATTATTTTTCTAATCTACTTTCCATCATTTTAACCACAGAGAATGAAATATATTATTGAAGGTGCTTGAGAAAGTTTTCATATATTGCAAAATCAGTAAGGCAGGGAGATACCTGAGGCATCATCTTGCCTGCTTTACAGGCCAGGAAACCAGGGAGAAGGGCTGGTCCAAGACCACACAGAGAGGAACTGGCTGAGGCCTAGTTAGAGTCCCATGTTTTCTGGTCTTCTCCCCTTCCTATTCATATCCCCAGCCAACTACCCTGTTCCCCAATTCAGAGTTTTCTATTATATCAAGGTTTTAGAACATTGCATGAGATGCAGGGGAAAGTAGATAAAGCATATGCTTGCTAGGGAAATCTAATGATAATGTTTGGAGTTTTCCTAGAAAACCCACCTGAAGTATTTTTTAAAGAACTTCTGAAAAGTAGGGGCTCCTGAATGGCTCAGTCAGTTAAGCATTTGCCTTCAGCCCAGCAGAGTCCTGGGATCGAGGCCCACTTCGGGCTCTCTGCTCAGCAGGGAAGCCTGCTTCTCCCTCTCCTTCTGCCTGCCACTCTGCTTACTTACGCGCTCTCTCTCTCTCTCTCTCTCTGTCAAATAAATAAAATCTTAAAAAAAAAAAAAAAACACACTTCTGGAAAGGAAATTTCAAACAAACACAACTGAGAAAATGGGAAGAAGGAATTGACTTGTTCCAAGATCATACTCACCATTAGGTAACAGTCAGAAAAGGAATATCTGACTTTGGATTATTTTTCTTAGTTTTATTAAGGAAGACAGAACACAAAAGTTAGTAAGAATTTAATTTCACTGGATCTACTAGTTAGAACCCTTTGGGTTAAGTGACAGAAAAGACAGCCTAAGTTGGCAAATGCAAAACAAAGAATATGATGTTCTAAGAACTGAAAGATCCAGAGGTAGGTCTCATTTCAGGCATGGCTTGACACAGAATTCAGATGGTGACTAACACTTATGTGATCCATGCTGGGGACTACTCTAGGAGTTTTACACGACCGGCCTAATTTCACAACTGTCTGAGTAGCTATTAATGATTCCCACTTTACAGATGAAGAAACTGAGGCATGGAGACTAACTTGTCCTGAGTGACCCCATTAATAGATGGTAGAGCAATTCAAACTCAAGTAGCCTTGTTCCAGAGTCTAGATTTTCATCACTGCCTCCTATCACCAAAGTCTAGATTTTCATCATGGCCTTTTCATATTGCCAGAGTCCAGTTTTCCTCTATCATTCATCTCTGCTGCCTGTGTGGTTCAATTCTCTTTGAGATTCTCCCCTTCTGGAAGCAAGATAGCTGAAAACAACTTGAGCCTCAAAACCTGACAGTTCCAAGGTCCAGCCAAAAAGATTAAGAGTTTCTTTTTCCTAAGTCCCAGCAAAAGTCTCCCTGCATCTCAGTGGCTTGAGTCAAATATAAGAGAATGCTAACATTCTGACTGGCCAAACCTCGGTCCCCTACCCCCATGGAGCAGGAAAGGTGGAGGCAACCCCACCAAAAACACATGGACAGAAAGTGGACATTTCCCCCAAACACCCCGAGAGAAACTGGTATAGTTAACAGATTGTTAATGGATACTGGCTGGTAGACACAACTGGTGAACACTACAATGTAAAATTTCACCACAAGAATTAAAACACTTCTTTTTCAATTACCCAATAGGAGCTCTTGGTCTTCAGGAATCATTTCTGAAGTACTCCATAAGACGCATGGCAACTTTCATTTGTACAAAGAAGAAAGGTATATGAAAAAAAATCAACCAAGATAGGACAATCATGGTATATTTATGACCATGGACTACCTTTACCAGGCCCATTCACATCAGTTTTAGGATTCCTCAATGGACCCATGGAATCAGAATCTTCTCTTTACGGGGGATATTGGGAGCTCATCCACCCCAAGATCTCACACAGAGTACAGGCTGTCCCCAGGGCTGCCAAGGGCCATAGCCTCTATTTTATAAGGTAGGTCTGTTTCTCACCTTTCATATAAGGCAGGGCTGGTGGAGAAAGGGCAAAAGGACAGGAGAAAGGAAGGTGATACTACAAAAGACACCTGCCTTTTTCTCTGCCCCATGGAAAATGCAGGACCATACTCAGCCCTGTCTCATTTCCCTCACCACCCCAGGTGCCAATCTTGCCTATAACTGTGCACCTCTCCGTGTGTCCTGATTGTCACACCAGAACCCCTCGTCTACTTCTCATCATAAAACACTTAGGATCTGGTCCTTCTCTGAAGCCTCAGTTGTTTAGGCACCCCAAGGTTGACTATCCTCCTCTAAATCATCTTTATCTTTTCCCTTGGGAGTCTGAATGGAAACAAAGAAAAGTGACAGAGATTGGGGCTGTAGGAGGAAATGTTTATCCAAGGAGGACCAGGCCACCATCGGTGCATGTGATGCCCAACCTGGAACTGATGCTGCAAAGTGAGCATTCTCTAGGAACTATCAGGACCTCCTGGCTGGGATATCGGGGAACAAGACTCAATACCCTGTACCTGGACTCCAGGAAATATTTCATTACATTTCTGAGGGTACCTTTATGAGTTGGATGACTGCCAGCAGATGATACAATTAGTTGGATTTGTGACTATTTGAAGGACCCAAGCACTGGAAGTGGGCCATCAAAATGGTGCCAGAGGACTCTGACCTCAGCGCTGTCCAGTTCCAGAATTCTGTCAATATCTCCATGAGGATATTTATGGCACACTGGTCAAATAATTAAGAGTTGAGGGGATGCTGGGAAGAAGAGCAATAGTGTTGGATGACATAGTCAGGACCAAGCAAGATATGTACCAGATTCCTGATGAGACAGATTAGTGATGAATGTTAAGCTTGTATTCAGGTTAAAATAAACATGTACAAGTTCATGATTGTGGAGACACAGCTCAGCAGGTTTGTGTGTGAAAAAAAGAGTTTTGGTTGACTCTACTCATGGTATGAGTCAACACTGCACTGTGGTTACCAAAAAAATCTAATGTGGTCTTATGCTGTCCTGAAGGCAACGGAACAACTGGACTGTGGCTTGTGTCGGGTATGCTGTATTTTATGTGAAGCAGACCACACCAGTTTTGTGCTTTAGTCCTTGACCGTATTCCAAGAGAAAAACAGGGGCAACCTGAAATTCAGTAGGAAAGGAGCGACTGTTACGGTGAAGGGACTAAGAAACTCCTGGGAGAGCATGAGGATGTTTTGCTTGGAAAAGAGAAATGTTTATGTGAAACATGAGAACTGTCTTTAAGGATGTGATAAGCTGTCTTGGGAAAGAAGCATTCCATTTGATCTCTGTATCGCTTATGGCTGGACCTGGGCCGTCAGTGGCAGTGACAGGTGCCCGAGAGGACCTGTGGCAGCTGGACTGGCTGATCTCAAAGATTCCTGTTCAACCCTGAAGTTCTAGGTAGTAATGATTCTGACACATGACTTCTAAAAGGCACGCTGGAGTACAGGGGACCTAGGTGCACTCTGCCTCCGGAATCCTGAGTTCAAATCCTAGTGCAATAGTTTTCTATTGCTGTGCAAAACACAGCAACAGAGACTTAGTGGTTTAAAACAACAGGTACCTACTAACTCACAGTTTCTATAGGACAGAAGCGCAGGCAGGGCCTAACTGGGTCTTCTACTCAGAGTCTCACATGGCTGACATCAAGATGTCAGCTGGAGTGTACTTCTTTCTCAAGCTCAGGGTCCTCCTCCAAACTGGCAAGATTCATTTCCCTGAGGCTGATGACCATGCTCCTCATTTCCTTGGGAGCTATTGACCAGGAACCACTCTCAGCTCCTAAGGGCATTCGGATTGATTCTTGCCACGTGATCCCCTCCGTAGACTTTCAGAACATGGCTGTTGTTTTCTTCAAGATCAGCAGAAGAATCACTTGCTTTGATTCTCTCCCTCCACGGAATGCCTGGACCCTCTTATCATGAGCTCACCTGATTAGGTCAGGCCCACCCTGGGACTCACTCTCTTGATTTAATTCAGAATCAACGAATGAAGGCCCACACTTACATCTTCAAAATCACTTTCTCCTTGCCATACCATCAAGAGAGTGAAAGCCTGCCATCTTTACCAGACCTGTCCACATTAAGAGGAGAAATTTGGGCAGGGGACACCCTAGAAGTCTCCCAATCACACATTGCTTTTCCACTCACAGATTCAGATCTCAGGATAGCTGCTCGGCCTCTCTGTGTCTTAGTTACTTCGACCATCAATTCCTCAAGAGGTTGCTAGGAGGCTTAAAGGAGTTCATCCACAATGGGGTCCTTGGGAATGACAACCCATGGGTCGTCAGACGTCCTGTGGTCAACGTGCTTGCAGGCAGGGGCTGTTTCATAGAGAGCCGGCTTCTGCGCTCTGTCCTATCAGCTAGCCTTTCTCTTTGCTGCCACTCTCACCATTTGGCTATAATCTCCTCTGCCCCTTTGGGTGTCTCTACCACCTACTGTTATTCTTCTTTTCTCTGTGCTTTTTCCCCCTGTCAGTTTTCTCCATTGCTTCTCTCATAATTCCTATCTTTATTACGCTGGCAACGTTTGCTGCCATTAGCCCCACAAATAAGACCATGTCTTCAGATCAGCTGACATTCTAAGATGTGGTCTACATGACATTGGTTCCTTTTGTTGGCATTCACTATGTCTCAGCCCTAATTTTTTTTTAATTTTTATTTATTTATGATAGTCACACACACACAGAGAGAGAGAGAGAGAGAGAGAGAGAGGCAGAGACATAGGCAGAGGGAGAAGCAGGCTCCATGCACCAGGAGCCCAATGTGGGATTCGATCCCGGGTCTCCAGGATCGCGCCCTGGGCCAAAGGCAGGTGCTAAACCGCTGCGCCACCCAGGGATCCCTGCCTCAGCCCTAAAAATTGTTTTTTGTTTTGTTTTGGTTTGGTTTGGTTTGATATTGTTTCAGATTCCTGAAGTTATTAAATTTTGACTTATTTTCCCTGTAGGTTAAAATTTCTCCTTTACCAAGCAGATAAATCAGAAAATAATGTTTTACCTTTGAAAACAATTCAGCATCTGAACTTCCTTCTCCTAGAAAAATCCCCTAGTACAGTTAAAACATTATTCATTTGGTAACAATTCATTTTCAAAAACAATTTTCAGGAACCCTTCTATTGCGCAAAGTGAATCGCTCCTGGTTTGCAATCTAGTTTGCTGATGAAAACTATGAGAGGCCAGCGAAGGGAAAAGGCAAAGCAATTTCACTCTACAGAAGTCAACGTAAACAGCCAACAGTGCTGTGGATGTCTGCAGTCTTGCAAAATATAATTTCAGCCCTGCGCCCTGCACACAGTAGGTACTCAGCAGAACTTTTCTGAGTTGAATGGAGGAGATGTCTCAATAAGTGATAACCATGAATCCATTTAATTAGTTTTTTCTTCTACCAGATTCTGAACTCCAACATGAAAAGAGTTTACAAAACAAACAGAAGAACCAGTAGTAATGAATACGGTTCGACGCAGGCAGCTTGTATGGACAAATGAGCTGACATGCAGTATCAGCTAGATCTTCCGTGCTCGGCGAAAATCAGGTGAGGTCATAGCTCCCATTCTGACTGGTTCTATCATGCCACTGAGAGTCAACATGACTGTCTCTACGCTGCTTAGGTAGGAGGCGGGGAGGGAGTCCAGAGTGTCCCCACTGCTCCAGGCATCCTCAGGCCCCAGGCAGCAGAGACTGGTGGCGCTTCTTGGATTGTCAGCAAACCCAGGCAGAGTGCAGGTCGTATGCCAGGAAGCTGACACCAGGAAGAGGCACTGGCCCCAGGGCCATCTGCAAAACTCAGGGGAGGTTAGGACACAGAGGCATCCCCCCCACCCATGTAAAAACAGCCCATCTCTTAGAGGCTATGGGTGGATAGGGCTCCAAGGGATTGATCTGTAGGGATAACTATTACTGCTTTCCATGAAAATATCTGCTTCCAAATTTGTTGCTGAATGTCTGTCTTCTTTGCTAAACTATAAGAAACAAAGCATAGAAACCAGGTCTACACCCAATGCCCGGCCGAGTGTTCTATAATCAGCAGAATATTTGCTCAATTAACTAACGAAAGAACAAATGAATGGAGTCTTACATCCTAAATGTAGGAGTCATGGCAAGGTGCCCAGGGTATTCAAAATACACTGTAGCTCATCGAGTGGTACATCTTACTTCAGTTCCAGGTGTAAACAGGTCCCTGTACCCTAATCGACACTGCCCCATTCATAACTGATTGACCCAGAAAGCCTGTCTGCTCTCTCGGCTCTTCCTCCGTGTAGTTCCTTAAATCCTGGTGTTCTCTGGGTTTCTGCTTTAGACCTGTTCTCTTCCCTTTCCTTCTCTCTCACACTGTCTTTGGGTTAATTCATTCACTTCCGTAGATGTAGTTACCACCTGTGTTTCATTTTCACCTCCAACCCTCATCACCCAAAGGCAATGGGAAACCCCGACTGTATGTTCCTCAATCTCAACAGGCCCCAGCCCTAGCTTATGACCTTCCCCACCCCTTGAAAGCACTACTTCTTCTTCTGTATTTCTAATCACAAAAAAACTCATCCTCACTCACCTGCATTATCCAATTAATTCAATCTCTCAAGAGGAATCATACTTCCGGATCCTTTCCATCCTAGCCTCCGTGTTCTTAGCTGAAGACCTCTTTATTTTTACAATAGCCTCCTAAAAGGGCCTCTGCTTCCCTCTCTGCCCTGCACTCTGATTCGGGATCCCACTGCTACCAGAAGATTCTTCTAAAAGAGAAACTGGATTGCATTAATCCCCTACTTAAAAGCCTTCTATTAAAATACTAGCAGTCTTAATGATCCCCCCAGACAGTGAGGGGTTCTTTTCTACCGACATTAAACAACCCCAGAGAAAAGTTCTTCAAATATGGACAAGGGAGCCACTCAATGAAATGGATGGCTCACCCTGGAATTCCAGAAAAAAAAAAAAAAGAAAAAAAAACCTATAAAGGCAGCACTACCCATGCATACAAGATTCCTAGTGCTTAGATCAGAAATCCTTGGACAGTCCAGAATCATCGATGATGAGATGTGATGAGAACCCTGCAATGTGAGTGAGAGAGCAAGAAAAATACACAAAAGACATAGAAATAATGGGTGAAATGAGGAATTTGGGGAATGATTTCACTAATTCACTCAACAAACATTTTGAAGACTGTTACTATAGTTTTACATCATGCTGGGCTTTATATTGTTAGTTAAATTAGATGGAATTAAATTAAATTAGTGGAAAACAACTGAAGTAGGTCACACACACACACACACACACACACACACTCACAGCCTTTTTGGCTCTTGTCACCCAGTAAAGCTTGAACTCTCAGACTGGCTTACACATTCCTTTGCTGCTTTCCAGACTCAACTCCTACACTATTCTAAGAACCACACACTCCCATCACACAACCACACCCTATTCCTGCCTGAGACCTGTAGGTCCCTCTGCCCACAATGCCTTTCCTCCTGTTTTCCAGGTGGGAACCTCTTCTAACCAACCCACCTCTCACACCCAGGGAGAAGCTTTCCCTGAAACCTCAAACTTCCATCCTCTCATGCCCACAGAGCTATGTCATGCTCCTATTACAGGATTTCTGCTGTAGTTTGTAGTTTTTCCTCTCTCTGATGGTCTATCTCTAGTTAGCACCTGAGCCTTACCCTGTATCCCTGACACACAGAACAAATTAGGGTTTCAGTGAAGGTTTGTCGAACAAATGCATTTCGATGTCTAAACAATTAACTTATGGATACTTCGTGTACATGAACTGGTAATATTTTAGGTTCTACCTCTACTAATTGTTTTCTTTCAGTCTGGCATGTTTGTGGTATCTGTGCACCCCATTACCAAGGACAGCTGACATATGAGGGAAGATAAAAGCAGGCATGCTTTGGTTTTTATATTTTTATGAGGCTGGGGCATAATTTCAATCACCACAAGCAATTCACCAGCTTTATTTTCCCGCTGTCCTTTTGACTTTGTAAATAATTACAACCCACAATTTCAGAAATACTACATTAATACTCCATTAAAAAAACTTAATTGATAGACTGAATTCTTCAGGCGAAAATGATGCTATTACTCAAGCTACAAGCACAAGGCAGACAAGGAAGGTCAGTTGGAAAGGGAAAGAAGGGGGCTCTGGATGAGGAGAGGAGGGGGCTAGACCTCCCTGGGGACTGCTCTGGATGGAGACAAGCCAGGGGGACAGCCAGCAAGGGGAGGTATGCTCATACAGGGGCAGTCCTCCTATCAAACAGGTGGCAGCCTCACAGATCCGGCTAATCTTCCTAATTACGGAGAATCTGGCCTCCAGCCAAGATCAAGGGGGGCAATTTGACTCCTCATGGGGAAAAGTGTAGCAAGCCAGAAAAGACCCCCGCCAAACAGGTGATGGTTCATGGCAAGATTTCAGACCCTGGGGGGAGGAGTGGTGCAGAGGGGAGTTAAGGTCCTCCACAAAAAAAGAGGCCACTGTAGAAGCTCAGTGGGAGACAGTGAGCCAACACCACCGAGCCTGAAGGAAGGCAGTGGATGAGAGGGGTGTTTGGGGCGCTCTCCCGAGACACCACAGACACCAGATCCTTCGAAGTAAGACGAATTCTAATCTTACTGGTGATGGGTAGGGTCTACTAACAAGCTGCCTGATTTGATCAGTCATTGGCAAACTGGGGCTCACAGGCCCATTTTGGCCAGCCACTGTTTTTGTAAATAAAGTTTTACTGGAACACAGCCATGCTCATGGCTGCTATTACGCTATGAAGGCAGAGATGAGTAGTTGTGACAGAGACCATATGGCCCTGCAAGGCCTAAAATATGTACTATCTGGCCCCTGATAGAAAAAGTTTGCCAACCTTTGGTCCAGAAAATGCCCAGGCTGCCTCTCAGACCAACAGAAATCAGAATCTCTGGTAGCAAGGTTGACGCATGAGTACTTTTTAAAGCTTCCCAGATTATCTCAATGTGGAGCCAAGGTTGCAAACCCCTAGTCCGGCCTGTTGCCGCAACTCTGAGAGGCATCTGAAGAAGTCACAGAATCAGATTCCATCTCAGATGAGTAAGTCAGAGGGAAGGGTGGTTCAGTGCTTAAACTTTGGGGAAAGAAATCCCTCAGCTGCATCCTCACTCTGCCACTCACCAGCTATCTGACCTACATAACTCAACTCCCAACAGCTCAGTTTCTCCATCTATAAAATGGGCACAGTAACAAAACCTACCTCATAGATTGCTGGGAGGGTCAGAGGGATGAGTGCTGGTAGGGCTGTCAGTGGTGTGGCATATGACTGCACTTGATAAAAGGTAGCCAGAACAGGGGATGGGGGAGACCTGGGCTGAGAAGCTAACTCCATCCTGGTTTACAGCAGCCGGAGGAACTCTCAGGGCTGCCACATGTGGTGCCCAAGGAGACATGTTCGTCAGAAGCTAAGCAGCATCTTTAAGACATTGCTGGGAAAAGCCACGGTGCAGGTGCAAGGACTAAACTGCCAGCCTGCATGAGCAGGTGTGCGGTCCAGGGGAGCTCGAGACAAATCCCATGGCTAAATTCTGTGCACATCTGGTCCTGCTTCTGGGGCTCCTTGTCTTGGAGCCCTGGCTCACATTATGGACAGAAGCAGTTTGTCTTCTTGCAAGGCTCTGGTAGGGTCTGGTGAATGCCTGTGAGAGACCAAACCCCAAGTCCTGCTGCTTGGACTACATGCTGGGGCTGGGCACATTTGTAGGTACCTGCCCTGCAGATATCTGCCTTCTGCCCACCTTTGCATGACCTCCATGCCAGTTTGGGTTTGATATCAGTTTGCCAAACTCTTACCCAGGTGATACAAGGAGGGCTATGGTCTCCTCCACACAGAGGACTTCTTTGGGCACACAGCCTGGCCCCTAGAGGTGCTCCAACAATATCTGTGCCTCGACCATTCAACTAACATGTGAAAGGCATGCATGCTACAGAATTCTCAGGGCTACTTGCTCAGCTAATGACCTGCATTGGGCAGATAGGGTGGTCCCTTCATTTCACAAAAAGGCCTAGGTCTTGTAGGGTTAGTAACCTCTCCCAATTGCTGTAAAGATGGGTGGGCCCTCAAATGTATAACTAGAGTTCTTGGGAACCCTGGCAGGATTTGGTGACTCTCCAAATCAGGAAATGGTAAACCATGACTTTATCCCTGAGCCCAGCCACAGCATGACTCTGTTTGCAGTAGGACATCTTTTCCTGCATATTGGTTTCAGGCTTGAGCTAGAACAGGATCAAGCTGAGTGGCCAGTTCCAGAAAAGCCTGGTCAATACCATCCTGAACTTAATACATGTATGTGTAAGGAAAGGAGGCTTAGAACCATACCAGTCCCCTACCCACGGAGCCCTGAACCTAAAATTGGCATCACATATGATGACCTAAAACAGGTGGGGGTTGAGCCATGGTTAAGGGACAGTCTCTTGATACTACTGGAAAATCCAGGAACAAGCCAGTAGGAAGTTCTCATCCTATTGGTAACACTGATGCTAATGGCTTTCATTTACTGGGTGCGTATAAAGTGCAAAGAGATTTACTCACACGCAATTTTTATTTAATCTTTATAGCCATTCTATGAAGACTTGGAGAATGAAATAGTTGCACAGCACATAGGTTTTATTTATCTTATTTTTAAAAAAGATTTTATATATTTATTCATGAGAGACACAGAGAGAGAGAGTCAGAGACATAGGCAGAGGGAGAAGCAGGCTCCCTGCGGGGAGCTCGATGCGGGACTCGATCCCAGGACCCCAAGATCATGCCCTAAGCTGAAGACACACACTCAACCATTGTACCACCCAGGAGTCCTGCCACCTAGCTTTTAAATGGCGGAACTGAGATTTAAATTCAGGCCTCTCTAACTCTAAAGCTCCCATTCTATTTTCCTAAGTTGTACAGCCTCCCCAGAAGGAGCTAGCCATGCCTCTGCTGTGGCATAATCTTGTTCCACCAAACAATGTTGGACTGAGACAGGGAAATGATATCCATGCCCCCTAGGAGAGTCCCTAGTAAACTTGAGAAAAACTGCACCTCTTTGCCTGTGAAAGTTCTACCTCATGCCAGGGGCTCGGCCCTGAATTAGACTCTGTGTGTCTTATTTTATAGGATCTCAGGGTCTCCTCAGAGCTCTTAGAGTCTTGCATCTGATCTCCCCCGTCTCACGAATCTATCCTTGGCTCAATCCCTGGGTTATGTCTCAGTAACAATTTACTCCGCTAAGCAGCAGACACCTTCTCTTCATAAATACTGATGATAGATAAAACGTCCTATCTTTCACCTTATCTAAAGAGGATGAATGATCTAATTCTTTCACTTGCAGAGCACAACGTTGTGGCCAGCTGAGACCAAACTAGGATGCAATCCCTGTTCACCTCCTTCTGAACCTCCCGGCTCTGCTACTAGACTGGTTAAGGAGAACTACCCTGACTGGGGAACCAGCCTGCCTGGGTTCAATCCTGGCCCAGCTGGTGAAACATCAACTTCACTTTACTTGTTTGCAAACTGGGAATAATAACAGCACCTCTTTCAAGAAGCTACGGTGAGAAGTAAGACAGTCTATTACATGTAAAATACTTAGCTCAGTGCTGGCATAAGATAAACACTCTGCAAATATTAACCGTTATTACTAGTTGAGATTATATTGCTGCTTCTACTCCAGTTGGTATTATATATTCACTTGATCAAAATTAACTGTGCTATTTTCAAAACAGTGCAGAAAATCATGTGTTACCGCTCAAGGACTGGAATCTTACACATGGGAAAACACTCAGGTACAAAAATTGACTTCTTCTGTCAACTTCCCCCAAAATACAGTGTATTACTTTTAATGGCACTTGACATTTTTTCTAAGACTTGGCCATATATTCTCTAACTTATCCCTACACTAACCTGGAAAATCTACTTTGCAGATGGAAAACTGCAGTTTCAGAGATGTCAAGTAATAATAATAATAATAAATAAATGGTAACATTTATTTTGTGCTTCCTGTATATTACACAGTGCTTTAAGGAATTTTTATATTTACTGACTTTCGATTTTTTTAAATTTTTATTTATGATAGTCACACAGAGAGAGAGAGAGAGAGAGACATAGGCAGAGGGAGAAGTAGGCTCCATGCACCGGGAGCCCGACGTGGGATTCGATCCCAGGTCTCCAGGATCGCGCCCTGGGCCAAAGGCAGGCACTAAACTGCTGCACCACCCAGGGATCCCTGACTTTTGATTTTCTAAACAACCCTATGAGATAGATGTTGTTGTTACATCCGTTCTATAGATAGGGAAACAGAGACCCAGGTTAAGAAATCACCTAAGAAGCAGGCTCACAGAGAAAATGGGAAATGGATAATGACACTTCCTTAGTGTGGTGCCTGAGTTGCACAACTAGATTTGGTGGTCAGCAAAGAAAGACAATATCCATAGGCCTTTGCTGTGGTGGCACTGTTCTTACATTGTCCCCCTTGCGCATGCGTACACACACACACACACACACACACACACACCCTTTTCTTCACACAAGAGAATCTCTAACTCTCCTTCTCACTAAAAAATTCTGTGATTGTAGCTGAATCTACAGAAACCATCCCTCTGCCAGTTTTGGAGAGGGCTGAGCACTGAAATATGTACAGTGGTCCCTCCTTACCCACCAGGTGAGTCCCAAGACCCTCCCTCCTATGATGCCTGAAATCACAGAAGGTACAGAACCATATGCTATGTTTTTTCCATACATAACTATGACAATGTTTGATTTATGAAAACAGTAACTAATAATAAAAGTGAGCAACTATAACAATGTACTATAATAAAAGTTATGTGAATATGGTCTCTCTCTCAGAGTATCATATTATGCTATATTCAACCTTCTTGTGATGATATGAGATGCTAAAATGCCTATGTGATGAAATGAAGTGAAGGGAATGACACAGGCTGTGACATAGAGTTAGGCTACGGCTGACCTTCTGATGATATATCAGAGGAGGAGCATCTGCTTCTGACCCGTGGTTGACCACAGGTCATCGAAACCTCCGAAAGCAAAACCATGGATAAAGGGAGTACCAGTGTGGTCGGTCTTCTCAAAGGACAGAGAGTGACCCTGAATCTTTTCCTAGACACATTTAAAACATCTTCCAACTTTAGAACAACATAAAAACATGGTTTGTTTTGTCTTTTAGCAGCCTTTCTTTGATCTGCACATTGGCTGCAGACTGGCTGGACCCACTGTCCTTCCCTAGCAGGAGAGTCTTGGCCTGAGCAAAGCTAGATCACGATCTCTATAAATCATCACTTTACATTCATGCTCATCTTGCTGGTGTCACAGCGCTGTCAGTATCTTGATTAGTGCATGAAAAAGGGCGTTAAGATGAAGTGAGATGAATCTGTGCTGCTCAGGAAGTACCAGATGAATCGGTAAACTGCCCAGTTATTGGTCCCTTGGAAAGCAGATTTAAGCTGCTCTGGGGTCCTGGAAACACACAGCTCAGAGAGGCCATGGAGCAGCTGTTCCTCTCTTATAAAGCTTTCCATGATCGTAGAGAGAGAAAACATATGTGCTGGCCAGGCCAAGTGGAGCTCACACAATTTGAGATTCACATTCTGAAAAGCACAGAGAAGAGACTGTCTCATGCTCCGGATTATCTTGTTTGCCAGTTAATGAGCAAGAACTTGTCCAGACTGCCCAACAGGACATTCAATGTCAATCTTATTCTAGTTGGCCTCTGTGATGCTTTGTGGAATGTTCATATGCACTGTTCAAAGGGTAAAAGATTTAAAAAGAATTATCCGCTTGGCTCACCATTACCCACTTTCTGCTAAAGCAGAAATGTCATTATAAAAGATGGCCACATGTTAAGCATGGAGAGAGGTAAATTTCTGGGAGTTTACACCTAGAGAAGCAGTCCTCAAAGGATGGTCTGGGGAACCCTGGAAATCCCTAAGACCACCTTGGGGTCTGAGAGGTCAAAACTATTTTCCTAAAAACACTATGACATTATCTGGCTTGTTCAATCTCATTCTTTCTCGAGTGTACAGTAGACTTTCCCAGAAGATACATGACACAGGATATAGCAACAGACAAGAGAATCCAACTGTCCCTCACTAAGCCAGATGCTAAAGAGATTTTTCAGCAAAGTATAACAATGACGCTATTCTCACTAAGTACTTTTTGAAAACATAACTTTTTAATAACAATAATTTATGTTAACATACAATTGGCATGTTGTTCAAAAAGATCTGAAATTTATTTTTTCAATTTCAAAGTTTTAATTTCTAATATGGTAAGTATTAATTGATGTAACCCATAGAAAGTATTTGGGGGCCATCCATCATTTGTAAAAGAATGGCAAGGTCCTGAACCTAAAAAGTGCAAGAACCATGGATTCAGAAGAATCTGATGTTTTTCTCTTGGCGGAAGCATGCCTTCCTTCCCTAGCTTTCCAGCCAAGCATCCATCTGCTTCAGACTCACCACCTTCTTAGTTTGGGTGCAGGTCCTCTCCTCTGTAGTCTTATTACCTGCCTTACCCCCAAATCCGTACTATTGAATTGCCTTTGTTCTGCCTATGACATGGATCCGGGAAATTCACAGTTGTTCATTCTCCCTGGCAAGGCAGAGAGAGGAGCTTTCCTCAACCACTCTACTCTCCATCAGGCAGTGCCCAGATGCGTGTGAGAGCTGCCACTTTTGCCTGGACCATCAATCAACAAATGCTATGACAGGGGCTGGAGAGAAAATAATGATTCAAAAGGATTGTGACAGATGCACATCAATAGGTTGACAATGGGAGAAAGGCGCACACAGACCCAGGGGCTCAGAGATGAGCCAGCGCCTAGGCCACACAGAGGGAGCCCCGTGTCTGTGATGGTGGACACAAAATGCCAGCCTGTCACTGTGTAGGCAGACAGAACCACACAGATCAGGTGTCCCCTTCCAAGTGTGAAAAGACTGTAGCCACTTTCTCTGTAGGTTCCAGGACCTCAGAACTCCCCTTACAAATGAGGCTGGACATGGCTGTCCAATTTTCCCAGCACCATTTATTGAAGAGACTGTCCTTTTTCCAGTGGATAGTCTTTCCTGCTTTGTCGAATATTAGTTGACCATACAGTTGAGGGCCCATTTCTGGGTTCTCCATTCTGTTCCATTGATCTATGTGTCTGTTTTTGTGCCAGTACCTCGCTGTCTTGATGATCACAGCTTGTAGTACAACCTGAAATCCAGCATTGTGATGCCCCCGGCTCTGGTTTTCTTTTTCAATATTCCTCTGGCTATTCGGGGTCTTTTCTGATTCCACATAAATCTTAAAATGATTTGTTCCAGCTCTCTGAAAAAAGTCCATGGTATTTTGATGGGATTGCATTGAATGTGTAAATTGCCCTGGGTAGCATGGACATTTTCACAATATTAACTCTTCCAATCCACGAGCATGGAATATTTTTCCATCTCTTTGTGTCTTCCTCAATTTCTTTCAGAAGTGCTCTGTAGTTTGTAGGGTATAGATCCTTTACCTCTTTGGTTAGGTTTATTCCTAGGTATCTTATGCTTTTGGGTGCAATTGTAAATGAGATTGACTCCTTAATTTCTCTTTCTTCAGTCTCATTGTTAGTGTATAGAAATGCCACTGACTTCTGGGCATTGATTCTGAATCCGGCCACACTGCTGAATTGCTGTATGAGTTGTAGCAATCTTGGGGTGGAGTCTTTTGGGTTTTCTATGTACAGTATCATGTCATCTGCAAAGAGAGAGTTTGACTTCTTTGCCAATTTGAAACTAGATCATTCTCCTACACCATACACAAAGATAAACTCAAAATGGATGAAAGATCTAAATGTGAGACAAGAATCCATCAAAATCCTAGAGGAGAACACAGGCAACACCCTTTTTGAACTTGGCCACAGCAATTTCTTGCAAGATAAATCTATGAAGGCAAGGGAAACAAGAGGCAAAAAGAACTATTGGGACTTAATCAAGATAAAAAGCTTCTGCACCGCAAAAGAAACAGTCAACAAAACTAAAGACAACCTACAGAATGGGAGAAGATATTTGCAAATAACCTATCAGATAAAGGGCTAGTATCCAAGATCTATAAAGAACTTCTTAAACTCAACACCCAAGAAACAAACAATCCAATCATGAAATGGGCAAAACACATAAACAGAAATTTCACCAAAGAAGACACAGACATGGCCAACAAGCCCATGAGAAAATGCTCCGCATCACTTGCCCTCAGGGAAATACAAATCAAAACCACAATGAGATACCACCTCACACCAGTGAGAATGGGGAAAATTAACAAGAGAGGAAACAACACATGTTGGAGAGGATGTGGAGAAAGGGGAACCCTCTTCCACTGTTGGTGGGAATGTGAACTGGTACAGCCACTCTGGAGAACTGTGTGGAGGTTCCTCAAAGAGTTAAGAATAGAGCTACCCTATGACCCAGCAATTGCACTGCTGGGGATTTACCCCAAAGATACAGATTCAGTGAAATGGCAGGATGACTGCACCCCAATGTCCACAATAGCCAAACTGTGGACGGAGCCTTGGTGTCCATCGACAGATGAATGGATAAAGAAGATGTGGTCTATGTATACAGTGGGATATTACTCAGCCATTAGAAACAATGAATACCCATCATTTGCTTCAACGTGGATGGAACTGGAGGGTATTATGCTGAGTGAAGTCAATTGGAGAAGGACAAACATTAAATGGTTTCATTAATTTGGGGAATATAAAAAATAGTAAATGAGATTATAGGGGAAAGGAGAGAAAATGAGTGGGAAATATCAGTGAGGGTGATAGAACATGAGAGACTCCTAACTCTGGGAAACGACCAAGATTTAGTGGAAGGGAGGTGGGCAGGGGGATGGGGGGAGTGGGTGATGGGCACTGAGGGGGGCACTGGACAGGGTGAGCACTGGATGTTATACTATATGTTGGCAAATAGAACTCCAATAAAAAAATATACCAAAAAAAAAAAAATGAGGCTGGAGCACTGTCTCCATCTCTGTCCTGCAGATCAGAATAAAATATTCACTTCAATCTAACACACCTGTAAACAATCACTGAGCTCCTCCTAGACACCTGGGTAAAATGCTGGTGGGAAGAAGTGCAAAGATTAATCAGAAATGCCCCTTCCCTGCACTCCAGGAGCAAGAAAAAAATCATTAATGGACCTGCTTATTAGCAGCAAAATGATCAGATTTGAGTCTTAGCTCATGTCTCTTACCTGGCCTGTTTTCTAGAGAGAATGGAAGAATGCAATGTGAGAAGGCAAAGCAGCCAAAGAAAGCGCAGAAACAGAAGCCCTAGATAATGCACAAGACTGGATAATCAACGTTTGAAACACAAGAAATGATTCTGCAAGAGAAGCCACTCTTTGTTTTTTTTTTCTTTACAAATGCTATTTCTTAACCTCAAATTCAATTGTTGGCCTGGACAGAAAGAACCTGGTTTCCTACCCGACTCAAAACTCCCACATCTGGCCTGGTTATGCTCAGGTTCCCAAGCAGGCTTCACCTAAGAGGCCCTTCAGAGGCATCCAGCCAGTGGGACACCCAGCCCAGAGGGCATCTGCGAGATGGAAAGGGAAAGAGTTCCTAAATTCTAACACTTACCAATGGCAGAATGCTTCATCTTTGAAGTAGCCTCTGGAATCGTCAGGTTCCGTGTTAAAATGGGCTGCCTAAAGACTACCTGTCCATGTAACAGGCTGGAAGCACACACCCGGTGCCTGGAACTTGTGTCCTTGCTGTCAGAGGCAGGCGGGGACCTGCCTCAGCTGAATTTAAGGCAGGCAATACATGGGGACGAGGAAGGAGATACAAGGAGCGTTGCTGGTGAAGCATCTCTGAAACCATTTTACCCATCTCCCTCCCTTCTCGCTCCCCTGCCTCTCACCTCCTCCACCCCATCTCGACTGACATTATTTCTGTTCAGCAAGGTTTTGAGATGCTGGGAACTGTCTTTCTTAAGCATCTTCTAATCTTTTATGAAGATTATCAAGATCATGTAATTCCAAATCTTCTGCACTATGAACATCAAAAGCCCGTTAACTAATTAATTCTATGCTTTTAAGGATTATCTGCATATTAGAAAAGTACCATACCTATCACACACAAAATTATATCTTTTTCTTTTTTTTAAGATTTTATTTTTTTATTCATGAGAGACACAGAGAGAAAGAGGCAGAGACATAGGCAGAGGGAGAAGCAGGCTTGCCCCCCCCCCCCACCCCGGGAAGCCTGATGCGGGACTCAATCCCAGGACCCCGGGATCATGACCTGAGCCAAAGGCAGACGCTCAACCACTGAGCTACCCAGGTGCCCCAAAATTACATCTTTTTTCTGTCAGTCACACAGTCTCTCTCTCCCTTCCTTTCTCCCCTACTCTCTCTTTTTCTCTTTCCAGAGTCTCTCCCTCTCTCACTCTCCCTTTGTCATTCTCTCTCTCTCTCTCTTTCTCTCTCTCTGCTCTGTCGCCACAAATACACTCCATGCTTATTGGCCTATGGTGCACTCAAACATTAAAAAATGATTCAGCAATTGATAACATGTTAAGCCATTTGAAAACTGTCAAAATTGGAAATGAAGAATGTAGCTCCTTCATTTCACAAGCAGCTTAAAGGCAAGTGCGATGGGCTTCTATAGAAGGCCGTGATGGATTCGGAACGCAGTGCTTATGTGAACTGAAGCAATGAGTGCCAACCAGCAAAGCGATTGTGAGGATTAAATAAAAATAATGCCTGTAAAGCATGTACCTCAATGCCTCGCACATGAATAGCGCTCGGCAAATGATAGCTATCATTATTATCAGGAAGTATTGATGACAGAGGCCATAAAATTCAAAAGAGGAAGAGAATTAGAAAGACAGAGACCACATATACCAGAGATTGTTTGTTGATCCATCTGTGCATTGTTTAAATTGGCTTCACGGTGGACAAAGCACTTATATTAACTTTTCTGATCCCAGAACAAGCCTGTGAAGTAGGTAGGACAGATGGTATCATCCTACTTGACAAACCAGGATGGGACAGAGGGCCAGAAAGCTCTTAAGATGGTTTTGGTGTAAGGTTTAACAGTCATTAAGTGGAGGGGACCAGAACAGGAGCCACATGGCTCCCTGAAAGGGAACAGTATTCTCCATTTGGCTGATACCCTCAGTCTTTCTAATCCATGGCCCTGCCTCATCTTAAGAACTGGTCTCTGAAGAATTTAAGATTAAAATGCCAAAGTCAATCCAATAAAAGGTAACTCTCGATTAGCCAACTATGGCCTAGGTGAGTGAATCAAAGCGCCCCCCACCCCTCAGCTTACCAGGCAATAGTTACAGGGTCCCCTCCTTTCCTGAGCAGTGCACCCTGTGTTAGGGGCCGGGACCCTGCCCACGGTGATAGGAGGAAAGTCATGCAAGTGCAGGGACTTGATTCCCAGCAGCCCAGCTGCCGTGTTGCCTTCTGTGGCCGCAGCTCCAATTTAGCACAGAGGATTACAGGCTGGCAGCTGTCAATTATGCTAACCAGATTGACTCCCCATGGCATTCCACATCTGGAGAAGCCTTCCTTGGGAATCGGTACAGAGGCATCCGTGCATTCTCAGTGCTATTATTATCTTCAAAACTACCTAGAGAATATTCTCTTCCAAATGCAAAGATTAAGAGAAGTTAAAATGCATGGCATAGTTAGTAATTTTTCCTGAAAAAAAAAAAAAAGAAAAACATACTCTGTAGCCAATGCTGGTACCCAGGAAGACACTATTTTTTAATGGCATGAAATACAAAAGACATAAAAAGCACCATTGAAAATGCTGCTATGCTATCAAATAATTTATACTTCCTCCCATGTTATCTAAAATAAATGACACTTTTGAGCCAATCACATATATTAAATATGGACAGTTTGTTTCCCAAACCTTAATTCCGGGGTTTTAACTAAGCAAATAAAATAAAGAAGATAATTAAAATGACTTCTGTCCCATATCATGCATAGGAAAAATATGCAGGGTATGGGGAAGAAAAAGGATTTAGCACAAAATATTCAGCCATCTCAATGGAAAAAAACCTTCCCCAACACAAATCGATAGCTCAGGCTGCCTCTCTGTTTGCCCTGCCTAACTGGGGACTTTGCTATGAAATCTGATTACTGTTATCAGCAGGAAGCTGATTTGGCCGTCCTGCTTCAAGGAGAGTCATCCAAATTACAGAGCCGCCAAAACATGGGCTGGGTGATCCTGGCACATGTAGATGGAATGCTCTGGAGCCTCTCCTTATTCTATGGTATGGAGAAGATTCTGTGGCCTGACTCAACATAGACTGTTCACACAGGCAACAAATACAAGATTCCCAGAACAGGGACACATTGGCCTCCCAAGTCATGGAATAAACGAGAGAAATTTTAAGAGTACCAGTGCCTGGTTCTGGGTGCTAGGACTCACATCCCTTCAGTTCCTCCCTGGAGAGAAGTAGTTCGCTTTTTGCCTCCTTTAATAAACTGTTGAGAAATGCCTATTTAGTGCCTCATGGGCAGAAGGTCCTGGGTTGTCCCACAGAGGTACAGAGAAGTGGATCCCAACAACATGCCTGCCATGGAGAAGTACAGGAGAGGTCAGAGGCACTTGTGAGAATGTCAAATGAGTACAAAGTTCTAAGTGCTCCTGGAGCCAAGGGGTAGCTGGACTTGAGCCAGGGAGGAAAGCATCAAGGGGATGGAGAGAGTTGACCCATACTGGGTCCTTCCCTTAAGAGATAGGAAGAACTTCAAAAAATGACATTAGCTTCCCACCTTAAACAGAGAGAAAAGCCAATATAGTCAATTTGTTATTTTGCAAAAGATGATCATCGAGGCCAGGGCTGGATGTGAGGGATATCACTGCTTGAATTGGTAGAGGCTTCTGGAGGGGGCTCTGGTTCTTGTCGTTGGCTGTGTGGTCAGTAGTTAGGGTGGGAAGGGATGGGAGGAAGGGGACAGGAGGGCAGCACTCAGAACAAGCCTGTCACTCACATGGAGGTTGGGCCACAGTGGGACCTCTTGGGGAATGAACCTGGGCTCAAAATCCTGCTTCACTCTTTCTGGCTAGGTGACCCTCAGTTCCCAACCTCACTTCCCCGGACTGTGAAATAGGGCAATGCCTGTCATGGCAGGGAGCTCATTAAGTTAGGGGTCTACACCTCGGAACACAATATCTTGCATACAAATAGTCAATATATGCTAGATCTCACTTGACTCTTCTCACATCATCTTGCCACCTGCTGGGACCACCAGTGATAGATTTTTCTGGAAAATGCATAATTCCACAACTCTTATCTTGTTGGTCCATCTGATAGGCAATATGGCCAAATTGAAATTTAGGAAATACATTCTTTCCATTCATAGGTAATAATACTACTTATTTAGTATCTTATTAGATCATCCATTCTTTTTTTGACATGAGGGATGGTAAAATAGAGAGAGAGAGGAGGTGGGAATGGAAAACTTAAGGAAAAAAAGGAACTATTTATTGAGTCTCCCCCTCTGGTGAATGCTCAGTGAGAAAGCTCTGCTGATGGCCCAGTTTCCTAGGAAACTCTGCTTAGAGACCTCATGCTGTAAGTGTATCAGCAGTTTGCTTTGTAGAAGACACACACATCTGGCAGTCATTTGGGCAATATGTCACCCAGCCAATGGCATACAGAATATCTGAATTAGGTAATTTTGAGGTGAATTTTCACTCAAGTGGCAGTCAAGTTTTTATCATTTAAATCAGACTTTATGAGTTGACTCAAAATGTAAGGCTTTTCCTTCTTGTTATACTTGTCCACCATGGAAAGGGGTGTCCTTTGTACTTAGTCTAGTTGGCATCAACATTCTGTATTCCTCAGCTCTTGCTCACTGCCCAGGCTACAGGACTCTCCTCCCTACATGCTAGAGAGAGGCGCTGAGCTCCTGGACCCAGAAAAACTCCTTTCATTCCATTTCTCTTGAGAAGACTCCTTCCATTTCCAGTAAAATCCTTTGGATTCCGGGAGTGACAAGCAGGTAGATCTATCCTAATCAGAGAAGATTTTTATTTAATCATCTTGTCTTTGCTCCAGGAGTCCCTATTGCCCACTCACATCTCTTAAGCAGTTTACAAAGCTCTGTTAGTTAATTAGCAGCCTGCCTAGCTCCACAGTCAGGATCCTTAAGGAGGCAAAAGTAATACTCAGAACAGACCAAGGTTTCAAGAGGTTTTATGCGTTTGGTCAGGGACTTTGGTCAGGTTCATCTAGAAGAGCAAACGAAACTTGTGCTGTCTTCTTTGGCATCAGATTATAAATGTGCTTGCTGCCTCCTCTTCCCCAGATGAAAATGGGTGATTTCTTAAGCACTGTGTTCACTCTTATCTTGTGTCCCAGTACTTGCGGCTTCTTTTATTTTTGCTCTCTCTTGTCAAGATGGAATCTCAATTAGGTTCTGAGACACATTTTTGTCAGAGCAATATTATTCTGCAAGTCCTTTCATGTTATTTTGATGAAGAGGACATCTTTTATAAACTTTGTCTGAAAACATCAGTGGATGAAAAGAGGAACAACCGACTTCAGTCACAAACCCTAAGACTCAAAAACTCATTGAAGAAGATGAACACTAACAGGTTCTATGATGTTTGGCGGAAAGGAAATCGAGGGCCCAAAGACTGCAGCTTCCCAAGGGAGGAGGAAGAGTGCCCAGAGGAAGGAGGAGGAATATCCAGTCAGGAGGCAACTCAGAGCCTTCAGGAAACTTGAAGCTTGATAAATGGGTGAATGTTCAGTGGTGTCTAGGCAAGTGGAAGGAATGAGGGTTGCATCATGGACTGTGCTGGTAAAATAGCCATGACACCTCATGGGTGGGGGTGGGGAGGATGTTCAGGTTCTCAAAGGAGAGTCTATTTCATGGTATGTTCTGTGATTCTTTAGCAATGTATAGTCAACAGTCAGGAGATGTTTGCTGAACCAGAACCCCCTAAAACTCAATGTGATGAGGACATAGTAAAAACTCTGGGTTCTGTCCTAAGTGCTTCACAGGTACTAGCTCATTTCATTCTGTGAGGTTGGTACCAATATGGCAGGTGAGAAAATGGAGGCATAAGCAGGTAAACCAACTTGCTGAGGATCAAGCTGATGATTGATAGTGTAGTCTGGAATAAAACCCAGGCATTCTGGCTGCAGATTCTGTGAGCTCAACCACTATACCACATAAACCATAAGGACTACAGTCCTCTGGGTAACTTCTCGATCACTTTTTAAAATATACCCATCCCAACTGAAAGTATATTTAGGAATTATGCTGGTTCTTAAATTACAGTGAGTTTTCATTTTCTTTTTGTCTAGGAAATACACATGGTGGTGGGGGCAATTATGGTCTGGTTACCATGAACTGAATTAGGTAGAGACAGGGTTTTTTTCTTTTTGCCTGTTTGTGGAATTCTCTAGGTACTTTCCACCCGCATGATTTCACTGTGACTAATAGAAATAGATTTGATATCATTTCTGAATGGATTGGATTTTTCCTGAGAAATAACAAACCTTCTTTTAAAAGGCCAATGACTTATTCTATTTAAATCTAGTTGCTTTTTTTTTTTTTTTGCAATTAACAGTCAACTCTTTCATCCATTTTCAAAATTTTTAAATTATCTTTTAAATTGTGGTTTATACAGGATGAGTCATACCATTTTAACCATTTTAAGTGTACAGTTCATTGGCATTAAGCACATTCACACTTTTGTGCAAACATCGACACCATTCATCTCCAAAACTCTTTTCATTTTGCAAAACTAAAAACTGTACCCAATAAAATCTACTTTCTTTTTAGTAAGGAAGTTTCATTTTCATAGAAAAAAATAGAAGAAAAAATTAGGCAAAGAAGAAAGGAGTTAGTTTGCAGAATGAAGTCAACCCAAAGAAAACAATTATATTCTATCTAATCTCTATAGTACTGATTTTTTTTAAAAAGTCCAGATCTTTGTCACCTAAACTGACAGCCTAATCTTGATATAATGCAATTCTCTTTAAGGTGGTGTAACTTATTTTAGCCTAGTAAAGAGAAAATAGTTTAAAGTATTAACCATGAGGGTTATCTTTCTGACTGACACAAAACAGGATTAACATTCTCTTTGAAATGTATTACCCCACTGGACCTCATACCCAGGATTCTGATTCAATTGATTACCCACATTTCTTTAAGCTTCCCCGAAGAGCCTCGAATGTAACCAAGGAGGAATCCTAAAGTTTAAGGGAGTGACATGAGCTGAATATCAATTTGAGGCCATGGAGTAAATATGCAGAAAGCAGTGGGTCTCAGCCTTCTGGTTTTTCTTAATTCAGAAATGACTTGGAGAATGTGATGAAGCTATGGATCATACCCTAGAGATATATGTCTACTCCCATATGCTTGCAAAATTCTTATCCTATTTCAGGGGCCCATGGTCCACCAGAAGCTGACCTTCACATGCTGAGCGCAGAATAAGCAGGGACAATAGCCAAAGAAAACACCCTGAGGAACACCAAAAAATAATGAGCCATCTGAAACAAAGGAGCCAACCCAGGAGACTGAGTTGGTGCAGGTAGACAGTTGGAAGGAGAGCCAAATGAAGCCAAGAAATGGGAGGATTTTAAGAGAAAACGGTAGTACAGAGTCAGATGCTATGCATGCACCAAACAATGGCATTGGATATGGTTAAGAGCAGACAGCAGGACCTGTGAAACAGTCAAGCATGCTCTGCTGGAAGACAGGCTGCAGAGGGATACTGTAGACATACAGAGGTGAGGAGAGCAGAAAGGACAATGGAAGCAGCCGTTAGGAGGAAACTACAAAGAGGTATGTATGTGGGAGGGGTCTCAGGAATGATGGGTGCAGAATGATGAGGGTGGAAATGAGGAGATAGATGGAGTTTCAACATGGTAAGTGCTAGTGTGAACAGCTGCCGGACCTCCTCCTTCCCACATCTACTTGTCTGCCTCTGTCTCCCCATCTTGCCTGAGGTACATCCTTCTCCCTGACCCCCAGACTCCAAAATATCTAGCCATCTATTCCCTAACCCTACATCTTCATCCGGTTGCCTGGTTCTCTTAATTCTACATCTGACTGTTGTCACTACTTTCCCAGGTGTCCACATCCCCCTTTTTCTCCCTGCCCAAGCCTCATCCATACAACTCTGCTTTAACGCCACACCACTTCTGCTATGTTTTCTATCTTCTTTGTTATATATGGGCCTGCCAAAGTTCTTTGGGTCAGATTGTATTTTCCAAAAATGGCCTGCAACAGTATTTTCCATCCCACGTGATCTCCTACAATGTGGTACTGATGCTTCCCTCCTCCCATAGAAGGTGGGGTCTAGGCCTCCTCCCCCGAATCTGGACAGACCTTTGACTTGAACGTAATCAAAAGACTGGCAGGAATAACAATGAATAGGCATTATCAGAAAAAGACCAGGTCAGGGGCGCCTGGTGGCTCAGTCAGTTAAGTGTCTACCTGCAGTTCAGGTCATGATCCCAGGGTCTTGAGATTGAGCCCCACATCAGGCTCCCTGCTCAGTGGGGTGTCTGTTTCTACCTTTCCCTCTGCCGCTCTGCCTCCCCCTGCTTGTACTCTCCTGTGCACTCATATTCTCTTTCTCTCAGATAAATAAAATCTTAAAAAAAAAAGAAAGAGAGAGAGAGAAAGACCAGGGCAGAAAAAGGCAATGGAGCTTCTACCTTGTTTGATGGAACTTTTGTGCTTGCAGCCCTGAGCTATCTTGTAAGAAGTCTGAGTACTTCAAGACTGCCATGCTGTGAGGAAGCCCAGTGCCAGTGAGTAAAGACACTCTTGAATGATGGCAGCTAAGCCTTCAAGTCTTCCCAGCTGAGGCCCCAAACATCATGGAGTGACACAGATTTGTCCTTTCTGTGCCTTTCTGGAATTCCTGATCCACAGAGTCCATGAACCTAATAAAATGGTTATTGTTTTATGTCACTAAATTTGAGGAGATTTATGGCAATAGTAACTGCTATACTTCTCTCCTGGATTGTTAGTGTCCTGAGAGCAAGATCTGTATCTGGTTTTCTACGAGTACAGTGCTGATCTGTGAAAATGAGGTGACCCTGAAAATAAAGCAACTCCCTGCTTTCTCAATGAGAAAATAAGGAAAACAGCTTTCTGGTTAGCTTGAACATATAAACTTTCAAGGCTAAAGATGAAATAGTTAATTTTCCATTTATTATATTTAATTTACATGTGCATATTCACAACCACACATTGTAGAAGATAACATATTTAGAAATATGGCTCTTTTTCTTTCCCACATTTTATGACACAATTTTATTAAACTCTTGATACACATTTTTGTCAATTCTTGGTCATTGTTAAGAGTTACCTTTTGATCATCTAACGAACTTTTGGAGCCCTCCATCTCCACATCCATTCACCTGATTTGAGATAAAGCACTTTGGAATCTGTGTATGATGCTGTCACTGGAAATTTTATACTGCTTCAATTGTGCATTTATATAACATAAGGCTAGTTTTTATTTTATCGCCCATTGATATGTATTCGTGAGCACTACAAAATAAGTGATCACCACTTTACTGCTTTCCAAAATGATCCGAAAAGGCTTGTGTACAATCCTATCTAATGTGCAGTTCTTTGAGGGCAGAGTCCATGAATTTACACTAAAGCTATGTAAATTTGCTTCCTTTAAAAGTCATTCCATTAGGTGACCCCTATGGGCATCCAATGCTGGTACTTATTTTAAGTAATTTCAAGCTATTGTGTCCTGCCCTAACAATGTTTGTGATTCTAAATAAGTGAGCTCTAATTCTAGTTAAAACAAGAGTTTGCAAGAACTCAAATTTAAAACAAAGTCCTATGTTCTGAGGAATAGTGTTTTGAGGAAAAAGGTCCACCATATATTGGGTAGATTCTCTGGAAATATATATGAAGTGGAGGAATGATTCTTGTGGTCCTTTAGGGAGATGGAACTCAGGGTGGTAAGGAGGATCTTCAGGTTATAAGAGAAAAAAATCTGAAGGAGCCTTACTGAGAGGAAATCACATTACTTCAGGGGAGCGATAATGATGATGCTCATAACTGTTCTCAGCAGGGTTGAAAAATGATGTGAAAGGTACTAGCAGACAGGTAGGAGTGATAGAGTTTGGCGCAGTTAGGGAGGCAGTGTATACAGTGCAAACACCAGCTCTATAGTGTGAAGACCTGAGTTCAAACCCAGGCCTGTCATTAAATAGGCTGGGTGTCCTTGGCCAAGTTACTAAGCGTCTCTGAGCTTCAGTTTCCTTCATAAAAGAGTTGTTGGAAGAATAATATAAGATCATATGATGAAACATAAGAAGAGTAAAAAGCCAGCTGACTAGAGTGTTCCTGAAGGCACTTCATCAAGAACATCTATTATTATGGTTGATAACTGATTGGACCTGAGGGTTGGGGGTGAGGAATCATTATTTCCTACACCATCATCATCATCATCATCATCATCATGTCCTCTTGCAACAGGTCATTCTAGATATCTGCCTTTAAAAAAAAATCATGTCCTAACCTTTTTTTCCCCACAAGTGTCAAAGTTGTTAGGAAAAAATAGAATAAATCGCAAAGTGGCTTATTAATTGGGGATTATTTCCAAATGACATTCTTAAAAATCTGTAAATTACATTTCATGGAATGAAACGCAATGAGAGGAACAAAGGATCTGTTTCTTCCCTGCTTCCACTATTGGGGGAAACCACCATATCAGTCATCAAATAAAACAAGTCTGGTGTCCAGAATTACCCGGTTGGAAAATCACACTGCTGAATGAAATGTTCATCTGAAAACAAAAGTCTAAACTCTTGAAGGCCAGGGGCAATAAGAGGGGAGCACTGAGATATGGAGCCAACAAATGGATAAGCTTCTTATAAGGAAATGTGGTCAACAGAGCAAAATCCAGGGCTGCAGGATGGGAGCCTGGGCACTGATCCCACCCTGTGGCCCTGCCTTCCCCAGACTTCCCCCTCCTCACTCCAAAGTGTGCTCACTCATGGCAGAAAGAATTTTCTAAAACATAGCTCTGATATCCCTTCCTGGATGGCTCCTAGTTCCTCAAATTCAAGCATGAAAATAGTGCTAGTGAAGGAAAGCAAAATTAATCACACTTTACACTTTATAAAAGAAATAAATTCACAAAACACGGTATTTATTAAATTAAAGGTATTTAGGTGGTAGCACACAATTCCTTGTTCTTCCCCACTTGTTATGTCTTACAGATTTCTCCATTTTCAGGGGGCGCCTGGGCGGCTCAGTCAGTTAAGCATCTGACTTTAGCTCAGGTCATGATCTCAGGGTCCTGAGATCGAGCCTTGCATGGAGCCCTGCAAAGAGCTCCTTCCTCAGTGGGGAGTCTCCTTGTCCCTCTGCCCCTCCCCCCACTCATGCTTTGTCTCTCTCTCTCAAATAAATAAATAAAATATTTTTTAAAAATCTCTCCATACTCCTACATTGGCATCTTCCTTCTCACTCTCTTTTATATCCACACGATGCTCCACTGTGTGCTGTATCACAGTCTATTCAACTAGTTCCCCATCGCTGGACACTTGGTTGTTTCCAAGCTTCTGGAGTTACAGTAATGCCTGGACAATGAGCTTACGCCTATTTTGTCTCAACAGCGTGTAGACGGAAGTGCGGTTGCACTGGTACTTCTGCTAGATAATGCTGGAGTCCCCTCGGCAAAGGTTGAGCAGTCTCCTACACTCATGAGTAAAATAAAATTCTGATTTCCATTTTGAATGTTTTATTCATTTTCATGTTTTCCTTTTGTGTTATTTTGTGGGTCTCTTTCTTTGGAAGTAGACATTAAATTTATAGAGGATCTGATGAGAGACTATCCTCACCACGAAGGCAAAAAATCAAAACACCTCGTTTCACCACTTGTAAGGATCAAATTAGTAGTAGAGACAGCAAGTGCGAGACTGTGGAGGAGCTAGACATTCTCGGGAGACGCAACTGACTGAGAAGAAGATTTTATGGAAGAAAAGGGCCTTGAGGAGGCCCTTGAAGACAGCAGAGGAAAACCCTCAGATTCCCAAGCAGAAATACACATAAAGTGTGCGGAGAAGGATGAGCAAGCCAGCTGCAGCAAGACACTGTGTAGATTACTGAGGACAGAGCTTAGGTGTGTAACTGGGACCCAAATGTGGAAAACCTTCAATTCCAAAGGGCAAAGTTTGGTCTTTCTGATTTAGAATCTCTGATCTAGGCTATATGAAGTGTGACTGCGAGTCCTGGTTTGCCCAGGACCGTTCTGGTAGGTATCTGTTGTCCTAGCATCTCTATTACTCTCAAGTATCCTGGTTTGGATGATAAAGCATATCCTGAGTTGTCCTGGCAGTAGAGACCTCCAAAAATCTGCAGATGAGAGAGAGATGATGAAAGAAACATTTCAGCCAAGCAAATGTGAGCACCGGGTACACAGAACGACAGAAGGAGGGGAGACTGGAGGCAGGTGACCAGGACATCAGCTGGCAGAGTGGAAGGAACACAAGACCCAGGGGAAAGACAGTAGACCTGATGAGTTCGAAACAAAACTACTCATGTAACCTCTCTGGAGCTGCCATTTCCTCATTTGAAAACTGAAGATATCGGATTAGTTGCAAAAGGGCCCTTCCAATTCTAGCACTTCAGGGTGGAGGAGATTATTGTTACAATCTAGGTGCAGGGACACGTGGATGAAGGGAAAGGAAAACAAGATGAAGGGATGGTGACAGACAGGGAACCGTCAGAACAGATGAGCATGAGTGACAAGGAGAGCAGAGCTGCTGTTGCTGCTGCTGGTGTAGGAAAGGTGTGTAGACTATTGAGCTGAATTGTGACACATCCTGTGAAGTCAGTTTTATACACACTGTTTTTGAGATGACAGCAGGCCACAGAAGTGGTGATTTAAAGATACCTGTAGAGACGCCTGGGTTGCTCGGTAATAGTTGAGTATCTGCCTTTGGCTCGGGGTGTGATCCTGGGATGCTGGGATCAAATCCCACATGGGACTCCCAGGAGGGAGCCTGCTTCTCTCTCTGCCCATGTCTCTGCCTCTCTCTCTCTCTCTTTGTGTTTCTCATAAATAAGTAAACAGAATCTTAAAAAAAAAAAAAAAAAAAGATACTTGTAAAAAGACACCATGATGTAACCAAGCCAAATGGAAACAAGGCCTGGGCTGGACCACACAAGAGATTTGTGGAAACAAGGCCTGGGCTGGACCACACAAGAGATTTGTGGCAAATGGCCTTAGTGAGGTTAGATGGTCATTCACTCACAGTGCTCAGGTCTGATGCAAAGACTGCAGGTGAATAAGTGAAGACTGGGAGCCTGAGCTTCAGGACAGACAGTTTGGGAAAGCAGTATAGGTTTTCTTTTCTTTCTTTCTTTTTTTTGGATTTATTTATTCATTTTTTGGAGTGAAAGGATCAGAGGGAGAACATCACTAAGCAGACTCTCAGCTGAGTGCAGAGCCCGACATGGGGCTCTATCTCACAACCCATGAGATCATGATCTGAGCCAAAACCAAGAGTCGGATGCTTAATCAACCCAGCCACCTAGGTGCCCCCAGCATAGGTTTTTAATGGCAAGGCCACTTGACAGTCCTAGCCATTGCCAAAAATTCTGAAGGAAATCTGCTTCTATTCAGAATGTATTTAAGGTAAACCCATGCCTATGCCTGCATGGCTTTGAGTCTTAGCAAGTACCATGTCTACTCCTTTATGTTTGTTTCCCCAGTGACAAAAAGGATGTGCAGCCAGAACTCCTTACCATTAAAAGGTCTTTGGTTAATGGAGAGTCCTACAGGTAGATTTGGGTCCAGGGCCTGTCAGCTTCTCTTCATACACTCTAGGATTGGCTCCTAGACTGTTCGAGTTCCCTTGCCCTAGAGTTCATGTATCTAGGTCTCAAAAGATCATCAAAGAGCATCCTTACTAGACCAGCCTGATGCAGTTATAATTTATGCTGAACAGTAAATGGGCTGTAAAATAATTCCTTGAACAAATCATCCTCGAGCACCAGCTTCCTAGCAGAAGATATTGGGGAATGAAAAGATTTTCCCCCAGGCTTCCACTACGTCTTCGTGATGAGATCAGAAGCAGATAATTAAATCACCTAGGGGCATGTTGCTCTACATAAATTTAAACCACGAGGTGAGAGTTAAAATATTGTAATTGTGTTTAAGCAGAAAGTATGGGAAATGGCTTTTTCCCTCTTTGCAAATGTTTGTGTGCAAACATTTCTTTCTTAAAAAAGAACATTTTCAACTGAAAAACACTAAAATCATGTGCAGATGAGTCATGAAACTCCAGGTTTATTAAAGTGTTCTCACATGATCACAAGATTCTGTGATTCTAAAAAAGATGAGAAGTCATTTAGGGCTTGAGGACAGGACTGTGTCTCATTCACTCACCCAGCAAACATCTGACACACCCATGACACTGCAGTCAAGTGAACGTTTCTGATATGACAGCATGTGTCTAGAACTTACTGTGACCCAATGGTTAATGCTCCCTTGTAACAGCACACTGAGATATTAATAGGAAATGAACAAAGAAGAGGAAAGAAATATAAAACAGGGCACCTGTTACAAGCCAAACTGCTCTGAGAAATGTCCGCTTCAACTGTCAGGGACTTAAATACCAAAGGAAAGGTAAATTAGATTAGGTACATTTGGAAGAGAGTTCCAGTAAGATGCTTGGTAACTTCTGATTGCATTTAATGGCATTACACGGAATCTGCTTCTAGAAAATGATGTTTGCATACCGCAAAGTTGCATTAATAGATCCCATCCTTACAGAAGGTATACAAGTGAAGGACCAAGATGTACACGACTTGCCAAGAAAGAAATGATATCAAGAAATCAGTCAAATCCTCCACAAGCCCTATAAAAAAAGAGTATGTAAAAAGGAGTGGGGCTGCAGGGGGTATAAATCATGACTGGATTTTTTGTTTTGGTTTGGGTTTTGTTTTTTGTTTTTTTTTTTCTCTAAAAGATCCTTTCTGAACCAGAATCATCCAGCTTGTCACATTGGCTGTCTACAAGATCAATTTCAACTAATTGCTCAGCTGTCCCACTGCCTATATCATACAAGTCTACAAAACACAACTGAAATTGAAAAAAAAAAAAAGACAAAAGGAGAAAAAGAAGGAAAAGCACATCTCCATCAAGTTTCTAGGGTATTTGTTTTTTTGTGTGAAAAATCATTGAGCTTATTCCTTCCAGCCTCATGACCTACAGTTACTAACAAAAAGTTCTCCTCCTTGCCTCCTGATCATTCCTTCCCACAGCCCACGTTTTAGGACTAGCTGGAAGGTCAAACAGGCCAGGGCTGAGGGAGCCACACTGTACAGCTGCCACATGAGCCACTCCCTTGCCATCCCTGCTTTGTTGGGATGGATGAGGTTGGTTGGGCAGCAAGATGAGCTTGCTGACCCTGCCTGGACCCAATGCTCTGTGTGCTAGTGGGCAGCTGGGTCAGTTCCCAGGCAGAGGGGAATGCAGAAGCACATCTCCCTGTGCACACAATCTACCCATGCATGCCCAGGGACAACTACTTCCATCTCTCCTCACCCCCTGACTCTCTGTGTCCCCTAATAGCGACCGATTGTCCAGTCATGGGTGTCTGTTCTGCAAGCTCATGGGATAAGTGGGCCTGAATGTTTCCCTGTGTTCCTCTGATCTTCCAATGCCTCCTGCACATGGCCTCACCCTCCTATGACCTACAGGCTGTGTTGTTGGGACAACCATGCACAGCTGCTTAGAACAAGTTCTGGGCCTGATATTGTGCATTGGCTAGCTAGGTACCCTGCCCAATCCCCTTTTAGCAAACCTGCCTCGACTCCAGAGGATGGGAGGCTAAAAACTACATTTCCCAGTGTCTCTTGCAGCTACAGGTCTGCATGTGACATGGACTCTAGACTCTGACAAGCAGACACATTTACATGAGATTTGGAAGGAGTAGATGTAGAGCAGTGGCTGTACAGGGAGACTGGCTCTTCTTACAGACCTGGGGTGTGTGTGTGTGTGTGTGTGTGTGTGTGTGTGTGTGATTGTCTGGGGCAGCTATGGTGGATTCTCATGTCCAACTACATAGTGACACCAAAGCCGAGTATAAGCAGTATTAGCAAGGGAGTAACTGCCAGAGTAGTCGTGGTTCTTTTAGGTTCGTAATATCTCGTAATAAACCATTCTCTGCTTAAATGTGGTAGTGTAGCTTCTGTTATCTATAGCTAGTAACATTGATCAAAACAACTTCTTATCCTCATTCTTTCATTCTTTTCCTTTAATGTAGATTGTCCCCACCCCATCCTTACAGAAGATGCTTCAGATACGTGCACCAAAACCTCACCTGAGAAATGACAAATCTCGTTTATCTTGAGTGTGCGTCATATTCACATTAGCACTGGTGGCCTTAACCATTCGCTCACTTAACAAAGATCGGTTAAAGGATGACTTGTGTTAAGCACTGAGCTATCATGGTGAACACGTCAGACACAATTCCTGCCTTCACGGAACTTACCATCTAGTGGGGAAAAGAGTAGCTACATTTATTTAGCATCTACTAGGGCCAGACACTATAATCAACACTCTAAATATTAAACTCCTATAATCTGCAAAAAAAAAAAAGAGTGAAGTGGATATTATTATTCCTATTTTACAGATGAAGGAACTAGGGCTTTGAGAGGACAGAATTACATATCTGGTAAGGGTTAGGGCAGTGATTCAAACCCATACAGTGGACTGTAGAACCTGTCTCCAATATACACTAGGTTCAAGGACCTAGTAGGGAATAGGGAATAGGGTAGGGAATGTTTTACTAACTGCATCTTTGAATCCTTATAGTTAGAAGAGCTCATCTCCTCCAATCTTCTACCTATTCCAGAATCTCTTTTATGGCTAACTCTGCTAAGGAGCTACCCTAAATCCATGATACCTTCCTTACAAATAGAAGACCTATTTTGTTCAAAGTAGCACTGAACCCAGCTAAAAATTGAATTTCCTGGGTACCTTCACATTTGGATGTCACATGACTCAATTCTGGCCAGTGAGAATTAATTTAAAGGTACTGAGGATTTCTGGAAAATTTTTGCTTTCTTAATGTGGGCTATGGACACAATCTTCTTCATCCTGTTGGGATGAGAGCATGTGGGGCTAAAGGTAGGGCAGCCAACTTCAAGCAGCAAGGATGAAGGACATGTAAGGATGGCAGGGGCAGAAAGAGAGGAGGAACCTAGGTCCTTGGTGGCACCCTGGTGCTTTGATCCTAACTAAGGATGTTAACTCAGGATATTTTATTATGTGAGAATTTTGTTAGTTAATCCCTACTTTGTAAGCCACTGTGGTTGGGTTTCTGTTACTTCGACTAAAATGCATTCTCTAACTAATACACTGTCCTCAACACCCTGGATGCCTATGACTCTGCTTAAATCTTTTCTATGATGGGAAGCTGATTGCACAAAGATGTCACTTACATTTTTGGATGGCCCTGTGGAAAATAGGGTTTTCTCCCCCTAAAGTGAAATTCCATCCCATACAAGAGATAGCACTTCAGTGCATAGAAACAGAATTTAAAACAAAGAGCCACATATTGAATACTTGTACACAGACGGTCTCATGTAATCTTCCTGTAATCCTGTGTGGTTGGTTTTATTGTGCCCATTTTAGGATAGAAAATAGTGTGCATTTCAGTGCACCCCTGATAAGTGGCTATATTAGTCTCCTTGGACTGGCATAAGAAAGCCATACAAATTGGCTGGCTTAGCACAACAGAACTTCATTCTTTCACAGTTCTGAAGGCTAAAAGTCTGAAATTAAGGGGTCAGGAGGTACATGTTCCCTCTGATGACTCTAGGGAGAAATCTTGCCTTGCCTCTTCCAGCTTCAGGTGGTTGAAGACAATTCTTGGTGCTCCTTGGCTTGTGGTAGTACTGCTCCAATCTCTGCCTCTGTCTTCACACAACCTTCTTGATTATGTGTCTGTGTCTTCTACCCTCTTATAAGAACATCAGTAACACTGAATTTAGGAATCACACTAATCCAGTATGACCCCCACCTTGCTATAATTACATCTATAAAGACCCTATTTCTAAATAAGGTCACAGTCTGAGATTCCAAGTGGACATGAACTTTGGGGGGGGGTTGCTCTTAATCCCCTACAGTGGCAGAGCCTTTACTCAGGGCTTTTCTTCAGCTGTTTGGAGGTTAAAGACAATGAGTTTATGTATAAACCTGTACATACCACATGTAGGATTCTTGAGATATAAAATTCAAAACACCTTCAAAAAGCTAACACAACAAACCACTGTCACCTGATTTAATTTCTTAGCTCTTTAAGATAAGTGTCATGTACCAAGTCTTATATTGTCTTGAGTTCTACTTCTTTTTTAAAAAGATTTTATTTATTTATTCATGAAAGAGAGAGAAGCAGAGATAGAAACAGGCTCCAGAGCAGGGAGCCCAAATGTGGGACTTGATCCCAGGAACCCGGGATCACAACCTGTGCTGAAGGCAGACAACCAACCAAGCCACCCAGGCCCCCTAAGTTCTACTTCTATGACACAAACCTTACTAGTTCTAGATTTGGTTTCACTTTCATAGTTGAAAATAAACTTTCACAGTTTACACATACTGATATATTTCCTTATGTTTGAATCTTAAAACAGTATATGAAGAAAAAGTGAAATGTCTGTTTATTCAAACATTACTAATATGTGTGGATTGTCTTAACTTACTCTCTTATATTCTGCACTTATGTTGCACAAAGTTATCTTAAAAATACTACCGAGTGGGAGGGAAGGGAAATAAAATAAGACGAAATCAGAGAGGGAAACAAATCATAAGAGACACTAACTACAGGGAACAAACTGAGGGTTGCTGGAGGGGAGAGGGCTGGGGGCTGGGGTAACTGGGGGATGGGCATAGGAGGGCACTTGATGGAACGAACACTGGGTGTTAACGCAACTGATGAATCACTAAACTCTACCTCTGAAACTAATATGCTAAATGTTGATTAATTGGATTTAAATTTAAAAAAATACAACCTAGAATTTATTTAGCATTCAACATGCTAGGTATTTTACTACATCTTATTTCTATAACAACCCTAAAAAGTGGTCTTATCAAAGGCAAATATTTTAAATCACAATCCCTTGCAACATACCCTGCACAGTAAGTACATAAATCAGAAGTGGGTTTTTTTTTTTGTTATTTTTACTGTCATTCAATTTTACCATCCGTGCCCATAATTAATATACAATGGAAATATTACTAAACTGTAAAGAAGTTTCAGGCATGCAAAAAAGGGAAGAACCTTCATAGTAGGAAATGTCAAGGTTTAACGGGAATTCAGTCCCTGATCTAAAATATTTAATTATTTGTAAAGTACTTTTATACTCTTTAATGAGTCATACTATAATTCATGCAAGTCCCATATCTTCTGTACATTCCTGAAGCGGAAACCTCTGTTGGCTTTGCCTGGTTCCTGGAGACATGCACTCCTTCTATCAGGGAAGCTAACTAGGTTAATCTCCTATCTGTAACATTTTAAAATAAAAAGGAATTTTAACTCTCTTATAGAATTATCAAAGAAGTACCTTTTGCTCATTTAAGGATTAGGAAAAAAGCACCTCTAATCCAATAAATCTCCTATCTAATTTTAGTAATGGATATATAATTTCATTTTTGAAATGCAGATAAAAGGATATTAAAAATGGGAATGTATCAATAAAGATGTTGCTATAAAAGCTATAAACAGCTGACTCCTGATATCTTCCCTTCATCTCAGAGAATGCCATAAAACATGCCTGTTAACAGAAACCTGAGCTAATTGGTGTTTCTGCCGGTGAACAAATGCAGATATAACAGAAAAAAATGATTGCAGACGAACAGTAAGATCATAAACCCATCTTATATAAGGTTACATCAGTAAGGTCTTGACAATAGAGATATATTGAGAGGCTTTATACTCTCTCTTGAGTAGGAAAAACGGCGGAAGAAAAGAATTCTTATACATGGTTTAACAACTACAAGTGCTACTTGTTTAAATTCACATTTCTAAATTTAGGAAAAAACAGAGTTGATTCAAGATACTCATGCCACTACCATTCCTGAGATATCGTCCTTTTTTTTTTTCTTGTAGATATAAAATACTACATACGTGAATGTAGTATTAGTATGGTTTTACTTGATTGTGCAATTGCATGACACCTTTTACATTAGAGCAGCTATTAAATATAAGTTGCTTTGCTAAAAGCTTCAAGATACACATGGATGAATAAAATATACTCCCTACACTTGAGGAACTTATAATCAACCAGAAAAAAGACAAAAGGCTCAGAGCAGAAAGGTCACAGGACCAACCTACAGGGTGGAAGAAGAATTCATATTTGGCTGCTCAGATCATGAAGCTCTTCAAGGAGAAAGTCACATCTGATCTGAACACTGAAGAACTGATAAAGTCCCAGCGACGGAAGAAGCACCCCAGGACTCCAGGACACAGGAAGATATGATAAAGGCTCTGGTTGCTGAACCTGGCTCATTCAGTCATGGGGCCAGAGTTTCAAACATGAAGTACCCAGATTCCAGTCCCAGTTTACCGGTGTGTGTCCCTCAAGGTGGAGAACTTGTATGTTTAACAAGCTCCTCAGTAGATTCCTGGGACAAAAAAGAGGAGAGTAGGAACCTATAGGAAATATTCAGAGCACAAGAGGCAGTCATATTCCAAGCAGAGGATGAGACAGGGAGTGAAGTAAGAAGCAACACAGACCACCACGGCCTTGAAATGCCCAGCTTAAGAACCACACCAGATCGATGGGTGGGAGAATGATGTGACCAGAGCTGTGTTTCAGGTAAAGACATCTGGTGGGGGTCCAAAGGCAGATGTGATGGGCAAAGTCTCCAGTCAGGGAATTTATCTCTCTAGGCCAATAATGATAACTTGGGGGGGAATGTAGGTCCTGTACTAAGGTCACAGCAGCAGAGTGGAGAGGAAGAAAAGGACACTAGAGAGAATTGGGGAAGCTCTGGGTAATGAGCTGGAGGCAGAATAGAGATACTAATTGGCAGGTGAGCAGTCTGAAGGCAAGTCTGATTGAGGGCCTAGTGTCCAGGTGGTCAGTCTGGAGCTCAGTCTCTGGGTAGATATCAGATGTTGCTTCCTGCTGACATCACTGCCTGCTCTAGTACTGCCTCCAGGCCCTCCGGACCGGACCTCACCCTCCAGATGCCCAGCCAGACTTCTTCCCATCATCTGCAGGAAAGTCAGATCCAATGAGTGCACTTCCCTGCAATGGACAGGGTCTTCTTTCCAAGCTCCAGGCACCCCCAGCCCCCTGTGAAACCCCCTGGTAGCTGGCTGCTCTCTGAGCTTTCCTCTCCCCAGGCATGGTGTGCTAGTTCACCTCAAGCATCAGTGCCTGAACAAGGTAGAGCAAGCACGCAGCTCCACATGCAATAATGCTCTTTCTTCAAAATAATGTCTTCACTAAAAATGACAGCAAGAACAAAACAAAAATAAAATGTGTAACACTGACCACCTGAGAATTAAAAGTTGGGAAAGATTTGGGGTTTGATTCTTGTTTTGCCTTGTCTTGTCTTTAATTAGAAAGCAAAGCCACAGAAGGGAAAGCTGGCAGAGGAAACAATAGAACAGTGTCAACGCTCTTGTCTCAATGGATCAGGCTGTGATACGATGTAGGTCAAAACTGGCTAATAAAAGGTCAGGACTTGTGATGTACCATCAGGGCCAGTAAGGCTTTTGTTTGTTCTGTTTTGTTTTCTGTTACTCAGGGGCTGGCAGTCGTTGTAAGGAAGGGAAACAAGTTCTGGCCGCTTCTAGGCCACGGTACAGGCACACCACAATGCTGGGGTGCCAGGGTGGTCTGTGTGCGTGATGCCCCTGCAGCTGCACGGCGCAGCAGCCTGCATCCTTCTGGCAGGCTAAGAGCAGGAAGCGGGGCAGGCTGGCCAGGGGCAGAAGGCTGGAGAAGCATGTGGGCACAAGACAAATGGGCACTTGTTCTCTGGAGGGTGTTGGGCAATGACTTTCATAAATGGTGAAGGGGGGAGGAGGGAGGTACTGACAGCATGCCTGTGTGCCTGATATAGCAGGGAGGAGATGCCTATTCTGGCATCTTCTTTGGGTGACTCTGTTATTTGCATAAACATCAGCAATATTTGAAACAGAAAATCCACAATTTGTGGTTCTCACGGGACCGACCACACACCTGCAGTCTCCTAGCTCCAGATATGCCATCCTGTTTACTCTACTCTCTGTGCTTGTGTTCCCTCTTCCCAGAATGCCCTCCACCATTTGTACCCCACCCATTCTTAGCCTGGTGAAAATTCCATTCAAGTCCAGGCAAAGGTGTCACCACTTCTGTGGAATCTTCTCCAAATCTCCTAGGCACAACAGATTGCCTCTTCCTCTTGCCTCCAAGAGTATTAGGGCACACCCCCATCATGACCCAAGTGATGTGTGTGATACTGTATTTAAGCTACATGAGCTGCTGTTTGGCCACAGTTGTGCTTTATTTACCTTTGAATCCACAGCACTTAGAAGCAGTGGGTCAATGGTCCCTGTGGAAGATGTAGAAACCATACACCAATCTCACTATTTACTCATAGGAAGATCAATGAATATAAACTCTGCCAATAGTGGCCTCACTTTGACCCTTCACTCCTGAAGGAGAGAAGAAGCTCTAACACTCTTCCAGAAACTTACTCTGGTTTTGCAACTTCCAGCAAGTAAATCCTTCTAAGATTCTGTCCACTGCACCCCACTGCCTATCTCTCACTGCTCTGGGCTGTGTGGATCAGGACCAGGAAGAGGACAAGAGAACTCTGGGAACCTCTCTGCTTCTGCCCAAGGCAAGAACTAATTCTCTCCATACAACATAAATCCCAGACGATGATATCATCATGGGTGTCAACACAGCCTCTTCTATAAAGCAGAGAACAGTTGTTCTAATACTGGGAGAGTCTTCCTCTGTATGCTACCAAGGTTTTTGCCAAGTGTTCAACAGATGTTCGTTGAATGGAACAGCCTTCTCTGGTCACTTTTCATTAGATGTTCTTACCTCAGCCTTAGAACCCTTGTAATGAAAAAAGAGACGAAGTTGGCATTAATCCATTCCTTTTACTTAAATGTAGACAGTCCCACATTATCAGGGGCCCAGCTAGAAGAGTAAGACAGGAAAGGTTCCAAGAAGGAGATATCTGAGACTGATGTACTTGAAGTGTGGGAAGCATTTGCACAAGCTGAGAAGTGTGGAAGGAGAGGGCATTCCAAGTGGCCCGGGAGCATGAGCAAAGGCTTGAAGATGAGAAAGTAGAAAGCATGCTTAACAAGCTGCCCGTCCTGGTCGTATGCCCCCTTCTAGGGTGACAATGGCATATACTAGAATCAGCACAAATTATGAAGCCAGGCATCCTCATACCAGCTGTGCGGCCTTGGGAAAGTCCCTTAAACTCTCTGGGTAAACTTTCTCATCACTAAAATAGAGGTGATGATGCCCGGTATGGCTGTTCTAAGAATTTAGGATGTATGCAAGAGATCTGGTAAAGAATATGTACTGAATAAATGGAAGATATTAATAAGTGGAATGATGAATGATGGTGATGACAATGTTGAGGTTGATAAGCCACAAGCTCGCTGAAGGCAGAGACTCTAACTCTTCCTTGCTCCCATTGAAGTACCTGCCATCCTGTGTTGCCAAATTCAGCAGGTGCTAGTGTATTGACTTAAGTGATTCTCCTTGCCATTTTATTTCTATCGCTGTGCTTTGGCTTTTGTTCTGCTCTTTAAAGAAATGTTTACTACTTTTTGTTAGCCTAATTAGAGACTGAAGAGAGCCACAGACAGCGAGTGCATGAGACACAAATTCTGCCCACCATGAACTTGGGACAAGATCCATAAGCAACCTAGCAGACACATAGCCAGTTGGAATAGGTTGTCAAGCATTAAAGGTTCCACAAGGGAAAAATTTCTATGAGACTGAGCCTTAAAAAAGTGAGTAGGGGGATGCCTGGGTGGTTCAGCGGTTGAGCATCTGACTTTGGCTCAGGGCGTGATCCCAGGGTCTGGGGATCGAGTCCCACATGGGGCTCCCTGCATGGAGCCTGCTTCTCTCTGCCTGTGTCTCTGCCTCTCCTCTCTCTCTCTTGCTGTGTCTCTCATGAATAAATAAATAAAATATTTTTTAAAAATGAACAGAATTTTGTCAATCAAGAGAAGAGGGAGGGCACAGACATTATATTGAGATAGATTAGTGAAGAAAAGAGATCATAAGAGAAAAGTATGAAGCATGTTTGAGAAATCATGGGTATCTGGCTTGGCCAGTATGGATAGGAAATTGAAAACATGGCCTGTAGGGTAGGGTCAGACTGAGGGAAACCTAAAAGGGCAAGACGAAGACTGAGAACTTATTTCATGAACAATGGACAGTCACGAGCAGCCTGGCCCAGGATCACAGAATTTGATAACTGGAAGGCTCATAGAGTCTACTCCCCGCTGAGAAACCAGGAGAGGAAGGCCAAGGGAAGTGAATTTGCTCAAAGCTGCATGGCTAACTTAGGGGCAGAACTGAGATAAAATCACTGGTTTCCCAATTACCAGTCAGGAACTGGAACGCCCACAGCAGGGAGACTACAGTATTTAGTGTACACACCACCACTTCCTTATCCCTCACCCAAGGCAGACATTTCTAATCAATCAGGGCACTCTTTCCTACTGAGTCCAGACCAGAGCCTCCCCATCCTCAACACACCCCTCCATGTGTTGCCACTAGGTTACATTGCTCCCGAAGACAAGACCCACAGCCATCACGCTGGAGTCAGCCTGTCTTAATATATGAACACTTACTTAAAAACTCTTACAGAGAATAATGGAAATGTCAGGGGAGGCTTCAGTGACTTACTTACAAGAGTCACTTGGTTAATGCATCCCTCTGCGTGGGAGGTGAACTGTGTCTTCACAGTTGCAGATGTTTTGTTCTCCAGCCAAGGAGAGTGGTTAACCATGGTCACCTCTGCTCTCTATGCCACCTTCTCTCTCCCAGCAGTCTCTCTTCTACATGAAAATTACAACCAAGAAGGAGAAGGGGAAATCCCAGACTCGGAAATGAGAGCGCAAGAGCATAAATAAGTAAACTCACCACTTATGATATGCAGGGCAAAGGGAAAGTGGGTGTGGGGGAAGAAAATAATATATTAACCCATAGACTTGAAATTAAGCACCATTCAATGTTTCCTTTTTGGTTCAGAATCCACCAAATAAAAATGAGGGGAAAAAAATCAGGAAGTCCCCTCCTTAATGTTAACAATAGAACAATCCAGTGTGCTGTTACTCAGGGCAACTTCTTTTTCAAAAAGGAGGCACTAAATGTTCAGCTCCTGCAGGACCCTGCTTGGTAGCTTGACTTGGGTGCACTTCTGGTTTCTAAAAATAGATTTATGAGAGCAAAGAACCACAGTTAACTTCAGACTTACTTAAGTTATATAATTTTGGATTGAAAGGATATACTGGCAAGCACACTAACAAAAAACGTGGGAATTTTGGATTCTCTTCCCTCCATAGCCTTGAGGCTTGCTGCAATTCTTCTTGTCTCACCGTTGTGATTTGTTCACAAGTGATAACAACTACAAGTGATAACACCTACCTGCACATATTTTGCAAGCAAGTTTCTGGAGTATTTTAAGATTCTTCTAATTCAGAATCTGTATAGCATACCCAGAGTAAAATTATGTCCCTTATAAATACAAACATGCCTGCTTTATGACAAACTGAAATATTGAAATCTGGATTTTAAAAATAGGGAAATTGAGATATTTTCATATAAATGTTTTTTACACCTTTTCCAAAAGATGCTCCATAGAATACCTTTCAAATTCTTTTTGTGTGAGTGCATTTTAAATGATTCAACTTAGGAAACTGATTTGTGTGTAACTTTTCAGGATTATGCCTGTGACCCAAAGGGAAGTGCACCTACATTAGGTGGGCTATAGTGATCTCAAGTTGGTGAAAAATGTCAAAAATTAGATGTGTTCAATGGAAAATGAGACATAAGGACAGAAGACGAAGTAATAAAAGGTCACTTTTTTTGTTCTTTGCATTTCTCCACAGCATAAAAAAAAAAAAGGTAGTTCTGTTTTCTGAAAAGTAATTTCCTCCCCTTACCATATTTCTAAAATATACCAACAACTGATCATCTTCCAATGGAATTCCAAAATAACTAAGCTACCCCACAGAAAACACAAAATATGTCTATTTTTCAATTTTTACAAATAGCTCCCACAGTGATATTTATTTCCATGTTTGTTTATTGATTATATAAGCAGTAAAGGCATTAATGAAAATGAATTTGTTTCCCTGCACATCGGAATATCTTTAATGTGGTGTGGAAGGTTTGAAGTTGGTTTCAAAAAAAAAAAAGTTGTCATGCTAGAAAAAGACAAGCATTCACTCTGAGAACCGCATTTACTGCTTTCCTCATAGAAATACCATCTGACTCTTTCACTTTTCTTTCCTTTTCCTTTTTTTTTTAAGGAGAAGAGTCAGTGCTGCAGGCTTTTTCAGACAACGGTCAAAGAATCTTACTTTGGGATTTCAGCATGTAAGCTTGTGCCTTTCTTTATCCAAGATGGCTTTTAACTAATGCACAATAAGAATCAAAAGAGAAATTGCAATGCTTTCTGAACATAAGGGATTCAATTTAAAGAGTCTACCCACATGAACCCAGCCCTCCAAAGTTTTTGAAGAAAATTATCTGAAGTATGGAGGGATTCAGTTTCCACCAAGACAGATCACTGACTGCCTTAGAATATGTGGCTGTGGGCTGCACTGTTTTATATAAACATGGACGTGACACAGAAGCCAGCAGTAGACAGAGGGCAGCCACAGCTGCCTTTGAATTAAGGCAGGATCTCTGATCATTTGCATTTATAACTGTTACTCTCAACAGTGCCAAAGATGTGGTTTTACATAAACCCATCAGCCCTATCTCTGGTTGCTGGACATTTACTGTTCACCTTCCAAAGCCTCTGGTGAGAAAGACCATCATGGCGGACACAAGCATTATAGAAAAATAGCTAAGAGCAAGAACTTTAGAGGCAGCTGCATAGGTTCCATGCCTGCTCTGTCACAACTGTACCATCTTGGACAAGTCACTTAACTACATTGAGACCCACTACATCACAGGGTGGTTTGAGAATTCACTGAATTACATAAATGCATCAGTATATAGAGCCCTAGGGACGATGTCTTGCAGAGTAAACGCCACATAAGCACTTGATATTATTATGCTCCATGTCATATATGAATGGCATGAGGTCTCAAGGGAATTAAAGTTACATCAAAATTTTTATTAGATGGCTTCAGATGGATAGTGGCTCTCCTCTTGGCATAAATTTTGGAAAACTATATGGGATTTTTGTTTGTTTGCCTCTCAACCAACATTATGCTCACCACAGAAGCCTCTAGTGAAGAAGGGGAAAGAGTGTTCCCTCTCTGACACAGCCCTCAGGACCCAGGACCTGGTATTCTTTCTTACCCTGTCCTATCACACCTGGCTTTACCTATTTCTTCACATTTTAAGCTCTTGAGGTGACTAGAGTTCCTAAACTCCATGTTGTTCCATCCCTCTCAAGCCTTACGCATACTATTCATTTTTCTAGGATGCTTCCCCCCAGTGGTCAACATGACAGACTTCGTTTTTCAAAATTTGCCCCAGCTATCACTGCCTCCAAAAAAACCTTTAAAAAAAATCCTCCCTCTACTCCTGGTCCTTGCTCTGTGGCATCTCTGTCCTGCTGCTCTTTTCATACTGCTACGATGTGTTTCTTGTCATATTTGTCTCCTCTACTAGGCTGTAACTCTCCTAAGAGCAGATTGCGTTCTATCCTTTTTCTGTACACACAGCACATAGTAAAAGAACTGGCATCTAGTGGGTTTTCAATATATAATTGTTGAAAAAATATATAGTTTCTTATACCTGTCCTGAGACTAACTTTCTCCCTCAGATTGTCATTCAACTACTATTTTGCAATCTTTTCTACCATCAACGATTTAAGACAGAGGTGCTGATTCAATAGTCTCTACCTGTCTCACCTACAAGATGGGATCAATACTCATTCTGTTTTTGAAGTGAGGTACAATATTACAAGGGAAAGGGATGAAGGAGAACAGGCCACAGAATGTTCTTTAGATAGGTCCTGGGGAAGGTGTCTTGTCATCTTTCCCAAAAAAGCGGACCCTTAGGAGCCAGGCCCAAGGAAGAGTGTCCCTTGGAAACTCCCTAAGGTGGGTAGTTCATGCCCTCTGCCTGCACTGGGGGAAACCAAGGTGGACAATCCAAGAGGTTTTGTCTGGGGCCAAACCCCAAACCCAGCCAATTGGCCTGTCTAAGAGGCTCCTCAGTGGTGAAAGGCTGACTGCCCTGTGGATTGGCTTTGGTCCCCAAATATATTTTATTTGGCCCACAGTCTTGAAAAATGTGTGAGTTAACTGCCAATGTTTAAATATTAGGAGACTGCACATTGAAAAAAAAAAAACTAGATTTCTGGCTTAACTTTTAGAAGAATTGGCAACAATGGGTTCTTCTCCCTGACTGGAACACCCAGTGGGAGCAGAACAGTGTTGCCCTCTGTAAATGGGGCACATGTTCTACAATCTACCATGCCTTCCACTTCACTCAAGAACTTTAACTCTCTGGACACTACACAGCCTCCTGTGTCTAGGCTCAACAAGAAAATCCAAGCATTGGTGGAAGCAGATGGAAGTTAGAAAAACCAGACCAGAATATGGACAGAAGCCTGGAACCAAGGGGACAACAGAGTTAAGACCTTTGTTACTTAGGCCAAATGTAAAGGTGCTGTGAAAAGCAGTGAAAGTGAAAGCCAGAATTAATGGTTTTTAGGAAGTGCAATAGTGAAGACAAGAACCGGTGGCTCTATGGTATCTCCGGACAGGATCTCTCTTTTGAATTTCAGACCCATACATATATTGGCATGCTGACTTGTTATGTCTAATGAGTACACCAAACTGAATATATCCAAATTGAACCACTGATGGTTCCTACCTATGAGAGAAATCTGCTCTTCCTACCATCTTGTCCATTGCAATAAATGTACCACCTCCTTTTCTTCTTCTAGTTTCTCAGGCTAACAACTTTGATGTCACTCCCAACTTCACATTCTTTCATCCTCATGTCTAGTCCATCAGCAAATCCTCCTCTAGCTCTTCTTTCAAAATATCCCCAGAATTCAACTCCACATCACCAGCCCCACTGACATCACTCTGGTTCAAGCCATCATCTCTCTCCTAGATTATCGGAATAGTCCCCCAAATGCTATCCCTAATTCTGTTTATGCACCCCACAATCCATTCTCAACACAGATGCCAAAACAATCCTATGAATATGAAAGTCAAGTCACACCATTGCTCTACCCAGCACCTTCCAATGATTTTCCCTTCACTTGGAGTGACACAGCCCCTGCTGTAATCTCTAAGACCTCCCATGACCTGTGAATCTCACTCCATTCACACAGGCCACCTTCATCCCTTACTTTCCCTCCCTCTCACTCACTCCACTTGAGCCACACTGACCTGTCCTTCAAACATTCTAGGCATGATGCTCCATCAGGGTGTTTGTACTTGCCATTCTTCTGTCTAGGAGGTTCTTCCACACTAGGTATCCACAACCAGCCTCATTTCCTTTGGGCTTTACTAAAAGGTCTCCAACTCAGAAAGCCTCTCTCTCTGATCATCCATCTCAAACTCAACCCTCCTCAATACCCGACATCCCCATCTTTGCTCTATTTTTCCTTCTCTAAATTTTCTTTGTTTTATTTGTTGTCTATTACTCCAAATTAGAATAGAAACTCCTCAAAAACAGGACTTCAATGTGTGTTGCTAAATATTGTGTCTTCAGTGCCTAGAGGAATCGCTAACACATAGTATAAGAAATATTGGATAACCAGTAAATATTTGTTGGATAAATGAATATATATATATCTTTTAATATAAAAATATATAAATATAATATATATCTTTTTTATTTTTCTATTTTTAAGATTTATTTACTTATTTATTTATTTATGAGAGACAGAGAGAAAGAAAGAGGCAGAGACACAGGCAGAGAGAGAAGCAGGCTCCATGCAGGCAGCCCGATGTGGGACTCAATCCTGGGACTCTAGGATCACGCCCTGGGCTGAAGGCAGGTGCTAAACCACTGAGCCACCCAGGGATCCCCTATATATATCTTTTTAAGAGCATGCTTACATATCATTCCCAGTGAACAAAAATTTAGTAGTCTGCCTGACAACATTAAATTTGGGGATAATGTACATATTAGGCCTTAAGTTTTCACCTTAAAAAGGGTGGGTGTCAAAGTGTGAGTAACACAGATTCAAATGATTGAGCGACAGCAACTTACAACACCATATATACAACACTGTGTTGTGCAAAGACCAAGCCTGCTCCTTTTAGACCTTGCCATGGCCCTTTGGAATCGCATATAAAAGACTGTGGCCAGAATTTTTCATGCACAAGATGTGTCCATTCTACAGTACACTTTATTCAGGCCTTCCTTTGTCTCATTTTTCTTCTTTTCTTCTCTGGTTTTGAAACATCCATTTGTCTGGTCCTGAGGCTTCCAGCTCCATTGCCTAATCTCCTGGCTCACAGCTGATCTCCTACCTCCAGGCTTGGCCTTGAGACTTGCTTTACTCTCTGCTTAAGCCTGGAGGGTAGATGTTAAGACAGAAAGGAACCCATGAAAGTTTCTGGCAAGTCTTTGCTCCACTGAAATGCTACCCTCCCCCTTTCTCTTTTCCACCAGACTTTTGAAGATATCTGGAAAAATAAATACAAAGCTTCATGATGACACCTAACTATGAGAACATTAAGTTGAAATCTTCATAACAGCTTTAGAAAAACATATATTGAAAAGGTATGTCATATCTGTCCAAAAATGCAGTGTGAAGCATACTCTAAAAGGCAATGGGATGAGGAGTTACTGAAACAGTCAGGAATCTAATGAGGAATTTACAGACCTGCAAAGGCAAGGCACAGAGCCTAGAAATCTGCTGTTTTCCCATTTTCCCCACTGAGCCAAATGTGAGATAAGACATAGCTAATTCTAATCACATTAAAACATTTTATATCACATAGATTATAATGGAAAATGGGCCATCTTGGGGTTATAAAGGTTTTCTGGCTCCAAAACTGGATGGGGCTGAAGCATTAGTTTGAAGGTCTTTAGCAAAGCACTCTGGCTATTTTGATGCTGTCATCTTTGTGGTACGCAGAATAATGGCCCCAAAGACATCCACATCCTAGTCCCTAAAAACTGTGAATATGTTACCTTAGATGGCAAAAGGGACTTTGCAGATGTGATTACGTTAAGGATTCTGAGATGGGAAGATTATCCAAGATGACCAGGGTAGGTAGGCCCAATATAATCCCACAAGCCCTTATAAGAGGAAGGCAGGAGGGTGAGAGAGAAGATGTAAGAAAAGCAAAGGCAGAGGCAGAGTGATGTAGGGCTATGAGTCAAGGAATGTGAGCAACCTCTAGAAGGTGGAAAAAGTAGGAAAATAGATTCTCCCCTAGAGCCTCCAGAAGGAATGCAGCTCTTTCAACCCATTTTAGAATTATGACCCTTCAAACTGTAAGAGAGTACACTTGTGTTGTAAACCATGAGGTTTGGAGCAATTTGTTAGAGCAGCAATCGGAAAGGAGTATAAGGTTTTGCTTTTACTCCCACATTTGTCCTTTGGCAAATCCTGGTTGAGAATGTCCTAGGTGTTCATGGAACCAAGCTAAGGTCAAAGATGTTGACATTGTTTCTGAAATCATAGCTCACTTTGTGGCTGGCTTATTCACCTGTAGAAGAACCACCTCAAGAACAGCCAAGGCTAGTTCCAGCACAGGCTTGTGAGAAATGCCGGACACACTAGTGTGGCCCATGTATTCACTGAATCACCAAGATGGGCTTCAAACCAGGTCTGGGCTCATCCTGATGGCCTGTGAACATCCCTTAGCCTCTCTGTCACTTATACATTCTTTACAGAGACTTTTAAAGAATAGGAACTATTGGAAGAGCAATCCAAGATGAGAGAAGGTATTATTTACTGGCCCTTGATGCTCTTATCATCCTTTCTTATCCTCTAACAGAAATCCCACTCTTCTTCCTCAGGCTTGTGGTGTATATCTAACTTCCTATCCTACTCCAGTGAAAGCTTTCTTTCAAGATGAGATCTGATAGACTCATTCACTATAAAGTGTACAATGACTGTGACCTTTAAGCCATACTTCCAAGAGGGTATTTACTTTTTAACAAAGAGCAGAAGAGGATTGTAAGCTCCAGAACAAGGTCTACATCCAGCTTCTTTATCATTGGCATCCTTCCTTCCTCATACCATACCAAGTATTTAATCAGTCTTGGATCAAACCTTACTGAATGAATGAACGAAATTATGCTAGTGGACACAATACCTGTGCTATCTTCTATTTAAACGTTAGCACTTGCTAGGATATGGAGACGAAACTTGTTTCCATGACTGCTCTAAAACAAACAAGACCTTCGAAATAAGGCATACTGAAGGTAACCATCACTCTCGTGTTATCTTCGTTTTCAAATTACATTTTAAAACATCAGTTTAATTACTCTAGTGATGATAAGTCTTTCCTAAGAAAGGGAGAATATGAGTACAGAAGGGCTCATCACTAAAGCCTTGTCATTCGCTAAGTCTTAACAAATACCGTGCAAACTCAGGTTCATAATCTGGGGTCAATGGAGGGCTTCAGTGTGGTTTGTGGGCCTCATAAAATTTTAAACAAAATTTTATGTTTATGTATATGTGAATTAATATTTTTTTGTGTGTGAACTAATATTTTAAAGGAGTGAGTGTGATCAATGAAGGTCTAGAATCCACTGCTTTAAGAAATGGCTCCAGCCATTATATCTTGTTAATGTACAAGTTTTTTCACTGGTGTCTTTCTTTGGTGTCATTGTCTTAAATAATTCATCTTTTTACCCAGCCAAGTGATTACTGTATTAGTTTCCTATTGCTGCTCTAACAAATTACCATACACTTGATTGCTTAAAATAATACAAATTTATTATATAACAGTTTTGGTACTCAGAAGACTGAAATCGGTTTCAGTGAGCTAATATCAAAGTGCTGGAAGAGAAGTGTTAATTCTGGAGGCCTTAGGGAAAAAATAATCCATTTCCTTGCCTCTTCCAGCTTCTAGAGGCTGCCAACAGTCCTTGGCTGGTGACTCCCTTCCATCTTCAAGGCCTGCAATAGCCCTTTGAGACTGTCTCGCTTCAAATCCATCTGACACTGACTCCTTTGCTTCCCTCTTGCACATTTAAAGGATCCTTATGGATACACTGGGCCCACCCAGAAGATCCACGATGATTTCTCCACCCCAAAGTCAGCGGACAGCAGCCTTAATTCCACCTGCCGTTGTAAGTCTTCCTTGCCATGTAATGTAACATATTCACAGGCTCCAGAGGTTAAGATATGGGCATCTTGCCAGTATTGTGCCTACCACAGTTACTTACCACATTCCTTGAGCACATACTTCTATTAAGAGGTTTTATAAGGGGAGCACCTAGGTGACTCAATCAGTTATCCACCTTCAGCTTGAGTCATGTTCTCAGGGGTACTGAGATGGAGCCCTGTGTCGGGCTCCCTGCTCAGTGGAGAGTCTGCTTCTCCCTCTGCCCTCTGCACTGCTTATGCTCTCTCTCTTGTGTGCGCTCTCTCTCAAATAAATAATCTTTTTTTTTAAAAAAGAGATTTTGTAAGGGATTTTGAAGACACTATGTGTTTGACTTGATGCTTACTCTTTGGGAGGCAATAAATAAGTATGATGATAATCACTGCCATTTGTTAAGCATTTATTATATGCCAGGCTCCTTTCTGAACACATTATATGGCTTACTTAATCCTGTAACCGCTGACAGAGTTTGGTAATTTATTCCCATCGTTTTAGAGAAAAGGAAATTAAGGCACAAAGAGATGATGTTTCTTGCCCAGGTCATACAACAAGTGTGGTGACAGGAGGAGGGTCTGGAACTTAAGCTCTGAATCTCCGTGATTCATTTGTTCTTCTTAAATGTAATATTGAGAAAAATTAAAGAAAAAAGTGCATTAACTGGGGGTAAATAAAAACAATATAAATTGTAGAAATAATGAAAACCTTCAAGCAAAAAAGGACAATGAAACTCAAGACTGTATTACTGACATAAAGACAATTCATTGAAAATAATCAATGAATAGTCATTGTCATCCCTGTTCCTTTAAAATAATGTCTGTCATAAAAATACCTGAAGTTTTCATAGGGTGCATAAATAACAGTTTAGAAAGAAGCCTGCAAAATTTAATGGCATCCGCATTCAACGGACATTCGACAAGTCTAAAATATGTGAGTGCACACCAAGGGGACACGCAGTCAGCTCCGACAGAAAGGAATGGCCTCAGTCAAACCCCAACACTTTGAAAAAGATGTGCTCTGTTCTCAGATGGAAATAAATATCAGGTCACTTATGTCGTTTGTAGGTTTGAAACTACCAGAATGAAATTAAGCCTGCAAAATTTAAGGATGACTGCTTCTTAGACATGGAAATTGTATCTGTTGAATGTAACACTACAGGGAAAAAAAGAAGAAGAAGAAGAAGAGCTAGGGTATATTGTTTCTCAAAGGGAGAAGGCAGCTGTGAGTCTGGGAGAATGATTTAGGAAGGCTTCCTGGCCGTACACATAAAAGGATGAGAAGAAATCTGACCAGATGAGAATAAGAGCTGGCCACTCAACTAGAGAGAAGGTTAAGGAAATACAAAGGAATGATGTTCTTTTTAAAAGTAGCTTTTAAAGAAAGACTGGAAGAAAGGTAAGAAAAGAGAAATTCCTATTTTAAAGTCCCATCTCACTCTAATTCTATAAAAATGACAAGGTCCTGAATCTATTCTCTCCCAATGACATCCTCATAAAATGTCCTAGGTTTACAAATCTGCTTTAAAAACCCAAAGATAAACCTCCTCACTGGCCTCTCTCAGCTGCAGTTGGGGGGGGAGGGGGCTCAGTAGTCCAAGTGTGCCTTTTCTGCTCCAAGCAATCACCAGTATTATATGATTCAGCAACAAAGACATTGGCGGGGCGGGGGGGGGGGGGGGGTGTGGAATTTTGCCACTGTTTGTGTAAGGAAAAATGGTTTATGCTTCAAATGATTGACTAATATTATTAGTAATAAAAATAAATACTTAAACTATAATAACCTGAAGACATACAATGAGGAATTCAATTACTAAGATGATCTCTGCATATAGGAATCATGATCACACACCATGATAAAAGGTGAACAATAAGCAACATACAACCAAAAAAGGAAATGCTGTTAAATTTAACTAAAAATGCATAATGTTCAAGAACCAGCTTACATCTCCCTTATACCCTGTAACCAATAATCTAAAGTGCTAATGATAGTATCTGGGCTATAATTTGGTCCCCAAAGAAACATCGAAAAGGCTAAAGTAAATAAGTCAGAAAACATCCACCCCCAAAAGTGCAGCAACGATTGTTTTTGGGTTTTTTTTCCCCATATTTCCATAGCAGTGTCCCTATGCTGTCTTTGTACTTGGCTGAGAACAATATATTTTTACTAAGGAGATATCTCTTTGTTTTTGTTGCTTAACATCCTCATTAATGACTCTGAGAGAATTTCATGTTAACACCAAATGGTAATGAGAAAAGAGAACTGCAGAGAATATCTTCAAAGCTAGACTCCAAAATCAAAGTAATTTTGGCAGACTGACTAAATTCAGTACATCAGAGGAGGAAAACAAATGGCACAGCTAGAGCATGGGGATGGGCTGGCTCTGAGGAATGCTGAAAAGATACCTAAATAATATTGCCCTTTTCAGAGAAAGATTGCACCACTGAACACCCTCCTCCCTGCAAAGCACACACCTTTTCTCCTACTGGTGATGCATTTTTGCCAATTTAACCCTACTCTCCTCCAGTTCTTCCACTAACACATAGCTTGTTTGCCGTAGCCTCAGAACATGGTAACGATACTTAAATAGCAGACCAAGGGCTCACTTCACACGGGCTCCATGTACAAACAACAGTGAGCTGAAACTGAGCCAGTAGATCCACACTGAAGGACAAAATAACGCCCCCCAAAGCAAGCAGTATTGTGTCAGACACATGCAATATAGCTTGGATCAGTTACAGGTCCTCCTGCCAGGCTCACTGCAAAGCAAATGGTTTATCAATTCCTGGCTGTGTGATCCCAGGCCAGATATCTAACCTGCTGAGCCTCACTGCCCCTCATCTGCACAATGGGCATAGTAAAATCACTAGCTGGCCTCACAAGGCGTTCCAAGATGCAAGCTGATTATACACCTTAATGTACTTTTAACGGGTAAATATTATCAGAGTACAATGTCCAGTTCTAGGTAAAAGAAATATCATTACAAGGAACTGAAAAGCTTTCATAGATAAGTCACACACACACACTCACACACACACATACACACACACACACACACAAAGAAATTCCAAGGTTTGGGAATGTAAAAAGGTATGGATTTCATCCTGGTGGGGAGTGAGGGAGGAGAGACAAAAACTGGGCTATTTGATAATCTTTAAATACACAAACAGCTTTCATTGAGTGGCTGAAACAAAACAACCCAACTAAAGGTTTTTTTGTTTTTTTTTTTTTAGATTTTTTTAAAGAGGAACCAGGTTTACATTGTATCATGAAAGATTTAAGCAAGTTGCCTTTACAAAAAATTTTTGTTGCTAAGAGTCAGAATACAAGGAGGCAATATAATCTTCATCCCCAGAAATCTTTACCTACTCAAAAAATACTATTCTGAGGCAACAAAAAATTATCCCAGAAAATAAATGAATTCAGATCACCTTCTAAAGCAAAGGCAGCACATTTTCTCTGTAAAGGACCAGAGAATAAATATTTTAGGCTTTGTTGGCCTTATCGTCACTGTCACAAATACTCAGCCCTGCTGGTATATGTGAAAGCAGCCTTAGACAATACTTAAGCTCATGGATGTGGCTGGGTTCCAGTAAAACTGTATTTACAACAACAGGTGGCAGGCTGGATTGGGCCAGGAGGCTTTCATTTTCCAATCCCTCAGCTAAAGGTTCCTTCCAGTATTAGGAGTCTATAATCTATAAAACACAGCTGTAGCAAATGGTGACAATCAAGCCAAATTAAAAAAATACCATCATACTTACTCTTGTAGCTATGTGCTAAAGTGGCTGTCATTTTTCCTATCTAGATCTTGGGAATATGATTAATTGATCTTCATCATCAGCTAAGATAATATATCATCAGTGATTTTTTTCCTTCTTAGCAAAACATAAAATGTTTACATATGTTTATGGCTGTAATATCCAGACTTTGTCATCCAAGTGTATAATATTTCAGTCTGGTACACTAGGAAGCATATGCCACATGCTTGGCTTCTTCATCTTGCCTGCCCTATTGGAAGTATTTTTAGATAAGGTAAAGACATGTGTGGGAAGATACTACCTTTGTCCTTTCTCTATGTGTTACTCTTTCATCTCAATCTTCTTCCTCATTGCACCGGATGCTTGCAAAGAAGACAGAAATAGCACTCTCAGCCCAGGGAAGAGGTCAAGAGTGGACAGGAGTTGATTCAACAGGCTAGGGAGCCTAGGAGCTCTAAGGGTTAAAGCTGGATATTAATTCCATCCTTGAGTTCATGGGCCAGAAAGCAAAGCACGTCACTCTGCTTGCAAATCAGGCCAAACTGGAACAGAGTGGGAGCAAACGGAAGAGAGGGCGTGAAATGAGAGTGCAGGAAGGAGAATGGGGCTCCAGTGCCAGAGGCTCAATCACCTGGCACCTTGCCCTGGCATGTGTGGGTGGACTGGCCTCCTAGAAACCTGGGGTCACAGGAGACAACCCCCTTTCCTACTGTGCCTGCAGCCAACTCATCTTGGACTTTGATCACATCAAATCCTCTAGCTTGATGTATTTATTTCCTAGTATTGCCCAATGGGAAGATTGGGTTTTTTAATCTAACAGGTGAAATGAATCAAATATTGTTGGCCTTGTGTTTCTAAAGGTATAACACACACATATACATATGTACATCTATATATGTAGTTTTGTGTGTATATATATGTTTCTTAAGGCAGCTTCTCTGTGAATTAGAAACAATGATTTGTAGGGGCACATAGGTGGCTCAGTCATTTAAGTGTCCAACTCTTGATTTTGGCTCAGGTCATGATCTCAGGGTTGTGAGATCAAGCCCCGCATTGGGCTCACACTTGGGGCAGAATCTGTTTGCCCCTCTCTACTCCCACATCCCCATGTGTGCATGCTATCTCTCTCTCTCTCTCTCTCTCAAATAAATAAATAATAAATACATAAATACATAAATAAATATCTTTTTTAAAAAAAGGAAAAAAGAAACAAGGACTGGTAGGTACTCTGATCTTAAAGAACCTGATACTATGTTTGGCACTTAGAATATATTCAGGGCTGAGAATTTAATCTGTTGTTCAACCCAAGGCCTCAAACCCAACAGTCAGTTTGGTAAGCGCCAGCATCCACAGGCAAAGAAAGGTTTTGCAGCCTTGATGTATTAGTGGGAATACACAGTATAAAACAAAGAAGTTTTTTTGAAAAACTTTTGAACTCTGAAGTTCTTTTGAACTTGGACTATAGATTCTAGGCTTGTATCACTTAGCATTATTTCTTTTGCAAATGACAGATGACAGAAACCCCAGTTCCAGTGGACTTAAACTAAAGGGAAAAAAGCTGTAGTAGCTCAAAGGTCAGGGGTCAGGCTTCAGCTGCTACTGGATTCAAGTTCAGAAACCATGAATCGGGACACAGGGTCCCATTTCTCAGCTCTGCCCCAACAGAGGTGCAGTCCATCCCAGGTCCCAGGTGGATGACAGCTAAATGACCACAGTTTCAATCCAGCAAGTGAAAGCCAGAGTAAATAACTACTAGTTCCGGTTGGGTCCTGTGCCCCTTCTAGCCCAGGCCTGGAAGCTCTTCTCAGTAAAGCTGGACTCAGGTAACCCTCAGAAGCTCTGGACTTATATGGACTGAAGTGGTTAGGAAAAAGTGGGCACCCATAAGAAAGCTGGGGGGCTTTTGCCATGAGGAGGTGTAATGCTGGACAGGAGATAACCCTTACCAAAAAGCTCAATGCTTCTATTCCTTGAAACAAAGAACAACTTAATGGAGTTCGGGTGGCTAATGACAGAAAGAAGATCACTGAGTTGGGAAAGTGACTGCAAGTCCAAAAGAATGAAAATGGAAAAGTTTATGGTTTTATGTGGGCTACAGTGCTCAGTAGGGCATGGAGACATTTCTTCAAGAAGCTTCCTGCTGCCAGTGGGATGCTGTTATAGAGGGAGCTAGTAGGGAAACAAGACCCACTAACTCTGCCAAAACAGCTGTAGTCTGTGGTAAAGCTGAGGTGGCATAGTTCCAGAATATTCTAACAAAATGACATCATCGTGTCACATCTTACCATAGATCTAATGACCTGAGATAGGGGAACTCCTATCATTCCTTTCAAAAGCACAAAATGATAGAAAATGCCCATATGTACACATTACAACTTGCTTCTGAAAACACGAATGCCCTCTATGTATTTCACAGCTTTGGACAGGCTTACTCCTCCATTTTGCAGATGGGAAAATTAAAGACCAACTTAAATTCATTTTAGGGGGAACAAAGAGAAAAAGTAGATCATCCAAATCCATTTTCTAACCTTACAATAAAACTATCTTCTTCATGTTAATTATCTGGACATATCTTGAGAAAGTTAGAAGTAATAAAAAAGTTAAAAGTAATATTAAGATCCCCAGGATAATTCCAGAAAAAACCTGAAAATTCATACCATAGGTAAACCGGTATGAATTTGATTCTGACTTGCATATGTTGATATTTTTACTTTAATGGTATAAACTGGGCTATTGTTTAACTCACTACTTTGCTTTGCTTATGAACATATAAAACATTTTAGCCAAGATCTTCAAAATCACAGACCCAAGCTGATGCTCTGCGTCACTGTGCACGGTAAATAAACAGGATAAAGCTCTGTAAAGTTTCCAAGGAGAAACTAAGATAGTAACTGTGTTCATGTCAGGAAATAGTGTCTATTTTTCTTTTTTTTTTTTTAATTACATGAAAAGTGCTTCTTTTCTAGCTGACTATAAAAATCAGTGACTCATGTCTGTGTTTTCATGTCACCACACTCTGTGGGCTGGTCTATCCTAGACTTACCTAGCTTACATCATGGAAGTTTCCAGAAAGTCTAAATACTTTAAGACTTTAATTCATTTTTCCCTACTCATAATAATAGATTTCTGAAAGATCATTTTGAAATGTTAAATTTCCCTTCATTTTTCAAAGCATTTGTAACACTACAGGCAATCAACCGAAAAAAGACAGCTCATTGTTCTATGTTTTTTCCCCACAGAGAATTTATGTCTCAAAAGATATTTTTTTAAAAAGGAAGGTTATTTAATATGTCTCTTCAGCCAACCCAGAAACTGCTATAAATTCAAAATTCATTCTTGTACAATGTTCTTAATTATAAGATAAGTAATCTTTCTGTGTTAGTTTAATTCCGCCCTATTTATCTTCTCAAGTGGAATGACACATTGCAAATACCATTTGGGGAGTTTTATTAATAAAGGCCTAATCCCATGGCTTGTAGGACATGTCTCAGAATAATGTTTTAACTACAGTAAAGCTCAGTGACTGTAACACCCACTCAATAATTATAACTGTCCCCCATGTGAGGTAAGTTGCCTTTTCCTGTGTGATTAGTGGTGATGCCTCAAAATGGGTCTCAAAGAGCTCATAACAGATGATGAGCTTCAGTCTCCTTCTACCTTAGAGAAGTAGTGAGATTACCAGCTTTGCTGTACTTCTAGATTTTCTACATCATGGAAAATCAAGATAGAAACCAAAAGGAATGCTAATCCTATAGACTCTAATTCAGTTTTACAAAGAGAATCTTTGGAAGTATTGCTCTAAACATATGTGTACATAGCTCCATACAGATGGACAATCAGAAGGTACACACACACACACACACACAAAATTTCTCATATATTGGTTTTATTGACTTACCTGCAACTTAATCATAATATACAATATTGTCTTTTTTAGATCTCATATGTACATAAAAAGTCCAGCAACTACTTTACAATAAAGTTTCCATATTTGATAGCTAACATATCTTTCCAGCTAACCCACTATGCCCAGATATAACAGGACAATATTATAATTAGGCTGTGTTTTCGCCCTCTTGATTTAGACAAATCTTGGATTAATTTAAATAATTCATGAAGCATTTGATGGCAATCAGGAAAGAAGATCGAGTTCTTATTCCTTCTGTTTGAAATCTATAAGGAATTTGAAAGGGTCCAGTTTCTGAGTTTCAGAGCTCTGGCTTTAGCAATTCCCTGCAACTAAAAGCAATCTTGCTGTGATTGAAAATGGAGGTGTCAACTCAGGCAGGCTACAAATTGCCAACAGAGGGAATAGCCATTTTAAATTACTTCCAAAGCCCAAATAAATTCTCCTGAATGGAAATCTGCCTTTATCCTTATTTTCTATCTCCAGGAGATGATATGTGTTTTACTCATTATGAATCATACTCTCCATCCCTTTCTACTGAGGCAAAGGAGAATGAACAAAATGTACTTATAAACTAAACTGCATTGGGTTCTGCTTATGACAGAAGACGTATAACAATATGATTATCATATGAAAAATATGACTTATCATATAAAAAACATACCTTACATTTGAATAGCATTTTACCAACCATACGATTATGTTAAACATAAAAATGAAAATATGTGGAAAATGCTTTGTTGACTTTAAATCTCCACATGGATTAGCTCTTACAGACATGCCAATTGCTCCTCACAATAATCTTTTTGGTAAACAGAGAGGATATAATATTCCATTGTTTCTCAGATACTTAAAAACTGGTACAGAGATATTAAGTGATTAGGGTCACACCTTAACAACAGAAATGGTTTCTGACTTTGTCTCCTGGGATCTCTCCTTAAGCAACACAGGGTTTTTAAAAACAAACCATTTGTACATTCAACAAACATAGAAAAAGTGTTTGCATTGTGAGGTCTGTTCTCATCCTAACTTAGTTATGTTTATCAGTTGTGTAAGTAACTTAGTTAAAATTTAGTAGTATCTGATGATGGCCTAAAAATCTATCCCTTTGCAGTTACATTTACTGTGTTCACATGTAATATCACTTTATCAGAAATTGTTCCATAATTTTTCATAATTGGAACATTTCTGGGGGGGAAAATTAAGTTAATGATTAAGAAGGAAGGCCTTCTTAATTGGGAGAGCAGTTCCACCTAATTGTTCCTCTTTCAGAAAGTGGCCTTAGGATGATCTAACTTCAGAATATCCTTTGGGACTGTCTCTCCTGTCATGTTTGTTTGCTACTTCTGCTACTGCCATGGTTTTAACATTGGTCAAATGTAATTACTTTTCACTTGATGAAAAGCTTCCTGTTCTTGAAATAGAAAAGCACTGGATATTACTGCTTGTAGAGTTTTAGAGAACCAAGTCAACAAGAAATGGGACATGGGAGTGGTGTAGACATATCACAACTAAAATTTTCATATACTGTTGGGTAGAAGTATTAACTGGTAAAACTACTCTTGAATACTGTTTGGCAGTATCTTGTAGAGCTCAATATATATGCACTCCCATGACCCACTAACTCCACTTACAGGCATATACATAATAGATAATGTATGTATATGCATACCAAAATATTCATAGCATTATTTTTTCATAGTAAGCCCAAATTGGGAATGACCCAAGTCTATCATTAGCAGAAAATGTAAGTAATAGGAGCACCTGGGTGGCTCAGCAGGTTAAGTGTCTGTCTTCAGCTCAGGTCATGATCTCAGGGTCCTGGTATCCAGCCCCGAGTTGGGCTCCCTGCTCAGTGGGGAGTCTGCTTCTCCCTCTGTCCCTCTCCCCCCATTCATGCTCTCTCTCTCTGTCTGAAATAAATAAAACCTTTTTTTTAAAAAAGAAAAGAAAATGTAAGTATATAGAGATTGCAATATTCCAGAATAGTGAAAAAGAATGAACCATGGGTAGGTACAGTATATAGATGAATCTCAAGATATAATGTTGAGTGAAAGAATCTCAATACAAAAGAGTGTATAAGTGATTACTGTATGATGCTATGCATATAAAATTCAAAAATAGATGCAAATTCATCTATGACAAGAAAGAATAGCAGTTAATTTGGGGACTAGTAGTAATGACAACTCAGTGTTTCTTTGGAAGCCTAAGTAGATTGTCTATATCTATCTGGATAATGAGAATGCTGTGGGCCTTGGATTTGTCTATTTCTCCTTTGAGTTCTGCCAATGTTTGCTTTATATAGTTTTAAAATATATCAGTATGTGCCTATAGATTTAGGATTGTTATAATTTCCCTTTGTCATTTAAAAAATGTCCCTCCTGTCTCTCATAATAATTCTTGCCTTATAATCTACTTAGAGGAGTGCCTGGCTGGCTCAGGCAGAAGAGCAAGTGACTTTTGATCTCAGGGTCATGAGTTTGAGCCCCATGTTGGGTGTAGAGATTACTAAAAAAAAAAAAGCTACAAAAAAAAATAAATCAAATTTACTTTGATATTAACATGTTGATATAAGCTTTCTTTTGGTTAGTTTTTGGCTAGCATATGTATCTCTAACCTTTTTTTTTCAACCCTTCTGTGTCCCTACAAAATGCCTTAAAATTTAAACCTACTACAGTTGGTTTTCTTTATCCCTTCTGACATTCTTTATCTTTTCATTGGAATGTTGAAAACATTTATATTTAATGTAATTATTAATATGGTTGCTTTTGAATCTACTATCTTGCAATTTGTTTTCCATCTATTCTTTGCTCTTGCATTCTTTTTCAGTTCCTTTCAAATTAATCAAATGGTTTCAAAATTTTTTCTCTTCCTTATAAGCATTTTAGTTCTACCGTTTTTAAATTATCATTTTAATTGTTACTGTAAACATTACAAATTGCATCCTTGGTTTATTTTGGTCTTCTTTAAATTTGTAATTTTACCTTTTCCTAAGCAGTGCAAGAACTTTATAGCAGTTTAACTTCAATTTACCCTTGCCATCTTTTGTGTTATTATTTTACTTTTACAGATGTTATAAATACCACAAAAATTGTAAAAAAAAAAACACAAAAATTTTTATTGTTATTGTTGCTATAAACCATATTTATTCATACTCATCCATCTATTTGCCATTTCTGGAGGTCTTTTTCCTTCCTGCAATTATGTTTTCCTATTTGAGACAATTTCCTTTTACCTGAAGACATTTTCTTTCTTTCTTTTCTTTCATTTTCATTTATCTTTATTATAACAATCATAAGTATTTTGAGACCCATTTCTAGTAACTTCAACATCTGGTTCATCTCCAGGTCTATTTTTATGCCTGCTTTATTATTGGTCACCTTTATGTTTCTTCACAGTTGAAATAACCTTATGATATACAACATAGATGTAATACTATGTAAACTGCATTATGTCATTTTTCTCTATGGAAGGCTGAGTTTTGTATGTTCAGATGTCAAATAATCTGTGGGTCACCGTGATCCTATCAAGGCATGAGTAAAATCCTTATTCCCAAGGACTCCCCACCTCAACACACACACACACACACACACACACACACACACACACACCAGCCTTCTAGAGCCTCAGATGAATGCTGAGAGTACTCCTCATCCAGGTCTGGCCACTCTCCCTGAGCCCAAACTCCTACATCTCTCTAATACCAACAGCCTTCGAAATCTTTAGCCTTTTCACCAGCCTTCTCTCTGTCAAACTTTCCCGATTTCACTCTGCAACATGCAGTTTATGGGGTGGCCAAAGAGCCTAAAGAGATGTTCATATAGATTTAGGGCTTCTCTTCTATAGCTCCTTCCTCTCTGGGACTTTGACCCTCAAATCCTTAATGCCTGACCTTTGTTTCCTCTGCCTAGAGATAGGAGTTCTATTTGGGTTCTATTTTCCTGGACCTTGGTTTGAAAAATGCTCTCAAAGGAAAGCCAGTGTGCATGTGGGATCTCCTAGGGAACTCTCCTACCTTGCACTCAATTAATTCTATTTCTGTATTGGTTGTCATCCAATGCTTGAAAGAGTTGTTTATATTCATCTTTTACAGTTTTTTTATAACTGAAGGATAAGTCCAATGCCAGTTACACCATTGTTTCCAGGACTTCCAAAGTGGAAATTCTTTAAATGTTTGTGTATAGATCATATAATACTATTGATACAATTCTCTATTTTTCAGTTAAGTTTCTAGTATAAGCATTTCCTAAGTCATCAAAAACGCTTCCCAAACTTCATTGAAGTTAGCAAAATTTCATTGTATGGATATATTTTTCCTCACTTAATCATGGTCCTAATCACTCCTTATTTCCCTCTCATTTATTTAATGGCTTTTAGTAAATGCTTCTTAAAGTACATAAACAATATTTGGAGATCTTGTTAAAACTCAGACTCGGATTCAGTAGGTACGGGGTGGGCCTGAGATTCTGCAATTCTAACAAACTTCTAGGCAGTACAGGCATCAGGGACCATCCTTTGATTGTCCCAGGATCTACATGACTCTGCTTGACTCACCATTCATTATGCTAGGGAAATAGTGAATAGTTTTATTATCTTGACTGATTTATTATCTCTCAGCCTTACCTTAGGAAACTCTAATGTTTTAGGTCTTGAATATGGTCTAGGTCACTGTTTTTCCAAAAACTATCTCTGGTGAATCAGGATTAAGAACCACTGGATCAGTCTTTGATCCTTTAAAGGTTTTTAGAACATCACCTTTTAACACAGACATTATGTGATTCCACCAATCCTCATGCCCACCTTCACTAAGCATAATTTACACTACCTAGCATTTATGATTGTAGCACAAGCCTAAAGAAGAAAAAGGAGCCAACCCAGAAGCTGAGAACAGAGGTACTGCTGCGTGGTGGGGATAAAGGTTGGCGGGGTGGGTGGAAGATGTCACAATCCCAAATATGACTAAAATGACTCAGGGCCCTTTTATAGCTTTGCAATTACTTCCAATTCATTGTTTCACTTGAACTTTTTTTCAAATGTAAGATTAAGAGGGTTAAAGCTATAGGCTCAGCTTTGTTTTATGAATATTTGAACTCCACTAGTCACTGTCATGTTTTAAGCAAAAGGTAAATGTCTTCTAATTGCAATGCTAGCTAATCAGGAATGATAAGCCATCCAGGGTATACTGATGAAACTGCTTTACTGTCAGTTCCTTCAAATCCAGGAAGAGACACATACCTTCTTTGCACATGTGCATTAATTCACATTCAGGATAAGTTATTGCATTTCAGCCTGCTGCTCAAGAGTTGAAGCTGAGATGGTAAATTACCAGAAATGTGTCTTTTATTCAGATATCCTTAGAAACATGCATACAACCTAAAGGAAATCATTGTTATTTGCTCCAAGCTACTAGAAGAAGAACCAGAATTAAAAACAGTAAACCCAAAGGACTATAGGGCCCTACAGACATCCTGTTACCTATATCCCACCCAAATATTTATATTCAAATGAAAAGCATTGTTAGGACTCTTTCATGTTGAAGATTAATTTTCTATTTTAATTAAAAATACCTCATTCATCACAACTTTTGAGACATTTCAGCTAATAGTGCCAAATACTTTTATTTTCCCAGTGGTCCTCCTTGTCTATAAATGTTACCATTGGTCCTGATTTAAGGTTTCTTTTCCATTCAGACTGACAGATTGATACAGAGCACTTGAGTAACCTCCAGATAGAGGGCTGCTGGAGTTAAGGAATGTCCCGTATACATATACTTAGTGAAAAACATGCTGAGTCTTACATAATTACTGTGTTGGAGAAAAGGCAAGGGTAGAGCAATAGGTCAGATAACTACTGTGGTTTGCTCTTTGTAAGGCACAGCCTGATATAATATAAAAATAATTATACGTACAAACCAGATTTTCCAAACTGCTTATTTAGTTTTCTAGGTCAGTATAGCTGGTCAAATCCCTCTGAAAGTTGAGTTTTCCAGCTGACCACAAATGGTTAGTTTACTCCCATTATTTCTGTAAAGTGCTGCATATGTTTAGAAGTTCAAGGGACTGTGATATATATGTCTCATTCTCTGAAGGGTTTTTTCCCCTAATGAGGACTGTTAGTAGACTGGAGAGAAAGAGCAGATCAAAAGCCATGCTACTGTAAAAACTTAACATCATCTTTATTACATGTAATTAAACCTTCAGGTACATACAAATAGGTTCCAAAGGATTCAAAACTGAATTCACTCAATAATTTGAACTTAGCATTTGCATGTTAAAAATCAGTAGTTTTTATAAGTAGAGCCAGTTTTCTGAGAACATGCTAATTATCCCTTTGTTCCAATCTATCCTGTCCTCAATAATTTGCACAAAAAATTGCAATTTTCCATTTATAGAGGAAAAAGTTGGTGCATCAACTGGTCCTTGTGATTTCCAAGCTATGTCGGTGGTCTCAGAAATTTAAAACACCCACTATCTTAAACCAACACAGACTTGAACCAGCTTGTGAGATGCTGATTGTAAGGAAGAGCAGAGCCCCAAGTATGCCCTTGAGCAAGAACAAGGGTGGAGAACAAAACCTCAGCCAAATGATAAGCTAAAAGGTGACAAAGAAAGTACTCTAATTTGGTACCAGATCTTATTTGAGTACTTCCAAAAAGACAATAGACAGTTTTAGGAAATATGGTCAATGGGTTTCAAAATGGGCACATTTGTCCCATTAAGAGCCAACACAAGATACAGTTTTGGCAGGCTTCCAACCTTGTCAATTATCTCAATGCTAGTGCAATCTTCAACCCTGATGGGACTTCCACCTACCCGCGTGTCCTCTATCAATTTCCCAAATCCTAATTGTCTTTTCCTTTCTCTCAGATATACTGCAGAGTTTCCATGTCTCTGGAAATTAATCACTATTTGAGAGATTAATTGGAATTTTAAGACTATTAATTGTAATTTCCTCTTCCTCTTGCTTTTTTAATTTTGCAGGAAATCTACAAGGACTCTTTCAAGCAACTAAAACGCCTATTTAAAATAAAAAGATGTTCCAGCCCCCCAAAATAGCTGCTTCTCTGAAATTTTGATTCTATGACTTGTCATTCATCATATCTGGAGAATTACATGTAGGCTTAGTTACAAACTTCACCTGGGGATTAAGAATAATTGGTTTACATAATAAGATTAATTATATATAACCATTAAAATGATAAATGATATAATTTCCAATCTCTAAAAGAACTCGCATATTCAAAATCAGTTGCTTATGGAAGAAGAGTAAATAACTTAAAGCCAAAAGAAAATATAGTAGTTAAAAGCTTGTCCCATAGGGTTGTGGTCCTCGGAATGTGTTTGTTCCCCTGGAAATTGAATCTGCCTTATGACACAAACACACACATACGTCCCACATCCCACAAAGAGGCATACATACACTGACACACACACAAACCTAGACAGACACAGACACACACATGTGCACGCACAGAACAACTCACCAACACACCCTGGCACGTGCATAAACACAGATATTCACACACATACACACACACAGACACACAGACACACAGACACACACATACACACACACACTGAAGACATTACTTTCAACCACAGCAAATCCTTGGAATGACATAGCAACAAGTATTTTTAATTCCTGCTTAACCAGTAGTAAATGTCTCCTGGCACAGCATAAACATAAAATTGAATTACAGAAGAAAAAGCCTGGGGAAACCGACTTAGACTTGTGTGATGGTTTTAAAAATGCTTTCCTTGTGGTAAGAAGTCACAACTACAGGCCTGCCTCTGAGCTAAACAAGACCCTTAATCAGGACATCCGAGAGGCCTCCTAAGACTGTGACACTTACAGAACCAGAGAGAAAGAAGCTGGAAGGGCTTCATCTAGCAGAACTGCATATGCAGGAGAGGGAGACAGTGAGTGCAATGGACAGCCTCCCACTTGTCTTGTTTTCAGTCTAGAGACCAGACTTGTGGCCCTGTTTGTAAGGATCCCCATGCAGAACTTCTGGCATCTTGAAGAGGGTACAAAACACTCAGAAGACAACGGCCAAGAGCAGCAGCAACTTAAGGGAAGTGTTCTGAGCTATAAATATTCGTAACTGAGAATGACTTCACCAGTTCTACAAAGTTCCAAATTCACTACCACACCTTGGACTTTGTAGATACCTTTGGATGAGGTCTATGTCTCCATTCATACAATTTTTCATCCAAAAAAATGTTTTGATGAAGCTGCGAAGTGGCAGGCCCTCTGCTAGTGATCTGAGGGTCCCTGCCTTTATGGAGTGACAATGCGCTGGGGACACACTCTGAACAAGAAGTTACAAGGAGGCTGCTTCCTATCCCTTTATGTCACCAGAGCCACACATGGTGGCTGACACCAAACATGCACTTAATTTTTACAGCGGAGAGAATGGAAAAAGGAAGGAGAAAGCAAGGATAAGAAGATCTCAGAATACTGCCACCTACCTTACCAATTTTATAGATAAAATACTTGGGTAATTAATTAGGTAAATAAGGGAGACTCAACACAGGATTTGTATATACCATATACTTAAACATAAAAAATATTTACTTACCTCCATTTGAAGTTATGACTATTATGTATATTCAGAAATGACAATGTTTTTAGTAATGGAGCTCATATCAAATTGGTCTCTGGTCAATAAATTGGTGGAGATTAGGGCAGATATCACAGGAAGACCAACACCACACCCTGCTGAGTGAGGATAATAAACTCAAGGAATAGAAAGGGCAAAAACTGCTCTGTAAGAATTGATATTAACCTGAAGGCTCCTGTCAACAAGTCAATACTGATCCAGAAAGCTTTCCATCCTGGTAGAGGTGAGGCTTCCTAGAAAAGTCGGGTTTGAAAAGTCAGGTTTTGCAACCTATGGCCAAAGGAGTCATGGGCCAGAGGGCCAAGGAGAGGTTACTCCAGCCCCACATTTAGAAAGGAAGTAAAACATTAACACAAGTGTGAGGGGTGCTGTGTGCCAGGAACCATGTTAAGCCACTAGGCAGTACAAAGACGGTAAGACCCAGGACCTTCTCTCAAGCAGCTTACCATTGATTAGGCAGGAGCCACAGGAAAGGAGGCCATATTTAAGTAGAAATGAAAGTACAAACGGGAAACAGGATCAAACAGACTCATTTTTGAAAGCAAGAAAGTATTTCTTAAACAGAGGTGTTGGCAGTGTCTAGAAACACCATCTACAGAATTGGGACTGAGAAAGTATGACCACAGCTTCCTTTCATTAAAGTCACTTGTATTTCCCTCCTCAGAATAGTGAACACAGGCACTGCCGATCAAACTAAGAGGGAGAGTTATGACTTGTGTGTGTATGTGTGTGAGTGCGCATGCAAGATAATAGTAATGTGGTACATTTTTTTTAAAAAGGAGTCCCTATCTTTCAAGATAGCAACTGAAATATTTACAGATGAAGTGATACTAGACCTGAGATTTGCTTCAAAATAATCCAAATGATGCAGGTGAAGTTTAGAGGACACCAGAGCTGATACAAACTGATCATTGTTAAAGTCGGTTAAAGGGGTGTTCATTATACTTTTCTCTTTAAATACATTTGAAATGTTCTATATAAAAAGTAATTTAAGATATGAATTGTAGGAAAACATGAAACTTTTGGGATCCCTGGGTGGCGCAGCGGTTTGGCGTCTGCCTTTGGCCCAGGGCGCAATCCTGGAGACCCGGGATCGAATCCCACGTCGGGCTCCCGGTGCATGGAGCCTGCTTCTCCCTCTGCCTATGTCTCTGCCTCTCTCTCTCTCTCTCTCTCTCTCTCTCTGACTATCATAAATAAATAAATAAATAATTAAAAAAAAAAACATGAAACTTTTAAATGATCATTCAATAAAATAGTGTTATTCAGTGTAAGCTAAAAAATGAACAAAAGCTCCTTGAAAACCATTATTAAATATGAAGATGAGGCCTCGATTGGGTGTCATGTACACTATAACTATGCCTTGACCAAGAAAGCTCGATCTACTACATCTTTGGGATTCTAAGTCAATTTATAATCTGCTTTTCAAATTCCCAGTTGCCATCCTATAGTGGATTCTGAAATCAACTTGTGGGCCCTGACCAGTTTTTAGATGAACGAATTCAAATATCATAGAAAAAAATAATATCAGAGCACCTCACACGGACAGGGGGAAGCCTTGTTTGCAGAGCTGGTGTCTCTGTATGTGTGTGAGTGCCTATGCATACTCAGTGTTTGCATTTAATCTATTCTCACTATGGTAGCCAGAGTGGTTCTGTTAAAACCCAAGTCAGATCATGTCACTCTTCTGGAACCCTACAGGGACAGCCAACCTCACTCGGTACCAAATCCTAACAATGGCCTACAAGGCCCACCATGATCTGCCCCCCATTCCTGCCCAGTTCTATTTACCTCCTATTCACCCCTGCTCCATTGACCTTATTTCTGTTCCTGGAACACACCAGGCACACTCCTGCAGCCGGACATCTGTAATTACCCTCTGTCTGGAATGCTCTTCCTCCAGATATCTGCATGCTGGCTGCCTCACCATCAAATGTCAGCTTTTCAGTAAGAGCTTCCCTGATCACACAATGTAACATTCAGACCCACCCCCACTCCAGTATTTCCCATTTCCCTTCCTTCTTTATTTTTCTCCATAGAACTTATCACCTTCTAGCATTCTATATGAACTATGAATTATCTGTATCATAATTATATAAAATTATGATGCACATACTTGATAGGTTACATATATTTTCTTTTGTTTATCATCTCTCTGTATTTAGAAACTTCACAAAGAGCAGCATTTTTTTGTCTTTTTTTCCTTCACTGCAGTAATATCTCTAACACTTAGAACATGGTAATACTTAATAAATAAATATATGCTGAATTATGTGTGTGTGGATGGTATGTGTGTGTATATATGCTGGCTTGTGATATGAAATGTATTTCTTAGTGTGGGTCGCATTCCGAAAGGCTTGTATAATATTGCCCTGGAGCACACTTGGAATATCTCTGGGCTTTACTCAGAGTGAGGCCTGAAATGTGAGTGCAGCACAGATACCCAAGAGTAGTGATGCTTTATACCCTGAGTGCCTGAAACAAATGGTGCCAATGGTAACCGCTATGTGAAGTATGCGTGTGAGGTGGGAGGCTTGTTCCCTTGGCGATACCACCAATCTACCATAAATTGGCAAGAAGAAATAGGCAAGAGTCAGAAAATCATAAAATTTTCAAGACTTTCAAGATGATCTGGTCCAACCTAATAATTCTACAGATGAGCATCAAAAAGTCACAAAATGATAATGTAATCTGCCCCAGGCCATATGAAAAGCAAACACTGGGCTAGAGCTGGCACAGACCTGGCCACATGATTCCTTGTCCAATGATCTTTACACACTCTGGCCTGCCATAAAAATGAAAAACGGGAATCTGTGCTCCAAAAGCCTGCCTGTTCTTCTTCCTTTGGAAATAACCTGAGATTCTTTCTCCAATTAGGTGTCAATCATCTATTTGTTGCACTCAAGGCTTGACAATTTGCAGGGCTCTCTATTTTAAAAACAAAGAGCTCCTAATGATCACTATTTCTCATAAATCAAAGCTTTAAAAAATTCCTTGCCATAGCAACCAGGAGTGGTTGAATTATCTACTATTCTCTGAATTTCTAATAAAACAATTCCAACTTACACCAGGCCCAGGGATGTTAAAGTCAGTCAAGAATGGGGCATCTGGGTGGCTCAGTAGGTTAAGCATCTGCATTCTGCTCAGGTCATGATCCTGGGGTCCTGGAATCGAGTCCCATATTGGGCTCTCTGCTCCACAGGGAGCCTGCTTCTCCCTCTGTCTCTGCCTCCCCCACCCCTCTCTGTCTCTCATGAATAAATAAAAAAAATATATTTTTTAAAAAAGTAAGTCAAAAATCAAAACCTTCAGTCCTTCCTGTCTAACTTTTCATCAGAGCTAAGGAATCTATCCAGAATCACACTTAATATTTTTCCATAACCATAAAACAAAGTGCTTCAATTCACAAAGCACTAACATATGAAAGCAAGGCATCAGTAAAAGCTGTGAGTCACTTTAATTTGGAAGGGAAGCAGAAATATTCTGGTCGCAGAATGAGTATTACTACAGGCTAAATACATTCACCAATTTTCTGCTTCTCAACTAGACTATAATAAGTCCCTTGAGTGGGAGGGGCCAGGTTTCTTAGAACTCTCAGTATTTCTGTGGTGGCCTTAGAGATTTCAAAGACTGAGGATCTTCATGACATTACTGTGCCGGACACTCTTGGTTCCTCTGTCCTCCTTCACAGAACCCTGTACTGTTCAGATGTCCTCACACCTTTGGGAGAGGCTAGCCCCATCCCCATTCCAGGAAGGAGGTCATTGTCTAGAGAGAAAGCATCATGGAAATCCTATCTCCTTGCCAGTGATTGCCTTGCATATGAGCATGTGACAAAACTGTGAGCAATGAGGCAAGGGAAAGTCTGCTGGGAGAAGAGGAGCTTCTGAGAAAGGCTTTCTCACTTTTCACACAGCAATGAGAAAGAGACTACAGGTATCCCCTGTTGTTCAAAAGTTTGCACTAAAAAAAAAAGTTTGCATTACACAACTTCTCTTTTACAAAAGACCTACACTAACCTACATTTTCACTAACCAAATGAAACCCCCAAAAGATTTTTGCTTTTGCAAAAAAAAGGGGGTGAAAAGCAAAGATAGTATTCAGCATTAGTTTTGCAGTGAGCAGTTATGAAGGCAGTGGAGACCCCCAGCAGTGCGAGTGGTCCCACAATGTTCCATTCCCAAAATTAGACTCAGCATCTTAGCATCTAGCCACGTAGCTTTGAATGGTATCTATGAGCATCTGTGTTTTGTCTTGATTTATTTTGTACATCTATTAGCAATCTTGCATCCTAAGGTATCAGAAAAGTCAAAGAGAGGTTATTTTTTGGTCCTGGGAACACTCACAGATTTTTCCATATAAATTAATAAAAAATGCCTCTTCACTTTGTATCATTTTGGCTTAAAAAAGATTTCATAGGAAATCTACTTTCAGACAGTGGGGGAAACCTGTACTTCTTTACCCTTTCTATGGTGATGCCAGGTAGTGCTGTTGTCATCTTGACACCAAAAGAAAAGAGAAGCTCAGGGCAAAGCTCCTCCACCAAGAGGACAGAGCCAAGAGAACTGTAGAGAAGCCAACAGAGTCAGATGCCACAGTGTTTGGTTACCCTATCTTCCACTTCTTTTCAGTGTTTTCTGTATTTGCAGCAGAAACCTCCTAACCCATATAATAACTGCACCTTTAAATGTTCTACGGAGGAAGCAAGGAGGCATGAATGTGTCATGCATGTTGGTGTTAGCAAGAGAAAGTTGCATGAAGAGCACCTTTTGTTAGGGAAAGCTTGGCCTGTGATGTTAGAAAGTACAGCGGTACCCCCGTTACCCAATGGGGGAGGGGAGACACCTTCCAAGGCCCTCAGTGGGTTCCTAAGTCCACAGAGAGAACCTCATATTTATTGTTTTTTCCTATATATACAAACCTAGGGTAAAGTTCAATTTATAAATTAGGCGCAGCAAGGGATTAAAAACAGTAACTGAGAATGAAATAGAAACTTACAATATTCTGTAGTAAAAGTTACAGAAATGCAATCTCTGTCTCTCAATATTATTGCACTGTACTCACCCTCCTTCTTCCTGGGATGATGTGAGATGATGACCTGTAGATGAGGCAGAGATGAGGCAGATGACGTAAGCACTGCGAGGTAGAGTTAGGCTACTATTGACCTTCCGCTGATTCATCAGAAACAGGACAGTTTGCTTCCCCAACATGGTTGATGATGAAAATGTGAAAACATGAAAAGCAAAACCACGGATCAAGGCGGACCACTATAGGAGGACCGGGGAATAAAATCCACCCCTGGAGTGAAATGTCAGAGCAGGTACAGAGGCCAATACCAGGCACAATGCCCCTGGCCTCCATGTGCTGTTGGGTAGGGAACCCAAGGCAGCCAGATTTCCCCCGGGGAGAGGACACCAAAGAACAAATTCACCGTCTTGCATACTCACTTCCTCCCCCGGGTGCCAGGAAAATACTCCGAATGAGAACCTAAGGAAGAGGATGTTTCAGTACTTGCTTTGCCTCCACACTCCCATCAATAGGTATCTGTTTGTATTGGGGGTGCAGGGTGCCCACCTTTGTTGTGCCACGACGAGTAAGAAGGACAAGCCATGAATAGTTTGAAGGGGAGTCAACCTTGCTATGAACTCCTATAGGCGACTTAAGATTGAAGCCTGCTCATGAAAGTGGCCATGCAGGGACTCTGTCCCCCCAAGATGCCAATCTTTATCTCCACAAGCTCCCCACCAGAGCCAGATTTTCCTCTAAGAGGCAGAAAGTCGATCTTATTCTAGCAGTCACTAAACTCTCAGGGAGGGGAACTTTGCACTCTAAAGCAGCAGGTATTTTTCAAATACTGATTGGTTGGATTCATTATCATGAACTATATGTGATTCTGGAAGACTTCATATTTGAAATATTCATATTTTATAACATGTCTGAGCAAATGCATGTTTCTTTACTTGTTCAGAGTTACAGTAAACATTATTGGAACATCCAAGACAACTGTACCTGTGTAATATTTCTGACGAAGTATTTACAGTACAATGCTGTGATCTGACATGATCAAAGTGTGCCCACTCTTTGATTAGAAACAACAAAAGAGCCAGCAGATCATACCCCGGGAAATGCCTGCACATGCATCCATCTAGTGAGGGTACCTGGAGGCAGCAACAGAAGCATCATTGTACTAGTAAACTCAGCAGTACCCAGGTTACACAGTAGGAAACTGGGTTCCCAGATGACTCACATTCTGCTTTGAAGGCGTCAAGAGTTTGTGCCCAGGGCTTGAAAATCTGCACAGAAATCTGATTAACCGGGATCCCTGGGTGGCGCAGCGGTTTGGTGCCTGCCTTTGGCCCAGGGCGCGATCCTGGAGACCCGGGATCGAATCCCACATCGGGCTCCCAGTGCATGGAGCCTGCTTCTCCCTCTGCCTGTGTCTCTGCGCCTCTCTCTCTCTCTGTGACTATCATAAATAAATAAAAATTAAAAAAAAAGAAATCTGATTAACCAGTCATGAGAAATGCACTGATTGCTTTGCACAGCATCAGCAGAATCACCTGCTAAAAATCTAAAAATCATCTAAAAATCACCTGCTGTTGGCCCTCATTCTTCAGCCAGAGAGAGGATATCGCAGCCTTTGAGGGCACTGGGGAAAGAGGCATCATTGAGCTGACCCCGGGAACCAAGCACAGAGAACGCATCTCAATGGAACCTTCTGAGGAGGTGGGGAGCTGTCAGTAGAAACAGACAACTATAGGAATAAAAATGGGAAGAGGAGGGCTACCCCCATGTGTTGCTATCAGTGAATATGGAAAAAAGCTTTCCTATCTGTTTATGAGTATCCATCAAGGAAGGACTTGATCTATGGGGTTTTTCCCTGTCTGCTCACTTTAAACCTTTTCCCATTCTCAGCCCTGCTCTATCAATTTTTTTTTTGCCTCTCTTAACAACAGCTCTATTGAAATCGAATTCACAGACTCTACAATTCACCTGTTTAAAAGTGTACAGTTCGATGACTTTCAGTATATTACAGAGATGGGCAACCATTACCACAATCAATTTCAGACAGCTTCATCACCCCCCAAAAGAAACCCCATACTCATTGGCAGTTAGTTGTTCCAGTTTCCCTCCAGCCTTCCCTGCTTTAGGAATCACTTATCCACTTTCTGTCTCTATGATTTGTCTATTCTGGATATTTCATATAGGTAGACTCATACAATATGTGGTCTCTTACCACTGGCTTCCTTCACATAACATTTTCAAGGTTCACACCTGCTGTAGCACGTGCACTGTATCACTTTCTTAAATCTTTTCTGTGGCTCTCCCTGTTCAGCTCTAGCTTTACTACTTATATTCCTTGAGTGGTTCAGTATTCACTCCTGAAAAGTACTTACGAACTACAAATCAACTCTAAGAAGCAGTCCTGCTTCGGAGAAGACCATGTGATTTTGTTGGGAGTCTCCTATTGCATTTAAGTGCAAAAAATCCATATTATGAGTTTTAAAAGACTCCTAATTTTCTAAAAATCATTAAAGGCATGCAGCTAATGTGAACCAGAGACAGGAACCTTACAGAACTGATTTACATATAAGAGATAAAAGAGGGGCTAAAGTGGCATTCCTCGACAATTATTGAGTGCCTCTTGCATGCGACACACTGTTCTAGGTACTAGAGATTGGCAGTGAGCAAAACAGACAAAAACATCTGCCTTTCTGAAGCATAGATTCTGGATTATTTCTTTCAATTACTTAAAGAAAGAAGGAAAATGAAGGTAATAGTAAACAAGAAATTCATAGTGGTTACCTTTACAGGAAGAGAGTGAAAGAAGAAGGGACGGAAGGGAGAAAGTAGGTGATGTTCCTAGACTGAGTGACTCCGAATGAGAGTTCTGTTGTTGTGCTTCATAACTTCCATGTCTGTTGCAGAGATTTACTTGCATAGATTGGATATTACATCAAACTTAATTTTAAAAAGAGCCACTCCACTGGATCAGAAAGTATAAATGAGAGATTTGTCTGAGCTAATTTAAAATGTTTATGGGAAAGTAGGATGCACAATGGAATCATACACTGAATGGAGAAATTCTAACCCAATGGGCTTAACACTTCAAGGTTTTGAAAAGTTGGTGAAGAGCAAGGTAATATATTTACATGAGATTTTTCAAGTTATATTAGAGAATCATGAACTCTGAGCGATTGTTTATCACCCAAGAGGGGAATCAATAGAGCGTCTATATATGACTGAAACTTCATGAGATCAGAGATTTTTATGTTTTGTTCACAAGTTTTCCAAGTTCAAATTTCTTTCACAGACACTATTCCATTTGATTTCCATAAGAATTATTAGCCCATTTTATGGACAAGAAATTGCAGATGGACCCAAATTAAGATAGCCAGTTGGTGCTGGTATTTGGACCAGCAACTCAGCTTCCCAATACTTGCCACACAATACCACTCTTGAAGTCTGGGGTTCAAATGAACCCACACTTATTTACAAAACCCAAGAGTGGATGTTAGAAATAAGTTTCAGAGACTAAAATTTAAAGCAATGAAAAGAAATATCAGTCCACTCTAGGGGTGGAAAATGGATGGAACTCATTACTATAAGGAGGATCACAAGCTGAAACTACATATGCTCTCAGAAACGTGTCTACATGAATTCCTGAATGACAGATTTACACTCAGCTATTTACGAAAAGTTAGATGTCTGCAGGGCATCTCTTCCTTGAAAGTCTGCTGAGCATTTTTATAAAATACCTCTTAGTGCTTTTACTGGGGTTAGAATGCTGAACCAAATAAGTACTATGGCAATTATTATATTCTTATGACAAATTACATTGTCTAATTCCAAATCATGTCTTCCGCTGGTAATTGCCTAGGATTTGCTGTGGTTATGTTCCTAATCTTAATCCAATATTATTTCAAGAGAGTTGAAAGCCCCTGTCAATTGCTTTTTTTCTCTGAGGAAGAATTCATATTTAGAAAAAAAGGAAAAAGGCATGTGGGTTAGTTTGGCTGCTTAAAGCAAGCATGGGGCTCTCATGTGGATAAAGTTCAGGCCTCGGGATGTTCACGTCACGTAGGAGAAAAAACTTCTGTGCCCTGACCACTGACAGTACATTCAACCTTGAACATTGATCCTAAGGGAGATAACAGAGAGGACACCTGGCTTGAACTAAGCAGGTCCCCAGCCAGAAAACAGTAACTCACAGGGCACTTCCTGTGGGAGACATGATAATGCTCTCTTTGCATATGAAAGTCAGCAAAATAGTGTTATTTACCCAATAAACATGACTTAACAGTTCCACTGTCTGCAGGGACAAACACTATAAAACAAAATGGCTAATTTTTCTATAATAAAGTGAATTTGAATGAGCAACTTAAATCAATATTAGGCAGCCGAATTATGTGTATTAATATCTACACATCATTAGCATAATCCCAAGTGTATTTTTTTCATTACTAAAAGTAATGCTAGGCTTGACTTTGCCTTTCCCTTGATATTAACTTTTATATATTATATATTTGGTTTGGAAATAACTTTTGCTTGAAACCTCATCTCCTTCTGCTTTCTGGATGTTACGTATACACACAAACATGCACATATAGACATATATACATGTATACAGACATAGATCACACATATACATGTTTTATACACATATACATATTCATGGCAAGAAGCCTCGGTACAAACATTATCAGAGAAGAATTTCCTACACAGGTCAGGAGAAAAATGTGTCTTGTTCACCCAACTTCTTAGCATTACAGGCTTTCTTCGGAGGAGGAGTACACATAAATCTAACAAGTAAATATGTAAAGTCTAGAATTATAGTAGTAAAGCCTAAAACAAAGCACAAAACCTGTATCAACAAGAATCTGATGGAGCTCAATTCCATCTCTCTCTCTATTACCTCATTTCAAAATCTCTGTACAGGCCCAGAAAAATGAAGGACATCTCTCGATGTCTGGCACTAAAACAAAACAGGTACCTGAGAATGGGGGCTGAACTGGGCCACACAGAAGAGAGGGTATCTTTCTCTAGCTTGGAGAGTGTGCAGGGCAGCAACTATGGGAGCCATGGAGCAGTGAATCGGCAGGTTTCATGTGGTACATTCTCTGATAAAGGCTAGAACATTCTCACTCAAGTTGTCCAGACCAGTGGCTGTCCAATACAAATATGATGTGAGCTATGTATCTAATCTTAAAAAATCTGGCAGCCACATTAAATTTTCTAAAGAATTTATTTATTTATTTATTTATTTATTTATTTATTTATGAGAGAGAGAGAGAGAGAGAGAGCACCCAAGTATGAGCAGGAGAAAGGGCAGACAGAGAGAGAGAATCTTTAGTAAACTCCATGCTCAGTGCAGAGCCCAACTTGATCTCAAGACCCTGAAATCATGACCCGAGCCAAAACCAAGAGTCAGATGCTTAACCAACTGAGCCCCCCAGGTGCCTCACCACATTTTTTTTTAATTAACCAGGTGAAATTGGTTTTTACAATATCTTTTTTTAACCTAATATCCAAAAAATATAATCATCTCAACGTATAACCCACATAACAAGGTTATTCGTGAGATATTTTATATTTTTTTTTGTTTTGTACTAAGTCTTCAAACTCTTGGTAAGTATTTTACACTTGCAGTGCATGTCCAGTCACACTAGCCACATTTCAAGAGCTAAACAGCTCATGTGGGCAGTGCAAGCCTCAGTCTTGAGATACTTATAGGTCAGACTATTATAGGCCCGTGTTGCAGCCACACATTCTAGTATTTGTTGCAGAAGATTCACCCTTCAACCCATAGTCCCTATTTTCTGTTTTCTTGTCCCAAACATTGATCTCTTGGGTGTATTCCTCAGAAGCAAAACTATTCAAGAAAAAGCACTTTAGGGGCAGCCGGGTGGCTCCATTGGTTGAGTGGCTGGCTCTTGATTTCGGCTCGGGTCATGATCTCAGGGTGGTGAAATCAAGCCCCAGGATGGACTCCAAGTTCAGTGAGGAATGTACTTGAGGTGTACTCTCTCCAATAAATAAACACATCATTAAAAAAAAGAAAAAAGAAAAAGCACTTTATATTGTTAGTGTGCAATTACGTGAAATAAATAAGGAACGCTAGGTTTTATTTCCTTGAAGAACACAGTGCTCAGCCAGTCCTGAGAGTACAGAAGGACTCTCTGTACAAGGCAAGATGAAATCCAGGTACTGGGCCTCTGATCAGAGAAAAGAATTGCAAATGGTCATCACCCACCCAAGTGATACTGTGATTCATACTACCCTAAATTTATGATCTGAGTTATGTCAATAAGGACTAAGCCATACAGGCCACGGGCCTCTGGCTATTATGTCTGAATCCAATGGCCTCAACATTGACCTCTTTCTTGATGGTTGTTTGACCCTTTAAAGATACCATCTACCTTTCCATTTTTTGGTTGCACTTGAAGATGGTAACAGAAGTTCAAGGAGGGCAGCTTCCTTTTCTTAGGAACAGTCATGTTCCTGCATCTTATCTGCATTCATTTTCTTCCAATTAAATGTGCTAATTCTCAAAGCTAACTTTATTTTCTAAAAACCAGTGCATTTGCTTTGCCCCATATGTGGGACTTTTGCAGTAGTAAAATACTTCTAGGCGAATGGTTTGCTGATGGCCAAGTTGGTAGAAAACCTCCTTTAAATAGCATGGCTTGGATATGCCACTAGCAACCTCAGTCCACACGTTCACAATTTTCTTATTTTCTTTATGATGTTTTGGAAGAGATACAATTATAAGATTCAAACTACTTCTGGACATGGGCAATTTTTTTTTCCTCTTTGAGGGCAAAATTATAGCTCACTGTGGGATTTTTTTAAAAAGAGATGGATTTGTCATTAGGGAAATTAGAGACAATTTTTTAAAAGGCTTGAATCCAATTTCAAGACTAGAAGAGTTTATAAACATTTTAATTACTCCCTAACATCATCCTCTAGCTGTCATTCCACAATTCCCCTCAAAGTTATGAAAAAATTACTTTTTTAAAAAAACCAATTTGCAAAATTAGTGAAATATAACCAAAGCAGCACTATGAGCAAATACAGGAATGAGAGAACATTCTATCAAGGTTCCTATCTGTAGCTTATTATTTTACGTTAGTAAGGTCCCTGTCCTAGAACCACCTTCCCTGTTTACCAGAGCTGCCCAACAGAATCTTCACAGGATGATGGAAATGTTCTATTTCTTCATGGTCTAATATGGTAGCCATGGACCACATGTGTCACTGAGCACTTGAAATGTGCCTAATGCAACTGAGGAACTGAATTTATTTAAATTTAAATTTAAATTTAAACCACAGCTACATGTGGCTCGTGGTTACCATATTAGACAGCACAGCTATATATAGATAGGGCAGACGCTAGCTCACTTAAGTCCTTGTGCCTCTATTGGCACAACAACAGCCTTGAGATCTAAGGCTCATTTAAAATACAAAGCACTTTATGACTTCTTTTTTTGAAAATATTAAATAATTAAACAGAACAGCCTTTATGAAGCCAGACAGAAAAAAACAGCTGTAAGAAATTCTCTAAGGATAATGCTACTCCTTAGGATGCGCCAGGAAAGGGGATGGAGAATGAATGTTCTGGGAACACGGGTCCGAGTTGTCAGTTCCAGCTCTCGCTCCACCACCAACTAGCTGAATGGCCCTGATTCTCTTATGTATCTAATTCTGGAATCTGCTAAAACAACCTGCAAGCCCCCCTCCTCACTTGAAACCTATAATGATATGTAAAGTCAAACGAGCTTGGGAGGGAAAAGACATTTTCTCAGGTAGAAGTGTTGCATAGGTCTACCTGAATGCCTTCCATAATTTCAGTTCCTTTACTTTTCGCTTAAGATATAAGTTAAGAAATATATATTCTTCCCTTGAGGATTCAGAATCTGGGAGTTTCATGAGGTGATCACAAGACTAGATAAGCTCGCATGAGATGGAATGCTTTTAAGACTTCAGTGAAGACAATCAATTGGAGGCAAACTGTACTATTCTTTTCTACTCCTCAGTCTTCTTTCATTTGGAAAATTTTCAAACCTTAGAAAAGTTGCAAGAATAGTACATGAACACCTATAGACCCTTCACCTTGTGAGATTATTCTTAAGAGCAGATATCCATAAATCCAATTTCCCAGGCGATCTCTCTACAGAGTATTCACTCGGTAATATCTCCCAGGTCCCAACGGTAGTGAGATTAAGCTTTGGTCAGGTTCAGTGTGGGTCTGGATAACTACCAAGGGCATCAAAATAAAGCACAGATGTATTACTGTATTTTCTCTGTTAACAAGGAGCATGCATTTCAGCCTTAAACTTTAATGTCAGACACTTTCAAAACATAGATAGAAACACAAACCAACCCTTTATGTTTCAAGAGGAAAGAACCTGATCTTTGAAATTAAGGAGTCGTTCCTCCAACCCTACCACCTCGAATCCAAGCCCCATGTCCTCTCTGAACCTATGTGTTTGTTTGCAAAAGGGGATACCTGGTCTGCCTTAAAGAAATACTCCAAGGACTACATGTAAACAGAGTGAGACATAGTAATCATTCAGTATTGCTAGTTGCCTTTTCAGTTTACTAAGCAGTTTCCCAAGCAGTGCTTCAGAAATGACAACCCTGTGGGGTAAATTCATCAGATACCTCTATTTCTGGTTTAAAGACAAGAGGACTGAGGCTCACTGATGTTCAGGGCAGGAGGGAAGGAAGGGGGAAGAATCTGCATCTGCAGAGCAGATAGGATAGCCAGGTCTATGGGAGACAATACTTCTATCACCCCGTTAATGCTCACATCAGTTCTGGGAAACAGGCCGTCATATCTGCAGTTTGCAGTGAGGTACTTAAAGCTCAGAGGCTATTTTTACCAAAGGTCACACATCCTTAGCTAGTTGTACAGCTTGGTTAAGTATGTGGTTTAAGGGCCTATGGTTAAGGGTTTGGGAACTTTCCTTAAGGGTTCAAGAGTCCTGGTTAATGGTTTAAGGGTCACAGTCAGGGCTTGAAGCCTCTCGAAGAGCCTTAGTTAAGGGTTTAAGTGCCCTGGTCAATGCGCTAGTTAAAGGTTTCAGCATCCAGATCTTCTGACTCTGAGTTTAGAGCTCCGCCTGCAATATCTAATGAAGACACATGTCAGAAAGGGAGATTTCTTGCCAGCCTAAGGAAGCTGACTGATTCTCCAAATCTAGTGGATTCCAGCAGGAAAGTGGCATCCAGCCTTTCTTGTTGCAAAGTGTCCTCCCCAGCAGGCTCACCAAGGCAAGGGGTGATTGGCAGCTTACATAACGTGTAGAGGATGTCTCAACTCCAAGAATCTTATCAGTATAACCTCTGACCTGAGATGATTACATTTTAAATAAGGCTATTCACTGAACACCTTTATTAGAGAATGTCTATGGGAACTTAGGCATTGGATGATTTAAAACAACTCCTTATATGGCTGAGGTTGGGTGACTTGGACAGGCCAAGCTACTGAAGCAAGGCAAGGCTGTAATTAGGCCACGCTGTAAAGATTATTCAAAGATTGGCCCCCACAAAGGTGTTCGATTAATAATAAATGAGGGGAAAAGCGGGCTATTTGCACAACTCTTGGTGGGTACAGAGCTGCAAAGTTTTATCGCCCCGTGGCAATGCACACATGCCGGGTCCTCAGTTTCAGATCCCAGGGAACAGATACATGGGTCCCATTGCAGAGCGGACTGCCTGGGGGACCAGCACTTTCCTAACTGGATTTTCCTCTGGCCATGGAGGCTTTAAAAACACCTTTGCTTTTGTTAGTAACTTTGAGACACATGAGTGTGTTCGGTCACACCAACCAGCCTGCATCAGAGATAGAGGCATCCATCTGATCCCCTGACCAGAATCCATGTGAGAAACAGAATACCAGCTTCCATTTCCAATGAGCAAATGGAAAGAGAAGCAGGATGGTGCTTAGAGGATTTGGAAACTCATAGTCAAGTAAGACCAAGCGCAGGGTTGATGAAAAAGAAAATTCTAAATAGAAGTCTGACCAACATAATAACGGGTGGGAAAACAAAAAGAAGAGAGGGAGGAAGGAAGGAAGGAAGGAAAAGGAAAGGAAGAAAGAAAGCCATTCATTTTGAAAATTAAATGACACACTTCAGGAGTCATGAAATGTGAATACATTCATAAAAGATAAATGATGGGTGGGTGATAGATGGATGCTGTTAATCATAATGGGTCTATCACTAGGTCCCTTTCTCTTTCTTTGATTCTAACCATCTTGGCAAGAATCTTGATCTTCTGGCAGAAAAACTCCTTTTCAAAACATATGTGACACTGCTTATGTCTAGGTGTTCCAAACCCCATGTCCGGTTATTTTCACCATTGTGCAGAAACAGGAGATCCTGCAGAGCAGCAGCCGGCACTCAGCAGTGCTAACACCCGGGCCAAGCCCCAGGTTGCAGCTCAAAGAACACACTGTCCAGTTAAATCCCACATGGAGCGGCCTCAGAAAATACCTGGTGTTTGTGTCCCCCGAAAGCTGAACAAATGGCAGGATCTTTTAAAACACTTCATTGGGTTTGTGGGAATGGCGGGGGGGGGGGGGAATATGGCATTTTGGCAAATGTACACATATCAGTGGGCCCTTGTCAAACACAGCAAATATGCAGTCATGCTTAAGAAAAGTCTTTGCTCTCAGATTCTCTATCGCTGGGTTCATCTGGTTTACTTCAAAGGGCCAGTGAAAAATCTAATAGGTTAAAAGGAGGTGTGGGAAGGTCACCAGAAAAATAGCAAAGAACAATACTCCCTCCATCCGAGTGAATGATTTCTTTCAGAGCATTAGTTTTGGCTTTGTGATTTTTTTGTGTGTGTGATTTTTTTAATTTGCAATTTTTTTGAAATCGTAATTTTTGGGGGTGAGTTAAAACAACAAAAATCATCATCCTGACCCTCTAGGTAATTATGAAATTAAATTACCAGCCGTTATCACTGAAACAAAGGTAAAGACATTTCTTTCCCACAAAATTGGGTATTGAGTATTTCTGAATAATTCAGGGGTCCAAGAGAAGACTTCTAAGTGTGAGTGTCTGTTTTAACAAAGATATTGTTTTGTAGTATTGGATCCATGGAGTTTCTAATTTTATATATATATATGTCTTGGCAGCATTATTATAGTTTTACCTTCTGTATCTAGGGATATGAAAGATTTGTATACGTCACTGGTTCTGACCCTCCAATAATGAGTAATGAGAATTCCTGTTTATCATTTCTAGGATCAAGCCAGTGTGACAGCAGAAAATAGCATTATTTATTTGGTCCACATTACTACTGTATAGAATCTGGAGAAATAAATGCCTCAATTCATTTAGGAATGTTCTTTTCCCAATTAAGGTTTCAATGACTCTACACAAAAATACTGATTTTTATCTTTTTTCATCTGCATGTTAACTTAAAAAGTCTATGTTGATTTAATTTTTATAATACGGTGTATTTGTGTTCTTAAAATCTTAACAACTTCTTATCCTGGAGGTCCCTTTAATATTTAATTTTTACCTTGTTCAGTTACTGGAAAACGTCTCATAGCTTTTTTATTTATTACTTTACCTGAGTTTATTTCTTTTCTTTCTTTCTTTCTTTTTTATTTCTGTGAAATTACCCATTTGGCAATCACTTCACTAAAATGCAAAAAGTTCTTATTTCAATTACAAAAGCCAATACAACCCATGATTATTAAGAAAACTATTTTGCAAATCAACCATTGTTTATTTCAGAGTATAATCAAGTACCACAGGCTAGAGTAAAATCTTAAGGATAGTGATTTCTTTCCCACTTAAAATAATAAAGGTAATCAAACCTTCCTGCCAATCTAGGTGATTGTGAAATTTAATTACTAGTAGTTATCATTAAAACAAAGGCAAAGCAATTTCTTCTACACATAATTGAATATTCCAAAAGAAAATTTCTGAACAGTTCTTAGAAAATGTATTTAAAAATTAATTTTAACCTGATTATTTCATTTGTTATGTCTCAGTTGCAAAGTAGAATAAATGACACACTTGGGTGTTGTTGTTCAACAACAGCAAGTGAGAACATATTCTCAGGAAAATCAGATAACTTTGAGCTTAATATTGAGTGAATTATTAGATCTTGACTCTCTGTGCAAACACAACCAAACCTAAATCTTCCAGATCTATTCCTCCAAGAGAGGTTTAACCCATATTATTCGAGTTCACCTCTCCATATGCTTATTCGCTACAGAATCCACTGTTCCTTTTATACTGCTCAGTTGCCCCAGTATGTCCTAAAGCTTCCAGAGCTGTTCCATCAAACTCACAGCTACCTGAATGGAAAGAAAACCCCCTACCTACGTCAGCAGTAACACTAAGGGATCTGACACCTCTCTGCATGATGCTAATGAATCTATAAGCTTAACTGTTCAGAGAAGAGATACCCCCTACAAAATGGATCCATAGCCCTAAGAAAGGAAGTTGAAAATGAGGCTCTGGACTTCCCATCTCCAGGCCTTTGCCTAAGCTCTTCCCTCTTCCTGAAATATCTTTCCCCCCTCTGTTCTCTGGAAAAAATAACCCACTCATCCTTTCAGTCCCAACTCACAGGTCACCTCCACTGACCCCTGCATACTGAGGGAATCACTCTTCCTTGTACTCTCCTCCACATAATTCATTTTATCCAACAGGAATATACATTACTATTTTTAATAGTTTATTTATTCATGAGAGAGAGAGAGAGAGGCAGAGACACAGGCAGAGGGAGAAGCAGGCTCCCTGCAGGGAGGCTTACCTGGGACTAGATCCTGGGTCTCCAGGATCAGGCCCTGGGCTGAAGGCAGCACTAAACCAATGAGCCACCTGGGCTGCCCCTACATTACCATTTTGTTGTCCATCTCTGCTGCTGGGTGATGAGGCAAAGGATCTTAACTCGTCTTTCTATTCCAAACACTTGGGACAATGCCCGAAACCTACAATACGCTTAATAACTGCTTATTTAATAGACTTCAAACCTCAAGATCAAATTTAACATGCAATGTAAGAGGCAAATTTTATGTGTGTTGGATTTCTTTCTGCACCTGAAGTCTGAGCCATGAAGTGCCTTCTATTTCATTCCTCAAAGGAGCAAAATGTATTCACACCAAACACTTCCTGAGTGCCATACCCTATGCTAAATGCTCCACACACATTATCTCATTGAATCCACACGGCATTCCTATGAGTAGGTCCCATTATTAACATGAGCCTTATCTACAGATGAGGAAATTGAAGCTGGGAAAAGTGGAGTGACTCTCTCCAATTGACCCTGTTGGTGAATGATGCAGCCAAAATGCAAGAACAATAATCCTAGAACTTCAAAACTAGAAGGAATCCTAAAATTACCTTCCTCACTCAGCCTCCTTGAAGCTGAGGGTTATAACTTACTTCCTGGCATATAGTAGGCCCTATGTGAAAACGGTGATGAATTGATGGATGGAGTGTCCTATTTTCTCAGACTCTGGCCTTTGCCTGGGAGAACGCAGCTGTCACCACAAACAGGCTCTATTCTTTAGTGCCCAACACCTCTCACAGGTGTGAATTGCTTGTGTCATCTGAATTATTCATGATCCACACCACGGGCAAATGTGCTTAAAAAGAGAACTACAGCTTCTTGTATTTTTCAAGACCAAGGGTCTCATTAATTGGTATATTGAAAAATATAAGCTCACGGGCCAGTCTGATGCACGCCAAAACCATATATCCCTGCCCACTTTTTGAATTTCGGTGCCCATGTCATTTCCCAGTTGCCACTAGGATTTAAAATCGTGGTAACTCCCGCAGGAAGGAGAGCCATCTAAGCTCCCGTATCCTATCTGCAAAGCAACTGCCATCATCTAAAGCGAGTTCTGTGTGACTTCAAACCCACGTATTTTTCTGAAGCCTGAATTCAATTTTTCAATCAGGTCTCTTAAGCTACACCAAGATCTGAACACTCAGATGCTACAGCATCTGTAATTTCTGCCATCAGTAAATCATGTGATAACACTGACTTCTTGTCTCTTCTTCGTTCTTCTTTCCCGTTGCCACCTCTCCCCTACCAGTCCCTTTTCTAGTGGGCAGTCTTCTGAGAGGAATAACCATATGCTAATCGTAAGCCAACATCACTGTACTTTAAATTCAACGTTAGTCAACCAAAATGAATCGAAAAGCAGCAGCAGTGGTTTGGGGGCACTAAAAATACGCTGTAGCATTTGCTGAGTTCTCAGAATTAAAACCACAGGCAGTCAACTTGTTGCTGCTCTTAATAAGATATGACTGTTCTGCCCCATTGGCTGCTACTACCAGAAACTTGAACTATATCATATGCCTAACAACACTGTGCTTTTGATTAGTTGGCAGTGATCAAGAAAGGAAGTGCTATTTCCCTGGAACTGAACCTGCCAAAAAAGATAACAGATGGCTTTCAAGGGATCACCTTGCGTCCCATCACAATCGCACCTTAGTCAAACTCCCCTCGTATTTATGGTTACGTTAGTTACACATCTATAGATTGGGCTGATTTACGACAGGCTTGCCCCATCCCATGGTCCCAACCAGGTGATTCTTCGCCTGAGTTTAATGACTGAGTAACTGTAACAACAACAACAACAACAACAACAACAAGCGCGCTCACACACGCACACACACACACACACACACACACTAGGATTTAATGCCATATTAACATACTCAGGATTTTCCTTAGGATTTCAAGACCATGTAGACCCCTGTACGCTGTTCGCCACACTCCAATGTCTTCTCAGCTGTGCCTTTAGGGTCTGTCATTAAAGTTTGCAGCGACCAGAGTGGTAGAAGAATCCTACCTAATGCATCATTCTGATTAGAAACCTGTCATACTCAGAAACCAGAGGGTCCGTTCCTATTGATTCCTAGTCCTTCAGACTCATTAGCAGTTTTTTCCCCTTCAAGGAGACCTGCTGACCAACCCTGTAAAAGCTGAAAGAAGCCCTCCCTCTGCTCAGCCCCACTTGACAACCCAGCGTATGCCTGGAAAGTGAAATTACAGAGAGTATCATAAGAAAATGTCCAAGAGGCCACATAGGAAAATCACGCGCACACACACACGCACACACACGCTTGTAAAGCGGCAAATTGTCGGAGGTTGGGCTCGACCTTCCTTCCTCTAAGTCGCCCGAATTCAATCAGGACCAGAGCGACTGTACGTATCCCTTCCTTCCCCGGGTCTCAAACCGTGCCCCCGCGCTCGTGTCTCCGCGGAGCTAATTTCTGAAACAAACAAAGAAAATCAAGTGTGCGAGGAGCCTCGGGTTTGGGCCCCCCCAGCCTGGCGGGCGCCGCGCCGCGAGCGGGTCCGTGCGCCCCGCGCCCCCCGCGCCCCCCGCGCCCCCCGAGCCGTGCGCGCCCCTCGGGCCGGGCTCCTGCGGCTCCGGCTCCCTCCGCCTGTCGCGGCCGCCGCGCCCCCAGGACCCCCGGGCGCCGCCGCTCGCCCACCCCCGCCTGCCGGAGGCCGGGCGCCGAGGTGCTGCCGCGGGCAGACGGGACAAGTGTCCCAGCGGGCGCCCGCCCGGGAGAGACCGGGTGGCCCGGGATGCGGGGGCCGGGGGGCGGCCACAGGTAGGCTCTCCGCATCCCGGGGCGCGGGGCGGGCAGGGGGCGCGGGGCGCGCAGGGGGCGGCAGAGCCCCGCGGCAGCCGCGTCCCACCGGCTGAAACTCACCGGAGGACACGGAGGAGCCGGACAGGCTGGAGTTGCTGGACGCTGCCATCTCGCGCCCCGCGCGTCGCTGCTGCTCAGCCCCGGTGCGGGTGCGGACGCCGCCGCCGCTGCCCCCGCGGCCCCCAGCCCATGGCAAAGTCCTGGGGACGCGCGCGGAGCCCCAGCCTCCGGACTCCGCTTGCACTTCCTGCTCCGCCAGATGACGCGCTCCCGCCGCCGCTATTTATTTGTGGTTTCCGTCCCTCTCCGCGCCCGTGCACGCTCCCCTCCGGGGCCCGGGGTAGGTGCGAGCGCCCGGAGGCCGGGGCTGGGGGCGGCCGGGGCGGGCGAGCCGTGCGCCTCCAGCCGAGCCCCCGCAGGTGCCCCGCGCTCCCCCGCGCGCGCCCCGCCAGCTCCCGCACCTCCCGGCGGCGCCCCGAGCGGCCCGGGCCCGGCGGCGGGAGCCAGGCGCTCCGAGCGACCTCCCCCCGCTCCCTCCGCCCCGGCTCCGCTCGCGCGCACACAAAGGAAGGAGCCGAGACGCGGGAGCTCGGGGGCTGCTTCTGCGCCGCGCGGGCTTGACAGCTCCGGAGACCCGGGGCCGCGGGCGGAGGCCGGGGGCTGCGGGGCGGGGGAGGGGGGCGGGACCCCGGGGTGCCCGGGAGGCCGCCGGGGGGCGCGGGGCGCGCGCGGCGCTGCTCCGCGGTTTGGGGGCACCCGGCAGTGGGGAGACGGCGGAGGGGCTCGCCGCCCGCGGCCGGGCCAAGACAGCCGGGGTGGGGGACCGGAGGGCGAGGGCGAGGTCACCGGGGACACGGTGCCGGGCAAAGGGGGCCCTGGGGCGCCCGAGCGGCCCTGGAGCGCTTCTTGCGCCCCCCTCCAAATTGTCCTTTGTTACTCTGCAGCTGTCGGTCCCTGCCCTGCGAGGTGTGTTTCCTAAAACACCCTGCAAACACCCTAGCGAGCCCGATCCAGAGGCGCTTAAGTACACCTCTCCGGGGGGGCCCCCCTCCTCCTCCTCCCGCCCCCCGCCCCAGCCACTGGACACTCCACTGGGCTTTTGAGGTTGCCCTTCAAAGAAATAGAGATGTTCCAAATATGTCATCAGGCCCACACAAAGCCCGGGTGTCCAAAGAAAGAGGTTCTCTGACTCGTCTGGTAAAGGATCCTCACAAAAGACTTGGCAGCAGGTCCACCGAGCCCTTCCTTTCAGGATAAGGACTTGCTGAGGTTGTGCGAGAGAGAAAGAGACTTGAGCGCAAGGTGTGTACCTTTCCCCTGTATTTAAACGTAAATTAATTTCACTGGGAGGAAATATCATACGGATTTTTTTTTTTAAATCTATTTCACGCTCCCAGCAGGGTAATCGGTGCTTTCAATCCTGAAGCAACAGAAAACTGTGAAATCTGAACAGAAATTGTTAGATCAAAGGAAAACGCAAACATTAAAGGAATGAAAGTACTCTCATTATGTAGCAAAGTGGAAAGTGTTCACATTGGGGTAGTTCAATTTTTTAAAACGTGGTTAAAAGGACAGAGTCAATTTAAAAATTATCAGGAGTGACACAGGAACAGCAGACAGTCCTAGGGGGCTCACATCAACCACGCATCCAACGTACAGTGAATGATAAATGTTGAATAATCATAATATGCACTCATGTCACATTTTCTAGTTGATTTAAACTTTTTAAAAAAACATTCCCTTCAGGATGCCATCCCAGCGCACCTTCCCAATAAAGCGCTCTCTCTTTCTCTTTCTCTCTCTCTTTTTTTAAATGCAGGTTTCTCAACAGTTGAGGGGTCATGAGTCCACCTTAGCCACATTGAATCTTCCTGACCCTCATCTACATGGAACTTGGAACATCCCTGCCTGGTATAAGGAGACCCAGGCACCCACACTCATCCTTTTTTTTTTCTCTTGTTGCACAATGCACCCCCAAAGTAGGCTAATCTGGAATCCTTCAGGGATATATGGCCCATCACACTAACCTCTCCATCACAAATGACTTCCTGCTTTCCCAAAGTTCTTCTGATCAAAAACACATCTACTATTTGACTAGCAATCCATGTATCCCTCCAGATCTTTAGAAGGTAGACTGGCTTGGCTATGTCACCCAATAGCGTTGACACCTATCGGGCTTTGAAAAAGAAGAAAAACAACACAGGAATTCATACTCTGGTTCCACCATTTATTAGGTATGTGACCTTAAACAAATTACCTACACTCACTGAGTCTCAGTTTCTCTACCTGCAACCCAAATCCTGATAATGTAGGGTGTTATAAAGACTTAATGAAGCGTATAAAGCCACGGTGTACCTGGCAGACAGTTTGTGTTCCATAGGTGGTTATAAATTGTGTACCGGAAGGGCCAAATCTTTGCTTCAAATAACTTCTGCTTTCTCCATTGCATTGGAGATAACGAATCAGCAGTGACTTCTTCTACCACAGGAAATGTCTAATCTTTGGCCCGAGGTTTATATCTTTCTTGTTCCAAATTGGGCAATACCCAACAGGTTTCATTATTCATCCCTGAGGTCTCACGAAAGGATGTCAAGCTCTATTTCTGTAGTCTGATGATACTATTTACCTTCACAGAGCTTTGCAGTCTTTAGTTAGGGAAAGTAAAGCATGGCCTTGTGAAGTAGATTGCTTTTATTACCTCAAACTGACTGGAGATAATATGAAGGAAAGGGACAAAGGAGCACTTGTTGTGAAGGTACTACCCCACGGCCATCCTGTGCTGTACAAAAGTAGAATGAAACAGAGACTCGCTTTTTTTCCACTGGGTTCAGAGACCAGAAGAAGGATACAAGGCCAACAAATATGCTCACTGAATAAAGACAGGACGACTGGGGAAGTTCAGCTTGTTGGTCCGAGATGAACCATAAATCGGAGGCCTATAATTTTGAAGAACAAATGGAAAGCTCCAGGTTCAGAACTAAAATCTGAAAGTTGATCAATAATTTAGATTGTTAAAGCCCCAACAAATGGAGAAAACTCAGCAGGCATGATCCCTCACTATCATTTTTCTTAGCTTCAGAGACCTAAAGGCTGGCTGGCTGTTCCTTGCAAAAATGTTTATAATATCAGTAAATTAGGAAAAGGTTGCTGAAATAAGATGCTAACCCCTCTTCAGTAGGCTCACACACCTGTTTGTAGGCCTTCCAAAGCATTTCTCCAAATGAGACAATAAGGATATCAATTCATGTATTTTATTCATTCATACATTCACTCATGGGTATTAATTCTAGCTTATGCCTATTTGTCAGTGGAAAAGGGAATACTGGTGCTGCAAAAATCTTAGGCCTGTTTGAAAAGTAGGATTTTTAAAAGATATGTCTACTCTTTCTTCAAATATTAAAAGGCTTATGGCGGGGAAAGAATTTTTGTTAATACTTTGGTCTGTTGAGGATTATTAGCAATTACCATTTTGTTAGCATGAAAGCTAATTTAGCATCTAAAGCCTTCCCACCTTCCCTCTCCATATGTATTTCCTATTCTCCCCTTCACGCCTGCGACCCCTTCTCACGGTGCCCAGTACAACCAAGGGCTGTCAACACTGGCCTTTTCCCATGTCCTCCCTGCTGAGCATCTTATGCTGTGAGGAGGTAAGTAGAATGCACCTTCCTGGAGAATCTGCCCTGATCCCCAAGCCAGAAACCAGCTTTCCTTTTAATGAATCCTTCTAGTCTTTCCCCGATACCTCTCAATTGGCAGACGCTCTGGTTTGTTTTGATGGTAATTTTGGAACATGTACTTTATCTCCCTTCTCTATTAGAAGCTTCCCAGGAGCAGGATCCCTGTCTGGCCCGCCTTTGTATTCTCTACCAGGCTCTACCCACAGTAGGTAGTCAGGAGATATTTGTGGAGTGAGTAAACCAAGGAACTAATAAATCCATAAATGGGTCTCATGTTCTCCAGGGACTTTTCACATCAGTAGCTCTGACCACCAAGCAACAAGATGAGTAACATATCTGGAGCACAAGAAGAAGTTAAGGGGAGCGTAATGACACTATTTTGCTATGAACAAGAAAAACTGAAATTGTGAAAATATAGGCATACAATTTTGATGGAGCAAGTGTTTGTAATCCCCACCCCCAACCACCGGCTGTTACAACTGATATAATTTCTTGTTTACAGAGTAGCTCTTATGTTGCTGTAATTTGTTTATTTTTGCTCTACTGTTCCTTTGAAGTTTGAAAGCAGACAAGAAAACACCACAGGGTGAAGTGACTGTTGTGGTTGGAGCTGGGCTCCCATGTTTCAGGCACTCTGGAGTGTTTCTTTGTGAAGGTCATTCCTTCCCTCTGTGCTAAGCACAGAATGAAATATTCCTTACTCTCAAGATTAATCCAGTGGCCGGCATTCAAGGAAGAATAGTGTGGCTATTTGTCAACTAGCTTTAAATATTTTATGGCAAACACTCTACTGTACCCTAGAAATTGGTCTTTTTGCCATCAATTTCTCAACATCTCAATATCGATAGACTCCTTGTTGTAGTGAGAAACATTCCCCTTTGTAGTTTAAGCTGTGTTTCTAATACAAAGATTCCTAGTTCTGTTAAAGAGAAAACATTGGCTCTTCGGGAGTAACATGAGGCATAACTAGAGGCAGAAGCTGAGAAGGCCTTCATTTCCTCAGATTTGTGCAGGCAGCCCAGGGGGGCTTCCCCAGCAGCCAGCTCCCGCGCTGCAGGTAGCAGCCTAGCCTCTGAACAAAAGGAGTCCACACCTGGGGTGCAGACAAAGGGAGACTGCCTCAGCTACCCAATTCCCAATTCACATCGCTTGCTGCTTGGGGACCCCTAGTGGCGACAGATATGCCACAGGCACAGGTGTCCTGACTCTCCTCACTGAAGTGCAGAGGGGCTCCGGGGTATCACCCCGAGTTTCCTATTTAACCACTTAACTTGGGGAGGAGGGAGGATCAGACGCAAACACATGACACACGTGTAAACACACAGACTTACGTTTGTGTCACACCATCAGCTACAGCCTCTTGGACTTGAAAGATGGAGAAAGAGAAAGAAGTGAGAGCTTTTCTTTCTCTCCCAAGGAAAAAAATCAGTTTAGAAACTCACAAGAGAATGCAGAAACTCATGAAGTATGTTTTCTTCTGCATGCTGCATCTTCTGGCTCGTTCTCTGACATTTTAGATCACAAAAAGATTTTCTGCCTTCAATGTCCTAAGAGAAATCTAGGATAAACTAAAGTGAAGAGTGCTCTAAGTCTCCTGTGGGCAGAAGCGTGCAGTGAGTTTGTTTCTCATTATCATCTAGGGGATTGGATACCTATGGATTGATGCTCTTGTCCTATCAACAACTGCTTTCATAAAAGTATTCGATGCATTTATTCTCTGCTAACTATTCTTGAATTTATGCATTCAATAATTCATTCAGTAATGTTTATTGAGCACTCACTATGTGTCAGAGAGTATAGTGGGTCCTAGGAAGAGAGATATAGGAGTGTTACATCCTTGCCCTTGGGTATTCTATAGTACGATCCCCTCCGCCTCTGGACATTTACATTTTTGCTGGGACAAGGTTTCAAGTTATGGAAATGAACTCTAATTGGGACATACAGGTATTATCCATTCTGGTATCAGCTTTCTTTTCAGCATATTTTAAAAAATAAAACCTCCAAGCCTCAAAGTCTATTTCTAGATAACTGGCATTTTTTTTTTCACGATTTTAGCTTGTCAGCTCAGGAAACCAAGCAGATACTCTGAACGTTCTGTGCCTTCACTCTCCAGAAAAAGTTCTGAATCAATATTTTCATTTCTTTCCCCGTGGCAGTTATAGATTTAATAACAAAACAGAAAAATCTTTTTAATTTTTTTTTTAAGGAGGGAAGGTAAGTGGGCATTGGAGGAAAGCTAAGAGACAAAATATCTGGGTCAGTCTTCTGGCATAGGAAACATATTTTAGCATTTTGCAAATATTCCGGATTGGTTTGTAAAACTATGCATGAAGAAATGATTTCGGAAAAATTTAATGTGTATCTATGGAGTCAGACGGATCCCATTCCATCCCAGTTCCTTATTTATTAGCTCTGTGTCCTTGAGCAAGTTACTTTATCTTCGTTTTCTGATCATTAAAATGAGGTAATAACACCTAGTTCACAGAATTTGTGAAAAAATAGATGTAGTATCGTGTCTGCCACATAGAAGCCTGGTTAGGAGTTCTGGGTGTCTGGGCCTAAGAGCAAAGCATGGTGTGCTTACACCGCCTTTCCCAGAGCTGGCTGGGAGAATAATGGTCTGATGCAAAAGTCATTTTCATCTCCACCTACCCCTGCTTGTTAGATCACTCGTATGAGAGGACATTATGACATAGGAGAGAGACCTGGGCTTTGGAGATAAATCCAGTTCAAATCCTGAGTCTGCTGCATACCACCCAGTAACCTTGGATAAGGAACTTCGTTTTTGCTCTTTCTTAGTGTACTTATCTGTTCAAATGTTGATAAAAATGCCTCATCTTTATATAAAAGACAATGTATGAGTGTTCTAAATAATATTAATATACAAGTACTTTATAACTGTTCCTGAGGAATGAGTGCGTGTTGCTAGGGCAGAGTGTTTCAGAATCTCCAGGGAGTAGTATGTGGAATATAAGAAAAGAAAGTACACTCAGGTTCTCTCTCTCTCTCTCTCTCTCTCTCACACACACGCACACACACACACACACATGCACACCACATACACACACCCCACACAAGATGATAATGCCTCACATGGGGACGTTTCCTCACCAACTTCCCTGGATAAGAATCCTCGTAGAATGTTAAAGTATGCAGTGACAGTGGGTAGACAGGTTACTTAATCTCTCTGCCAAATCTGGCATCTATAAGCTAAAGGGAAGAAAACCAACATCTGATGACTTGCTATTACCACCATTACTTTTTTAAAAAAAGATTTTATTTATTCATTTGAGAGAGAGCGAGCAAGCATAAGTGGGGAAAGGTGCAGAGGGAGAGGGAAAAGCAGACTCCTAGCTGAGCTCAGAGCCTGACGTGGGGCTCAATCTCAGGACCTCAAGGTCATGACCTGAGCCGAAGTCAAACGCTTAACCTACTGAGGCATCCAGGCGTCCCTTGCCATTAGTATTATTACCCCTCTAAGTACTGCTACCTGGTGATACAGAAAAGTCACCTGCCACATAATAACCATTTGCAGTGTGCCAGGACCACGCTCAGCACTCTGTATACCTTCTCATATATTCACAACCAGCCTGAAGGGAAAATCATGATCTTCATGTTCCTTTTGGGGAAACTGAGGCCAAAAGCCATCCTTTACATCTTAATCAGCATGCACAACAACCTTGGTAGTAGGTACTATCATCCCCACTTTACCAAAATGAGAGAGGGTAAATAATTGATCAAGGTTAGAGGCATTAATTCAAACCCAGCTTTGGCTGATTTTTTTCAGAGCATGCTCAAAAAAACATTACCTTTAGTAGAAGTTTCTTTTTGCTTTTTTGGTGAGTGTTTTCCTGTGTGAGCCTTTACTTAGGAGAGAAATGAAATCTTTAAAATACATCTTCCTTGCTTTAAACACTCATGTTTTTCATGGAAGGATACTGTTATTCCTTGCCTAAAGCACAAATAGTTGGGCAGGCCAGACTCTGGAGACTTTGCAGGACTTATGTTCTGACACATAAGTCCTAACATAAAACATAACAGCATAGTGTTAGGGAGAATAAGAAGGTGTTTGCCCAAGTGAGGGGATTTCAGGGAACCAAGAATGCTCTCTGATCAAAAACTCCATCATATTCAGCTTCCAGATATTGGAAGTTCCAAAATTAGAACTTTCACTGCTTTGACTTAAACAGCGCTGTGAACAAATGCTATAATCAATCATTTTGGGGGGAACTAAGACATTAAACCAAATAACTATTTTCACCTGAGTAAGTTTCCTTATCCCAAAAGCTGATTTTATTTTTTCTTAATTTTTCTTTTTTTTTTTCCAAAAGCTGATTTTAATACTAAGGGGAAAACCAACACATAGGACAGGGGTATGCAAGCTTTAATACTTTTATAGCTTGCCCGGGGGGCTCTTGTTAAAATAAAGATTCAGATTCAGCAGATGTGGGGCAGACCTGAAATCTGAATTTCTAACAAGTTCCCAGGTGATGCCAAATGGTTCATCAGCACACTTTGAGTAACGAAGATCCTAGAACAATGGTTCACAACTCTGGCTGCACATCAGAACCACCCAGAAGGCCTTTAGAAATCCCAATGCCCAGATTGCACCCCAAAACAAACAAATCAAAATGCCAGTGGGTGGGAACCAAGCATCAGTATTTAAACAAACAAACCTCCAAGTGATTCTAACATGCTGCTATAGTTTGGAACCACTGACAGGAAAGATGGAATGTAGAGAAAAGATTATAATATCAAAGAGGTCAACAGGGAATGGCAGGAGCTAACATTGCTCTGTGACTTTGCCAGGACTGTCTCTGCTCATAAAAGGAGAGATCAAGAATCAAGTTCTTGTCAAGATTTTTTTTTAAACGATTTTATTTATTTACTCATGAGAGACACACAGAGAGAGGCAGAGACATGGGCAGAAGAGAAGCAGGCTCCCTGCAAGGAGCCCGGTGTGGGACTTGATCCCAGACCCAGGATCATGCCCTGAGCCTAAGGCAGATGCTCAACCGTTGGGCCACCTAGGCGTCCCTCACACAAAAATTTCTTAATCAGGGTCCAGGATCCCTGGGTGGCTCAGCGGTTTAGCGCCTGCCTTCAGCCCAGGGCGTGATCCTGGAGTCCCGGGATCGAGTCCCACATCAGGTTCCCTGCATGGGGCCTGCTTCTCCCTCTGCCTGTGTCTGTGCCTCTCTCCCTTTCTCTCTCTGTGTGTCTCATGAGTAAATAAATAAAGTCTTTAAAAAAGAATTTCTTAATCAACATGGGACAATTCATCTTCAAATTTTGTCCACATTATGATTTTTAAAATATATTTCTCAATGAATAAGCATTCACTTACTTCAGAGCCACTCCCACTAGGAGCAGCTAGCTGTCAGTGAGGCAGATGTTTGCCAGCAAATCCACTCTATCATTTCTCAATCAGAAAGAAGATTAGAAATGGGATTTTCAGCTCAGATGGGGTTGAAGGGTGATATTTATGCCAGAGAAATACTTCACACCACAGCTAAAAAAAAATTGCTTTAGGGAAAAAAAAAAGACCCTCAACTTCTTATGTGTTATGAATATATGAAAATGAAGCTCTCAGCTTGGACAGGAGGCAGTGGTATCAAAGGTGAATTCACCTGCCTTCCACTTCCAGTGGTGTTTGCTGCAGAGAGACAAAGTATTTTAGCTGACTCTTTATAGCCAAAAAATGTATCCCCATCCACATATACTACCATTCCTCAGGGTTGAAACTAAAAAGGTGGCAATTTAAATAAACCAAAATGTTTAGAGCAGTTAATTCAGGTATAATGATTAATTTTTATGCGTCAACTTGATTGGGTTTTAGGGTGCCCAGGTATTTGATCAAAAATTATTCTGGGTGTTTCTGTGAGGGAGTTTTTGGATGAGGTTAACATTTAAATCAGTAGACTGAGTAAAGCAGATTGCCTTCCCTAATGTGGGTGGGCCCCATCCAATCAGTTGAAGATGACTAGAACTAAAAGGCTGACCTTACCTTGAGTAAGAAAGAATTTTTTTTAACAGCCTTCAGACTACACATCCGCTCTTCTGTTGATTTTGAACTTGAACTGAAACACTGGCTTTCTTGGGACTCAAATCTATTGGGCTTTGGACTGTAAATAAACCATCAGCTCTCTAGGTCTCTATCTTGCTGACTCACACGGCAGATCTGGGACTTACCAGACTCTATATGCATGCGCCTTCATATACAGAGGAATTGGCATGAGCCAATATATATTTCCATGAGCATTCATGTATATATAGACATGTATGCATATATCTATATCATCTATCTATCTATCCATCTATCTATCTATCTACCCTATTGGTTCTATTTCTCTGAAGAATCCTAATAATTCATAAGGGTAATGTTTTTCACCTTTTGCATCCCTCCAGATTTTCCAATTTTTCTACAGTGAGCATATATAATCATTGATTTTTTTAAATTATACATTATTAAACAAGCAACAGGAAAGCTCATGTCTTCCTACATCACAAGTGTCTATACTTCCGATCAATGTTGCTTTTCAAACTTCAGAACCTATAAACATTACCTGGAGATCTGTTAAGCCTGGGTGCCACCCTCAGAGATTCTGATTCATGAGGTCCGAGGGTGGGAGCTAAGTGTCTACCTCTCTCTCAAGCTCCTGGGTGATGCTACTCTGAGAATCCTTTGAGTGGTAAGGTCCATGAGCATTGTAAGAGAGATTACGGCCCCTTTCTATGGGACTGTCTTTTCATCTCTTCCTGTGTTTATACCTCCGATTCAGCCCTTTAAGAAATTCTGCTGCATTTTGCAGTTGTCTTTCCACCTGGCTTTCTCATGAGATGAGAAGATTCTGGAGGGCATCAAGAGTGTTTTGCCATTTTTACATTTCCCTTCCCTAACCCAACAATCTTTCCTGTAAACAAATTTCAAAAAAGTTTGTAGAATTCAATTGAGTGTTTATCTTTGTTCTGGTTTCCCAAGCCATCTGATGGTGGCAGGCTGTCCTGATTTTCTGCACAAAAGGGCAGAAGCAGAGTTAACACGATAGGATGCTTTCTGATACTGTCTTCTGCCCTGTCCAAGGAACTTAATTTTCTATAAGCCTAGCTCCAATTCTCTTTGGGACAGTTATATCGAGAAGTGTAATGCTTCCTACCCTCCTGTGACATTAAGGCCTTTCCTATTGGAAGTTAATGATCTTGGGGGAAACCGAGTTTACTCAATTTTTGTTTCCTGACATGTGAGAACATGCAGTTGTGTAGACAAAATGTTTCAATGTTAAAATGATTTTTTCAGTTTTGATCCAAATGTGTGATATTGGATAAAAATATCCTAGAGTTATACATGGGTAATATTGACGGAACTTGACAAGTAGTTGAATATGATGATCTGGCAAGACTTTGGGAAAAGACTGAGCAATATTACAACTTTCTACATTTTCATTCTGATTTGAGTCTTCATGTCCCCATTCCGTTACAACTATATGTGTGATACCCTAATGACTAGCTTTTGTCTCTTAATGCTGTTTGCGATCTAATTTTATTATTGTTAGAACACTATCAGGTTTATACAGTTCTTTTAAGGCATTCAGAGTAGAAATCTTTTTCCGCTGCTAACCTTCTTCTGCCCTCCTACTTTTCAAACTGTATCATTACCTTCTCTTTTTCAGAGCTCCCTGTCATAGTCTCATAATAGAAGTTCAGCTTGTTTGCATATGCATTTGCATGTCTTCATTAAGAGGAAGACGGCAAAATGATTAATGAGTGCTATTTCTCATTTCACAGAAGGAATGTCTATATTTTATATTCAGAGTACTGAAAAAAATAGTCCTAAGGTAGCTTAATATCAGATCACTTACTGCATATATGTTATTTAAAATGTTTTTCTTATAAAATACATACTCATGCTAACTGTGAGCATGTTAGAGGTAAAAGAGAGATAAGTAAAAATAAAAACATCCATATTCCCACCAGCATGCATAAATACATTAATGCTGTTGTCATATTTTTCTCCCTGGGGCGATTAGCAGTTTTTTAGTTTGTTTTCTGCATTTTATGTTATGTAGGAATATGAACATACTGTAGAAAAAAAGCTTGTTAGAACCTATATCAAAAGTGCCTATCTTTGTGTGTTGAAAAAATTACAACTACTTTAGTTTTTCTATATTGTGTAAATTTTTAAGTGATTATATTTTACTTTTATAATTGGAGACCATAAGAAATCTACCTTCATTTTGGAATGAAGTCATTAAAATTTCTCCATGTCGTTTTATATATATATATATATATATATATATATATATATATATATATATTTTTTAAGATTTTATTTATTTATTCATGAGAGATACACAGAGAGAAAGAGGCAGAGACACAGGCAGAGGGAGAAGCAGGCTCCATTCAGGGAGCCCAATGTGGGACTTGATCCCGGGTCTCCAGAATCACACCCTGGGCTAAAGGCAGTGCTAAACCGCTGAGCCACCCAGGCTGCCCATCATTACATATTCTTAATGTGATGTTGAATGGCTATCTGAAATCCCATTGTATATAATTTAATTTATTATTCCTCTATTGATTGAAATTTAAACTGTTGCGCAGATTTTGCTTTTTGTGATTCATACTGGGATAAAAATTCTTGCACATAAATCGTGGGTGACTTTATGTTTATTTTCTTAGGCTTGATTGCTATAACTTGAACATGTCAATGGTAGGGCCACCAGCTGAACACAGCTAGAGAGCACCAGACACAGTGTATCCTATATAAATGGTGCAAATTCAAAACACAATGTGAGTGGTATCCGCTGCAGTAGAGTAATGACTGGATTTGGTCAAAGACTATGAAAATGTTTAAAGGCCTTGATAAAAATTGCCAAATTGCCTTCTGAAAAAATTGTCCCAATTTATACTCATTCCCAGGACTCACCCCATCCATATCAAAATTGAGAATTAGAAATATTTTTAAATTCAAATTTGTGAGGAAAAAATGGTATCATATTGCTGTTTTCATTTGTATCTATTTGATTAATAGTGATATTTAAAGTTTTGCTTATGCCTATTAATCATTTATATTTCTTCTTTTGCAAGTTGCCTATTCACATCTTTTGCCAGAATAATCATAAGTACTGAGTCCCAATGACAGCACCAAGAGTTGTAGGTGTGTGATCTTATTTATTCTCCCCAATTATACTGCAGAGGTCACTTTTAGTACCTCTGTAATATAAATTAGAACTCTAAGAGGTGAATGGCAGTTGTGGATCTTGCCCAAGATCTCACAGCAATTGATAGGACTTGGATTTGAACTACCTCTAGAGCCTGAGTTCTTTATCACTGGATTATAGTGCTCCTTCATTAGTATGTCAGTGTTCTCTATGACTGGTTTGTCATAACTCTTTGTATAGTAATTATAATGAACTTTGGTCAAATTTGTGGCAAAGGCATTTTTCTTGGCTCATTATTTGCCTTAATGTGATGTACTATAGATTTAAGTCTCCATATTAACTTACTGACTTCTTTGTATATTAGATTTCTGTCATATTTTTTAAATGTTTAAAATTTGAATCATGGTATTATTAAAATGCTTGGTGTGAAATGATATTTTCCTTTCTAATAAAAAAAAACTATTGGAGTAAAGACTGACTTTGGAATATTAAGAATGAAACATATGTAACCATGATATGTGATTATGTGGAAATTAAACTACTTAATGAAGGGACATTTTCATCCTCAATGGTGTTTCCACTGTCTTCAGGGAAAAACAATAAACTGAAAATGTAAGACAAATAATAGAAGATTGTTCAAATGTTTAACAAGGTAAAATTATTTTAATATTTTCAAAATAAGATGGTGATTAGATAAAGTTTGTAATTTTTGTAATTCTTAAATTAATTGGCTGGAAATAGTAAATAAATCTTCATGTGCACTAACTCAAAGATCTGATAAAGTAGAAAAAAATAATATAAAAAATAATATAAACTCAATGAGGAGCCTGCTTCTCCCCCCTCCCTCTGCCCCTCCTCTGGCTTGTGTGCTTTCTCTCTCAAGTAAATAAATAAAATATTTTTTTTAAAAAGCCGCTTAACCAATAGAGCCACCCAGGCACCCCAATGGTATGAATAGCTTTAAACAACCTGAAGATTAGAAAGGAATAAGTTTCCCAGTGAGTGCATTTCTTACTGTCTCTGTGCTTGAAGACAATGTTTGCTAGCTAAAAAAAATTTACCTCGAGGAGATTATTTTTTATATTTATCTCTTCTTTCCATGAATTTTTATTTCTTGGTGGTTTCTTCTGCACTAATTGAATTTTTCTCATTCCATTTTTCTTTCTATTCATTTGGAAGTTATAAACTATTGCTATCTGTTTAAAAATCGCCATAGACATGTTTAGATACACATTTGAGTTAACAAAGCCTAATATTAATCTACATCCTTACCATACAGACCATCAATAGTAGGGCACGAATCTGCTTTAACTCTAGTTACCTGGCTCCCTAGGTTTTGCTCTTCTAGTATTTTAGCTCAATCTTGTTTTTTCAACACAGGAAGTTAGACATTGTTATTGCTGTTTTGCATTGACGCTGTTTAGATTTAAACAGAAGTTTCTGATTTTCTTTGCTCACAATTCTTTGTTGTCCTTTGGACTTTCTTTCTGTATTCCTTCTTCCTAAACCATATGCTTTGGGTGGCTCAGCGGTTTAGCGCCTGCCTTTGGCCCAGGGTCCAATCCTGGGATCGAGTCCCACGTCGGGCTCCTGGCATGGAGCCTGCTTCTCTCTCCTCCTGTGTCTCTGTCTCTCTCTCTCTCTCTCTCTCTCTCTGTGTCCATCATAAATAAATAAGTAAATAAATAAATAAATCTTAAAAAAAAGAATTTCTTAGTTGTAATTCCTTTCAATTTTTGTCTATAAATGTCTTCATTTGGTCTTTTCTTTCAAATAAAAATGTAGGTTTGTATAGAATACAAGCTGAAGGTTAATTTCTTTCAGCACTTTGAAAATAGTGCTGTTCATTGTGTTCTGACAAACACAATGTTTTCTGGCCAAAAAAGAAGTCTACTATTAATCTAATTATTATTTATTTTTGGCTATATTCTCTTTTTTGTTGCTTTTAAAAGTTTTTACCCCCTCTCTGTTTGGTGGTTGTGATGTTTTCCTACAGTATGTCTAGGTGTGACATTATTCCATTAAGGATTCACTGACCTCATGAATCTGAGGAGCCATGTCTTTTTTCATTTCTGGAAAATAGCTGTTAACTTTTTGAATATTACCTATTCAAAACCTTCAGTGATTTAGACATATGTTAAACCTTCCCATTCAATGCTTTTTAACCTGCCTTTCATATTTTTCATTTATTTGTTTCCCTGTGCTCTATTGTAGGTGATTTATCTTCCCTTTCATTAATTTTCTCTTCTGCTGGTTATCCATCAAGTAAATATCAATTTATCTAATCTGCTGTTTATCAACTGAGTTGAATATATAATTTCAATTCTTTAATATTTCATTTTTTAGGATTTCATCTCATGATTTTTCAAGTTTCTTGGGCTGTTTTTCATAGTGTCTTGGTCCTTTAACTTTTGATTCTCTCCCACATTCTTTTAATCATCTTAATCATCTTTCTGCCCCTTCTAAATCCCCCCTTCCCCATAATCCACCCTGCTCTGTGCCCTGAGAGCTTGAGAGCTGGACTACACAGACAGAGTCCCTTGTCCAGAGAGGTTCCTGCTTCTCCCCCAAGGCCTGGCAGATCTCTGCTTGCTACTGTGCAGCAGTCAAACCCAAAAGAATTTCATTGCGGCTCCAAGAGGGCAGATGGCTTCTGCTTCTGACCTTTCCTCAGGATAGTAAGTCTTTGAATGCTGATATGGGGAAAAGGGTGTGTCCTTCCAGAGGCATGTGCTTTTGCTTGTTTCCTCCTCAGCAACACTGAAGATCAGAGGTTTGCTGTTGCTTCCCCAATAGCTTAGCACTTCCACCTCCTAGGAGAGGAACAGGAAGGTGCATCAGTAGCAACTTCTTCCTGCATTCTGTGCCACCCAGAGGGGGTCTTCTCCAGTGTCCGGGCCAATCCCAATCTTTCTCAAGAACTTGGAACTTGGGAGTGGGTACAACTCCCCTTGTGTCTGGGCCCCCGATTATTCTAAACTGATACTCAACCTTTAGCAATTCATTTTTTAAAAAATATCTCCTCCCTACTCCATGGTAGCTGTCTCTCCCTCCCATGCACTGTCAAAAGCAAAACAATTCATGCACCCTGACTCTCCTCTAAGTGGCGGTAGGGTTGGTTTTTGTTTTTGTTTTTGTTTTTTTATCCATTGAAATTCAGTTTCCTTACTGCCTTATGGCCTCAGCCTTCTGATGAGTTCAGGAAAGTTAGGATTTTGTACACTGTTCTATATTTTCTTATGAAGATGGGAGTGCCATTCTCCTGCAGCTTTCTGTATCCTAAGCAAGAACGTTATTATGAGCAGCACCACCTCTCACTTTGCAGACACTCTGGTTTGTGGGATAAGTTACATGGCCACCGAAGATAAGGCCAGAGCTCAAAGTCACAAGCACCTGGCAGATGCCTTCAGGGGAATGCCAGCTGCAGGGCTCAGTGCCTCTCTGGGTTCCTGTTGTCTTATTTTGCTGGCCTGGGAGGATTTCCCTTATTTTCCTATAAGCTCAAAGATGCATTTAAAAAGGTGTTTTTTTTTTTTGTTGTTGTTGTTGTTGTTTTGTTTTGTTTTTTGTTAAAGAAGCTATGATTAAAAAAAGAAAAAGAAAAAAGAAGCTATGTTATCCAGCATTTTTTAGGTGATTTGTAACAGAACGGCTCTTCCAGACAGCTAGTGAGTCATTAGCCAGAAACAAAAGTCGGAAAAAAAAAAAGTTTCTAATGCTAAAATTTTAATAATTTATTTTTTTACTTACTAACATTAATGATTCTTGAAATTGCTGATGAGACGGCTGGAGAAGTAAAAAAGCAATGGTTAATGTGAAATTAATATTTTAGAAATGGAATCCATTAATGTAAAAGACGGACTTTACTAACCTTTTCTTAAATACTCTTAAATACTCTAGAAGTTCAATTTATCTGGAGGGTGTTAACATGAATAATTTAAAATTCATTTTCCGACTGCAAGAGAAATAAAATTGATTTTGAGAGTTTTGCTGAATCCAAAAGCTTAGTTATTTCTAACAAAATTCTTTTGACAAATGATGAATGGATGGTTACATGATGATAGATATACAGATTAATAAATAGATGGTTGTTATAGTATACTAATGCAAACTTTAGACACTGATCTTATCATAACCAAAGGTGAGTCTGAGTTTAGAGGTCAGAGCATTGCTAGGCCAGAAAGTTGGTCAATTAGATGCAACCAATCAAATAACAGAAATCAGCCAAGTGCCTACCTACTTATGCTACTAAGACTGCAGTGAGACTGCATCCTGGAGAAAAGCTGATGCTAAGTTTTAATGGTTTAAACTAAGATGTTTCATTAAAGGACAGAATCATTGCAGGAAATCCTCCCTTCCCACCCCCCACCCCCCCAAAAAAAAGTCCTATGTACTTCTGAGTTCCATTTAGGCGGCAATGTTATCCAAGTATGTTAACATGATTTGGCTGACTGGTTGACTAGATGGTTGTCTCCTTCCTCATTCATCATCCATGGGTTTTCTCTCGTGCACACCAAGTACTCAGTTGAGGAAGACAACCTTTCAAATAGAACTGATTGTTCTTTATAGTCAAGGATACAGGAATTGGGGGCTTCCCACTAAATCAGCTAAGTTCCGATTGTAGGAACTATATTCGAGGGCATACTTGAAAAGCTTCAGTTACAATACTTCCTTCCTTAAAAATAAGGATTTGATCATTTATTTTTGGCATTTTCCTACCCTCTCTGACAGGCTAAATAATGGCCTCCCAAAAATGTCCTCATCCTAACTCCTAAAACGCGTGAATATGTTAGTCTACATGGCATAAGAGACTTTGTGGTTGTGATTAAAGTTATAGATCTTGAGATGGGAAGATTATCCTAGAATATCTGAGTGTGTCCAACCTAATCAAAAGAATACTTAAAAACAAAGAACCTTCCCCAGCTGTAGTGAGAGAAATCCAGTGGAAGAAGAAGCAGGAGAGATTCAAAACAGGAAAGGGATTTGACCCACTGTTGCAGACTCTGAAGATGAAAGAGGCCATGAGAAAGCAAATGCAGAGGCTGAGAGTGACCATGACCAATAGCCAACAGGGAAATGAGGACTTTGATCTATCACCACGTGGAACTGAATCTTGCCAACATCTTCATGAGGAAGGAAACAGAGTCTTCCCTGGATCCTTGAGAAAGAATGCATCCCTGTAGACAACATTGATTTCAGGCTGGTAAGACCCAGATCAGACTTATTTGTAGAATTATGAACTAATAGATTTGTGTTGCTTGAAGACATCAGATTTATGGTATGTTGTTACAGTGGTACAAACGAACATAGCTTTCTGTTTTCATGTCTCTGCCCACTCTAATTGTCCAGTACTGACTCCACCCAGATCTCCTGGTGGAACATGGGTTCTTGTGCTGGTCTAGAAAGCCCTACCACAGAGGTGAACACAAATCTAAGCAGGGCCCATTCAAGTCCCTTATAAGTTCTATTTGGGATTAATAGAAGTTAAGAAAAAGAGTATGTTTCTCCACTTGAGAAGATAAACCAAAAGACAGGACATGAAAACCTGGAGATCCTCTGTGTAGGAGAAAACCTGCTTGAGAATAACAAAATCTCAGAAGAAAAAGGAAAAAAGTAGAGATTCTAAAGCCATAGCTCAAGCACCCAGAACCAGATGTATATGAAACAAGTAACTTCTAGACTTTTTAATTATCTAACTTAAAAAACTAAAACAAAGACAACCCTTTAAGTTCCGTTTCATTCTCTGCCACTACAAGAGGCTTGGCTGAGAAAATATCAGTGTCCAGGATAATAAGGGACATGTGCTGATCATGATGGCCTCAGGCTCAATACCTGGAACATAATAGACCTCAAATACCAGTTTTATTTATCTTGTGGTCCTTCCCAAGGAAAACTTCATGCTCTAGGTGAATCATCTTCTCTCCTCTCTCCGATCTCAAACTCTGAGAACCCAAAAAGGAAACATGTCTCCGTGGAAAATCTTACACAGTAGGATGATAATGTTGATTAATGTGCTCATGAATTATCTTTTTCATTAAAACTATTAGGGATTGAAACTTGAGAGATATGCTAGTTCCTAAGAGTATGTAGTGAATTTCAGGTACGGTGATACAAATATGGAGAAAACATTTTGGACTGTCCATTTATAATTATCCCTTAAATTTTATTTAAGATAATTATCATTCCATTCATTCAAAAGATAGGGTGCTGCTCATATATTTGTACTTTAAAAAATCCCCAAATCTTATAACTCTGACTGGAAAAGGAGGAACACCAGTTTGTTATCCTGCACTGTTGGTAGATACTATTTGTTTTCCTGTCACACTATTTGTCATACTACATACACTGGAGACAATAGCCATGTGAGAGATGGGGCCATATTTACATTTTCCAAATCAAAGAATGGCTATCTTTAAAATAGCAATGTTGGCATTTGAACCTGCTATTGGCCTAGTCCTTTTTGGTGTGTGTTTATATGGAAAAATGAAATAGTGTTATTTGGAGACACACTGGCCATTTTCTTAATTATAACTCACGCCTGGATTTGGCTGCAACAAATTCTATGTTCTGAATTGTCTCTTGGCAAATATTTAGTTTGTGGAATTTTATTAAATGGCATCCCATAAGGTCTTAGAGCTTGTCTCCCCTGCCCACAAGTGAAAGAAATATTAAAAGTCTCTAACCTTACGTTCTGTACACAGAAGACCCTTGATAAAAACCTCAGGGCTAAATTGAGGAGGATTCTGGGCAAATTCCATTCCCTCTGGGATTCCCCACCCTCTTTGCTTATTCATGACATGGTGCTCTTTCTTCTGGCAAGCTCAGCCTGAGGGCTCAGAGCTGGCTAATGCTGTATGTTATTCCATTATGCATGTATTATGTTGGATGATCTCCCCATAGAATAACCAAGCTCAATTAACAGGTTGTTCTTCTTACAGATCTGTGAGATCCCCTGGGTACTCCTAAGGGCTTTTTAGTTTCTAGGAGTGTGGCAGAAAGAATGTAGCGGGGAGCTTGTAAGGTGGTGTCATCCGTTATTTCATGTGAAGAAGCAGTGCATATATAAGTAGTAGCAGGACTATGCAATCAGGAGTCAGAATTGGGAGCCAAACCGACAGTTCATTATGTTCAGCACCCTTCATCTTGATTGACAAACCTCATAAACAGTCATTTTCAAAAAGAGAAATGTGGGTTTGTATCCATTAGAGAAATGGACCAGCTGAGTCACAGAGCAGTGTAAGTTGCTCTTGCCTGAGGTTAGATATTACAGAAAGTCACTCAGAAGCATTCCACAGAGCTCATGAACAAAGGTGCTAGAAGACACATATTTGTCATGAATGATGGTCTTTCTTCAAAATATTCATTAAATATGCAAAAGCCACTATAAAGTGGGGATAGGTACAAGTTGCTTAAATGAGCCATTGGATGAATAATTGGAGAAAATATGAATAATGCATGGTGGAGGTGGTGCCTAATATTTACAATACCCAAAATTAATTAAAGGAAAGGCAAATCTCTTGGATCAAAGAGAACAAATGTTTTATCAAGGATATAGATAAAAGGAACATTGGTATGAAGAGAAGTGTGCTGATTAATTCCCTGTGTCAATGTGAGTGGGCTCCGGCGTGCCCAGATTGAACACTGTTCCTGAGTGTTACTGTGAGGGTGCTTCTGGATCAGATTAGCGCTTGAACTGGTGCCCGTTCTGTAAAGAAGACTGCTCTCCCCGGCATGGTTGGGCATCATACAAACCACGGAGAGCCTGGACAGAATGAAAGAGGGCGGAAGAAGAAATCTATCCCTTTTTACCTGCCTTACTGCTGAACTGGTGAATCCCATCTTATCTTCTTCTGTCCTTGGACCAGGATTTACACCATCAGTTCCCTTGGTTTACAGGCCTTGGGACTCATACTATAACACCACTGGCTTTCCTGGATCTCCAACGTGCAGACAGCAGATCATGGGACTTCTCAGGCTTCAAATTGTTTAAGCCAATTCCTCATAACAAATCTATATACATACCCTATTGGTTTTGTTTCTCTGAGGAGCCCTGACTTAAACAGAGGCATATAAAATCCTGTCTGAAGATTCCCTCTTCCTGAGAGTTGCTCTGGTAATGAAGATTGGAGAGAAATATGTCAGATATTAAAACAAAAGAAGAGTTTAATTAGATCAGCAGTGGTCGATTGCTAAACAAAAGGTGACCAAGAGAGCACCTAGTGGCCAAGGTGCAAGAGCTCTGAGAACTCTTTCTACTCCATAAGATTCTTATGGAGTATGTACAACTCCAGAGAATGGGAGTCAGCTGGAAGTCTGGGAGTGCCAGATTAATCAAGAAGGTCAAATACAAGGATCGAAAGGACATCATATTTATCCCTGTCAGACAACCACGGAATGAGGGCAAGGAGAGCTACAGGCACAGCAACTGTAGCAAGCAGCATCAGAGGGAAGGGAGGACCTTTGTGGGATCAAATGTGTCAAGCAGGCCCTCAGGAAAAGAGACAGAGCTGCAAACAATCCCAGCCTTCCAAGGATATGAAACCAGAGGAGAAAAGGCAGAAAAAGCCAGTGATCCTGTGTTGCTCTCTTCAGTTGCTCTTCAATATACAGCCAGCTATTTAATCTTCTTTTCCTTCCTTTTAAGTGGAAGATAATATAACAATAAAACAGTTGCATTTATTTTTTAACAGAAAATCATTGTATTTAGACATTTTTATAAAAACAGACATCACTAATGAAGTGTTGCTTAAAAATAACAATTAAAAACACCATTTTAGAGAGGTATGCAAATGAGATTGTTAAACTCTGAGAGACAGAGTACATTGTCCATGAATAATTTACAAGATGTAATTTGATGATGCATTTGAAGGGACTGAATGATGGAATGCTCTTTCCAGATTCTTCTATAATTGTAACAATGTAATGCCTTTATCCATAGCACAAAACCATATATTTTGAGTTAAGTACCTTTAAAAAACAACAGTGCTGAACATACAACGCATAGATTACCTAGAATAGGTATGTAAGTAAGAAAACTGAAATGAGTAAAACAGAGAAAAGCCCACATTTTATTCCCTGTGAGATAAATTTCTTTACTTACTGATGAAAATCAAGCCATAATTTGAGTTAATTTTCCTCATGATGTTCTAACAATCACCAAAACTTTGATTTTTATCGAATGGATTAGAATACAAAGCTGAGTCTCCAAATAACAAAGAGTTCTTATCTTCAGAGACCTATAGATGAAATTACATGCTGTCTGGCATTTTTTTTCAAAGTCGTCTACAGGGAAGGGGAATGAATGAGGATTACAGGTGAAACAAGACTGGCTATGAGTCAATAATTGTGGGAACTGGGTTATTATGGCTGCATGAGGGTTCATTATACTACTCTCTCTATTTTTGTATATGTTTGAAATTTTCTAAAATAGAAAGGTTTTTTAAGAGCCATAGGATTACAAGAAAAACCATAAATTGGGGGAAAAAATTGAAATGAAACTGACAAAAGATGAGAATCCAAAGTGCTTAAAAGAACTCCTACAAATTGATTAATGAAAGACAAAGAAACCAATTGAAAAATGGATAAAGGCTATAATGGGCAATTTATGAAAGACTAAATAGAGTGGAACAAAATTTATTAAAAAATGGTTAGTCTCATTAGGTAAGCAGGAAAAGTCAAAATAAAACAACAATGAGATATTCCATATACCATGAAGAGGATCAGTTGTCCCCCTGAAGCTTCTTCTAGCTGTAGTGTTTAGTTTGCTTAAATAGTTATAGTGCAACCAAAATGCACTCACACCTCTAGCTCAAGCAGCTCTGGGGTTTTCCTTGACAGCAGGAAATTCCAAAGACTACTAGAAATTCTCGATCACTCACCCTGATTTGACTTGCCTAGAGAATCTTGAACATCTACTTGTGTTCCGCCCTGCTCTAGGGTTACAACTCTACAAAGGCCCAACAACCACTCAAACACATCTGCAAAATGTTATGTTTTAAAATTTTTGGTGTTAAGTCTGTCTTACAACAAAAGGTTCAAGTATCACTTCACCAGGGATACCTGAGTCATGTTGCCTATAAAAATGTATTCTTTTTTCCAGTGTACATCATGAAGACCATGTCACTGGATGTGTATCACAGTTTCTCACTGACCTTCTTCTAATGAACATTTTATTGACAGTTAGTCTATAAAGAGAAAAATCTTGGGTCACCTGAGTGGCTCAGTTGGTTAAGCATCTGAGTCTTGATTTTGGCCCAAGTCATGATCTCAGGGTCATGAGATCAAACCCCACATTAGGCTCTGCGCTCAGCAGGAGTCTGCTTGTCCCTCTCCCTCTGCTCTTCTCTCTGAGCTCTCTCTCACTCCCAAATAAATAAATACAATCCTTGAAAAAGAAAAGAGGGGGGCGCCTGGGTGGCTCAGCGGTTGAGTATCTGCCTTGGGCTCTGGTTGTGATCCCAGGGTCCAGGGATCCAGTCCTGCATCAGGCTCCCTGCATAAAGCCTGCTTCTCCCTCTGCCTGTGTCTCTGCCTCTCTCTATGTGTCTCTCATGAATAGATAAATAAAACCTTTAAAAAATAATAACATTTTAAAAAAGAAAAAGAAAAAAGAGAGAGAAAAATCTTTCCTAAGCCCTCCATTGGAATTCTCATTACATTTCACTGACCAGGACTGGGTTATATACCGACTTGCAGAACAATCTCTGGCAAAAAGGAAGTGGATGCCATGACTAGCTGAGGCCAGCATGACTCAGCTCTGGGCACATTGTTGCCCAAACTAAATTGAGATAGAAAACAGGAAGAATGAATGATAGATAAGCAAGTAATAATCTTGTCTGCCACGGAGAATACAAAAGCATAGACAAGGGGAATATCAGGAAATTAGGGAAGCTTTAGGCAACACCAGTCTAAGTCTCACAATGTTCTCCTCATGTCTCCTTGTCACTACTGAATGTCTGGCACCAACTCTGCACGTTGTGAGTGCTTAGTACACATTTTAGAATAGCTGAATATAGAAGGTAGCAAACCGAGTAGGATTTAAACATGTAGAAATATTTACGAGGGCTGAAATATCACACTGATATTAAGGAAGCCAGAGAGAAACAATGTTTATCTTTCACTAAAGTAGATAATAATAAAGCCTGCTTGTCTACCCTTACTATGCTGACAGACAGTGCATATCCAGGAAGAAGCAAACCACCAATCAGAAGAAAAAGTCTTCAAAATCCAAAGAAGGCCATTTGGGGACAATTCATTAACTCCTTCTACAAATATTTTTTTGAGAACCTATTATATGTCAGGCACTGTTCTAGACACTTCTAGTACATTAGTGAACAAAAACAACAATTTCCTGTGGTCATGAACTTATGTTCTAGCATAATAATGAGTGAGTTACATGTAAATGAGCAGGAGATAAGTACTAGGGAAAATAAATAGAGCAGGGTAAAAGGGATCAGTAGTCCTAGTTTGGGATTGGTTAAATAGAGGGATAGGTTAAATAGGGTTGTCAGGGCTATCTCACTGAGAAGGTAGCAATTGGGCAAAATCCTGAAGGGAGTGAAGGAGAGCCTTGAGAACACTTGTGGGAAGAGTTTACCTAATATTAGACACCCCATTTTTCCATTCTACAGAGGGACCTTCCCTGCCTCCAGACTTCTAGAAACATGGGTCTCCCAACCTTTGCTTGAGATAATCTCTATATTGAAGGGAAGTGAGCCATTGCTTCTCTTTGAAACAAAGTTGGGGGCCTCCATATGCCTATTTCCAATGTTCCCTTTGATATCAACTTTATATTTCATTGTCATCTCACACTTGACACCAAAATATAGCACTAGCATTTAAGTAATTAAGGATGAATCTCCTTAATTTTATTGTTGATCGTTATTATCACATTAATATGTCTTTTCTAGTTAATGTTTATTTGTGAGAACTGTAATCAGGACAATGCCACGGGAATGATCAGTCCCTGACAAGTAAGCTGAATCAACACACTGTTTTTAAGATTTAAGTTATAAATTTTATACAAATTTAGAAAATATTTATGAAGTAATGATTCTACCCTGCTCTAAGTGAGGCTTTTCAGTTAAACAGGAAAGGAGCACAGTCTATACATCCCAATTATGCCACTTACTGGTTTGTGTGACTTTGGTAAACTCAATGGGGCTGAGTTTTCTTTTCTGTAAAACAAAAGGCTGCATTGGCTGATAAATTGGCTCTATTGATTGAGAGATTGATAGATTAGCTCTAAGATCCTTTGACTCCAAAGAGTTTCAAGCTAACGCAGATTCCACTTTCTGCTTCTTTGAAGGAGACATTTATTGTGAACTAGAGTGCATTTTCAAAAGAATCGAATTAATAATTTTGAATTACCTTGCTTTCCAAACTGTTAGTCTTAAGGGGGTGATCACTGGAAGTTTTTAAATATAAAACACAGATTAAATGCACATCACAACACTGTGGGACCCAGGTTCAATGGCAGTACATTATATGTTACAAAGTAAAGCATATTTTAAATATTTTACTTTAAAAAATAGGTTTTTATTCCATCTGAAACAACCATCAACAGGGATAGTTTTCTAATTCCATCAACCACAGCACATTGGCCTAGAATAATTCCTCTCATCTTCAAGACCAGGTGGGCCCTGCAGTTTCAAAATGCTGCAGGGATTCTGGGGGGGTAACTCTGACTCTTTCTTTAACCAACTATGGATCTTAGAAAAACCATGTAAGCTCCTTTCTGCTCAGTTTCTTCTTCTGCGGATTGAGGAAACTGAAGAGAATGATGCCCAAGGTCCACTGCAGATTTCAACACTGTGATTCTTGGATAAAGAGATCTGCTTGCGGGAGGCTGCAGGAGCTCCTTCTCAACCAGCTCTGGGAAGGCTGCAGCCCAGCAGGAGAACGCAGCTCACAAATACTGAAGAGCCACCAAATGACTTAGGGGGCTTTAATATAGACAGCTAGGTTTTAATTTTCACTTATAGCACATACCCTAGGGTAAAGTGTACTTTCCAGCAGGGTAATAATCACATAGGATATTTCAATTGCTAGATGAGATTTCATTTGGAAATCAGATTAAAGTCACATTCTTTGGAAGTTTTTACTATCAGAGTAAAATAAAAGTCCCCAAAGGAATGTTTTATATGTAGAGTTTAAATCTGGTAGAGTGTCAAAGAATCTCACCAAGAGTTAAGCATCTGTAAATATTTAAAATGGTGAATCACAAATACTACTACTAATACTCTTTTTTAAGTTTGAGTAGAAACCAGAAGGAACCAGCAAAATCCCAGACAACACTATGATGTTAAATTGTTAACCCTATGGTCATATCTAATATCAAATTATAGCAGAGTTGGGAGAAATGCCTAAGTTGTCCATACAAGCACACAGTCAACTCTACAAATGAGAAAATGGATCATGTAGAGGATGCCAAGGAGTCCCTTTATTCTAGGGTTGGCAAACTCTGATTGTAATGCTCTCACATAAAGACCGGGCTACCCAATAAAAGAGAGTCAGCCCCTCTGCCTGAATTTTCAGGATTTAACTACTACCCCCACCCCACACATGCATCACAGCCTGACATTACTCTAGTTTTCTATGATTATGCACGAGACATCACTTTAGATGCTTTCTTCACATTATCTTATTTAGTTGTTTCAATGCCCAGAAAAGTAGCAGTTATACCCTCTACTATATAATGGTAGGATCTGAGGTCCCAGATGTTATGTGTGTGCTGTAAACTGCCTTTCCTTCAAATGCCAGAGTATCTGAAGGAAGACAATCCTCCATCATAGCCTTCCAGTCATCCATTCATTTATAAATCCATTCATTCAGGAACTCATCCTGTTTTTAACACACTTCTTCCCCAGGAAAGCTCCCTAGAAATCCAGCCCAAGGCCCCCTTCCTTATTCAGTTCTAGGTAGAGATGGGAACTCTAGAGAAATAGCGCAATTGTGTCTTTACCTCCATTATCTGATTACCCCTCCATCTTGTGCTTTTCCAGCTTAAATTATAAAATTTCCTTTCTCGTTCTCTTTGCAATCATTTTCAAACGACATTTTCTCTTTCAGGAGCAGAATTACAAGCGAGAAACGGTATTTTCACAGGGAAGAGCGAAACGGAAAGATTACCACCACGTTTTTACATTAGCACCATGACATTTCTAATAATCTACATAGAGGAATATTTTTTTTTAGCATCCTCCTAAGTGCCTCTTGAAAATCTCTGTGACATACTCAATACCTACTGACTAATTTGTTCTGGCAGAAAAATGACTTCAGTATCACTGAAAATATTTTTTCTATCACCAGATCTTATTCAGGTCATTGAGCAGCCTTTCACTGGTGGAAGGGGTAGTATTTACCTTCCATGAAACATTATTGAGAAGAGAAGAGAAAGAACATTCTGACCTGTTCCAACATTAGCAAAATGCAAATCATTGTCAGTTTTCTACGAGGTGATATTTCAATAGTTTGGGCTTCTGTAGTTGGGCATCGATGTGAATATTTTTGTAAGCAAGGTGAATGAAGGGTGCAGGAAGCCGACTGTGGATAAATAATTGTGGAAAACTAACTTTAAGTAGCTTTCAGCTTCGTGACTGAGATAATGCCATTTCTCTAGAGAAGTTCTAAATATAGAGGAATAATGGATAGCAGTTTACCACAAGCTGTGTAGCTCCCTACACCAGCAGGGGCTGGGCATTGGACGGGGGAGGACTGTACAGTCCCACAGCAATTTGGGGGATTGATTAAGGATGCACGACAGGTTTCAATGGGTGTGGCAAGGGAGGGGAGGGGCTGCATCTCATTCTTTTTTTTTTTTCCTTCCTCTGCAGAAGCGTGGGTAGTAGTAGTGTAAACTGAAGACCTGGGCGATTAGGATGTTAAGTGAGAGCAAAGAAAGCTCTTCGTTAGTCTTCTTCTTTTTTTTAATAATAAATTTATTTTATATTGGTGTTCAATTTGCTAACATACAGAATAACACCCAGTGCTCATCCTGTCAAGTGCCCACCTCAGTGCCCATCACCCAGTCCCCCCCCACCCCCCGCCCTCCTCCCCTTCCACCACCCCTAGTTCGTTTCCCAGAATTAGGAGTCTTCATGTTCTGTCTCCCTTTCTGATATTTCCCACTTATTTTTTCTCCTTTCCCCTTTATTCCCTTTCACTATTATTTATATTCCCCAAATGAATGAGCCCATATAATGTTTGTCCTTCTCCGATTGACTTATTTCACTCAGCATAATACCCTCCAGTTCCATCCACGTCTTGTTAGTCTTCTTTTGGAAATAAAAAGGGATAACATTCAGCAGTCATTAAGCCTTTCACTTCCCTACAATTTGTCAGCACAGTTAGGGTGCTGGCTTCCTTTCCATAGGTGAGATTACTTCCTGCTGATACCAAAGGGGTGTGGTGGCCAAATGCGTGAAAAAGAAAATTAAGCTTGAGGGCAGGTTTTGTTTTGATGTTTGCTAGACGTCCTTCTTGTGTTAAAATTAAACGTATGGGGCTAGTGGCAGCTAGTGGCAGGATTTTAATGTTGAAAACGTAGAGCAGGGTTCTCTGGACAAATCCCCAGATGCATAAAACGCTTCTCAGTTTTGATAAAGAATTATGACTTCTTGGACTTTGTCTTTAGCTACACAGAATAAAAGGTCTGAAAATTTAGTGTAATGCTCTGTGTAAGCTATGTTGGAGAGTAACAGTCACTTCCATACTAATGAAAAGCTCCCTGGTCAAAAATCACAGTGACAAATGCCGATTTAATTAGAGTTTATAGACATCTAAAGAGAAAACATTCAAAGGTTTACTCATAGATGACCTTTATAAGAGATATCTTACCCTCACATAGCTCAGGGAAAAATTTCAACCCAAATGAAATAAGATGAGATGCAGCTGGTTATTTAACAAGATTGTTGTCTTTAGACAGGATTTAACTGTTTGGTTTCTTTTTGTTTTTGTTTTTTGTTTTTTTTCAGGGTTAGAACTTCATACCGATTTTGCAGTTGGCTTGGTGGTACTGCAGCCTAGATTTATAATTTTCTAATTAAAATGTATCCTTCATATCAATTTTAGAGAAGTAACAAGCTTAATTCATGGCATTTAATCATTGAGATTTGTTTTGACATTTTTAGAACATGGACCCTAACACTGAGATGTGATTACTTTGTCACAGATCTGCAAGGAAGGTGACATGCCACATGAGGATTTACAAACGGAGAAAAACAGACTAGTCCAGGGTGGGAGGAAGGGAAGATAGAAAAGATCTTGAAGTCAGAAAAACTCAAGTTAAACATACTATTTTCAAATTGCCTCCCTCTGAGGTCTAGGAATAACCTTATACACATTATCTAAGCTTTTCTCCATCTCATCATGTTTTGCTGTTCCATCCCTCGGGCCTCTTCAGATTTAAGGAGAGAAAAACATGGTTGAATGTAAAAATAACTTTTCTAACCAACAGCCATAGGGTAAATGCTTGGTGTGCTCTGTAGGAGCCATGTAGCCTCCTCTGGACCCTTTAGTTCAGGACTCATCACCCAGCGCCCAGACCTTGACAGGAAACCCTAATACTGTCTGGACATAGAGGATATTTAGGGACTGTCTTCTTCAGTTGCCCTGCACCTATAAGAAAGCCACCACAGAGACGACATTTGTCAACTGCTCCCCTCCAGCCAGCCCAACTTCCTGGTCCCAAATGAGGGAGAACTGCCCATTGCTGACCTTGCTAAAGGGACAGGGCTTGGAAACAGAAGCAGAGTGGTGATGTCAACAGCCCAAATTTTATTTGAAACTTTTGAAAAGAATGAGGGCTTTGGGATCAAATGTGTTTGAATCTAGATTCTAACATTTAGTAGCTCTCTGACCGTGGACAAACTTTGAACATCTTTGTGTTTTAGTTACTTCTGTTCTCAAATGAAGAATGTAATGACAACTATGTAGAGATACGGTGAGGTCTAAGTGCGATCACACGTATGATATACCTAGCATGGCTTCTGGCCAATAGTAAAAGCTCAATATCTTTCTTATTCCTTTCTCTTCTCTTTTTCTTTAAATATATTTTTTAAGACTTTATTTATTTATTCATAGAGATGCAGAGAGAGAGAGAGAGAGGCACAGGCACAGGCAGAGGGAGAAGCAGGCTCCATGCAGAGAGCCTGACGTGAGACTCGATCCTGGGACTCCAGGATCATGCCCTGGGCTGCAGGAGGCGCTAAACTGCTGCGCCACCGGGGCTGCCCTCCTTTCTCTTCTCTTGCCCTGGTCTTTCCTTCTAGCTTTGGAAAGAGATTTACTTTTTTTGAAAATTGTTTTTTCTCTTAGGTCATGAAAATGTATTTGTTTTTTCTGAAATGGTGTAAACCAAGTTAAGGTAATAACAATAGCACTTTATAGATTGGTCAAGTGTGTACTATTTTGTGATATTTGGAGTATAAGAAATGTCATATCTTTTTATATTTTTGAAAAAGAATCCAATTTGAGTTCACAGTTGTGGAGTTTGGCAAGAAGTCCAAAATCGATCAGTTCAGAGGGTAGGGAGGAGAGAGAGAGAATATCGCTTTCTCATTTAGATCTGACACCCGTGCTGGCTTATACCCTCATATAAATGAGAAGGGCCCTGATCCCCAAGATTCACAATTTCCCTTGCCCATATTTTCCTTCACTTACTCAGTGCAGCTGACTGATGCTCATTCATCCGTTGGCATCCCGCCCCAGGCAAATTACACAGACACGCCTCCCTCAGTCTGTACCACAGACCACAGGAATGCTCTCAGAGTCTCCCAGGACTGCTCGCTGGATTGAGTCCCTCCTCGCATCCATGTCAACATTCCAGAACATATGGCTTTAAAACTTCTCTAACTGAAAAACCTGCCACCACCTCTTCAGTTACAAACATCAGAATAAGCTAGGTTATGATGTGGTAACAAACAGGCCCCAAATATTAGCAGTTTAAATCAACAACAATTTTATTTTTTTCCAAGTCTGCTTTTTTCTTGGGAGACCTGGGATAAGAGTATAAATGGAGGTCCACATGCCAAGTGTCCAAATATTTAGAAGTTAAAAACTAAGGTAACAAACTATTAAATGAAATATGTTCGACCCTCTTATCTTGAAAAACATGCCATTATAACAACCTGGGGAACCAGATTTGAATTTAGAATTTTGAGACTCCTTGAGGTTCTATGCTGGAACACGGTGATATAGAGCTGGACAGTCTTTTAGCCTGTCCTGCTCCCGCACAGCCCAGCCTGAATATCCAACCCCCATAGCAGGAGCCTCCCCAACCAGGTGAAGAATGAATCTCCGCAGGCTCTGGAAGCAGGTTCTTGTAGACAGGTGGGTGAGGAATTCTGAGGGCCCTGTTATCTAAAACATGGAAGCAAATTTGTCAATCCAGAATCCACAAACAATGAGGATAGACTGTATTTTTGTTTAGTTTGCTCACTTTTGTCAAAAATTTCCTGAGAGAGGGGTGCCTGGGTGGATCAGATAGTTAAGCATCTGCTTTTGGCTCAAGACATGATCCCAGGGTCCTGGGATTGAGCCCCATATCTGGGGGATATATATATATATATATGTCTCAAATGAACAAATAAACTTTTTTGATGTATATATAAATGTAAATATGTATGTATATATATACATATATATATGTATGTCTCAAATGAACAAATAAATTTTTTTTTAATTTCCTGAGAGAAATAAACAACTGGGTGCACAGAAAGAGGAAAGGCGAGGTTAATAATTCTTCCAACCATCTTGGTGCAAAGAAGTCTAGAATTTAAGACCTAGGTGTTGAGTCTGTTTAAGAAAGGGAAGGCATCATTCCTTTTCTACTCTTTTTCCTGATAGATCTCTGGGTAGGCTGGAGGGGATACAAATTAAGCACAGGCAATTTCCATCACATTGGTGACCACTGTGCCACACACGACACACACCGTGCGGTCCACCTAGTGCCCTAATAGCCCTCATCTAGCCTATGCTTCAATCAGCCTCTGGGGCCAAGGGGCTGGTTGGTGGATGGAATAGGAGATGTGTTATAGCCTCCATTTTCAGATAAGGAAGCCAAGGTTGAGAGAAAGACTGTAGCTAGGGACAAAGACTAGAAAAGGAAGAGAGCTGGGAACTGGTCTTCCTCTCCACCCAGCTGCTGTATGCTACTATGGCATAGCCATTTCAAAGTCAGGGAATGGTCCTTTAAATCCATAGAAGTTAGCCAAGCAGGAGGGTCTGAGCAGTTTAGCCTGAACCACCATACATAAAATACAACATAAGGTTTTAGGTAATTGCTTAGGTATTCCTAGCAAGGACTATCCTTCACCTATTTTATCTGCATTCCTTTATCTGGTGATACTACTTAGTCCTTGAGGTTCTTGACAGACTCAAGAGACAACAGAACCAGCAAAGTCACTTTTCTAGGTCAACTCTGCTTTGAATCATCCAATTAATCATAGGCTTAATATTTTATTAGTAAGTAGAGCATACTAGTATTTTATTAGTAAGCAAACCACTCTTTGCATTAGAGGAAAATAAAATAAAATTTGAATGAAAGATAAAAGCAGAGATGTCACATGCCATTTTCCCTACTTAGTTTCTTTGATCTCTTGTTGATCATTTGCAAATTTTTTTGCCTTCAACCAATGAATGGCCTGCTTGCTATGGGCCAGGCATTGTGCTAACAGCTCTATACATAATTTCATTAAATCTTCAGATCAGCCCTGTAGGGCTGTCCTCTTTCCATATATGAGAAGGCTAAGGCTTAGAGGGGTTAATTAACATGGTGAAGGTCACACAGCTAATGAGTGGTTGAGCTAGAATTCAAATCCCTACCAGTCTACTCCTAAAGCCTCGCTGTGCCCTTAATCAGATATTATACTGCGCACACGGGCAGGTTCATCATAATATCAATATATACTTTGCAGGACTGCTGTGCAAATTAAAGATATGATATATAGGAAGAGTGCTAGGTAAACCATGAAGCCCTGCAAAGGTTCACTGTGATGATTTCTCACAGCTTTACACAGGGTTAGCACTACGGTCCTTGGTGGCCAAGTCTATATTAATCCCATAATTCATCCTTAATCCTCCAAAGTCTTGTTTGCCCGGCTTTCAGCACAGCCAAAGGGAAACCAAAAATATGTCTTTTGTTAGAAAGGCTTAACACCTGCTGCCAAAGGGTGCTGGATCATCAGAACATAAACTGATTCATTCACAAAAGACTTAGATTAATTTGGGCATTGTTCCCCCACATAAACCAGACACAAGGAGGCAAGCAACCCAGGGAAGAATAATCATGCTGAGAGCAGAAGCACTTATTATACGTAATTACCATGTAATTAGCCACAACTTCCCTGGGTCTGTAGCCTGCGGCTAGTCTTAGGAGGTGGCCCTTCCTTACCAAAGTGTAAGGAGACTGAAGCACTTCCCTAAGGTTCCAGGGCACGCAGCTGCGTCTTACAGTGGGGTCAGGGCCATCTGGGTCTACCTCTCAAGGCTATGGCTGAGGTGCAGAAACACCATGGGGTTATATCAGCTGCATCTCTGCTCCCCTCCTTTTCAACAGCATGATGATGTTTTTGCAACTTTGTGAATGTGACATATCTAGCTTCTTTTCGGAAGCAGTGTAGTTGATGGTTTATTGAATAAGTTAATACCATGTGCAGGCTGTGACATTCCTCTTTCCTGTGAGCTGTTTTCAAAGCCGTGGGTTGCCCGTCCAAGATATGTAACAACACTGAAAAGGAACAATGGCAGAAGCCTTGACAAGTGCAGGGAGAGACACAGACACTTGTAAGAGGGGCATGGTTGTCTACAAGATTAATCAATTCCCCTTGTTTTCATTACAGGTCCACATTTATCTTGGGTGGCAGCAGCTACAAATGTGAAATCAAAGCTCCGAAGCTAGACAACTGGAATTGTATTTACCTGACGGAGGCGTGTAAATGGGCTCCTCTCTGTGTCTTCTTAATTGGAATATAAGGCACACTGCAAAGCTCTGGCCATAGGTCAGGGAGGGGCACGCTTTTCTGTGGTGTCCAGATACACTGAAATACAGTGAGAGAGAGGATGCAATTCAGGATCTTGGGTGAGACAGCTGGAAAGAATGACAGTCATAAGCCTGTGTGATCATCATTATTATTGTTATAGCTACCATTTATTGAGCCCATTCTGTATGACAAGTATTTATGTACCCTATCTCATTTCACCCTCTTAATAACACTGCAAGGGAGTTAATACTATTTTTTTGCCACGTATGGATGAGAAAACTGAGATGAAGTCACTTACTTGAGGTCACCAGATGGCAGGTTCTAGTTGAACCTGGGTCCAACTCATGTTCTAAACCATTAGGGCTTAACAAACCAGAGTCTCCCCAGAATATGTGAGTGCAGAGAATACAAGGGCTTGGGGGAACCCTGAAGTCACCTGGATTGATGAACCCAATCTTTTCTTTTTTTAAAAAAATTATTTTAAGTTCAAGTGAAGACACTTTATTATTTTTTTAAAGATTTTATTTTTAAGTAATTTTTACACCCAACGTGGGGCTTGCTTTCACAACTCCAAGATCAAGAGTCACATGCTCTACCACCTGAGCCAGCCAGGCACTCCAATCTGACAACTCTTTGCTTCTTTGTTTGTTTGTTTGGGTTTTTGTGGTTTTTTAATATATATTTTAAATATATTAATTTAAATTCAATTAATTTGAATTTATTATTATGAATATTAATCATTCATTTTATTATTCAATAATAATTAATTATTATGGATATTAATAAATTCAATTAATTAATATATAGTTTCAGAGGTAGAGATCAGTGATTCATCAGTCTTATTCAACACCCAGTGCTCATCACATCCTGTGCCCTTTTTAATGCCCATCACCTAGTCACTCCATCCCCCTAACCCTTTCCCCTCTGGCAACCCTCAGTTTGTTTCTTATGATTAAGAGTCTCTTATGGTTTGTCTCCCTCTCTAATTTTGTCTTATTTTATGTCTTTCCTCCATTCCTCTATGTTCATCTGTTTTGCTTCTTAAATTCTACATATGAGTAAAATCATATAATTAATTGTCTTTCTCTGATTGACTTATTTCACTTAGCATAATACCCTCTAGTTCCATCCATGTTGTTACAAATGGTAAAATTTCATTTTTTGATGGCTGAGTAATAGCTCATTATATATATGTGTATATATATATATATATATATATATATATATATATATATATCCAGCTTTATCCATTCATCTGCCCAACCTGACAACTTTAAAACTTTGTTTTCAGAAAAGCCAATCAAAGAAGAAGGTTTAACCAATTTCTTTGCAAGGCCATTCTTTTGTCCACTATTGAGTACTCAGTACAAGAAAGAAGCTAAAAATATTATTTTCAGTAGTTTGAGTCTTCTCTACAAGTTCCATATTTTGATTCTTCAATGGTTAAGTTGATTACAATTATGGTAATTTGGGGAGAAATGTAAAATTATGCATTAGAAATGTTCAGCCAACTATACTAAGATATGCTAGTGAGCAGTGAAGAGAAGGGAGACATTTTTCTCTATGAAAAGACACATATTAAAATATCTCTCTCATGCTACTGACAATTGTATCTGCACAGTCTGGCTGTAAGCACACATGATCTCTGTTGCAGGGTGGCTTCAGAACAGAATCGTTCATGGGTTCACCAGATGCGCGCCTTTAGATGCTTGAGTCCACTGAAGAATGGATGTTAAGAAAGACAGGCTAAGTGTTAACTAAGAAAATATACAGACTCATCATTTTTGCCTACCCCATGCTTAGCCATTCCCATATCCTCTCAGTGTATCTAAATACCTCCCACAGTTGTACCTTCCTTTCCACAGAGATTCTGGTGGGTTGAATGGTATCACCTTCAATACTCATGCCCACCCAGAACCTCAGACTGTGACCTTATTTGAAAAAGAGAGTCTTTGCAGAGCTAACTACTCAAGATGAGGTTAAGCATTGGGCCCTTGGTTTCAGCTCAAGTCATCATCTCAGGGTTTTAAGATCAAGCCTAAGACTCTCTTTCCCTCTTCCCCTCCTCCTACTATCTCTTTTTCCCCAAATAAGTAAATATATATTAAAAAAAAAAAAAAACAAGAAAAGAAAAGGAGAGGACGTGAAGAAACACAGAGAAACAAGCTATGTAAAAAAGGAGACAGACATGGGAGACATGCAGCTACAACACAAGGAACATTGAGGATTCCCAGGGCCTGGAAGAGGCAAAAAATCCTCCCCCAGAGTCCCTGGAAGGAGAGCAGCCCTGCCAACAGCTTGATTTCAGACTTCTCCACAACTGTGAGAGAATAAATGTGTGTTGTCTTAAGCCACCCAGTTTGTGATAATTTGCTACAGCAGTTCTAGGAAACTCATACAGAGACTACCACACTCAGTTTGGCCCAAGAGCTCATCCTCTTTTGCAGGGATTATCTGTACTTTGTACTAGACTCTTCCAACTCGGCTCTTCCCGTGGCTGTCACCTTCATCCACACCTTTGCTCCATGTACTTTATTTTGCCAACAGAGTTCTCTTCTTTGAACTTGGATAACCTTCCAAAGACCCTCCGACTCAGTAATTCTGCTTTCCAGATTTTTCTCCTAAGGAAATAATCAGATGCACATAATTATTTATATGAGAATATTTCTTAGTGAATTAATAATATGAAAAAATTGGAAGCAATTCAAATGACCAAATGTTGGAAATGGTTGAATAAATTATAATAGACTCATATGATTCAACATTATACAGTCACTAATATTATGTTTTTGAATTAACAACGTGTGAAATAATTGGGATATAATGCTAACTGCTAAAAGCAGGATAAAAAACTCCATATGATATGATTCCATTTTTGTTTATAACATATATTTGTATAGATAAAAGATTAAATAAAAATACATCATTTGGTTATCTCTGAGAAGTCACAACAAAAATTTTATCTAACCTTTTTGCATATCTTCATATTTCTCTAATGATCATGTATTATGCTCATAAGAAGAAAATAAGCAATACATCTTAATAAAAAAAATTCAGGCTTCCAGTGCTGTGGCTTTCAAGCTATTTTGACCATATCTCATAGTAACAAATACAGTTTGCATTATGACTGTGATATATAATGCCTCCCTCCAAAGATGTCCATGTCCTAACCCTTAGAACCTATGAATATATTACCTTGCATGGCAAAAGGGACTTCACAGATGTGACTAAGTTAAGAACTTTGAGATGACAAGAGTATCCTGGATTAACTGGTGGGACAAATGTGGTTACGATGATCCTTCTAAGAGAGAGCAAGGAGGATTAGCTTATAGGAGATATGAGGACAGAAACAAGAGGTTGGAGTGATAGACAGAAGCATCCAGGAGACAAAGAATGTGGGCACCTTCTAGAAGATGAAAATGACAAGGAATCAGATTCTTCCCTAAAGCCTCAAGAAGGAATGCAGTCCTCCTGACACATTAATTTGAGACTTCTGATTCCAGAACCCCAGAGAATAAATGTGTTCCTTTCAGACACTAATTCTGTGGTAATTTTGGTATGCTACCAATAGTAAGCTAATACAATGACCTAGGACACACACACACACACACACACACTGAAACAAAGTGTCACAAAGCATGATTTACTCTGATATTTTCTCTTTTTGCATGGATTAATTGTGTCCTTTAAAAAGGATGCATTGAAGTCCTCACTCTTACTTCTGGTAACTCAGAATGTGGCCTTCTTTGGAAAGAGGTCTTCATAGAGGTAATGAAGTTAAAATGAGGTCATTAGGGTGGGTCCTAGTACAATATGACTGGTGTCCTCATCAAAAGGGGAAATTGGGACAGAGAGACAGACACATATAGAAGGAAGATAATGTGAAGAGACATGAGGACATCCTTGAACGCAGAGGCAGAGATGGGAATTATGCTGCCATAAACCACAGAGCGCCTGGGGCTTCTAGAAGCTAGAAGAGGGGAGAACAATCCTTCTCTTACAAGTTTCAGAGGGAGCATGGCTCTGCAGACACCTTAATTCAGACTTCCAGCCTCCAGAACTGTTAAACAATACATTTCTATTGTTTATTACCACCCAGTTATTAGTATTTTGTTATAGCAGTCCTAGGAAATTAATATACCTCCTCTATTCTATTTTATCTTACTTCATTAAGAAAGTTGATTTCCTCAGTTGCATTTCTATACACTAACAATGAGACTGAAGAAAGAGAAATTAAGGAATTGATCCCATTTGCAATTGTACCAATACCCACAAGATACCTAGGAATAAACCTAACCAAAGAGGTAAAGGATCTGTACTCTAAAAACTAAAAAACACTTATGAAAGAAATTGAGGAAGACACAAAGAGATAGGAAAACATGCTTATGCTCATGCTCATGGATCAGAAGAATAAATACTGTGAAAATGTCTATGCTACCCAGAGCACTTTACACATTCAATGCAATCTCTATCAAAATGCCATGGACTTTCCTCACAAAGTTGGAACAAATAAACCTCAGATTTGTATGGAACCAGAAAATAGCCCGAACAGCCAGAGGAATGTTGAAAAAGAAAACCAAACCTAGGGGCATCACAATGCCTGACTTCAAACTATATTATAAAGGTGTGATCATGAAGGCAGCATGGTACTGGCACAAAAACAGACACATAGATCAATGGAACAGAATAGAGAACCCAGAAATGGGCCCTCAACTCTGTAGTCAACTTCTCTTTCACAAAGTAGGAAAGAATATCCAATGGAAGAAAGACAGTCTCTTCAATAAATGGTGTTAGGAACATTGGGCAGCCACGTGCAGAACAAAACTGGACCATTCTCTCACACAATACACAAAAATAGACTCAAAATGGATGAAAGACCTAAATGTGAGTCAGAAATCCATCAAAATCCTAGAAGAGAACAAAGATAGCAACCTTTTTTAACTCAGCCCCAGCAACTTCTTGCAAGATACATCTACAAAGGCAAGGGAAACAAAAGCAATAATGAACTTTTGGGATTTCATCAAGATAAAAAGCTTCTGCACAGCAAAGGAAACAGTCAACAAAAACAAAAGACAACCTACAGAATGGGAGAAGATATTTGTAAATGACATATCAGATAAAGGGCTAGTATTCAAGATTTATAAAGAACTTATCAAACTCAACACCTAAAACACAAACAATCCAGTCAAGAAATGGGCAGAAGACACGAACAGACATTTCTCTGAAGAAAAGCTACACGTGGCCAACAGATACACGAAAAAAACGTTCAACATCACTCAGCATCAGGGAAATACAAATTAAAACCACAATGAGATACCACTTCACACTGGTGAGAATGGCTAAAATTAACAAGACAGAAAACAACAAATGTTGGCAAGGATGTAGAGAAAGTGGAACACTCTTACACTGTTAGTGGGAAGGCAAGCTAGTGTAGCCACTCTGGAAAACAGTGTGGAGGTTCCTGAAGAGGTTAAAAATAGACCTGCCCTACGACTTAGCAATTGCACTACTGGGTATTTACCCCAAAGATGCAAATGTAGTAATCTGAAGGGGCACCTGCACCCCAATGTTCATAGCAGCAATGTCCACAATAGCCAAACTGTGGAAGGAGCCACGGTGTCCTTCAACAGATGAATAAAGAAGATGTGATATATATATATATATAAAATAATATATCAGCCATCAGAAAGGATGAATACTTAACATTTCCATCAATGTGGATGGAACTGGAGGGTATTATGCTGAGTGAAATAAGTCAATCGAAGAAAGACAATTATCATATGGTTTCACTCATATGTGGAATATAAGAAATAGTGAAAGGGACCATAAGGGAAGGAAGAAAAACTGAGTGGGGAAAAATTAGAGAGGAAGATAAACGATTAGAGACTCGTGATTCTGGAAAAAAAAAAGTTGCAGAAGGGGAGGAAGGTGGGAAGGAGTGGGGTAACTCGGTGACAGGCATAAGGAGGGCACATGATATGATGAGCGCTGGAGTTATACTATGTATTGGCACATTGAACTTAAAAGAAAAAAAACTTGAATTCCCAGTCTACTAACTGAATGACATCAGTGTTTGTAGCTGGACATTCAAGCTTTTCCCATTCTGATTTCTGTATATCTGTTTTAGCCAACTGCTAACCCATCCTGAGTGCATCCGGTAGCCCCGAATAGTCAATCACTCCCAGAATGCAACAGCAATTCACAAGTGGTTATGTTCTTTGCCTGTGTTATACCCTTTCCCCATAATGTCTATTCATTTTTAATGCCCAGCTTCATGTCATCTCATGTCACCTGGCTCCTTAGCCAGTCACTTGGTACCTGTTCTCTGTACCAGCAGTACTTTTTATAGGCCTCCCTTAAAGCTCTTATCATATTGTATTATGGGATCAATTTAAGTGGTTCATCTCTCCAACTGAACTTCAGGTTTCTTAAAGAAGACTGCTTCTTTCTTTCTTTTCTTTCTTTTCTTTCTTTTTTCTTTTTTAAAGATTTTGTTTATTTGAGAGAGAGAGAGAGAACAAGCAGGAGGAGGGGCAGATGGAGAGGGAGAGGGTGAAGCCGACTCTCTGCTGGAGCCAATAGCTCCACCTCAGGACCTCAGGATCAAGACCTGAGCAGAACTCAGATGTTTAACTAACTGAGCCACCCAGGTGCACTGTTTTTTTAAAAATCTAAGCTAATCTCTAGTACAAAACCCCACATACCGCAAACTCAAGTACAGAGCGCCTCAAGTACGTTACTGCAATTTTAGGCTTTAATAACTTCAGAAGTATACATGCCACACACTTACAAAACTGTCATTTGAAAGTTTACTTCTTTTGGCTCTAAGTTTTCATTATTTTAATAGATGTAATTTTTTCCTTTTAATAAATGTATGCCATTTTTCACTTGGGAAATGAAACAAAAATTAAAACTGAAAATGTGTTACTCAAAATTCACAAAACTGAATAAGTATAAAATATGTTTAATTAAATTTTCAAGTAATGTTTTTGTAAGTTGCAGCATTTATGCCTCTGAAGTTATTAAGATTGCAGTAAAATGATGACACCCTGTTTTTGAATACATGTGCGTAAGTATGATGCATTTTCTATTTACTGTAAAATTCAGTTTGGTTTTCATTTAACTGGCTCCATGACCAGTATTCCTTGACCAGTAGCTTTCTTTGAGCTAAGGCCCACAATTTAGAAGGCCCCCCCCTCTGGTCCTCCACTGGCTGTACTCCTCTACATAGAGTGAGGCATCCATGGGACTGAGTCCATTGTGAGCCACCTGCCACAAATCCATATTTCCCCAAACCTTGTTTCGGAGTGTCCATGATCCCCAGATTGCTTCTCCAAAAAACTGACACTCAGTGACATTAAATAATTTGTCCCAGGTTACAAAATTAGTGCTGTAGTTAGCCTTAGTTTCATAAGAAACCATCCAAAATGTAAATGGTGTAAAATAACAATGAACTGGTTTTGTTTTTTTTCCCTGCTCAGTGGGTCGGCTGGGCCATTCGGCTGCTGGTTTTGCAGCAAATGATGACATTCTTGCATTTTGTCTTAACTTGCTCTTGGAATCTCCTTACCTTTTTAGATTTTGTCTTCCTTCAAGGTCTGCCTCAGTGCCCCAGTACCTGAAGGAGGTTAAAAATACCCCCTGAGGTCACTTACAAGAGATGTGACCTTGAATGGGACACTTAACCCAAGTCTCAGTTTCCTGCCTGCAAAACGGAGATCATCTTAGTACAGAATATATCTTAGGATATAAGATTCCCACCCGATACTGTGGGAAAAGCACCTGACACAATGTCGGCACCCTGTGAGCTCTGGGGATCAGCGCGACTGGAAGTGTGGACTTTGGGTGACTGCAAGGGGCCTTTCTCAACAGTGGCAGTAAAACACCACTCGGGTTTCCAGATGCAAGTACCGGGCTTGCAAGCACCAGGACTAGCAAGCACCAGTGTGAGGAATAACTTTTAAATACAATGTTCATGGACAGCCCGGGTAGCTCAGCTGTTTAAGCGCTGGGCTTCAGCCCAGGGCCTGATCCTGGAGACCTGGGATCTAGTCCCGCATCGGGCTCCCTGCATGGAGCCTGCTTCTCCCTCTGCTTGTGTCTCTGCCTCTCTCTCTCTGTGTCTCTCATGAATAAATAAATAAAAATCTTTAAAAATAAATAAATAAATACAATGTTCAAAGTCAGAGCAGCTGGGGCACCTGGGTGGCTCAGTGGTTGAGCATCTGCCTTTGGCTCCGTCCATTCCAAGGTCCCGGGATCGAGTCCCACATCAGGCTGTGGGAGCGGGGAGGGGAGCCTGCTTCTTCCTCTGCCTGTGTCTCTGCCTCTGTGTTTCTCAGGAATAAATAAATAAAATCTTAAAAGGAGATTCTGATAACAGCTTTAAAAAAGTGGGAGGGGAAAATCCAAACATAGGAAGGAGCCCACCAAGCAGAGCTGCACCGCCGGCCGCCTGTCTCCGTTATCTTTCAGGATCCCCCTCTGGGGTGCCTGCTGCTGCTTCTCCGGGGGGCGCGGCCGGGTCACGGGAGGGGAGGTGTGGACCGGACTTTGGCGCCGCAGGTCTGGGTCACGTGGGCGCGGGAGGAGCGCAGGGCCGCGCCCCGCAGGGTAGAGGTGACCGGCGGGGCGAGGAGGCCTGGGGTGAGCCGAGGGCGCGGGTCGGCGGCGGCCTGGGCGGCGGGGAGCGCGGGGCGGGGGGTCGCGGGGGTCGGGGGGCCGCGTGCACCGGGAGGTCGCGGCCGGCTCCGGGTTTTCCAGGTTGGGGAACTGCGGGATGCTTGGCACTAGGCTCTGGGTGCACCGGGCCGGGGAACATTCCCGAAGGCTCCTGCACAGTCTGAGGCCCTGGCGCGCGCGGGGGGTGGGGTGGGTGGGGTGGGTGGGGGGGTGATTAGTCCAGGTCCAGGCCGGGAAACCTCCCTGTTCAGGAGTCGGCCCGGGGTGCGCGAAGCTCTGGGGTCCCCCGTGACTCTCGGTGCAAAGCGGGGACCCTCCTCTGCCTCAGTCAGCCTCAGCGCATCTCTCTGGGATGCTTTGATTCCGTGGGTGCTGCGGGGAGAATGGAAGCGGGAGATGCCTTTGATGTGAGCGCCCCACAAAAGGGGATTTGGGCTGATGGAAGCAAAGCACAGGAGAGAGACCTAGAATACAGGATTAGGAGAAAACTCAAGGGGGGGGGGGCGGTTGTTGAGGTGCACAGGACAGCTCCCAGCCAAGTGGGTTCAGCCCTTGCTGGGGAGTTCCTAGGAGCCAGTGGGACCCCGTAAAGACAAATAGAAGCCAAATAGAAGCATCCAGTACCTTTTAGGTCAGCTTTGGCCTCATGGCATAAATAAATAAATAAATAAATAAATAAATAAATAAATAAATAAATAGGCTTTGGTATATTTATGGATTCAAATCTCAGCCATACATTTTGTTAGTTGGTGACTTTGAGCAAATGTTTTAAGTTTGCTAAGCTGCGGTCTCCCCGTTTTAAAGGCACTTGTCTTTTTTCCTCCCCTTATATGTACCATTAGCTTTTTTACCATTTTTGGTGTGAGATGAGAAAAAACGGAGATGTAAGGAAGAAAAAAAGAAACCCATCCAGCTAAAATGTAGTTTGCTAACTTGAAAAGCAACTTTCAAGAAAGTTGTAAGAAAGTTGAAAGTTCAGAAACCTTTACACTTTTGGCAACGGTAGGTCACATTGGTTTTGTTGGCATGTGGAAGTCTGTACAGTTGTCAAGACCCTTTGGCTGTTTGGGCTTTCTAGATTTGTACTCCAGGCCACTTTTAAGTCCAGTGGAAACTCTTTATAATGTAATGCTAGTGTTCTTAGCGAGAAGCTGTTACATTCTCCCTCTCTCTTTCTCTCTCTCTTTTTTAGTAGGAGTTGGGGTTTTGGGAAGGGCATGACTGGTCTCACAAAATATATGAGTCTAACTTATAAACCAGTTTATGGTGGGGTTCTCCTAGACTGACTTTATAGCCTGAGGAATAAGTGGGTTTTGACTGACAGGTAGTTCAAATAACTTAGAAGAGCATTTAGGAAGTTCACAGGGCTTACCGGTTCACTCCCCTTGAGAAAATAAAAACAAGAAGCAAAGAGCTTGACAGTGTTTTGTTAATGACTTTGCTTTTGTTTTGGAAAGCATATGATTTGTCAGAAGAAAGATTGCGTGTTGAATACAATCCTGGTATGTACTGAAGGAAGATAGAGAAGAGCTTAATTACTGCCCCAGATAGCATCAGATACCCATTTATTAACACTGAAATTCCCAAGGTAAACAGGTAATGACCCATTCTTAATAAGAAGTGTAGTTCATTTTAAAGAGCAAATGTGACTATTTCAGTTTAGCATTCCCAGGGGTTTAATAATATGGGTTTTTCATGGGCTGAACTAAGAATGTTTAAAAGAATGAAAGTAGGTAAGTTTCTCATAGGTTGAAAGGTACCTTTGGAAGAATGACTCCTTAACATCTACATAGATTTGGGAGGGAGTAAGCTGGACAGAGTGCTAAGAACTGTACCTTGGCCAAAACTAGGAACGAAGTTTAAACTTTTATGCTATATATTTGCAAGTCCAAAGATTTAAGCAATAATGAACTCAGTTCACAGTGATCAGGTGCTTTCACCATAAAATCCACCTACTAAGCATAACTGAACTGAAACCAGACCATTGAGATTTGTCTCCCTTGGAGATATTGTAGGAATAGCCTTGTACTTGAAACCATATACTTTTCTTTTATTGCTTTAAACCAGAACTTGGGAAGTGAGGTGAGAACGGGAGGGGATAATTCTTTAAGTCCTTTGATCTATTGGCCTAAAAGAGCAAATTCTTAGCATCTTATCTTCCCAATATCCTTGGGACTTATCTCTTAACTTTTTCTCCATATTCTGATTCTAATTGGTGGCTGTTTTTAAATTGTTAGCATTATTTACAGGTCAAAATATTTATGTAGGCATCCTGGGTTAGCCTTTCCTCCCTTCTCTTTTGAGACTCCATATATTCCATTATTTATCTTTCAAAAGGACCACTGGACATATCTTATTTGGCTCTCTGGGGGAGTCGGTAAACCCAGCTCCCAAAAGATCGATTCTCATTTTCCTCTCTCTCCAATCTATTCTGTTAGCTGTTCAACCTTTACTTGTCCCAGGACTTTTGCAAAAATCTCCTAATTTAGCTCTCAGATGTCAGGTTCTCTCCATTCCAGCCTAACACCAATGCTGGAATGAGCTTTCGAAAGCACAACACACTCCCCTCCTTAAATGTCTTCAGTGGCTCCTGACTGCAACTAGGGTGAAGTATAAACTGCCTACCCTGAAATTCAATGTCCTCCATGCAACTCCAACATGACTGCACAGACCAAGGTCACATGACCCCTTTACAAACTCTGTGCTCCACCCAAATCAAACTCTTTCTTGTTTCCTAATTTCACTCTGCTTTTTATGTCTTTACAGGTAAGCCTAGCTCCAGGCAAATAGTAGGCACTAAATCAATACCAGTGGAATGATAATAGAGTTTAGGTAGGGGTATACATTGTACAATTGTTTCATCTTTTCTGAGAACTTGAAAATTTTTATAATCAAATGTTGTACATTCCAGAATGGTGGCAAAGACTTGCTTTCTTGTCACAGAATAATATATAGAGCCATCAGCAGCCCTCTAGGTTCTACATTTATTGTCTCTTCCCCCTTGATTGTATGGTCTTTCTGACTTGTCTTCACTTATAATGATGCAAAATTAGTTTTATTTGCTTACCTGCAGCAAAGGAGGGCATATACCCAAGGGCCTGGGTACATAGGACGAGGCCTGTGAAAGGTTTGTCCTTGTGCTAAGTGAGACAAAGGAGGGCTCAGGGAAGTGGGGGTGGTGGTCGCTTTCAAAGCAGTTCAGCAACTGACTATCACAGCAGTCTTGGTTCAGGAGGTGGGAGGAACAAAGTGGGGCTGGGGACACGTTGCTAAGAAAGAATACCCACCATTTGCTTCAACGTGGATGGAACTGGAGGGTATTATGCTGAGTGAAATGAGTCAATCGGAGAAGGACAAACATTATATGTTCTCATTCATTTGGGGAATATAAATAATAGTGAAAGGGAATAGAAAGGAAGGGAGAGGAAATGGGTAGGAAATATCAGAAAGGGAGACAGAACATAAAGACTCCTAACTCTGGGAAACGAACTAGGGGTGGTGGAAGGGGAGGAGGGCGGGGGGTGAGGGTGAGTGGGTGACGAGCACTGAGGGGGACACTTGATGGGAGGAGCACTGGGTGTTATTCTGTATGTTGGCAAATTGAACACCAACAAAAAAAATATTTATTGTTAAAAAAAAAAAAAAGAAAGAAAGCAGCAACTCCCCAGAAAGGATTGTCAGTCATTTTGCACCTGCAGTGTGGCCTTGGCCATGTAGAAACATTGTCACTCTTCTGTTGGGAACACTGCGAGAATCAGAAGGGCTGATTTTCGCTTTCTCAGATTCTTCAGTCCTCCCTTTATATACATGCACACCTGTTAGTGCACTAATGCTAGTATAATTCATGGCAAAATCTAGTAGTGGGAGATCTTAGTTAACTATACCACCATCTGCCCAGCCATCTAAGTCAGATCTGGGAATCAGCATACATTCTGTTTTATTCCGACATATAATATCTCATCACTCACAAGGTTCTGCTAGTTTTACCTTCTAAGTATTTTTAAATCCACACCCTTTACTATTGCCTTTACCTGGTTTAGGATCCATCTTCTTAATTCTGCATTACTGTAAAGCCTATTAACTGGTATCTATGCCTTCTCTCTTTTCAATAAATCCATCCCTATTACTGCCATCGTAATATTCTATTCAAAATACAGAGCACTCAGTAGTTTCCAGTCACTAGAGGATAAAGTTTCTGAAGAGCTTCCAGGCTGTCTGCGATCTGCCCTCTATTGACTTCCCCTGCCCTATTATGCTGATACCTTGTTTAAGTATTGGTTATCCATTGCCAAGTAACAGAGTTTGAAGAGGTGTAAAACCCCTGGCCCAAGAAAATAGGAAAGACAACAGCAAATGAAGAGTGTGGGGAAATTCATCTAACTGGGAGTTAAGGTCAGGGTCATGAATCAGCAGCTGTGAGATTTGCAGTGGTGCAGGCAAATCATGATAAGGACCTGGATTAGGACACAGGAGGAGGGCTAAGGAGGAGGAGAGGGCAAATTTGAAAGACAGCTGAGATTCAGTTGATGATTGATTGGCTATGGGAAGGCAGCAAGGAGAGAGATAAATCAAGAATCTGGAGTTTCTAGCTTTTCTAGCTTCAGTGCTTTGAGAGTATTTCATTTTTTCTTTTCTTTTCTGTCCTTTCCTTTTTTTTTTTTTTTTTTTTTTAGGATCTAATTGGGTTTATTAAGTGATTTCTGAATTTCAGCATTTGGGCTAGCAAGTAGAGAGGATCTCTGAGGAGCTGTAAAAAATGGAAGGTTTTTATAGGAGAGTGGGGAAAGAAAGTTATTAGCAAAAGAAAAGAATTGTTCATCTGTCTCTTAGGGGGAGAGAGGAGGGGTCTTATCATGCAGACGACCTCATCTTCCCATGGGGGAAGACTCACTAGTACCCATCAGAAAAACCCTGATTGACTAGTTAGGACTACATTTATGGGGAAAGTTGAAACTGTAATTAGATTATGGGTTAAGCCCTCGTTTGGGGACTTGGCCTAAGTGATGTCATTTTGTGCTTGTGGTTTTGTTGTGTTTTTTTTGTTTGTTTGTTTGTTTTTAACTTCCCACCTTTGGATCATACTGTCAGCTTAACTGAGAGATATAGTTAAAACATAAGGTATTAGCACTTGGACGGTATTTCTAAGGAAGACAGAAAACAGAGAAGTAGGTACATGTTTAGGGAAGAAGATACTAAGTTTGGTGTTTGAGTTCTTATTAATTGCTTTTGATTTTTATCAACATAATACACAAATGTAGGTGAAAAATTGAAGTCCTATTACACTTCTTATCAAAAAAAAATTTAGTCCTTTTCCCTATCACTCCCCACCCTTCCATTATCTGTAAGATTTCCTCCAACTATTTTTTTATTTAAGATTTTTTTTTATTTATTTGATAGAGAAAGCATGAGCAAGGGGAGCAGCAGAGGGATAGGGAGAAGCAGACTCCCCGCTGAGCAGCAGTCCAACATGGGGCCCCATCCCAGGATCCGGGGATCATGATTGGAGCAAAAGGCAGACATTTAACCAACTGAACCACTCAGGTCCTCTGACTCTTTTGTCTGTTTCTTCTAGTATTTAACTCCAAATTTCTAACTAATCTACTCAGTCTATTTCTTGACTTATTGGTTTAAGAGTTACATTTTTTTTCTCAATTTGAGATATTTTCATAAACTTATTAATTAAAGTGGGAATTTAGCACTCTTAGCTTATATCTCAACTTCCCTGCCCCCCACCCTGTTCATTGGCTATAGACTGTCTCATTGTTGCTAAATCCATATCTGATGTTTACTTTATGATTCAAGTGTTACTTCTTGCTGAACCAGATAATATGCTCTAATTACATTGCCTTTCTCTTGCAGTTTTATATACTCTTCATCAAGTGAATAACTGCCTCTTTTTGGATTGCTTAGTTTTCTGTGACACTAGCAGGACTTCTGTCCAAAGCTGCTGACAGAATGGTAGTATCCTTATGGATATGATTTTTATCCCTTGATAAAGAAGATGTGGTCTATACATACAATGGAATATTACTCAGCCATCAGAAAGGATGAATACCCACCATTTGCTTCAACGTGGATGGAACTGGAGGGTATTATGCTGAGTGAAGTAAGTCAAATGGAGGAAGACAGTCATCATATGGTTTCACTCATATGTGGGATATAATAAGTAGTGGAAGGGATTATAAGGGAAAGGAGGGGAACTGAGTGGGAAAAATTAGAGAAGGTGACAAACCATGAAAGACTCCTAACTCTGGGAAACAAACAAAGGGTTGTGGATGGGGAGGTGGGTGGGGGGTTGGGGTAGCTGGGTGACAGGCACTGAGGAGGGCACTTGATGGAATGAGCACTGGGTGTTATACTATATGTTGGCAAATCGTACTTAAACAGAAACAAAACAAAAAGATATGATTTTTTACAAAAACTCATGTGATAGTCATATTTTTTTTCTTTTTTTTCTCCCCTTGGGGATCTTGCTGGTGGATTGCTCTGTCTTGCTGCTCTGACCTGCACTGGTAGCTCAGCTGTCATCTTGGGTTTTCTCTTCTGCATTTGTTCCCCTATTAGTGAAATTTCCAACTTCCTATTTCTTGGTTTTCTTCCTTGTTTTGGTGGAACACATCTACTAGTAGCTTGCTGAGTAGTGTAAGAAATGATTTCTTGAAACTTTATATCTACCTGAAGATTTCTGTAATTTATCCTCACACTTGTTTGATAGTTTGACTGAGCATGTAATTCTAACTTGAAAATTATTTTCCTCTTAGTATTTTGGAGGCATATCTTCCCAGCTGCTAGTTGTTGCTGCTACTGAAAAGCTTAATAACATCTTGGTCCTTGATTCTCTTTTGTGATATCTCTATGTCTCTCTCTTTATCTCTCTCTAGAAAGTTAGTGACAGTCTCTTTATTTCTAGAATCTGTTCTGTGTCATTTCCTTCCTTAATCTAGGAACTTTGTGGTCCCTTTAAACCTGAGAGTCATACCTCTGCTATGTGTCTGTGTATTATCTCTTTGATAATTTCCTCCCCTGAATTGTATCTGCCTTCTTCTTCTAGAACTCTCATTAGTTGGATGCTGATCTTCCAGAACCAATCCCCGAATTATCTTATCTTTTCTCTTCCTATTTTTTAAAGCCCTTTTCTTTTGAGTTATATTTTCTAGGAGATTTATGTGTATTTACTATCCCACTCTTTTATCAAAACCTTAAAATTGCTACCATCTTATGTTTCAGGAGCATGTTCTTGTCCTTCATTCCTTTATAAGGCAGTATTCTATTGTTTAATGAATCCAATACCTTCTCATCTCCTTGAAGATATATATTTTTTGTTTTTGAAGAGTTATTCCACTCATGTTTTTTTTCTTCTGATCTTATTCCCTTCAAATAATTTCTTTTGCTTTTTCCTTCAAATTAAAGGCTTTCTTCCAATGTCCAGCATTTCTTTGATTCTAGTTTTATATTAAGTGTGAGAAAGTTGCTGATTAGAAGCTCCATTGTGTTGAAGGGATTTGCCAGCAGTTCACTGGCTCCCTGATAAGTTGATTGGTGGGGTCCAAGATATTTTGTTGGAGTACAAGTAAGTGTGTATAGGACTTTTCTCCCAGTAGATTTAGATATTTGAGAGAAGAATCCTTCATTCTCTTGCATAGGGTGACAGATAGAGGCATATAGTCCTGGCTGCCAGCTTTCTTAGAGCTGAATTTGGAGAGGCCAGAGGCAATTAGTATGTAGACTTTCTTAGTTTTAAATTGGATGCCTCTAACTTTTTCTGTATTTCATATTCTCAAGTCTAGAGTTTCTGACTTGATGTTTCAGAGAGTAAGTATTCTGTAGAAGGAGTTTCTTCCTCTGCCAGGGTCAGGTGGGGCCTGAGGCTTTACCCTCTGTGACAGACTTCAACCTGTCCCTCTGTTTTTGGTGCCATGCTGCCCCTTGCCTTCTGCAGTGTCTGGTACTTACCATTTGCTTTTCTGTGGTTTTGTGACGTGAATTAGCTTGTTTCCCATTGGTACTCTGCTTTCATTCTCTGCAAACTTTGTTCACTTTCCATCTAACAGTAACAACAAAATTTTGATCTGCCATGTTTGCTGTTTTCTTTGGCCATGAGATTTATACCTTTAAAAAAATGTCTCTGATTTCACAATAGAGTGGATTCATGAGGAAACAGAAATAAATGTGTTCAATTCACTGTGTTTTAGTAGAATGATCAGGTTCCATTTTGACCAGTTGAGTTTAATATACCCATTGGGCATCGAGTGAAAATGTCAGCAGGCGGCTGGGTAGATAAGCCTGCCGCTTCAGAGAAGAGCAGTTATTTGAATACTGTCAGTAGAAGTTCTACCTAGAGTAATGGGACCACCCTGGAGAGAATGTGTGGAGGGACATCAGCTGTGGACCAAGGATAGAATCCTAGGAAACCCAATATTTAAGGGGAAGGCAGAGGAAGAGGGAACCATGAAAGAAAACATTCTAGAAGACCCATGAAAGCACACATTGCACAGATTTGGCAAATTTACTAAAACAGTAATGTCAATGTGTCAGAGAAGGCAATTAAGATGAAGATCTCTGAATTTGGGAATCTGGGAATCATTAATGATTGGGGAAAGATGGTACAACAGAAGTGAGAATGCAGCAAGGAAGAGAGTGAAAATAGTATTTTTTGGTTTGTTTTCTTTGTTTTGTTTTATTTTGTTTTACTTTTCAGAAGCTATAGAGATAATTGTAGAGGGTGGTTCTATGGCAGGAGAACCAGATCAACAAGTCTGTGGGTTTTTTCTATGGTCTCCACTTTGGATACTATGCATACTTGATTTTAAAATAATTAATGAAGGAGTTCAGTTCTGTATTTCTTTGTTCTTGCTAAGTAGTCCATGACTTTGTTGTTCTTTGATTACCTGTGTGTAGGTATTTGGGATGGTTTGATTTTTTTAAATAAGATTTTATTTATTTATTTGAATGAGAGAGTGAGAGAGCACAGGAGTGAAGCCAGAGAGAGAAACAAGCTCCCTGCCAAGCGGGAGAACCTGACATGGGGCTTGATCCCAGGATCCTGGGATCATGACTTGAAGTGAAAGCAGACGCTTAACCCACTGAGCCACCGAGGTGCCCCTTAATAATATTTTATTTTCTCTAGCTTCCTTTAATGTAAGAATATAGTGTATAATATAACATACAAAACATGTGTTACCTGACTGTTGATGTTATCGGTAAGACTCCCAGTCAACAGTAGGCTATTAGTAGTTAAATTTGAGGGGGAGTCAAAAGTTATACATGGATTTTCAGCTGTCCAGGAGGTCATACTCCTGACCTTCATGTTGATAAAGGGTCAACTATATGTGTTTATTGAGTGGATGGTCCAGTGAACTTGGAGTCCACCTCAGCTCTACTCCATCAACATGGGTCTCTGTTAGAGAGCCACTACTTTGAAGACCAGATGAAACAATGTGTGGAAAAGGAGATGAGGAAATATTAGACTCAACTAAGGGAGTATTACGTAGCAGTTACTCTCTGCAATAATATGTCTGTTTTGGAATCAGGGAACAGTTTCTTGTCATCTCAGGGAGTGGTGGTTAAGGTGAAGACATTGCAGAATTTCCCAAGACCATCCTCATTTAAAATATTCTCATCCATTGTGCCTGGTCTTCTACTTGTATTTGCCACACCATGTATCTTAATTTTTTATTTGAGAAATTTAGTCACAGTAGATAACAAAAAGGAGGCTAATTCTAAGAAGGATAGAGCTAATTACATCAGAAAAAGTATTTCTCATTGAAAGATAGTGCTTTTGCCCCAAGTCCTAAAGGACTGAGCTACCTCTAAAAAATTGTTTTCAAAACTGAAAGACGTACACTAGAAAAAGCATTCTCTGGGCATGTGATTTTCACTGCTTTGCAGATAAACATGCCCTTAAGTCACTTGCAATTTTAGCACCTATAAGTTTTGCAAATGCTGAGATAATCAAGTTTACCCAGAATTCTGCTTTCATATAACGTCAAAAGTTATGTGGAGGCAGATTTTCTTATATTATATCATTTTTACAATGATACATGTAAAACACATGGACTTTGGAATCACCCAGATCTGGCTTCGAATTCCAGCTTTATTGTCTAATAATAGCTAAGTAGGAGCTTAAGAAAATTAGCCCAGGATTTAAAATTGTTCTACCTTGGAATTAGTGTCCTCATCTGAATAGGTCTTGTATAAACCTCTGGAATAAGGACCTCTCTAAGAATAGTACCACAGTCAAATAAACACATTTGCCCAGTAACAAATTAAAGGCTCTGAGATGTTCTGAAACCAGGAAGCCTATTTAAGTTTGTTTAACCCAAATTTTCTCAAACTTTTGCCCTTTTAAAATCTATTAATATCTTACTGAGCTAATATTTCATGAAGGATCCCGTGGGAAATCCTGACTTATAATAATACCAGACATATCTTAATAAGAAATCAATTTAGCTTCTCTTTTCCATTTTATTGTTGATGACTCAAATTTTACCTCCTCCATCCTGCCTCCTTCCACATTTTTCTTAGCCTCCAGTTGTTTATTAGTCCCACTATCCATGTATTAGTTTTCTTGGGCTACTATAAAAAGTACCAGAAACCGATAGGCTTAAAAACATCAGAATTTATTGTTTCATATAGAAGTCTAAAATCAAGATGTTGGCAAGGCCATATTCCCTCTGCAATCTCTAGAAGGAGGTGGAGGGAGGACCCTTCCTTGACTCTTCTTGTTTCTGATGTTTGCCAGCAATCCTTTGTAATTCTTGGCTCATTAGATGCACCACTCCAGTCTCTGCACTCACTGTCACTTGGCTGTCTTCTCTGGCTTTACATGGCACTCTCCTCTGTGTGTTTCTTTGCTAAATACCAGTTACATAGCATTAAAGTCCCATCCTAATTTGGTATGATCTCATTCTAATATAACTGATTACATCTGCAAAGACACTAATTCCAAATAAGGTCACATTCTGAGGTCCTGGGGTTAGCACTTCAGCATATCTTTTTGGGGACACAATGCCACCCATAACAATCCATGAAGTTGCTCTGGGCAAAAAAAAGTTAGGAGTCATCCTTACTTCTTTTCTTCCCCTCAGCCATTGCATCTAGTCTATTAGTAAATACCAGTAGGTTTGCCTACAAAATGTAGCTCACACTTCTCATCACTCCCACCGCTACTTCCTAGCTTGAGCCTCTGCCATCTATCCTGGAATATTATATCAGTCTCCTAATTGATACCCTGGCCTTATTCTCCTGTAGTCTACTTGCTAGATGCCAGCCAGAGCCATCATTTCACATATCACAATTCTGATTAGACCTAATATTCCCTAATGCTAATGAATATGAATACAGCTAAAACTCTATGTATTTTGGCCCTGAGCACCCTCTGAACTCATCATGTGCCTGTACTCTCATCAACCAACAACAAACAAAACTTAGTCGTACCTCAGAGCTTTTGCATTGTATCCTTAAAGCTAGCTCTACTCAGAGACGTTTTCAGACCATAACTGAAGTGTTAGCCCAGCAGGAAGGGCCAAGGGTATAAATGTTTCACCACCATGTTTTGTTGAATAAGTAAAGGTCACAGAGTGCATTACATAAAATGTTTAGTTATTACAAAAAAATAAGAACTCTTTCCTGATCAAAAATTATTGGTTTGGGAAATACTGGGCTAAAGTTTTAACAGATTTATTTACAACAGAACTTCTTAGCAACATAATCGTTTAATTCTGCAGGGATATAATATATAATACTTCCAGATTTACCTGAATAAGGAGGAGGGACCCTAGCCCACATAGCACATTTTGGGAGATGCCAGTATTGCGACTATAGAATATTCTTTGTAGACTGATTATGATTGGCCTTAACTCCTTGCTCTACCACTTATTAGTGGTGTGAACTTAGGCCAATAACTTAAATTCTCTGAGGATTAGTTTCTCATCTCTAAAGTGGGAGGAAAATAGTACCTGTCCTACAAAGGCTAGAAATAAAAATATAAAGCAATTAGCACATTTCCTTGTATATAGAGAATGTTCAATGATTGGTAGCTGTTACTGGTATTACTATGACGAGGCCTCATGAGGATCATGAGGATGTCTTTCTGTTTTAAAACTGTTATTAACATTTTGAGACATGTCTACTTTTTACTCTCCCCACCACCCCCCATTCAAATTTTCCTTCTGGTTGGAGTGAGACTTCAAGGTAAAGCTTCCTCCTGCTGTGTCAGATAATATTATTCCTCCTCTTCCTAATTCTTTTCATCCTCTACCTGCTGCATAACTCAAGTTTACCTCCCTTTCCCTTGAGTCCAAAAATAAGATGGCGGGAATGGGAACAACTAAGTCATTAGCAAGATTAGACACCCCTGTCTGATGCCAGAGGGGTGGCCTGTGAAAAGGAGATAAGCATGGTCTCACTGCCCTCTCAGCAGAAGATTGCCTATCACCACCTCTCACCTTGTGTGTCTAGTACTATGTCCTTCCTGGGAAAAGAGTACTTCAAATATCAATTTGAGAAATTCAAATGATGTCTTGAGGAAAATGAGTAGTGGATCCCTCAAAATAAAAGTCTGTTTATACAGAAGTTTGTTTTCTTAGATAAAGGTTTGTTTGTATAAATAAATAGACCACTTGTTTGCATCTAAATCTTTTAGCAAAAGAGCTAGATTTGGTATTTAGGTGAGGGTTGCACAATAGCTCTTCATTATAGGATTCGGGTGCTTTGGATATGCTTGAATAATCTTGAGATGTGCTTAAATCTTTTTAAAGTAGAGGAACCACTTTTTTGTACCTTTCTTTTATTACAAATTTCATGGAAATGTCTTTTACTAGCTGGCCTGTTTTGTTTTTTTGGGGGGAATGTTTTTACTATGTTGGGAGCTACTAAAGACGGTTAAAATGGAGCCGGAATCCAAATAGCTATTTTACTGCACATACAGCAATTATTACATGAACAATTCCTATCCTTTCATTGGAATAATCTATAATATAAAAGAAGGAAGCAGGAGGGAGAGAACAGGGGTGGCTTAATAATTTGCTGTTTTGTTTCTTTGTCCTCATTCTGGAGTTTTAGTTCCTGATTCTTTTTTCACTTGTTAAACCACAGTTTCCAGTGGCTTTTTCAGGTTTCTTTTCTAGAAGCCTTGTATCTGATCATGTTCACGCTTGTTTTCAAACACAGAGGACAACTTGGCAGGATTGTCCTCTCTTGTCTCTAATGGTGATCACTTCAATTGGAATTGGAGTGTGAGTTGATGGAAAGTAGTTTCCAGCTCATTTTTCAAATTAGGAGCATGACATCACCATGTGTAGGTAAATGTTTAAAAACCAGCTCTCTGGGAGTGGGGGTGTTTGCTGATTTCTGAGGTGTAACTACTCCCACCATGGCAGATTTTAGGATACCAACAAGACTTCACAGAGTTGGAAAGAAATGCACTGTAGCAAACCATTATGTCATCTGCCCACCCCTACAAACACCGTAACCCTGGAGTTTTGGTAAAATGTAGTAAATGGTTATGAAGTGATGAGTTTTAGGCATTTATTAGTTATGTTTTTGAAGAAAACTTATTACATGGTAAGCTTTTATAGTTTAATTTCTAAAAATGGCTTTGTTGAACAACTAGCTCTCAAAGATCCTGGAAAGTAACCATTGGTTTTAAAAGCATCGACTGGGATTCAAAGAAGTCCACTGTCTTGCTGAAGTGTCAGTGTATTAGTTGACAAAACCTGGATTAAGGTCAACTGTTTCTAAAAAACAAATTTCTCTAGGAAGATTTACTTATTAATATTTCTGTTTATCCATTTGTTATTTTTTATTGCATGCTCTAATGATCTGAGAAAGGGGTTTAGGAGTGTTACAGGCTGTTAATTATCTATTGAGACAATAACAGAATTATCTGAATATAATTGTGACCAAAGATGGAAGTGTGGAAAGCAGATTCGATTTACAGCCATAAATAAATTCTTGCTTTGAGTCTTGGCCCTACTACTTGCCAATGGTGTAATCTTAAGTCACTTACGTACTTCTCTGACTCCAGTTTTCTAGTCTCCAAGATGAAAGAATTGGACCACATGAATATCTAATATCTCATATCTGTCAAAAATATGATTCACTATTTAGACACATCAATTCAACAAATATATGCCAATACCAATTATGTACACATTTGTTATGGACTCTATTCCAGGCAGAATTAAATACAATAATAGTAATTATTATTATAAAGCAGCTCACATTTATGCAGAGCCCTATAATTTACCAAAGAGAAAGTTTACTTTGAGTCTTGAGGTTCCATGGCTCTAGGAGATCAAGACACATCTTCATAGAATGTTAAAGAAAGAAGAATGTTAATAAAGAACAAACAGAACCCTTATTCCTAGGAAACGCAAGAGGTCATAACCAGGTATAACAAGGAATAAGGAACAAGCATTTTTTGCCATGTCTCTCAGTTGCTTCACTTTATCTTAACAAAAGCAAAACCAAAAACTAATTTTTTTCTAATTATAAGAGTAATTCTTATAGAAAATTTAGAAATTTCAAAGAAGTATTAACTAAGGAGAAACTACCATATATCCAGTATAATTGGTCTTCTTTCCTAATGTTTTAATATATTTTCCAAAATATTCTCATCATTTGAATTGCTGTGTATAATTCCATCTTTTGGGTGTACAACAACTTACTTATTCTAAATTGTTTGCAGTGTTGACAGTTTTTATTATTCTAAGGAACACTATGATAAATAGCTGTGTTTATAGAAAAACATTGTACTTTGGACATATGGTTGCCAACCATAATATTTAAAGTTTAGTAAGACAATTTTAGCAAATCATATACTTTTGACCTTTAGGTTATTTAATTCTGCCAATGTTGCTTTGTATTTACTTAGGTTTTTATGTTTCTAAACATTAGGAGGAACAGTGTGCCTGAATCCTTCAATATGATGTATTTGAACTGGAAATAGCATCAATGTTTTCATATTATTTCAAATAGACATGATAAATTGTATGGTTATTTTTTTTTTCACTTTCTGTGGGCAATAGCTTCTAGTACCAGGTTTTTTGTTTAGAAAGTACTCAATAAATGTTCAATACATGATAAGATTCAGGCTAATTTAGGATAAGCAAAAACATTTGAGAAGGATTTAAGAAAAAAAAAAAAAACTTCTCCATTTGTGATTATAGCTTTCATTTTTGTGAGGAGAGGTGACAGCCAAGCACAATTCAGGATTTCTGATGGTTAAATGGGAATTATGAAATGAAGTATGTTGTTGCTTTAATTCACCAACACGAGAAACCATGAGTCTAATAGTTATTTGATTAAATGTTAATGAGATCTGCTAAATTGACCCAACTCTTACTTTTACGTATTAGATTTATGTCAATTAAAACAAGATGAGTTTTACCTCTTTCCTTCTTTAACATCTTTGAGTCAACATCTGCTTACAAGGGGAAGTGTTGTTACTACCCTGGTTATTTAAATATTAATGACTTCCATTAAAGGGAGCTGGAGGTTTGCAACAGGAAGATTGAGAAATTAGATGGTGTGATTAGGTTCTTATTTCTGCCGCCAGGAAAAACACACACACACACACACACACACACAACAAAAAACAAAACACCTCTTACTGGAAGAGCTTCTTCCAGTATTTTTTTAGTTCCACAGATTTTTTTCCCTGAACCAGCTAGTAAGATTGTTGATTTTAAGTATTCCTTGAAAGTAATTATGTTATTAAAACATCAGTGTAATAAGTGCACATAATAAAAAACAAAAAGTTTTATCAGTGCAATAGTGGTCATTACCCTTGGGCTTCTTGGGACTAATTTCAGTTTTTAAATTCATTTTGTTCCTTATTATAGTCAATAATAGGCAAAACCATTTTTTAGCTACATATTATATTTGGTTGGGCTTGTTTACATGAAGTATGGGGAATTCTATTAAGCTAACCATGAAAGATTTGACAAGCATTATATATTTGATCAAATTATAATTATAAATGTTTATCTTATTGGAGAATTGTGTCTAAAATTTGTTACAACCAGTATTTTCATGTTGTGCCAACTTGGGTTGTGATAAGCATGTAGTAATAGATTTTTACACATTTCATGTTTTTAGATGTTTTAATGGCATGGCATTTTTAAAGCACTATTTTAAGCAGTCTAAAGCAGACATTATATTGGCATAATTATATATTTCTTTCTATATCCAGAAACCTGAATGAGTAAAGTATTTATTCATTTCATGTACTTTACTTAGACTTTAGAGCTAAGAATTTGGATCATGCTTAATTAGTAGTGCAGAATAATAATAGCACTGATATAGGATCATAACACTTAGCATTAAGGATTAAGGTAAATCAACTGAGGCCCCTGCCCAAGGTAAAATTCAAGAGAGTACCGAAAAACTCAATAATCATGATACATAGTATTTTAATGCAATATTTGGAAAACATCAAAATTCATACAAAAAAAATCCATGATGAACAAAACATCAAAATTTCAGAAAAAAATGAGATCCAGCCCTGCCTCTACCCCTGATTTACCTTAATCTGGTCTTTGCCTTGATGGGATTCAGCATGTCCTTGGATAAGATAGTCCTTTGAATCAAGTTTTCCTTATCTAAAATTGGTGATGGTAATGTTTGATTTCTCGGTCAGGCTATTAAGATATTCAAATAAACTGAAGACACATGGGAAAGTCCATTGTAAATACAAGTTACATGTTTATGTAGAAGTTTAAGGAACTCATCATACAATTTTAAACCATTATTATTATCAGCTGAGATAAATAGGCAAACTCCAGATTTGAAGACCCTTGAGGAGCTGTGTTCATAAAGTTTGAGGTGTAGGTCTTGAGCTTAATAGCTAGCTATAGGGGATAGTTTTAGGACCTTCCCTTTCTTCCTTCTTTCTTTTTTGTTCTCGGAATCAAAGTTTATGGTTTGTAAGAGAAGGGGTACGCGGAAAATCCATTTTATTTTAAATTTCTCTACAAAGTACCCATGGACAACTGAAGTCTCACTTTTGCTCAAGCTGTTTGACCCATCAGTGATGCCTTCCCTATTTCTCCTGCCCATCTGGGTTCCACCCACCTTTTACTCACATCCGATTGGTAAGGTCTTCCTGGGTTCTCCTAGTCTGAGGTGTGTTCTCAATCCTCTCCCTTCCTGTGGTCGATAACTGTCTCCGCCAACTCATTCGGTGATGAGTTAGAGTCCTTGTTGTCCTGAGGCTTTATCTAATCCTGTACTGAATTTACTTTTTAGACCACAGTTTTAGAAATGTAAGTTGTTTCTAGTGATAATGATAAATCCATGAACAGCCCCTTAGACTATTCACTTCAGGGTAACCAGGGGTTGGGTCTGTTTTATTCAGGTGGTATCCAAGATGCTTTGCAAGGGGCTTTGACACACAATATACTTTGGGTTGGTTTTTTTTTTTTTTTTTTTTTTACAATATACATATTTTTTGAATGAAAATAAATGAATATCTTGTATGTCAAAAGGCTGGTAAATATTTACTCTTTGGATTCATTTGTTGTTTTCATCCTAGGACTAGGAGAATGGTTGGTGCCACGTGGAAGGCGATTGTTTTGGTGGCCCTGTTCATGTTCTGCCCTGGTGGTGATGGGCTCTTTCACTCATTATACAAAAGAGCTCAGGTTTCCGTACCACATAAGGGAGACGTAGGAAAGCCATTATTTCTTACTCCCTACATTGAAGCTGGGAAACTCAAAGAAGGTAAGTTTAATAAAATCAGAAAACCATTGGCATATTTTCAACATTTTTAAAAAAGATTTTATTTATTTATTCATGAAAGATACAGAGAGAGAGAAAAAGAGAGAGAGAGAGAGAGAGAGGCAGAGACACAGGCAGAGGGAGAAGCAGGCTCCATGCAGGGAGCCCGACATGGGACTTGATCCCTGGTCTCCAGGATCATCACACCCTGGGCCAAAGGCTGCACTAAACTGCTGAGCCACCCAGGCTGCCCAACAGTTTTTTTTTTTTAAAGCAATTATCTTACAGGTTTCAAAATATATTCTGGTATTTTTACACTTCTATTTATAAAACTAGCGTAGTGCCTGGCCACAATTGGGACTTAATAAAGTTAATACTCTCCTTAGAACTCCATACACGTCAGCTACTGGTTCCCAACCCAAGGCGTTGTATCCATTTGACTGACAGACAAGAACACTAAAGCAGACAGATTAAGTTACTTGCCAGAGTCACATGGACACCAACTGGTAGCTGCAGGATTTACACCCTATCTCATTCCTCAGCCTCTGACCACAGGCACAGCGTTGGGCCGCGCGGCCCAGCAAGTTACCCAAACCTCCTAGGCCTCAGTTCCCTCATTAACAAGATGGGATATAACCTCTTAGTCAAGTTGCAGGAATGTTAAGAATCAGATGAGAAAAGGCACATAAAGACTCTTTGTAACCTGTACATTGCTCCATAAATACTAGTGTTTGTGAATGCCTTTTTATTTAGAAATTGTGGGGTTTTCTCTAATAGGGAAAAGGGTGTCATTTGCTATCATCAGAGATTAAAATTTATGATATGCCCCTGCTCTTAATTTTTTTTTTATATTTAGGAAAATCACTGCATAGATAAATTACTTTGTCTTTCTGGACTTTAGTAGGCTCCTGAACTGTAAAATAGCACAGAGGCAGTTACTCTGAGATGCTGTCTATAAAAGGAATCAGAGAAATGGAGTGGTGGCTAGAGGGGGCTGTGGGGGCAGGAAGGGTTTTTAAGAAGGTAAGAGACATGTATTTGCTGATAGGAATGATCCAACAGAGGGGGAAGTTGATCAAGGTGGGGGTAACGATTTCAGGAGTACTTGCCTTTTTCTTTTTTTTAAAGATTTTATTTATTTATTTGAGAGAGACCTCATGTGAGCCAGTGGAGGATGTAGAGGGAGAAGCAGAGGGAGAGGAACAAGCAGACTCTGTGCTGATTGCAGAGCCCGACATGGGGCTCGACCCCACAACCCTGAGATCATGCATGCCTGAGCTGAAATCAAGAGTCAAAAAAAAAAAAAAAAAAAAAAAAGTCAGACACTTAACTGACTGAGCCACCCGGTGCCCCAGGAGTACTTTCTTAGTAGATGAGAGTAGATGAGAGACATGGTGCTGGCACATAGATGGCGGCGTTTGCTTTGAAGAACTGAAGTTTATCTCTAATCACAGGTGGGAAAACCTAGTTAATGACTGGGAGGCTGCTAGGTTGGTAGATAGCATGAGAATGTGGAAGTGATACTGGAAATTTTAGGGAAATATTTATTTTAAAGTTCAAAAATAAGTCTATCAAAAAAGATCAAAAATAAAGTCAAAAATAAGTCCTCTATAGAAAAGTTCTAAAATAAAGCAACTTTTCTTTACTTGAAATATAATCATAGCCAATAGGATATCATCAATTTTTTTTATTTTTTATTTTTGTTTCGTTTGCTTTAAAACCAACACATTCTTGTATCTTAAAAGTGCTTTTGAGTCCTGGTCATATGTCTTCTGGCATACACATGATTCCACATCTCCTATCTCTTTTCTAAGGGAAGGTGAAAAACTTTAGTAGTGTAGTCAGTGTACATCAGGGTACAGTTGATAATGTAGTCAGTCCTTTAAAAAAAAAAGATTCATTTTTACTTGATGTGGAAAAGTCATGAAAAGATGGTATCCCAGTGGCACAGGCTCACATTGCTAGACATATATGAAGAAGCAAAATATCCAAATCCACCAAAATGGATCACCATTTTTTTGGTTTCTTTAAAAAAATGGGCACTGACAACTTAGATTATGTTCATTAACAATAAATCAAAGCATGTTTTCAGTTTAGGGCCGAAAAGGAGTTGAGTACTCATAAACAGTCCTACCAATCCATAGGTGAGAGGAATTCAAGACTCCAATACCTTACATGACTTGCCCAAGGAGGTGTAGATAAGAATACCAGAGATGCGTTTAAGACATAGGTTTTTTGACTTCTTTTCTGTAATATGCCTGCTGTAATTTACTTCCTTTTGTTTAAGACTCTTGTGTTGTTTTTTTTTTTTTCTTAAGATTTTATCTGTTTAAGAGAGAGAGAGAAAGAATGAGGTCGGGGAGGGGCAGAAGGGGAAGGAGAAGCAGACTCCCTGCTGCAGAAGGAGCCCTTCGAGGAGCTCGATCCCAGGACCCTGAGATCATGACCTGAACCAAAGGCAGAAATTTAACTGACTGAGACACCCATGCACCCCAAGACTCTTGCGCTATTCTGAAGTGACCAGATGCACACACATGAAACAAGGAATAAGGCAGTGAGCTAAAACACTAAAGTATTACATTTGAAGTAGGCATGCTGGAAATTTTGAGAAGGAAGCTATCCTATTGGTTGGTAGAGTCCAGAAAATAGTACTGGTGTAGTAGTCAAAATAGCAAATGGCTAATATTTAATAATTATATTCCCAGGACTTAGCACAATTTCTGTATGTAATAGGCACTACATAAATATTTGCGGAATTTAAGTTTTAGACCCTATTACGTGCCAGAGATGGGTGTAACCCACATCTTAGCTTATTTAATACTTAGGGCAACCCTAATGAAGAAGGCATAATTATTGTTCCCATTTTACAGATGAGAAAACTGAGGCCCAGAGAAATTATGTATCTTGCTCAGGGCCATTTAACGATAGTAAATGGCAAAGGTGGAATTAAAACCTATCTTTGCTGACTCCAGAACCCCACCTATGAGCCACTGCGATGTGTGACTAGATCCAGAGCTGAAAGGCACTAGGTAAGATTTGGGCAGATGGAGACGGGATGTGTATAGTTTTAATAGAGGCATTTGGTGAAGACGATTGTGATGGTGTGTCACATCATATAGCTGGAAGAAGCAAGTGAAAAGAATATAGAGAAGCCCATCTGAGAGACCGTCCGCATCCCTCCCATTCTTGTATTTGTTGCCTACAAGCGATTCACCATTGTGGTCATCAGCAGCAGTGAAGAAACTCTTGAGGGAGGTAGTTTTCATCCTCTGTCCTTCTGTGCCAACTCTGATGGATCACCATCTGATGAGGGACAACATTTAAAATAGTAAATCTGATGTAATGTCACTTTCTACAGTTCTGTTACACTGTCAGAATCTTTGAATGGAATTTTAAGTGGCTGATCTGAAATCTGGTACATCTGGGTATTCAAATGCAGTCCTGATAACATAATTAAGGATAATTTTATTCATCCGCTTTACTGAAAGTTCAGGAAACCCTGGACAGATGGTCAGCACATTCCCCTAAATCCCTTTTGTTTATTGAGTCTGTCAAAACCTTAGGAACGTGAGTCTTAGGATCGCAATGGAACATTCTTGAGATAAATAGTAATTCACAAAAAGACAAAGGGATTTTTAACTTTTTAATCTCCCAATTAGCTGATTTAGTTTTGCGTAATTGTAATTGCATGTTTGCTTTCTCTGCAGCTAGAATAAACCCTTGAAGCAAAATGAATAAAGGAGGCAAATTTTAAAATTCTAACAGACACAGCCTTTTCACAAACTTTAAAGAATATTTTGTTATAAGGTGTAAATTTATTATGACTTATGGTCTGGCAGCATCTTCTCCGTCCTGGAGTCTTTGTGAATATGATGTGCACCCTGACTAGGGGGTTCAAGTCCTTCTTTGGTCACATTCCAAACTTTTTCAAAGTGTTAATATCACAAACATTGGTAACCGCAGTAAATAATAAGGAGGAAGTGAAATCACTTCAAAGAAAACCTTTCCTTTTTTTAACTGTTTTGAACATTTGTATTGTGAGTCATAGTTCCAGGAAGTAAGAAACTCCTACATCTTGGGAATTTGTTTTCCACATTCCATTAATAGGCTCTGGAAGGATGAACCCAACATTTGAAAGTATGAAATATCATTTTAGTTGAAAGAACTTTTAATTATTTTACCATGATTTTGTTAAGGGAAATTTAAAAGTTGAAATGGAGTGAAACACTTTTTTTGTGAGGCAGGGAAAAGTTCTTCTAAATTCTTAAGATCTTCATAAGGCCTGCCTTCCTTAGGAAGATTTTGTAGAAATATGCTGATTTTAGTGCATTGTCAGTGCGACAGGTTTTAGTTTATTAATTCATGCATCCATTCACTAACATTCATTAAAAAGTGTGCATCGAATGTCTTTAAGTTCTTAAATCAGCATCTCTGTGGGTACAAAAATAAACAAGACAATTTCCCTGCTTTCCAGTAGCCTCTGGTCTAGAAGGGAAGGCAGCAAATGTACCTGAGTAAAAGATAGCAGGCAAGCAACTTTGGAATCCTCAGAAAAGGAGGGGCTGGGAGAGCATCTGAGTCATTTTCAGAGCAGGCCAGCGGACCTTGTGCTGTGCTGGCCTCAGAGAGATAGATTGATTCAATCATCTCTCTCCCATATTCCATTCCCGCCAGCTCCTTTCTATTATATATTTCCTTTTTTTTCTCATTCTACTTTGACCTTTCTCATTTTTCTCAGTCTTCTTTTTCGAATCCTCTCCTGCTCACTTACCTCTCTGTGATTCACATCTCACTTATTCCCAACCCCTCCATCTTCGGTTCTCTATCCTCCTTTTTTTTTGGGGGGGGGAGTGTGGTTCTCTGATTTTGAGAAGATTAATAGTTTTGGGGAAAATATGTCAGAAACGTTTCAGGTACAAAATTCCAATTATAAAAGAAATGAGTCCTGAGGATAGAATAATGTATGGCAGAGTGACTATAGTTCACAATACTGTATTGCATGTTTGAAAGTTGCTAAGGGAATAGATCTTGAAAGTCCTTGTTATAAGAAAAAAAACTTGTAACTATGTGTGGTGATGGGTATCTACTAGACATTGTGGTGACCACTTTGCAATATTGAATGGTTAGGTTGCACATCCGAGACTAATATAACATTATATGTGCATTAGATCTCAATTTTTAAATGGCCAAAAGAAAAAAAAAAAGGTTTTGAAAGGCTGCCCAGCCCTGGAGGGTGATCCTTCTTTGGGCTAATTGAGAGCGGAAGCAAAAGAGGGTGGAGGGAAGCAAGGCTGCTGGGTGGGGAAAGGGTGTGGGCTGGCACATACCACTTTCCCTAAACATCTCCCTTTTCCTTTTCTTAAAATGCCCCTCTCCCTTTCTTGTTTCTTTGCCTTTTTTCTGGTAGGGAAGGATAGATCTCTTTGGAAAGAGCACAGAAAGAGCTAGAGAAGCTGAATTGAGTTAAGCGATCTTCCCTGGGGGAACTGGACTAAGCCAGAAAAAAGCAAAGTCTTCTAGACTGCAGGTGGGGAGGCTCATGCGAGCTAGTGACAATCTTCTCTTCCCTTGGGGGAGTCTCATTTTATGTGCAGCTTTCTTCATTTGATCCTCGCAGAAAGCCCAGGGTGGGGAAATCAGTACTCACATTTTGCATAAGAGGAAAGAGAGACTCTGAGAGATAAAGCAACTTGTCAGGGAGCCTAGTTGGAATCGCAAACCTGGGTCTGCCCGATTCAGAAACCTGTGTCCTTGTTCTACTGGCTTAGCAGGACCCTCTGGAAACTGCCGTGGAAACCCTGCCTTTGTCTCCCCATCGCCTCTGCTCCTTGTTCTAATCAGCAGGTGCATTCCCCAGGTAACAATAGCTGAGCTCCCGAAGACCCAGCTTCTTGTCTAAAGGTTATACATGTACGGCCTCTTACTCTCATTGACCCATGAGGTCATCCACCTTCGCAGATGCGAAACTGAAGCGCGGACAGGTTAAATGACTGCCCAAAGGACCACAGGGCCGGCCAGTAGCAGCGTGAGGATCAGCAAAGGGCAAAGGAAAGGAAACGGTGCTGTTCTAGAGGAGAGTCTCCCTGCGAGGGGAGGGACACTATTTTTTAAAAGAGAAACTTGCAGCCCCTGGGTCATGGTGTGCTGCTAAGTTTCACAAGCGGCTCTGAGGGGCGGGGCCCTGATTTGTAGCGCCCATCCCTGAGTATAAACATCCTTAGCACAGTTCATTGCATGCTAGCAGGGATGTTGCTGAGTGCCAGGTTGGGAAGAGGCACTGACAGCACTCCAGAGCCTCTGGGCTCCAGCACCCCGCTAAGGGCATCTTTAGTTGGTGGCATGTGTGAAGGACCAGGCTTCCGGACCTGTTCCTCTCTATTAACCAGTTTCTAACTTAATACATGTCAGACATAAATAGCTTTTCTTGAATCATTAGTTTTTTGGGGGATGCTTGCTTTGTCACCACCAAGGAGCCTCTCTTCACCCAGACTCCTCTTTTAGTTCCCCATACACCCTGCCATCTGTTTCCTGTTTCTTCTCCATTCTTTTCCTAATCACTGCTCCTCCTCTCACTCCCTGCCACCCATGCTTTCTGAATAACTCTCTGGTCCCGAGCAGTGTAGCAGGATGAGAGAAGGAACAGACTCTGCAGCCTTGCAGCCTGACTGTTAGTTTTGAATCCCAGCTCCCCTTTACTAGCCATGTGACCTCAGGCAAGTTACTTACCCTCTCTGAACTTCATCTGTAAAGTGGGGCTAATAATTATACCTACCGCCCAATGTAAAGCCCTCAGGACTGTGGCCTTGAAAGTGTTAGCTCCTCGAGGGGTGCCTGGGTGGCTCGGTCAGTTGGGCATCCCACTCTTGGGTTCAGTTTTGGCACAGGTCCTGATCCCGGGGTCATAAGATCAAGCCCCCCATCTGTGGGACTCTGTGCTCAGCATGGAGTCTGCTTATCCTTCTCCCTTTGCTCTTCCACTCACATGTTCTCTCTCTCCAACAAATAAATACAATCTTAAAAATAAATAAATAAATAAATAAATAAATAAATAAATAAATAAATAAAGTATTTGCACCTCATAGTACTATTTACTCCTGGACGTTCTCAAGCCATCTGAGCAGCCCCTCTTCCCCCTCCATGTTCCTGCCCTTTGGTGCCATAAAAAGCCATGACCTCTGCTCTCTACAACTAACCTGTTGTCCTATTTGGCTTCCTCTGAGCAGCCACGAGGTCACCCCTAGCCTCGCTGGCTGCCCCTCCCAACCCTCCCCAGCCTCCCACCCTGCCCACATGCGTCAGCCCATTTCCCTTAATGCAACTGGCAGGCCTTTTGCTTTCATAATAATGAGAGTGTGGAGATACAGGCCTTCCGGAGGCCAAGAGCTACTTAGCTATGTTGTTTTTCTTGCAACTGCCTCACCTTTTGGAACTGGGTGACTTCTGCTTTGGCCTTCCCAGGGACCCAAATGCGAATACCACGGCTTACTTTTCAGACTGGAGCTGAGGATAGGTGCTATTCTCTTTTTCTTAAAAAAAAAAAAAAATCTTATAGTTCACACACGCAAAAAAATGTCAAAACTGTCACTTGTCCTTGGCTAAGTTGTAAATGTTGAGTATGTGGCATTGACCAGGAGAGGCTGGAATTTGCTACAGTAAGTACCTTTGTGCCAATCCTCTGTAGCCTTTTGGATCATCCATCCCAGACCTGGCCCCTGGGAAGGAGAAGACAGGCCAAGAGGGAGATGGCTCACACTGTATTATTTTTTCTAATCCCTGGGTAAACTTTTTCTTCCGCCAGCAAAAACAAAGAGTTTGGTCACTGCTTTCTCAGGATTGAATGTGAAGAGTTACGCTGGCTACATCACCGTGAATAAAACCTACAACAGCAACCTCTTCTTCTGGTTCTTCCCGGCTCAGGTAGGCCTGCTAAGAGTGCCCTAATAGGACGCTACCCCTCTCCAGCTGAGAATGCTGCCCCAGGGCAGAAATGTTAGCCTACAAACAAGGGACTGTTATTTTATTTATTTATTTTTTTTGCACCTTTTAGATTTTTTTTCTAAAAATAAGTGCCAGTGACTCTGGTGTTCCTGTTTATGTGAAGGAAACGAATGTTTGCAGGGAAGGTCCAACTTTTAAATTCCTTGCAGCCTTATTCAGAATATTCACATTATCACCTTCTTCCTGCCACAGTCTTCTTATAAATCATTCTGTCATTGTTCTGTTCTAAAAATATCTTGGGCAAGGATGGGCAGTAGGGAGCCAATGGATGATAAGGAGTGGAAGATTCCCCAAATACACAGGTAATGCACGTCGAGAGTTAATACATTGTGGACTTCCATGGCTGCTCCATCCACGGACTTTGCAGTGCTCATTATTATTTTTGTACTCACCCCTTCATGCATCCAGGAGCCACTGAGTAGGACTCTGTGGGGCCACAGAAGAGAGAGAACAATTTATTTTGGGAGTCTTTGCTGGACAGGTAGGGAGGACTGCAGATCTAGGATGGCTTCCTAAAAGACGGATCCCTCACTTTCTCAGGCCCAGACACACACACACACACACACACACACACACACACACACACGGCCAGGTATGTTCTTGTACTTTACCCATCTTACTTAGTGCATGGCAGTGTCACACAATTCTTCAGCATGAACAAATCACTTTAGGCTAATGGGTACTGTGGGTCGGGGGGGGGGGGGGCGGTATTGGTAGAGGTGTTGAGATAAATAAATAAATTTTATTTACAAATAAATTTTATCCCACCACAGGATAATTTTCTATTTTTACTTTCCAAATTGGATTTGGTTTAGAAACTAGAGAAAACAAAGAAAAAGCTATCCCTAGGGAGGGTTGTATTTATATTTGCATGTGATTTGCATATAGCAACGTTGCATATATGAAATTTGTTTACTCTAGGGTAGTTTTTTTCAAATTAAATTGCTTTTGTTGGTACTATTGGGTTGTATTTTCTTAACTTCTCATTTGTCTTCCCAGCCATGGCCTGTGACATAGTTGACCACATAGTTGTTTGATGGGAGGAAACATGTAAGAATTGGTGAGGTATTCCAGACGCTCTTTGGCTGGGCTCATGGTAGTCTTCCGGCTCTCACCTACTCTGGGAAGACTGTGCTGGACCCTAGAGTTTTTTATTTTTTCCTTGGTGTTACTGTTGAGTATGCAAGTGAGGTGCTTAGAGCACAAAATCAAAGGAGAGAACTCATTGGGTGCAATGTTGGCACCCAAGTGCCCTCCAGACTCCTGCTGCTACCTCCCATTGGTGGAACCCATCTGGGAAACAGAGGTGAGGGAGACCAGTCCTCAGCAGCCTGTGTACCAGGGCACAGAGCAGAGTAGAGAATGGATCTTTAGAAGCATGGAGGGAGACATCCAAATATCCAATACGACTGAACTGGTATAAATTAAGCCTCATGCAAAAAAAGAAAAAAAAAAAATTAAGCCTCATGCGATATGACCTCATTCTAACATGTGGAAATTTTGGGTGTGTGTTCTTGGAAATCTCTTAAACTTTATGCCTTTCAGAAACCATGCTATATATGTGCATTTTTAATATCACGCCTTTTAATATCATTGAATAAAGGCATTTATCATAAAGCTTTTATATTAGTTCTCTATTTCTGCTGTACAAATTACCACAGACTTAGTGGTTTAAACAATGCAAACTTATTATTTCACAGTTCTGTAGATCAGAAGTCTGACATAGGCCTTCCTGGGCTAAAATTAAGGTGTCGGCAGATCTGTGGTCCTAATGGAGACTCTTAGCAGGCATCTGTTTCCTTGCCTTTTGTGTTTTCTAGAGGCTGCTCAGAATCCTTGCTTCATTGCTCCTTCCTCTGTCTTCATAGCCTGCATTGGCAAGGAGGCTGAATCCTTCTCCCATTGCGACACTCTGGTCAACTCCATGTGGTCACATGACCTTCTCTGGCTCTTGTCTTCTGCTGTCCTCTTTTATGTTTAAGGACCCTTTTGATTACATTGGGCCCACTGGATAACCCAGGATAATCTCCCTATTTTCAGGTCAGTTGACTAGCAACCTTAATCCCATCAGTTACCTTAATTCCCAATTACCGTGTGACTTAACCATCCTATTCATGGGATCTGGGTATTTGGACATGGACACTTTTAAGGCCATTATTCTGTGCAAAATGGGTACTTGAAAATTTTGCCTAGATTTATGATTCTTAGTATGTTCTCTCTCAGTAATTCCCACATTTTATTGTATTTAAGAATTATTTCCAAATCTCCCCAGAGACTCTGACTTATAAATTGGAAGAGGCCAACAAGTTGTAGAATTACCAGATGGACCATGCTTGAGAAACCATGGTTCATGCCTACAGGCCACTGTCCTGCTTCTGGTGCTTCTGGCCCCACAGTGATCTACATCCCTTTTACCAGAAAGAAACCCCTCTCCCAGCTAAAGTGGTACAAGTGGGGGTGATGGGTTGTCCCATGCACCCACCTGGGTGAGGGCTGGAATGCAAGCCTGAAGAGAGGAGTGTAGCCTGTGGGGTCAACTTTCCTAAAATGGCTTCGTGTTCCTCTAATCCTGCTTGGTGTTCCTCCATTTCCCCTGAGGTCTCTGTCTCCCTTAACCCCAAGAAACCCCACTTCTGACTTCGTCTTCTGCTTTAGTGGCTGTTTCTGATACCAGGAAGTTCCCCCATTGACTTCTGTATTTTGCATCTTTGATAGTAATAATCCAGATTTATGAAAACAGGAATTAATGGTGAGCGAAGTGGTCAAATGAAAACAAAACAAAGACTCAGTCATTTCTTTCTTCGGTTGCCTCTGAGCAGGTGTACAGCTTCATCTAGAGCATAGGTCGTACACTGGGACTGGAAAGCCAGTTGGGTAAATGGGCTTAGATTCTGTACCTTGTCCTGATTGCCAGACTGACATCTGAACCCCCACTGCATTAAACAGGGACTGAGCTGTTAGTGTCCCCCCTTAATTAAATGAAGATCTACCTCTGTGTCCCCTGGCCAGATTATGTTCTTTTGAGCCCAGGACTATAGCCTTAAACCTATTCTAAGATGATCTCAGGAGATATAAACTCAAGGCCGCCACAACAGGAAAGAAGATGCTTGAGTGCAGCGTGTTCTATTGGCAGTGATAGGCTCAGCTTCAGGAGAGAAACAAGCAGGATGGAAAGATGGTACCACTGACAAGTGTCACCAAGTGGCAGCCAGGATAGATTGTTCTGAGCCCCCCTTACCTGGGGAGCCCACACACACAGCTGGCATCCGAGGCCCCAAAGTAACCATTCTTGCCAAGCCAGTCAGGCTGTAAATTATGAAACAGGCCAGTTTGGGTGAAGAAGATAAAGCATGTGAGAAGGAGAAGCAGTGATCACCCAGACAGGGGAAGAGTACCTTTCATTTGGCAGAAATATTAGTTCCTTGCCTGTCACAGGGAAGCAGCTGATATTATCTTCAGGAGAGAAATGACCCTCTACAAAAATTGAAGGTAGAGAAAATAAGAGATCCAGGAAGGATGCCACACTTGTAATATCCTCTGAGTATTTTGGGGAGGATGGTGTTTCTCAAATTAGTTTTGTCTTCCTGTTAGTTCTGTGAGACTTCTCTGTTATTGTATACAAATCAGTGCATAATGGATTCAAGAGCTGGAAATTGATGTGCAGTGGGGATGCAATATGCAAGAGGAATAATAGGCATTTGGCATGGTAGAAAAAGTGTAATGAGGCCAATAAAAATGTCATAATTATAATGACTATTGTTAATTGAACATTGACTATGTGCTAAGCACTGTGCATTTTCTTATTACATCCCTACAATAACCACACGAAAAAGCAATTATTATCCTTGTTTAATAGATGAAGAGGATTACAGAGATTAAATCATTAGCTCCAAGTTGCCCAACTAGAAATTTGCAGAACTTTGAATTTAAAACTAGGCCTCTGATGGTGAAATCTTTTCTTTTGATCATCGTATGTTGATCCTGAGAAAACTGGCCATGGAAGGTGCTAGACTAGGCATTAACATGACAGTTCTTGAGTTAGTCAGGCTTGTACAAAACCTTGGTTTGTATACACCACATGTGAGGATCATGATACCTACCTGACACCGGTTTTGGAACAAATGAAAGAATGTGGGAAAGCCTTAGACTGATGCCTGATACGTAGTAAGTAGAGTTTCTATTGCTATTATTTCATTATCATCATCATTATCATTATTAGTTTTCCTGTTTATTAACACAAATACTGTGCAGAACTAAACCAGTTGCAATGTGGGAGGTTAGAAGAGATCAGGAATGGGGCAATTCTAAATCGGAAGTCGCTGAACATCAGTGAAGAGTGTGGATTTATTGCTACTGGGTAGAGATTATAAGGCAAGAATGAGGCTTTCCTTGTTTGAGAAGATAAGGCGTGACGTGATTACTTTTACAATTAGAATTCTTCCCACTAGAGAAAGATACCCTATATTTGTCTTATAGATATCAAAGATAGATGATTTATTGGATTTTTGCCTCAAATATTATGGAGTCCAAACCAGAGAGATTTAGAGTTAGGCCTACACCCCTTTACTAAGGGCCCCATCGTGCTCCCCTGGCCAAGGGGAGTGGCTGGGATTCCTGGAATCTGAGTGTCTGGTGACTGAGGAAGTTCACTATCATATTGAGGAATCACCAAGACTGAGAGAGGGTGAAGTAGTCAGACTCCAAGAGTGACCTTTGTTTCTTGATAGCCATGCTTTTTGCAGTCCTCAGCCATATTGAATCAAGGCTGGTCTTTATACACTATAGAAGACGCGATGGGGGTGACGTCCAAGGCTATTTTCAAGGGCGGTGCTGCTTCCACCTTGGTCTCTTGGATCACTCACCCTGAGGGAAGCCAGTTACCATTGGGAGGACATTAAAGCGACCACGTGTGGGTAAACCTGTATGGAGAGGAAGTGAGTCCTTCACTCACCAGTCAGCACCAACATTGGATGATGTTCATCCAGCCAAATCAGATGACTATAGTCCCAGCTCATATCTGAACTATAATTTCATGAGAGACCCCGAGCCAGAACTGTCCAGCCAGATATCCCCAAATTCCTGGCCCACAGAAAGCATATGGGAGAATAAATGTTGTCTCAAACCACTGAGTTTTGGATACATGTTATACAGCATTAGATAACTACTATAGCCTCTTGTCATGTACTTTTGGGCTGTGACTATGGTATCTTATGACAACTAGAACTAGCTTCAATTCTATCCTTTTTCTTGCTCCGTAACAGCTATAAACATTTTTCCTATGTAGCAAACATGATATTAAGCTTTGTCAGTAGAGGGTGCTGGAGGGACATTACAAGAGGACATTGGCTTTTCTTCCCATTTCCTTGTCCTGCATTTTGCTTTCTCTTGGCCCTGTTTGTCCAGTCTGTCAGCAGTGCATGTGTGAGGACATCCAGTAGTAATGCCCTGCCCTAGCTGGGCTCCCAGACCACAAAGACCCTCGGCAAGCTCACAGTCCTGGCTCTGGCTCAGTGACCACCTGGCTCAGCTCCCTCAACATGGACACCATACATCCCAGGCCTTTTCAATGAGCAGGTTCCCCTAAGTTTCCTAAGCCACCTCTCTGTAGCCCCCCCACCAGCCTTGACTACCTATACCCATGGCTAGTTTCTCACAGCCCTCCCAGTGTGGATATTGTGCACCTCAGGTGGTGTGCCACCCTCAAACCAGTAGACTCTCCCACCAGCCACAGACCACTTTTCCCTGGAGGCCCTTCCTGCTTGCCCATGGATTGTTGGCCAGTAATGAGCCAGGCAACCCAGTGAACTTCTCAGCCACCCAGTGGGTACAATCACCCTTTCTCTAGTGAGGTCTAGACCACAGCCTTGGGATGTAAGCATTACACCTTGGGACATAAGCCTTGGGAAGAGCCCCATCCTCACCATATGAGTTTGTCCATCCATGGGCACTCAGCTCAGGGTATTCTTTATGGTTCTCCTTACATATTTATGGTTATCCCCTGTTATAATGAATATCTCTTTAAAATTTCCCTCTTCCTTGGTGGACACAGGAAGCAAATCCAGCATGCTGGTATTTGGCCAACACTGAGGATGTGGCCCATGCGGAAGCAGACCCCTCTGGCATTGCAGTTCCACTTTTGCCCAGCAGTGGGTGGATATGATACCCATGGTGGTTGGGGACCAGAGCCAACACTGGAACTTGTAACAGAATTAAGGGTCAATGTTTTCATGTAAAAAATAATAGTAATTTAAAAATAGGAAATTTTAAAATTTAAATTACTATATGGCTTCTGTCTTCTGATTGGACCTTAACTAATATAGCCAACCTATTCTTTATTTATTTTTGTATTTAGTTTTTTAGATAGAATGTGTGGCAGAGGGTGGGTGTAGGAGACGGAAAGAGAATCTCAAGCAGGCTCAACACCCAGTGCAGAGCCCAATGTGGGGCACAATCTCATGACCTTAAGATCATGACCTGAGCTGAAATCAATAGTCAGATGTTTAACTGACTCAGTCCCCTGGGCACCCTTAGCCAACCCATTCTAAATCCTTCTTTCCTACCCAGAGACATCAAGAGCAGAAAGTGGGATCAACTGGAAAGGCATTGGGAGCCAGGGCAGCCAATCTTTCTATCTCGGCCCTATTCTGTCCAAGACCATAGGACCACTCATCTGTGCTTCATTCTTCTCTCTTGGCAGATTAACATGCTTTGTTTCTCCACGTATCTGGCAGAAAATGGCTACCCTACAGTTTCCACCTTTTCCTGTCCTTGAATCATGCCATCAACAGAGATCAAATAGCATTTCTGCTAGGGGCAGGTGTGACCGGCCCACTTTGGATCAGGTGTTCTTTCTTTATCCAGTCAGCTAATGCTGAGAGTGTAGTTTCATGTGATATAAACATGGCTAGTGGGCCTTTTCTGTTGATAAATGGAGGGTCAGTTCTTAGAGAAGGGGTTGTGGACTAAACAGATCTCTTAAAATATGTCTGCCACAGAAGGCTGCAAATCCATTAGTCATACAGCAAAGATTTGGATGTCATAGACATTGTCTTCAGACTTATACTGTTTATCTTCTCTTTGCTATTATTGTATTTAAAGCATCAGAGGTCTGTAAGAATAGAAGGTAGGTGAGACAAAACAAGAAGAAAATAGCTGAAAATGATACATTATAGATCATTCCATCCATAGAAATATTAGAACTGCAGAAACCTTTGTGTGCCTGATTAAAATGGAGGAAGAAAGTGACTAACTTTTTCAGCCATTTCTTTGTTTGCATCAAGAATGGGAAAGTCAGGCTTTTCTCTGATACCCACCCCTATACTCCCATTCATTCTAAATTCCACCTTTCTGGCAGGAGACACCAACAGAGAAGCCATAATGCTCTCATGAAGGAATGAGAGCCTTTGTACTCGGAAGGAGAAAGGTAGAGAAGATTCTGCGGAGTGTAAGTTGGCACAGATTAATGAGATGACTCAAAGCTCAAGGAGAGTCAGCATAAGCTTGGTAGTGACGTAAGAAAGCCTCAAAACAGAAAAATATGTTTGAGGAAGTTAGTTTTCCATTGATGGTGCAGAGGCAACAATCACAGTAAAGGGAGATTTAGTAAGAGGTCAACACCAACCACTGTAAGTAAAATTCCTCCAAACAGCACAGAATGTTTTAAGCGAGCAGTTCATATATATTGAGAGTGTGTGGGTAAAACAAAAATGTTACTAGTTAGCTAGCTAACAATTCTAGTCACAAAACTAGTTGCTTTAAATAAATAAAAAAAAAACAACACCCTGCCTTGATTAAACCATTAGTCTAGTAGCTGAAGTATCAGCTGAACTTGGGTCTGTGTGGCAAGATGGGAGTCCATTCAAACCTACGTGGGGGAATTTCAAGACATTTACTTGGGGTACTAATGACTTCAATTAAGATGGAATACATTACTTAAACCAAGCAAATGATCAGCTTCTGCATGTAGAAGTGTGAAGTGAGCTTTAATTAATTTACTAATTGCATTTCTCATCTTAACCGGTACCATTGATTTGGGTCTGTTAGTGGCTTGGTTCCTGCTCTCACTTACAAAGTATGGTATTCCTTATGGGGTGGGTGGGAGGAATGGGGTGGCTAGAACGTACCCTGGGCATTGGCAGACAATGCTGCTCTAATACTTGCTGAGATACCTAGGATTCCCTAGGGTCACTCCCATATGTCCTGTGTATAAAATGCAATCAAGCTACTTCAGAGTACCAAGATTGGCAAATTTTTATTACCACTCCCACCCCCCAGTATATGAACTCACTGCTTTGTTGATACATGTAAAGCCTGAGTAGGAGGTTATCTCTACCAGGAAATATAGTGGGGGCCTAGGAGGACAGACGGAAGGTGAGTATGGTTTGATGGGGAGTGGGGTGAAAAGGAAGACTCATAGCATAAGAGGACACCATCCATGGAGGGCATGTCCATGTGGGGAGCAGTAGGGCAGGAGAGTTTGGTTTCATTACTGTTCACATGTATTTTTGTGTGCTCACTTCGAAACAAGGAGAAAGGAAGAAACTGGTGTTTCTAAGAATCCTTTATGTACAGAATGTCAAACCAAACAAATATAACCTATTTAGACAGAAGGTAGATTTTTTTCACCATTGTTATGAATAAATATTGGAATGTGCTAACGTGAGACACTGTAAAACGTCCATCTGTAGAGATTCTAAAAAACTAAATAGATACCTGTTTCCTTCTGGGCTTTTCATTCTGGAACAAACCCTTGAGGAAGGAGTGTCCAAGTTCATGAATCAGCCACCAGGGGTCACCAGAAGAATTTAAAGGGCTTTTGAGGCAAAACCCTAGTTTCTTGCTCACCAACAAAAGGTGCAGGTTTGTGGGACCTGTGTGCCCACACTCGTCTTTTGGTGGAGAAACTTCTCACTTAAATATTTACAACTCCTTTGTCCTTTCCTTTATATTTAGAATTTCTTTGTCCCTTCTTCATCATCAGTTCACACCACACGACTCATACCTATAGGTCATTAATAGAGATTTTATTTTCTTTTTAAATTAAATATATAAATGCTTATTAGTAGGAGATTACTCATCTTTCAGATCTTAGCTCAAATGTTAGCCTCTCAGCAGACACTTTCTTTAAGAGCTCAATATAATGGCTTTCCATTGCTCTCTCAGATCACCCAGTTATTTCATTACTTATTTATTACCTGTCTTCCCACCTCACCAGAGAAATAATCAGAGCTATCATTTAAACAGATGTGCCAGGCACAGCTGTAAGTACTGTGCATACATTAACTCTTTGAATCTGTACCACAACCATATAAGATCAACATTATTATTATTATTTTCAAGCAGAGGACACTGAGACACAGAGTAGTTAAGCAACTTGCCCAAGGGCACACAGCTGTAAAATAAAGTAGTTGGAGGGATCCCTGGGTGGCTCAGTGATTTAGCACCTGCCTTCGGCCCAGGGCATGATCCTGGAGTCCTGGGATCAAGCCCCACGTCGGGTTCCCTGCATGGAGCCTGCTTCTCCCTCTGCCTGTGTCTCTGCCTCTCTCTCTCTCTGGGTCTTTCATGAATAAATAAATAAAATCTTCAAAAAAAAAGTAGTTGGAATTCAAACCTTGGCAGTCTGGTGCCAAAATCCATGCTCTTAACCATTATGTATCCTACCTGTCTGTCCATGATCTGGTCTGCATCCTCAGCCTTGGAACAATGTCTGTCAATGCTGTATGTTAAATGCATTAATACATTGTGTTGAATTAAAAAATGCCATACTGTTTGGTTAAATGATCATATGTACTGTTATGAAAAGATTTTCATAACATGTTAAGTGAGTACAGCAAATATAGAATACTATGCATTCTGATCCTCTTTTCAGAAACAAAAATTATTTACACACAAAGGATATGTGACGTCTACAAAATATTTATATATGTGTGTGCTGGGGGGGCATAGAGAAAAATCTGGAAGATTAAACATCTTCATAATCATCTCTAGGGACCATGATTGGTAGGGTAAGGGGGATTAAAAAATACTTAAATGCATAAATATTTAAATATTAAATATATATTAAATATATACATATATTAAATATTTTTTTAAAATATTAGTTAAGAGTAAGTGCTTTCTTAATAACATAACAAGTTCTAAGGAAAATTTTTAAAACTTTTGACGAAAATAAATGTCCTTTTCCTCTTGTTCTGTACAGTCTTAAATTATAGTTTCAAAATAATAGATACTTTAAAAGTCCTGACCTTTGTAAATCTGTAAATGAATTAAAGCAATTGTTTCCTTTTTTTTTAAAATAAATGTGTTTTTTATTGGTGTTCAATTTGCCAACATATAGAATAACACCCAGTGCTCATCCCATCAAGTGCCCCCCTCAATGCCCGTCACCCAGTCACCCCACCCCCCACCCACCTCCCCTAAAGCAATTGTTTCTTACTTCATTTGTTCTTAAGTTTTGCAATGTGGTTCTGATCAGGATGTCTTCATTTACTTTTCTTCTTTCCTAAGTTGGTGTGGAGAGTGAGAGAGGGCTACATTCTCACAGTTGAGAGCTAAATAGATCACCCTATGAATTATCACACAATAGCTTTATGCCATTATGATTGATGTAATTATTATATGTGTGACATCAGGATGTCCTATCACATTACAAAAGTCTTCACGCTGTGATATAACTAACTCTTGGGATTTATTTATTTATTTATAAATATTTTATTTATTTATTCATGACAGACACACAGAGAGAGGCAGAGACACTGGCAGAGGGAGAAGCAGGCTCCCTGTGGGGAACCTGATGTGGGACTCATCTCAGGACCTCAGGGTCACACCCTGAGCCAAAGGCAGATGCTCAACCACTGAGCCACCCAGGTCTCCCTACTCTTAGGATTTTAGCATTGAATATGTAAACTTTTATTTTCCAGCATCTGACTTTTGCATTTCATCCCAGATAAGGGCAGTATTAATTCATAGGTTGGTTGGCATATCAAGGTAGAAAGATGTGTGCATGGAGTTTTCTTTAAACATGGGCTTCCTCGAGGGTTGTTGAGCTCATTCACCTCCTTCAGGAAAGTACATTTGAGGAGCAAGGTCAGCTGAGGTTGGAGGTGTGTATGCTGATCTCTTATTATTGAAGCATTCCAAGAATGCAGTGTCCTGTACTTCAAAGTTGCATAATAAATATGTTTGGCACCAATGTGTTTGACTTCACTTTGTAGTGTGGCCTCTCAGGGTCAGGCTATTTTTCTGAGAGCCCAGAGGTCCCATCATTGTGCCAGATCACAGGAAGGGACATGAAAAGCTAGAGGAGGGTAGGGCAGAGACCAGAGGGCCTGGGCACCAGAGTGGACAAACTTCCTTTGCCTGCACAGATTCTCAGCCCTGCCTTCACATCAGAACCACCTGGGGACTTTTAAAAAAGTCCATGCCTGCCTCACCCCAGACCATTTGGGTTGGAATCACTGGGATTTGGGCCTAGACTGCATTTTTTTTTTTTTTAATAAAGCTATCATAATGGGTGGCCATGGTTGAGAACCGCTGGCTTACATGTAGCACACTGTGGCTTCTAGAAGCGCCTCTGCACATTAGGAAGGAAGTGGGGGCTGGGTATCCACTGGAATGGGTGGACTCACAGTATGTCACATCCCCAGGGAGGCTGAGATGCATTGCTTCTCGACCTCTGATATGCTCCCCTGCTGCGTGAATACAAATGGAAGGTGGTCTTGCTGAGTGGTATTAAAGAGCAAATTAGAGGGCCTGAGGAAAGCTAAATATCCCTTATTCATACAAAACACCCTCAGTTGGGGCCAAGAGGGTTAGAGCAGAGCTGGTTCTATTTATTCGGTCCAGCAGAGTTTGCAATATCATTTCATGATACATTTTCTCATGCCTGGGAGGTGGGCATTATTACCATTTGATGAGGAACCTGCGCTGGAAGGATCTGAGGGCCAAGATCACACAGCTGTATTGTGGCCAAGTAGAACCAGAATCTGTGTGGCTACCAATGTCACGGCTCACCCTACGTCCCTACAGCAGTCTTAGAAAGCCATCTTTGATTTTAATAGTTCCTGCTTCAACTTGTAAGACGAGACCCTAGTTCTCTTGACTCCTTTATGGACATTTGGACTTCTGGCAAGAGGTTAGTGAGAAACCAACCAGGGAAGATATCAGCCAAAGGAGCAAGGAGAAACACCCAGCAACCCACTTTTCCTATTCTCTCATATAGGGATCATTTTCATTAAAACCATCTATAAACTCCTAGGGTCTCTTTAATATAGCAATAGCTGACATGAGCAGAACACGTACTCTATGCCACTCACTAGACTTTTTGAAGATTAATTTTAGTCCTTCTATCAACTATATGGCATAGATACTATTTTTTTTTATGTAAGTACTATTATTGATTCCCGTTTTACAGATGGGGAAACGGGGGTTCCGGGAGCTTAGGCAGCTTGCTTAAAGTCACACAGCTAGTGGATAGTAAAGCCCAGATTTGAATCCAATGTGGGGCAGGAGCTCACATACTTACCTGTTATACTGGGCTGACTCTTAAGAGTTACAGCCCTGCTCATCTGAGTTCTCAGCCTGACTCTGGGCCCCTACCTTTTCTGTTTCTTTAATTATAATAATTCTTTACACTTACTGTGCCTCTATCAGACATTAGGTGTTGTTCCAAGGGCTTTACAAGTTTTATTTAATTCCTTGATGCTGGAGAGTGGACCCCAAGGAAACCCACAGAGAGGCTCCTGTCCCTAGAGAGGCTCCTGTTCCTAGAGAGGCTCATGACCAGCTGACAGCTGTTCTTACCAGCGCCTTTCTTTCTGCAAGGTCCCCTTGTCCCCTTTCTGAAGCTGCTAAAAGACTATGTCAGACTTCTGATGACTGGAGAAGAGAAATCCCTGTCCCCCATCTGTCCTCACGGTTAGAACCCTCTGGTCAGCTCTTCGTCCGGGTTCCTGGTGGTGGTGCCTCAGATCACCTCCCCTTGGGTTAGTCTTGCCTCTGCCCATAGCCTTCTCACATCATCCACACAGACATAGCCAGGCCAATCAGACCTTTAAACGAAATCCTCATTGGTCTCTGTGTGACTGGGCTAAGCAAGGGGTTGCAGGATTTCATTCTGAGCTGAAGTAATAATGAGATCCTTGCTTGCTGAGCCCAGTTGACCGACCTCAAATGAGCCACAACCCCCAGTGAACACTCACTGTCACATCCAACTGTGAGCCTCCCCAGAGCCACTTTGAGCTCTTTCCAGATAGCTCTGGAGGATTCACTTAGGGCCAGATGTCCTGTCATTCACAGCTCTTACATCCAGCTCTTCTCTGTCATAAATATTTTCCTCCACCATTTTCTTCTGTCTGTGGCATCATTCCCTGGCTCCTCTCGTGGCTGGATCGTTCTAGAACTTAGGTCTTATTCAGCTCAGAATCTCAGAGTCCTTCCTATGATCACTTGGGTTTAAAGGAAGCACTATACTTTTCTGCGCTCACCCACTTTCTCTTTTTGTTTTAAGATTTTATTTCTTTATTTGAGAGAGAGACAGCACAAGCAGGGGGAAGAGCAGAGGCAGAGGGAGAAGCAGACTCCCCACTGAGCAGGGAGCCCAATGCTGGACTCCATCCCAGGACCCCAGGATCATGACCTGAGCTGAAGGGAGACACTTAAGCTACTGAGCCACCCAGGCACCCCCTCACCCACTCTCTTAACATCACTTTTATTTCCTTTACACACTCTGTAATCATTGGGTTTATTCCTTTACTTACTTACAGTCTGCATTTCCATGAAAATGTAAATTGGAAGAGTGGTTTGTTGATGTTGTTGCTGTTTCACTCACTGCCCTGCTTTGTAGCTACTTCCGGCATGGTGCCTGACACATATGAGGTGCTCAATAAATATGTAAAGAGATATGAAAGAAGTAAAGACCCCTCTGTCGTTGAGGTTGATGGTATTGATTCTACAGCCAGAAGCTCATTTTTTGTCATCCCACCCCTGCCAATGACCTTTTCTCATTTACCTCTTCCTTATCTCCCCAATCAATTCATCCTTGTTTAGGGTTTTGTTGCTATTGTTTGCATTGGCTAAACCACTCTGGGCCTGTGTGCTTCTTCTCAGTTTCCTTGTGGTGGATAAAGTTGCTGTTGTCCTTGTGAACACCCTCTTAGTGAATTAAATCAGAAAGGTAGTTTGGGCAAGCTGTCACCGAGGAGGGTGAATTCTTTGCTATGTGTCTTTGGGAATCTGTTGGTCAAACGCAAGTTTAAACAGCTAAAAAAAATATGACCGTGCCCTAGGCATAGTGCGCTGGGTTTGTAGGGGGCATACAGAGGCGAAGCTTCTATATTTAGTGGGTTTTTTGGCTATTGGCAGGGAAAGACTGAACTGAGCAAGATAGATACTAGCATTGTGAGGCAAATACTAATTTAAGATAAGAGACAACCAGCACTTTGCTTGTCATGGGGAGCGGTCACTGAGGTCTGGGAAGGCTTTATGAGATGTCATCAAGGCAGTAAAAGACACAGGATCAGGATAAGTTAGCTTGAGTGTGTTCTTTTGCTTAGTACTCTGTGTGGTCACTAGCTTCTCTGTCCCTTTAGGTAGACCCAGCAATTGCTCCTGTAGTTCTCTGGCTGCAAGGAGGGCCAGGAGGTTCATCCATGTTTGGACTCTTTGTGGAACATGGACCTTTTTTTGTCACAAGTAACATGACCTGTAAGTACTGCTTGGACTCTATCTTCCTATGGAGAAGTTTTCACCTGAACCTTGTATCTGCTCCGGAAAAAATTGAAAGTGTACATGAAACCACAAGGAATAGCTTAATAGTTTTCAATTAGAAAAACATAGCTGTCTGGCAATGTCGATCCAAGAAGGAGGAGCCACCATAGTGAGCATCTTGGCTGTGCTGCTTCCTCCCCTTGAAATTTGGGTGAAAGGTTCTAAGCTGTTTTCTTGCAGTCAGCTGCTGACTCAAGCAATCTGGGCTTAGGAAAACAGTTGGTATCTATTACCATTTGGGCGAGTCCTTTTGCATGAGACTAATGGGTGGAATCATATCCCTAATTATTCACACAAACTGAACACTTTATGGTTCAGTTGCATGCAGGATCAGATATCTTGGAAGCGAGATGCTATGGGTTGGGGGGTTGGGTCAGAGGAAGGAGAGGAGGAACCATACCTGGCTGTAACCTGGTTTCCCTCCATCTCATTTTCAGGGGATAAGGGAGATTGTTTACTTTCCCTGGGTCAGAACTTGGAGGGTGAACTATTCTGTGACTCAGGTATAAAAACACGTATGCCGGGCAGCCCCGGTGGCGCAGCAGTTTAGCACGGCCTGCAGCCCGGGGTATGATCCCGGAGACCCGGGATCGAGTCCCACATCGGGCTCCCTGCATGGAGCCTGCTTCTCCCTCTGCCTGTGTCTCTGCCTCTCTCTCTCTCTGAATTAAAAAATAAAAAAATAAAAGCATGTATGCCAATTCTGTTGGAGTTGATCTCTTTAGCATTGGCTAGGGGTAAAAGGATTCAGAAGGACCAGATAGTTAAGAATGGTTGATTGGATCAGACAGATGGGTTTATCCTATAGGTGGTTGATGAATATTTTCGTTGAACCAGGTGCACGGGGTCTTGTTTTCAAACTTCATTCTAGATGTAGAAACCCTCTGGGTCCAGGAAAAGTAAAGGAGAGGAGAGGAGAAGAAAAAGGTACTGGTGTCTGTTCTCCACTGTGAAAGTATGAAGCAACGTTAGAGGGATACCAGGAGTTCATTCATGTGATGGGGACAGGTGGGCTTGTTGGGCTCCTGAGCAGACCTAGGTCCTAGGTGGGATATTTCGTTAAAGACCCAGTCTCAAACCTCTTCTCTGTTTTACTAGTGCGTGCCAGAGACTTTCCTTGGACCACCACACTCTCCATGCTTTACGTTGATAATCCAGTGAGTATCTATCAAATGTCACTGTGGGCCTTTCTTGTCTTTTTTCTTTTTATAAAGTACTTTTAAGAAATAGGGGAGGAAGGGCAATAGAGACTTAGAGTCTTTTTGCTTTTTAAAATAGAATTCAAAACATAAATAAATAAAAATAAAATTCAATCTGTTCAAAAACACACTCGAGATTTAGCTTTTCTAACATGTATCATTAAATCCAAGTTTGGGAATTTTGCTTGCTACTTTGTCTCCTTCTCTCATTTTTAATCTTATGAAATGTCCTGTTCAGTGATTTACAGCATCTAGGGTAAGGGATTAGTTTCTTTCCACTGATGATATAATACCCTGTGTTATTATGTAGTATTAGAATTCCTAATCTTTTTAACAGAGTTCTAGGTTTAAAAAGTCAAAACCGGTCTCCTTCATTTATCACAGTGAGCCTCATCTAGGAACAAAAAGTGGAATTCTTTTTGGGATGTTCTTCTGAAATGGAGTCCAGTAAACAACAAAATAAAAGAGTAACTTTAGGATAAGCTTCTGTTGATCAGGAGTATCTTTAATCCCTAACTAATTTCTTTGATTTCTCTCACTTTCCGGATGGTTCAAAGAGGAAACATAAATAGGGATAAAAGGAGTTGAACATACTCATTCCTGCCTTTCCCACCAAGTTTTGTCAACCATCCTCTTTCCTAGTTTATAATTACATATTTATGTGCATGACCTGAATGAAATGTCCTTGTTCCCTTGTGTGTTTGGGGAAAACAAAAACAAAAGCAAAAATACTTAGGCCTGGTTGAGGTGCATCCCTTTCAGAAATTATTGACACAAACTAAATTGCTAGCTTCTTAATTTTATAGCTTATTTGTCTATGAATCTCTAGGCATAAGGAAATATTAGTTTAAAACTAATCTTTCTTTTCAAACCTACCTAACTGAAGGTGAAGGGGCTTAGTGGCCATATTCCTCACAAATGAAAAAGCAAAACACACACACACACACACACACACACACACACACACTTTTTCTCTCCAGCCTAGAGAGTTCCTTCTTGTCAGAACAGAGCAATACACTCTCCAGGTTTCAGAGAGGAGATAACTTTGGGTCTTCTGATACTGCTATGGGGGCCAGGAAAGGTGAATTCCTTCCCCTTAAATCAACATCTGACAGGGTCCCCACTCTGGAATCAAGAAAGCTCACTCCCTGACCTCAGGACAGAGCTTTGTGCTGATTTTTTTTTTTTTTTTTAAGAGAGAGAGAGAGAAAGAGCACAAGAGGGGTGATGAGAAGCAGAGGGAGAGGTAGAGAGAGAGCATCCCAAGCAGACTTGACCTTATTATCAGGTTCCTGAGCGAGGAACCTGATACTGGTCTCCATCTCACGACCCTGAGATCACAGCCGGAGCTGAAACCAAGAGTTGGATGCTCAGCCAATGAGCACCCAGGGACCCCTATGCTGATATTGTATTTGGGTTTGGAGGAGAGGAGAGGAAAAAGGTGAAATGCAGTATCCTTTTGTGAGGATGGCTAAATGTACGTGGGGTAGAGGAGAAATCTGAGGTCAGAGGCTTGGCCTTTGGAATAAGGTTGATTTCCTTCTGGTGTGGTAGCTCCCTGCCGGATCCAGGGCATGTGCTTCTCTGTGTTTACACCTGCTTATTTATTTCACCTTCAGGTGGGCACAGGCTTCAGTTTTACCACCAGCCCCCAGGGATATGCAGTCAACGAGGATGATGTGGCACGGAATTTATACAGGTAAAAGGACCAGGCTTCCTCTTGGCTTTCTTCAGACCAAATGTTTTTCTGTTTCAATAGGGAGATTCATCCAATAGTATAACTATTACTGATAGGCCCTCGTGATTTCATTCTTAAAGACATTTTAAGAACACTTCTTCTTCTTCTTCTTTTTTTTTTTTTTTTTTTTTTTAAGCATTTTAAGAACACTTCTAAGGCAGCCCCAGTGGCTCAGTGGTTTAGCACCGTCTTTGGCCCAGGGTGTGATCCTGGAGTCCCAGGATCGAGTCCCACATCGGGCTCCCTGCATGGAGCCTGCTTCTCTCTCTGCCTGTGTCTCTGCCTCTCTCTCTTTCTCTCTGGGTCTCTCATGAATAAATTAATAAAATTTTTTTAAAAAAGAATACTTCTACATGAGGAGTTCACATCCACATACATGCGTGTGCACATTTGGTTTATTTTCCCCTTTGTTTTCTTATCACTGAAAATTGTGAAACTGGGCAGCAGGGAAAATGACAAGGAAGGCCGGAATCCTAAGGCATGATTGTAATCTTATAAAAATAGCCTTTAAGAAACAATAGAAACAGAGCAGAATAATTCCACCAAAGATGATTTTCAAACTTTTCAGCCAGATGCCTGAGAGGATTTTGCTTTCTTTCCAGCATTGCATTTTAACTTTGCATTTGCTTGGAAACATCTTCTTAGATGCTTGCTTGTTTCTTTTCTTTCTCCCCTTTCTTTCCATTCATGATTCCCATGCTCAGATTGTTACTAGTCTCTTATTTTTTATTTCGTCTCACAAAGTTAATCTTTTACTAAAAAGAAGAAAAAAATGGAAGGAAAATGTAAAGTTGTAAGCCTGGTCAAACAGTGTACATATAATTTTTTTTCCTTACTCATATTTGTTATAGCTATTTTTAGTACTTTTTTTTTTTTTTTTTTTAAGTAAGTGACCGTTCTTATTTGGTCACATTTTTTCCAGTCTGTAAATTATTACTAGAGATCAAGCCCTGAATTCTTTGAGGTCATTCGGGCCCCACATTATGCATCATAATAATTTTCTCAAAGAATCCTAGTGGCTTGAAAGAGTTAACCAGTTTCCCTATTGCCGGGTTGCAGCAAACACTCCTTCTGCATGGTGAGCAAACCCAACCCATCCCTAAAGTGAAAGTAAATCTAATAGAAGTCAGAGTGTTTTGATCTCTGACAGAAGTTTTCCGTTTTATTTTTCTTTCTCCCTAAGGCAGATGGCTGGGGGAACAGAGGAAAGAGGAGCTTCCGGCCTTTCTTCCAGAGATATTTCTCTCTCTCTTCTTTGCTGACCCAGAAAACAATATGGCTGCTGTTTTCTGCACTTTATTTGTTCTGTGTCCCATTATTTTAACACTTCCATTCAGTTTACCAGGGGGATAGCTAAGACCCCACACTTGTGCTTCCAGGTTCAGTGAGTCCTGGGGAGCATATTAGCCAGATTTCCACAGGAATCCCCCTTCTCCAGCCCAAGCTCAGGCACCTCTTCTTCCCCTATAGAGATATAATTGTGATGGCTGTCCTTACAAGTTTACTCAAGCACCGTGAGCGGTGACTGTGTGTTCTCATTTTACAGATAGAAAACCTACCTCTCCCCCTATGCCTCTCTACCCCCTCTGACCGTCTTTTGGTTTAAATCTAAACAAGCTCAGTTGTTTAACTAGCAAACACCCAGAGGGCGGAGGTTCTGTCGTGGAGAAATGCATCAGTGCCCTCTAAGCCAGAGCATGCAACCCTGCCATTCCTTTTCTGTCACTCGTTCCCCTCCCCCAAAGATGGTCCCAACTTCCCATTGACCTTCCATGTGGATATTTACTGCTGACATGTGGTACATCTCCTCTTGCATGACATGTAAAGAGAACCTATTTCAAAGCATCCATTGTTTATAGCTGTTTTAGTTCTTTTTGCTTCAGGCTCTTAGAACTGGAAAATAGCTAATCAAGGGTAGTGCAGAAAACTGATTTCAGCTGTTTCCTTTATAGTTTACACTATTTGTTTCCCTTTGTGACTACATTCTTCTCTCCAGCTCTCCAGATGGGTGTTTGGAATAAGAAGGTCACTTTGAAACCTATAAATGGGTTACTACAGGTTTAAAGAGTGGACCTTCTTTTTCTCTCCCTAGCTTTTTTCTTCTTTTTTATTTTCTTTCCATTTTCTTTTCTTCCCCCCACCCCCCTGAAAATCCTATTCCTTTTGACTAGTAAAAGTCCATGGCTGTAAGGAGTAGACTCTTAACGAGGCATTTGACATTCACAACGTAGGCTGCTTTTCTTTGTGTTTGGAAGTAAAACTTTTTTTCTTTTTTTTCAACATTTTTATTTATTTATTAGAAACAGAGAGAGAGAGAGAGGCAGAGACACAGGCAGAGGGAGAAGCAGGCTCCATGCAGGGAGCCTGACGTGGGACTCAATCCCGGGTCTCCAGGATCACGCCCTGGTCTGAAGGCAGTGCTAAACCGCTAAGCCATTGGGGCTGCCCTTTTTTTGTTGTTTTTACTAACAACATATTTAAATATTCAATTTTGGGGGTATTTGGAACATGCTATTGAGCCTTAATGCCCCTCTGGTTTAAGTAATAAAAATAAATAAATGTACTAAAAAATAATACATTTATTAACTGATTTAGAATATGCTATCTAGTGCCATTCTCCTTCTGCCACTATTTATCAATTGCCTGCTATATGCCAGACACTGTTTCTGGTGCAGGTGATAGATCAGTCAAGGAGCCCTGAAGTCCTTGCTCTGGTGCTTACCGTCTAGTAGCCAGTCTGGTAGCATGCCTCAAGTTAGTTTGTTAGCAGCAGACGGAAATGATAGTATTATTCTATTCCACCTGTTAGTTGGTATAGGAAATAATATCAATTGCTAAACAAAACTTCATAACAATGACCATGAAATAGGTTTCATATATTAAATGAGAACACTGTGTGATTGGCATGGACAGAGCAGATCCTGGCCTGGCCTTCCTGGGTGTGGAATGAATGGGGAGGATGGCTGCCCATAGGCCTTATTTTAGCCTGGATTCTTTTGAACATCTTGTATTTATCATTCCTGTGACCCCATTCGAACTCACCAGATTCTCTGGTGCATTATCATTTCCATCTACCCTCTGTGCCCTGAACTCACCAACTTTCCTTTTTGCAAAATTTATCTGAGCAATAATTTCTTCCTTGTCATTGTCCTTCGCAAGCTCCGATTCTTCCTGATGTCCTTTAATGCAACTTTCTGCCACCAGGTGGCCTTTAACTAAAATTCTAGTTATTAGATAAGGCCCTTAGCACAATGCTAGCAAGGTTGCCAAATGGAATCATCTGGCAGAAGCATGCTTCCTGGGACATCTAGCTCTTGTGCTTGGATAAATGCGTGGAGTGTTGGGCAGCCCGGGTGGCTCAGCGGTTTAGCACCACCTTCAGCCCAGGGCCTGATCCTGGAGACCTGGGATCAAGTCCTGAATCAGGCTCCCTGCATGGAGCCTGCTTCTCCCTCTGCCTGAGTCTCTGCCTCTCTCTCTCTCTCTCTCTTTTCTCTCTCATTAATAAATAAAATCTTTTTCAAAAAAATGTATGGAGTGCATTCACAAGGACGTGTGTGTGTGTGTGTGTGTGTGTAAGTGTGTGTGTATTATGTATTACATATGTTTGCAGCTCTGCTTCTAAAATTTGAAACTTTATGTAGGTATGATTCTAGATTATATTTTTAAGCAAACTCTTGCCATGGAATAAGAATCATACACAGTGGACTAAAGCATGGGTGGCCTATGTGTATCTAACTTTTACTAAATTTATTTTTTTCATTCTTCACTCTCATTTAAGAAAGACCTACCAAGGGATCCCTGGGTGGCGCAGCAGTTTGGCGCCTGCCTTTGGCCCAGGGCGCGATCCTGGAGACCCGGATCGAGTCCCACGTCGGGCTCCCGGTGCATGGAGCCTGCTTCTCCCTCTGCCTATGTCTCTGCCTCTCTCTCTCTCTCTCTCTGTGTGACTATCATAAAAAAAAAAAAAAAAGACCTACCAAGAGCTTGCTATGATTAGCTGAATGTTTGTTCTGATGTTCTTGTGAAATTAAAACTATAACTTCCTCCAGTGGGGCCTTGACTTGGAAACTTCAGCGAGAAAATCCTGACATTTTCAAGCTAGAAGCCACCTGAGAGGTTAGCTCCTTGGACTAAGATTGCCAGATGAAATACAGAATACAGTTAAATATTAATTTCAGATAAATAAGGAATACTTTTTTTACTCTAAGTATGTCCCATGTAGTATTTGGGTCATAGTTACACTAAACCATTATTTGTTGTTTATCTGAAGTTTGAGTTTAATTGGACGTCTTGTATTTTTTTTACTTGCTAAATCTGGCAACCCTGACAACTTTACCAGATTCTCTAAGGAAATAAGCTTTAAGCTAAAGCAGAAGGCTTAATTGAGATTTACTATATTAAATTGTCTATTGCTAGTCCAACTAGCAGGAAGAGAGACAGAGTAGTAGTTTTTAGCCTGAAGGCTGGAGAGGGAAGAGTGGAAAATAAACTCCTATTTTTATCTCTATGCTAAAGCCAGCTTATTGCTAGCACAAACATGGAAGCTATATAGTGCGGCCTCCCAGATTTAGTTGCTACAAAGACTTTAGTTACTATAAATAATAAATACAGAAATAACCAGAACTCTACAGTGGTCCTTAATGGTGGATTTTTATGGAGCCTTTGAAAACTAAGTACAGCCAGAATTGCAGTGGTTGTAATGTCCCAGTTTTGCTCCCTGTAACCCTTGAACTTTCTCCTCCTCCTGGTTTTGCAGGGCCTCCTTGCCTTTCATCTTCGCTGGATAGTTCATGGCTTTTAGTCCCTCGGCAGGAAGCTGGAACAAAAGCGCTGCTTCGTTTCTCAGACAATGCAATCTGGGCCAGCACGCTCATAGAGCCTCTGAGTTTCACAAGTTTTGTTTCCTTTTTGAAAGATTTTGGTCAAATAGAGAATCATTCCATGATCTACCCTTTTCTTGCTTATTATGAAATACTTCCTTGAGTCCGCTGAAATCTATTTCAGCAGAACTCATTCAAGTGTCTATTGGCATTCTTTAGTGTGATTTGTTTTTGAGCCTAGATGCCACTGTACAGTTACTTCCATATCTGGTCATTCGATGGTTTTCTTGTAGACTATGGCCACTTTACAGCTTTTTTGTTCTTTGGTTATTAAAATGCTGAAATTTAGGGAACCCCATTGGAAATGTTCAGGCTTCCCCACAGGAAGAGGTTGGTAAGCCAGTAAGGTTCTCATTACTTCACCACAAACCCAGGCTAATGGGGTCATAAGGTTTGGGGAACTTCCTCCAAGAATTACTATAAGAGTAGGTGAAAGGTTGTATCACTTTGCTCAAGGGTCTCCTCAACAGCTAGATGGTCCATGTTGGAAACCCAGAGATTTGGAAATCTGCCCAGGGTGTTGACTCAACTTATTAATCTCATAAAGTATGCCCACAATTATTTTCTGACCATCCCCAGTGTGGAATGTTACATACGTAACACTTTGAATATAATGCCTGTAGGAGCTCACAGCCTAATAGCATCTTACTTCAAATGTCAAACCTATATGTCAAACCTATAGATTTGGTAGCAGAGTGGGAGCATTAAGCTCTTCTGATGCCATTTGATTTTTTTATTGTTGTTCTTTTTGCAGTGCATTAGTTCAATTTTTCCTGCTGTTTCCTGAATATAAAGACAATGACTTTTATGCCACTGGGGAGGTAAGTTGAAGTTATGTATTCTCGTGTGCTTCCAACATCTTCAGGACTGAAAAACGTCATGACATGGTGATTCATTCATTCGGTCTGTAGAATATCCCATTTTCTGAATTTGTCTGATTCTTTCCTCAATGCTTAGATTCAGTGAAAACATTTGTATCCCATCAAGAGGCACATAATATCTGTTGACCTCATTATTGGCAATGCTAAACTTGGTCACTTGGTCCAGGTGCTAACTGCCAGGTCTCACCATTGGAAAGGTACTCCTTTCCTTTTGAAATTAATAAATAATGTGAGACCAAGTGAAAATCTGTTCCCCCCAAATCTGTCACCCAATAGTTTTAGCACTCATTGATGATTCCTGTCTGAATCAGTTATTCTGCTGGAGTCTTTAAAAATGGTGATTTTGGGGGGAATCTGTCTTCCTATAGAAATCACCTGGTATTCTTCTATAGAGAAAAATCTTTCCCTCCTCTTCTCTATTATTTACTTTTAAAAATATCACTGTGGACTCATAGTTTGTCATTTCTGTTTGATATGTTAAATTTTTTTGCCATTATTATTTTTAATATTCATATTTTCCATACTAGGTGGGGGAGCCTTTTCAAACTGGGCTTTGTGTCTTTTTGACAAGGCTCAATTAGTCTTTGAGCATTTCATTGCTTTTTGGCACAAATCTATGCTCTAGGATTGTCCTTTGGTCTCCCTGCCCTAACCCTGGAATCAGTCATTTCTTCAAGGAACCCTGGCTCCTTTTAATGGGAGATGGTATTTAAAACCAAGATCTGAGCACTAAGTATGCTCATTGCTATTGGGATGCCATTTCTTTTAGACTTTCTCTGTAGGCAGAACTGAGGAACAGAATGACTCCAAACTGCTACCCATAAATCTAATTCAACATCACAAGTTTCTTTTTTCCTTTCCCCATTCTGTGTTTGTATACCCCTTCTCCCACATTATGGACTGTGTTTCCCAACAGCATCAGTGTATTTACCTCTTGGCTGAATCCTACAATATATGCAAAATGATTTTAAATTACTACATCAGTACCATTACCAGCAAGGAAACCTCCAACTTACTTTCAATATTTTTTTACTGTAATTACTTATATCCTTAGACTATATTTCATTACAGGTTTAAAAGTACCATCTTTAAAAGTTTTAAGAATTCTATTTTTTTTCCTAGGGCGACTATGTTATAATTTATTATGCAGTTAGGTTCACTTGCATAGGTTGACTTCAATTTTAGTGTTTGCTTTTTTCATCCATTTAAATTTAAGGTTATTTTAAAAATGTATAGCAGCCAATATTTTGAGAACACAAGAATCCCTAGGTGCTAGTTATACAACCATGAACAAAACAGGGCAATTTCTTACATTCCTACATTGTACAGGTAAAGGCAATGATAAATGAAGAAATAAAAATGCACTATACATCAAGCATGAAAACAGATAAAGCAGATGAGGGTTGCAGAGTGGTGGGGGTGCTATTCTGCATAAGACTGTCAGAGAAAGGCTCTTTGATAAGGGGGCAATCAGAGAGAACACTGAGTGTAGTACATGTAGTTTAGTGAGTGAGTTAGTGGAGCTATAGCTACAGTTATCTTGGAGAAGAGCTTTCCTGGAAGGAGGAATAGCAAATGCAAAGACTCTGAGTTGGAGACAGACTTGGTGTGCTCAAGGGAAAGCATGGAGCCACTGTAGAAAGATCTGAAATGAGAGAGGCAGGCAGATCATGTAGATGATCTATATCTAATATAGAATAAAGTCCAAAATAATGGGAAATCGTTGAAGGATGCAGTATTCACTGAAACAGTAGTTAGAATCAAATTCAATTCAACACACGCATTTTGAGTGACTGCTATGTCTGAGGCATTGGACAAGTATTGGAAATTCAACAGTTGATAAGACTGACTCTACCCTGAATCTGAACATCTGGCAATAAGTATAATACTGAATGAAAAATACAATTAGAGAAATAGTTATAAAGACAAATAACACGAGGACAGTGCAAATAGCTATGGGAGCTTCAGGAAATGCCAAGCAGGAGAGGTGACAATTAAACTGGATTTTGAAAGATGAGGAGGAATGTGTTTAGTCAAGGCTCTTAAATTTATAAGTAACAGAAACTCTGTTCAAATGGCTTAAGTAAAACAGGAGAGGAGTTGATTCATGTTGGGTCATGGCCCAAACATTTTCATCAGGAATTTGTCTCTTATTCTTTCTTGATCTATTCACTAGGCTTTGCATTTTACTGGTTTCATTCCAAGCTGTGTTTTTTTCAGTGGTGCCCTTGTCCCTCTACTCCACTCCAGAGCTCTAGGTATAGCCTATCAGCTCAACTTTTCTTTCCCAATAATTCTACCCATTTTGCTGAATCTCATGTGATCCATTTGGATCCCATGCCTATTCTAGAACTAGCAACTAGGGTCAATGGGATGGACATATAGCCTGGCCATAATAGCACCGGAGAACCACCGCAGTGCTCTGGGAGGGGTAGGATCATAGGGGAACCCTCACCTTTTGAATCACAAGGCCTGAGAGTGGGAGATGAGTGAAGATGAGGGAAGATCCCAGTGATGATATCAGAGGAAGGGCTGGAAGGATGCTGAGCAAGCCCAAACCACAAATGTCTACTGTAAGAGAGTCAAGGTGAAAAAATAGTCTCAGTTTTTCCAAGGAAATGACAAGTAAATGGAACTAGGACTTTCTTTCTCTTCCACCTGCTTTCTTCTCTTTCTATTTGGCAGACTGTTCTGTTTGGCATATTACCCTTACGTGTTTTTAAAGCCAATTATTTGGTCAAGATTGTTTAGGACCTCTATCAATAATTCCTTGCTGTTCCTTCTCTTCTAACTCATTTCAGAGGCAGGCTGCACAAAACGACAGAAAGTGGCATTCCTGTCATTTTGGAAAGAACCCTGGAAAATACCCAGTGTCTACCTCTAACATAAGAGTGATCCGCTTACTGTGTAATTCCTGCCTTGCAAATAATGTGGCGATGTTGTTAACCGTGATGTTGGACTTTCAGCAAAGCTGCCAAATTCTGGATGAAAAATGTGTCTATTTCATGTCTGCCAGTGGTTTCACGCATGTAATTTTTGAATGTGTGTAGGAAAGGACAATTTTCTTTTTAAGTCCTTTGCTGCCAGGATGAATACTTTTAAGGAAACCTATGCCTTCCAAGTGATGAAGGAAGATGTGAATGAGGGCGGGCAAGACCTGGGATAGAGATGCAGTTGCCAGGCAGCATCATTTTCATATGAACTACTCGGGATACACTAAATCTAGGGTCCCATTTCTTTCTAGAAGGAAGAGCACTAAATAATAATACTGTGATGGTTCATTTTATTAGAATGCTATGTTCCTCCATTCCAGTTTGTTCCATCTGGTCTCTTGTTTTAAGGCTAGGAGGCAGAATGGAAAAGTGGAAGGAGCTCTGGATTAATAATTGGAGACCTGAGATTCATTGCTGGCTTTGCCTCTCTGGATGGTTCCAAGCAAGTTCCTTAACCTCTCTTGGCCTCTGCTTTTCATCTTATAGTCAGAGGGTGTGGTTTTTAGATTAGATCACTTCCAGGGATATTTTGCTTTGCTAGGTGTTCAACTATAGTTGCCTAGATGTATTCATAAAGTATCTGTATATGATTTCAATTTTAATGTAGTTCTCACCCTCTTTCTCTCTCTCTCAAAAAAAAAAAAAAAGTTATGATAGACTTTTCCCAAAATGGAAAAAGGGAAATCCTTTCTCTTCAGAACTCCATTTCCACATACCCTTAAGGAGGGTTGTTTAGGAGGCTAAACAAATAATGCCGCTAATATAATAGAACAGTCCTTGAAAAATAAATGGTAAACTCAGAAATGGTTTTCTGATTTTCAGTGCAAATGTACTGGACCTGAATATCCTTCCCATTTGTATACTATGAATGAGGGTTAGCCTGATGCTCGAAGGGTTTGGAGCAGCTGTTCAGCACCCTGATTCTGGTGCAAGGGAGTCTGGAAATAATAACAATACCTACTACATATGATTGTTTTGAGCATTTAATTAGATAATCCTCCTCAAATATTTAACGGAGTGATGGCTGTGGTGAGTACCCAACACATGATGACTATTATTACCATTCATGGTGAAAAGCTGGATTAATATATTATGGTTCCAAAGCATATGGCCTAATGCATGTAGACAGGGGCTGAGATATTTAAAAAGTTCTCACTTATTTTGGGGATGTAGCATTGTCTCTCCTATTATTTTGAAATCATCTTTTTTTTTTAAGATTTTATTTATTTATTTGAGAGGAAGAGAGAGAGCACATAAGGGGGAAGGGTCAGAGGCAAAGGGAGAAGCAGACTCCCCGCTAATCAGGGAGCCCAATTCTGGGGCTTGATTCTAGGACGCCGGGACTATGACCTGAGCCTAAGACAGATGCTTAACCAACTGAGCCACCCAGGCCCCCCCTGAAATCTTCAAAAGAAATTGTTTGCTTTGTCTAAAACATTGTGACGGAGTTTAGAAATTGATATTTGAAGTTCTGGATAGTAGCAAAATGTCTCCAGCCGGACCCAGGCTCCTTGCCCCTGGCAAGCCCACGACATTTGAATGACGTCAGTATATGTCCACTTTTCAGTTTGACCTAAGAAAGCACTACTAGGTTTTGAGTGTTGCCTAGGCGTTTGAAAAACCTGAAGTCATTAAGATAAAACCTAACATCAAAAAACTGGAAGCCAGGTAATTTGTGCAGAAGGAATACACAGAAAACTTGGGGGGTGGTTTGGTTAGAGTATAATTAGGGGAGGCTGTGCATAAGGTAGATTTTTCTGGTTTTCAGAAATTGATTGTAATTTTTTTGATGTGCAAGTTCAATTTTTAGTAGCAAATGTGTATGTAGAGGATCTTATTAAAATTGAGACTTATTTGAAAAAAACTTGAAATTCGCAGGCAGTGCGATGCAGAGGGAAGAGCTGCCTGTCTCCTTCCCTTCTCCCCATTTCTGCCCAGAACACCAACTGGAATTAATTTTCTCTAAAGAGAGACAAATGTGTCTGTAAATCACCCTCCTCAAGGCATGAAAAAAATGTACTTCAAAAAGAGAAACAAGCTGCATTTAATTCACATAATTAACTTTCTTTATAAGTGTTATCCTTTCTGAGCCAGTAACTATTAGTGAGATTGCTCTTGTTCTTGAGGTACAGACACACTTTAGAATCCTCTCAAGTGTCCATGGGCCCAGCTAGAAGTTAAAGCAAAACAGCCCTCACTGGAAGGCAGAGAGGGAGGTGGCGGCAGGAAGGGGGACTGCCCATTGTTCTCTGAGCATGTGGCTCTGTGCCCACTCCTAGGAAACATTCTGCACCTATGGGTGGTTGAGGCAACAAACGCGGAGCCCATCCAAAATGCCAGAACATGTGGCTAAAACTGGGCATCTCTTCTTGATCAGCAGGAAGGGGCCTACTCTCCTCAGAAGCAGTTTGGCAACCATGGTTAATTTGAGGGCCAAATAGAGGCAAAACTTTGATGCTATTTAAAAATCAGTGAGCTTAATAGGATATTTTATCTTCATCTGCATGAGTGAAGTCCTGCTGGGATCATGGAGTTCGACAACCTTTGTTGTAATCATCGTGGTCCACTGGGTTCAGGTTGCAGGTTCCCGGTAGGTGAGAGCCGTGTTTGTGTGATTTGTTTCATACGGTCCTGAGAACAGCATTCATTGAATGTTACAGAGCAGCACTGTGCCAGGTTGTTGCTAGATAAGATAAAAATACTGATGATATTTCTCTCCAGTATCTTTTCATCTCCCTCCCATAGCTCTTCTCTCCCTGCCGCTGTGTCCCAGACCCTGGGGACCATCTTTTCTACTCGCTTATTTTCCAGGGCTGCCAGGTACCCTGCCCCCCACCCTCAGCCTTCCATTCTTTCCTTCGCTGTATTGTGCTCAGGTCCTGTTTCTCCATGCTCCATCTCCATCATGATTGTTCTGTTTCTCTTCCCCTTTCTGACTTATCAGCACACTGTCCATTAGAAAAGATCTGATACATTAAACGTACTCCCAACATGCTTGTGTATGAATAGAGGACAGAGCCTGATTTATAGAAAGATAGCTGTAATGGAGGCATTTCCAGCACTGATGTACAAGCAGCAGTGAGAGAGGAGAACTGTCTTGCAGGCCTATACCATTATCCTTTTAGCCCTGGCTTGAATTTGGTAGCCAGAAAGGACCTTCAAGAATCTTATCATTCACCTGTTCTATTTGTAGCTCGTCTTTGAGAATATTGGAAGTGGACTGTATGGCAGGCATGGTGCTAAGCCCTGTTTCATGTATGTCGTCGCTGCCTTCTGAAGTTTGCACTGTTATTATCATCCCCATTCTACAGCTGAGATGACTGAGGCTTAAAGAGGTTAGGTCGGCCTTACCAAGGTCACTCAGCCAGGATTTGGACTAAAGCAGCCAGATTCCAGGGCCTAACGACTACAGACAAGAAGCTAAGGATTGGAACCCTGCTTATGTAGGTGCTATCTGCAGCCTGGGTGCTCTGTCCGCAAAACTTCCATCTCCAAGATCTGCAGTCTCCCAGAGAGCAGGTGCCCTGTCTATAGAAGGGCGTCAACACCTCTTCCATATTTTCTGGAGAATCTCTAAGCTTTATCAACCTTATTCAAACAGGAAAGAAGTTCCCTGTCTTTTTGGATATTTCTGTCTTTTGGGCAAAGACTGAGTTTTAATCATAAAGACTAAGCTTTGATCATATAAAGTTTTATGGAGTAAATGGAAGTTTCAAGTGATAAAAAAGCTTGAAGTCCACAGAATGCAGTTATGTTTCATAGCTTGGAACTTGCTGAATTTTATTAGATGACATTCAAGCTGCTTTAGCTCTTGAGCTCATGACAAATGTCTACTTTCAGTTACGTTCATCTGACCTGCCAGTATTTCCTTTTAGAATTGAAAATGAATTTGTGACTTAGAACTGGAAGCTTGTCCCTTTTGACCGCCTTCCCCCAATTCGCCTTCCTCCTAACCCTCTGCTTCTGGTAACCACAAGTCTGACCTCTTTTTGTTTGTTTCTGTGTGTGTGGGTTTTTTTAGATTCCACATGTAAGTAAGATCATAACACTGTTTGTCCTTCTCTGTCTGACTTATTTCACTTAGCATAGTGCCTCTGAGGTCCACCCATGTCACAAATGGTAGGATTTCCCCAGTTTTTATGACTGGATGATATTCCATCGCACGTATATCACAACGTCTTTAATGTATTCATCCATCGATGAACACAAGGTTATTTCCATGTCTTGGCTGTTGTAAATAATACTGCCATAAAAATGGGGACTGGGGAGCAGCTATCCTTTCAAGTTAGTGTTTTCATTTCTTTTGGATATATTTCCAGAAGTAAAATTGCTGGAATAAGTGTTGGTTCTATTTTTAATTTTTTGAGGCTCCTCCATACTGTTTTCCATACTGGCTGTACTGGATTTTTTTTTTTAAAGAAGCATCTTCTCAATACAAAGTAATATAATATAATATAATATATTTGGGGGATCCCTTGGTGGCGCAGTGGTTTGGCGCCTGCCTTTGGCCCAGGGCGCGATCCTGGAGACCCAGGATCGAATCCCACGTCGGGCTCCCGGTGCATGGAGCCTGCTTCTCCCTCTGCCTATGTCTCTGCCTCTCTCTCTGTGTGTGTGACTATCATAAATAAATAAAAGTTTAAAAAAAATTTTAAAAAAAATTAAAAAAATATATATTTGGAAGGCAGCATGTACCTTTGGATAAATATGTGACTAATAGATATAGATCAAAATGTTTTTCTTACATGTCTATTCCTAGAGATTCTGCATTTCTTTTAAGCTCTTTTTCAAGAAAAATAGATGTTTAGATAAAGTCATACTCTTGTTAGAAGCTTTTTTTTTTTTTTTAATTGCAGGAGTGTGGACTAGAAATTAGATGACACACGGTCTAAAAATGTCTAGGAAGTTGTAGAGATTACCACAATACTGAAGTTCCAGCTTTCTCCATTCATTAATTTTTGGAACTGGCCATTTTAAAGACAATGCCTCTTCTCTCGGAGAAAATAATGGTGCTGAGTGAAGTAAGAGTCTATCCTGAGGCTAGATGAAGTCAAGGTCGCTCTAACTCAGTCCTGTTCTCCTGACTGCAGTGTCACCTATTATTCCATTGCACTTAGGCTTTTCACCATTTTGTTTTTTCAGTGTGTGCATGAAACTTTTTTCAAAACATATCCCCTTATTCTCTTATCGCCCCCATAAATGGGGGTGGCTCCACCAACATTCTGTGGTTGGGGAGCGCAAGAGGACACCACACTGATATGACTCTTTCCAGAAGGGCGGCTCACTTCGTTTCCTTCTGGGAACATGAAGGAGTTCCTACCAGCCCCTAAGTGAATTCTTCAAAGAGACATTCCTTCCAGCTGGAGTGGCTGGGGGTCGGGGGGTAGAGCAGAGCAAAGGACGAAGTCCTCACCATACCCTTCCTAAGGCTGTCACGTCATCTCTTCCATTTCCAGGCAAAACTTGGGAACGAGGGCCTGTGGACAGTGACACTCTGTGTCTGGGTTCAGGTGTGTCTTATTTCAGAGGCTATTGCTCATTATTATCAATAGAGATTCTGCATGTTTTACCAATAAATGTATACCTAGAAGCGAGGGAGAGAATGAATATAGCTGCATCCCTTTTTTAAAACTAAACTTTAGTGGGAAATGTAGACAAGAAATGTAGTTTAAACAATAGTAACAGCTAACATATGTGACATTTCTGCAAGAAAACGTTGTTTCCATTAGAGTATTATTCTCTGACACGATTTTTTTTCTTCTAGGGGAGCTGATTGAAACTTGATTTTAGATATGAAAAGGCTTTTCCTCCTTTAAAAGTAACCGGGTGGCAGGGGTACAGTAAGTCTGCTGTGAGTGTTGCAGAAACATGTAAGAGGGGAGGGCTTCAGACAGAATACACAATTACAAGTTTCTTTAAGTCCGAGTTCATTGTGGTTTTACACATCTGGATAATTAACCAAGCATTACATTCTCTCTAGACTATTTTTACAAGTGCAATCTGCTCCTAACGTGATTTCCATTAGACTGTTCCAAACATCATTTAAGAACTTAGAGAGATCGCAGACAGAGATTCAGAACCCACTGTTCAGCTGTGATGGGGAGACCTCTTCCTCTCGTGGGAGAAATAAAAGATTGCAAGCTGAATTCTGAGATCCGTGTGATGTAAGAGAAAAACTGGAGGTTTATTGCTTCTTCAAGCCCCAGCAAATACAAGCATACACAAACACACCCTAATATCTCTGGTCCTTCTTGTCAGAGGTGAGCTCAAAGTGTGGTCACTGTGAGGAGAACGAGCCATACAACAGTGCTGGAAATTGGAGCTGGAAGCTGCTCTAAGTACTAGAAAGGAATGATAAGGGCAGACGAAAATCTTGATGTGTCGATTGCTAACCTAATTTGGACTACTGTATTAGATGAGTACGTTTGTCTGGTTGAGTTCCTCATTGGAGGGTCACTGCTGAATTTGAAAATACTACGTGTTCAAATAGTTTCTGGCCACGCTTTTCCTCTTTTATAATCGCTTTGATGCTGTTCCGAGCTTTTTGGAGATTAGGGTCTGATCCGATGGTAGAAGGTTAGTGTTAATTCACAGACTTCAGGGGCTGCATTGGCCAGCTGCTGCCCACATTGGTGAACACCAGCAAGACATCAGAGAGACCACAGGGCTGATAATTGCGGTGGTTGTTGCTCTCGTTACAGACGGAACTCAGAACAAAAGAAGCAAGAGTTCATAAAATTACAGGATTACAATCATAAGTCCTAAGGGGCCATATAGTTCATTTCTGATCCATCATACTACCACATCTCAAACTGCACTCCCCACCCCTGGCAAATAGAAGTTTCTGTTCTATTTAAAATATATCCAGAGAAGAGAAAGCTGGGCAAGTAAGACATTTGATTTATTGTCTGGTTGTCTTTTAAACTGCTTGTGGTGGTCAGAGAATCATTAAATTGAGAAATAAATGATTCAGGAAGATAAACTGGTCTGATCTTGCAAAAAAAAAAAGTCTCAACAAGGATAGCGAAAATAATTGAAATTTCATTATAATGTTTCAGTGTCTGTTTTCCATAAAATAATCCTATAATTGTCTACTGTGTGACAGCCTGAGCCACTCAACCAATGGAATGATTAATGAAAACAGCAGTGAAGGATTTGTCACACTGACACAGGGCAAGGAAGTGTGTGATAGTCATTAGAAAGCAAAAATGAGATAAGCATCATCGTTAGGTTAGCAGATGTGGACTGAACATTGAGGAATCTGTTTTGGACATGGTTATAGAACTACCCATTTCACCATCTTCTTTTCTTTAAATGGTCAGCTTGGCAAGCATGTAGTGGATGAACCCAAGGCGGAGCCCCAGTTGAAAGACCACAGACATAGTCTCCAGGACCTTTAATTAAAGTCTGATTTAATATGAGAAATGGAAGATGTGGAGGCAGCCAACCCTCAGTGGAATTCTAGCCAGGGACATGATTGGAATGCAGAGACCCTTGTTTTCATCATTTCAAGAATGGAAAGATAAGGTTAACTTTAAATGGGTTCAAATTAAAGTGAGAGAGGTAGCCTGTTCATAGTCGATGATCAGAAATTGAGTGGGTGTTCCTTTTTAATTTCCTGCCTGGATATATCCCAGATATGCATGATGGCTGCAAGGGGGAGGATGCCATAAAAATGTGGCTGTGTTAGCCTGAATTTGTCATCACCATCAATAGAGCAATTTAAAGTCCATGTCCCTCTGTCTCAGAAAGAGTCAAAGAGATGTTTTATTGTCTGATCTTATTATAACAAGACAACTTCAGTGATAACATCCAATAGAGGAAAATGTTTAGCAGTGATGTCAGATGAGTCATTCATTTATCAAATATGTTTTTAGTTCCTACTATGTGCTGGGCAAGGTACACAGTGTGAGAATAATAATGCATAAAACTTTGGCCTACCACATAGAGGTCAAGTTTTCATAATATTTTTTTCAAAAGACATGATTAATTTTACAAGCACAAGTTCTGTGTTTTTGTGTCTTCTCAAATATCTATCACAATGCCTTTGACAGAAGAGTTGTCTAAAGAACCATCACTGAATGAAGACTATATAATACATCTTTACCAGTAAAATGATTATTCAAGGAAATTTGTTTTTTGTTCATCTTACAGAAATTATATTTGATAAATGTTCACTTATTATTCCTAATAAGAGAATATAGCACTGTTATGCAACAAATCAAATTTCAAGCATGTAAACACATCTTTATATTATCACAAGGAAGCTAAAATGTGCTCACGGTTATGAATGGATACATTGTTTTCAGTCAATACTTTGCCTAAATAATTGCTGTTGCACAAGAGAGCTGCATCAGTGAGATTTTGTATAAATTATGCAAATTACATTATTTTATCATACCTTGGAAGAAGACTAAGTTTGGTAGTAGGTCAGAGTAGATTTGATTCTGACTCTACCCTTAACTTCTCTGAACCTCCAGGCCTTCATAGAAATATGAGCATAGTGACGTCTCCAGCATATGATTAGGGTGTGGAATAAATGAAAGCTCTTGGAGGCTCCCAGCCCTTGAACTACAGACCCCTTGCAGACAGAACCTTGGAAATATTACAGAGGGTTTGCAGACTCATATATACCCACTCAATGCTTTTAGTCTATTTTGAACATATATGCATTAGTATTTTTTCATATGCATGTAGATTAATTCAAGACTCATTCATTCAGCAACTGTTTATTGAGCACTAACAAATAAACAGCATCAAACAGCATCAGGCACAGGGGATATACTAACCTCCAAAACAGACATACCCTCATGTTCGTGGATCTTCTATTCTAGTGTGGGTGGGAGAATAACAATACACAAGATAAATAGTAAGAGTTTATAGAAAAGTGATAAGGATTTTATGGAAAAAGAGAGAAAAGAAAAAGAAAATGTAAAAAAAAAAGAGAGAGAGAGAGAGTGTTAAAATTTTAGATGAGATGGCCAGGGAAAGCATCCCTAGAAGGCCTCATTGAAGGTGTAAGGGAGTTAACTATATGGACATCAGGGGGAAGAGCATTCCCCCTGGGAAAAGCTAATGCAAAGGCCCTGGTGGAAGGACCAGTACAGATCACCATCATGACTGTGGTCTAAGAGGGGCTGGAGAGGAATGAGTAAGAGGGTTGCAAGGGATAGTGTTAATGAAGTGACCAGATCATGCCAATCCTTATGCCTCCAAAAAAGCACTTTGCTTTTACTCTGAGGGAGGTGGGGGGGGGGGGTCATTAGAGAGTTTGAGCATAGGAGTGGCAAGATCAGATTTATGTTTTAGTAGACCCCTCTCTTGAAAACAGACTGGATGAGGGGAAGGATAAAAGCAGGGAGGTGCTGGTTAGGCTACTACAATAATCCAAGCAAGAAGAGTTGATGGAACAACCCGGAGCCAGGTGATGAAGTGGGGGTCTATGAAGACTCTGGAGCCTGGGCTTATTTTGACAGAATAGGTTGAGTTGACAAGGTTCACTGATGGACTTTTGTGGAGCGTGAGAGAAAGAGAGATAAGAAACGGCACTGAGGCACCTGGGTAGCTCATTTGGTTAAGCGTCCGACTCTTGATCTCAGCCCAGGTCTTGATCTCAGGGTCGTGAGTACAAGCCCTGTGATGCACTCTCCGCTGGGCATGGAGCCTACTTAAAAAAGGAAAAAGAAAAGGAAAAGAAATGGTGCCATGATTTTGGCATAAGCAGTTAGAACAGAGTTAACATTAATAGAGAGGTTGTAGGGAAGGCTTGAGGATTCAAGCTTCATTTAAAAAAATATTTTATTTATTTATTCATGAGAGGCACAGAAAGAGAGAGGCAGAGACACAGGCAGAGGGAGAAGCAGGCTCCATGCAGGGAGCCCGATGTGGGGACTCGATCCCGGGACCCCAGGATCACACCCTGAGCCGAAGGCAGGCGCTCAACCGCTGAGCCACCCAGGCGTCCCTCAAGCTTCATTTTGAACATATGAAGTTTAATATTAGACGTGCAAGTGGAGATGTCAAAAGGCAGCTTTTTCATGTAAAAAATACAAAATTATTTTTAAAATATTCCTGAAGAGTAGCTTTCTTTTCCGCGTAATCTAGAGGCAGAATTATAATGCTTGTGTCCACACAATATTTTGAAATTGAAAAAAGAACCTTGTTCTTGAAAAGGTTGGAAACAAAGATAATAGTCCAGTGACAATTTTAGTAGCCAATACATATGACTCTCCTTTCCCTCTTGTTCTAATACATGTAAGTTTCAAACTGCATCATACAGATTTGAAGTCTTAATTTTGGCCTTGAGATCTTTTTTTTTTTTTAACAGTTTTAAATGGAGCTTCAGGTAAGAAGAGCCCTGTGGGTGGCAGAACTTTGTTCACTGGTCCACATTATTTTATTTTTGGAAGGAAATCAGACTGTCCACCTATTCCATGGCCACTTGTCATTTTCTCGTGCACCTCCCCGGTGACTTGCCTGTCACTGACACGATCTGGGAGGCCAGCAGAAGTGAGAGGCACAGCTCTGTGCCATTGTGGAATTTACAGCGTAGGGTAACCTGGGTCTCATGTGGAGATATGGCTATTTTACTGTCATTTTAATTAGCTTAAGCACATCATGCTTATAACACCAAATTGCGATGGTTCATTTTAACACCCCTCTCAGTCTTACGCAGGGAAATATGTGCCAGCCCTTGCACATTACATCCACATTATCAACCCCAACCCCATGATGAGCATGAAGATCAACCTGAAAGGAATTGCTCTTGGAGATGCGTATTCAGATCCTGAATCGGTAGGTGTCTCCTTTTTCCTTTCCGTTCTGTTTTCAAGGAGATTAAATCCCCTTGAATCCAATGGAGGCTCCTCTGACTTGAGACACTTAACTCGATAGAGGGAAATGGTGTTGCCCAGTTGACTTTCTGATGACTTAAATCTTCTAATTTTCATCAAGTGTTTTAAGGTGTCAACTCATTAGGTCAGCCTAGGTTGGATATGAGCATAAACGTGGAGCACATGTATGTGTGTGTATGTGTGTGTGTGATGTTTGTATTTTTGCATATGTGTGTTGTGTGTGTATGTTTGTGGTATGTGTGTGCATTGTGTGTGCAATGTGTGTTGTGTATGTTTAGACGTGTTGTGAATGTGTTTGTGTGTTCTGGGGGATGTGCCTGGGTGTATAATTGTCTTGCTTGGCTAATTGCAACACAAGATTGACAAATGACAAAGGGTTGTTTGACCAAGAAAGTGGGCTTCCCTAGCTTCTCTCTTTCTTTCCCTGTGTTTTTTATGTTTCTCTTTTCTCCTCAGATCATAGAGGGCTATGCAACATTCCTGTACCAAATTGGCTTGTTGGATGAGAAGCAGAGAAAGTACTTCCAGAAGCAGTGTGATAACTGTGTGAAATACATCAAGGAGGAGAAGTGGCTTAAAGCCTTTGAAGTGAGTTCTGGGGCCTGCATTGCCCTGGAGCAATGAGAACCATCTGAGCTTGGTCCTAGAAGGACCGTGGTACTCGGGCATTTTGTTGTTGTTAGAGAAGGAATATCTGGTATGCTGTCCGAGAGCAGGGGGCAGATGAGTGGGGTCAAAGTGAAGAAAAGAACTGTCTGGGTCTCTTTGAATTTAGTTTGGCTCTATTTTAAACCTGTGATCACCTTGGAGTGTTTATCTAACTGTGTCTTTCATTAACTGTTTTGATTTCTTTAAATGCTGTGTTGGCCCTAAAGGCATACCCTATCTCAAGGAAATCAGAAGAAAGGCGACCCAGAAAGTGGATGCATATGCTTCAGCATATGCTTTAAACCCTTCAGAAGGGTGATATCCACACAGGACGTTGCAGTTGGAGAAGTGGCCACAGTGTGTAACGAATGTCACATGTTCTGTGTGTCAGGAACAAAGATTATGAAGTATAGTAATCTGAAACTTTTACAAAGAGCCATTGGTATTTGTAAATATCATCACAATGCTTCCCTAAAATTGAATTTGAGAATCGAATAATATGGTTCTGTTCCCCACCCTTTTCGTGGGGGTAGAAGTTATTTAAAATCTGAGACTATACTAAATATGAACATACAGGAGTGCAAGTTTTTTGTTTTGTTTTGTTTTGCCAATGCAGACAATGATCATGTATCAACGATCCTTTTTAGGAGTTTTTTGGCCACCTTTACTATAGAGCCATCGTGTTTCACGTATTAGTAAATGAGGCAAGGATTACATTTTGAGGACTTTGGTCTTTTTGTTCTTGGGAGCATATCTTGTACCAGTTTACCTAATGGCATTACTGTTATTAAGGTTGAGGCCTGATATTAATAGTCTTCTAAGCACTGCAGGTCAGCCAGTTTAGATCAAGACAGGAGATATACAAACTTACGGAGAAGGGGGCAACAAGGTTATGCTCCATTTTACAAGCAGGGTGCATGGTACTACCTGAAATCCCCAAAGCAGTGAGTGTCTTTACCATGAAATCTTACAGCAGCAAGATGTGCAGCTGAAGCCGTCCAGGAAGCCCCCACCCATACCTCAAGATGCCATTGGCCTCCTCTTTCTCTGTGTCAGGACACCTGGTGTGGCTGCAGAGTGCAGATTCAGAGTTTCTGTGTAAATGTAAATGCAAAGGAAGAGGGATCTTATGGGGACATGTAGGATTACTCTTCAACATGCAATGACACGGTTTGCAAGTCTGGTTTTAGGCTATCTGTTGTAATAGGGAGAAAGGATAAAAGATTGAACCTCTGGAATTTTTTTTTAAGATTTTATTTATTTATTCATGAGAGACACACAGAGAGAGGCAGAGACACAAGCAGAAGGAGAAGCAGGCTTTCTGCAGGGAGCCTGATATGGGTTTCGATCCCAGGACCCCAGGATCATGACCTGAGCTGAAGGCAGATGCTCAACCACTGAGCCACCCAGGGCCCCTAACCTCTAGAATTTAAAATTAATATCAAAATGTTATATCGTGTGAGACCAATAGGCAAGTGAGATATTTGATGTGTTTTTGAGGAAGCATACAGGGATTAAGTGATGTCAAGAGAAAGAACATGTGATAGGCCGTAAGGGATAAGGAAAGCAGAAAGATGTCCGTGGTGCATGATGCAACAGGCTGAGCACCCACAGGGTTAACCAAACTGTTGAAAAATTCAGGTTATTTTGTGTATTCAGAGGTAATGAGAAGATGGCCCATTAAGTTAGAGCTCTCCCAAACTAGATTCATCAGAAAACAAAGCAAAAGGGCCCAAAAAACAAAACAAAACAAAAACAGAAGACAAAAACAACAAACCTATGACAGTACACAATGTCTCTAAGACCACTGGTCCAATATCTTGAGTGATGAGTTAACATAAAAACCTTTGTATTCTTTTAAGAGAAATAGATAAAATGATACTTAGGAAAGGAAGCAAGTAGTGGTCAGATGTGTTTCAGCGTATGCACTAGAAGACTCCAAGAAATCCAGAAGCCCAAGAGAATACAAATGTCCAAATCACAAGCCTAATTAATAAGGGCTGTTTGATGCTCTGATCCCTTGAAATGATTTAATCAAAAAGCAGTAGCTCTGAGCTAGAGGGAATTTTATAGACCATCTTCCGCTCCTACACACACACACACACACACACACACACACACACACACACATCCACACTCCACTGATGAGGAGGCGGAAGCCTGGGGTTGCTGAATTCAGTTGCCAGAAGCCACTTAATAGACTGTGGCAGGCCTAGGACTAGAATCATTCTCCCCAGATTCCCACCCTAGTGTTTCCCCTGCGGTAACTTTCAGGCAGTCTATAAAAATCCTGGGACATTTAGACATTCTGCAAGATGCACAGTGGCCCATCTCTGGCCCTGTAATGTCCCCCTTACCATGACAAGGTTCTGGATCACAGAGTTCTTTCTGTAAAACAAGTTTTGACCAGAAACTGGATTTCACAGGTCTTGACCACCCACCTTAACTTGTTTGATAACACATGATTTTTGACTCTTTCTGAAACCAGATCTTTCCTTAAGGGTGGAATCTATATTTCCATTGGTTCTGAAGATAATTTCTAAAGATAAATTCCCCAATGCTGCATACATTCAGGACTACTGCCCACCTACAGAGTCCCCTCTGGGTGGACAAGTTAGAAAAGAAAGAGATACCTCCTCTGGGCTGACATGGTCCTGTGGCTTCAGGGTTTGGCAAGTAGATACCACCATTGTATGAGAATAAAAGCTGGCTGTTTCTCCATGCGCAGCCCAAGTCTTTTATGCAGTTTGGCAAGCAGACCTTTGGCTGTTCTCTGCCCCACCTCACCCCTCAGCCAGGCATCCCCATATAGTGCACAATCTGCACAGCCAGAGGCAGTGGTCCTGAGTGTCCATAACGCTGCTGGAGCATACTTATCACTCCCTCCCCTTTCCACAATGACCATCCTTTTCATGCTTGGTCCCTAGCCCTGTGGCAATAGTAATTTGGATAAATTAAGTTGCTTCATGTTCAGTAAAGAAAACTAATCTAATAAAATAATGGAATTTTGTATTAAACCAAAAAGCATGGCCAGAAAGCATTTGAAGAGTAGGAGAGATGGTAGTCTGCCCCTTGGGGAGCCAGCGTGTGTGCAGGGTGGAGCATGTAGGCTGCAGAGGCATGGCCTCAGCTTGAATCTCTCCTCTGACATGATTAGGGAGGCGTCCTTGGTAAGTGACTTAACCTCTGTGTGCCTTAGTTTCCTCACCTGTAAAACTAGGATACTACTGTCCTGAATTCCTGTAAGTTGGTGTTTGAAAATGTACTGAATTCATGTTTTTATAAGAGCCCTTTACAAACTCAATATCCTCGTCCAAAAATGTCCCAATGTTCTCGATCTCTTTTGTAAGTATTCCCTTCATCTTCTTGCTCTGCCCCATGGCTGCTTCTCCCCTGCTTCTGTCACTCCCCCTCTCAAACAGGAGCTATGTTGTCTTACCTACTTTTTACCACTTGGTTCATGGGTAGAGTGGGTGTCTTCCTTGCTCCTCATTGCTGCCCTCAGATTATGTCCTGTCCCTCCAGAAGCACTGAGCTTTGACTCTCACATCCTCAAGTGATCCTACCCACCACTTCTTGTTGTAGTTGCCTAACACTCTCTAGCTTTCTCCATCTCATCCTCTGAGAATGCCTTACTGTCATTCTCTCTCAAGGACATCACTCTTGTCATCATGTCTAGTGATTACAGTGTCTGCATGAATGATCCTTTTAATACCTGGCCCCTCAGTTCCTTAGTTTCCTCTCTTTCGATAATCTTGTTCTCCTCTTTACCTTAGCTGCTCAGTCCCACTACAAATAATAAAATAAAATAAAATAAAATAAAATAAAATAAAATAAAATATAAAATAAAAATCTGACAGTCACTCCACGACCTCAGATCCTCATTGTGCCAGGTCACTTCTCTGAATATACCAATTCTAATAACAGCCCTGCAACCCCATTGTCTTCCAGTCCACCAATCCTACTACCATGTCATGATCCTTACTTAGCCCCTTCGGGTCTTAGTTTCTTATTATCCAACTGAAACTCAGGGTCATCCCAGCTCCTTTGGCAAAACCACCATCCTGGCTAAAAGCACCTGTCTACCACCCCATGTCTGCCTCTCCTGCTTCACATGACAGTGAGCATACAACCATGCTCACTGCTCTCACCACCACTGATGACAAGTTTTTGAAGTCAGAAGTCCCAAGAGAACTTCCACCAGCTCCAAGCACCTGCATATATGTCTGCAGCCTCTGCCCTCTCTCCTTGTACTATGGTGAACGGTCAATGATCCACGTCATGGCAATCCTTCCCTACAAGGCTCACTCTCACAGTCAGGGTCTTTGGGCTCCCTGTTTCCTCTGCCTAGATCTTTCCCTAGATGTCTGCATGGTTCACTTTCTTCCTTCCAGCAGGTTGACTCAAATGCCACCTTCTCAGTGAGACCTGTGTTTCCTTGTCTCTGCAGTGTCCCTTGCACTCATGCACACACACACACACACACACACACATTCCCACATGCCCCATGACACCTCCTACCTCCTCTTTAGTTTTCTCCTTAATGCCTATCATTCTTATCATACTGAATGTTTTTCCTACGAATGCTTGCTTATTGGTCCCCTCCAGGATATAAACTTCACAAGGGAGGACTTGAGCTGCCTTGTTCACACTGCTGTGTCCCCAGTGCCTGGGACAGTGTCCAGCACACAGAAGATATGCAATAAATGGTCACTGAATGAAATAATGGAAGAATGAGAAAATTATTGAATTAATGCAATGACAAGTGCCTGTGTGTTTTTACCTACCCTAATGTTTTCCTTCTTTCTTTCTTCTCTCTGTCCTGACCTAGATACTGGATAGACTACTAGACGGTGACTTCACAAACAACCCTTCTTACTTCCAGAATGTCACAGGATGTCCTAGTTACTATAACATATTACAGTGTATGGTAATGACAACATTTTTAAAACTATGATAGTGTTTGCTTAACAGTTTTGGCAAAATCAAATTTCTTCCAATTTGAGAAACACTATAGTTGACTTTATACTAGATAAACATGTCCTAACTGTATGGCTTTATTTGGTCTACTAATCTATAGGATTTTCCCCCCACCAATGTTGTATATGCTATAACCTGACCATCAAGGATGTATGATATTCCAGATAACTCAAAACAACCTCTGATTAACACAATTTCCCCCCAGTAGAGCTTGTTATACAAAAGTTCTTTTGTCAAGGATAGAGGCCAGGATTACAGATCTGGGAATTAGGTTCCAGAATGCCAAGTCTGTAGTGAGTTTCTTGAAAATGTCCACATTATTTGTTCTGTACTTAAGACAGCTTGGATAAGCAAAATTGCCAAAGCCTTTATGAAAATATTTGCTTTGCCTTACTTTTAACTTAAGATGGTTTGTGCACTTAGTATAGCCCTCACTTCAAGCCCTTTGGAATATTTCTCAAAGTATTCAAGTAGTTTTCTTCCATTAAAAAAAGACCAAAGTTGATGTCCTTTGTGCAGAAATAATCAAATAAAACACAATCAAATAAAACAAATACCCAAAGTGGGTATTTGAATTTGTATAATCTTTATCTAGTGCATATGACAATACATTTTGTTTTTTTTTTTTAAGATTTATTTGTTTGTTTATTTCTTTGAGAGAGAGAGAGAGAGAGCACACACAGAGGGAGCAGCAGACACCACCAAGCTCCCCCTCTGCTGCCCCCACTAAGCAGGAAGCCCTATGTGGGGCTCGATCCCAGGACCCTGGGACCATGACATGAACCAAAGGCAGATGCTTAACCTTCTGAGCCACCCAGGCACCCCAATGCATCTTGTTTTTAAAATTGCCTTATTTATGAACTATTTTATAGATAAAATATAAAGCTAATTTCAATAGAATTTGCCAACCCTGTGGTTTTGGATTTAGATTCCCCTAAGAAAAAACCATATGGTAGGCAAAAGAGAAACAGAATTTGTAATCACAATTCTTTTTCCTTGACAAAGTAATATATTCAAAAAATTAGCAAAAATTGAGGATGCACAAGATTGTTGATCTCAAACTCTCTTTTATCCTTTTGTAATTTCTTAAAAACAGCATTTACACCCTTTCTTCTTTTAGTATGATGAATATCACAGACTTATCAATATCACAGATTTTTATGCAGTATTTTTTTAAAAAAATAAGACTTCTGGACAACTTTTTTTTTGTCTAATGTCCTTCATAAAGTCATCTGTTTTTACACTTGGTGTATTTCCCCTCTTCAATTATGGTTAGCTGGTTATTTTGTATGTGTGGTTTTAATAAACAGCAGAACATGGGAAAGAAAGCCTCAGCTTTTAATCCACCATGCCACCACCCTGGCTCCTGGCTCCTCTGGTCCATTTGACCTTCGTTCCATAGAGCCTCTGACAAGGAGCAAATTGCTTTTGATAATCTCACCTCTTGCATTTTTCCTGTCTTTGCCTCAGATGGGGTTATTGATTGGAGTTACAGATTGTAAAAGGTTAGTTTGCAAGAAAGGAAAATGGAGCATTTGCAAATGGGGTGTCATCCAGTTTTGCTGTTAGTAGAATTTCAATTCCCTCAGAACCCTCAAATCCAAAATTTCTGGATGGAGACCAGTTAAGAGTCAGGTCTCATCTTGTTCATCATTGTTTATGTTACGAGAAATTTTTTTTTAATTTATTTTTTTATTGTTCAATTTACTAACATACAGAATAACCCCCAGTGCCGTCGAGAAATTTGAAGCTTTCTCAGCATGCTGTTCCTGCCACCTGGTCATGTTCCCTGATATTTTTTTGATGTCCCCTTCTGCCAGGAAGCTGAGGACCAAAATTACTATGGGACTTTTTTGTCCCTCCCACAAGTGAGGCAAGCCATCCATGTGGGAAACCAGACCTTTAGTGATGGATCTGAAGTTGAAAAATACATGCGAGAAGATACAGTCAAGACCGTTAAGCCCTGGTTAGCTGAAATCATGAACAATTACAAGGTAAGAGAGTTACTTCAGTTACTGTCTATTTCAGGAACTTTGCAGATAACCCAGAGAAGAGGTGACTTTATTTGTGATTCAACTTCTGCCATTTTGTTTTTACTTTTAGGATATTTTATAAATACAAATAACACCCCCCTGTACTGTTTGATTTCTTTGGATTAAGTTTTCTTTTTTCCTTCTAATTAAATAACTATCCCTTGATAGTTTCTTCAAATGAAATTCTCTTTGGCACATGCCACTTCTCATCATTTCTTGAGAAAAGAGGTACAGCAGAGCCAAGATGACTGGCCTTGTGGAAGCCAATTTTGCCTTATTGCTTGCTTTATAATATTAATCCCAATGAAGTCAGGGTTAAATGAAATCAACTGGTTGTTCCAAAAAGTGCATTTTACCTCATAATTATATTCATTCCCATTGCTCAATCACAGTTTTTTTTTTTCAGTATCTGCTTTAAGCCCCAAATGGTGTTAAGCTATCCCCTTGAAACAATGAAACAATGAATAAGAGAGGGTCCCTGTTTTGAGGAGTATAAATTCAAGCACTTTGTTACCTGAGATGTTCTTCTGTCTGATTTTCTGCTGGAGGTACCAAAGGAAAGTGAAACCGTGATGCCCTGAAAATGCAGGCAAAGGGGTCATGGACTCCTAGATTTCGCACCATGAGAGGAGGACACCAAGAACAAGTGAGATAGGAAAAAAGCATCCTGTGATTTTCTTTCCTGCTACTGCTATTCTCACCTCCTCCTTTGATCTTCCTAAATTCTCATCATCTGTCCTAGGCCTGGTCTGCAGGGTCAGTGTGCTGATGATAGAGGGGACTACCTCCTGAGGTGATCCATTTCCTCTCTATTTCCTGGCAGAGGCAAGAGTAATGTTTGAGATGAACAAAAAACAGGGCTACCAGTAACCAACATACCTTGGTAGGAATTAGAAAAAAGGCTAGCCTCCGTTCAGGATACTTCAGTTCCATCAGTCAAAAAGCTCTACTAACATATTGCTTTAATTCAAATGAAACTCTTCACTACCATTTTTCTGCCAAGAGGAATATACATGCCTACAAGGTCTGTGTTAGAAATCTTTTTCCTTAGGATTTTTCAGTGTGCAACCTTCAGTACTGTACGGGAAGTCTGTTGCCAAATGTACCCTTACTAGATTGTGTTCTGAAATATGCCGGACCTAGAAGGAGGCCCATGTTTTGGTGTTGCCTCTAGTAAATAGTTTGAGTCCCTTGACATTCAATCCTATTGAAAAAAAATCTACGGTCGGCGGCATGCCATCTACAGACCCATTATAAATTTGCAGAACTTGATGAAATATTTTCGAAGAAAGAAAGGATCTAGCTAGATGAGGTCAGAATTTCAACCATCCTTGTGTTTGGTTCTGTTGGGGTCCTTAGTGCTTGCCTACTTGGAGCCTTCTCTGCACACCTTTTTAAAGCACTTCACTGGTTGTCCTCTTCTCCGAGTTCTCAGACCCTGTTGTCTCTATCACTGTGGCCACACTTAGAACCTTGGACTATCATTGCAGTCTGTCCATTCCAGCACCAGCCTGGTGCAGATGTCAATAACAAATGAATGAATGAATGAAAAATCCATTCTATGTAAATTAGTGTTACATCAAAAATATATCTAATATATTTGTCCATAACTTATTAGGTGTCATCTACCCCCCCACCAAAAAAAGAAGAAGAGCTGAGCACTTGTGTTCTCAAAACATAATAATGGGCTATAATATAACATTAAAGAATGCAAAGTCTTTTTTTTTTTTGAGTGGAGAGCAGATAAGGAATTTCTGTGTATATCTTGTGTGCCCCTAGAAGAACATTTTCTCACTGTCTAAATTTAACTACAATATGATTCTTTTTTCAGCCAAGTGAGGATAGGAAGGAACATGTAGCTCACCTGATTATATAAACTATCCTGATACTGGCTAATCGCCATAGAATATCCCCTTGGTTGATAAAGATCATATTGATTAAAAATGACCCAGGATTTTGATATGTAAACATCTCTGTCCCAGTTTCCAATGTATCTTAAACCTACCAAAATGAATTCCAATGAAATCAGAATATTCTTTAAACTTTAAGCTCTGAATCAGTTGTCAGAAAGAAAGAGAATAGATCAGTGGTATAGATAAACCATGTTTCCATATAGAAAGAGAACGAAATGTGCAGTCAGTCCAAGCACAGAGTAAAATGTGGTTGCTGTTACAACAGACTATGGATTCATTGCTACAGCTGCCATTGCCTCCAGGGCAATGATTATCTTTGGCTTGTCTGTTAATGGTGGTGAACCTCAAAGTATATCCAATAGAATCAGAATGACCTAGGTTGTCTTAAAACATTAGTGCCCTCAAAATTATATTTATGCAAGTCTCAGTGCTAATTTGTCATAGAAAATGGTGTACATGTTTCCATTCATAGGACCATGGGAGTCTTTTTCTAGTACTAAGTTCATTTTAGTACTATGTGGAGTATCTCTGATGGGCTGAAGAAGAACTTCATGAGTTTCTGGGAACTCAAAGAACTCCTGTGGTCCTTGAAATTCTCATGGCTAAATCAGATCACAATACTAGCAGGATTTTTAGAGTTAGCTGGGTCATAGAGCATGGCGGTTATGGGCATGAGTTCTCAAATATTTTGAGCTTGAATTCTGGTTCATTGTTCAGTGGCTGTGTTCCTTTAGAGGAAGATACTTAAAGTCTCTGTTCTTCAGCTTTCTTATCTGTAAAACAGAAATAATAATAGTACTTACAGGTGAGTTCTTATGAGATTTAAATAGATTACATATGTAAAAACACTTAGAACAGTGACTGGTGATTAGAAAGTGCTTGAAAATATAAGCTATTACCAATGGTGTTCAACAAACTTTAGCAAGAGTCTTAAGCACATGCTATATACAAAGTTATATAAGAAACCCTGAAAAACAGAAAAAATAAAGACTTAACAGACTTTTGGTTTCCAGTTCATCATGTAAGGAACTTAGAAGTTACCTCTCGATCTGAAGAACAAGTAAAAAGTTAAACAAACTGAAAAGTCAACAACTCTTCCTAGATCTGTGAGAAGAGTGAGGTCAGAGGCCAAACTACTTCTCTATAAATTGGAAAGAGGCAAATACAGAGAACCACAACTTATCTGAGCAGAGACTTCCATAGGAACCAATGCCAGGGTAACAAAACCCAAACTGTAAGTTTTTACAATAAGAAAATGAACAAACCAAAAAAAAAAAAGAAAATGAACAAACCAATTAAAAAATGGTCAAAGAACTTAACACACCCAAGTCTTAAGATCTTAACCTCACTCAAGATATACAGATGGCATGTAAGCATATGCAGAGATGTTCAACATCATCTGTCATCAGAGAATTGCAAATTTAAACAATGAGATGCCACTACTCACCTATTAGAATGGCCAAAATCCAAAACACTGACAACAAGTGCTAGGAAGGATATAGAGGAACAAGAACTCTCATTCATTGCTGTTAGGAATACAAAATAGTATAGCTACTTTGGAAGACAGTTTGGAAGTTTGTTGTTTGCTTGTTTGTTTTTTTACATATAAAACTAAACAAATTTTACCATATAACCTAGTAATCATACTCCTTGGTATTTACCCAAATGAATTGAAAATTCATGTCTACACAAAATTCTTCACACGGGTGTTTATAGCAGCTTTATTCATAATTGCCAAAACTTGGAAGCAACAAGATGTTCTTTAGTAGATGAGTGAATAAACTGTGGTATAGACAATGGACAATATATTCAGTGCTAGAAAGAATGAGCTCTCTTATAGGGCTTGAAATCTGGAATTGGGATGCCACCAGTTTTGGTTTTCTTTTTCAATATTTCTCTGGCTATTTGGGGTCTTTTCTGGTTCCATACTAATTTTAGGATTATTTGTTCCAACTCTGTGAAATAAGATGATGATATTTTGATAGGAATTACACTGAATGTATAGATTGCTTTAGGTAGCATATACAGTTTTTTTTTTTTTTTTAATTTTTTATTTATGATAGTCACAGAGAGAGAGAGAGAGGCAGAGACACAGGCAGAGGGAGAAGCAGGCTCCATGCACTGGGAGCCCGATGTGGGATTCGATCCCGGGTCTCCAGGATCGCGCCCTGGGCCAAAGGCAGGCGCCAAACCGCTGCGCCACCCAGGGATCCCTACAGTTTAATGGTATTTGTTCTTCCAATCCGTAAGCATGGAACATTTTTCCATTTCTTCGTGTCTTCCTCAATTTCTTTCATGAATGTTCTATAATTTTCTGAGTACAGATCTTTTGCCTCTTTGGTTACGTTTATTTCTAGGTATCTTATGGTTTTGGTTGATCATCAAGACAGTATGGTACTTGCACAAAAACGGATACACAGATCAATAGAATAAAATAGAGAACCCAGAAATGGACTCTCAACTCTACGGTCAACTAATCCTCAATAAAGCAGGAAAGAATATCCAGTGGAAAAAAGACAGTCTCTTCAATAAATGGTCTTGGGAACATTGGACAGCCACATGCAGAAGAATGAAACTAGACCATTTTCTCACACCATACACAAAAATAGACTCAAAATGAATGAAAGACCTAAATATGAGACAGAAATCCATCAAAATCCTAGAGAACACAGGCAGCAACTTCTTGCTAGACATGTCTCCAAAGGCAAGGGAAACAAAAGCAAAACTGGCCTATTGGGATTTCATTGTATAAAAGGCTTTTGCACAGCAAAGGAAATAGTCAACAAAACCCAAAGACATCTGACAGAATGGGAGAATATATTTGCAAATGACATATCAGATAGAGGGAGAATACCCAAAATCTATAAAGAACTTATCAAACTCAACACCCAGAGAACAAACAATCCAATCAAGAAATGGGCAGAAGACATGAACAGACATTTCTTCAAAGAAGACATACAAATGGCCAACAGATGCACGAAAAGATGTTCAACATCACTCAGCATCAGGGAAATACAAACCAAAACCACAATGAGCTACCACTTCACACCAGTCAGAAAGGCTAAAATGAACAAGTCAGGCAACAACAGGTATTAGCAAGGATGCAGAGAAAGGGGAACCCTCTTACACTGTTGATGGGAATGCAAGCTGATACAGCCATTCTGGAAAACAGTATGGAGATTACTGAAGAAACTAAGAATAGAGCTACACTATGACCCAGCAATTGCACCCTGAGTATTTACCCAAAGATACAGATGTAGTGATCTGAAGGGGCACCTGCACTCCAATGTTTATAGCAGCAATGTCAACAATAGCCAAACTGGAAAAAGCCCAGATGTCCATCGACAGATGAATGATAAAGAAGATATGATATATGTATACAATGGAATACTACTGAGCCATCAAAAAATGAAATCTTGCCATTTGCAACAATGTGCATGGAACTAGAGGATATTATGCTAAGTGAAATAAGTCAGTCAGAGAAAGACAATTATCATATGATCTCACTCATATGTGGAATTTAAGAAACAAAACAGTGGATCATAGGGGAAGAGGGGAAAAAATAAGACAAGATGAACTCAGAGAGGGAGATAAACCATAGAGACTCTCAATCCTAGGAAACAAACTGAGGGCTTCTGGAGGGGAGGTGTGGGGGGGACAGAGTAACTGGGTGATGAACATTAAGGAGGGCACATTCTGTAATGAGTACTGGGTATTATTTAGGACTTATGAATCACTGACCTCTACCTCTGAAACCAATAATACATTATATGTTAATTGAATTTAAATAAAATTTTAAAAATAAAATTAAACTATATGTTATATGTGAAAAAAATTTTTTTAAAGATTTTGTTTATTTATTCATGAGAGACATAGAGAGTGAGAGGCAAGGACATAGGCAGAGAGAGAAGCAAGTTCTATGCAGGGACTCAGTCCTGGGACTCTAGAATCATGCCCTGGGCCAAAGGCAGATGCTCAACCACTGAGCCACCCAGGTGTCCCATGAAACAAATTTAATTTTAAATTAAAAATTACTTTTTACTGAGTTTTAGAAAAAAATAAAAATAAATAAAAATTTAAAAATGAGTTACCCAGCTGTGAAAAGATATGGGAAACTTAAAAGAAGTCAATATGAAAGAGCAACACACTGTATGTTTCCCACTATATGAGATTCTGGAAAAAGCAAAACTATGGAGACAGTAAAAGATTCACTTGGTGCCAGGGGTTAGGGAGGAGGGTGAGGTGAATAGGCAGGGCAGAGAAGATCTTTAGAGCAGTGAAACTGTTCTGTATATTACAGTGGTGGATACATGTCACTGTACATTTGTCAAAATCTATGGAATGTACACTAGCACGAGTCAACTCTCATGTAAACTAGAGACTTTGAGTGATAGAGGTATATTAGTGTAGGCTCCTATATTGTAACAAATGTACCACTGTGTTGGGGGAAGGTGATAGTGGGAGAGCTTGTGCATCTATGGGGACAGGAGATATAATAGAACTGTATTGCTTTTTGCTCAACTTTGCTGTGTGCCTCTTGAATTAAAAAACAAAAAAGACTTGATCATCTGCTTATTGAAAGAGGTATAGATACCAGTATATTGATAAAAGACTCCATTTCTACTTCCAGCACAATGATAAAGTAGACACTGAAAGACCTCTTCATTGAAACACAACTAAATTCACATTAGATGCAACAAATCCAGTTGCCATGCTTTTAACAAAAGATCTCAAAGTGACAAAAAGAAACCAGAAAGAAAGAAAGAAAGACAAAAGATAGGAAATTGAATTCTGTAGAGCAGGAGAAGTAACACAGAGTGGCCCTGAAGGTCAGTGTCCTCAGCATTGTAGTTAGTGACTGAACCATAGGCCCAAGTAAGGTGAAGCTGCTAACCTGAGAGCCTGGCACCAAGCCTGGGATACATGGAGGGGCTAATTGGTCCCAGGTTGGCAACCAACTAAAGCAAGTTCACAACACCTAGAGGTGTTTTGGATTTTCAGATTTTTATTATCTAATAATAAAACAGAAGCAAATACACAACACCTAGAGCTATTTTGGGTTTTCAGATTTTTATTAGCTAAGTTCAATGCAAATGTAAGCTCATAATCAAAAATCACCCACTATGCAAACTGGCTACCATTGCTGAGGATAAGCAGAAAGAACTACAAAAGATATAGATATCCAAGGGGCTGCAGATAAAGGAAATATGAGGTATAGAATATAAATAACTATGTGTGAAATATTTAAATGCATAGATAATGAGCTTAAAAATAAGCAATTAACAAAGAACCATAAAATATGGCTAGGCCAATTTGAAGGAGAACTAATAATAATTGTTAAAAATGAAAAATACAGTTGTTATATTTAAAATCCAGCACTTGGAGGGTGCTTAGGTGGCTCAGTCAGTTGGGCATCTGCCTTTTTCTCGGGCCACAGTCCTGGGGTTGTGGGATCAAGCCCCACATTGGGCTCCCTCCGCAGGAATCTACTTCTCCCTCACCTTCTGCCCCTCCCCCTGCTTGTGCTCACTCACTCTCTCAAATAAATAAATAAAATCTTAAAATATCTATCTATCTATCTATCTATCTATCTATCTATCTATCTATCTATCTAAAACCCAGTGCTTGGAATAAAGAATAGAGTAGATATTGCTGCCAATAAAATTTGTGGTTTAGAAGAAAGTAACCAAAATGGAACATAGTGAGACAAAGAAGATTTGAACAATATAATTATCCAGCTTGATTTAATGAATGTATATAAATCTGTAAACATAGCAATTAGCAAGTCTTAATTATTTTAAAGAATTTGCATTATATAGCCCATATTCTCTGACCACATACCATGAATTTAGAAATCAATAATAACTATATATAAAAATATCCAAAAAATACAAATAAAAATGTAAATCCATATAAATTGTGTATCAAAAAAGTTATGTTCAAAAAAAGATGAAAGCTACATATATAGTAATGTTAAAAGAGAAAAAATTGTTTTTGTCTAAATAGATCCAAAAAGGTGAATTTAATAAAATTAAAAAACATTTACAATAACATTTTTTAGCAAACTAGGAATAGTATCCCTAGTATTTTCTTATGGCTGTTGTAATACCGTTACCACAGACTTGATGGCATAAACTACAGAAATTTATTTTCTTACAGTTCTGGAGGATGGAAATCTAAAGTCCCTTTCACAGGGCTCAGATCAAGGTTTTAGTAGGGCTCTACTCCCTCTGGAGGCTCTATGAAATAATTCATTTCTTGCCACTTTTCGCTTTTGGTGGCTGATGACATTCCTTAGCTTGTGGCCACATCATTCTAATCTCTGCCTCTGTGGTCACATTGACTTCTTTTGCTTTATTGTCAGATATCCTCTGCCTCCCTCTTATAAGGATACATGAGACTACATTTAGGGACATACTGGATAATCCAGGATAATCTCCACATCTCAGATGCTTGACTTAATCACATCTGCATCTGTCTTCCTCCTTCCTTTGTATCTATCTTTGTTCATTCATTCATTTTAAATTTTCTATACAAAGTAACATTCACAGGTTCCAGGGATTAGGACTGAATGGGTATCTTTGGGGATTGAGTATTATTCAGCCTAGCACAATATGAGACTTTCTTGACTTGATAAAAATTACCAAAAGCTTACAATAAGCATAATTCTGTTTCATAACATACACGTTGCTCTAAGATCAGGGTTTTGTGATATAAACAAATTTAAAAATGAATGGGGGAAACTCCAGTTACTAAATGTATAAGGAGTAATGGAATCATTATTTGACAAATAGTATGGTAATAGTTGTTTCAGACAAGAATCACCGATGGAGGCTAAATATAGTGAATGAAACTATGATGAGAAATAGCATCAAAATAGTCTCAAAGTATTCACCTTCAAAATATTTATGATGAAAGAAAAATTAGTAATTTATAGTAGGGAAACCTGGCATATAGAAATCAAATGATCTAAGTTAATATTATATTTGTCCCATTAATGGGACAAATCAACGTTATATGTCTCTGATGTATTATGCTGAGAAGACACAATAACATTAATGTGATATTCTTCCAAAAAATATCTAACAGGACTTTGATAATGAGGAAACATCAGACAAACTCAAATTAGGGAACATTTCACAAAATAATTGCTAGTACTTGTCAAAATGTCATGAAAAGACCAAAGAAGAGGAAAGAAAAGGTGGAGAAGAAGGAAGAAAGGAAAGAAGGAGAAAGAGAGAGAGAGAAAGAAAGAGGAGGAAGAAAAAAGAAAAGAAAAACAAAACAAAAAAACAACTTGGGGGACAAAGGAGACTTGAAACCTAAATGTATATACTATGTGACCTAGGACCAGAAAAAAGTTATTAGGTGATGGAAAATTTTTAATATCAGTGTTAATTTTCTGATTTAATGATTTCATGGTGGTTATGTTAAATGTTAATAATTTGAAGGCTACCTAAAGGGTACACAGGAACTCTCATACTATTTAACAGCTTTATTGAGGATACAGTTCACATACTGCAGAATTTACCAATTTAAAATATTCAAGTCTGTGGCTTTTTAGGATATTCACAATGTTTGCAGCCATTACCACTATTTAATTTAAGAATGTTTTTGCCACATCCCCAAAAATCCCTTATCCTTTGGTAATAACTCCCACATTTTCCCTGTCTCCAGCCCCTGACAACTACTACTCTCCTGCTTCTGTGGATTTGCCTACTTTGGACATTGTACATAAGTGGAAGCAATACGTGGCCTTTTGTAACTGGCTTCTTTCACTTAGCATAATGTTATCAGGTTCGTGCATGTAGAATGGATCAGTACTTCATTCCTTTTTATTGCCAAATAGTATTCCATTGCATGGCTATGCCCCCATTTTATTCATCCATTCACCAGTTCTTCCCATTTTTTGACTATTACTAATAATGCTGCTGTGATCATTCATGTGCAAGCTTTTGTATGGACATGTTTTCAGTTCTCTTCATTATATCCCTAGGAGTGGAATTTCAGGATATACAGTAACTTCATATTTGACATTTTGAAGAACTGCCAAACTTTCCAAAGTGGCTGCAGCATTTTACAATTCTAGCAATGGATGAGAGTTTTAATTTCTCCCCATCTTTGTCAACACTTGCTATTGTCTGACACTTCGATTCTAGCCATCCTAATGAATATGAACTATCCCTTTGTGGTTTTGACTGGAATTTCTCTAATGAGTTGAGCAAATTTCCATGTGCTTTTCATTGTTCATTTTTGTAAATTCTTTGGGGAAATGTTTATCCAGGTCCTTTACCCATTTATTAATTGCATTATTTGCCTTTTTACTGTTGAGTTCTGAGAGTTCTCTATGTATTCTGAATATTAGTCCTTTATCAGATATAGGATTTCAGAAATATTTTCTCCCATTCTGTGGGCTTTCTTTTCATTTTCTTGATGGTGTCCATCGAAGCCCCAAAATTTTAAATTCTGACAAAGTCCAATGTATCTGTGTTTTCTTTTGTTACTTATGCTTTTGGTATTATATCTAAGAAACTATTGCCTAACTCAAAGTAATAAATATTTATTCCTATGCTTTCTTTTGAGTTTTAGCTATTATTTGTCATTAGTGGAAATTAATAAGCCATAGATGGATGCAATATTATAAGGACTCTTAGAAATATAATGTTGGGTTAAAAAAAAGCATGCTGCAGAAGAATACATACAGAATAAAACATGAAAACAAGCAAAGATCAATAATATATCATTTTGAGATACATTCATAGGTAGTAAAACCATTTTTCAAAAGTAAGATGATTCTAAACCTAAACCTCAGCATAGTGGTTCTCTCTGTGGGGTAGACAGATGGTTGGGACAGGGGAGAAGTACTCTGGGTAGATTCTCTGATATTGGTAACACACTGTTCTTAGGGTAGCTGGTGCATTTGTGAATGAATGTCTGCTTATATTATGCTTCCTAATCTACAGATAGAGTACATATATTCTTTGACATATATATAGGGTACGTGATAAAATTTTGAAGGAGGCAGACTGTGATTAGTACTTTGCAGAGATTTAACTGACATGTTTTGAGCTTGTGGACTGCTTAGTATGGCCGTACTTTTAAACTCCCTCAGCATATGACAGAGACTTGCAAGGCATTAGGTGGAGACAAAGACACGGATCTACTCTCATGGAGAATTCCAGCCGTTTTCCTCACAGGAAGACATGGATTACATAATCCAAAATAGTAGGTGATTAGAATAATCTTTTTCTACCTCGCCCTATATGCTCATAAGCAGGCAATAAATTTACCTTGCAAATCATATTCTATTCCAGCTCCCTGATATTGATGGTAAGGTGTGTTCAGTGTCAGGTGTCAAGCTGCCTAGAGTTTAAAATTTTCCTTTCACTCCCTAATCTGTAAAATCCTATTTATCTCATTGACAATAAGCATAATATGGGCAGCCACGTTGCCTTCTTGTTCGCCACTCTACACGAGGCACCCAGCACAGTGTCTGACATGTAGTAGACATTTAGTAAACTTTCATGATGAAATAATTGTCATGGGAAAAAGGAAATAATGTCGAAATGCTTGACAGAGAGTCGATGTTACCTAATACATCTTACTCCTTTAATTTGCCCTTCTTCTACCCTTCTGAAACTGCACTTCCACTTTGGCTGTGGTTTGCATTGCTGCTTTTGCTTTAGAAGCACCTGGGGAAACTCAAAAATAAAAACTTAATCATGGCCCATTCCACCAAAGGTTCTTATTTAGTTGCCTAGTATATCAACTAGCACATAGTAGTGTGAATAAATTTGGAAGGGAAGGAGGGAACAAAAGACAGAATGACAGAATAAAGACAGGTGGTTTGTTCATTATACCATAAGCTGTCTTTACAATAAACTCATCTTTGATTTTAATAACTGCAGATAATTCTCCAGTCTGATTACCATTGATTACATCTATTATGTTCCTATCTCCTTAAGCAGCATTAAAAAAAAAAAAGCAAACACACCCTCATAGGTTGATTATAAGATGTTTCTTGTTTTTTAAAATAATAAATTGTGGCCAGGGGTGGAAAACGTATCTCTCAAATCTGGGAAATGCAGCCCATACTCCATAAGAGCTATTGGCTTTGAATACCCTTCTCTATATAGAACTCCATGCTCTGGTCCTTAGTCCTTTCTGGAAGTTACTCTGTTCTGGTAATGATTCTTGTAGGAAAAAAAAAATCTAAGTATGTTTTTAACCTCCCTCTCTCTGTTTGGTTATATTTAGTTCTTGCCTTCCCAAAAATATATGAGCTATATTTTCAAAGTCTAAGTGTACATGAGAGAGAGAGAATGTGAGTGTGTGCGTGTGTATGTGTGTGTGGTGTATTTCCTGTGTGAAACCATTATTTCAACCAACAGGAGTTACAGCTCTAAACCTAAAGGCCATTTGGATCAAAAGCAAAGGCTTGTCCTTGGATTTGAAGTTGCTCCTGTCTCTAAGTTGTTCGGAAGGCCACTGCAGTTTCAGGAGGTACCATCTCCAAATGCCAATTCCTACCTCCATATGCGTGTGCTTTTAAAAGGTTGAATTGCCCTGAGGTAGGGCTTAGTTTTCTGTGTTTAAAAGTTCATTTTGTCAGGAAATTGTAAATATAAAGTTACCTTTCCCTGTCGTTTATCATTCTGCAGCTCATTAAATTTCAACTAATTGCATCTTCAGAATTCAAGATCTTAATGTTTCTCAGCTTTACCACCAGAGCAAAATCTTAACACTCAGGTCATTAGAGTTCTATTTAGTTATCCTAGGCTATCAAAAGATCTTCGTTTAGAAATAGGCAGATCCTGATTAATGAATATGACTTAGAAATTTGAAAGGTAAATATTTCTAGTAAATCTCACTCATTTTAGTAGTCATTCTAATTGCTTGTGGCATTTTCCTTAATGACATCTTCTGGTGGTAAAATGGCAGCAGTGGCCAGGAAAGTAGATTTGACAAATGTCTAGCATACAGGAAAAGTTGAACCCTTAAATAGGTCTGATTCTTCAACTTTTTAGGTGGACTCTAAGCTTCCATCAAAGCCTGATGGGAAAAGTCTGGCTCTGTTGACTTTAAGCTGACATGATCACTTTTCTTCTAAACCCTTTGAAGACAATGAAGGGATGCCAGTGCCATTCTATGAAAAACTGGGAGGAGGAAGTTGCTCCCAGTGAAGCCTAGCTAAAGAGAGGGAAGCTAATCCTGGGACATTTGTTTTATGTAATCATAGCCTGTAGACAAGCAACTGCCAGTTTCCAGGCAAATAAAAATAGTATGTATTTGAAAACCAATTTTTACTGCAGAGCTCTTTATGAATTCATTTTACCTGTTTCAGTTTTAATTCAAGTGCAAGAGGAACATTATTTTTTTATGAGCCAACTTTTACTGGGTTTCTTTAATTTTTAAGCATTTCAAAGAAGAAGGGGTAAAGAGAATACCCATAAATTATGAAACAGACTGATTTTATCCAAACTTGCCATGCTTTTGACACCTTTTCTTGTTTGTCCTTTAAACTTATGTTGGGATGAAATGTTCAAATGAGAACCAACATGTATTTTTATTTTCTCTTACTTGTTTAAGCTGCTTGAAAATATATTCTGTGTGAATTGGTTTGTTTTCAGTTGCTTTGCCTGGTGAGCACCATCATCATTTTGCAAGGGCTTTATTTTGTTGTTGCATGATACTCAAAACATTAGAAGGTACATTTGTGATTTATGGCAGCGGGAAAAGTAGAATTTAATCTGGAGTCGCCCAAATATGGCAGGTTGAGGGCGGTATGAGGAGAATGATAATAAATGGTGATACCATTTGCTAGGTAGGCTCCATGAGTCTCAAAACCAATAAGCTAAGAGATGCATATTTGAATCCAGTTGTATGAAAACTAACTTTATGAATACAGGCAATTATATCAGCTGACTTTACTTCGAAAAGATAAACAGGGAAAGAGTGGGGGGGTGAGAGTGGGGGTAGTCCTTTCCAGAGAGTAAGGAGTGTCTTTTCCGCAATAACCGTCACCATGCTGCAGTAGCTTCTCCATCTCTAGTCTCGTGCCATCATATAACAGGAGAAGGTGCCAAACACTGACACTAATGTTATAAAACACTGGACCATGGGAAACCAGTGTGTGCCCACCACCATCCTCTGGGGAGTGGGAAGAAAATAGTAAAGCCTTCATTTTTTTAATTTTTTTTAAGAAAAGGAAATTAAAAACAAAAATAAGCTCTGCTAATGTTTAGTAGATGGATTGGCACCAGGAGCTTATTTGGTCTGTTAGAGAGTCACATATTTAGTTGTGAGGGAGCTGGAATGCAAAGCCCCTGTTTTGGTTTTTCTAACCTTCCCCATCATCATTTGAGTCCATTTGACACAGGATCTGACTCCAGGCTTAGTGCTTTTTTCCACTAGAGTTTTCTCTTCTTCCATCTGAGCATGACTTAATTCAGTGGCAGTTGACCTGGTCTATTGGTCCACAGGGGGAGGCAATATTCACACGCTTTCTGCTGCCTGAGGAAACCAGAGTCATGACCTCTGAGGCTCTTCCAGAGCCATGTCATCACTGGATTTGCCTGCCCTGCACTGTAGAAGTTGCCCAGTCACACCCCTGCCGCAGGGGTGCTGTCAACTTGATCATTATGAGCAACCCACAAGTCTTGTCACTGGGTAACAGTCTACACCACAGCACAAGGTTCCTGTGCTGAGTGACCTGTAACTGAAAGAAAGCTAGAAACTTCAACCAAGCTTTATAAGAAGAGCAGGCGGGAGCCCCTGACCTCCTGTGCCTTGACTTTCCTGTGTCTCCCCAGGCTCCGTTCATGCTGAATATTCATTCATGTTTGTTCCTTCATCATCCTCACAGTCCTCCTATTTGTTACCCTGATTTGCACAGTCCTTTTGAGCTTATTCTCTGGAAAAAAAATAGGGAAAAGGCGTTTTACTTACCAAACAAGGAACAAGGGGGAGCTATGTTTTGGGAGAAAAAACCACCAAAACACCCCCCAAATGAATTGCAACCTCCTGGGGTGGCTTTGATGGAATATCACTATTGAGCGTATGGGGCAGAGAATCTTGCATCTAATACCAGGTTTTTCTGTGTAGGTGAAAATGGAAACAACCCAGAGTCAATTAGATTTGTTTTTTTGTTTTGTTTTGTTTTTAATTTGGTAGGGAAAAGTGAGCTGTGCAACTTGTCTTCTCTCCTGGGGAGATCAGCCTGGTCAGAAACTTTTCACTAATTTTGCCACTCATCTGGGGACTAATGTAGGCAGGCAGGAATTAGACTTCCAGAAGTGGCTTTTCTGGCTCCTTGAATGAGTCCCTATTTACTCTTAGATTTCTTCTAATATAAAGGCAAGGTAATCTTCATTTGCAGAGAACTAGAACCTTCTGAGGCTGGAAGGGAAATTTGTTATGGGAGACGAGAATGCTGTCAGTTGACATGTATCAGAGGCCAGCTGGAATCCAAAGTGGACTGCACCTTGCTGAATGCTCTACTCATGTAGTAGTGGAGTACCTCCCTTCCCAGTGTTCATATGTTCCTTTGGGACCTTCTGAGCACTTTTTTTTTTAAGATTTTATTTATTTGATAGAGAGAGAGAGAGAGAACACAAGCAGGCAGAGCAGCAGGCAGAGGGAGAAGCAGGCTCCCTGCTGAGCAAGGAGCTGGACATGGGACTCAATCGCAGGACCCTGAGATCATGACCTGAGCCGAAGGCAGACACTTAACTGACTGAGCCACCAGGTGCCCCTTCTGAGAACTGCTAAATTGATGCCTGTTGAGGTTGTTCACCTTTCTCCTGTGACAGACCACCCTGCTCTAGGTTGGTCCTTGGGAAAGCTTCAGCAGGGAGGTCATCTCTCTGTCCTTCCCCAGCAGAAGGGAGAGCAGACAAAAATATTAGTGCATAGTGGCAAGGGCTCCACTTCCCTTTCTTTTTTTCTTCTCAATATCCTTGATGGACCCACTCAATTTTATAGCAGTGTTATTTATTTTTGAACTTGAGTGACAGTGATATCGAGGAGCAGGGAGCTGAAAGGGAACTGGACAGCAAGGTTTTTCTACAGCTCCTATCTATTCCCATAATAATTGAGGCTGTAGGAATACCTCTGGTCCTGCACATGGACTATTTTCCAGTTTCCTTAGTCCAGCTTGATGGACTACAGATTGTTCCCCTGAGAATGGCTGTCCTTGGAAGTTCTATCTGTCATTTGGAAACTGTTGACAAAGGGACAGATTTTCTTTGCAGGATATACCAAACCCAAGGTATACATGGCTGCTGTCCAATAGAAATATAATGCAAGCCACATATGTAATTTTAAATTTTCCAGAAGGAACATTCAAAGTACATAAAGAAACAGGTGAAATTAATTTTAATAACATTTTCTTTAACCCAATATACTCCAAATATTATATCTACATAGCATCAATATTAAGAAATTATTCAGATAGTTTACATTATTTTCTTTGTATGAAGTCATCAAAATCCAGTGTATATCTCAGACTTACAGCACTTCTCATTTTTTTTTCTTAAAGATTTTCTTTATTCATGAGAGAGAGAGAGAGGCAGAGACACGGGCAGAGGGAGAAGCAGGCTCCATGCAGGGAGCCCAGTGTGGGACTCGATCCTGGGACTCCAGGATCACACCCTAAGCCAAAGGCAGGCACTCCACCACTGAGCCACCCAGGCATCCCAGCCCTTCTCAATTTGGACTAGTCACATTCCAAGTACTCACTAGCCACATGTGGCTGCTGGCTTGATTAGTGTGGGCCAATACCTGTAGACTTTATTATTATCAATCACAGTATTTTTCGTTTGTTCCATGGAGCTGTTTCTTGTTGCTTGGGCTGAGTGCAAATGTATACTTATTAGTGAAGACCATTTAGTAATGTGGAAAAGGAAAGAATTGGCTTATTTGCCCAGGCTTCAGTAGAGTAATAACAACGGCAGGCATGAGACAGTTTTTGGAGATGACCCTTGGTGAAATCCTGAAGCTGGCATTCTGACAACCTGGGAAGACGATTCCTCTCTAGAGAGACTTGTCTGGGGGGATGGACAGGTCCGCTACTGGGGCAGTTTCAGTTCATTATATCTACTCATTGTGATGAGGGTCAAAGGCGACTCTTAAGAGGTTAGGGAATCAGTAAAGGGCTCTGAGAACAGACTCTGAAACAAGAAGCCAAGCAAAGAATCCCCTCAAGTGGGCCCCCATGACTTTTCTATTCAAACTAGAGGAAATATATTATTCTGGGTCATTATTAGAAGTAATTTTAAGCATGTAGTTAAATTTTAGGTAGTTAAATTTTCTTTCAAATAGCTCTAGGTTGCAGTGATGGCTTGCTGGATCCTTTTCAAGTTGGCGTTGCTTCCTGTTCCCCTCTCAAAGCAACTGAATTATTTAGAGTTAAGTTGTAAGAAGGCAGGAATAATTTTCTTTGGCCAAAAGACATTATTTGTATAATCGCTGGACGCTCACTCAAACTTGTTTCTCCACTTTCGTTTTTCTTTACTCGTCTTGGCATAACCAGCTGGTAGGGGAATGGCAGGCACATGGGGGTGTTTATTCTGAGTTCATTCACTCTCTTTCTTTGTCTTCATTTTTCCTTAAACTTGGAAGCAGAATATGTCCCTTTTGAAGAACAGCTTGGTTGCAGAAGTGACTACCGTTTCATTCAATGGTGGCATAATTTTTCCACCAGTCTTCTCTAGGCAGGCCCTGGGGGATCCGGCTTCCTGCACTGCAGCCCTATATCCCCACAGAACCACCAGGAAGAAGTAGAGCCAAAAGTGCAAGCAACGGGCCTCAAGGGCTGAGGCACTGTCCGCGCAAGCTTGACAACTGTCTCCAGTCGCAAACATTTCTTGAACATTCTACTCCACAGCTGAAATTCAGATTTTCTTTTGCAGTTGAGCTTTTGGGAAACCCTGGGGAATTACCCTACGTTGAAGTGGATATTGGTGAAGTTAATTCTCTTCTGTTCAGGAGAAAGGCACTGGTGGTCATGCTAATTGCCTCCAGCAGAAAGAACTCCCAGCTACACTGGGGTTTGTAATAGAAGAATGATAAGTAAGGCAGCCAGAAGAGGAAGTGTGGAGGGCTGCTTTGTAGGAGTTTCATTGATTTAGCATCTGTAGGGAAAGCTTCTTTAAAAAAAAAAAAAGAAAAAAAAACCTTTATTTTTGATGAGTGCACAGGAGAACATTCAAAACTAAGACAGATAGTGGCCAAGTGGGGACCGCTGTGCAGCCTGGAATAGCATAGGCTGCCGTTCGACCATTTCCCCAGACAGGAAACCACAAAATGTTAGAGATTAAGGTCACTAGATCATTGGGAAAAGAGCATAACTTTGTCTGCAAAGTATTATGATGGATTGTAAATGGGCCAAAATATAAGCATAAATCTTTCGTCTAAAAATGCAACAGAAATCCAGCCTTCTCACAAAGGCGCAGTTGGCTTTCCTGTCGTACTGAGAGACCAGAGCCCCCTTTGGCGGGATTTCAGTAATTTTCCTAATAAGTAGAGGAGTAGTAGGGAAAGCAGAGAGAAAAGCTTTGTGTTCTCTGTCAGTAACACGTGTGTTTCAGTTTGGGTTTAAAAAAAAAAATGCTAAGGCTTAGATCAGTAAGTGGCCCTCATGCATTTTATTCTCAATCTTACACTTTTCTACTGGTGACAATGAAAATATATCAAAATCACATTCATATGCCTTTCTTCCCCAAATCCCTTCTTTCAAGTATTTTGTTGTACAGCCACCATGGAAAGCACTGATGTCTTTTTTTTTTTTCCCCTTTGAGTATCATGGGCGACTCCCTAACCTACTTGAAGTCAGAATCTGACTTTAGAGGACTGGGGGTGTTTTCAGGGGAGTCTGCAGGTCAACTGGTCTGCGGCTATCTTTGGCTAATGGTTGGTTGCTTTTTATCTTCCTGGAAAATATTTACCCTTCAGGGGTGTGCGCTGTGTAAAATAAGGTTAATTGTCATCTGATTCTGTTCATCTGGTCTTTACTAGGGAGAGGTTTCCTTGCTGAGAGAGTTAAATCCATGGAAAAAAAAAAAACCTGATTTATATACATCCAGAAGCTGCAAAGTTTATGGTTTAAAATGTTAAAATGAAAAAATAAATAAATAAAATGTTAAAATGACTAGATTTTTTAAAGAATTAAGTGGAACTGACTGGTTGACCCCTCTTTTAGGAAAATTATGAGATGAAAGAGTAAACGTGCCTCTCCTCATCTAATTATTCTCTGCTTTGGAAAGTTAAAAAAAAAAATCTGGAGCATTAGGAGGCTAGGGGGTCACATCTTTTCATATCTGTACCCTGGGTGTCTAGTCCTCAGGCTCTCCATGAATATTTACTATTGAATAAGTAGAGATTTCCTAGCAGCAGATTAAACAAGCAAACAAACAAAACACACTCCACATATAAGTGAGCATGCACTCTTTCCTCCAACTCAAACAAAAGGCCACTTCCTTTCCATTTTCAGTGGAAGTAAAATTCAGCTGCCTGTGGATCCAGGAAGGAAAGGAAATAAATGAACAGAGTTGGATTGAGACCTATTGATCTTTCTTTTTTACCGATGACAAAGACATAGATACAGGGAAATATTTTCCTCTTCTAAGAAAAACAATAGCATAAGCAGTAAATAGATGACAGGTGCCCTTGCCCCTCTGTCAGAGGAGACACTGAGGAAGGGGTGGGGCTGGTCTCAGCCACTGCACAGGGTTAGCTCACTGTGGGTGAGTGGAAATACAGCCACAGCTTGGTCAGATCTCCCAGTAGTTAAGTGCTGGCCTCTAATTCCAAGAGCAGCAACAATACCATGTAGACTACATGAGTATATATCTGTAAGCACAACGCAGACCTACAGCAGCCAACTTAAAATCTCTTCATCCCACTATAGGAACTCACTTTCCAGGTTATTCTTGATCAAAAGTAACAACAACGTTGTTAAAACCTTGCTCTTCAGGTTACAGGATACTTTTGCATCTCACATCACATCTGGCCCTTCCAACAGTCCCAGAATATAAATATTCCACTTCACAGAGGAGAGAATTAAGGCTCAGAGTGAGTCGATGACATACCGAAGGTCACTTAGTAAATCCAGGCCTTGGGAGGCTGAGCTGGGGCTGGAGCTCAAGCCTTCTGTCTGCATGCCTCATACTACTTTTATGAGCCCACTGTTTGTTTTGTCAAATTGATGACCTAGTGCAGTTGCATTAGAATTATAACTCTTATTACACCCTAAATCACGATTGTAATTCTTACTTGGATATTGTAGAGCTATTTAAATAGCTGCGTTGAGCTTTTCAGATGTGTTGATAATAATAATAGCTGTTAGCACTCATTGAACACTTTATCCCCAGAATGCAGAGAGCTTTACATGCGTTATGTTATGTCATTTTCCCAGAGACTCTCTGTCATATACAGTTCCCTTCCACCCATTTTACAGATGAGGAAATGGACTTCTAGACAGATTGAGGAATTTAAGATAATCTTGCTAGGAAGTGACAGTTAGGATTCAAACCACAGAGCCTGTGCTGTCAACTATAAATCTGCATCCTTCATTCCACGCTTACCTTTAGGTTTGCTTCCTGCCTGTGGGATTACAAAGATGGAACAAACCACTTGTTCAATGTGTTCCTTTGGGGAGCAATGATTTAGTCAGTGAGGAAGGACAGAGGAAGGGTTAGATGCATGCACTTTGGACTCAAGCAGGTCTGAGCTTGACTCTACTACCAGTTACCTCATCTCCCTCTACCTTTGTCTCCTTGCCCCTAAAATGGGATTTTTGGGGAAGGTGTTGTGAAATCATGTATAGTTCCTCCAGCATAAGAAGAATGAGAATATTGGGGATCCCTGGGTGGTTCAGTGGTTTGGCGCCTGCCTTTGGCCCAGGGCGCGATCCTGGAGTCCTAGGATCGAGTCCTGCATGGGATCCCGGCATGGAGCCTGCTCCTCCCTCCTCCTGTGTCTCTGTCTCTGTCTCTCTATCATAAATAAATAAATAAATCTTTAAAAAAAAGAAGAAGAATAAGAACATTCTGCTGTTATTCAAAAATGTCCTTTTAAAAACTATACTCTTTTTTATTATTATTATTTGACAGAGAGAGAGAGAGAGAGAGAGAGCACATGCAAGGGGAGTGGCAGAGGGAGAGGGAGAAGCAGGCTCCCTGCAAAGGCTATATCCTTACCATACTTTTCTAGCAGTCAGATATGGGGAAATTCCTTGCAATTTGAATCCCATGCTTCAAAACTAAAAGTTCCTTTAAAAGAGTAATTTATAAAATTATGGCTCTGACTACCAAGAAAAGATTGCTGAGATACCATGCCCAATGTGTGTAAAATTAGGAGTGAAAGGCATGTTATTTCAGGCATTTGAATAGATGGAGTTCTGGTTTATACTGGCTGGATTTCCTCCTACTGTAGGCCTTTTCTGGAAGAGTGAGATTGGCAATCAAGTATTTGACACTAAAGTACCATCCGCATATTCTGAAGGCTTATTTTAGAAGAAGGGCTTTTTGAGTCTTCTAAGTCATTCTCGTTATCAACCTACTTGAAAAGGAGGAGGACGTAACACGCACTGAACTCCTAATTTGTGTCAGGCACTATGCTAGCAACTCTGTGCGCAGCATCTCATTTACTCTCACTACAATGAGGTGGGTAGGTCTTCCCATCTTCATGCCCAAAAAAGGGAATGCAGCCCAGGGAGGTTAAGCCACAAGTCCAGGGGTTCCCAGTTACTGAACACTGGGGCAAGGGTGACACAGGTTCATTGTTGTATGAGTTTGGATTTTCTGCTTCCAGCAACAGAAACAACTGTGCTTACATAAAAAGAATTGATCAAAAGACATGATAAGTCATGGAATTCACAGAAAAATTGAAAAAGTGGAGTGAGGTAAGATTGGGACCGCAGAAAATTCTGGGGATCCAGATAGGCAAATTAATGGGCAGACTCACCAGGGAACCTATGTCACTGTGCCCACAATTCAAATTTATGAAAAGAGCATTTGAGTGCCGTAGCTTAGGTCACGCGCTCATTCCTTGTACAGAGGAGGCAGGATGCTGTGATTGACAGCCTCCACTAGGGCTGGATCCATTGCAGGTGCACAAGTCCTGTTATCAAAGGAAGGGAGAGTGGATGTAGGCAGCCCAAAGCAACAGATGATCAGCATACAGCCTTACAGAAAGCTTTTAGAGAGTACGATAGACTTTACCCAGTAAGTGTCAATACTTTTCCTGGGATGCCAGGTCCTGTGCAGGGCTGCAGGCAGGAAAGTGCTAGGAGAGCCCTGTTCTCAGGAAGCTGATGCTCTGCCTCAACTGCTTAATCAGTGGCGCTCCCTACAAGAGAAGTGAGGCATCTGTTACCAGCTGAATAACGGCCTTGTACACATCCTTGTGCTTAGAGCCAAAGTGAGAAATGACTGAGAGCTGTCATCAGAGTTGGACTAACAGACCAAGGTTGTTTCTGAACTGGAGGTGTGAACTGTGTCTCACACTCAACCAGCTCTCCATTCCCAGAGGCTTCCAGTAGCACTAAACATTTAGCTGTGGGGAGTCAGTAAATGCTTGTTGGTTTGAAGGAATTTCTCTCTTTTCTTAAGGAGTTCTAGGTAGGAGTTTGGAAGTCTGGGATCTCGGACATATCCTGGCACCTCTTGTGTCACAGTTTCCTTAACAGTTAAGTAGAGGCAGACGTTGTAATTCCTGCCGTCTCGACCTCATGAAGCGTATGAGAATAAAGCCATATGTACAAGAAAGCACTTCGGAAGGCAAATAGCAAAAAATGCTTTTCTCATCTCTGCCTTTGGACCAAACAAACAAACAAACAAACAAAAGATGCTTGTAATCCAATCTTTCTTATAAATGCTTGAATTCTGGAATGGATTTTTAAGGTCATCAACAAACAAACTAGTTAGGCTATTTATCTTGTCATGAAAATTGAGCACTGGTAATATTTGAGTTTATTCCTCAGTAAAGACCACCTTTTGCCAGCCAAGATTCCCAACCTCTTAGTGTTATTGTCTTACTATCTTATTATCGTTTCATTATAAAAACATCCTAATTATATTTACCCCCCTAACACACACAAACAACCCTAGCAAATAGTCAACTCAAAACAAATCACCCATATTTTAGTTATCTTAACTGTTAGTGTTTTGATGTATTCTTTTCCCAAGTTGGAAGCACCTTTATTGAAAATGTTGTAACTAGGGCAGCCCGGGTGGCTCAGCGGTTTAGTGCTGCCTTCAACCCAGGGCGTGATCCTGGGGACCTGGGATTGACTCCCACGTTGGGCTCCCTGCATAGAGCCTGCTTCTCCCTCTGCCTATGTCTCTGCCTCTCTCTCTCTCTCTCTGTTTCTCATGAATAAATAAATAAAATCTTTAAAAAAAAAAGAAAGAAAATGTTGTAAATATAGAGTACAAGCAGTGGAATCTTGGTCTTCACTGCTTTTTAATAAGAAGTTATTTTTCCATGTTTTGCAAAACCTTCCATTTCACCAAGCTAACTGATCAGATCTCTAAGTAGTAAAAGAAAAGAAAATTCTCCTTTACTCTTTAATTAAGGCTTCACAGCTGTCCAGGAAAGAAAGTGAGGACACTGGGTGTTTCGGGGGGTGGCCTGGTGTTGTCACCGCAAACCAACTCCATCTGGCCAGTCTGTCCCTTATGCCTTGTGTGTTTTAGTCTCTGCTCAGAAGAGAAGGGTAGCTAAAAGCTGCATTCATGTCGGTCTCCATCTCTCTGTCTTTAGATCTTGTTGCCTAAAATACTAGCAAGCCTCAGGGAGAGGTTTGCCCCAGACTGTCACAGGGTTAGCCTGAGAGCCCTGCCTCCTGGGGAACTCCTCAGGCCAAAGCTGACCAGGGCAGCTGGTCACCCTACCAGGAAGAAATGGAGCAAATGTATCCAGATCCTTCATAATTGGCCAGCTCATCAGGGCTTAGGCTTTGTCCCGGAACTCCTCTGAGTACCAGGACAGAGGTAGCTGAGTAGCATGTGCCCTTAGGCATCAGGACCACCCACTCCTAGCTCCCCCCACCTGGCTTCTTGGCTCACTGTCACTGGATCCTGAGATCTCTCTCCCACTCACCCAGCTCTAAAGGCTACTGAGATATTCCTGTCAGGGCTGATGAGAGTAAATGTGACATTTAGATAAAAATAAAAGCTCTGGAATTCTTATATTTAATGCTGGCAGCCTTAAATGCCAGCTTTGAAATCACTTCACTTGATCATTAATCTGATCTTTTCTTTTCCTTTTTTTTTTTTTTTTTTTTTTTTGCATTTGACTTATATGCCCTTTAGAAGTTAAAAATGTTTTCCTTGCTTTAAGAAGATTTCCATTCGCCCCCAAAAGTAGGCCTTCTCCACATCACATGCACAAAATTATGCAGTTCGGCCCTCCACTGTCTTGTTCCAGAGAGTTAGTGCTCTTGTTTGTGATGAGTCTTGAATAACAAGGGGCACAGCTCAGGGATGGATTTCATTTCAATTCAGTCCAACAAACGTGTATTCTAATGCTGTACAAATAAGCCTGTTTTGGCTGTAACCTGTGGATTTGCATCTCTTAAAGATAAAAAAAAATTCAAATTAATTTCAAAATATACTGATGATAGGAAGATAGCTCCAAGAGACACACAGAAAGATGCAAGCTTCATTTAGTGGCCACGGAGTGGAAAACAGCCTGATGCACTTGTGTATTTGGTAGTTAATCAACATCTTTTCATGGAATTCTAGCAGAGGAATTACTTTGTAGATGATTATCTTCGTTAATCAGGCCTTCCTAGAATGGTGGAGTATTTAAGCCGTGTTCACTGGTACAGATCATGTGTAATTGTTTCCATACTGTTGGCAAAACAGCTGTAGGAGTTTTGCATGGGCCATACGTACCCAAGGTCTTTGAGGCAATTTCTTTGTATAAACAATGCAAATTTTCATTGCTATAGTTGAGTTAAGTTTTTTAAAGAGGCTTTAAATCTATGAAGAACTTTTCCTTTGAGTTTTTGCTTAAGGAGAGCGGAGGTGGTGATGGTGACCCGGTAACATAAAAGACCCGGTGCTCCGGCCGCAGAGGCCCAGGACTCTTTCATCTTAGGCTGAATCCTGGCCCACTGCTGCTCGAGGATTTGGAGTGTGTAAAAGTCCGGGGCTATTTAATTATGGGCAAGCCTTTTAAGAAGCCTACACCAGGAAGACAGAGATGGAAACATATGCAGTAAAACATTTTATATCCAATTTGAGGATTCAACCAAAGGTCTTCACTTGAGCAAAACCAGAACTTCCAAGTAGATCAAAGGTAGCATTGGAGTTGAGGAAAAATTCTTTGCCAGGGATTGAGAGACAATATCTTCTGAGAATTAATATCGTGTTAGTTTAGTTGCATAAAAATAACCTAAGAAGAGTGGAAAACAAAGGAGAAAATTACTCAGATTTTGTACCACCTTAATTAACCACTGTATTCATTTTTTAAAAGTTGCATTCCATATCTGTAAATATGTACGCCTATTTTATATATTCATAGTTGTGACGTCTATTTGACTTTCAGCTTTCATACTTAACAGTATGTGATAAGTATTTTCCACATTGCAACATGGTTCAATGAAATATTTTAAATGGTTTTGCACTATTCCATAGAATTTCTGTATCCTAGTTTATTTAACCCAGTCACTAATTATGGAACTTTTAGACTGTGTTCCAGTTTTTCATTATAAGACTCAATGAATATATATATATGTATGAATATGAATATATATGTATGTATGAATATGGTTATAAATATGGCTTTATATATATATGTATATATATTTTTTATTTCTTTGGCTTATTTTCATAGATTTTTTTTCCACAAACTGGGGTTACTGGGACAGAGAGTCTCGGCATTTTCAAATCCTTTTGTTGAAAATGGATCACTGTTTTCCTGAAGAGTAGTGCCATTTTACACTTCATCAACACTAGGTATTATCTGAATTCTTTTCAAGCCAGTTGAATATTGTTTTTGGAGAAAAGACAGGAATTGTTTCAGAGTTGTTTCTGCTATAAGATCTACCAACTTAGCAAAAAAAATATGTATATATATATATATATATATATATATATATATATATAATATTCTAGGAAGAAAAGGCATTCCTCATTGTTGACAAGTGGCTATCATGTCTAAGAAAAGGAGGCCATAGAAGTGGCATGGCAAACATAGTTGCCTCCAACAAGTCACAAATCTGAGGTACCCGCTTCTATCCATCTGCCTCAAAAAATTATGGTCGCCACTGTAAAATCAGTGTCAGAGGGAGAGAGCGTGGATTAGCAGCTCCTGAGAGAATGCCCAGCTCACCAGCCTGAAAGCCAAGTTAATGAAATGCTGTCTTCGTGCAAATCCAATGGTGTAGTGTTCCTCCGTTCCACGGAAATGTAACCACAGTCCTCTTCTTGTACACAGCTGTACATCTAAGTGATATCACTGGATAACACAGCACAAATGCTTTTGTAACTGAGAGAAGCCTTTGTGCAGATTCCTGTGAAGGTTCGAACTTTTGGAAGAATAGCAATGGCTGGGGCAGCCCAGGTGGCTCAGCGGCTTAGCGCCGCCTTCAGCCCAGGGCCTGATCCTGGAGACCTGGGATCGAGGCCCACGTCGGGCTCCCTGTGTGGAGCTTGCTTCTCCCTCTGCCTGTGTCTCTGCCTCTCTCTCTCTCTCTCTCTCTCTCCCCGTCTCTCATGAATACATAAATAAAATCTTAAAAAAAAAAAAAAAAAGAATTGCAATGGCTGAGCCAAGGCTGGCATTTATTTCAGGTTGTTGGTGTGTATGGCCAACTGGAAGACAATGACCCCACCCTCCTACTGGGCTGGCCTCTGAGCACACTATCAGAAAACCTCACATGACCTTGCCTCTCGTGCACATACTATCTATACCTAGATAGGTATGCTGGCTTTACCTGTTGAGTCCCGCGTTTGCCCACAACTCGATTTCATTTCAGGTTCTGATCTACAATGGCCAACTAGACATCATTGTGGCAGCTTCCCTGACAGAGCGCTCTCTGATGGCCATGAAGTGGAAGGGGTCCCAGAAATACAACCAGGCGGAAAGAAAAGTTTGGAAGATCTTTAAATCGGATTCCGAAGTGGCTGGTTACGTGCGGCAAGTGGGTCAGTTCTGTCAGGTACGGAGATACTTTGGGACCTGTAGGTTGTGGGGAAGGGGATGGTGGGATCGAAACTAAAGCCTGCATCCCAGTAAGGCCTGGCTCGCCCCACGCAGAGTCACACAGCAGCCCAAGCGTGTCTTCCGTAGCCCTCCTTTCCACAGAGCAGTGTCTGAGTTCCTTAACGTACATGGTGCGTAACGCAAAACAAGATGAAAGGTGAGATATTGTTCAAGAGACAAGACGACAATCAAAAAGATAATACTCAGCCCAAAAAGGCAAATCATTAATGAGAGAATTTGTACAGAAGGGAGCTTGAACACGTGATGTAAGTTAGCTTCAATGTAATCTCTTCTGGCAAATCTGTGCTCTTATTTGGGTCCCACACACGAAGCCCCAGGACCGAATCTGTCCATCTGATGCCCCTAGTGTGACCTTCACTTTAGGAGTCAGACCTTGCTCTGGCCAAGCCTGTCCACTGTGCCTCCAGTTTACAGGCTTCAGCTCCACAAGGGTCGTCAGGGCTTCATTGGTGACTACATGAGGATTCCACCGTTTACCTCCAGAAAGTTTTTGGAGAGATTAAGAATACTTTTGCTTAGTCAAGAGGAGAAATTTAAATCTTCTGGACCTGATTTTTTTCCTGCAATTTTTTATTTGAGGCAACATTGAAACCTCCATTCTGTATTAGGTATTTGGAATTACAGCTTTCCAAACGCTTGAGCTTTTCATTAGGCAAATCCATGCTCCAAATAAAAATTAATTTCAGAAGCATACAACCTTAAAAGTACTTTGCTTTGGGAAAGTAAATGAGAGCTCACAAAAATATTCATAAGGGTCACTGAGTTATGAAATGCATTACTCATTTCTGTTAGAAGGCATGATAGATCGAGCAGAAGTATGGGTAAGTCTAACGTATAAAGCTCCCCTTCTGTTCCCCCTCCCCACCCATCATTCTCACCATTTAACAACATGTACGAAATTTAAATATCGTGCAACGTTAACTACCTTGGACAAAGGAAACAGTTGAGAGATGTATTTCTGGGATCAAGTAAAGGGAAACTCTATGTTGGAAAACTTATAACATTACAGTTTCTAAATGGAGATAAACTATACCAAAGAATTAAAAACTGGTGCCACAGCAAACTAAATGAGTCAGAGCAGAAACAGTTCTGGCAAGATGCGTGTGAGGTCTGTAAGTGAGGCTGACGAAGGACAGAGAGAGGAGTGTCTGTTGACCTGCAGAGAGATCTGGAGAGAAGGCGATGAGCGTGCTTGTCTGCCCTGTGTGCTTCTGTAAACTGGAGCCCAAGCAGTCTTGGGTTGGGTATTGACTTGGGAATCACAATAATTGGTTAACTCTGAAGATTGATTCCAAAATCAATTGGAATTCTTGGACAAGTGGAGGCTCTCCATTTGCAGAAGATATTCTGGATTTCATTTTTGGTATTTATTTGTCTGTTTTTAAGTAACACAAGTAATATAAGAATTCAGATATTTAAAAAAAAAAAGAATTCAGATATTTTTAATTTGATTTTTATTTGATTTTTTTAGGATTTTATTTATTTACTCATGAAAGAGACAAAGAGAGACACAGAGACATAGCAGAGGGAGAAGCAGGCTCCCTGCAGGGAGCCTGATGTGGGACTCAATCCCCAGACCCTGGGTTCATGGGGACTGGGTTCACTCAACCACTGAGCCACCCAGGTGCCCCAGGCTACACTGGATGCTACACTGCTGGCCTTGAAAATAGCAAAAGCAGCCATGAGCCAACACTTTTTAATGTTTAATGATTATACTCAAGGGTAAAATATAAGGGTAATATAAAATATATATCTGGACTTATTTAATTAGAATTACATAATTTAGATTATTACCACTTTCCAGATAAATGCAAGAACCTTAGATCTTCCTTATCAAGTCTCCTGGTTTTTGTGTTATCATTAAAAACAAAAAATTCCACATACAGTTTGAACACCACAAAACATTACTTGCATCATGTTACACAGCCAGTGTCACTGTGACTTACCCATAAATTGATCCATTCAGTCCCCCTTAAGCCTCTTTCCCATTTCCGTGCTTATGACTGGAATTATTTTTCTTCGCTTAAAAAAAAAAATCCTTTTATTTTTTACTTTAGTAAAGTTGTGCTGGCAACAGTTTCTGTTTTTGTTTGTCTGAAATGTCTTTGTGTTGCCTTTAGTTGAGAACTTCATTTTTCATGGAATTGAAGTTTAGCTAGGCAGTTATGGTCTTTCAGCACATAAAAGATACTATTCTGTTGTTCACTAACTTGCATCACTTCAGAGGTGAGCTGTCCTTTTTACTGCTGTTCCTTTGAAGGTGATTTTTTCCCCACCTGACTACTGTTAAGATTTTCTCAATTTTTGGTTTTCAGAAGATTTGACTATGTGTATATAGCAGTGATTTTAAATACATATGTACACTATTCTTGGGTTTCTTAAGCTTTTTCTTTTAAGTATTTTATTTATTTATTCATGAGAGACACACAGAGAGAGGCAGAGACACAGGCAGAGGGAGAAGCAGGTTCCTTGCGAGGAACCCGATGTGGGACTGAGTCCCAGGACCCCAAGATCACGACCTGAGCCAAAGGCAGACACTCAACCATTGAGCCACCAGGTGCTCTCTTAAGCTTTTTGAAACTAAGACTTGATGTCTTTTGTCATATTTGGAAAATTCTCAATCATTATCCCTTCAAAAACTGCTTGTGCTCTGTTCTCTCTTTCCTCTCAATCTAGGACCTAATTATGCAAATGTTAGACTTTTTCATTTCATCCCATATAGCTTTATTTCTGTTCTTTCTTCTTTCCATTCTTCAGTCTGATATTTTCTTTTTTCTCTTTTAGTTTTCTCTTCTTCCCTACTACTATTCCAAATATGTTGTTTAGCCCATTTATTTTTTAACTGCAGTAATTATTTTTTGTCATTCTGGAATTTCAGTCTTTTTTCTTTTTTATCGATTTTATAGATCTCAACTTTTAGATAATTATCTACTCCTCATCATGCTGTTTCTCAAACATATTAATCACATTTACTTTGATATCCATTGCTGATAACTCTTAGATTTGTATTACCCTTTAGCCTGATTCTATTGTGTGTTTTTTTTTATTATTTTTTTTTATTTTTATGGTAACTTGATCCTTTTCTCTGGTATGCCTCAAGTTTTCAATGGAATGTCAGACATTATGCTGGTAAAACTGTAGAGATAATTTGAGCTTTTGGCTGATGATACTTTCTTTTAAAGAGATTTTACTTTGCTTTGTCAAGCAGTTAAATAGGGGTCAAGCACTTGGATCAAGTCTGGAATTGATTATATTTAAATCTGTATTTTAGCTGGTCTATTTCCATGGTCCTAAATTGACATTTGTAGTGTTAACTAGGGCCTCTACTCTTAGGCAGGCCATGAACACCAATTTTTGTCTCCCCGCAGCTCTGTTCAGGTTTCCAGCTTTTTCACTATCACGTTAATAAAGATTTTGTAGCCTCTTGGTCCCTGAATCAACTATTGCTTTGATGGGAAAAGAACCACAGAATATCAGAGTCATCTTGTTGCCCTCTCCTTCGCTTTGTAACCATAGCTCCTTGTGCTAAGAAGAATAGTGGTTCCCCAAAGAAGCCCTTCTCCTAATCTCTGGAACCTGTGAACATGTTATGTTTTACAGAAGAAAGAATTAAAACTGCACATGGAAATAAGGGTGCTGATCCTCTGACCCAGAGATGGGGAAATTTTTCTGCATTATTCAGTGTCATTACAAAGGTCCTTATAAGTGAATGAGGGGGGAGGCACCTGGCTGGCTTAGTCGGTAGAGCATGCAACTCTTTATCTTGGGGTCATGAGCTTGAGCCCCACATCAGGGATAGAGCTTACTTAAAAGGATGAGTGGATGTGGGAGGCTGATGAGTCAGACATTTGAAGATGCTACACTGCTGGCCTTGAAAATAGCAAAAGCAGCCATGAGCCAAGGAATGCAGGTAGCCTCTAGAAGCTAAAAAAGGCAAGGCAACAGATTATCCTCTAAAACCTTCAGAAGAAACTCTACCAACATCTTGATTTTAGTCCAGTAAGACCACTTCAGACTTCTAACCTCCAAAATTATAGGATAAGAAATGTATATTGTTATAAAGGCACTGAATATGTGGTGATTTGTTATAGAGACAATAGGAAACTAATCCATTCTTCATGTCCTGGCTGTCTTCATAGGTCACCCTGACTTTCAAATGGGCATGTTCTGTATTTTTGTCCAGCTTTCCTGGTTTTATTTTTCATTTTTTTGTTTGTTTGTTTGATTGTTTGTTTGTTTGTTTTTTAGCAGGGAGATTGAGAGCAACAAGTTTCTTTGCCAAGACAGGAAGTGGCACTTGTTGCTCTGTTCTTTTAGGATGATACCATACATATTTTCAAAGTTACAGTATACATTCTTCATTTATCTTTAAGTAATATTCTATGGATTCCATTAATATATGTAATTAATTTTCTTAAAAATTATCTTCCTGTTGACCATTTAAGGTTGTTTTCTCTTGTGGTTGTAGCTGATATATTATTATTAATTTCTAACAAATAGGTGTTTCAATAGTTCTGATCTATGTCAACTTTTTAAAGAGACCTGTCAAAAACCACTATAAATTTTGTGTGCAAAATAACAAAAGAGAGGATGGAAGAGAAAGTATGCCAATAAAAGACAGGAGTTATAAGGGTGGGCTCATCTATCAATATTTATGTTCAGTAATGATAAAATAGCTTTGCTTCTTGAGCAAACGTGCCAGACATGATTGGTATTTCATGGCTATCATCAGAACATCCTTGCAAATCATACAATATCATTTCTATTTTACATATGAGGAAAGACTGAAGAAGGTAAACAGTCCTGTATCATCCAATGATAGGATGGGGATTCGAACCTTATTCATTCTGCTTCCATAGCAGTTTTATCAATGCCTCTCATATTACCTCTGATACTTAATTGCCAGTAATATAGGGACTGTTAGCTAAATAGAAGGGAAACACTCAGGGTAAAACTCCTTTAGGTAATTTTTTCATGCGTTTGAAAGATACTTGTTAAGCTTTCTTTGGTGCAATATAAAAGAGATACTTATAAATACTCATGAAATTCTGAGTTACCTTCAGTAATATATTAGAGCACAGTGCTCTAAAACATAGGGATGATAATAATACCTATCTGCTAGGGACTAAACTATGTCTCTCCTAATTTATGTGATGAAGACATCACCTATGATGTGACTATATTTGCAAAGATGACGTATAAGGAAGTAGTTTAAGTTAAATAGGTCATAAAGGCAGGGGTTAGTGTCCTTATAAGAGACACCAGAGAGCTCACTTGCTCTCCCTGTCTCTGCCATGGAAAGACACAACAAGAAGTCAGCTGTCTACAAACCAGAATAGAGCTCACACCAGAAACCAAACCGGCCAGCACTTTGTCTCAGCTCCAGAAATGTAAGAAATAAATGTCTGTTGTTTAGGAACAACAGTGTATGGTATCCTTATAGGATTATTGAGGGAATTCAACAAGTCAATTAGCATAGAGCAATATCTCATCATAGTAAACGTTATCTCTAATCATGTATAGTAAATGATCCCAAATAACATATAAAAGTATACATAATAAAAGGAAAATTATAAATAATAAATAGTAATTAAAGGAAAATCATAAATAGTAAAATTATAAATAGTAAAAATTATAAATAGCAAAAGTCAAGATCAGGGAAAATGTTTGAAAATCAACCCTTAGGGAAAGTTTAAATATTAATATTTAGGGACACCTGGGTTCAGTGGTTGAGGGTCTGTCTGCCTTCAGTTCAGGGTATGATCCTGGGGTCCTGGGGTTGAGTTCTGCATTCAGCTTCCCAAAGGGAGCCTGCTTCTCCCTCTGCCTATGTCTCTGCCTCTCTCTGTGTCTCTCATGAATAAATAAATAAAATATTTTTTAAATAAATAAATATTAATATTTAAGCTATTAAGGGCAACATGAATGTTGAGCTGCTAGGGAGCAATGGACATGTCACTTGCCCCCTGTCTGCTACACTGCTTTGTGATGACAGTCCCACCAAGGCACTCTCAGCATATCCTCCAGATTCCTGATGGCTGTTTCTGCTACCTGTTACCTATATCCCCCAGAGCAGCCTTGTGAGACGCTCCAGCGCCTGGCACTGCACATGTGTCCTGCTTGGCTCAGTGCATAAAATATCTAGTTCAGAGGCCAGGCTGTGGCTGCAGGGCGGCATGTGCTACAGAGGTGGGCAAAGGGATTGGCCGCCACTCAGAAATTGTGACAAATATCACACTAAGCCCACTGACTCTTGTGAATGCAAAACACATTGAGAGATGAAATGGCCCTCCTCTGGCTGCCAAAAAAACGGTAACAAAAGAAGCAAGGCCCACATGTGTTTGTGATAGGGAGTGTTTTACCGCACGGCAAGGGATCTGAATTTTATGGAGGTGATTTTTAAATGTTGGCAGAGCTCCTGCCCGCTTAATGCCTCCGCGTAGGGTTGAGGGTGGCGTGTGGAGATGAGGGGGAATTAAGGAGAGAAAAGAGCCCCGGTGTTAACAAAGGCATTCTCTGTGAGCCTTGGATTGAGAATCCTGTCCAAACATCAAGCGTCTGATAATGAAAAAAACGGGCCTTAGCCATGGACTTACTTTTCAGCCTTAGACACACAAAACAGAAGCATGTGAATGTGTCTGCCAAAAGAGAAACCTCACTCTTTGCCAAACTCCACAGCTCTTAATTTAAAAATCAAAACCAAAGTAGACTTGTCCCCGGATGGTTACCTAAAGTGTCCACTTGAAAGAAGACAGCTGTCCCTGGGGAGCAGCAGGGTAAGAGACAGGGAGCCACTTCCCCACATGTTCCCATCAGGCGATGCCTTGGGAAACCCGGAGACAGCCCCAGCCAGCCCATGGAGGGCAGGTGAAGAAGGAGGGCTGCGTGCGGCCTCTTGCTGGTTCTGGCCTAGAAGACAATGTGCCCTTGGCATCTCTGCCTTTCTAAGATTCAGACACTGCCTTATTACAGCATCTGGGGCAGTGGCCTCTTCTCAGCTTGTTCATCTCTAAAGTGCAAGGTTTGGACTGAGTTATCTGTAAGATATCTAAGAAAGATCTGAAATATCTATATTTCATTAATGCTCAGAAGGGCTCAGTTAGCAAGCAATATAGAATAGAATAGTGGCCCGTGTGTGTGTGTGTGTGTGTGTGTGTGTGTGTGCATTGACTTAATAGTGGTAGATCAAAGATCTAATCCTCTTCCTCCCTGGCTGGTGAAAACCCAGACCAACACTGTCAGGGCTACCCTGCTGTTCCTTTTACAGTCTTTCTCTTCCCTTATCCAAAAGTCACAGTTACTGTTCATGATCAGTTTTGATGTTGCCACTACTTTTGAAACAGGATATTTTGTTTTTACACCATTGAATTGCTATTTCAACCCCAAGGAAGTTTTGACTCTACATTTAGAAATAAAAAATTTTAGTCAGAATAACACTGATGAATTCCTTTAAGAACATCTTCCTAAAATAAACTTCACGAAGCTAAATTTTCTGAAGAAGGCATGGAAACCATTTCCAATTTTTCCATCTTTATTTCACTGGAAATATTTTATTGAGACTAATTATTTTCCACATTGAAAGAAAAGTTTGAGTCGCTGGTCAGTTTTCATTCTTATCAAATGTTACTGGGCGTAGTTTCTGCTAACATGAGTTTTGCAGAATTTCCAACAAGTCTATTTTTCCTGATTGCAGTTTGAGTCATTGTTATTTTTATTTTATGTTTTCATTATCAATATCAATTCGGGTTATTTAATAATTACAGGATGGATTATCTCAGCTAGGTAGTATTTTACAGCTGGAACAAATTTTAGATCTCATTTTTCAGGTGGTAAAAGTGAAACCCAGAGGTTAAGTGACTGTCCCGAAGTCTCTTACTCATTTCATGACTGAGCTGAGAGTGGATTCCAGGACTCCTGGCTTCCGGCCCAGTGGTTTTCTGCTTCACAAGGGTGCACACCTCCAGAATGATGCATTGGCAGCTGCATGCTAGTATGGTGAAGACTGGAGCCTGCATACATGTCTGCCATAATTCAGGCAGGCCTGAGAAATCTTGTATTTCACATCTAGCTTTAGCTGTGAAGTCACATATGTGCACCCGCTTCCTATAGACAGAGTATCAGGGTTTTTAAAAGGTATATTAGTGCTTAGTGGATGGTAAGGCAAGGTTCATCCTAAATTAAGAAGTTATGGTTTTATCTCGAACTTCTGATATTAATAAAAGAACAGATGCTGAAGGTAGTTAAAATGAACAGAGGCAACATGATAAGCAGAGCCTCATAGTGGGAGCCTGAAGAGCAGAGCACCAGCAGTGTGCACAGCCTGTGAGTTTCCAAACTGGAGCCCAGAGAATAAGAGCCAGGGGAGAGACTATGAAGGGTCACGGGCCCTTGATGGTAGTCAAGAAGTGAGTGCTCCATTGTTGAAGCAGTGGGAGGCAGGCCATTCAAAGGTTTATTTTTTCCTTTTTTTTTAAATTGTAAAATACATAAAACATAAAATGTATCATCTTAACCATTTGTTAAATTTAATTAAATAATTATTTTTAAAAGTAAGCTCCATGTCCAACATAGAGCTAAAACTCAAGATCAAGAGTGGAATGTTCTACTGACTAAGCCAGCCAGGCACCCCCTAATCTTAACCATTTTGAAGTGTGTCATCCAGTGGTATTAAATACATTCATAATATTGGGGTGCTATCACCACCGTTCATCTTCATAGCTCTTTTCATCTCCTAAACTGAACCTATAGCCATTGAACACTTGCTTCCCACTCCCCCACTCCAGTCCCTAGCAACCGCCATTCTGCTCATTCTACTTTCTCTATGAACTTGACTGCTCTACGTATCTTGTATAAATGGAAGCATACAGTGCTTGTCACCATGGAAGGTGTTTATGCACATTTTCAAAACTGGTCTTTGAGAAGTTTAAAGTGGCAGCAATAGGATGAATTCAGGGTGAAGAGAGGTCAGGAAAGGGGATCCAGCAATAGGATGAATTCAGGGTGAAGAGAGGTCAGGAAAGGGGATCCTGAGAAATAAGGAGTCCTGTTGGGAGCTTTATTGGAAGGAGGTTCTCCACCTGATTGGGCTTTGGCTTGTGGGGCCCCTCAGGCTGGTGGTCTGCTACAATCTCCTCAAGGGTTTCTCCCTGACTACCCAACAGGAATGAGACCTTCTGCTAAAGGTTATGTACAGAGAAACCAGAGGCAAGGAGCCCACCACCCTCAAAGATTGACTACTTTGAAGAGTTGTGACGAATGGAAGACAGTCTGATATCAGGAGAGGAGTCTAGATTCTGGGGCTAGACACACGTGGTGTGAATTTCAGTTTTGCCACTCACTGGCTGTGGGCTGTTCATGGTTCTATAAACTCTGAGCAAGAAGGGTGTCAGGAAGGCCCATGCTGATGACAGCTACACCCATTCTTCAGCATATGTCAGCCCTCAGGCCTACCACGCACTATTTATCCACAATGTTATGGAATACTAATAGCTCCACTATAAATTATGTGATTATATTTACTAATTTGTAAATGAGGAAACAGAAGGTTTACCTGAGATACTTGCTTCGGGTTTCAAATAGTAGTTGTATCCAAGACTCAACAACCCAAATCTCGATCTTTCCTCCACACCACCATGCTTCTAAGTACCTGTGAGGGCAGTGGGGTGGAAAGGAATGGAACACTCTAGTTGGCCAGAGTGGACTACATGTCTGCCCATGGGGGGTGTATGCGGTGGTGGTGACAGAGGGGGAGGGGTGGAGTGGTGGTGGCGGCCAGTATATTCGGCAGCACATCCAGTCCACACAGAAAAGCCTGTCTCCTAAAGGAAAGCAGAGTGCTTACAAGAGGGAGGAGGACAGGGAAGGTATGGTGTGCAGATAGAAAGCAGGAACAAACCCAGCTACCTAACTGTGCTTTTCTAAAACTAATGTTCACTTTGTTTAGTTTCTCTGACTATGCACAACTATAAAATAGAGAAAAGAATAACCTCAGTCTTTCGAGTACAAAGGAAGATCAGGCTGGGATTTGAACATTTCCACGGATAATCCACAGAGGGAATGACAGAGAGCTGGCCACCTGCCTCTCTTGGACTTCTGACTTTTTTTTTTTTAATTAAACAGTGTGGTGCATTCTGCACTATTTCTGAAGGAACTAATGGTTCCAGAAAGGTCTTCCTCAAGTCCTTGGTTGCATTGACAAAATCAGAGTAAGCAAAGAGCAACAAATGTGATTTTTGCATTTGACTAGTTGAGAAGGGGTGAGATGAAGCTAAAACAATATTTAATGCAAGAAAGTAACTGTTAAACAGATTTGAGATGATGATTACCAAATGCAGCTAATTCCCTGGGAAAATGTTTTGGCTTTGTTACAGAGATTATTACGCAGAGCCTTCACCTCTCTCCCAGCTCTGTTACTTCCTACAAAGAATGATTTCCAATTCGTAGCTTCTTTGTCTCTGTTACCTAGATCTGGGGAAGGTTCTCTGTTCATGCATGGGAATCAGACTATGAGCAGAAAGCCAGAACATAGTGGTCAAATCATCATCATCATCATCATCATCATCATCATCATCATGACTTGCTATCATCAGAGAGCTCCATGGTAGTTGCAGGCTGAGTTCTCCAGAAGCAGGCATTCAGACCAAGTTTGGGGTGCAAGATGTTTATTAGGGATCAACACCAGTGAAGGGAGTGGGGAGGAAGCAGAATTGATGGAAGAGGGAATCAAACTGTGGTCTATGCCTGAGAAAGCTTGGCCAACCTGGCAGGGAGCTCTGGAGAGAGTCTTCTTTCATCAGTGTGCCACATTGGGCCAAAATGACATGGCCTTTAAACCCCCACCTCACTCATTCACCAAATGTGGACTGCCCCAGAAAGGGCATCATCTTGGGAAAGGCTACTCTCTGCAGCTGAGGCAGCCCCTAGAGCTGCTAAGAGCTGGAGGCTGGGCTGCTTGCCCATCCTTGACGGAGGGATCTGATAGTGCATCTCTGTCTACCATGAAGGCCACCCAGATAATGTAGTTGCGAACTCTCAGGGTTGGCATGGAGAAGGGGATTGCATCAGGGGCTGGTGGTTTGCCCAACACCACATGAGATATTGTTCTTTGTTGGCATAATGTAAGTTTTATCCTAAGCTCTTAGTGTAATTGTGTCTTCTGTCTGCATTAAAAAGATGGCTCCAGCCTTGCTTTTAATTCATATCAAGATTCCAAGATAGGAACAGCAGAATTTTTAGGAAAAAAAATATTTTTTAGGTAATATTTATTTTTTAATTGTTTATTAATAGAATAATAGATTACACTAAAACTCAGTGGCTTAACACAACAAGTTTGTTATTTCTCATCATTATGTGAGTGGGATGGGCTCAGCTGGGTGGTTCTTTTGACTCACGTGAGATACACTGAGGTCATCCATGCAGCTGCCTTCAGCTGGGAGTTTGGCAAAAGCTGGAACGTGCAAGGTGGCCTTCTCTTCTCCAGGGCTCTCTCCATAGGGCCTCTCACCATGCAGTGTCTTGGCCTGGGCCTCACAGCCTGGCAGCCAGTCTCCCAAACTGGGAAGCAAAAGATGTCAGATGTCAGCAAAAGATGCCTTCTAAGCCCAGGGTGCAAAAGTCCCAGAATATTATTTTCATTGTGTTTTCTTGGCCAAAACAAATCACAGAAGAAGGCCAGATTCCTCTTGTTGGGAAGAATGATGAAGAATTTGGGACCATCATTAATCTACTGCACTCTCCTAACATAGTATGCTAACCCTTGCAAGTATAGATTCCCAGGCCTTATCTCCAAATAGTCTGACTTCATTTGTCAGGGGTAGGACCTGAACATTAGTATATATGTCTTTTGGGAATTCTAGTGTGCATCTTGTTTGGGGGAAACCTAAATTGTGATGTCTTTTGACCCTCTACTGATGCCAAAATGGCTTCATCTTGTAGGAACCCCACGTGGTTTATTGTTTGGATAAACTTCCATTCTGATCCCTAAAGGCAGCTCTAAATCCTGACCTATTTTACTTCCTTACAGGCCAACCAGAAACTTGAGAATGTAGTTTCACTCTTAACAAACCAGCCATTGATCTGAAATATCACTTTTAGAAAAGTGTCCTCTCGTCAATAGTATCTACTGGCGGGGCTCTGATTCTCTGGAATCCTCAGCCAAAACCTTAAGCTAAATTTTAAACCTCAGTCCCTGCAGTGCATTGTAGGTTTACAAATGGTCTTTGTTTTCTCAAAACACTGATAGACCACTGGTAATTTAGACTCATAGAAAAACTCCGTTATTTATTCAAAAGATTAGCTTCCTTTTCCCAGCAGACTTCCGTGCTGTACTGAAGTGATGTGGTCGTCCTGTGCAGTCCTTAGATAGTGGTGTGTCTTATGCTACTCTTCAGAAATGACACAACTAGATCAAGTAGGGTCTGCTGTAAACATCATCTGGATCCTTTCTTAGCAAAGATGGTATCTACCAGGCACCCTGAATTTGTTTCTGGATATTAATCAGTTGATAAAACACTATGATGGATTGATAAAATTAATGTCCTATCAAAGCAAAAATAAAAATGCAATGATTTCGGGTTCTTAACCCAGGGCAAGTGTCTGTGACTAGTATTCAAGGGGTCAGGGAACTTAGAAGGGAAAAAAATGCATTTTATTTTCACTGACCTCAAATAGCTTTTCCTTCCATTATGAATTATGAAATTTAGCATTTCCTCCCATTATGAATGTAGGCAACAAACCGCAGTGGCCTTAGCAATACCTTTGACTCTGTCACCAACAGAAAGCAGAAATACTTTCATACCAAATACAAATGCTGTTGCAAATACCTTGAAACAACATTTATCACCGTCACTGCTACTTTAAAATTGCAGTAGTTACCAGACCCCTGATTGCTCTTATTCAATGCATTCATATAGAAGTATATATACTGTTACATCACAAATTTATTTCTTACTACTTTGTTAATTTCAATGTAATGAGTTCGCTTGTAATCTATGATATATATGTAAGTATACATACATACATACATATATATATATATATATATATATATATATATATATAGTATTTTAAACCATTTTTCTGGAAAATATCCGTAGGCCACAGTAGACACTGTGAGTCCATGGCACAAAAAAGACCAAGAACTCATGCATTAGACTATTTGAATTATTGAAAATAATTTCTAGATCCTCCCCAACCCAAACTACAGACCACCTTTGGGAACCCCAGACTGACAGCTATGAGTTTAGCTATCAAGTAGGCTTGAATTTTCTTTCTAGTCTAATACCTCGGTAATTCTAATGACTACTATCACCATAGTCAAGCAACAGGGTAGAGGTTAAAAGACTGGATCCTAAAAAAAAAAAAAAACTGGATCCTGTGCCAGACCCTGCTCCACCACTTACTAGCTGTGTGACCTTGGGGAAGTTACTTAACCTCTCCAAGAGGCTCTTCATCAGTGAAGTGGGCATCACATCAATACTTCTCTCTCTCAGGAAGGGATTAGTTACTAGGATTCATTATGGGCCTACATGTATTACTTGACACTCTACCTGGCACCCAGTAAGCATGAAATAAAAATTCCTACTGCCTCTCCTAGTATTCATCTGTTTTTCTTCTGCATTCAGATCTCCTCCTATCTAATAGGATCCCTTTTGTTAAAGATTTTATTTATTTATTCATGAGAAAAACAGAGAGAAAGGTAGAGACACAGGCAGAGGGAGAAGCAGCCCAATGCGGGACAGGATCCTGAACCCCAGGATCATGCCCTGAGTGGAAGGCAGAGGCTCACCGCTGAGCCACCCAGGTGTCCCTAAAAGAATCCTTAATAGATACTGTGTTTTAAGGGCTCAACTAAATGTTCTTTATCAGAAAAGCCTAGAACTATGACAGTTGAAGTTACACCAGTTGTAACTTCACAATAACAAAGAAACTGTCTTGGTGAGAGGTAAAAGGAACTGAGGGGCAGGGGAGGTGTTCCAGCTTTTGCTACATGCAGTCTAATGATAGTAAATATAAATGGCTACATTGAGTAATGAGATGTTTCTGCAGCATTGAGTCCCTTTCTAGGTCACCAGTAATCTGGAACATCCCTGTTGACAATAAATGAAAGCATCCAGCCTTTCTGTTTTTGCCTCCCCCCACCTCTTTGTACTGAGTTTCTAACATATGGAAACAGGGAAGAAGAGGAATATAGGGGTTCATATTTAGAGAGTAAAAAACCATCTAGCAAAACAAAAACCCCAGTTATTTAGCAAACTCTCTGCTCTTCTGCTGTCCGGCATGGAGATGTGAGTGTTTATTTTTGTTCCTAATATTTATTTTCGTATGCAGCAACCAGAATCCCAAGGTTTAGATTCTGGCACCAGCTCTGTCTTCGTAGAGCTGCTTGCCAGAGGGGGACTTCCCATTTTTGCTTTTGTTGCCGTTCAGTTGCTTCCCTATATCCCCCCCTCTTACTGTTTTTTAGACACATGGCCCATCTCATCAGCTCTGTTTTACACAAAAGAAAAGAACATGACAGACAACATGTTAAATTTTTAAAGATTCATTTTTGTGTGTCTGGCAGCATCAGTAGGTGGGTTTTTTCTTTTTTTTTAAACTAAAAATGGAATAATAACCGAGGAGTATGTATAATACTTGTGAAGATAAAACAAATAATCATAAGTAAACCTTTGTACTTACCAGTCAGTTAAAGAAATGCAACATTACCAAGAGCTTGCCCTCCCCAATCCCACCTCTTTCCCTCATTTCCCCTGGAGGTAAACCACTGAACTGGATTTTGTTTTTATCATCCTTTTCCTTTTTAAAAAAAATAATAGTTTGACTACAGATATACATCCCCATAAATAACATTTTACTTTTCATGTTTAATTTTTTTAAAGATTTTATTTATTTATTCATGAGAGACACACACACAGAGAGAGAGAGAGAGAGAGAGGCAGAGACACAGGCAGAGGGAGAAGCAGGCTCCGGATGGGGAGCTTGATGTGAGACTCGATCACGACCTGAGCTGAAGGCAGATACTCAACCATTGAGCCATCCAGGTGTCCCAACTTTTCATGTTTAATTTTATATAAAAAGGAATTTTTAAAAAGATTTTATTTATTTATTCATGAGAGACACACAGAGAGAGAGAGGCAGAGACACAGGTAGAGGGAGAAGCAGGCTCCGTGCAGGGAGCCCGATGTGGGACTCGATCCCGGGACTCCAGGATCACATCCTGGGCTGGAGGCAGGCACTAAACCTCGAGCCACCCAGGTGTCCCAAAAAGGAATTATTTTGTGTGTATTTTGCAATAATGTGCTTTTGCTATTCAGCAATGTTAAAATTTCATCCACGTTGATAAGTTCAATTATGCTTTGTTTCTTCTTCATCGCCACATAATATTCCACTGTATAATTCTATCATCCATATATTCCATTGCTGTTGGATATGTTAGTGGTTCCCAGTGTTTCGCTACTACGAGTATTGCTTTCATGAACATTCTTGCCCTCCTCGTGCCTGTGTGCAGGAGTTTCTCTAAGAATAAAGCCTAGAAGTGGAACTGATGCGTTCACAGGGTTTGAGCATCTTCAACTTCATGAGATAATGCCAAACTGTTTTCTAAATTGATTATAATCTTGCCAGTAATGTATAAGAAATCTGATTATTTCACACTTTTGCCAACTCTTGGACTTGTCACTAGTCATCTTTCCCGTGGGTTTGTTAAGTTAAAGGGAAGCTTAATGTCCTTTCCCATATCTGCCATTCATGATTGTCTTCTTTCTCTCTTGCTGTCTTTCCCCTCTTCTCTGGCTAGCACCAAATGGAAAGGCTGCAGTCTCCACACAGAGTGAAAAGTAGAGTAGACTTGTCATGTCTAAGTCCTAACACTGCTTTGGTTAGGCAGATGCATTTTTCTTTCCTGTGCCGAGGTTGGCTACCAAAATATCCAGCTTAGGGGTGCCTGAGTGGTTCAGTCGGTTAAATATCTGCCTTCAGCTCAGGTCATGGTCCCAGGGTCCTGGGATCGAGCCCCGTATCAGGATCTCTGCTCAGTGGGAGTCTGCTTCTCCCTTTGCCTCTGCCCTTACCCGTGCCCCTGGCACTCGCTCTCTCTCTCTCATAATAAATAAATAAGTAAATATTTAAAAAAAAATCCATCTTTAAAACATAAGAAATTTAGTTCTTTAGAACCTTTTCATTTCAACTCCCCAACAGTGGCTCAGTATAAAGGAACAATTGTTAAAATAGACAGATTTCAATAGATGCCTTGGATTTGCAGGCAAGCCCTAGGCCATCTTTCCCCAACACAGCACAAATACCCTCACTTCTATCCCTTTCCCATGGAAACAATAAGGAAGTGAAGTTATTTAGCCAGGTGCTTTGCTTTGTGTCTTACCAGAAAATTGAGAAGAATAGTAATTGGTAAATATTACTCACCCAGTTCCTTAGCTAGCATCCCTCACATCTGCTTTATAAATCCTTTTCAGTGGCCTGATTTTATTCATTTCCTAGTGCTTGACACAGAAACCACAAAGAACTGCTTAAAGGGAAAAACACTGATTTTATATTCAGCAATAAAAAAAAATACAGCATTTTGGGGACATTTTAAAAGAGAGACTCCCCTACTTTATACATTCTAAACTGAAACTTTTTTGCTCTGTGGTGTTTCAAAAAAAATAAAATAAAAGCACAGGTTTTAGAGGATGCTATTCAAGAACACTCTGTGTTTTAAGTTGTGGTTTAAACTTTTTCCGTTGACAATAGCTGGTCTTAACAAGTCCCCCTACTCTCCGATCTGCTCTTCTTTCAGTGCTTTTTCCAAAACACAAGTCTGATCATGTTTTCCCTTGTTCAAACTCTCTCATGGACACCTTGCTACCTGCAGAATAAAGTCTGAACTCTCTTTCCAGAGCAGTAAAGAGGTTAGGTCTGGCCTCTGCTTTCTTCTCCAATCTGAGTTCTCACCCTGCCTCCTTCTCCATTAGAATCCTAAAAAACAGAACACCTTATGATTCCTCAAACCCTCCTTGCTCTTGTGTCAGCCAGCAATTCCCATGGGATTCCTTCTTTTCTTTATAAGGTCCTTTCTGCACCTCTGGCTGCCTGGAGAACCCCCATTTACCTTTCAGGGATTAAAATTACCTCTAAGGGGGTGCCTGGCTGGCTAGATCAGTAGAGCATGCCACTGTTGATCTTGGGGTCCTGAGTTCAAGCCCCATGTTGGGTGTAGAGATTACTTATAAATGAATGAGTGAAGGGAGGAAGGAAGGAAGGAAGGAAGGAAGGAAGGAAGGAAGGAAGGAAGGAAGGAAGGAAGCCTTCTTCTCTCAGAATACCTCCTTTGCATCTCTATGTACACCTTAGTGCATGTACCACACTGGGGTTTTTCTTTCATGTAACTCTTTAATTGCTTTCCTCCCCTTCTTGACACTGAGTTCCTTGAGAACAGGAATAATGTATCATTTATCTCTTTAGCAAACCCCTTACCACAATTCCCAGCCCCCATTGAATATCCAGTGAATGAAAATCACATTGGCCCCTACCTCTTCTATCCGTACTCATCTCGTGCATGTGTGTGTGTAGGTGTGTGTGTTTTAAACCTGCAGACTCTTGGCTTTGGCTCAGGTTGCACAATCTTAGGGTTGTGGATCAAGCCCCACATCAGGCTCCGTGCTCAGCGGTGAGTCTACTTGCCCCCCGCCCCTCTGCCTCTCTCAAATAAGTAAATAAGTAAAATCTCAAAACAAACCATACTGCAGTTTTCAAGGAATGCTATGGTTGCTCACCAATTGTACATGCTTAAGTGTCTTCTAGGAAACAGTCTAGGCATGCTAAGATAATGAACAGTTCAAAGCAATTCCCTTCAAATGAAAGGATGCATTGTTCATGTCAGCTGAAGACGATTTCTTTTCTGTGTTATACAGGAGAAGAAAGGAGAAATATTCTGGGAAATAAATTTATGGGAGGAGTTGTAGAAGTTTCATTATCTTGGGGGCTGACTAGAATGTCCTCTCCTTTTAAAAAAAATTAAATTTTTGGCATTTGGGGGGTTTTTTCTTAAAAAAATAAATAAAACCCACACAGCTTGCTGCCTGAAAACAAAGGAAACCATAAACAATAGCAACTCCCAATTTTACTCTGATTATTTGCCAAGAGTCCTCTTAGTTCATGTGGTTCTATTTCATTAGAGAGGGCTGATTAGCATAAAAAGAATGCTTCTAAATTAAGCTACCCAAATATGCACTTAGTTAATACTCAGGGAGCTAATTTATTGTATTATTTAAAATATAAATTGGATAGCAAATCTATTTACTGAGGTATAACAGCTAGGCAATGATGCATAATTTTCTCTTAGCCGTTGAGTGGGTTTTAATAATCTATTGAAATTTAACAGAGAACCATTTCATTATGGGAAGTGAATAAATACTAAGAAGACTAACATTTAAAGTATTATCCACATATGGAGAATAGTTTTTAAAAATTAATGATATTTGAGGAACAAAGAGGGAATGGGGGTTTGCTTTTTAAATAGTAACATTGTGTTGTTTTGATTTGAAGTGTAACCAGATTCACAAAAGTGCTGGTAGAAACATTAAGCACAGCCCCAAAATACACAAGGTGGAGGGTAGAGGGGCAGAGAAAGGAGCAGTGTGAAGAACAAAATAAAGTTGTGTTAAGATACTGCCACATTGTCCACTGGCCCAAGGGGACTGTTTTTGCCTTGGACAGTCTTTGGCTTGGTAGTGAAAACTGTTCACCTTGTTTTATTTCAACCAATGGCATCATTAAAATCTTGTGCCAGTTGGCGTGTCCTGTATCCTCAATTTTTGGAACCTGGGGACACTTTCAGGCCTGGGATCCCCTTAGCCTGTGGGTCAGGAACACGGTTGGATCTAGATACCCTCTCTGGTGACCAGTTGTCCCAAACAGACCAGCTTTGGAGTGTCACAGGGGCTCTGATACCAACAGAAGTATCAGTGAATGCAGTGTGTGCTCTTGAACCTATCATTGCCAGTTATACTAGAATTCAGTATAACTGGCAGGGGGTAGGCAGGAAAGGAAGCAGGGAGCAGGACCTTCTCATCTTTCAGCAAATATCTGAAACCTGGCCCATCTGATTTCCTGAGCCAAGATTTCAGAGAAGTTTTGGCCTTATAATTTACTAATCTGAATAGATGTTTCTTTGATTTATCTTGGGAGAGAGAAAGAATGCTCTAATGTTTCATCTGTCCCCAGGAGAGCTTAAATGTCAGAGAACTAGGGGTGGGAAGGTAGACTGGCTTGGGAGGGAGAGGAGACACTGATCTATAGTGTTTGCCGATTTCTGTGCTGTAAATTTTCCCACCGTGGCTGATTTCAAGCTACCAGCATGACACCCCTGAATGTAGAGTTGGGTGGGCAGCAATGTGCACAATCAGCTGTCCTGGGCCAGTGCACAATGCCAGAGCCATTCCACACTGTCGTGCGGGAGGTAAAACTTTAGTAGGTTTGCTGGGTCTCCTCTCCCTGTTCCCCAGAAGACAATGAGTCGGCTCTCCATCCTCACAACACTGCCAGCAGAGAGCATTGGCTGCAGTAACCCCTGTCCACTCCTCCCCAGCTCTCATTCTCTCCTCGCAGAGCAAACTACAGACGTAGAGCATAAAGCTAGGGAGTAAGAGTAATTAATGAACTGGATTTTGCTTTTTATCCTCTGGTGGATTTCAAATAGAAAAGAGGACATGAAGGAAGTAAAGTTTTGATGACTTTTTAACTGCATCAAATCCCGTGTTGTAAAGTGGGTTCTTACATGGGTAAAAAAGACAGAACAGCTTTTTGCCATTCTGCTAAGACAAGTAAGGTCTTGCTTGCTTGACATTTCTGTGTGGTGAGATGAGGGTGTTTAGCATTGCAAGTGGTAAAAGGGGGTGGAGGGAAAGAATGGGATGGATCGTGGTGTTGGCAGGTTAAAGGGATAAAATTCACTCTAGACAGTTAAGTCAAGCAAACTGACAGAAGTTTGAGCTCATATTCAATCTCCTTTCTTTCTTTAATTAAGACCTTTCCTGTGGGTAGGAAGAATTCATGGCATGGAAATTAAAAAAAAAAAGCCTGGAAAGAAATATTCTCCCTCCTGAACAATATATTTTTTTCCTACTGAAAAAGTATAGTACTATCTTTTATATTTATTAGTATTGTAACTTCTGATCTTTCTCTACTGTCAAAGGGAAAAAATATTCCTTTGACAATAAAAAATGAGATAATAGTATGATGACTATCGCTTGAGTTCTTAGTATATGTCTACATGGCACATGGTGTGTATTTGTGAGCTGAGTGCCATACAGTGGTTGATGTGCATTATCTCTTCGAATCCATACAAAAAGTTAAATATTCTTAGAGTGACAAACCATCGTAGATTGCCTGACACTTTTTTAGCATTAGCACTGAAAATCCTATATTTCCAGGAATCCCTCAGGCCAGGGCAAAGTGGGACAACTGGTCACCCTAATGCTTACCTTCATCTTACAGATGAGAAAATAGAAGCAGGTAAGTCCTGGTGCCAAAGTCACAGAGCTGGACTCAAAATCAGATCTACTGAATCCCAAGTTCATGTTTTTGATCACCATGCTGAATCACTTCTTACTACACTGTACTGTGCCTTTAGGTTTCCACTGATAATAATGATCAAAGGAAGACAAGGCTCTAACCTTAGTCATTCATACCACCAACCTTGCTGAAGTTAACATAGAGATTCTTGGAATTCATTTAGAGAAAATTTCCATGACTTTTTTCTTTTTTAAAAACAGAGACATTCATAGCACATTGAAGCATCTAATTGATTTGATGAGATGAGGCTGAGATTTGACTGAAGGGTCTTCACTTCCCAGGCATTCATTTTGTACCTTTCTGAAAAAAAAACAGGCTATATTACTTGATCACCAGATATCTTCTAATTTAAAAGTTCCCTGATTGTCAGATGTCTGTTTTTCACATTACACAGAAGCGTCTGTGCCACTTATTCTCATCCTTCTATCCCATATTTTCCTTTGGAGACATTTCCTTTTTAAAAAACTATTAGCTTGTTGAAGATACATTGTTTTATTATCTATTTTTTAATTTTATTTTTTTATTAATTTTAATTCTAGTATAGTTAACATACACTGTTAAATTAGTCTCAGGTGTACAATATAATGATTCAACAATTCTATACATTACTCAGTGCTCATCATGTTAAATGTACTCTTAATCCCCATCACCTATTTCACCCATGCTTCCACCCACCTTCCCTCAAGTAACTACCAGTTTGTTCTTTATAGTTAAGAGTATGTTTGTTGGTTTGTCTTTCTCTCTTTTTCCTCCTTTGTTTCCTAAATTTCACACATGAATGATATCATATAGTATTTGTCTTTCTCTGACTGGCCTTTATCACTTAATTTTTTTTTAATTTTTTTTCTAAGTTTTATTTATTTATGATAGTCACACAGAGAGAGAGAGAGAGAGAGGCAGAGACATAGGCAGAGGCAGAAGCAGGCTCCCTGCACCAGGAGCCCGACGTGGGATTCGATCCCGGGTCTCCAGGATCGCGCCCTGGGCCAAAGGCAGGCGCCAAACCGCTGCACCACCCAGGGATCCCTGTCACTTAATATTTTACTCTCTAGATCCATCCATGCTGTTGCAAATGGCAAGACTCCATTCTTGTGATGGCTGAGTAATATTTCATTGTATATATATCCCACATCTTCTTTATCCATTCATCTATCATGGACACAAACTGCTTCCATAGTTTATCTAGTGTAAATAATGCTGCTATAAGCATCAGGGTATTTATCCTTTTAGAGATTACAACACACATGCTGACTTAGAATGTTGACTTTGAGTTAGTGCACTTATTATTTTCCAGATGTGCAAGTACGTGACAATACCTTAACTCAATTTATGCCACCTTTTGTGCAACTGTTGTCTTTTTTTTAAAACTTCTGCATCATTCATACTCCACAAGACATTACTATTATTGACATTCATTTCTGTTTATCTACCCATGTAAACTCTCGTTTGCTTTTCATTCTCCTCCGTGTCTCCATTAGCGATGATTGTCTGTCAGAAGAATAATCTTCAAATGTTTCTTTACACATCTGTTGACAATACCTTTTCCCAGTTTTTTATTCCCTTGAAAATATCTTTAAGGAGTCATTCACATGGGAGTCCTTGGCAGCAGCTACTTTCTTTTAGAACTTGAAAAATATGGGGGCATCAGGGTGACTCAGTCAGTTGAGCGTCCAACTCTTGGTTTCAGCCCAGGTTGTGATCTCTGGGTCATGAGATTAAACCCCACGTTGGACTCCACACTCAGCATGGAGTCTGCTTGAGATTCTCTTTCCCTCTGCCCCACCCTCTGCTTTCTCTCTCCCTTTAATAAATGAATAAGTAAAATCTTTAAAAACAAAACCTCAAAAGATCCAATTCCACTGGCTTATAGCTTCCATTGTTTCTGTTAACTAGTCAATTTTCTTGCTTCTTTGAAGTTATTGAAAATGCGGTTTCTTTTTCTGACAACTTTTAAGATTTTATGTCTTTAGTATTAGCAGCACACTGTTATGTGCCCAGATGTGGTTTTCTCTGGGTTTTTCTAGTTTAGGTCCATAGAGCTTCTCAACACTGTGGCTTGATGACTTCTGTTGATTTGGGGGAGTGTTTTACTCATGATCTCTATATTTTACTATGTCTTTTGCACAATTCCTTCCTTTTCTTCTTATTATAGGATTCCAGTTAAACATAGTTAAATATTTTGTCATACCATGTCTTTTTTTCTCTTTTCTGTGTTTTCCATAACTTCTTGTCTTTTTAAAACCTGTGCCTGATTTAGATTTTAAAATCTACAGTTATTTTAAAATCTATACCTGATAACTCCAATACCTGGATCCCTGTGATCTCTTTTTGTTGTCTGCTTTTTCCCTTGGTTTTCAGTCATTTGATCTCATCTTTTGGCATGTCTACTACATTTTATTGAATGCTGAACAAAATATATGAAAAATAATGTTATCTTCCTCCAAAAAGGCTTTGATTTTTTTTTTCCTGAAAGGCAGTTAGTGAAGGGGCAGATCAACTGGCTTCAGTCAGGGGCAAACATGGTGATTTGGTGCTGGATTTCAGATATTGGGAGGGCTAACCTCCTTCTGGTTTCCATTACTTCTAAGACCTTGTCTTTTGTGGGTCTAACAGAAAGCCTATAGTATTACTAGAGCCATGCTTCCTTGACAAGCCTGTAATTCTAAATTTTATCTTTTGTTTCTTTTTGGGTTTTCTTTGTTTTAATTTTTGGTCTCCCAAGTACCCTACGCTCTACTTAGCTTTTTATCCTTTTATCTTCATTCTTTGCTCAGTTTCTTGGAAAAAGAAGCTTAGAAAATGGTGAAATTTCTCAAAGAGAAAAGCAGAACAAAATGTTCAGTTCACTTCTCTGTGATTCTCTTTTCTCCATGGTCTCATTCTCAAGTACTGGCTGCTTTCTGATACTTTTAAAGAGGATTCTTTTCTTTTTAATTCAGCTTTGAGTGTTCTTGTGGGTGGGGTTGACACTTGCTATTACATCATAGGTGGAAATCTTAAATTATAATATTGTTGCAACTGATTATGTAAGATGGTGTATCTGGGAAGCCCTTAAGGAACTGTCAAGTACCACCAAAGCTATGTATTGACTACTTGAGGGATGTTTCCCATTGTGATGGCTACATTTTGGTCAGCTAAAGCACCTTTCCCCCTCCTGTTCAGTAATGCTTTGGTACACTAGAAGTGTACACTGGTAAATCTCAAGTTTTCCCTGAGGGTTTTGGGAACAGCTTGCAACCTCGATCTCTGCTTTTTTTTTTTTTTTTTTTTTTTTTTTTAGGGGCAGGGGGAGTTGTTGTTGTCGTTTTTTTTTTTTTTAAGTGGGTTGCCCAATTCCTTGTTAGGACGTGGCTACTAACAAGCTTTGGCTCATTCCCAGGTATCTTTCGTTTTCAGTATATTTTTTATTTGAGTGCATATTTATTCCATTTCAATACAAGGTTATTGTCTGAAAGCTAAAGGGTAAGGTTTTGTGAATATGAAATAAGATAAAAATAATAAAATAAATTTAGTGTAAATCAGACACCATAACAAGCAAGATTTTTTCCCATGTCTGCATCATCCTGTAGTAAAAAAGAAGAACTATAAATCTATACTATATTGCCAGCTACCCAAACCTGCCTCTTTTTCTTCTTTCTTGGTTAATAGCACCACCACTTACAAAGCTGCCTGTGTCAGAAGCCTGAAATGGGGAGGATATGTATGAGTGTTGGGGCATGCTTTCACTTTACCTTTACATCTGAATAGTCACTGATTTTATGGTTCCACCTTGACATCTCTCTTCTCCTTCCCCTTCTCCCCATTTCTCCCATGCACTCACATCCTCTCTCACCTGAACAGCTGGTCTCCTAATCTGCCTCCCTGCCTCAGTATCATTTCCTTCCAAATCAGCCCACTCATTACACATTAAGTCATCCTTCTCTAATGCAAATCTGAGTATATTACTGCCCTGCTTGAAACCCCTTTAGATATATTCAGAATAGGCAGGTCCACAGAAAACAGCCTAGGGATTGCCAGGGGCTGGCAAAGAGAGGAGAGTGGGAAGAGATTGCTAATGGATATAGGGTTCCCTTTGGGGTGATGAAAACATTCTGCAGCTAGATAAAGGTGTTGCTTGAACAACATCATGAATGTACTAAATGCTACCGTTCGTTTAAACACACAAACCCAGCAGCACATCATATGGAGCATCACATGGTCTCACTAGTATTTGTCTGTTCCACCCTTCTCTTTCCCCTGCATACCTGGAACCCCTCATGGGTTGTTGCTTGTTGCACGTGCCATGCAGTTTCATGTTCCGCTGCTTTTGCGAGGGCAGTTTCCTCTGGGTGCATCCCTCCCCCACCCCACCCAGCACAGTCTGTCCAGACATCTGCTCCTCCAAGACCCCCGTGAAGTTTCCCCTGACAAACCTATATCAACAATCCCAGTGTGAATTTCCCTCTATATCTTGTCACCTATAAAGGCACAACTGGGAAACCTTGACCGCCACGTCCATGTTTCTAGTTCCAGGGAGAATTGTATCTATGTCGAAAAAATAGAGTGGAATGAAGCTTTAAAGTGTTTGCATAACCCTTTTAAAATTCATGACACATTTGTGACCCCCTGGAACATCTGGAACACATGAGTTTAGAGGTTTCAGCTCTAGCGTGGAAACACCCAACATAGACAGTTTCTGATGATGAGACCATTTCTAACCAGAGAGACTTGGGATCAATCTCATCACAGTCAAATATGGAATCACAGCCCTGTCACATTTTGTTATATACTTCTAAAAACCATGGAGTTGTTTGTATCCTTGATTTGCGAGTGGTAAACAGCATGGTTATAAACAATGGTCTTTTTTTTCTGGAACTCATAAGTTTATTTTTGAGGTTAACATTTGTAAAATGTTCTTTGTGAATATGCTAAGGAATATACTTTGAGAATTTTCTGCTGTGTGAAAAAGACTTTGTTCCCAAATGAGCTTTTCTTTCCAATCTTAATGGCACCATTTATGATGACATTTGGTCACTGCATATGGCAGCTAAGAACTGGACCAGGAGTCATGCAGGTTATAAGAATAAGAATTGTAACACCAAACGTATCATCTCTTCTTCACCACTTGATTATCATGGTCAGAGAAGCTGTGTGTGTGTGTGTGTGTGTGTGTGTGTGTGTGTGCTTGTGTGCATGTGTGTAAATACTGGGAACGTGGATGATTGGGAGGAAATATACTGTGGTGAGCCATGAGTTAGGTGTTAAACAAAATCTGTTCGTATTCTCTCTTAATATAGAGAATTGCCTAGTTTGTCACAGAATGGAAAAGGTTCTTCTAAACAGTGGTTCTCAAAAAATAATCTTTGAACCAACAGTGTCAACATTACCTTGGAATTGTTAGAAATGCAAATTATCAGGCCCTGCCCTGGACCTTCAGCACTGGAAAGTCCAGGGGTGAGGCCCAGCAGTCTGTTCTAACAAGCTCAGGTATTTTGATGCATATTCAGGTTTGAGAAGCTCTGTTTTAACTCCCTGAAACCAAGATTTCTTAATGCTAATGTAGGAACTTAGTGTTTTAGAGTAGTTTGACACAAGCATTTTGATCCTAGATTTTGAATAGGGATAACTATTGGAAGAATAATGACAATGGCTAATATTCACTGAGTACCATCCTAGTCCAGGCACTATGCTAAGTAATCCATGGACATTATTCCATTAATTGCTCACGTAATTCCCAACTGTCCCAAGATGTAATGCTTTTTTTCTCTGTTGTACAGTTAAGGAAACTGAGGCTCAGAGCAGGTAAGTTATTCGTCCAGGGTCACACAGCTTGCTGTGTCTTGAGTCATGCTCCTGCACTCTGACTCCAAGCCTGGGCCATAAAGCACTATGTTACCCCTAGTAGCTCCAGCTCTGGTCCTAGAGGCAGAATGACCATTAGCTCTTGGATTCAACTCTTGGATTCAGCTTTCTGCTTCCAGTTGAAGCAGCAGCTGGGTTTTGTCACAAACATGGCTTCCTTAAGTGTCCTCAGCTGAGCTGAAGTTGCAGAGAATCACTCATCAAAATCCTGCCAAAGCCGGAGATTTGGATGGGAACCTACAGGAAGAGTTCGAGCCTGGGATTGTGGGGGCAGCAAAAGTTTTCCTCTAGAGTCACATGAGGGGCTCATGTCACACATGTTTACTTTCAGTCTGTGACAAAATGTTGGGTTTCCAGATGGAGGCTTGAACACACATGGTAGATGGGCTCCACTGTCATTGCAGCAAGGCACAAATGGCCGTTGACGGAGTGTAGCATACAGCACGTGTTTCCAATTGTGTATGAGGGTTGAGTCCAATCTCACATCTGTAATAGTGGTCTACTTCCCTTACTCGCCTCAGAGGGCTGTTGAGAGCCAGGTGAAATGTTCTATGACTAAACTGTAAAGTTTGGTTCAAATATAAAGAATTATTGTACAAATACTATGATTTGAATAAAAACACTGGTGTGTGCATCAAAAGCCAGGTTCCAGCTCCTTCTCTCAGTTACAATTATGTGACTTGGACAAGCCTCCTAGTAGCTCTGTTATCACTCAGTCACCGAGGCTGGCATGAATGGTGCTCTCTGCTGCTAGTTGTGCAGTACACAACTTGTGTAGCTGTGAGCTGTAAAGCAAAATTCATCTAATAATGTTGGTCCCACTTACCGCACAGCAAGGTTGTAAGATGCTGAGTGTTGGGGTGGCTTTTTAATATAATAAATGCACTGTGTAAATGTATTTCTCCTTTTTTTTTTTTCTGCCTCAGTTCCCTTCTGATTGAGGCAGGTTAAACCAGCTATTAAGGGCCTTACCGAAGTTGTCTTAACTTGCTTGTTGTGATTTAGCAGGTAGAACTTACTGAGTGTGACCTCTTTACTTGCAAGTGTTCATTCACTTCATCCACTACTAACTCCTGGCTATTTTCCACATGTGCCATAGGACATGTCAAGCCACACTGCTCTGTCCTCCTGCAGGCGACCTGCCAATACTCAGTGTCGGTTCTTTCTCTTTTGGTGTTGAATCATGAAGGCCTCCCCTTGACATTTGCTGCAAATAGAGACTGATCCCTTCCTCCACCACCCCTTCCTTTTTTTTTCTTTTTTGTTTTAAATCTGTATGGCACCTAGCACAGGGGTCTGAACTCACCCTAACTGTAGATGTTTCAGAATGCTTTATATATCTCATCAGGTGACACATGCATTCACTGCTATCCAAACGCAGTGCATCTGCACTTAACATAAGTGCATTTCACTGTGTGTTAATTTTACATAAAATCTGGGGGGGAGTGTACTGATATCCATATTTTACTTTGAAATATGTCAAGAAGATAAGATGGATTAATAGATGGATAGTGTGAGAAAATGAGTAAAGTGGGTGTTAATGAGAGAACCTAAGTTGTAAGTCTATGAAATTCTTTCAGATTCGCTCTATATTTGGACAGTTTTCATAATGTTGGGGGAAAAAAGAATGTTCTAATTCTGTGCTACCCAAAAAAAAAAAATGGCCTTTTAAGATTTCAGGTGTCAAGGATTTCTCGTTTTTGTCGTAATTTTTTGGAGAATCAAAATTCCCCTGTACTAGCGGCCAAGACTAAGATGTCAGGTAGAGCTCAGTGTGAGGGCCACGTGGCTCAGTGGATTGAAGGAGGGCATTGGGTAGGCTCCTCCACCCACTTGGGAACAGAACTGACCATAGGGTAGATCCTCACACCTCAGGGGCCTCACCAGGTAAGGGTAAAGCATAGAGCAGCAGACAGCTCACTCCCAAGAGGAGAAAGACAATTTTCGAGTTCCATACTTGTGAAAGATGAACACTACTTTGTGTTAAGTTAAATAACCCAACAATTGTAAAGCTTTCCTACCTTAAAGTGTACCTATCAGCAAAGTTATCAAAACCTAGGCAATCAGCATATCCAAAGGCATGGATTGATAGAATAGGTTCTGTATTTCATGTAAGCTTTAAAAATACTTTAATCCAAACCGAAACTTTCCATCCATGTAGAACATCCATTTCTCTAAATTTTAACTTTTATTTTTTTCTTCTCCAAGGTAATTGTTCGAGGAGGAGGACACATTTTACCCTATGACCAGCCTCTGAGATCTTTTGACATGATTAATCGATTCATTTTCGAGAGAGGATGGGATCCTTATTGATGGATAAGCTACGTTATTGAAAGAAAGAAGACTTTGAGAAGAAAACTTTCAAAATGGAAACTGTCATATAAATAAGAAAATCATCTTTTATATCTTTAAAATGTTTCTCACCAATAAAAATTATCTTTGAAACAAGTAAGGCTCTGTTTGTGGGGAGAGATGGCTCCTTACAAAATTAACTTTAAGAAAATGCTATTCCTGAGGACGAATGACATCTTTTAACTTAACGGATGGGAAGAATGGTTTCTGAGACACCTTTTCGGATAGAAATGGATAAATGGAACATTGAGGCCTTGAATGGGAGTCTTTAATCCCTTCTAAGAGTGTGTGCAAAGTGCAGTAAGTGAATAAAGTTGTAGCAACAGCCTGTTTTGTGACTAGCAGAAGAGTTTGTCATATTATGTACAGGAAAGTACTTGGTGAGTAGTATTGGATAGGAGCATCTAATTAGCACTCCCGAGGAAAGGGTGCAGTCCTAACAGTGGTGGGCAAGAGTTTGGAATGTGGAGAGTCTTAGCAAGAAAGGTAGCTTGGGATTCTTTGAAATAGAAATCTTATCCATAAAAGTTATAATGTACCAGAGGCTCTTCTTCGAAGAACTCACTGAATCTTTATCTTCTCTTTTTTTGTGTGTGTTTTCAGCTTTTTGGTTCCTCGGTGTGTTGGCTCATTTCAAGAGTACACATTTATCAAACAGCCTGCAGGCTGCATTAGTTATGAGCCATTTTAAATTTGGGTTTTAAGTTTTGTACTTCTTTTAGCCAAATAAAGAGCAAAGTAATTTTGTATAATTGTTGGGATAGCCAAAAAATTTGAGATAATCTGGCATCAAAATATATACATTTATAAATATGCATACATTAGTAATTATCCAACTAAAATATCACATCTTGGCACATCTCTCCTGTTTATGCAACATGTGCTCTCATCTCTGAAATTCCACAGCACGTTTGGCTTTTTCAACATCCTTTCTCTCTCATATTACCCATTTGTGAATTGGCTCACTGGAGAACTAAATTTTAAAAGTCAAACCTGTTCTTGCTGCAAATATTTTGGGTTCTTTTAATTTCTCGTTTTGTGCCTGATTTCATTTAGTTTTGTGACCTCCTTTCGTATTTTTTTATAGATATTTTTCATTGTGCCCATATACTATAAGGCATCAAATCAAACATTCTGGTTGAAAACAGATTTTAATTATCACAGAGAATAAACTAGAGGGAGTGTGCAAAGAGTTTTGCACATAGCCCCACTTGCCATTTAAATTGTTGCATTTGGTCCCAAAAATATGCGGTGGAAAAGACACTAACTATGGCTAGGAGAGCAGGAATTCAGTGCCATGTGTATCACACGTGTCCTGGGCATTTTGGGGTAAGATACTTCACTCTCCTAGCTTCCCAAAGTCTCAAAGAAGACAGCCAGAAAAGATTCCTGAGGTTCCTTTCAGTTCACATATCATTATACTAGTATCATTTCACAAGGGTACCATGAGATGATATAGTGAATCTTCATTATTCATAGATTCCATATTTGTATCACCTATTGACTAGAATTTACTTGTAACTCCAGAATCAATACTTTTTCACTTGTGTGGTCATTCATGAACATGCTCAGAATGATGAAAAATCTGACTTGCCCAAAAGTGCGCATTCCCAGCTACGATCCAACAGGTGTTCTTTTTGTAGTCTATTTAGTGCCACATTTTTCTGCATTTTTATGCTTTTCATTGGTGCTTTTGCTGTTTAAAGGGGCTTCTAAGTGGGATGCCTGGGTGGCTTGGCAGTTGAGAGTCTGCCTTTGGCTCAGGGCGTGATCCCGGTCCAGGGATTGAGTCCCATATCAGGCTCCCTGCAGGGAGCCTACTTCTTCCTCTGTCTATGCCTCTGCTTCTCTGTGTGTCTCTCATGAATGAACAAATAAAATCTTTTTAAAAAAGACGGGGGGCTTCTAAGCACAGTGTTGAAATACTGTCTAGTGTTCCTCAGTGCAAGAGGTCTGTGGTGTGCTTTCTGGAGAAAGTCCACATGTTAGGTAGTCTTCATTCAAGCACAAGTTACAGTGCTGTTGGTCATGAATTCAATATTAATAAAGCAATAATATATATTTTATAAGGTTTCTTTAAGCAGAAATACACATGGGGTGCCTGGGTGGCTCAGTCAGTTAAGCGTCTGCCTTCAGCTCAGGTCATGATCTCAGGGTCGTGAGATCAAGCCCTGCATCAGTCTCCACACTCAAAGTGATCTGCTTGGGATTCTCTCTCTTCCTCTCCTTCTCCCACCCCCTCTGCTCCTCTCCTCACTTGTGCTCTCTTTCTCTCTCTCTTTCTCAACGTCTTCAAACAAAAACACACATAAAACAAGGTTATGTATATTAACTGGTTGACAAAAATATTGTCACCAGAGGCTAGTAGGAACCACATCTTGTACTTTCCTTAGGAGCAATGGTTCAGCATTCACTAATTCAGATGTTATAGAAGACAACTGGAGTGAACAAAGAGAATTGACTGTATGTATGGAACACTTAGTTTAGGGACCAACACAAAATAATAGTTCAACAAACAGAATTTGTGATGCTGTCAGGTTTATCATCTTCCCGCAGTGGGGAGTACTAGGGGACAACCTGCCAGGTCTTCCCAGAACAACCCTAGGGTACAGTCCTGTGGAAACTAAACCTGGCACGTATTTTACTTTAAAGGGAAGGGAAGACTAGTTCAGAGACTAAAGGAAAACAAGTTTCTGAATTCACTTGGAGAGAGCCTTATGTAGAGAATCTTTGTGCGGGGTATGCACCCTCTGTGGGACACTCAAGACAATCCATTAAGATGCCCTCTCTTGCTTCAAATGTGATACAGACTCATGTCTCACATGGCTGCCATTACCATGAACAACTTACATAGAGGAGAGGTGAGGGCCCTTCTCATGACTCTGGGTCCAGTATATTGCCAATTGCAACTTCCATGCTTATAGGATATTATCAATAGGATTAATTTCATGAAAACAAAGCCTTCAAATAGTAGGATTATTATGGCACTTCGCCAATCAATGGGAAATGGCCAGGTAGGCCTCTCATACCACCCTGGTCACCTCATGGGAGTGTATTAAAAGTAGTTGTAGAACCTGGGAATGAGTCATGCATTCTTTCTTTGACAAAAACACAAGTGTTGCAGATGAGCTGTCAACTTTCTGTCATGGTAAGCAGCTATTGGTAGTATATCATCTAGCAGATATTTTTTTAAAAGTAGACACACAAAAATATATACATACATATTTATATACATACATACATAAATAGTAAACCCACAATCTGTCCTTTCAAGGTTGAAGTGGAACTTTAACAATTAGTGAGAAAGTCATTTCTTTTCAAAAGAAATTCAACCTATGGCAAGAACATTTTGAAAACAGATGTTTGGAAATCTTTCCATTTACTTTGTTGCACATTACAAGGAAAAAAAAACTTAAATCAAGGGAAATTTCAACAAATGTCTTTGCACAAAAGATAGATAGGTTTGAAAAATGAGTTTGTGGGGTAGATGAGCTTTCTCATCTGATGAGGCATTTTTTCCACTTGGATTTATATATCTCCATTTGTAAGTGTCTTCTTCAGCTCTGATAGACTTTGAAACCAAGTGTCAAAGTGAACATATAACCAGACTTTGAATTGCTGTATCACAAAGGATGACCCAAGATTTTTCAAATATGAGAAAGCATATACAACACATTGATCCTATTAAAGATATTAACAGTAATATTTTAGAAAGCAAAAATACTTTGTACTACTAAAAATCAAATAGTTTTTTAAAATTAAGTATGTAAAACTTCATCTTCATAATTCTAAAGTTTGTTTTGATTACTATTTTTTAAAGATTTTTTATTTGTTTATTTAACAGAGAGAGAAAGCGAGCATGAGCGGGGAAAGGGGCAGACATAGAGAAGGAGGGAGAAGCAGGCCCCCAACTGAGCAGGGAGCCCAACATGGGGCTTGATCCCAAGACCCCGAGATCATGACCTGAGCCAAAGGCAGACACTTAACCGACTGAGCCACCCAGGCGCCCTTGATTACTATTTTATGATGTAAATGTTATTAACACAGTAATGGTGTGATCATGCTCTCTATATAGAGTAATTATATAGAATGAATAACTATATTCTTTGATATGCCTCCAGCAATTTTTAGATGATAGGATGATACATAAAGATCTGGACAACACTATTTCAGAGGACAGAAAAAGTCCACATTTAATAATGGCCTTAAACTATGTACCTATTTGGCTAAGTTAAAGAAGCAAGGCATGGGGGGAGCCTGGTTGGTGCAGTTGTTTAAGTGACCAACTCCTGGTTTCGGCTCAGGTTGTCATCTGAGGTCGTGATCTCAGGGTTGTGTGATCGAGCCTCCATGGCAGGCTCCAGGCCCAGCAAGGAGTCTGCTTAAGACTCTCTCTCCCTCTCCTTCTGCCCCTCCCACTCTAAAAATAAGTCCATCTTTTTTTAAAAAGCTCGGCATGTAACAATACAGTATGCTTTCATTTATAAGAAAGGAAGGAAGGAAGGAAATTAAACAAATAAGAGAAGGAGGAAGGGAGGGAAAGAAACAAGTTTTGTAGAGGGTAAGTGTCTCTAGAAAGATAAATGAGAAACTAATAGAAGTAGGGGAAGAAGAACTGGGTGTTGGTGGTGGGTGTGAGGAAGACAGGATTTTTATACAATTTTCTGTTTATGTTACATATATACACACACATTATATATATTATACACTTCATATAATATATATAAAACATATAGTATATATGTGTGTATATGTATATACATATGTGTTTGTGTATATGTGTGTGTGTGTGTGTGTATATTTATATACACATATATATGTGTGTGTTATATACACACATATAACTGCTCCAGAATCTCAGAGAAAGAACTGCCCTTTGGGTCATTTTGCTGTGGAGGTAGAGGCCTGAGACAGCTCCCAAGGGACTAAGTCTACTCAGCAAAATCCCAGAAGGAGTGTTCAGGTTTCCTGGGCAGCCTGACAGTGGAGTAATGAAAGTGCCAGAAATCTGTGAGAAGGAGGGGTTAGAGGAGGTAAAGGAGGGAGACTGGCCATGTGTTGGCTGAGACCAGAGAGAGTTGGAATTCTGCAGAACCTGCATTAGGAACAAAGTCAGCCCCCCACAACCCCCACCCCGCTCCCCAGCCTCCCACCCCCACCCCCATGCAGAAGGCAGGGCTGTCGGGCAAGGGAGGCTGACTCAATGCTGTTGCTCTCTGTGCTTGGGTGGCGAGCAGGGAGTGAGTTGATTTGACCTTTGGGTTGCAACTGTCAGGAGGCAGAAAAGCACTTCTGTTGCAATGGGCTTGTGTATTGGGAGCCCCATGGGGTAGGTCTGCAACACCCAGCCTTGACCTCTGAGAACTTGTTCCCACGTGGCAAAACAGGGGTCTGTTTGAGCTGTACATACCTAATTCTGTGAAATCAGAGGTAATAATAACAGCTATCCTTTCTAAGCTCCGAAAATGTACCAGATGTTCACCATGATATTACCAGGGAAATGGTTTTCTCATTCCCCACATGAGGTCATGCACTTCATCGATACAAAGAGACTTGCTGAGTTTCCACAGCCATTGGCAGGCCAGTCCAGATTCAAACCCCGGTGTCTCTCCCTCTACTTCACCCTCTCTCCACGGAGGAGACACATGGCCTTCTGATCCCCAACTTCCTCCTCAACTGATGCTGTGGACAAATAAGTAGGCATCAGTGACGCCCATTGGGGGTCAGGAAGTGTGTACCCTCATTAAAAATGTGCTTTCTTAAAAAAAAAAAAATGTGCTTTCTTTTGAAAGTTGTATAAACCAAATCCTTGGAAATGTTTAGATGCCGTATCTGCTCCATCCAAGAGGAACGAATGTAAACTTAAATTATGATTCTTTGACAAGCACTGAGAGCCTTCACTTAATCATTTATTTATGTGCCATTCTTCAATTGTCTTTTGTCTTGCCACCAAAAACACGATAGATAAACGCCAGAAACCAAGGACAGATCCTGTGACAAACTGTTTGACTTGAGCCCCGATTTCTTTTGGAAAGTCCGATGTCCTCTCCCTTCCTACTCGTGAATGACAAGCCCCCACTCTTACTGCTGATGGTATAGAGGCTGTGGCTGTGTCTGTCTTTGTGCCATTTAAACTTTTGGCTCTAAGCTCAGAAACCACTTCTCCCCGTGAGCCCCTGCTGCAAGGATGACTGGGGGGAGGCCCGTTCCTCGCCACTGTCACACGCGAAGTGGACACCCCGGGACGAAATTCAGCAACCTGCACAGATGTGTTTAGTTTCCTCACATACTGTAATGGTTTGTGCTATTAGAATTCTGAAGATTTAAAAAACATTCCCCAAACAAACCTGAAAGGGATTGGTTTAGTTGCCCCTAAGACAACAAGCCTGGAATTGAAAGCAGGCTGTTGTGATGTATATCCGCTCAACCCCAAGAAAAGACATCTGTTCAATCATTTTAAAGGGATTTTTGGCAACTTCGGGAGTGTGACGTGGCTCGGTTTGCATTCCCCTGGGCCCTGCGCATTCAAGGAGGAGAGATCAGGCCTGTGGTTGCTGTTCAAATGGATTTCACAGGAAAATTCATTGCATCTAGCCAGGTCTTTGGGGCGATGTTATTCTTTTCCTTAAATCTTTAATTTGCAAAGTGTTCATTGCAAAAATTAAGTAAAAGCAGCCTCTCCTCAGTCCTACACTATACACAGTGGTGACCACTAATAACTCACCCCAGGCCAAGGGAGAGTGGGCTTCCTTGAACTTGGTACCACCAAGTCTGCACCCAATTATATCCTCCCCCCCCCCAAAAAAAAAAAACCCAGGGTGTTGTTTCTGGAAGAAAAGAGGCCTGGATGCTGGACAACCAAGGGCCAGAAAATGTCCGCCATATGCAAAAGTCAAAGCTCAGTAGAAAGATTCAAGCCAGCCTCTACATTTTGACATGCAGTGGGAATACATGCTGGTGATTTTCCTAATATCCCAATGAATATTTGTAATCACTACTTACATGCACATCTAGTAATTTTTGCTAATACTTTATATTTTCTTATGTGAATCAAAGGGGGAAAACTAAATAAGAGTCTGAGAGCACCAAGGCCAGGGGAGGTGGGGTATTGTCTGAAGAGATTAGGACAACCCAAATACCCATGTCAGCATTATGAACAGAAATGCTCCTGAATCCCTGGCCCAAATGCTCACCACCTTATATTAGGATGTGCTGTATTAAACCTTCTGCTCTGGGTGGTGCAGATACCGAGACAAATTTGGCCCACTTCCCTGCCCCTCAAAATGGGGGCAAGGGGGGTTACCATTGCATAAATGACCATCGTCCCAGAGTGCCAAGTAGTCTAATAGAGGAAAGTCCAAAGTCCTTTGAGAGCAGAGAAGAGAGAGTGACAACTACTGGGGAGAAAGTTTTCCACACTGAGGAGTGGGGAGGAAGGCTGGAGGCTTTCCAGGGGCAAAGGCCTGAAGAATAAGCATCAGTGCCAGGGGATGGTGAGGCTCCTGCCTTCTCTCCTCTTAGCTGTAACCTCTCACCTCTGACAGCTCAATTATTTTATTGCAAACTCTGAACTCTCAAATGCTTATCCTAAACTTCTGTAAGAGAGAAAGTAAAAGGACTAATTTCCGTAATCAATTGATATAAATAAACCCCTCACAGCCATGCTTTCATTTTCTCATCTTGTCTCTGTGGGATCAGAGAAAGATCTAGAAGGCTGCCTCCCTGTAAGTCCATCCATCAAGTGGCTTTGGTGGCAAGTGATATGGCATTTCTTTATTAAAAACCCTGCACAAGGGGCACCTGGGTGGCTCAGTGGTAGAGCATCTGCCTTTGGCACAAGGCATGATCCCGGGGTCTTGGGATCAAGTCCCATGTCAGGCTCCCCTCAGGGAGCCTGCTTCTCCCTCTGCCTATGTCTCTGTCTCTCTCTGTGTGTCTCTCATGAATAAATAAATACAATCTTAAAAAACAAAACCAAAAACCCTGCATGCTCTATGGCAACATCTTGGGACAGGCTGTCATTTACCCATTTCCCATATCCTCTGGGAAGAGAAACATACTGTAAGATCGTTTTGAAATGGTCCCATAGTGTGACTCACTGGAGGGAAATGCCAAAGGCTTTGGGGCAAAAATAAACAAAAATGAAAAAAATATGCCGATTCTGTGTATATTTAAAATAAGGCTAGGAGTGATGCTGCACTAGAAAATTGAGCTTATCTTGGACAGGCTGGAGGGAATAATGGAGAGAGCTTCTACTTAGTCAAATGAGGTAGTTTGTTCAGTGTGAAATTTCACCAGCATGTACTTTCCCGGGTTACGAGGGACGGAGGAAAAGGGATCTCTAATAAGGCACAGCTCCCTCAGCTATATTCCTTCTTCCCCCGACAAATCTTCTCATTTGTTAGGCCACAACCTGAACAGGTCTCTAAGTTCTAGTTTCTTACATAAGGAGAAATGCAATTCTCTTTTGGCCTCAGAAGTAAGCCAAGCTCCATGTAGCATTGCTTCTACATCATCTTCTTTCTTTGCTGGATGGTCAGAGAGAAGAGAAAGATGCTCCAGCCTAGGGAGCATGGGATTCTGAATCCCCAATTCCAAATGTTCTGTGATTCCCAGCTCTTCAGTGGACCTTTTAAACCCTTGGGCTAGAGTAGAGGACAGCGGTGATAGTCATGTATTCAACTTGGAAATATTACAAAGATGAGAAAAGGAATTCAATAATCCCACGTGATTAGGATATACCCAGGTATGAATATTGAAATCAGGTGGTTTAAAAATACCAGTACCAAACAAAACCAAACCAAACCCAGTACCAACAATTCTCATGGGATCATCTTTTAGTGAAGACAGTATCGGTAAGGCTAAGGATGCAGAGGGGTTTGTGTTGTTCTTTCCTACGTCTCACTTCACATAAAGCCCTATATCCCCAACAGATGTACCATCAAGTAAAAACAACACCGGGTCTAGAGAGAAAAGGGAGGCATGGAGAAGCTTGGGAATAACAAAAGGTGATAAAGGGAGATGGGTTCCTGCACCATCGGAGGGCAGTGTGTGGCACTCACCCCAGAGTGAGGTGGGTTTTCGGCTCCCCTTTCTCACCTGCTCCAGGTGTAGATGCAACGGTGGCCTTGAAGCCTGAAATGCCACTGGTCTTTGTGATGAGCTGTCTCCCCCATTCTGTCCGAGGCCACCCAGTAAAGAAAACCACCTGGCCCTAGAGCAGGTGAAGATGAGCTTCTCTGGGAACAGAAGTTCAATGCCAGAGAGACAGCACAGGGGTTGGGAATGCTGGCCATGAATAGTTGCTACTTTTCCAGGTTTGCTATGCAGAGGGACTCTAGCATCTGAATAGATTCCTAAAAAGAGAGACCTGTAATGAATGGTATAACAACACTAAGGAAGAGAGAACTAGCAGAAAACACGGAGAATGATATAATACGCCTTAAACTAGATATATGATGTATATGATGTAAAGGCTATTTCTTCTCACATCCGCCTGGACAGATTTCATAAAACCACCATAAAAGGACTCTGTATTGAGGCGCCTGGGTGGCTCAGTTGGTTAAGCTTCTGCCTTTGGCTCAGGCCATGATCCCAGTGTCCCGGGATGGAGCCCTGTGTCTGGCTCCCTGCTCAGCAGAAAATCTGCTTCTCCCTCTCCATTTGCCCCTCTCCCTGCTCATACTCTCTCTCAAATAAATAAATGAAATCTTAAAAAAAAATTCTGTATTTATGGAGGGAAACCTTGAGGTTGCATGGTCCTGTGCTTTTGTTTGAGGAACTGATTCTTTCTCTGCTCCCCGGTGCAGCTGTTCCACACTGCATCCACGTTCAAGCTCCAGTGTGACCCAGGGACTCCCCTCACCCCCCGCCCCCCTCAGCAGCCTTGCCTTCTGCTCCACTGAGACCATCAAAGCCATCCCGACACTGGATCCCTTGGTTTCCCTCCCCCACCCCAGCTCAGCTGCAGCGTCTCACCTCATGACGGCTCTTCTGAGCGCCCCATCCACAGCTCCAACTTTCCTGATGGACATTCGGATTCCACACGAGCAGCCTGTCACCCTTCCCAAAGACCAGCAGCTGCTCTTGGTTTTCCCTCCTCTGCTGAGAAGGTCTCCATTCCCACCATCACCATCCTCCTCGGGCCTTTCTCTCCTATGCGCCCGGTGGTCAACCCTGCTTGTTCTACATCTACAGTATCTTTTGCATCTCTCCACTCCTTCTGCCTGCTGCTGATTCCGGGCCACTCCCTGTGAAACATTCTCCCTACTTCTGGTCTCCCCAGTCACCAGCCCTGATCATCATCCATCCTCTACAGAATTGTTATTTCATTTTCTAAGGCACATTTCTCATCTCCACGCTCCATGACCCATTGGCCTCCAAGGACTTTCAAGCTGACATCAAAATGCCCTGACTTTGAGGGCCTGTTGCAGGATGACTCCAACCTACCTTTCTGGGCACTTCTTTTTCCACTGCTCAAACATAACAAGTCAGACGAGATCATTTGCCTTCAGCTATACACCACCTCTAATACATCTCCTTGCTTGGGCCTCTCTTTCTATCCACCGCACTCCATGACATGAAATACCACCCAGCCTTCCAGGCTCACTTGCAAGGGCAAGATGCCTTAACTCTTCCTTTTGCCTTGGTTTCTCTCTTCCCACCCCCACCTCAATGGAATCACTTTCTTCTCCACATCAACTGTCCCTGTAACCTACATTTTTGCCTCGTGTCAAAGCTGTTTGAAGTTCTCCTTCTTACTCCCGACTTGAGCAGGTAACAGACTGTATGTCCTTTGCTTCGGGGAGGTAAGTGGCAGGGTGAGAAGCAGAAGGATTCCAGCTTTGGTTTTCTAAAAGTCAGAAGCCCAAAGGGGCGGGGGGGAGTGAAAAGCTTGAGGAAAGCTTTAGTGGCTTGGAAAAGCAGGCTGGGAAACAACAGATGAAAAGGAAATCCCTCCAGTTGTGGAGGGAAAAGCAAGTTCTGTGGGATCTGCTGCCTGGCAGGGGCCATGCTAGGGCAAGATCCCAGAGAGGGAGAGCTTTGGGGTGAAGCATCTGGGGAGTGGAGGCCGCAGGCACTGATATTTTCAACCCTGTGCAGAAACAGTAGATGGTCATCAGGCATGAAGGGACCGTGCAGACAAAACATGGTAGGTTGATTCGCAGAGTCCCTTCTTCCAAGCCCTTGTCACTGCCTGAGACTCTTGGAAACTTGGCACCCCTGCCCCTCTGAAAATGGATAAGGGGGGAGGCAGAGGAATAATTGAAATGCAATTGTCTACTGGCCCAGCAGTGTAGGAGTCAATATTCTAAAAATACTGTAAAAAATAGAGACACCATATTTCTTAACACCTGAACTTGTGTATTGGTGTTCATTCTTGATATATAAAACACATATCACAACTTTGTCCGTTGAGGAAGACAATAGTATTTATTGAGTGCCCACTGTGAGCCAGGTGCTGGTCTAGATGTCGAGGCATACCGATGAACAAGACCGAAGACCCTGCCTCAAGGACAACACATCACGGTGAGAGGTCAGTGTTCAACTATATATATATTGTAAAGATACATATTGGCAAGTGTCATGAAGAAAATCAAAGCAGGTGAGGGTGTGATTACATCCGGTGGTCAGAAAAGGCCTTCCTGACATGCTGACATCCGAGCAGGGTCTGAAGGAAGGGCGGGAAGGAGTCTCACTTGTATTTGAGAGAGTGTGCTACCAACACTGCGGGACAGCAGGGGCCCCGGCCAGCCATCTGAGCCAGGAGGAGGGGCTGGTCATGTCAGACCCATGGAAGGTGGTAGATCAGGTAAGGACTTGGCACTTGCTCAGTTTTGCTTCCCCTGCAGGGTGCCAACCACACAATATGTGCTCAGGGAGTATTATTGAATCAAGGGTGGACGGAGCATGGTGATTTGTGACACACTGAGAAGTAAAAGATAACATAAAAGATATGAATAAATATATAGAACACAAGAATGACCCATAAGCCCTTAGCCCAGATAGAACCACTTTTAAACTTTAATGCTAGTCCTCTTAGTCTTTTACTTATTATTTGTAGATTCTATCTTTTTTCATATTTGAGACAATGCTATGTCATATTTTCGTCACTTAATCAGTGTGCAATTTTTAATATCATCCTTTAACTCACTGGAGATGCACTGTGCATCTAACTGGTCCCAGTCACTTGAGCAAAGTGGTCATAAGGCAACTGACTCTTTTATTATTATTATTATTATTATTATTTTTTTTTTTTTTTTTTTTATTTAGGGACGCCTGGGTGGCTCAGCAGTTGAGCATCTGCCTTTGGCTCAGGATGTGATCCCAATCGAGTCCTGCATCAGGCTCCCCTCGAAGAGCCTGCTTCTCCCTCTGCCTGTGTCTCTGCCTCTCTCTCTGTGTCTCTTATGAATAAATAAAATCTTAAGAAATAATACTAAAATAAAATTTTTATTTCAATTCAATTTAATTAACATATAGTGTATTATTAGTTTCAGGAGTAGAATTTAGTGATTCATCGGTTGCATGTAACACCCAGTGTTTATCACATGCCCTCCTTAATTACCCCATTCCCCCCCACTTCCCCTCCAGCAGCCCTCAGTTTGTTTCCTAGAGTTGAGTCTCTTATGGTTTGCCTCCTTCTCTGTTTTTATCTTTTTTTTATTTTTCCTTCCCTTCCCCTATGTTCATCTGTTTTGTTTCTCAAGTTCCATATATGAGTGAAATAATATGGTATTTGTCTTTCTCTGACTTAGTTTGCTTAGCATAATACCCTGTAGTCCCATCCACATTGTTGTAAATGGCAAGATTTCATTCTTCTTGATGGCTGCATAATATTCCTGCGTGTCTGCGTGTGTCTCTGCGTGTCTCTGTGCGTCTGTTTATGTGTGTATCTTCTTTATCCCTTCATCTGTCAATGGACATTTGAGCTCTTTCCAAAGTTTGGCTATTGTGGTACAAACTTTGGGGTGATTGTGCCCCTTCGGATCACTACACTTGTATCTTTGGGGTAAATACCCAGTAGTACAATTGCTGGGTTGTAGGGTAGCTCTTTTTTTTTTTTACTTTTTGAGGAACCTCCATCTGTCTTCCAGGGTGGCGGCACCAGCTTGTATTCCCACCAACAGTGTAAGAGGTTCCCCTTTCTCCACATCCTCACTCCACATCATCTCTTGTTTCCTGGGTTGTTAATTTTAGCCATTCTGACCAGTAGCAACCGACTCAAGGGCCACAGGAGATGTTCAGCAGCCACTAAGTCTTACCAGGAGGGGGGTGCACAGACCACCAAACCTTGCAGACTCAGATGGAGTGACAGCACGCTGGCCCACAGGACCCCTGCTGGCGCCTGGCTGCAGGATGCCTGAGTCTGCTCCCTAACACAGGGGGCGTCTTTGCCTCACAGTCCACAGAGCTTGTCATCATTAGCAAGACAGCGCCTGTGCAACTTTCCCCTCCACATTTGGGCCTGAGGCATTGGAACATTTCCTAGAGAGGCAGTGTGTTCCTTTTCTGTCTCTGCTTTTACCTCCAGTAGCTGCCCCCAGCTGTTCCTAATTCTCTCTCTGGGTGAATGACTCAGCTTGATTCTGGGTCTACAACATGTGGCTTCTTAAAGGAGCCAGACCATTTTGCCGCACAATGACACATAGCTCAAACCAAGGTAGTAAAACCACCTACGAGCTACGACCATAAGTCAGAAGACATAAAATGTATGTATTTTCAATGTCCAGGATTATAAGCTTTTCAAATATGAAAATAAACATGTGCCTCAGTAAAAACAAAATCCGAGAGGGCTTACTAGAAATCAGGCAGCAAGCCTAAGCTCTTCTCCGATGCGGCCTCCTATCCTTACATGTGCTTTGGGGAAGGTTCTTTCTGGAAGAGCCACTGGGGCCTGTGCTGAGGTGTGTGCTGAGGTGTATGCTGAGGGCCTGTGCTGAGGTGTGTGCTCTTAGAGCTCAGAGAAGTAGACAGGCATGTTCATGACCAAGAGGGAAGGCCCACTGAATGTTTTTGGAATAATGCAGATTTTACCAGTGAGCCACCATTGTTAGAGCCTAATGATGTTTTTGGCTGGTTGTTAAAGCTGCTTTTGCCCATGAGCAACAAATGAATTTATTCATCTTGCATTACTGAAAGGAAAACAAACCTAAGGCAAGACAAAATTAATGGGAAATTTTAGAAAAAAAAAAAAACGCAACCCACCGCCACCAACAAACAGCCCTATTTGGTTGAGATGATTAGTGCCAGATGGAGGAGGGAGCCCAGGTGCCCCGATTAGAGGAGTGGGCGGGGGGGGGGGGCGCCTCTAAAGACAGAAGCAATTGCACATAAGCCAGCACAGTGCAAACCTTCATGTCACTTGCAAAGCAGAGACATATTTCCTCTCTTCTTTTCTTTCTCCCCTTCCTGCCTCTCTTCCTTCCTCTCTCCCTGTAGCCATGGGGATGTTCTAGGTTGGAGCTCTTCCCAGGGAGAAGGCACTCTGTGACGGGGCTGCGGATCAAAGCTGAGGACTGGGGTGGGTGGAACAGGGCGAAGCATCGAGGAGTGTAGTCATGATTTCTCAACACTTTCCCCAGACTTTGGATCTCAAAACCAGACTCCCATCCAGAGATAGTAAAGCTGCATTCGGCTGCTTCTATGGCTGTCCCGCAATCAGTTCATGGCGTGTTGTTAGAGGCTTTGAGCTTAACCAGACCTGCACATGGCCTCAGTCTAATTCCATCTTGTGGCTCCTAATGTCATCATATGCAGCCTCTGGCAACCAAGCCATTTCCAATTGCTGACATCCTCTCCCTTCAGCACTCGTCCTGCCAGAATTTTTTACAGCTCCTTGTCTGAATCTCCCCAGGAAAGATGTTTTTTCCCCACTTTGGCAAGATGGTTTCCAGAAAACAATCCTTTCCATAGAACAAATGAATCGAAAAGTTCTGTTCATTATTAACAACACAATAGTGGAGAGATTCAAGAATCTTGATGCTCCATGAAAGGAAAAGAACATCACAGAAGTCCTTTGTGCAGTATTTTTTTATTTATAGTTTTTATCACATTTGCCATTTCACCCATTTAGTGAAGAACATTCGTTTGTTCAGATCAACACTTTGTTAACGTTTCAATTCATGCCAGAAGCCCTTATGAGCTACATGAGCTCTACGAAGACAGTGAAGAGAGTTTACTCTGTTGTGCTCCACCTTGTACTCTCAGCTCCTGGTAGAGTACCTAGCACTTCGTAAGTGTTCATTAATATTTATTGTTGAATAACTGAGCTATTTTCTAACAGGAAATGGAAGTCTGCCCATTTTTTTTTTTTTTAAATTCTGTGGTGTTTTGTGTGAAACAGAAATGTTTATCTGTCTTGGAGTTAAGAATTAAAATTCAACCTACTTTCACTTTTAGGAAGCAATGAGACTCTTAAAATAGATGTCTATCTAGTTTAAATTTGCAACCATCCCTAGGTATTAGAAAGTCAACCCTTTCTTCCATTACAAACAAAAATCCCGGCAGCCCAGGTGACTCAGATGTTTAGCGCCGCCTTCGGCCCAGGGTGTGATCCTGGAGACCCAGGATCGAGTTCCACGTTGGGCTCCCTGCATGGAGCCTGCTTCTCCCTCTGCTTGTGTTTCTGACTCTCTCTCTCTCTCTCTTTCTCTGTGTGTGTGTGTCTCTCATGAATAAATAAAAATCTTTAAAAAAAAACAAATAAAAATCCTATTTCGTATCTAGCACTGCTCCTTTGTCAGTTACAAACTAAGCCCCATCAGCAATAACAAACAGATTATTCCCCTATAGTGTACACAAAAAGGGGATTCTAGACTCTAGAAGGGATATACTTCAAATTTGATACACTAAGACGAAATTTTATCAATTCTCTTCACATTCAGGTAAACAAAGTGAATGTATAATTCTGAAAATACCCCATATTATATTATTCCGAATCATCCCTAGCTATTTGAGCTAGAGGTTGAGGAATTGAGAAAATATAAAATTTCAACCTCTGCTTTTCACAGTTAGAGAAACAGCTGATTTAATAAAACTCCAACAACTGTTGGCCAAATCCCAGATGAAGCTGTGTGGTGGTTCCTAAGTGAGTTTTTAGAAGTCTGTCTTATTTACAATGAAATTATATACCAAAATCCAGACTGCTGTATACAATCTTTTCCCACAGAGAAAAGTCTATTCCAAATGTGTTGACAGCTAAAGAGAAAGCTGGTGGTACTCCCAGCAGTGAAACTGGCTGGGACGAAAAAGGTAGAACTGCGTCCTTTGACTGAAATTCAGTTGGAGACTTAATGAGTTTTCTTTGCACCTGAGCACAGGGAATATGAACCAGCAAGAGGCAAAACTAATTTGTGATGATGTCAGATGTGTGGCTTCTAAGAACTCCTTCCACCTCCCAGCCTGCCTGTGGAATTCCAGGGAAGAGAAAAGCATCTGCATGAACAGATCTCCTATGTGCTGTCGAAGATTCGGGGGTGGTGGGTGGGGTGGGATTTCCATGTTCTTCCTGTTTTGATACTTTTAAAACCAATTTCCATGAAATTTGTGTTTGATCCACTGGTGGACCTCACCTGTGCAATGTGGCTCTCTAGAAAATGAGCACATCAATGTACCACTTACCCTGGATAACTGCTGCTTTGTTCAACGCAATTTTGTTAACTGTACCAGAAGAGACTGAAATAATTGTCATGTGTATTTGTGATAGAGTATTACAGGTAATAGACAGTACATGCCATGACTACGACTGAAACATAAAAAGTAAAAAATTCTCCTTTTCATGTGTTCTCATTTTTTCAACTATTTGGAAATATATAATCCATGCATATCTTCTAGCACTCAGCCCCACAAGGAAAAAAATGTGATTTAACAGCATTTAAGCTTCTGAGAGTTAAATGGATTTGGCTACTGATTCCTTACCAGCATTAGCTGGCTTAGTAGAAATGTATTTTGTTAATTTGGCTGACAACGAGGCTGACAGTCTAACAGCATTACCACCAAAAGCAGCTTTGGTTTTTGCCCTTAATGAGAATTTTCATACCATAGCAGCTTGGATTTGCCAGGGAGTCATGCTTTAAAGGGATTATGCTGAAAAAGTGGAGCCCTCCTGGAACAAGATTAGATATTCATTTTAGGAATACAGGCCTGCGTCCCTACTGGCCGAGATGCTTGAATGTTTGAGGATTCCTGTCACACTCTAAGTTGCTGTGAAAGTGTAGAGCAGCTAAAGAAAAATCCTAGAAAAGGCTGAATGGGAGTTGGCGTGAACAACTGTAAATGGGACCCAACCTTTCCCATTTTAGAAAATCTGAACAAGTCTAAGAGCTGGAAGTAGAATGTTAGAATCCTCTGAACACCTAAAAGACGAGAAGATGGCAAAAGTGCTGTTTAATGAATTAAAGAAGATAAAATCAGGAAACAGAGTTGCGGATGGCGTTAGTGCAGGGCTGAAGAGGCCTTGGTTCTCCAGGCTGGCGGAAGCGGAGTATCAGGTGGCCGAGATGCGGCCCAAGGCAGCCTCATGGGGCCGAGGCTATTGTGTGGGTCTGGGCAGCCCTCCAGCCCATGCTCAACCAAGGGGCCTGGCTGCACCCGCTGAAGAAGAGCGCCTCCTACAAATCAAAATCATTTGAAATATTTCATAATTAGGAAAAAATGGTTTCTTTCTTTCTTTCTTTCTTTCTTTTTTTTTTTTTTTTTTTTTTTTTTGAAAAAATGGTTTCTAAAGAGCACTGCCTCTGTGGAAGGGATCTGGAATAAGGCCAATAATAAAATTAACAGGACCTCGGTGTGAGCCACTGACCTCTGTGGCAGTATTGGCTGTGTCATCAGCTCCTTCCTCAACAGAAAACCTGAGCCCATTCGCAGGAGAGAATGTAGGGATCTCCCCCGGCTGCCAGTCAGCTGACATGTTCAGATGCTGTTAATCATAAATGGGAGAGGTCCTGCTAACCAGCAACCCCTGCCCAACACGCACCATGTTTGCATATTCAAAAGGTGACATCATATCAAGCCTCAAGGTGCTCACCATTCATTTGGAAAAGATAAGGCTAAGACACACATGGACGGTATTTGAGAATACTTATTAAGCAATAAGTAGCCAGCTGCTGGATTCCAGAGTCGAGTTTAATCCCATTTCAGCCATTTAGAAGCCTGCACAAGAGCTTCGGTGGGCATAATTCCAAGTGGGAAAAGGCATGAACATTGCCAAATACATGCCTTAACAGCGTTTGCCTAAAATGGAAATGTCCTTAATGCTCCTACTGATTAAAAGAGGAGATTGAGAGCAACACAAATACCCATCACCTGGGTCTTCTTATATAAATATGATGCATTCTGGTTTTTTGTTTTAAACTGGAGAATGAGGAAGCTTGCTTTGTGCTGATATGGAAAAATCTCTACATCATTCAGTGTCCAAACAGGAGAGTAGGAGCCATTCTCCATATTTCAAGCAGAAAAGGATGCAGTGGAGGACATTGGTGAAAAAACAGCCAGGAGGGCTATGGAGCATAAAAGAGGGGGGCTCTTGTCCAAAGATGGAAGCTGCCAACTGTCCCTTGGCTGGATTAAAGGACTGAACACTCACTGCTGATGTGGCTAAAACCACCCCCCAGGTTGCTGGATCCTGTAGTGGGGGAAATGACTAATTTCTTCCTCCCATACTGGAATCTACCATCAGTGCCTCCCATTTGGAAGAATCTAACATGAAATTGGTCACATAAGCAAGTCTGGGAAAGGGAATGGTGGGTCCCTAAGATGAACTTGGACCCAACTGCCAAGAGACAATCTGGTACATTTGCTACTCAGATCCACACATTTCACTGTACCCATTCAACAACGACATCGTGCTTCTACCTAACAGAATGCAACTATATTCCTCATACAGATGAGTGCAGGCTCACTCTCTCCCCAAAAGAGGGGGACACATAGCGGGACCATGTGAAGAGGCAGCCTCAGCCACTGTATTCACCTCTGTGTGATGTCAGCTCTTCTTCTCGGTTTCATCACCACGGCATCCCGGATATTCTGTAATCTAAAGGCCACACTGTAAGGTTAACCGCCACCAACACTCGATGCTACACATAACAAGCAAAGAAGAAAATATGTGTAGCCACCACAGTTCTTGTCAAAACTAGTTGATGGTGATAATAGTTGAGTAATAATTCACAATGAGCTTCTTCCAATATCCATTCCAGGTTCTCTTTGCCTTGAGCCTAAACCTTAGCTTTTGGGTTTTTTACCTAGCAGGATGACTTCAATCTTCATTTCTGAAAGGCCTGAGTTTATAGTAGACTGGCGAGTTGCAATATTATTCCAGCAACTTTTAGCACATTGAAGGGCTAAGAACCACCCAGGAGAATTTCCTGGGCTCCAGACACAGTCTTTCCTGCCACCACTGTGTCACAGCAACCTAATTCCTCTGAGTAATTCTGACCAATCACCCCAGCCAGAACAGTAACCCTCTTCTTTGCCTGTCAATTCAGTGGCGTGAGAAATTTGAACCGTGCAGATGGCACTATCAACTTCCTGTTCAGTGGAACAATTGTATGTCCCTTGAGAAACCACTGTCTCCTTAGAAGCAAAACCTATAAGCCAGCTGATCGATGCTTCAAAGAAGGCAGGTGAATAATCTGAGTGATGTTCTGCATGTGACATCATGCAGATTCCTTTGACTCCCAGATCCATGTATCTGGACCATAAGAGACACAACACCACTTTTTCATTGCTGATTCAAAGCCTAATCCACATTCTGCAAGAACGTCACCCAAATTGCGGAGAGGTATCTCCCAATGGTGCCATTTTTGAAACTTCAAAGATTTATTCCTTTCCTTTATAATGATAGCTACCTTTGGGTGATGGAATATATGGTAAACCAATAAGTCCCAGGGGCATGAGCCCTATTCTATACTTCTTTTGCCATAATATCAGTTCCTTGGTAATAAGCAATGTTGTGCAGGACATGATGTCATGAAATAAAACATTCCGAAAGTTCACAGATGGTGGGACTGATAAAAGCACTGCAGGCAAGGGATGGGCAGCACAGTTAGACATAGTGTCCACTCCAGTAAGGACAAAACCATGCCCTCCATAATGGGAAGAGTTCCATGTAATAAACTTGCTACCAGGTGGCTCACTGGTCCCCCTGGGGAATGATGCCACACCAGGGCTCCCTACTGGTCTCTGCTGTCAGCAGTGACAGGCATTCCACAGTGACAGTAGCCAGATCTGCCTAGGAGAGGGAAAGTCCATACCGTTGAGCCCACGAGTAGCTTCCATCCCTACCGCAACAGCCATGTGCTACATGAGCCTATTGGACAAGCCTCAGGTGGCCGGGAAAAGGGCCGACTGACATCCACACAATGGACCATCCCATCCAGTTGATTACTGAGAGCCTTCTCAGTAGATGTCCCATGGTAGCATTCACACAAGACAGTGGCCATATGGGGAGGTCCATCTGCAAACCTCTGCCTCAACTCCCTTGTCACCCATATGCCAATCAAACCATTAGTCACCCATGAATTATGTAAATCTCAACCTCTGGCCATGTCTCCATCCAGACAAAATGGACAACTGCTGTGTTGGCCTTGAGAGAACTTCCCTTACCACATTCCTGATGTGAGCTATAATGTTTCAACAGTCCACATCTACCTGGTGCCTTCAAATTGCAAGGGACCATCTGTGAACTTGCCCCAAATGTTCTCTTCCTCTGTCAATTGTCAATTGCAAAGGGACATAGGTGTGCTCTGTGCGAGAATCAAAATGCAGCAAAAGGAGACACCTTGGGAGTCTGAGATACCTGCTCATGAGACTTACTTGTGTCTTCAGGACTCCCTCGACCCCTATCTGGTATATGCTATTTACAGTGGATGATGGATTGCTCCTGTACACGCCCAGCCTTATGGCCTGCTAGATCAGTATATTAATTATCTACTGCCATGTAAAAAATTACTCCCAAAACTTAGCAACACCCATTTGTTATCTCACGTGGTTTCTGGGAGTCAGGCTACACCAGGAGGATCTGGCTCAGGATCTCTCATGAGGCTGAGGTCAAGCTGCCAGCCATTGAGGGAGTCACCTCCAGCTTAACTAGCCATGCTGTAGACCAGTGGTTCTCAAATGGGGGTGATTTTGCTCCTCCAAGGATATTAGACATTTTTGGTCTACAACTGAGGAGGAGGATAGTGGAGCTGCTAAAATCTAGTGGGTAAAGGCCAGAGATGCTGCTAAACATTCTATAATCCTTGGGATAGCTTCCCACATCTAAGAATTATCTGTTCCCAGGGATTCCTGGGTGGCTCAGCAGTTTAGCACCTGCCTTCGGCCCAGGGCGTGATCCTGGAGTCCCGGGATCGAGTCCCACATCGGGCTCCCTGCATGGAGCCTGCTTGTCTCTCTGCCTCTCTCTCTCTCTGTCTCACATGAATGAATAGACAAAATCTTAAAAAAAAAAAAATTATCTGTTCCCAAAATGTCAAGAGTGCTGAGGTTAAGAAACCCCATTAGTGAGTCTTCTTTTGCCCTGGTCCCAACACAGAAGTGGCAGCCGTCTATATAACACAAACCATTGCCCTGAACTGTACTCTCAAAAAGTATATATGTTATCTCAAAAATCAAAAGAGGCACAAAACATGGTAGCTCTTTCTCGGTGGTAGGTGGTGCAAGTATAGCGATTTGCCTTTCTCTTTGGAAAGGAAATGTCAAATTTCCCAGACTACTGGACCCCCAGAAACTCCACTGGGGAGCAAGCCTTTGATTTTCCTTGGGGTTTATCTCCCACCCTCTGGCATACATATGTCTTACTAAGGTATCTAGGATCTGTGCTACATCCTGCTCATCATGGTGTCAATAACATAATATATCAGCATGCTGCTCTGGGGAATATCAGGATGATCAAGGCGCCTGCAGACCAGATCTTGTCAGAGGGCAGAAGAGTCACGTAGGCCTGAGGTAGGACAGTGAGGGTGTTTTGCTGATCCTGCTAGTTGAAAGCAAACTCCAGCTGGTGATCTTTGCTAATTTGGTAATGAGGGGAAAAAAGCATCTGCCAGAGCAACAGCTGTGCACAAAGTGCCAGGAGCACTGTTGTGTCACCCAATAAAGAGACTACATCCGGTCCAGTACCCGAATAATTTTACAAGAACCCACAGTCATTCCCCAACAACTGTCTCACTTCTGCTCATGTCACACAAATGAGTTACATGAGGGAATGGTCAAATGCCATGCTGGTCAAGTGCTAGATGGGAATACTGACCTCTGCAATCCCCCCAGGGATATATATAGCTCTCAGTTTACTCCGATGTAGAAAGAGCAAATTCGGAGAAGCTTCTGCGAGGCTAGGGCTGCTATCCCAAGGCTCACTACTCAGGTTAGGGAATCAAAGCGGGGGTTCTTTGAGTTGCTGGTACCTATTACAACTATATTCAGGAGTGGGAAAATAACCATATGGGGGCCAATGGACCAATTGGAACTCCGCAATGCAAGCACAGGCCAAAATTTCATTTATCCCCAGATTATTGCAAGTGCCATCCGCCCCCAGTGTCCAGAGGCTTTTGGGGCCCCTGGAGGTCAGTACTGCCTTAGAGCCAATGTCCAGAAATTCCTTCAAGGTCTGGCTATTCCCCTCCCCTCAGTCTACCGTCACCCCCATGAATGGCCACAGGTCTTTTGGGAAAGGCGTAAAGAAATATTTATGCTAGAAGCTCATAGCAATATTATCCAGATCCTTCTTAAGGCTTCTAGGCCCCTTCTTCATCTATGGTTAGACTTCTCAAAACCGAGCTTGCATCAAAGCCAGCTGAAGCACTTGCCAAAACAGACTGCTGGACACACCTGCAGAGTACGTGTGTCAGTAGGGCTGGGGAGGGCCTGAAAACCTGCATTTATCACACATACCCAGGTGATGCTGCTGCTGCCACTCCTTGGCCACAGTCTGAGAATCAGTGACCTGAGGATTTCTATGTCTTTGAATAGATTCAGGTCTGGGACTAGGGTGAAATGCTATGACTCTCTATCAAACAACTCAGGTTTCTGTGCACTAGACCTAGAGATTTTCCAATAACATAAAATAAAGTAATTCTTAGTAGACTGCCCAGATATTCTGGTTCTTGGGCCACCAAGAACAGTTAGCCAACATCAAAGACTCCTGGGTGCTAAAATACTCTGCTTGCTGCTTCAGGCACTATGCCCATTATAATAGTATCACCTATCTTGCTTTGACTTAAGGGCTGCCATTTGGCTCTGCCCCTGCAGAAGGCTGTCATCCACCGAAGTCAAGCAGTCTGTTTTAATGAAAACATCTTTTCCCATTGGTGGGTCTCTTAAGAACCCTTGAACAAGAAAGAAAGTTCAAAACATCTGCCACCGTGCTTGACCATGATAATATCAATCAAGAAAGACCTTTCCCATTGCTACCATTCTGTCTCCCCAAATTCCATCCTAGAGGAACCAGAACCTACCATGACCTACCATGGTTAGCATGGTAGGGTATGGGGTAGAAGCACTGCATGAGCAAAAAGAGAGGAAACTGATCCCAGCCCCATCTGTACTGAAGGCTTCTCTCTTGCCTAAGGTACGGATAAGGAGACTTATCTGCAAAACAAGGTTTTCATCTTTACATGGAATTTAATTACTAAAATAAGAGTACGTTGTATGACTTGAAGTGACTGGAGTTTCATTTATATGACTTTAAGAGTGACCAGAGAATTCAGGGATCTGCCTGAGTTTTGATCCAAGCGATGGCAAAGAAATATTCATTGAGGGGCGCCTGGGTGGCTCAGTCAGTTGAACATCCACCTCTTGATTTCATCTCATGTCATGGTCTCGAGGTTGTGGGCTCAAACTCCATGTCAGGCTCCACACTCAGTGCAGAGTCTGCTTATCCCTCTCCCTCTGCTCTTCTCCTCACTCGCACACTCTTTCTCTCAAATAAATAAATCTTTTTTTTTTTTTTTTAAGAAATACCCATGGAGTGGCTTATAAAAGACACTGGGATATATAAGTAATGTTGCTTCGTAGTTGGACCCTCTAAGACCTGCTTGTTCAATGTACTGGCTAAAATGCCAAATAATGTGGAAATACACAGAGATGGTTATATCTTCATAGAGAAGGCAGGAGATAAAACAGCATGCTCCCAGACATAGCCAAGGCTTCCCAGATCCCCCAAAGGACCACAGAGACAGGCTGCTGTGGATGGCACCACCATGAGCAATGAGGATTCTATCATGGCCTAGAAGCACATCCATGGGCTTTTATACCCTTCTGGCCCTCCCTCACCTTTGATTATCCCAGAAACTCTGCTAATGTGCCTACACATTCAGGGAGTGTTAACCAGGAGACTGAGTGAAATGAATGGCAATTTCACGGGAGTATCCTACAGGAGGCTCAGGTTTTAGATCTGCTTGAGTTTCATTCCTGAATGTCCCCAAACCATTTACTGGAAAGTATATCATTTCTTTTCTTTTTGGTAAATGATAAAGTGTTTTAAATAAAGCATTCCAATATATAGATAAGTCTATTTCTGGATTCTGTTCTCTTCCTTAGATGCATCAGCCTATACCTGTACTGGCACCAGAATAGCAAGAAGGCCAGTGGGACTGCAGCAAAGCATGAGGAGAAAGAGAAGAAGAATGGGAGAGCTCAGAGAGGAATGTTCTCAAGGGTGGAAGGAGATTCACATTTGGCCTTTAAACTCTGAGTGAGCAACTGCAGGGTTTTGAGCAGAGGGTGAAATGATCTGATAGGTGTTAGCAGGATGATTCTGGCTGCTGTGTGGTTCCATGGAGGACAGGCTGTGGGGTGCATGAGTGGAAGCAGGAAGTTACTGAAATAGTCCAGGTGAGAGATGATAGCTTCTTGTACTAGGGTGCTGGAGGTGGGAGGGGTGAGAATGTGAGAATCTGGGTATATTCTGAGGGTGGAGCCAGCAAGGTTTCCTAATGAATGGGTTCTGAAGTGTGAACAAAAGAGTGAGGTCGAGAATGATTCCAAGGTTCTTGTCTGAGTAACTGGAAGGATGGAGTGACTATTGCCTAAAATGAGATACAGTGTGGGAGGAATGGGTTTTAGGGAAAAGACCAAATTTTAGATATGTTTTATTTGGAAGATCTCTGATATTCAAGGAAAGATGTCAAGAGAAAGTTCAATACACAAGGCTTGTGTTCAGAAGAGAGATCCAAGCCAGGGAATATCTGGGGTCTCTTAGATAGACACAGTATCTAAGGCTGGGTGGTTAGATTAGATCACCAAAGGAGGGGGCCCAGACAGGGTTGAGATCCAAAGACTGGGACCTGGGACACCCCAACATCAAGAGGTCATAGAGATGGAAAGAAACTGCAAGGAGAGTGAGAAAAAATGGTTTATACTCTTGGAAGAGAGTATGGTATCACTGAAGCCAAGAGAAGACAGTGGCCCAAGAAAAATGGTTGGATCAGCTCTACCACAGGCTACTGACAAAAGCTGTAGCAGAGCAAGATGAAGACCAAGAATTCACCACTGGATGCAGCAGTGGTCATTGGTGATTTGCCAAGGGCAGTTCTGGAAAGGGTAGGGCTGAAAGTCCTAACTGGAGAAGATTCAAGACAAAAAGGAAGACAAGTATTAAGAGACAGTCACTGTAGACATTATTTTTCTAGTAGTTTCACTGCAAAGGGAGACAGACAAATGGGTTAGTGAGGGAAAGGGAAGTGGAGTCAATAAATAGCTTTTTTATTTTAGGATGCAAGAAATGAAGGCAAGTTCAGACTCCAGTTGGAATGATCCAGTAGAGAGGATACACTGATGATGTAAGAGAGAAAGGAAAAATTGCTAAAGCGATATATGGGCACCCATCCAGGCAGAAAGGGCACTCTTACACTGCATACTGATTCAAGGTTTTCAGAGGGAAATTTGGTATTATATACTGAAATTACAGACGCATGCATTCTTGAACATAGCATTTTTACTTCCAAGATTCGATTCTGTAGATATGCCACCATCTATGTGCAAAGACATATCTACCTATTATTTATTAGAACACTATATATAATACCAAAATCCTAAAAAAAAAAAATCTTGAATGTATATGGGTAGTGGATGGTTAAATCCATACCTGAAAAACCACGGAGCACTGGAAATGAGGTTGATGTCGACTTTCTGTTCCAGAAAGTCTCCAAAATTACATAAGTGAAAGATATCAAAGGACAGAAAAGTACATGGTATGCTCCCACCTGTGAAAAAAAAAAGCAAGGAATAAGTTGATACACAGAGTTATATATAAAATGTGTGTATGTACATAGAACATTTCTGAAAGGATTTACTTTCCACTGGATATCCCTTTTCTGAACTTTCCACTATTTTTAGGAGGTGTATTTATACTTTTCATTAAAGATTAATACAAAAAGAAAAATATCTTTGCTAGAAAGAAAACCAGAAAATTCAACAATTCTGGCTGTGCATTATTGTATTAACATAGTGGACATTTTCTTATACAACATTTAAGGGAGAAAAGTCATTCTCTTCTAGGCTGTTTCAGAAAGTAGTCTTCTAAATTGATTTTTACTGAACCTGCAATGTCTTTATTCAATAATTTGCAACACTGGAACATAAATTTTCATTATGAATACCCAAGGTAAAAGATCTTTAGTTTCAAAGTGCATTTCTGTTGGGTACACAATAGGCATCCAATAAAAACTTGTTGGGTTGAATCAGATCACTAATTAGATGAATGTCAACACTAAGCATGTGGGAAATGGAATTTAAATACAAAGCACTGAGGTTCTCTTCTCTGTAGGTTTGTAGGTATGTATGCGTGTATGTGTACTTACTGTAAATTAGCAACTGTTCTCTTTATTTTCAGTTTACTACATAGAATAGAATGCAGTATGAATTAAACCAGAAAGCTATACTTTTTGAGACTTTTTTTATTTATTCATGAGAGAGAAAGAGAGAGAGGGAGAGAGAGAAAGAGAAAAAGAGAGAGAGAGAGAGAGAGAGAGAGAGAGAGAGAGATTGAGAGGCAAAGACAGAAGCAGGCTCCATACAAGGAGCCCGATGTGAGACTCGATCCTGGGACTCCGGGATCACGCCCTGAACCAAAGGCAGACACTCAATTGCTGAGGACCCAGGTGTCCCCAGAAAGCCATCTTGATACAATTTAGCAAACTATTTAATCCTATTAACAATGAAGAAGTTATCAAGTAGGGGTGGAAAAGAAAATGAAGGGAAGACCACTCTCCAGAAGCAGAAATTATTCCTGAGATTGAAGTCTTAAAATGCACCTATACTGACTTAAGAAGGTGTTTTAAACATAAAGGTACTTGAATTAATAGTTCTTAAATATAAAGAAGGATACCCATTAGGTACTTCTGAACCGGGGAAAGTGGAAATTCATCATTTTAAGTGTCTGTCAGCGCGGAATCTCTTGTTTAGTACTTTCATGAGCCACATTCATATTGAAGACCACATCGAAGCTCTTGACAGATGACAAGACCTTGAACTGCCTTCTGAAATATCAAGTAAGACTGCATTCCTTTCTACGTTTTTAGTAGTAAGCATACTTATCGTAATCGAATCTTTTGAAAACTAGCACTCTATGCTACATAATGGCATCATATATAATAATCCTCTCATTTCTCAACCTTAAGCATTAGGGATTCTGTGCTATTTATTTAAGCTTGTGTGTTTTTTCTTTCCCCGGTTTCCTGAATTATTTATTAGTTACACAATACTCTTGCTCTGTGCTAAGTGCCGCTTCTCTCTCCTTTTGCAGCTGGAACACAAGTACATATTCTATTTCATTATCAATTTAAAGCTCACCTGAAGCTAAGGAAGTAATCATTCATTGTGACGGAATTGCTAGGATGGTTGTATATTTTCAAAAACATTAAGATTTTGTTTTTAATATTGGGTCTACTTGCTGCTTTTTTGGTTTGCTAATAGACAATGATATATAGGCTATCCATAAAATCTTCACACTGCAAAGCAATTCTTTGCAGGCAAGATCCACACCTTTACAGGCTCCCAAGAAGAAAAAAGGTGAAACTTGGTTCACTGACAAAACGTTCATCTTGAATTCAAACAGGAACTGACTGATGGAGCATTCCCCTACCTGTATGCAAGTCTATGCAAGGTGCTGTAGACCAGTATTTTTCAAACTTTATAGTGCATAAGAATCAACGGGGGATATTGTTACCATGAAGAGGCAGATTCATGGATCTGGGATGGAACCAGAGATTCTGCATTTTTAAGAAGGTCCTAAGTGATGCTGCTGCTGCTGGTCCCTAGACCTCATCTTGAACAGGAAGGCACAGAGCAATGGTCACCAAACCTGATTGCACAGTATGGGGGAACCCAGAAAAAATACAGATGCCCAGGTCCCAATTCTGTATCAGAACCTCTGGAGATGAAATTCAAGCCCTGTTAATTTTTTTAATGTTTCCCAAGTGCTTATGCACTGAATGTATTTCCCCAAATTCCTTTGTTGAAACCCTCATTCCTAACATGATGGTATTTGGAGATAAAGCCTTTGGGAGGTAATTAGATTTTTTAAAGATTTATTTACTTTTTCATGAGAGACACAGGCTGAGAGAGAGGCAGAGACACAGGCAGAGGGAGAAGCAGGCTCCATTCAGGGAGCACAATGTGGGACTCGATCCTGGATCCCGGGACCATGACCTGAGCTGAAGGCAGGTGCCCAACCGCTGAGCCACCCAGGCAATTAGATTTAAATGATGTCATGAGTTGGGACCCTCACGATAGGATGGGTATCCTTATAAGAAGAGACACCAGAGGGGTGCCTGGGTAACTCAGTTGGTTAAGTGTCTACCCTCTGCTCAGGTCATGAGCCCAGGGTCCTGGGATTGAGCCCCATGTTGCGTTCCTTGCTCAGAGGAGAAATATGCTTCTCTCTCTCCCTCTGACCCTCTGTACCCCCCCAACTTGTGCTCTCTCTCTTCCAAATAAATAAATAAAGTATTTTTACGAAAGAAGAAAAAGAAGAGACACCAGAGAGCTTACTCTTTCTCTTTCATCCAGTTGAGACACAGTTAGAGGGTGGCCACCTACAAGCCAGGAAGAGGAACTCAAATATGCTAACACCCTGATCTCAGACTTCCAGCCTCCAAAATTATGAGAAAATAAATCTCTGTTGTTTAAGCCACCTACTCTATGGCATTTTGTTAAGGCGGCCCAAGCTAAGACACGGGGAGAATCTAACATTATGCAGCGGAGATTGACGACTGTTGTTGTAAAGAATATTAAAGTGGCATAATCATAACTCTGTTGTAAGAGGCTTATAACTTATGGAGGAGCTAAGACTGGAGCCTATAAAAGTCACAGGTACTCAAGTGTAAGCCTGGGCCAGAGAGGTAGAGTATTAAGAGCCCCAGAACAAGAGTGCAACCAGGGTGGGGATGATGAAGGAAGAAAGCCGTCACTTCCTAAAGAGTTCTACTGAGGACCAAATTTTTAAAGATTTTACATATTGTAAATATGTACAATACAATATACATTATACAATAAAAGACTGCACAGATAATAAGCATTCAGTTACGACTTTGATCACCATATATACTCAATGTAATCATTACTTAAATCAAAATATAGAACACTGCCATCACCCCAGAAAGTTCCCTGGAACACTGTCCAGCCAATTTCCAGCATTCATAGAGGCAACCACCATTTCGATTTCTATCACTGTAAGTTAGCATGATTTGTTTTAGAATTTCACATAAATGGAACATTTTTGTATCTGGCTTCTTTTCGTCAACATAATTATTTTGGGATTTATCTACTTTATTACATGTATCCATACATGTAATATCTTCTTATGGCTGAAAGATATCCCATGGCATAGATAGGACAATTTGTCCATCTATATAAATGTTGCTAGACATTTCAGTTGTTTCCGGTTTAGGGTTATTAGAAATAAAACTACTATAGAATAGTCTTCCTAATGTCTTCTTTTAAAAAAAAAGCATTTTAATTTTTCTTGGGTAAATACATAGAGGTGATATTTCTGAGCTATGGGATAAATATATGTTTAACTTTATAAACAAATTGCCAAACAGCTCTCCAAAATGAATGAATCATTTTATGTTTCCACCAGCGATGTACAAGAGTTCTGGTTACTCCATATTCTCGCCTTAGCATTGCCAGTATTTTAGATCTTTACTTTTTTAAAGTTCACTCATCTGTGTGGTAAGACCGAGACTTTTGAGAAGCAATGTAGCAAAGTAGTTAAGAGTACTGAGTCCTTGGAGAATAATCTAGAAATATAAAGAGAATTATTGATGTAATAACCTTTTGAACAAGCAAGTCCATTTCTAGGAATCTACCTACATTTATATCTACTCAAGTACAAGAGAAAATGTACAACTTTATTCCATGCAGTATTGTTTACAATTAAAAAAGGTCATTAGGAATGCAAGGATCCAGTAATCGGGAACTAGTTGAAATAAACTACAGTGCACCGACACAATGGAGTTCTAAGAAGTTCTAAAGAAAGGATGAGAAAGGATTGTAGGTACTGATATAGAGACATCTCTAGAATATACCATTAAGTGGAAAAAATTTTCAAAAGCAAGAAGTATGTATACAAAGAAAGAGGAGTTAAAATAAGACTATATATCTACACACATACATATATCATATGTGCAAAAAAACGTACAAACGGACATATAAATAAGGAACTAATAAAATATGGTCATGTGTAGAAGGAAAGAAAAACTAAGCAGAGAGAGCAGGGGTAGAAATAAGACTTTTCCTAAATATTTTCTCATATACTTTTGATTTTGAATTACATAAATGTATTGCCATTAAAAATTACAAGTAAGGTATTCAGTTGAAATAAATTTACCCCATTTCATCAAATTCTTAAAAAATTTACAACTAAAAAACCCCTAAAGTTGGAAAGCAAACCTAAACATATATCAAATTGACAACATGAGCACACAGAAAAATTGTAGAAAGAAACAGATTCAGTGAAAATCTGGGAGACTTTAATGCTTCTCAAAAAGAGACAGGCAGAAATCAGTGGTCATCACCGAGGTGGTTATTAACAAAGTCCTCCCTTTGAGAACTGACAAAAGAAGAAGCACTTGTCCTGCTGCCCCTGCCTAAAATGCTTTTCAGGGTAACCAAATGGATCTACTTCATTAGGGAAAACTCTTCTTCACTAATGAGTGGCTGCTGATTAATGTAGGAGAAATGTTAACATTAGAAAAATCATAATTTTGTGATTTCTAAAGAATGTTAATTTAGTCAAGGGCTATCAAATGGAATGGGCCATGCAGTGAATGGCTGAGGGGGAATGGCACATCTGTATGGTGATGACGTAACTCCATACCAAAAACTGTCAGGTCACGAGGGAAATCATAGCAGTGTCTAGCAGCCAGCTCTGGGGACCATCACACAACCCAGAGGACAGTCTGGGTTCCAGTGATATTAAAACCAGATGGCATGTGCCTCCTGAAGAAATGCCATGTAAACCATACAATGGCACTCAAAATGTATTCTAGATAAAATTTATTAACATAAATCAATCAAACTCTTAGATGTAACTTCTGGTTTAGAGGAAATACAGGGGACAGAGGAGCAGGGTAAGTGACAACATGAGGAAATAATCAAACATTGAGTAGGAAAATTAACAGATGAAGAAAAGGACTGTTTTAGATTTAAGACACCTAAGGGACATACAAACTGGATAAAATGCAGGCTCTGGACCTAAACCCTGATTTGAACAAACTAGCTTTGGGGAAATAGTTATGTGATAATTAGGATAATTTCAATATGATCAAGGGATAGGATGCTATGGACACTTACTGGCAGGGAAAGAGAAAGACTATGAAAAGAAAACTATTTCCAACATTATGATCTTGTTTTAGTAAAAAAGACATATATGTATAAAAATATGGAAATACATGTAATAAAAGATTACCACTTAACAGTCTTGGGGTGGTGAGTATATCAATTATTTATGGTCACACAAATTACCAAAAACTTGGTGGATTAAAACTATAAAAAATTATTATCTCAAAGTTCTTTAACTCAGAAGCCCAACATGGGTGTCATAGAGCTAAGATCAAGGTGCTAGCAGGGCCACATTCCTTTCTAGAGGTTCTGGGGGAGAATTTATTTCCTTGTGTTTCCCAGCTTCTAGAGGCTGCCTGCATTGCTTGGCTCATGGCTGCTTCCTCCACTTCCTCCTTCATTAGCAGATCATGCCCTTCTCACCCTACATCACGCTGAACTTCTCTTCGGCATCCTTCTTCCATTTGTTAGGACCCATGTACACCAGGCCACCAGAATAACACCAGGACACTCTCCCATCTCAAGGTCACCTGATTAGCAATCTTAATTCCATCTGCAACCTAAATTCGCCTTTGCCTTGTACCTTAACATATTTGCAATTTCTGGGATTAGGACATAGATATTTTGGAGGGGCCACTATGCAGCCTTCCACAATGGAAACATGGTGTTTCTTTTCTTGTTGTTGCTCATCTGTATTTTCTGGCTTTCTACAATGCTCATATATGGCTTCTGTAATAACAAAAGGCTATTCTTCATTTAAAAATAAGTATAGTGCTGAGGGAGGAAGCAATACTGTAAGCAGTAATATTACAAAGATCATGAATAAACACCTACAGCAGGAATGCATAAACCATACGGCCTAATAGGTGTTGGTGCCTTGGAAAATTTCCACTGACAGGATCATATTTAAAAATGCTATAGTTCAAATAATGTGTATGAAAGGGCAGATGCTACATTCTGGAAAATGTTATGTATCAAGAGAAAAAAATGACTCTAGGGATGACAAGGACACCATGGTCAAAGAGACATGTGAAAAGTATGAATAACAATATTCATAAAATGTGAGTTCAAGTCCCAGCTCTGTCACTAACTAGCTGTGTGACCTGTGCCCGTTATTTAATCTCTCTTTGCCTCCACTGCATTATCCGAAAGAGGAGACTTTTCTCTTGGGGTTGTTGGAGGATTGAGCGATTTACTACTTGTACAGGGCTTAGAACTGTGCCTGGCACATGACAAGGACCCTATAGACACTAGTCAGTAATGGTTACGGTTCTGGCAGGTGTTTGTGGCCACCTGTTTCAGACGGAAAACCACTTCTGGAATTTTACTTAAGCTGGTACTTATGTTCCATCACTTTGGGGAATCATAAGAGTCATGCACTGATTATCAACGAGGTTCTTACACTCAAGGATACTAGAGTAATTAGCCTGAGGGTTTCACTACTGGAATTTTCGCCAAATGGCTAGGTTCCCAGGAAACACCCCAGTGGCATTAGCACAGTGGCTAAATAATATTTTTGAAGCATCAACAGCTCTTATGCCCAGAATTGCCAATATGCCAAATGGTGCTTATAACTATGGGGTTCTAACATTTGTATCGTGATGGAGAGAAAAGTCTAATAATTTGCTACTTTGACAATGTGGGGGCAAAGCAAGCAAGTTTTCTGGGGCTGTGAGAGACTGGAGACAACTTCAGTATATATCATGCATCAGGACTCTTCAAGACTGAGACGTGGCATAGAGCCCAGGCTGACCAAAGAACTCCTCCTTTTCTCTCCCTGATAATCTTTCACCTGCATAGGGGCTACTACTGACAAGAACAACCATCTGAGCAAGCACTGCTTGTATTACAACCGCACTTTATAAAGCACGATGCCCAAAGTGGTCAAGAGATTCACCATGTTCTAACGGACGGCAGAGCTGGCCCAGAACCTAGGCACATCCATATAGTTATCCGAGGAGAACCTGGGTGCCAAAGACTGAGTGCTCTGGGCTCAGGCAGCCTGGAATAGAGTGAGGAAACCATGAAAAGTTAGGAACAGAACCTACACGGAAAGGTAGAAGAACAGTTACTGGGATCCTGGGTGGCGCAGCGGTTTGGCGCCTGCCTTTGGCCCAGGGCGCGATCCTGGAGACCCGGGATCTAGTCCCACGTCGGGCTCCCGGTGCATGGAGCCTGCTTCTCCCTCTGCCTGTGTCTCTGCCTCTCTCTCTCTCTCTCTCTGTGACTATCATAAATAAATAAAATTAAAAAAAAAAAGAACAGTTACTTGGAGTGTGCTCTCCTCCTCTACTTTTTGGCTCAACCTAATATTTTTTAGAGACTCACAATTTAAGAAAAGCCCCTGTTGATGTCACAAAGGATGTCAAAATCTGTGCATAAGGCACGGTCCTGCCCTGGAGGGCCACAGATTCTCACAGAGAAGACATGCATGAAGTCGAAATGTTAGCAAGAATCCTGATTTCATAACGCTGGTAGTCACTAAGTACTTTCCCATATAGTTCCCAAAACTCATACATCGGGCAAGTATGATTTGTCCCTTTTTATAAATAAGACAATGAACCACCGACCAAAGACACTGACATGGTTCAAGGTCAGAGACCTAGCAAGTGGACTCTGTCTTCTGCTCACCTCATACACATCACACGGGTAGTTTAGGACAAATGTTTTGCTTTTTGATGACATCTGCAAATGCTTTGGGGGTTTTTACACAGTATACAATACATTGTTTGATTATCCAGGATTATTTCCATTACCAAGATCGATGTTTTTTAAAAGCATTTAAAATGCTTTTAAATGTTTTTTAAAAGGTTTATAAGAAAAACCATTTGTAACAAAGGAAGGAAGAGGGACATTGTCAGGGCAATGGGGAAAGCAAGACTGAATATGTTATCATGTACACTTTTAGCAAAGATTTTTAACTGCAAAAACAAATGTTCATTGAAGAAAATTTTGATCATAAAGTGGAATGAGAAAAATATCTGTTCTCCTACCAACCAGAGAAAAGCCATGTTCAGCAACCTCTCATTCCCCAAATTTTTTAAGATCATACATACTATAAAACTTGACGACTGATATTAAGCCTCTGAAAATTCTTTACCTCTAAATATCTTTAAGTGATGAAAAAAAAAAAAACACTTTTCTTTTTCAGCCTAAGGTGTGTTAGAGCAGACAATGAAGAAGATGCTCAAAACATTCACATTGGCTGTGTTCTCAATTATATTTCGGAAATTAAATAGGGAGGCACAGGGAGCTGGAGGAGTGTCCTACGTACCCATTAGCTTTCTACCAGCAGAAATATTTGATCCTGCCTCCAGCAAGGCTCCAGTGCGGTGGCTGAAACCTTTGATCTTGCGTCCCACTCCAGCATATGGTGCTACTAAGCATAATCAAAGTGCAAATCTTTATAGAAAATTACAGAGACTCTGAGAAGGGGATGGTATTCTTTTACTTTAATTTCCTTCCCTGCCATATTCCTGGTCTTAAGGAAAAAGCATTTGGTCTTTTGATGAAATCTGCAAACACTTTGAGGGTATTTACACCGTGTATACAGTCAATTATTGGACTGTTCGAGATTATTTCCATTGCTGAGATTGATAGACTGTTTCTTGCCAGGATAGCGCCACAGTTTTCAGTGGCGTGGGTATGAAATTGCCTCCCTTATTTTGGCCTTACATTGTGACATTAGAATAAGGAGACACTGCAGCTCTGGGGCAGATGGGGGGCTGGGGCTTGCCACATGTGCATCCAGGCTTTGATTAAAAAAAAAAAAATCACTGATAACAGACAGGAAGAGTGACTCATCCTTGAAGTCAATACTCTTTTTTTTTTTTTAAGATTTTATTTATCTATTCATGAGAGACACAGAGAGAGTGGCAGAGACACAGACAAAGGGAGAAGCAGGATCCGTGAGGGACTCCATCCCAGGACCCCCCAGGATCACAACCTGAGCCAAAGGCAGATGCTCAACCACTGAGCCACCCAGGAGTCCTGAAGTTGATACTCTTCAAGAGGTGCCCCCCACACACAAAAATTTTTAAGCCATTAATAATAACAATTCAGATCAAGTTGTGAGAAGCTTTTTATGAGTTATGAATTAAATGAGTTATGAATTAAATTCCCTTCAAATATATCTGTGGGTCCACTGAGGAGAGGGGGAGACAATTTCTGAATTATAAATGGAAAACAAAACCCAAGTTTTGTGAAATGTTGAATGAAGACTTTGCCCTCTCATCAATGTTCTGTTGTTAAGACTGGAGCCCAGACAAACTTGTAATTTGAAAGAACTTGAACCCAGGAAGGCTCTGTGTGTTGTTTCTCGTGGTTACTGATTATATTGTGCCTAAGCCTTAAGCTGATGGCTTTTAATAATGCAGTTATTAAAGAAACAAAAAGATGGATGTCTAAAGCACTGTTCAAAAACTCTAATCAAGTACAGGCAGGTCTACTTTCAGCTGATGGGCACTGGCATGCTGAGCTGGTTGTTCACGGCATCCGTCTGTCCGGAACTGGGGCAGTGCCAAACCCGGCTGGCTGGTGCTCTTACTGTACCAACTGCGAAGATTTTGAATATCACTCTCAACTGGCTTCATGAGTTGTACCTATAGGCGTGTATCAACAGGGAGCCTAGCAAGGTCCAACCATAAAAATTCGAGGTCAGAAGCCAATGGCTTAGGTTGTGGTCTGCACTCTATTATTATAGTGCTGGATCATTCCAGAAGTTAGCTAACTTCTCTAGTTTCTAGCACCCTCTCCTCCAAACTGGGATATGAAAAATGCTCACCTCATTGCCTCATGAGACCGATGTTGAGGTTAAAGCCAGATATTCAATTTGTTCTTTAAAATTTTGTTTTTAAAGTATTTTTTATTAATTTCAAAGTAACACATAATGATTGGACCTCATTTAGGAAAAGCCAAAAAACAGAATGCAAGCAATCATTCATTTTCTCACCATGTAAAGACAACTATTAACATTTTAAAATTTTTTCTTCTAGATTTTTTTTTGTGAAAATTCTTTGACAAGTCAGCGACAGCTGTTGAGTACCACCAAAGTGGAATAAAATAAGGGTGTTTGTTGTCTTTCCAGCTGGGTGGGGATATAAATCGCTAAATAAATGTTATTACTGTAGTGCGAAGAAACCCAAATAAAAGAATATTGGAAAGTTGTACCATAAAATACAATTATAGGTCTGGTTCCTTGAGATGGCAAATATTTTAGTATTTAGGAATAAGAAACACTTTTATACCTAAAGCATTTCCTTAGGCTACTGACTGAATTCTAAGAGGGGACATCATTGTATTACTGCTATAAAATTTCAGTTTACACAAAAACAAACTCTGTGCTGCAACTATAAACAGTATGTGGATTTGCCTTATTTCTTAAGTTCTTACACTCAGCCAGCAACTTTTTCTTTTAACTTGCCAAAAGTGCCTGCAGTTCACTATCATTCTGGTAGCGAGGCAATTTGCTTATACACGTCCATTTCAAATACTCAGGCATCTTTGAATGGATGGTTAAGGATGTTCCTTGAGCCTAAAATCCAGTGTATTGGAAGCAGTCACTTGTCAACGGCCTTCAACACAGACAGTATTATGTGGGCTGATACTTCCTACAAAGGTTTCAGTTATTCCTTTCTTCTCAAAACATAATTGCTATTACAGCAAATGGTGCTCGTTGTGTTTATCTATGATGGCACCAGCATCCTGGATTATTGTCCATATAACATTGAACTCAGCTCAGGATGCTGAGCTCTCAGAAGGAATGGAAAGAGGTCACACTCACCTTTCCTTTTTTTTTTTTTTTAGGTTTTGTTTATTTATTTGAGAGAGAGATAGTGTGAGAGAACATGAATGGGGGTGCAGAGAAAGAAGGAGAAGCAGACCCCCTGGCTGAGCAGGGTGCCCGATGTAGGGCTCCATCCCAGGAACCCAGGATTGTGACCTGAGCCAAAGGCAGATGCTTAACCAACTGATCCACCCAGGCACCCTTCCCTGATCTTTCTTTTCCTGGGCTTCTAGCAGAGGAGACATGGAAAGGTCTGAATAAGCCCTTCAGATCTCTCCTTCAGTAATAATACCTTAAAAAAAAAACCAAACCCTGGGAATGTGTTATATAAAGATTCCTAGGCCCTATTCTGGAGGTTCTGAATCAGTCTATCAGGGTGAGCCTAGGATCCGGTATCTTTAGTAAGCTCCTCAGTTTCCTCTCTATAAAATGGGTTGACAATAGCTCCTACCACCTCACAGGGTAGTTGTAGAGATATAAATGAGTTACTTTATGCAGAGTGCTCACACCACTGCCTGGCACTCAGCTAGCACGATGTAAGTGCCAGTCATCATTACTGATATTATCATAATACAACCAGCCAATCATAAGCAGGTGTTTGCAAAATACTGTCGATTAGTTTTCTCAAACTTAAGCTGTGCGTAAAAATCATCTGATGGCTTATAAATGCAGATGTTAGAACTTTGTCCCCAGAGATTCTGATTTAGTAAGGCCGGTACCTAGCCAGGAATCCACATTCCTATTGCATAAGGGGTGGGGGCGGGGGGAACATGGAGAATCAGCAAATATATTGTAACCCACTGGTCTTCTTATTCACATTCCTAATCCTGGAGGCAAAAAACCTGACTCCCAGACTGGGAGTAAGATGAGGCTCATTCAGACAGAGAAAGAGAGTTTTGGGGGTCGGGTTTGGTAACATGAACCAACAGGGATTCTTGGTTTCCTACTTCATCTGTGTCAGGGGCCACACTGCCTCTCTTGGACTGGCGTACAGGGGTGAGGAAACAGCTGCCTTCTCTGCAGGCTGTCCTGAGTGAGCTCCAGGAGGCTGCTCCAGCAGAACTTGGCAGATCCACCTCTCCCCGCGGCAGGGAGCTTGAGCTCTCCTCCCCCTAACCTTTCCTGCCCCAGAGCAGCCAACTCACACCAGGTCCAGGAGCTACTGAAGACACGGCCTGGAATCCTTCTTGCCTCTCCAGTTCAAGTTCAAGGGAACCACAGGTTGCTTGGGAAGAAAGCATTGTACATCCTTGGCAAGCCCAAGAAGATTCCAGGCCCAGGCAAGAACATCCAAGAACCCCTTGCACCATATATATGTGTCATGGAACCAGCCCAGACTTGCTTGTGCTTCTGACCTCTGCAACTATCCCCCAATGCGCTTGAGATTTAAAGGGCAAGCTTACCAAAAGTGCAACAGCAAAGCTCTTGTTTCTCTGGTGAACAGCATTCGCTTCTGGATTTCCATGTGTGATTATCCAAATTATACATTTAAGCATAATCAATACATGAATCTCCCGGAATATGATCAAGCCTGGATCCATCCGTAAACAAAGACATTACATAGTTAAGAGACAGGCACTTAAATGGAGACAACAGCATCCTTGCTCTTACTAAAAATTATTGCTTCTTATAGAAAATTAGGTATAGGCTATGTTATAACAAAGTAGAATTTACTTTTTAAAAAATGCTTTCCTTCAAACTCCTATAATTTGCCTCCTTTTTCTTTCTAAATCAAAGTATATGTACTTTTTCCTCCTAAAATGCTACACACGTGGACAAGCCTGTCGCTAATATTTGAGAAGCCCAGGATTAGAGAGTGAGAGAAGATCCCTGGTCCCTGGCTCCTCCTCTCAGCTCCGGCTCCTGAATTACCAGGAGTCTCGCAGTGGCCTCCCGGGCATACCATGGGAAATTGCAGCTCACACCTCCAGATTCTTTTTTGCACAGCTGCCTTTTGGCCTTCCCTTGGCCCTAGGCATAATCAACCGCCAAGAGGACAGATGGATAAAAGGTCTTCACAGACTGAGGCAGTTGAGTAAGAAATTCCAGGGTCCTAGGAACCAAGCAGGAGTAGGGCTGTGGGCTGTGGGTGGGCACATACCTTCGGAAGCCTGAAATCCTGCTCTTCTGAGATGGACACACCAGAGGAGGACTGGAACAAAGTTCTCTCAAGTGCAGGGGCCCAGAAGAGGGGGCCAGGCAGCCCTGGTCCAAGAGTGGTGCTATAGATCTAGTACCTACACGATGCTTCTGTATATTGTACATAAATGAATACGTTGGTCTGGATGTTCTATCAACACATATTCCACACAAACCACAGTCACAGCAAGGTTCTAGAAGGCAAGAACTAGACAGATAACATGTTCTTTGTATAGCACCTACTTTATTTAGCAGAGATACCTTTTGACGTTGCAGTGCAAATATGATTTTTGTCCACTGCCTGCAGAAATCCTTAAAGGGGAATAAGGGAATATTTATTGGAAAATCATTGTATGAGCAAGGTTGTGTGATACTGTGGAAAACTACAGATGTCAAAAAAAATTCTCATCTACAAGGACAGAAGATCTAGGAGCTTCCTAGCAGACTCTCTTGCACATGTCTGCAGGCTTCCAGCACTTTCCTCCTCTGGACACCTTCCTCACGCTCTCAGGCCAGGCCACGTGTCCCCCTCAGGGCTTCCACGGCTCCATCCCTCAGCACTTAATCAGCTGGTGATGCAGTGGGTCCTTGCTCATCAGCCTCCCGACTGAGCCGTTAAGCCCTGGGGTCTGGCATCGAATCCTATCAGAGACCACATTCCCATCACTCATCCTGGGATTGGTCACTTGCTAGATTCTCACTAAAACCTACCCGCCAGACCACCAGCATTCAGAGCAAATGCAGTTTTGGCATTGCTATTATAGCTCTTCACTACCAGGGCACCTAAGGTGCTGCTGAATTCAAGCAAAATACTGTTTTAGCTCCTGGAAGAGAGATGGCCTGAAAAATAAATCGAACACCTGAACGTGTAGCATTACAGAAATGGAGACCACTGGGGGCACAGAGGAATATCACATTAATGTACTCTGAAGGATGTAAATGTCATTGATTTGTAAAGTTGACCTCAAGTTACATGCCTTTGCAAATGGAAGCCCTGGTTAAAAAGACAGTAATCACACTACTTCAGAAAGAATTCATCTGCACGCACACACACATAGGTGGTATCGCGTCATCTGTAGATCTCAAAGTCTTAATCTCGCTGAAACTGGGTGAGGGTGCCTAGCAAAACCCATGAGAAGCTTTTTATACTCATTTGAAGTATGGCACACTGTATCTATTTTAAGCAAAGTTAACTATAGGAGGCAGATGGATTACTTCAAGGAAATGGAATGTTATGGGAAAGCAATTGTCTTTTGACATAAACCGCATATGATGTTATTTCTACCTGCAATCCAGCACCAACTGGTAGAAATGTTCAACTCGGGGCAATACTACTACCAAAGACAGTCAAAACGTCAAAAAACGCTGAAAAATACCGAACATCGGCAGGGGCCTGATGACTTTGTAAATCTTACATAGCGGCATCTTATGATTAGGGCCAACTATAGAGGTCCTATGGAACGCTGCCTGCTGTCCCCGCTCTGCAAGTTTTCTGCAGGCTCAGGAGGAGGGGAGGCTGATGCTAAGGGATGGGTCTGATCTCGGCTCCGCCGTCTCTCTTCCATGTTACACGTCTCTCAGCTCCCAACCTCTTCTCTGCTCAGATGGCTTTTTGTGTGTCCTCACACTACAGGCTCACAGCTCCATCCCAGGTATATCCAGTGGTTCAATTTGAAAGCCAGTAGCTTCTTAGTCTTCTCTCCTCTGAAAAACAAAACAAAACAAAACAAAAAACGAGATAACTTCTGTTGCCAGCAAGGACTGAGCATCCTCCTAAGAGCTCCTGGGACCTGGATCAGGCCAGCTCATGCTACACTGGCTGGGTTTCACCCTCTAGAGCAGCCATTCCTTTGTAAAGAGGACTGCAGTCAAGAACTAAAAAGGTTTTCGAAGTTTCTCACCATGAGAACTAAAAACCAAACTACCTTTTATCTTGTGAAGACAGATACTTGATTTCCCACATTCATCCTTTATTAGAAAACTCAAAGCACATCACAAGCAAACGTGAGGCTGTTCACTGTGCCCCAAACAGGCATTTTGCTACTGACTGGCCATTAGTTCTCCACCACCCATCTTCCTGGAGCCCGGTACTTGCTTTCCCGTAAGTCTTTCTCAACCATGCAGCCAAGAATCTCATCTTTCCTGCGATTCAGAACGCGTCTCTATCACCCGCCTACATAAATTGCTAAATGAGACGATCAATCACTGTCCATCACTAGAATTACTAAAACTCACCTTGTATCTCAGCAGCTGTCTCCTACTACCACCTTAGATTATGACTTCACCTTTCCACGACTTGCCCTCCGCACTAGACAGTCAGCCTTTTGAGGTGAGGATATGTCTCCCTTAATTTTTCACAGTGTGGGTCCTTAAGATTACATTTTCTGAACCCCTTGGTGGGGAGGGGAGAGAAGGGGCCTTTATTTTTAGCAACACCCCTCGCATAAACAAATTCTACAAAACAGAGACTCCTCGCCCATCTTCATTTTCAGCAGGGGCTGCCCTCAAAGGAGTCAGTGCCAAATGCTCCATTCTATATTGATAAGTGGTGAGACTCCCCCACTAAGCCAGGCCTGAGAACTCCTGGGCCTAAAGACTTTGAAGATCACCACAAGCCCAGGCAGTGGGGAGGGTGAGGCTCCAAGGCAGCAGTTCCCTGAGGGTCTGTGAAGGTGACTTTTATATATGTGCACATGTGCAGAGCCTACCCCAAGGGCTGTAAGCCTGGAGGAGGAGTAATGGGACTAAATCACGAAAATCTGACAGAGACACCTTCACGGCGGTAGAACCAGTTCTGAGATTCTCCAGGCGCTTACCTACAGCAGAGGCCAAGCGAGTGCTCAGTTCCAGATCCCTAAATGGGACGATGCCTCTCCTGGGCCACCTACCTGGCTACCTGTGCAGCCTGGTCAGACACCTAAACACCCGACATTCAGAAGGGGCTGACCTGGCCTCTTCCGACGGGGGTCCACCGACAGCTCCTTGCAGACAACCTAACGCTGCCCTAAACTTTTTTTTGCAGAAAGGTTTGCATGCTCCGTGCTGCCTGGATTTCCCGCAAGGTGACACCTGGAAGAGCCAGTGACTTCTAACGAAAAAGAGGAGCGGCGCTCCTGGTGCTCCGAAATGCCTGGTGTACTGATCTAAAATAAATTTAAAAAAAAAAAAAAAAAAAAAAAAAGGTCTCTGTCTGCAAATTCCGTTTGCTAGCCCGGTAATCCACCCCCGCCCCCAGCCCGGCGGAGAGGGCCGACCCGTACAGCTGTTTCTAATCCGTACTTTTCTCACTCGGCGTCCCGGGCTCGGGCTGACCAGACGCGGAGCCACTTAGCGTTTCCTCCTCCCCCAGTCGGGGTCTGTCCTCCCTCCGCCGTCTCCTCTTTCTCCGCCTGCATCCCCGGGGGGCAGAGTGTGGGAAGAACGAATTTCCGCCCGGTTTGCCCGCCACTCGCCGACTTGGGTCCCTTCCGGACGCAGCCTGCGCACCCCCGGCTCCTCCCTCCGGCTGTTGCACCGAGGCCGCGCTCCGGGACCGGGACCGGGACCGGGGTCCGGGGTCCGGGGACCGGGAGGCGCGGGCTGCGGGCTGCGGGGGCCGAGCCGCCGGGGCGCCGCAGCCAAGCCGCGCCCCGAGGAGCTCTTGGAAGGGCTCCCGCCTGCAGCTGGGGAATCCGCTCGGCGGGGAGAATCCGTGCCAGGGAATCCAGCTCTCCGGACTCAAGCTGCAAACAAAAAGCTCAGGTCTGGCTCGCCCCCTCCGCCCCCCCGACGCACAGCCGGAGGAACAGTTTTGTGCAGAAATGCAACAAGTAGCACCCGGAGCTCCCGGAGCGCCCCGAGCCGCCTGACTTGGCCGGGCGAAGCCCGCCTGCGGAGACCCGGGCCAGCCACCGGACAAAGGGCGGAGGAGGGGCTGGACCGCGCTGCGGAGTCCGAAAGAGGCCATTCGGCGGCTCTGGCCAGGCCAAGGGGAATGCAGAGGAGACACGGAGCAGGCGGGCCAAGAGGACGCTTCGGCCGAAGCACGCAGGGCGGGCGGCGATGGGGGCTGCCCGCGCGGTGCGCTTCCTACTCGTGGTGTGCGGCTGCCTCGCGCTCCCGCCGCGGGCCCAGCCGGTGTGCCCCGAGCGCTGCGACTGCCAGCACCCCCAGCACCTCCTGTGCACCAACAGGGGGCTCCGCGCCGTGCCCAAGACCAGCTCGCTGCCGAGCCCCCAGGACGTGCTCACCTACAGCCTCGGCGGCAACTTCATAACCAACATCACGGCCTTCGACTTCCACCGTCTGGGGCAGCTCAGACGGCTGGACCTGCAGTACAACCAGATCCGTTCCCTGCACCCCAAGACCTTTGAGAAGCTCTCCCGGCTGGAGGAGCTGTACCTGGGCAACAACCTCCTGCAGGCGCTCGTCCCGGGCACGCTGGCCCCGCTGCGCAAGCTGCGCATCCTCTACGCCAACGGGAACGAGATCGGCCGCCTAAGCCGCGGCTCCTTCGAGGGCCTGGAGAGTCTGGTCAAGCTGCGGCTGGACGGGAACGCCCTGGGGGCGCTGCCGGACGCGGCCTTTGCCCCCCTGGGCAACTTGCTCTACCTACACCTGGAGTCCAACCGGATCCGCTTTCTGGGCAAGAACGCCTTCGCCCAGCTGGGCAAACTGCGCTTCCTCAACCTCTCCGCCAACGAGCTGCAGCCCTCCTTACGCCACGCAGCCACCTTCGCACCGCTGCGCTCCCTCTCCACGCTCATCCTCTCGGCCAACAGCCTGCAGCACCTGGGGCCGCGCGTCTTCCAGCACCTGCCGCGGCTGGGCCTACTGTCACTCAGGGGCAACCAGCTCACACACCTGGCGCCGGAGGCCTTTTGGGGCTTGGAGGCCCTGCGCGAGCTGCGCCTGGAGGGGAATCGGCTGAGCCAGCTGCCCGTGGCGCTGCTGGAGCCCCTGCACAGCCTGGAGGCGCTGGACCTTAGCGGGAACGCGCTGTCCGCCCTGCACCCCGCTATCTTTGGCCACCTGGGCCGGCTGCGCGAGCTCAGCCTGCGCGACAACGCGCTCAGCGCCCTCTCGGGGGACATCTTCGCCGCCAGCCCGGCCCTCTACCGGCTGGATCTAGACGGCAATGGCTGGACCTGCGACTGCCGTCTGCGCGGCCTGAAGCGCTGGATGGGCGACTGGCATTCTCAAGGCCGCCTCCTCACCGTCTTCGTGCAGTGTCGCCACCCCCCGGCCCTGCGGGGCAAGTACCTGGATTACCTGGATGACCAGCAGCTGCAGAACGGGTCTTGCGCAGATCCCTCTCCCTCAGTTTCCCCGACCGCCGAAGGCCGGGGGAGGCCCTTGCCCACCACCACCGGGGAGGCGGCGGCGCCCCCTGCAGGCGGCCTCTCGGAGGTGCTGCCGCGGCAGCCGCAGCCGCAGCCGCAGCCGCAGCAGCGCGGGCGGTTTCTGCCCGGGGGGGCCTGGGACGGGGCCGCCGGGGAGCTCCTGGGCAACCGCAGCGCTCTGAGGCTGAGCCGCCGGGGCCCGGGCCTCCAGCCGCCGGACCCCTCCGCCGCCGCCGCCGCCGCCGCCGCCGCCGCGGGCCCCGCGCCCCAGCCCCTGGACCTGCTCCAGAAGCCCGAGCGGGGCCCGCCGACTCCCGCCGAGGCCGCCCGCGCGGAGCCCAGCCCGACGGCCGCGCCCGCCTCTGGGCCACCGCCCGCGGGCGACCCCTGGCAGCGCGCGGCGAAGCAGCGCCTGGCCGCGCAGCCCCGGGAGAGCGCCGCCCCGTCCGACGGCGGGGCCGGGCCGCCGCCGCCGCCGCCGCTGGTGTCCGACCCGTGCGACTTCAACAAGTTCATCCTGTGCAACCTGACGGTGGAGGCGGTGGGCGCCGACAGCGCGTCGGTGCGCTGGGCCGTGCGCCAGCACCGCAGCCCCCCGCCGCTGGGCGGCGCGCGCTTCCGCCTGCTGTTCGACCGCTTTGGGCAGCAGCCCAAGTTCCACCGCTTCGTCTACCTGCCCGAGCGCAGCGACTCGGCCACGCTGCGCGAGCTGCGCGGGGACACCCCCTACCTGGTGTGCGTGGAGGGCGTCCTCGGCGGCCGCGTCTGCCCGGTGGCGCCCCGCGACCACTGCGCCGGGCTGGTCACCCTGCCGGAGCCCGGGGCCCGGGGCAGCGTGGACTACCAGCTGCTGACCTTGGTCTTGCTGGCGGTCAACGCGCTGCTGGTGCTCCTGGCGCTGGCGGCCTGGGCGTCGCGCTGGCTGCGCAGGAAGCTGCGGGCGAGGCGCAAGGCGGGCGCGCCGGTGCACGTCAGGCACATGTACTCCACCCGACGGCCGCTGCGCTCCATGGGCACCGGCGTGTCTGCGGACTTCTCCGGGTTCCAGTCGCACCGGCCGCGCGCCACCGTGTGTGCGCTCAGCGAGGCCGACCTCATCGAGTTCCCCTGCGACCGCTTCATGGACAGCGGCGGCGGCGGCACGGGGGGCAGCTTGAGGCGGGAGGACCATCTTCTGCAGCGATTTGCGGACTAGCTCCAGAGACTGCAGGGGGTGGGGGGCGGGGGGGGAAGGGGGGTGCAGTGTGCAGACCCTCTCATTGCCCGGGGAGCCCCTCAGCCGACCTCAGGGGAAGATCTCATTTTATCAGAGCTTCTCCTCTTGTGCACTTGCCGGAGAGGCCCAAGGGGAAGCCGGTTTGGCACCCCCTCCCCCAATTTCCAGTACTCACTCGTGAAGTGCATGGGTGGTACTTGGCGGTCAAGGCCAAGAGTAGGGGACAAACGGATGGTACAGGCCAGAGGCGGGAAGCCTTCTTCTGCATGGAGACCTTGGATATGGCTTTTGTGGCTTTGCAGTGCAAGAACCTGGCCCCGTATGGCCAGGTAGAAAAGGGTGCTTTTGCCCTCCCCGGTATGGCCAGAAAGAGATTTGGGTGCATGCATTTTTTTTTTTTTTTGTTCTGTTTGTTTGTTTGTTCAGTGTGAAATAGAAGAGTTTTGTCCTATTTAAGGGAAAAGGAACTTATTAGTGTTACAAAGGAGGCACTGGTCTGGTGGTCTCTGCCAAGAAGGTGGAGGCTGTAAACAGGTGGTAAAGTTTAACACGCTCGCCAAGGAACTCTTTCATGTTGGTTAATAGAACATTCAGGATAATTTAATGTTTAAATAATTAGAGACGCTGTTTTGGTTTGGTTTGGTTTGGTTTTCAACAATGTGAAGAGCTCTGACGTTTAACAAACTGACCATAAACTCAAGGACTATTTTAGTTGAGCTGAGCAGTTCAACTAGTATTTTTTTTTTTTTTTTTAACATTAACACCACAAGAACATTTGCCGACCTTGGGGTTAACTGAGATTACCTACTTTCTCAGGAGAAGGCTGCGTGCCAGACTTCTCTGTCAGGGTTGCTCCTGTGGCTTTTTAATTTTATTTTTCTAAGCCCATGTGTGGAAAAGGAAATTTCAGTGCCAGACTTGATAAAAGAATGTACGGTGTGCACAACAGATGACCGTGTAGGGAACAGCGGCCTCCCGGTTGGCCTAACCGCATCTCTGACACTGTGTCCAGGTTGGAATAAATGCGATGCGGTACTTCTCATGTTTTTATCAGTGATATGCGGTTGATTGTGCCCTGCTTCTCTTGAGTTGCACAGTTAAGTGATAAAGGCAGGGAAGCAAAAGGTGATAGTCAATTGACAGTGTAATGTTCAATCACATTAATGTGTTGTTACTCTATATGAAACAGGGGAGGAAATTATGGGGAAAAAATGTGAAAAGTGTACATCCGCAGTTGTTTGTTTCTACTAAAACCAGAAGATTGTTAGGCATACTTAAACCTCACTGTGAAATAATTATATATTTTGCAAGTTAATCCCCCCACTATGCAGTGTTTTACCATGTTACTAAATCTTATCTTTTAGTTAATAATTGCAGTATTTCCTTTAAATGTTTTTGTTTTAGATTTAGGATTAGGCTCCTTTATTTGCTCAGTGGTTTTCAACTATTTGGGACTCTTTGGTCCCCTGATATTTATGAAGTACATGTTTATCACTAAGTGTAGTGCTTTGGTTTACATTAATAATCTTGTGTGTGGTCTAAGAGAAGCAGTCACAGGGAAGATCTGCACGGTTATATTTCACCGTGGTTATGGATTTATTGGCAGTGGGGTGCCATGGAGGCTACTGCTATGGTGCAAAGGCTAACAGTGAATCTTCTGTTTCAGGCCTTAAGCCCCTGAGGGTCCTGATGACTCAGGGAATCTATCGTAGTCTGGGGGTCCTTCAACCCCAGTGCACTCCTTTTATGTTTGGCCTCCGTTGAGCCGAGCCTGCCTTTGCCCCAGCAGCTGAGCAGGGACCCAGGGCTCTAAACGAACGGATCTGTGTTTATGTTCAGATGAATAAATGTCCAGACCACTTACAGTACAGCTGCTTCTCTGGCAGTCTTATCTGTAGGGCCAAAACTTAATAAACCGCAGGAAATAGGCTGTCATTCTAAGTTTGCTGCCAGGGCTTGTGTCAGATCCCGAGCATCTTAGTACATGGGACAGGGGTCGCAGCTCATTCTTATTTGCAACCTTAGGTTATTTACTTACCCCTCTTGTGCTCCTGGTTTTGTTCATGTGTAGAGCAATGGCATCTTTTAGCTGTTCCTTTTGCACAGCGGTGTAATATTGAGCCCCATCGAAAGTCTGGGAAAAAAAAAACCTCTGATTCTCCCCACCACCCACCCTTTTCAACCGCAGAACATCACTGAAAATACTTCACGGAAAGAAAAAAAAAAATACCCAGCAAAATCTATGTAAAAACATTTTGACTGGAAAGTCCTTTGGTGGGAAATGAATAAATGTTATACATTGTTATGTTCAGTTATGTCAATAAACCCACTTACTACTAGAGATGTTTTATTGTTGGAGTTTCCAAATGTCTTATACACTCGCATAATGATATGCTGTGCTTTTCTACAGCAGTTTTCATTGATGACAATGAAACATAAGCTTGAAACCTGTCGTCCTCTTGCAGTGGTTTTTAATTGCATCTCTATGGGAGAGTATGGACTTTATTTTTCAGAAATAGTTAGGAGAGTTTATGCCCAAACAAACAATGAGATGACTCTAAAGGCAGATGGTGAGCCATGATAAGAAAATGCTGTTAAAATACCAGTGACAGCGAGATGATTGGGTCTCAGCCAACATCAGCTGTTTAAAAGAATCAGGACTTCTGACTCTCATGGTCAATAATAAGAAAGAGCTATCTTGGACTGGAGGTCATTTTTGCCATTACAAAGTTTATGAAAAGATAAGATTCCTAAAGAAAGAAAGAATAAACTTTGAATGAAGTAGGAGTGTTCAGTTAAAGCGCCATTGAAGCAGTCTGGAATGTGGTCAGATCCTCAGCTCAACCTGTAGGATTGTTACTGATTTCCTAAGACAGATCATTGCGCCATGCTGCCCGGTAATACCTGGCATGTGATCAGAGCACCTTCACTAATTTGCAAAAACCTAGTTTTCACCAGAGGTATAGCAATGTGGGCAGCTACTCTATATTAAGAAACCATCAAAATAGACACTGGATTACCTGGTGTTTGTGCTTAACCACTCCCCAATCTGCTTCTAAGACTTGGAAATAAGTGCCAGTGAAGCATTCTCATGCCAAAAATTTATTAAAAATCAAGACCATGACCCAGGGTTAAAACAGATTTCTACCCAGTGTTATACCTTTGCCATCCCAGAGAATGATAGCATTCGCTAAAGTTCAGTATGATTTTAAGGAAGCGATGAAAGTATTTCAGTCCTCAGGGATTGCATTCGCTCTGTTAACCTGACCTCTTTGTGCCTCAGTTTCCGCATTAAAATGGGAATCCCGAGTCCTGACTGTGGAGGGCCATTTTGAGGAATAAATGAGTGAAAAAGCATTTGACAGCACCAGTTCCAAGGCAGATGTTCAATACATATTAGATGTGTTATTAGTAGCAGTATTTTGTGCACAGGGCAACAAATGGTAGGAGACTTTTTAGAAATGTCACGGACAAGGCATTTCTGCTTACGCCCTAACCAATCAGAAAATTCAAGATAATGAGATTCAGTGACCCCCCTCCCTTTGTTCTGGTTAGTTGAGGCTCCTGTGTAATTTAATGTGGAAGCATAGCTCTTGAAATACCTTCCCACTATTTTATTATGTTTTCCTCTTCCATTATTTTTAAAAAAGAAAAAATGAATATACTAGTATTTGAGCAAATTTTTCTACATTTATTAAACTCTTGGCATAAGCTCATTCATCTTTTAGATTGGAACTAAGGATGTATAAATGCTGTTGCTTCCCTTTCACTTTGTGATAGCATCCCCAAGTGTCCTTTGACTTAGTTTTCTTAAAGGGATACTTTGTATGAACAAATGCTTTTTTTCCTCCTTAGGTATTTCAGGTCACTTCATCCTTCTCAATCATGTGGCAAACAATATACTTTTCATTTTATATGGGAGACTAAGGTATTTGGAGATTATATTCACATTGATCACTGAAATAATTAGGGGGAAATGTAGCTTCCTGTTATCTGGTTGCTTTATCTTGGGACAGAAAACCCAAAAATGTCATTACAACCATTTGAGAGATTTTAAGCTACAAGTGGTGGGTGTTTCCTTATTGACACAGAAATGTGGCTTATAATCGGACTCTGAAATGGCATCAGATGCGAGACATAAATAAATTGTCATGTACCAGGATTTCAAGCAACAGCATCTCTTGGCTCTCACCCATAACTTTTTTTTCAAACTGACCAAAGCTTCAGACTGTTAGCTCTTTCTCCCTACTCTGTCCTCAACACCAGCTACCATTGAGAGTTGAATGTGTTTCTATTAATCAATTCTTATTCACACTTATGCTGTAGAAGATCACAGAAAACACTGAACGAACAAATACTGAACCATTGCTCTGAGGAGAAATTCAGGTTTGGGTGCCCGCAAGCATCTGGTCACATTTCCATCAACTGATCAATACATAACCTTTATTTTATGAGTGTTTCTGTTTAAAGACGCCTTATTTAATAGATACTGTTGATTCATTAGCACTGAACTCATAGCCAACAGACCTATAACTCATGCCTGAATGAAGTTTACCTTAAACACCAGCTTTCTTTCTACAACACATCATTGCCATCCTTCACTGAGGAACTGTAGACGGCGCTTCGGCATTAGAGTTTGGGGGCTCCTTAAAATAGCAAATCACCAACAAAAAAAGCAAGAAACTGTAAGAAATGTGGCACTAAACAGTCTATGAGAGGGACACTTGTTTATAGAGGAGAGCTGAAACAAGAAGGTGACACATGGCCTCCTTCAGCCTCAGCTAGGAGCATGCATGGGTAACTCAAACTCCCCACGGCTCTGCATGTGTCCTGGAACGGCCAGGAATGTACTGCAGGGTATTGATTCTGGGCTTACACATAAATGTTGGTGAGTAGGAGAGTTCACAAATACATAATCTGCAAAAAATGATGATCAACTGTGCTTTTTATCTGCCCAGATCCTCCTCCTGTGACCCCACCTGTTTTATCAAAGCCATAAATTAATTATTCACTTCAAGCCTTGGCCAGTCTTTTGTCTTTTCAATGAATAACCACACCTAGTTGTATTGTTGGCGAAGGGGGCTCTGGCCCTGTGTGAAAGGGGAAGGTGGTGGGAAATTTTTTTCTTTTCAACAATTCTAGTTGAATATTTTCTAGCTATTCAGAGTGGTTTTTGTTCCCTTGCTATATGTGCACCATCTCTATTTCTTCTTTGGGTATACTTACACATTGAAAAGATAGCCATGTAGGTGTCTTACCTCTGCCCAGTCACTACTCCTGGTTTCTCAGGAAGGGCTCCACAGAGAAGAAATGGCTAAGTATTATCCCTAGACTGAGTATAATCCTGGGCTAAGTATAAACCTGACCCCCCCGCCCCCCCCATTCTGTTTCCCCTTAACTGTGAAAGACTCTCCAACTCTGTGGCATTCTTCTTTGTGCCAAAGGAAAACATGGCTTCCTCTGAGAAGACAGTTTGCTTCTTGGAAGTTCTTATTTATGTACTCTTGCTGCCTTTACACACCTTGTTGGGTCATATACTTTTCCTATTTTTATTTTGATTGCTGAAACCATGCACACACAGCTTTTTGTTTGTTTTTACCTTGTGCTTGATTCTACTTAGGCTGTTCTTCCTTATATCTTGCTGGTATCACTCATTATTATTTTCTCTCTTTCTTGTTTGGTTCTTTAAACAAAACTTCTAATGTCATATAAGGCCAACAGACACATGAGGAGATACCCAACATCAGTCATCATCAGACATACGCAAAGCAAAACCACAATGACCTATATATCACCTCACACTGGCCAGAATGGCTAAAATTAAAAACAAAGAAACAATGTGTTGGCTAGGATGTAGAGAAAAAGGAACCTTCTTGCACTGTTGGTGGAAATGCAAACTGGTATAGCCACTGTGGAAAACAGTATGGAGGTTCCTCAAAAACTAAAACTAAAAATAAAACTACGCTATGATCCAGTCATCACACCACTGGGTGTTTACCCAAAAAATACAAAACCCCTAATTCCAAGGGATACATGCACCCCTATGTTTATTGCAGCATTATATATAATAGCTAAATTATGGAAGCAGCCCAAATTTCCATCAATAGGTGAAGGACAAAGAAGTGGTATATAAATACAATGGAATATTATCAAGCCGTAAAAAGGAATGACATCTTGCCATTTGTGACATGGAGGGAGCTAGAGAGTATTATGCTGAGCAAAACAAGTCAGTGAGAAAGAGACAAATATCGTACGATTTTACTCATATGTGGAATTTAAGAAACAAGACAAATGAGCAAGGGAAAGAAAAGAGAGAGAGACAAACCAAGAGACAGACTCTTAACTATAGAGAACAAACTGGTTACTAGTGGGGGGGATGGGCGAAATGTCATGATAGAACAAAAGGAAAGAAACCCAAAACGAGATAACAAATATTTTTAAAAAATAACATAGGGGCACCTGGGTGGCTGAGCTAGTTGAGCATCTGACTTCAGCTCAGGTCTTGATCCTGGATCCAGCTGAAGTCAGGCTCCCTGCTCAGCGGGGAACCTGCTTCTCCCTCTCCCTCTGCTCCTCTCCCTGCTTGTGCATGCACACTCTCTCTCTCTCTCTCTCTCTCTCTGTCAAATAAATAAAAATAGGTAATAAAATAACAATTTTCAACTTAAAAACGGTTGCAAGACTATTTCAGAAAATTTCTGTATACACTTTAACCAGCTCTACTAATCGTGAATATTTTGCTCCATTTGCTTTATTATTTTCTCTCTCAACTACTTGAGAGTAAACTGCATGTATCGTGTTTCTTTACCCTTAAATATTTCAGTTGTATTTCCTAAGAACAAGGACATTCTCTTAAATAACCATAGTATGGTTATCGAGAAAAAAATTGACACCAATAAAATGCTATTCTCTAATCCATAATCCATATTTAAAATATAGCAACTGTCCCAATAATACCCTTTCAAAAGCTATTCTCCCCTGATTCAATGTAGAATCATGCATTGCACTTAGTTGTCATGTTGTTATGCTCTCTTTCCATTTCCTTTGATTTTCTTTTTCTTTTTTTTAAGTACGGGTTTTTAATAATAAAAAGCTAATTATGTGTATGTTAGACCATTTGATATCTCCCACACAGCTCTTGGGTATTCCATAGTTCTTTTTCTTTGACATTTTAAAAATCTTTGTAATTCAGCTTGGATGGCTTCTATTGACCTATCTTTATATTTACTGGTCTTTTTCCAACTGGTTCCATCTGCTAATTAGCCTTTTAAGGAATTCTTCATCTCTGATATGTTTTTTTTTTTAGCATTTCTTTTGATTCTTTTTAAAAACATGTATAGCTTTCTGTTGAAATTCTGCATCTGTTCATCCATGTTCTGTAGCTTTCCATTACATCTTTTAATATATTAATTTAAATTGAATTAGAGCCCCTTTCTAATAATTTCAACATCTTGGTCATCTCTGAGTCTGGTTTTATTGATTGCTTTATCTTTAAACAATAGGTGATTTCTTTTGTGTGCTTTATTTGCTTTGCAAGTTTTGTTAAGTCACAAATACATCTATATGTCAAATAGTATGTTTAACCTTAATTTTTAGAATTATTTATTTTCAGAAGCATTTGTTATGCATAGTAAGTAAGAAGTTTTCTTGATTCAACGAACTGTTTTTGGAGATTTTGCACACATAGACAGATGTTCTTAAGTTAAATTTGTGTAAGAGTTTATGCTAATATATATGCAAATTAACACCTAGTGATAAATTTTCTTTTTACTTAACTTTTTCCTCTCCAACATGGTGTAAAAAATAGGGACCCTTTTCTGAATAAAATCAGTGTGAGACTCCTTTTGTAATAAATAGCTCCATGAATTGGGTTACATTTAGATGTCTGAAAGAGTTCAAGAGAGGAGAGTACAGAATGGAGTACTTTTCAAAGCTCTATGTTTGGGGGTCTTCACATTGGCTTGAGAACATCACCAATCATGGTATCAGGAATTCCCAGTTAGACACATCTTTGTACTGCGTTTGTTTACAAAGGAACCTTATCTTATAAAAGGCAATGACTTTCTATTGTACACATTGAACTGTAAACAAATGCTCAGTCTGAAGTCAAATTGGAAGAAGAGGAGCAGCACAAGCAATGCTTGACACTAGGATTTGTGTTTTGTGATGATGCCTCTTTCCTGGCAAGGATTATGCAAACCCAGTACTGTATAATAATCACCAGATCTCAAAATTTTATTTATCATTTTATTTTTTATAAGATTTTATTTATTTATTTATTTGTCAGAGACTGCATGAGCACAAGCAGGGGGAGCGGCAGGCAGAGGGAGAGGGAGAAGCAGACTCACAGCTGAGCAGGGAGCCTGATGTGGGGCTTGATCCCAGGACTCCGGGATCATGACCTGAACCAAAGGCAGACACTTAACCGACTGAGCCACCCAGGCTCCTGAGATCTCAAAATTTTAGCTAGACAAAATATAGCACACTGTCACACAGAAAATAAAAATAGTTAATTTTCATATTGCCTACATCAAAAGTATTATTGACTGACACCATGAAACAATGGACAGGAAGGAGATGCTGTATTTGAGACTTTAATCTTGGCTTTATGTATGTATTATTTCATTTATGTGAAGACTTAAAGTGGACTATTACATAAAGTGAGCATGTAAGATTCAAGTATTAACTATTTGAGGATACAAAGTATTTAATGCATTTAATTTAACAGATTCGGGGATCCCTGGGTGGCGCAGTGGTTTGGCGCCTGCCTTTGGCCCAGGGCGCGATCCTGGAGACCCAGGATCGAATCCCACGTCGGGCTCCCGGTACATGGAGCCTGCTTCTCCCTCTGCCTGTGTCTCTGCCTCTCTCTCTCTCTGTGTGTGACTATCATAAATAAATAAAGAAAAAAAATAATTTAACAGATTCTTACAAGCATGTATTTTGTGTCAGGCTCTATTTTAAGGGCATTCCTCACACTCATTCCTTCAGTCCTCATAATAATGCTCTGAGGTAGGTACTGTTACTATCCCTCCATGAGAGATAGGGAAACTGAGCCATAGAGAAGTTATGGACTTTGACCAAGAATCCTGAGTCTGGTTTGAAGCCAGACTGGCTGGCTCCAGAGCCAACGCTGTCCATCCTGACCCTGTGCTGCCTTGTGTGTACATATGACAACTGATAAAACATCAAGGGATGGTTCTTGTGAGTATTTCTTTTTCCCCCCAATACAACACTTAAAAAATCATCTCTAGTTTGTCCTTTATCTTTGGCTGATTTTTCTCAATCCGTGTATTACATCAAGGGCAAAATCCATTTGTCCTTAAATATTTAATGAGAGACATACAGCCCTTCTCATAGACACAAATGCTTCACTCTGTCTTGACATGGATGGGTCACTGTTGTGTGTTATGGGGTCAGTCCTTTCTACTGGTTTGTAAGTTCCCTAAGGACAAGAATCCCATCTTGTATTTCTTTCTTTCTTTCTTTCTTTCTTTCTTTCTTTCTTTCTTTCTTTCTTTCTTTCTTCCTTCCTTCCTTCCTTCCTTCCTTCCTTCCTTCCTTCCTTCCTTCCTTTCTTTCTTTCTTTCTTTTTTTTTTTATTGTATTTATTTATTCATGAGAGACAGAGAGAGGCAGAGACATAGGCAGAGGGAGAAGCAGGCTCCCTGTGGGCAGCGTGATGCCGGACTCGATCCTAGGACCCCAGGATCACACCCTGAGCCAAAGGCAGACCCTCAACCACTGAGCCACCCAGGCGCCCTGCATCTTATACTTTTTTTTGTGTTTCCACAGGGCCTGGCTAGCATAGAGTTGAGTCCCTGGCTACCTACTTATTGATGAATGCTGCTGGGCAGCTGCTCAACCTTTTCCCAAGACACACATGCTAGACACTGTTCACAATAGTGATATACACTTGTGTAGTGGGGCAAGTCATTTAATAGCTATAATTCTACCCAAATATACATTTATATAGCAACAGTGGGGAACTGATATAAGATGGGGGTATTATATGACTTTTTCTATCTTTATTATAGGAATACAGTTCTCAAAAAGTGAACATTTGGGAATTTTAACTTATTTTTCCCCTTGCGTACTATTTATAGATTTCTTTTTTTTATTATTAGTAATAGATTTCATGTTGCTGAGACTAAATCTGGAATTATTGTTGTGCCCAAGATTGCTAATCCGAGAAACCACCAAGGAGCCGACACCGATGCAAGCGCACGAGGGTTTATTAGCAAGCTCGAGCTTGGGTCCAAGTATACCCAACACAGCAGAGCAGGGACTTGGACCCCGAAGTGGGTTACAGTTGGTTTTTTTATAGGCTGGTCTAGGGGATTTTAAGAAGGGGTGGAGGAATTTCTCAAGTTCTGTTTACATTCTGATATGGGGCTTTCAAGGGCATTGAGCTCTGTTCTCATTCTAATATGGGACTTTCTACCACAGGCATGGGCTCTGTTGTCTTTCTGATATGGGATTCTCTGCCTAGGGCAATTCTGAGTTCTGTTGTCTTTCTGATATGGGATTCATTCTGCAGTTTTTCCTATGAAGTTCAGCTCTTATTCACAGGGGCCTAAGATGGCTGTACTTGTGCTAATGCTAAACTTGAGGTGGAATGGCCTTGATTTTTCTCGGCCTCCACATTATGTATTACTTATGATGGTAATCCTATCATCTAGCATAGTGCTTTCACATAGTAGGTTCTCAAAAAATGTTAGTCTAATTTTTTTTTTAATTAAGTCTTGGTCCTACTAGAAAAGGAGTCACAATAGGAGGAATTTGTCATCACAGATGTTTTGGATCTACCAAAACCTGAGTTTCTACTTTCTAGGATATGGAACAGAATATTGTTGTACACACGCTGGTGACTTTCCACCTTCTCTCCATCCTTTAGTAACTTCTTCCCTGACAGAATCATGACCAAGACTTTTTGAAAAATCCAAGGCACGGCAATAATTTATGAATTTATTTCTGTACCAGAAAGACACAATAAGACAAGTGTTTTTGTGAGATAAGAAACATTTCAGCCACGCCATGAAGCATGAATTGAAATACAGGCGACTAGTCCCACCAGGTAAATGATTATCTGCTGGGGCCAGAGTGAGCAGTCTCAATGGCTGATGAAGCTACTGACCTTGGCATATTTATCATCATTACCCCAGGGGACAGAAACCAATATATCTATTCTTGTGAATACACATCCATAAAAGGAGGTACAATCTAGTGGAAAAGAATTTGTATTTATAGGTGATGTGTGTGTATGTGTGTGTGTGAGAGAGAGAGAGCAAGAATATTTCATTTCTTACACTTTCCACTTTTAATTTTTTTTCTGACAAGGGAATATGACATCAGTTTCTCATCTGCAAGCTCAGATTCATTTGTAATAGCCACTCTGATCTGCAAGACTTCAAGGGGCATAGTTTTTCCTTATAAGGGAGTTGAATAAGGCTGAAAAACAAAGACAATCTGTGTTATCATCTCTCAGGCTATGATTGCCATCTGATTAGGGGAGGCCAGAGGTGAGGGATGTGACCTTGGATGGTGCTGGTGCTGTCTGCCCCTCCCCTGCCCCTCATTCCCCACCCCAGCATGGTGCTAACGGCTTTCTGGACTGGAGTTTAGAGGCAAACTTTGGGACCTCAGTGTACAGAGAGCACCAAGTCTGCTTAAGTGATAGTGAAGCAGAGCCCCATGGAAGCTGTTGTGGGAAGGGGGGTGTAGGAGAGAGGGGGCCAAATGCTCAGTCCACAGCAGTCCTGGGACAAGACTAATAAGATGAGACTGGCTTTATTTCCAGAAAGAAGTAGTTGCCGTTGGCTATAGTTTGCTGGGGCTGCTGCAACAAAGTACCATGAATCAGCTCCAATAACAATCCAGTGTCTCACAGTTCTGAAGGTGAGAAGTCCAAGGTCAAGGTGTGGGCTGGACAGTTCCTTCTGAGGACTCTGAGGGAGAGTCAGCTCCAAGCATCTCTCCTAGCTTCTGGTCATTTTCTGGAGATCTTTGGCATTCCTTAGTTTATAGACGCATCGGCTCACTCTGCCTTCATCTCCTTGCAACGTTCTCCTGTGTGCCTGTCTGTGTCCAAATGTCCCCCTTGTATAAGGACACCAGTTATACTGGAGTATACTCCAGGATGACCCCACCTTAACAATAATTATCTCTGCAACGACCCTATTTCCAAATAATGTGGTATTCTAAGGTTCTTGGACATTAGGGCTTCAACATCTGAATTTATGGAGTGGGAGGATGCACAGTTCAGCCCATAACAGAATTCAGAAATCAATTGATTCAGTTGGGAGTGTCTTTTTTTTTAAGGTTTATTTATTTATTTTAGAGAGAGAGCGAGCACAGAGGGGAGAGGCAGAGGGAGAAGAAGAGAATCTTATGCAGACTCCCTGCTGCTTGCGGAGCCTGACTCGGGACTCAATCTCATGATCCTGAGATCACGACCCTGAGACAAAACTAAGAGTGGGACACCATCCAGGCACCTCCCACCCCCAGGTATCTGCTTATTAATTAAAAAAAACAGGAAAGGAACATGAAACCAAGAGAAGAACCGGTGGGAACAGTTAATTTTTTCCTAACAAAGAATCAAGACATGAGAAAGCAAAGTTTGTGGGGTGAAGGGGTAGGATTCCTTCATCGTTTATCAGGAGTCATCCGTTTGAGGACACAGACAGTATCTGAGTTGAAATATGGTCTCTGGGTCAGAGAGGACCTAAGTCCCCAAAGCTTATGCAAACTCCCAGTGGTATGAGAATTTTAGCTGCCCAGAAAAATTACCCCAAGTCCTTGGCCTAATGCCTTCAGAAATATGGGTGTGCTTACTGGCCTTTCTTCTTCCCTGTGTTCTCAAATATGGTGGGAACTTTTTGAGAAGGAGCAGCTCCTGCAGAAGCATCCCATTCTTTCAGCCTCTTAGCTTCCTCATTGTTATGAAATAGGTCAAAAATACCTTATCTACTTCCTTGACAATCACCACAGTAGGATGAAATTCAGCTAAGGGCAGCTGCCAAGTGCTTTGTTAGATACTGGCTCATATTATCTCAGTCCTCCCAGAAGCCTGTAGTACCATTCCCACTTTCCAGATAAAGCAATCAAGGCTCAGAGTTCAGTGGCTTGCCCAGGGCCCCACGGAAGCCGTGCCTGAGCCCATTTGCATGCACACTGTATCCCTTTCTCTCTGCCTCCCTGCTTCCCTAAGTATTTGAGGGTAAATCTTTGAAGAATGTGAATTTCTAAAAAAATATGAACTCTCACATCGAGGTAAGAATTCATTTTACCAAAAAAAAAAAAAAAAACTCATTAATTCATTTTACCCTTTTGAGCCTCTAGCATAAAACAAGGAGACCGGATTCAGATGGTCTCCGGGCATCCATGTGGCCCTAACGTGCATCTAAACTTATGATCTTACTTTCCTGTTTGGGATGTCCGAAGAAGAGGATGTAGGCTGTCCATCTGGGAGGGGGGAGGTTGTTTGTTTGTTTTTTTAAAGATGGAATTTTAACATCTCCTTGTGGAATTTCCTGGTTCTCGACCAAGTATGTAGAGCCCATCTCCCAGAAGCTCGTCTATTTTTGGCTGCAGTAGGGTTTCCATCTGGTGATGTGGGTCGCAATGTCTTGGGAGTCCCCGAGTCCCAGAGTTTCCTCTCTTCTCCTGCGAGTGCCCCCCACTCTGGCTCCCGCAGAGCTGGCGGCTGGAAGCCCGCTTTGCACAGAGCAGCAGCCAGTGTCCCCGGCCAGGGACACCCGCCGGCCTTCGTGGGCCCAGAGCGACATCCACGCTGGGCACAGCTCCTGTGGGGCCCCGAACAGGCTTTGACTGATGGAGCTCAGAGCACTGGCTTGTTTGTGGAGATGGTAATGACGCCAGTGAAATTCAATTACTGCATCCCAGAGGACGGCGGCAGCGATAATAAATTAGGGAGCATGAGCTTTGGAGTATCTGAACTGAAATTATAATGGGGCTATTGAAAAACAAACAAACGAGAATCCCAAGCATTCATTTCATAATAGGTGCTGCCGCTTTCCCCACCAAAAAAAATTAGTTCATCAACTCACTCTTTGTTCTTGGCATAAAGGAATATGCCGCAGACACAGCCAAGAACATTTTATCTTAATTACTTGGTATTGTCGTCGCCCCCCGGAGCACACCTGGCTTCGGGGTAACTGGTACACAGGGAGGAAGCAGCCGCCTGGAAGGGTCCCCCAAGGCCACCGCACTAATCCGGGCTGTGCCCACAGATGCTCGCGGCCGCCCATGGCCTTGGGTTTCAGGTTGCCACCGGGGCTGGGGTTTGAATGGAGGCTGTAATCTCAGAAGGTCCAGCTAGCACTTAACCGCTGACATCCATCAAGAATGTCAAGGCTCGCATTGTCTCATTAATTTGAACCAGCTTTCCTGCTATCAGATCCTTTTTCATTTCTAACCTTTCCACCCTGCCTTTCTTCCTCTGTGCACAGTTTATAGCCTCTCCTGTTTGCGGTTTCCCTCGGAGAGTTGTGCCCTGGAAGGCCACGCTTGGGGGGAACAGGCGCCCTTGCCCTCCTCCGGGCCCCAAATCGGGCTTGTGTGTTTCTTCCCCGATGTGAATTGAATGTCAAGTGCGTGGAGGGAGGGAGAACACCGACAGCAGTCTGGGTGTGTCTGTAGACTCTGCAGATAATTTTTTGAAAAAATATTGTATTTATGTATTTATGAGAGACACACAGAGAGAAGCAGAGGGAGAAGCAGGCTCCTTGGGGGGAGGGGGGGCGATGTGGGACTAGATCCCGGGACCCCAGGATCATGACTGGAGCCGAAGGCAGATGCTCAACCACTGAGCCACCCAGGTGCGCCTCTGCAGATAATTTTAAAGCCAGAATCACTAACTTCCTTAACTTTGTTTCCTTTCTCCTCCAGATTCCAACATCCAAATGTGTAATGCAGAACTAACAAATTGCCGAACCGAGCAGCTATGAAGAGGATAACCAAGGTGCTAAAAAAAAAAAAAAAAAAGAAAAAAAATTCTCTGAATTAGCAGCAAATCATTTTCCACCTGTGCTAAATACCTTTTGGGGTCTCTGTGAGACCGAGCCCCTTTCTTGGAGAATTGCTCCTCCCTCCCCCCACCCCACGAAGGACTGCAAACGCAGGTCATGCTTACCTCACATGACCCCATGAGGCTGGCTCACTCCTGATCCACGCTGGACACAAAGCAAGACAGATTCTTGCTCTGGGAGCTGGAATGTCAGACAGTCGTTTGGTTGTGCCGAAGCTGGGAGAAGGTAGCGCTCTGGGGTTCAGGGCCACTATCTTCAGCCATGTGTACTGACAGGTGGAAAGCCAGAGGGGGGTGTAGGGTAAGTTTTGCCATCAGAGATGTTGAGAGAAGCAGACCAGCGACATCCACTCCTTTTATAAAGGATGACCTTCCATTTGCTCTCTGGCCAACCCTCAACTCCCAACTGTGTCCTCTCCTCATGCTTCCTCTTAAGCCTCATCCCTCCATTCCCTTTTAATCTAATCAGCCTCTTGGCCAATGCCTGCTACATGGTCATCTTCTCAGTGCCTTGAAATTTTTTTTTCTAATATACCCACAGATTATAACATTGTAATGTATTATTTTGTCAGAGACAAGGGAACTAGCAGCTTGTGGCATACTATCTCAGGACCTGTGATAGGGTGATTCTCTCCATCCCAAAGAGACAGCAGTTTCAGGATGTCAAGACACAAAAAGCAGCCAAAGGAGTTTACTGTCCCTTTATTTCCCATGAAATACAACGCTAAGTGGTGTTCATATTTTACCCACACTGCTTCCTGTCCTCTGCCAAGGGAGGGATTTCATCCAACATCCCAGCTGTTCTGGGGCCTGAGCTGGGGTGGCTGGGTTGGAAGGGAGGAGGACACACAGAAGGGTTTTGCTCACATGCCACAGCTGTGCCTGGGGCTTCTGTGCAGGCAATCAGGCGACCTTCCCTCAGGCAGAAGCCTGCGGAAACGTCCAGGCTGACTCTCCTCATTTGGCACAGTGAAGGGCAAATATCTCTCCATTATCTGTTAGAAAATGAATGAGCAAGCACAATCTCTAGATGAAGGAAAACTTAAAGAGGAAGTCATATTTCCTATTCTCTGGGTTTAATAATATTCTGCAAAAAAGGTCATGGGTCTGGGTGTAACTAGTTCAAGAACTACGGTCACAGTGTACTAACCTCTTCTGTTCTCCTCTGGAGAAAAAAAAAAAATCAGAATATAAGGTGTTTGGGTCAACTATAACATAAACCTAGGCATGCCAAGCTCTGTGCAGGGATTTTTACAGGGACCTCATTTAAATGTCACAGTGGTTCTATAGTATGACTCTGTCACTATGAATTTTCTAAGCAGTTAAGTGAGTACCTCAAAGGCCACACAACTGGCAAGTAGGATTCCAATCTGGTGTTAAGTGAAAAATGCGGTACAAAAAAAATAAATTAAATAAAATAAAGATAAAAGGTCACATAGCTGGAATGTGGCCTTGAATTTACCTTATTCTTAAAGCTATCCTGATTCCATTGTACTCCAATGCAATATTTCCCAAACTTGTCTGATAAGACTCCTCAGGGTGAATGCTTATTATGAAAACTCTGGGCCTGGGTCTGATCCTGCTGCAGACCTCATAAACCAGAATCTTTTATACAGGGTACGGGAATTCACCCTAGGTGAATCTGACCTGGCAAGTTTTATAAATACTGCTGGTATGCCTTAATTTCTTCTTAACTTAGTAATTTTTTTAAAATGTTTATTTATTTATGATAGTCACAGAGAGAGAGAGAGGGAGGCAGAGACACAGGCAGAGGGAGAAGCAGGCTCCATGCACCGGGAGCCTGATGTGGGATTCGATCCCGGGTCTCCAGGATCACTCCCTGGGCCAAAGGCAGGCGCCAAACCGCTGAGCCACCCAGGGATCCCCTTAACTTAGTAATTCTTGGCAAGATGCATGCAAAAAAAAAAGTTTTTCTCTTTTTAATAAACTTTTTATTTGGGGATAATTTTAGATACTCATCTAAGTTGCAAAGATAATGAAGAAAGAGCCCATCTACCCTCTCCCATCCATTTCCACCTCACATGTAGATCTTACAAAACCGTGGTCCTTTTGTCAAAATGAAGAAATGAACACTGACAAGTTGCTATTAACTGTGTTAGAAATCACTTGTCCTGGACGTGATGATGTAGAAGGAAAAGGAAGGATAGGCCAGCCCGTAGTTTCTTTTTCTCTCCTTATTCCTCAGTAAGCTGAAGGCAGACAGTGTTGGTAGAAGGTGCGTGATCACGAAGCAAGTGGAGTTTAGCTCTTTGCGGCATCTATCACAAGAATGAAGACCATTCTCAGCAGTCAGACTGCCAACATTCCAGAAAATGTCATCACTCCGAAGGGACCCACTGTTATTTGAAGAGCCCCAAAGGGACTTCAATCGCATCGATGTAGAATTCAGTCTCCTTGGAAAGAAAAAGAAGAGGCTACTAGCTGACACATGGTGGGAACTAGAAAAGAACTGGCTCTTGTCCACACTATCTGTAGTCATGTGGGGAACATGATCAAGGCTGTTACCCTGGGCTTCCGTTACAAGATGAGGTTGGTATGTGCTCACTTCCCCATCAACATTGTTCTTCAGGAGAACGATTCTCTTGTTGAAATCCAAAATTTCTTGGGTGAAAAATACATCCTCAGTGTTCAGGTGAGACCAGGTATTACTTGTTCAGTATCTCAAGCCCAGAAAGAGGAGTTAGTTCTTGAAGGAAATGACATTGAACTTGTATCCCAACTCAGTTGCTTTGATTCAGAAAGCCAGGACAGTTAAAAACAAGTATATCAGAAAATTTTGGGGTGGTATCTATGTTTCTGAAAAAGGAATAGTTCAGCAGGCTAATGAAGAAAATATAATCTGTCCAGCTACAGAAATAACAAGATGCTAGATGACTTTTCAGACTTATTTGTGATATTTTAAAGATGCAATAAAAGCTGTATTGATTTGAGGCTTTTTCTTAAACCAATAATAATTAAAAAAAAAAAAAAAAAGAAGCAGCAAGTTGAGTTTATTTCCCGCAGGATTTAAACTGTTCTGGTAAGAACAAAATACATATGCATGTATGAGCTATGAAATGCAAATTGTATAATTTTGGTGATTTCATGGATGAGTTAAATGCACGTCTATTTGCCTTTAAAATTGGCATTGCAAAATTCCTACTAACAGTTTATTTATTTTTTTACACTTTCAGATTCAGATTTTATTTTTTTAATTTTTTAATAATAAATTTATTTTTCATTGGTGTTCAATTTGCCAACATACAGAATAACACCCAGTGCTCATCCCGTCAAGTGCCCCCCTCAGTGCCTGTCACCCATTCACCCCCACCCCCCGCCCTCCTCCCCTTCCACCACCCCTAGTTCGTTTCCCAGAGTTAGGAGTCTTTATGTTCTGTCTCCCTTTCTGATATTTCCCACACATTTCTTCTCCCTTCCCTTATATTCCCTTTCACTATTATTTATATTCCCCAAAAGAATGAGAACATAATAATGTTTGTCCTTCTCCTATTGACTTACTTCACTCAGCCTACTAACAGTTTAAAATTTTGTTTTCTTTACTTGGCATGGCATTAAATAGCAAATAAAAAATATCATAACTAGTTCAGGTAGAGACTGGAGCAGAAGGAAAAAACTCTATTTTAGTTTCACATTGCACTTTTCCCCTATTTTTTGAACCAGGGGCTCCACATTTTCCTTTTGCACTAGGTCCCACAAATTATGTAGTCAGTCCAGCTGATCCCAGTCTAGAGCAATTGTCTTGACTTAATGAAGCCTCTGATGGTGGTGATCGTGGCACACAGACAGATAAGTGGAAAGATGTATCAGGGGAAGGGGACTTTCTACCTTCCTAGGCAATTACAGCAATGGAGGGGGCTTGTTCTCTTGCATTAACCAACCCAGATGGCTATAGGCACCTCAGGATGATTCCTGATATTTTTGCACTGCGAGATACGGCCTGGGGCAATGGAATTCCTGTTGGACATTCCCAGTGGCCATGTGTTTTTTGATGCAGAAAGTGTAATGGCAAATGCCACACCAAGACACTTGACCTGCCCCAGGCATGTGGCTTTTGCATATACCACTCTATATTGTACTGCTTAATTATTTCTGTGCTCCAGTGGGCAGTTTTCCTTTTTTTAGTTTGAGTATTAAATCAAAGAGGTATCCCTCTGCATCTCCAAAACTTGCTAACTCATTAAACACAGAATGGGGTATTTCTGTGAAAAGACAGCACAGTGGGTTTGGGAAGGCAACTTTAATTTATATCTGAAAACAAATTAACCTAATGGAGCAGAACAAATACAAACGGCTGTACAACCAACCTGCACCAGGAAACAAAACATGGCTCTTCGGCTAATTATAGGACACAATGGCACTCTCTTCCATTCTGAAGTTTTTGATGCAAGGTGCCTTTTAGGACAATGTGTCTCTTTTGAAATAAGAAAGATTTCCAGCTGGTGGTGTGAGGCCTATCTTTCTCTGTGGAGCAGGGCCATTGCTGCTGGGACACATGGACAGAGATGCCAGCCACAAGAATGAGGAGCAACCCTTCATGTGCCAAGGTGGCAACTACTGGCAGCCCTGGGTGTGGGCTTGTCCTTCTTGTTCTGGTCACACCTGAGTCACCCAGTGATAAGACATGTGATCAAACACCGAGCTTACTTAGTAGGTGGTCAACTCAAACATCTGCCCAGAGCCCTTCTATCTGCAGAAATCAGAAGGGGGTGTGATGGGCGGTGGGTCCTCTCCCACCTCCTCCCCAGCCAGCCTCCCTAGGCAGTGTCTCACAATCTCCAACCTCCAGTTCTTCTCTATACCTCTTGTTCTCATACTCCATCTTCATTTGTCTTCTTCACTGTCTTCTCCTTCCTCTGTACCAGTGCGATTCCTGCCAAGGTGAGGACTTTCTCTGTCTTGGTCATTGCCGTTTCCTGGTCCCTTACACGTTGCCCAGTACACACTAGGTGCTGGGTAATTATTGGTTGAATAAATTGTCAAGCAGAACTGTCAAGCCTACTTCTCCATATGCCACATCCCCAACCCCCTGCACCCCTACCCTATGCTCCAGCCGCCTAAAGATCTGTGGAGATCTGCAGCACACATCCACAAATTATCATGTGCGGTTCCTCCCTCTTGCAATAGCATTTCCCCTTTATACCTGTGCTCAGCTCTTCTTTTTCCTTCTGCCTCCCACTGGGGCCTCAACAGCTCCATAATGTCTTCCCATGGTGCACACTTATTGCTGAACCATGCTGAATGAATGGAGCTTTCTTAGTTTGCATCCTCCCCGAGAAACACTAAGCAACTCCAGGACTGGAAGGTGCCATCTGTGTCTTTTTTTTCCCCTTGCACTGGTGCTTTAGATGTTCGACATGAATACACAAACGACATGTCCTTAGACACGTGGCAAGGATCAGGCTAGTGGCCAGATATCCTGGTCTTCCATCCGTGGTACTTCATTTGTCATTCCCATCAGAGAATGCCTTTGAGAAGACATTCTCCACAACTTCCCCCAAACCCAGTGTGGTTTCTGCACTTCCACACACTTCAGCTTACGGATGCCCATTCTTTCTTCCCCAAACAAATTCTTTCCTTAATTTATCATTGTCCTAATTTTGTATATTAATTGCAATATCATCTGCTTGATTAATTCTCACAAAGTGTTAGAGCACACAGAGATTTGAGGCATGAAGATTTTGTTGGAATTCATAGATGTTTGGAAGTTACTTAAACCAAAGGAATACATCCTGGGCACATTTGGAAGTCTTTTGGTGTCTGTTCCATGAATTCATTTTCCTTTTCATGAAAAGTTTCAAACACACATAAAAATAGACGGACCAGTACAATAGTAGGAATAATACAAGCCTCATAGATTCATCACTCAGATTAACAATTATCAACGATTCGCAACATTTCCTTTTCCTTTTTTATTCTTTGTTGAATTATTTGAAAGCATATCCAGACAGCATATCATTTTATCCTGCTTCAAAATGCCTCCTTTTTTTTTTTAACATAACCACCCCTAACAAATTAACAATAATTCCTTAGAAATGTAATAAAATGTTCACGGAGGTTTTGGAGGGAGGGGGTCTAGCTTCTCCGTACTCTCTAACTATAACAGAACAGAAGTCATCCCTACTAGAGAAGGGTATGTGCATCCATTTTACCTTCTTACAAATTTTAGATGGAAGTGTGAAATGTCTCATACTTTTTGTACTGGATGAGTGGGGCTACATTAGAACTATCTTAATCGTCTAGAATTTTCTCCTCTAAGGGTCTCAATAGATGCTGGCTTTGGAGAGCTGCATCCTCTCCGTGGCCCATCCGCAGGCCATGCTTACACCATCCAGGCCCTCTGAGGGCTGGCACTTGCGCTCACCACCTGTGGAGGTATCTATACCATGGCTAAGGTCACCCTTAGATGATCAGGTGTTTCCATTTTCTGCCCTCCTGTTTGGGCCTGAGGTTTCATAAGCATAGTGACGAGGTAACAATAAGGAGAAGGTATTCAGATTCGTTAAGTGAATTTTACTCCAGTTTAAACTTTCAGAATCCCCATGTCCCCTACAGCATCCACAGGCCCGAGGAGAGGGAACTAAAGAGACCTCAGGACGTGAACCGCCTGGCGGAGCCTTTCTCGCCTCACAAGGAAGCACTTGACCACTTGACCGAGGGCACGGGCCCCCCCAGATGATCCTCTTGCTGCTCCCAAGCGCCAGCACTCCTGGTGCCCATCGCTGCTCGCACACTCCCGGATTTGGCAGGACCCAGTTCCTCCTCCTCCCACCCGCCTTCCTCCCACCCACCCCTCAAGCTCATTTCCCTTCCTTCTAGAGCACAGCTTGTTTTCCCTCGTTGCTAAGCAGCCTGGGGCACCCTGGCAGTGCTGGCTGCTGCCTGTCCACTCCCGCCCTCTTCTGATTATTCAGATTAACCCCATGTGGCTGGCCCTAGATGAAAAGCCTGGGGCGGTGTGACAGTCCCAAGAATCACATCAGGGAGTCGGTAACAATCTACACTTTGCATTTCCTAGCACAAGGTCCTTTCTGGGGGCAAGGAAGTGTCATGGCCCAGGGCTCTGTGGCCACACACCCCCGACTTTGTATTTTTTTTTTTAAGATTTTATTTATTTATTCATGAGACACAGAGAAAGAGGCAGAGACACAGGCAGAGGGAGAAGCAGGCTCCATGCAGGGAGCCCGACGTGGGACTCGATCCCAGGTCTCCAGGATCAGGCCCTGGGCTGAAGGCAGTGCTAAACCGCTGAGTCCCTGGGCTGCCCACACCCCCGACTTTGAGTTCTGGTTCCACCACTTAGTAATGGAGTGACTTCATAGGCAAGCTACTTGCTCTTTCCAGCTAAATCTTGGTTTTCCCACCTGTGAAAGGGAATGATACCATAACGGTTTCTGCATTCGCTGGCTCTGAAGTTTGAATTCCTCAGTGTGTCGAGTGCTCGGTATAGGGCCTACTATGTAGTGAGAGCTCAGGATACCTTAGCCGATACTGGTGCTATTTGCACAGCAGTACCGTGTCCATCATCTGCTTTCACCACAGTATTAGTTACCTAGTAAAGGTAACCATTAATACTTCTTTTTTGGGTGTGGAAAACACAGGCCCAGAGAGGTAAAGCAACTTCCTCAAAGGCAAACAGCAAAACCAGCGTTGGAGTTAGATTTGTTGTGAGTTTTCCCTCCTTTGTCACTGGGCCCCACATGTATTTAAGTCTTTTTTTTTTTTCTTTTGAAGATTTCATTTATTTATTTGAGAGGAGAGAGAGCATGAGTGGGATGGGAAGGGGCAGAGGGAGGAGCAGGCTCCCCGCTGAGCAGGGAGCCCAATGCAGGGCTGGATCCCAGAACCCTGACATCATGACCTGGGCTGAAGGCAGATGCTTAACAGACTGATCCACCCAGGTGCCCCCAGACACGTCTAAGTCTTAAGATTGATCCCACCCAGATCTTTCTTTGGGAAAAGGAATTTACTTGGAAGCAATCAACCCCATGGGTTTTGTTTCCCACTTTGAAACAGTATATTTGATCAATACATTAAATCATCCCCAAGATGAAAATATGCGTGCACCCCTTTCCATGTCTGGTATAATGAGAATGAATGAATAATTTGGACTTTAGGCCAAATCAGAGCATGAGGACTGGAAAGGAAAACTTAGCCTTGAAGTACATGGTGTTGAATCCACCTGCCATCCATGGAAGCACCAGGGCTTAGGGAAGCCAGGCTTCATAAAAGAAAAGGAAGGAAGAGTACATCACACTTGTGTTGTCAGACTAATGTTAAGTCTTTTCTCTTAGCCCCTAATGATCCTAATTAGGCTACCTCCACTTGTTAGAATGAGCTAATCCATGGAGGTTCCAAGGGGACAGAGGCTCAGATTTGATGCCTGAAACTCCTACTTCCTTTAGCTGTGTTTTGTAGCCCTAGGCTGCACTTGACCCCGGCCTGGTCCTGGTCTCTCAGGGGACCTAGTGAGGGCAGCCGCGCCATGCCTTTCAACTCTTTTGGAGGATCAGCTTCAAGACTCTGCAACACTAAGTGGCATTTGAGTACCACCTTTACAATTTCTATTATATCCTGGACCATCATGTCAATATTTTCTTTAAATGTACTCCTTTTATAATTAAAAACAATTTTAAATCCTTGTATTAGTCAGGATAGGATGGGCTTTGTTGCATTAATAAACCCTAATGTCTTAATGGCTTAACATAGCAAAGGTTTATTTTTTATTTATGTGAAATCCAATGTGAGTCTGATGACTTTCCAGGGCAGCTTTTCTTGGAGATGATTCTTAGATGATGGCCCTTAGGTCCAGGGTCCCTCTGTTTTATTATTTTTTTTTATTTTTTATTTTTTTAATTTATGATAGTCACACAGAGAGAGAGAGAGAGAGGCAAAGACATAGGCAGAGGGAGAAGCAGGCTCCATGCACCGGGAGCCCGACGTGGGATTCGATCCCGGGTCTCCAGGATCGTGCCCTGGGCCAAGGGCAGGCGCCAAACCGCTGCGCCACCCAGGGATCCCCGGTCCCTCTGTTTTATAATGCCACCACCTCCAGGTGTGGTGGGGAAATTCGGGACATGTTACCCTACGATGTGCTGCTTTGGCATGTTGATTATTTTGAGTTGAAGGCGCTTGATAAACAGCCAAGGCAGAGAGGAGAGAGGCTTATTCTGAATTCTCCTTATTTGCCTAAATACAGAGGTTCCAAAAGGACCCAACTGTCCTAACCATCTTTCCTGAGAGTTCCATCAACCAGGGAGGATTGAGTCTAATCACAGAGGAGGAACCTCGGTGCCAACACCACACCCAGACAAACCGGGTCATGAACGATCACACCTCCCATCTGTTCTTCTAAGGGTCCATTCATCTTTCCTAAGAATCATTTACTCTCTCCTGAGTTGCCCTTTACCCACTTCCCCTGTGTAGATGACATATAAGTTCTCGGATCCCACTGGATTTGGGGGTATTTGTGCTTTTTCTTGCGATGCTGCAAGCACATGATATTTAAAGTCAATATATGTGCATAGGTTTTCTTCTGTTAATCTGCTTGTTGTCAGCTTATTTCAGAGACACAGCTATTGAAGGCTCTTCTCCCTTGCTGTGGCATCCAGGGGCCATTGAGGCAGGAGAGAGAGGCGACAGGGGCTGCACACAGGCTCGAGAGTGTTTCAGCCCAGAAAGTGCCATAAGTTCTTTCTACTCACATTTTGCTGGCGAAGAGCAAGGGGCATGGCCATGGAGCGGGCATGTGAGGTATTCACTGAGCCCGAGGTCCCCATCCTGAGGACAGGAGGACAAGAATGGAAAGCTGCTGTTATCGCTTGCTGGGAATAAGATAGGGTCATAAATAGATGTAACGAGAACAATGTGTTAAATTCTAGGTAGATATTTTTGTCTGCTAAACATTCTGATTCTTAGATTTAGTTTCTTGTCCAAGAGATGTTGGGGTGAGGGGGGCGCAGGAGAGAGAGATACAGGAGTTGAAGATCTATTAGCACCACATGGAGACCCCTCTCTCTAAAGGAATTGGAAAGATGGGAGGCTCATTGAAGCAGAAATAACTTTCTCATTATTTGAGTCAATGTTTTGTTTAATACCTTGCCCACACCCTATCTAAAATCATCTCTCCACCTAAAACCTTGTGAGGGCCAGCAGGCATCCGTCTACGCTGCCCTATGGGCCTGAGTCAACACCACTCTCCAAGGCAGCAACAAATATTTATGAGATTTACGGTGTGCCTGGTGCCGAGCTCCTGCCCAGAGCACAGAGATGATGATGACTGCCCCTACCCATAAGATTTCAAAGAATGGAGACACAGAGAAATAAACCAACAGTCATAATACCATGTGCAAAATGCATCTGGGAACGGTGAGGTGTTATCGGAGTGACCCTTGAAGGACAGCTGAGTTTTCAAGAAAAATTCTCTAACATCCTGGTTGTTTTTATGTTCACTGCTTGATTTTGCTTCCTTTTAATTTTTCTTTCGGTAATATTAATGGTATTCTATTTAAGATAAAAACCCACTGGTAAAAGGAAAAAAAAAACCCAGCTGATGTTTTTTAAGTACTTTGAATTTAGTGCCTCTTGAGACATGAAACATTCTCAAGGGGCTATATGATAAGAAATATAATGCCGGTTCAGGATGTGGAGAAGCCAGATTGCAAGTTGTGGAGAAGGTCAGAAACGATGTCAGATCAATACAGCAGTTACTGATTGAACTCACTAAATGGAGGGGAAAGGCAGCAAGCTGCGTGTGTAGCCCAGCTTCTGTACCGTGCAGCACTGACAGCCTTGGTGTGCAAGGCTCGTAAAATCAGAGAGTCTGACCACATATGCAGTTCTGCTCTCTGAATGTTCCTAGATGCAAAGGAAGCTCTCCCGTCAAGCTTACCCCCAGAGAACAGATGACCTTGGAGTGCTTGGGCTCTATGTTTAGCCTCAGCCATTCCCTCATTTATTATTCTAGTGCATTTGGGTTTGTTTTTAGGTGTTGGGGAAATAGTATTAAGCTTATCACTGCTGTTTCCATTTATTTCTATCTCCTGGAGTGCCTGCTGTGTGCCAGGCACCGCTCCAGCTGCTTTCGTAATAGTGATTAACTTAATCCTGATGAAACGAGTACTGTTATCATGCCCATTTTAGAGATGGGAAGACTGAGGACAGGGAGGTTGAATGACTTCTTCAGTGTTAGCTATCAAGAAAGGGACAGACAGAGGTTCAGTATCAGGCAGTCTGGGTCAAGATTTTGCAATCACTTCCTTGCACTGTCTCTAGGCAAAGTAGTTGAAAGTGTCAGTAATAAGATGAGGAATGGAATAATGACTCCCACAAAACAAGTGTTTTTTTTTTTTTAAATTAAAAAGCATGAGAGAATGACAGATGTTGTACATGCCCTTGAGTGAAGCCTTCTCAGAGAAGAAACACAGTGTGAGAGAGAGAAGGGGAAATGCCTCATACCATTACGGACCTATCAGGCTTTAAGTGCATTAGCTCATCTGCAGGACCCAGCACCCTGAGGAGGTAGGGCATTATCATCCCCAAGCTAAGTAACACGTTCAGGGTCACCCAGCTGGTAAGTGGTGGAAATAAGACCTCAATCCCAGGTGCCTAGAGGCAGAGCTGATGCTCCAGACCACTGCCTGGTGCCCTGCAAGGGCAGGGCTAGGATCCACACCTCTCTGTTAGGAGAGGACCCAGGGGTCTGGTGAGGGGGCAGCTGGTGACTCCTTTGCCAGGGACAAAGAGGGTGTTCTAAGTTGAGGTGTCCTGGGGCCACTGCCTTGCAGAAAATGGGTCTCCCAGGACTAGCAGGCGTCTGAAAGAGGGATGAAACTGCCTTAGCCTAGTTCAATCAGACTGACAGGTCTACTTAGGGCAAAAACACCTGGTGCATAAGGGGTGCAGATCAACAAGAACAGTGTCTGCCTTTTTTTTTTTTTTTTAAGATTTTATTCATTCATTCAGACAGAGAGAGAGAGACAGAGAGAGAGGCAGGGACACAGGCAGAGGGAGGAGCAGGCTACTGCAAGGAGCCTGATGTGGGACTCCATACCAGGACTCCAGGATCACGCCCCAGGCCTTAGGCAGGCGCCAAACCGCTGAGCCACCCAGGGATCCTCGAACAGTGTCTGGTTTTAAGTGCTGCACGACTAGATGACACCCTTGTTTAGTGGAAATCATCTGCAACCTGCAGTCACTCTGGACCAGGGTCCCTCACCCTGAATTTTTCTTCCACTTTGCCTAAAAAAAAAGAAGAAAAAAAAAAAAGGTGGATTCACATGCATAGCATTTTGTCATGGTAATTTGTCAATATTTTGGGGAGCGTATGGCCACGGTGAAGAGGGCGTGGAAAGCATACTCCGCACACTTCCTTACAATACCTCGATTTTCCCTGGTCTCTAACCGAAGGGTGAGCAAGTTCTTGTCTTGCACCATAGTGCCCCCGAGCGGTCTCCTGGTTTTGCAGCACGCGGCAGAAAGGCGCTAATCAAACCACTTTATCAGACTGGAAACCCAGCCAGGGACTCCACCAGGAGCTGGGCGGGGTCCGCAGAGCGACTGCCTTCTGGCTTAGCGGAATCCTGAGCCTGGGGCGTCCCCCCCCCCACCCCCAGCCGCACCCCTCTCCTCCCTGAGCCCCACCCATCTTTCTGCAGCCCCATTCCTGCACATCCCAGCACCAGCACCCAGTGACCCCTTGCTCCTTCCTGCCAGCGGACTGGGCCTCTTCTTTGCAGGAAAGAATTCAAAGCTGTTTTCATTTTAAATAGAAGGAGCATCCTGTCCCTAGAAACAGCCGACAAGAAGCGTTTTATGAATGCCCAGAAGAGAGCTGCCACACGAAAAATAGAAACGATTCAGCTGGAAAAAAAAAATGTGGATGATTTGTTGTTGCTGTTTCTGAGCTGGACCTCAAAAACTTCCCCTGGAATGTCCTTCCTCCCAAGTGGACGGTGCTACTGTGCAAGAGCCTGTCTGTTCTCCTTACCCAGCTCCAGACCACTTAGTTAACCTGATGCGACAGGCGTAGCCCTGCAAATGCACGGATTTGTCATCTTAAGAGCTTTGGTAAGCCCAGGGAAGTCTCAGAGAACTAGAGACCACTCTAATGGCCTTCTTCTGTCAATAGGTGACATTGTGCCATTAGTAATCCTATAAAGCTTTTCTTTTTCTTTTTTTAAGATTTTATTTATTCATGAGACACACACACACAGAGGCAGAGACACAGGCAGAGGGAGATGCAGGCTCCATGTAGGGAGCCGGATGTGGGACTCGATCCTGGGACCCAGAGATCACTCCCTGAGCCCAAGGCAGACGCTCAGCCACCCAGGCGTCACCCTATAAAGCCTTTTAAAAAGGTGGAAACCCAGGAGAATGGAGACCAAGGAAGCTACTCTACAGATTTTGAAACCTGGTTCTTCAAGAAGGACATTTTAAAAAAGTAACTGTACATGTGGGCTTCAATGATATGTTTAACTATCTCAGAATATAGCACTCAAAACATCACCTCATCCAAATCTGGATGGTGAATTCATGATTGGTATTTACTTTTTTTTTTTTTTTGCAAAGGGCGTTTTCTATTTTCAGAAAGTAAAATTTTATTGAAGGCCTCGGGAGCTAGAATTTTATTATATTTTTTTTTTTGGCAGCTAAGTCAAACAAATACCAAAAAGTTTCATACTAAACTAGAGTTATTGAAGCAGTTCTGATTTTAGGCCTAAAGCACACAAATAGCAAAGAGCCTGGAAGGTCAGATACTGTGAACTGGACATTTGCAGAAGCCTTTGCGATGGGCAGCAGCTGGGTTTCCTTAAGATTTATAAGCTTAATAGAATAAATATGCCCTTGTTTCTTTCTGCTGCATATGAGCATGCACCAGAGAAAGAAACCCCACTACTCCCTTTACCCTGCCCCACATTTTAAAAAAATTTCTCCTCTATTCTTGCCTCACAGTGTGAATGGCTTAATCAACAGCTTGTGCTTCAAAACAATAAAATGTGCATAGATGTTTTATAAAAAGGAATAGACATGGTAGAAACCTCCCATGTATTTGTTTATGCTTCTGAAGCTTATTTAACCTTCTTCTTGTCACTTTATTTGGTTTGACTCCGAGACCCCAAGTTAACAGGAGTCTGAGCCCCAACACTCTGGTGATAGATACCACCTAAAAGATGATATCTATGGAGGTAGACATAAACTTGTCAGTATGATCAAGATGGGAATTTGTGGAGGTGAACAAGACAGATGGTGAAGTCAGGGAGTCTGGCTGTCAAATTACCCATCCTCAGATCCAAGGATCTCTACTGCTCTTACAGCTCCATCAACATGGTCCTCAAGATAAGTGGAGAGAGCTACTGTGTGACAAAGGTGCCAGGTGGCTGCTACAAACTTCCATAACAAGCAGTTGAATTGTTAAGGAGTTTTAAACCCTCCGACTGGAGGATTGGGATGAGGCAAAATAATACATGACTGATCATCAGTGGTTAATATAACAAGACGCTTCTTATTGGGATGACTGGGTGGCTCAGTGGTTGAGCATCTGCCTTTGTCTCAGGTTGTAATCCTGGGGTCCTGAGCTTGAGTTCCAATCGGATTCCCCACGGGGAGCCTGCTTCTCCCTCTGCCTATGTGTCTGCCTCTCTCTGTGTGTCTTTCATGAAAAGATAAATAAAATCTTTTTTTAAAAAAATATAAGTTTTGTTAGCAAAATGTAAAACAATCAGAGGAGCTAAGTCTAAATCCTGTCTCTAGCCAGGCGGTGCCTGTGGCAATGTGACCCTTTTGGCTTATTATTGGATATCCTATTGAAGTCACCCTGGTGTGCTGGAAATCTCATAAGAGAAGAAGAGACCCAGTGTATTTAAAAGGTTGCTTCTTTTAAAGAGATGCTCCCACCACTGCTGACTCTCCCTCCGTGGATTAAACCAATTACTAACTCTACGTATAATCCTGTCTATTCCCCCCCGCCCCCGCCTCCCACCTTCCCTCCATTCCTTTTCTCTTTCCTTCTCTCTCCTTTTCCAGGACGACTTTGTTTCAGGACTATGCCAAGGACACAGCCTAAAGACATATGAGAAATGGTTTCAGCCTTTCAGGAGAGGAGAGGCAAAACGTTTGACAACAAAGGCACAGGTAGGGGCAGGTCCTGACTGCAAAGCCTGAAGCATTTCCATTTGGGATACTCTCTTTATAAAAAGCTGTATGATTATAAATACAAAATCAGGCATGCAAAGTGAATATTTACTGAGAATGAGAAAACAACTCATGACAGATTACTGGAAACTTCAAGGTTTAGGTCATTGCTCCCGAAGCTCTCTTTAGGCCATGCACCAAAACGCTTAATGTGAGAAGGGCTTTGTGATCTCAACATGGCTTGCTCTGTTGCCCTCTCCAGGAGTGACTCGGGGACTTCTAGACCTCACAGGGGGCTGTGCTAAAGAAGCCTTAGGCTTCCTTCACTTCTTTGAAGGTCACATCTAGTCTCTGGTGCCATTCCCTGCTCAGAGGGGTCAACACCTGAAAGCAGCCCTGGCTGTGCAGGCGGGCCCTGCTCAGCATTAGACAGCGTGCGTCCTGGCAGGATGCTGGGAGGCAGCTCATGGTCAAGAAGAGCAGTTTGGGTGTGCTGGGCAAGACGGGTGCGAGGTCTTGTCTGTGAGTTTCACTTCTTGGAATGTCTTTCCTCATGTCTGTAAAACAAGGGTAATCAAAGAAGATGAAGTATGTGAAGCACCCGGCCAAGGGCCTGGCATAGAGCAAACGCTCAGTGAGCCTTTGCCTAGTGGAGGAATTTATTTTAGAGTTTGATCTTGAAAGTTATTTCTGTATCTCTCTGAATCTGCCTCCCCCCACCTCCCTTCGCTGTTGACTACAGGAGACATTGGCCATCAGTGAAAAATCCATTCCCTAGTTAATGTTCTCCGGCTTGCCTTTTATACTGTCTGTCGGATCCAATCCATCACGTATGTAATCATATTATACGTCGGCTTCTCTATGAATAAGAAATCAGGGGATGGTATTTTGTTTTCTGCAGTCTCCTATCATGGGAGACTGGCTACAGGATGCAGGCTCTAGCCCCATGGCTGAAGGGAGGGTACTGGTAATAAATCATCTCATATTTCTGGGATGGAAGACGGGCTCCTTGGGGATTCTCTGACTGTGGAAGCTGTAGTCTCTCCATGATCAGCACTGTGGAGGCCAGTCTGCGCTGGCCCATGGGGAATGGATTTCAACCTTAGGGTCCAGCCGTATTCTCCTGGGTGAGGAGCAGTCCCGAGTCAGAGTGCCAGAGTGGCTTCGGTGAAGTGCCTGTAGGGTTTACACTTTCTCCCATGCATCAGGTGGGGGTCAGGACCCCCAAATCTCCTCAGTGCTGCAGAAGGTTCTGCAGTCTGTGGGAGCTGGGAACCCCCACTTCTTAACATGTCAGCTTCCTTAGCTGTGAAATGGGGGATCAGAGCTCCCTCCCCTGCTTCACCGGATCATGTGGAGAACAAATGGAATAAGGAAAGTGGAAACACCTTGTACATTCAGAGAGCGCTATAGAATATTACTATTAAAGTCTTAGTTCATACTATGAAACTTTATGCATAATTTCACAAACAACCCACATTTCAGCAATGGCTTCCTCATGCATTTTGGTGCTGCTTTATTGTATAGAGAGGTTATGAAAACTAATCCTAGGGGTCCCTGGGTGGCGCAGCGGTTTGGCGCCTGCCTTTGGCCCAGGGCACGATCCTGGAGACCCGGGATCGAATCCCACGTCGGGCTCCCGGTGCATGGAGCCTGCTTCTCCCTCTGCCTATGTCTCTACCTCTCTCTCTCTCTCTCTCTCTGTGACTACCATGAATAAATAAATAAATAAATAAATAAATAAATAAATAAATAAATAGAAAACTAATCCTAAATGCTAAACTCTACTGGGTTCTCGCATTCAAATTAGGGTTCTGTCTTTCAAATACAGGGAAGGAGGGACGCCTGGGTGGCCCAGCGGTTGAGCATCTGCCTTCAGCTCAGGTCATGATCCCGGGGTCCTGGGATCCAGTCCCACCTCAGGCTCCCTGTAAGGAGCCTGCTTCTCCCTCTTTGTCTCTGCTTCTCTCTGTGTCTCTCATGAATAAATAAATAAATAAAATCTTTTTTAAAAACCCGACAAATACAGGGAAGGAGATTCATATATTCATAATCTTGTTTTCAGCTGGGTCATCTCCAGCAGGTGGCTAAAGAATTTCTCAAATCAGAGAAATAGTGCCACCGTGTGGCCTAATGGGATAATGCCCTTCACTACTCTGGTCTTTGAATTTTTAATTCCGAACCTTGGTAAATAAGTATCAGAAAGTCTATTTCCTGTTTAAATGACAACATATTTTATATATTTACCTGTAAAATTCATGGGACTAATGGCAATTTAAGGAAATTCAGTGCAACCTCCTGATTGCACAACCAGGTGCATTTGTAAACTACTTGGTAGAAAAATTATGCGTTTGTTCTTGGCATGAACATGCTTGAATAATGTTTCTGAGTGATCGCAAGCCTCACGTCAGTCAGCATTCTGCCTTTGGGATGGTGGTAACTAGGAAAATATGCCTTTTCCAGGATACCTCCCCCAATTCTTTGATTAACAATGATGCATGATATATATATATATATATATATATATATATATATATATATATATTTCACAAAATTCTTTTAATTGGGGGCAGGAGTCTATAAGGTAATACATATTTAACAAAAAAAAGAATAAAAAATTTTTAAATGTGCTTTGCGAGATGCACCATCTGTGCTTGAATTACACAATTTAGGCTGAATCACTTTTGGAAATGGTGTGATGCCCTACACTGAATAGTAAATGAAAAACCCGAGCAAGGATGTATTTGTTACGGAGAATATCACAGCGAGGACTGGCTATTTTTTTCAGTAGGATACGAATGGCAATAACAATAACTCGCTTACTGTTTATTTCTCAAGGCATTGTGTAAAGCACTTAACCTGCCTTGCTAAGTTCAGTCATTTGGGAGGGGTTCAGTCATGGCCCTTTAGAAAATTTTAATGAGATTTAAAAAGAAAAAAAAAACTAATCAATGTAGGCAGAAACAGAGCTTCAAGCTAGAAGCTAGGCATTTACCTGTATACACAGTCGTGTTCAGGTTGCCTGCGTTCAGGGGTGTTGATACTCTTGATGGATGATGCCCTCTGGTGGCCATTAGGGGAATTTATACATTTGGCCCTAAAATTTAATGCAGTAATGAACCCAAAACAAGCGTGAGGATATACCTTTTGGTGAGTGCAGAGTCCTGTCCAGGGAAACTGAAGCCACCGGTATGTGATCAGTGAAGTACTACCAATCTTCATTCTTATTAAATTCCTGCCTTAGATGAAAGAAATAATAAGTGCATTCAGATCCAACAATGTGTTAGGGTTCAACGTGGAATGTGGAGTTACAGCCTACAGAGCGGTGGGTATTCACAATGGGCTGACGTGCCTGGCCACTGTCTGTTTTCCTATTTTAGCTATTAAGTCAAGTGGGAGCAAGCATTGAAAACACTAAGTAAATTACCAAAAGGGTAAACAAACTATGGTGTATTCATTTGATCCATTTAACATTGAATGCTGCTTTTTTGCACCACATTTACGTGCAAGCGTGCATGCATTTGCGTGTGTGTATACATGGGAAATTGCAAAAGGATGGACATCAAATTGTTAATGATTGTGACGTCTGGGGATCAATATGAAGAGGGCAGGAGAATGAAAACTTGCTTTTTATTTTATCATTCATTCATTAACACAAACTTGTATTTCTCTCATCATAAGATAACCTTAAATAAAGTAAACAGATTAAACAAACAAACAAACCTATGCCCCTCTGAAATATAACATGCCCTGAAAATGTGATAAACAGGTTAGAGAAATGTTCTAATTTATTTTACTATTTAACTTATTTTACTATTTACTTAGGATGAAATGGAGTTTACCTGACCATAGATCTAAAATATTTTCACTACGTGCTGCGGAGTGTGAGACAGCAGTTACAACAAGAAATCTGGAATCCTTCTTTTAAGGTCCAATTTCACTATTTCTGTATCTGTCGATCTTGTTTAAAACTGATCTTCTTTACAAAGCTGACACAACAAGGCAAATAAGGTTTTATAGGCCACATTAAAAGTCACTGTGGTGTCATTTATTTATACCAGGTCTTTGTGTCAAAATATTTAAGGTGGGTTTTTTTTTTTTTGAAATCTATATAGAATACCAAATAACAAAATAAAAATAGGTGTGAGGGATAAGGAAAAAAAAGAGAAAGGGGTAAGAACATAAAATAGAACCAGGTTTGAAATAAGTCCACAAAGCACATGAATGAAAATAAAGATCTGTAAAGGTCTTGGTAAGAATGAATCTTAAGTTTAGTTTGGAGTTTGCTAGCCATTGAAGCAAGGAAGAAACATGACAAATCCCAGGAATTATAGGTCTGTAAGACACAAATTAATCAGTACGTAAGGAGAAACAATAGCTTCTGGGCAATTAAGACAAGAAAAAAATTGTCCCTGCCTGATTAGCTTCTAGAAACATAGACTGTTGTTCATCCATTGCAGAGGAAGATGGGATACAAGTACTGGAATATTCCTTTATCCTAGGCTCGAGATAAGACAGCTACTATCTTCAATCCCCCAGAAGTTTTCACTGCCAGTTTTTAGTGGTTTCCAATCTTTGTCTGCAAAATCTCACCCACAACCCCACCCTCTCCTTGGGGGGCCTTAGACATTTTCCATCTCTTCCTGGTCAGACTGTGCTCCATGGAATGTTTCCATAAGTCTCCTTCATAGTCATGCATATAAGTGATTAAGAATACAAGTGTGGCCCTCCCCCTTCAGGCATCTGCATCTAGTTTTTTGTGCCCTTAGAATGGTGGCTGGGTAGGTGGGTATCATTATTCATCCTTTACGACAAGGGTTCCACTCCACTTGGCGACATTGGTTAGCATCTACCTCTGCCTCTTTGCTATATTTACAAATTCTCCTTTGGCTGCAGAGATCACCAGTGAACCCTAACTGATTAAATTATGTCAACTTTATTTAATACATCCTGGTTCTATCTTCCACATATTTTATCCTAGAATTGTTTATTTTCTTACAGCCATTGCCCACTGATAATCAGGTTAGGTCTACTATGACCCCATCGTCTTCTAAATCAGTCTTTTTTTTTTTTTTTTTTTTTTTTTTTTTTTTTTTTTAAATCAGTCTTGAAGCCTTGAAATAAGTCCGCTCGTTCCCACTGGCTGTTTGTCATCTCCACCCCCACCTCTCACCCGCCACGTTAAGCGTTCATTTAGCATCCAAGTTCACACATCAAAAACACATTGCGCAATGACAGACCGTGATGTCCTAACCCAGGGCAATAAATGGACTATTCATCTCACCAACGTCTTGGCCTCAGAAGCAGACTTGAAAGGAAAATAAACAAAGTTGTGAGTTGGTATAGGTGGAACCCTCCAGATTTCCTTTCCCAGACAGCACAAGGAAATTAGGCCAAATGCCCAAAAAAGTGTAGGCACTGACATGCTTTGCTTCTGCACAGTTTTCCTATATGGAAGACAGGAAAGTGATGGTAAGTCCATCAAGTTTCATAAATTAGGTAATGGATGGGCCAATTCAAAAGCCGGAGACTCTCTTTAGGACTAGTGTCCCCTCCGTTATTTTTGGTCATGAGTGGGTGGATGATCAAGGTCTAAGAGTAACAGACTTTATGATGTGAGCACACATAGACCAAGATCACTGATGGCCTTGGGGAGGCATCAGTGCAGCAAACCTTTTCATCCCACTGTGACCCATGTGATGCAGCCTCATCTCTGCTGCGTCACCTCCCCTCTCAAATGTACTGTACATTGAGGATGAATTGGCATTTGTCTTCTAGAGAAGGTCCACGTATTGGACCTGCCATTACATAGTTGGTGAGTCCTCATGTGGAACAGAGTGATTTTAGGTTATAGGTTTTCTGACCAAGGAGGTGGCAATGGTGCAATTAGCTTTAGTGAGAGGAAGTTCAAGTTGTAGACTGTGTCCCTACCATCATCAATTATTAGGTACATGTTTATAAATGGCCACCTACACCTCTACATGGTAGAGGTTCAATATATATCTCCTAACAAATCTTTTTGGCAAATGTTTTATCTTTCAAATATTCTGCTTAATATAATTCAACACTAGTTGATTTGAGATATAGAGGCTTTATGGTGGATTGACCTGTCAGTATAAAATGGCATTTTAGTTTTATTTGCTTTTAGCATATATTTAAAGTGCCTCTAGTTTGCTTTTAGAATTTAAAAAAAATATGGAAGTATAACGTACACACAAGAATGGGAATGTATAACTTGATGAATTTTCCACAGTGAATACACCAGTGTAACCAGTTCCCAAGTCAAGAAATGGAATACCACCAGCATCTCAGTTTCCCTCAAACCCCTTTCCTGACACAACCCCACCTTCAAGATAAACATTAACTGTCTTCTTTTTTTTTTTAAGATTTTATTTTTTAAGTAATCTCTACATCCGATGTGGGACTCAAGCTCACAATCCTGAGATCAAGAGTTGCGTGCTCTACTGACTGAGCCAGGCCCACATTAATCTGACTTCTAACACCAAAGATTAGTCTTACCTGTTTTTGTGCCTTCTGGAAATGAAATCATACAACTTGCATTGATTTGTGTTTGACTTCTTTCATTCATCATAGTGCTTATGATATTCATTCAAGTGCTTGCATGTAGAAATAGCACATTCACTCTCTTTGCTGAATAGAAATCTATTCTATGAATATGCCACCAATTATCTACTTTATGGCAATGTACATCTGGGTTGCTTCCAGTTTGGGGCAATTGCATATTTTTAGACTTGTCTTTAGTGGACACATATATATGTTTCAGTTTGATATAAAACCAGATTGGCATGCTGGGTAATTGAGTAAGCTAATATGCAGTGTTTGTAGATCATTCCAATCATTTTCTAAGTAGTTGTATCAAGTCACCCTAGCGGCAGCGGATTAGACATGAAGTTTCCCCACAGCACTTGGTATCATCAGTCTTTTGGCTTCTGGTCATTCTAGCAGATACGCAGTGGTATCTCATGACGATTTCCGTTTGAATTTCCCTAATGTCTAAAGATATGAAACATCTTTTTGTATGTTTATTAGTTGAATATCCTCTACGTGAAGTGCCCGTTTGAGGGTTTGGCCCATTTTTCTGTTGGGTTGTTTATTTTTTTTCTTTTTAGTTTGTAGAAAGTCTTTATATTTTCTCCATTTAATTCTTTTGCAAATATGCACATTGCAAATCTCTTCTATTCTGTGATCCACTGTTTCACTCTCATAATGGTGTCTTCTAATGAACAGAGGTTCTTTTTTCTTTCCCATGAACCAATTCATTTTTACACATTTAAAACGGAGTGGTTTTTTTTAGCCTTTTAATTTTTATACGTTTTCCTAAGCTCTTCTAATATGTTTTATTCGACATTTCAGTTTTTCTAACACTGTGGAACCTATGCATAATACAACATTTTGAAATTTTACTCGAAACATAACTCAAAGTACTTGTCAATATTTAAAATCCCTTACGAGCCCAAACAGCAAAACCATTATACCTTAACATCAGAAGCTGTAGTATATTCACTTATTTGGGCATGGGTGGGTGATAACTACTAGTCTTTTTTTTTTTTTTTTTTAAGAATGAAGGTTTTTTTTTTATAAATTTATTTTTTATTGGTGTTCAACTTGCCAACATACAGAATAACACCCAGTGCTCATCCCATCAAGTGCCCCCCTCAGTGCCCATCACCCATTCACCCCCACCCCCCACCCTCCTCCCCTTCCACCACCCCTAGTTCGTTCTTCATTTCAATGCTATGCACTGATTGTTTCCCCCCCTTAACGGGTAGTGCTTTTTTGCAATGTGTTTCAGAAATCTTTGCTTACTCCCAGGTCATGAAGATAGTCTCCTAAGTTTTTTTTTTTCCAGAGTTCCTGTATTGTTATAGCTTTGATACTTGTCTTTGCTATTTATCTGAATTGTTTTTGTGTATGGTGTGAGGTAACATTTGAGGATCCCCCTGTATGGTTATCCAATTAGCCCAGCACTGTTTGTTGAAAAGTCTATGCTTTCCCCACTGCTCTGTAGTGTCACCTCCTTCATGAATCAAGCAACTATATAAGGATGTTTCTGGATTCTCTGTTCTGTTCCCTGGTCTATTGGTTTATCCCAGTGCTATTACCACACTCTATTGGTTGCCTATAAATTACCTTTAACTTGTCTGTATCTTTTTGATTTAGGCACACCCCTTATTAGCAGCATGTAACTGGACTTAGATTTTTCTTTCTTTCTTTTTTTTTTTTTTAAAGATTTTATTTATGTATTCATGAGAGACACAAAGAGAGAGGCAGAGACATAGGCAGAGGGAGAAGCAGGCTTCCTGCAGGGAGCCCGATGCAGGACTCAATCCCAGGACCCTGGAATCATGACCTGAGCCAAAGGCAGATGCTCAACCATTGAGCCACCCAGGCATCCCTGGACTTAGATTTTCTAAACCCACCTTGAAAATAAGGTCTTTTGAAAAAGGGGTTTTATGAAACCATTTGTTATTGTTACATATCGTTACATTTGGCCTTGTTTTTTCTTCTCTGTTTTAATTATTCCACGTTTCCTTTCTTTTTCATTGTTTTATCTTATCTTAAAAACACCTAAAACCTAAATAAGTGTAACTATTAAAATTGTTAAGTCTACCAGTATTAGTTTCTTTTCGGTCATCTCTTTGGTCTCAACTCAGTTGCAGGTTTTCCTTGAGTTTCCTGACCTTTATGGGTTAGAATCCCTCTCCTTGATGATCGAGTCTTGTGTTTGCCTCCAGAACTACCCACCTTTCCTTGGCTTCCTCATTTTGTGTGTTCTCCTGATCTTTTCAAAGATTTCTCGGCCTCCGTGATTTGTTGTCCTAAGTGATGTGTCATTTTCACTCTTGGCCATTTCCCTGTTAATTTTATTTTTGCTCTTGTGATTATTGTTTTCTAGTGTTTTGGCTAGTTTCTTAGTCTCCGAGCCAGGAATCAGACGGCATAGGAAGTGGGCTAGCCTATTTCTACCTTCTTTTGTTTTGGCAGGCTGGTTCTGGGTTCCTGACAAACTCTGGGCTTTCATGGTCTCGTGTTTTCAGTCTAGCTCCACAATTTCTGTAAGTTCATGGAAAATCTTCCTTGGTTATGGTGATAATTTGACTCTTAGTTTTAGTTTTTTATCCTGTAAGATTTTCTACTATCTGTTAAGTGGGGTAGATATAGTAGAGTATCTCCACCGCAAAAAGCTAAAGGTACCAGAACTTGTCCATCCAGCATCGTATAGATCACATCTTTACAGCTTCTCCGCAAAGATATTTTTAAATAGTCATACTATAAACTTAGAAGTTTCATGTTTCAGCAATCTTTCAACCTTGGACCCGCATTAACTCCTCCCCCCCCGCCCCCATAGGAGCCAGAGTCTTGCATTCTTCCACTAGATACATGTTTTTGCTTGAGTCACTCAACTGTTGATGATCTTCTGTAATCCAAACAATGAGGTGCCTGAATTATACTCTCTGATTTCTTAGTTTGAAACCCCATGCTTCTATGACATGCCATACATGGTCATTCCTATTTTTTTAAATTACACTAACAATGATCACCAAACAAAATCCCTCACAGAAATCATAGTTCTTGGCGTTAATCACTTGCCTTTCCTAACAGCTTCTTTTAGTTGACTTTGCCCAGAAACGACTGGCATGGTGGCAGTGAAGTCGAAAATATCCCCACTCTGCCTCAATTCGGTAGGATGGTAGCGTTAATGTGTCCACACTAGGTGCTCTTGATTACAAGATCTTTCAAGTTACCCCCTTACAAGCCTTCTGTGGAAACAGCACGTGGCTGACATATTAACCTACACTTCAAGGACAAGAAAGATCCTGCAGTGGAGGTAAGAGAAATCCTTTAAGCTCTCTGTAAAGATAAAAGATAACGAGATATCCGTGACTCTAGAAAACATAAAGTTGGGATTTTTATCCTCTGTCATGTTCATAAATTTCATAGTTTTTCCTATTTTTCTATCCAAGGAGGGAGAGTTTTCTTTTTTTTTTCATTTGTTTTTATTAAAGTTTGATTTGCCAACATATAGTATAACATCCAGGGCTCATCCCATTAAGTGCCCTCCTCAGTGCCCATCACCCAGTCACCCTATCCCCCTGCCCACCTCCCCTTCTGCAATCCTTTGTTCATTTCCCAGAGTTAGGTGTCTCTCATGGTGTCTCCCTCTCTAATTTCTCCCACTCAGTTCGAGAGAGAGATTTCTTTGTTGTGTTTTTGTTTGCTTATTTAAACCAAAATTGGTGCCTTTTATAGAATGCCACTATAAAAATAATCTGATGGGTCAATGAATGGCTCATTGCATAAAGCCAGAATATCCAAGATATAAACAAAAGAAAATGAACTCCACTTCTGACTACTTTATCTCCACTCTGCTGAACCCAAGCCCTTTGCAACAGCTGTAGGATGGGTGTTTCTCTGACTTTTGAAGCTACAGGCATGAAACATGCACATGGGCACATGCACAAGATGGCACCTGGATGGCAGCTTATTTCTTTCACTGTTTAAATGACTCCCTCTAAAATGAAAGAATTGTTTTAAATGTCAAAAGAGGTTTTGGTAAAGATTTTGAGTTGTTGCCTCCAAAAAGTTTTTTAGGGTCCACCACAGGAATGGTTTTAGCATCAAAGACATTGTTTCCAGCCTGTAAAACACCATTTTTATCCACAATGGAGCAAAGTTTAATCCTCAGGAAAGCAGGGTTAGCACAGACTGGTGGTATTTTAGTACCAGAGATTCTTGGTAATGACCTGTAAGATTTTTTTTTTTTTTTTAAAAAGGTTCCACCAGTGAATTCAGAGGGAGGCAAAATGAAATGTGTCCAACACCCTGGCCAGCTTGCAGTCGCCTTGTATCTTAAATGAAAGGCAGGTGTTGCTCTGGAGCCAGGTGAGATGGTGATCATAAAATCCACACGTATCTACTTGAAAGTTGCAGGGCACATAACCATTTACATCAAAGGCAGCATTGGGGTATGCGGTGATCCTCAGCCAGACTGCACAGACACCCACAGGTCAGAATATTTTTAAAACAAGAAAAGTTGGTGAGGAGAGTTTTCAAACAAGAGACCTCTGTTTTGAGGTTCTTTTAAAAGCAAATTAAATTTTAAAGCAATTTAAAAATTACCAAAAAATGTAGTATCAAAGGAAAAGTAGTACAACCAGTATTTAAAATCCGTCAGCAAGAGTTGTCACTTTCTCAGCAAAACATGGTAGATTGTTTGCATTAGGAGAAATCTTAGGTGTTATCTGGTCCAACCTCAGTATCCCATTCATTCAGGCCACGAGCATTTATTCAGCCTTACTACATACCAGGCAGAGAAGAAAACTGAAGTGTAGAGGAGGTCTGTGGTTTACCCCAGCATCACACTGAGTATAATAGTTATCTACATAGGTCATAAATTACACCCTCCCCCAAATTTGGCAGCCTACACAACTTGATATCTCATAGTTTCTGTGCATCAGGAATCAGGCACAGCTTAGCTGGGTCCTCTTCTTCAGGGTCTCCTCACAAGGCTGCAACCAAGATGTCAGCCAGGGCTGGAGTCTTGTCTGAAAGCTCCCCCGAGGGAGAGTCCCCCTTCCAGGCTCAGTTATGTAGTTATTGGAAGAATTCAGATTTAAGGTTGTTGTACTTTGGGCCTTGGTTCCTTGTTAGTTGTTGGCTAGAGGCTCCTCTTGTCCCCAACCACTTGGGCCTCTTAGATGTGCAGTTTGCTTCATCAAAACCAGGAAGGCAGTGAGGCTGCTGGGAGAATGCAAGTCATGAACTTTTGTAACTGACTCACAAAAGTGACCACCATCACCTTTCCCACATTCTCTTGGTTAAAAGCAAGTCGCTTGCTCCAGCCAAGGAGAGGGTATTTTGTGAGGGCACTCAAGGGGAGGGGATTATGTAAGAGCATACATAGCAGGAGGCGGGGATTATCTTAGAAGTTCGCCTACTACACAGAGTAAATAGTAAGACTTAAAATATACTACAACGTGCTTTCCATGCTGCAGACAACATACTTTGGGTAAATAACAAAGAATGCATTGCCTTTTTCTGAGCTATGTAGAGTGGTGTCTGCAGAGAAATCCAGTTGATTTTTGTTAATAATTTTTTTAATAGCCCACCAATGACTTATTATTTAGAGTCAATATTGCAGTCATAATCAAAGAGGCCCTGTCTCCTCACTCTCCACTTTAATATACTTATATTAAGGTGACCATACAATTTATCATCCACACAAGGACACTATGGGGGAATGAAGAGGGTTTGTATGACATTAAAAACCTACAAGAGCAAACCAGGGCTAGCCCTTGGCAAACCTGACCACAGAGCCACCCTACTTTTACCCAAATGAAAGAAAGATTGTCATTCATTTAGGAAGCTCAGACTTGAGTGATGAGGAAGAGAAAAAACATGGAATCAATTCTGACCTTCAGGGGGACCACAGACCTGCAGCCAGATGACCTTGCATTATACTTGCATCTGAGTTGGTTTCTTGGGGAGACTTTGCATGAAACCAAGGGTCTGCCAGTGCTTGGTCAGCTCAGATCATGATCCCAGGGTCCTGGGATTGAGTCCACTTCTCCTTCTGCTCCCTGCTCACACTCTCTCTCTCATTATCTCTATATGTCTCTCAAATAAATAAATAAAATTTTAAAAATAAAGGGGTCCAAAGAGCTTCTCAATGGTCTCATATTGCCTCCCTTCATGGTTACTTCTCATTCCTTCCTCTGTTAATTCAATGAACAAATGCGAAATGTATCTTGCCTCTTTCTTGGTTTTGTGATAATTCTGTTGTTCTTCAGCTCTTTTATTTCATTTTTAATATTTCCAAATGCAGGATAGATGGCCAAGTTTGCCAGTGATTGACATTTGGATGAATGCGTCATTTCTTGATTTAACTCCGACAACAGATTTTCAGTGGAAAACGATAGCTCAGTGTTTGTCAAATGCTTACTTAAGAACGAAAATCTGTAATACCACTTTCTATTAGTTGTCGGTTCCCCTCCCCTACGTAATACTCATGCCAAATACTTCCAAGTTAAGCATATAGTAGGCATTCTTAAAACTTGATTAAGTTAATTATTTAAAGGAAGCAAGAGTTTGAAATATTTATTGAAGCTCATGGAAATACCATCTGCAAAACAAGCATTTCTCTGGTTAAAAAAAAAAAGATCTGTTGGATACTTTCACTGAGGAACAAAACCTGGTAAAACATTCACTTTATTTGAATCAATATACGCATTACTTTAAACAGAATCCTAAACATAGAAATCATTTCTGTATGCCCACGGCATCAATTAAGTGAGGTCAGACAAAGAAAGACAAATCCTGGATGATTTTAATTGTATGTGGAATCTTAAAAAATTTGTGCTTATAGACACAGCGAACAGGTCAGTGTCTGCTAGGGATGGGGGATGGACAGAGGGCAAAATGGGTGAGGGTGGCCAAATATGCAAACTTCCAGTTATAAGATAAGTAAGTTCCGGGTATGTGATGTACAGCATGCTGACTACACTTTAAAAGAAAAAAAAAATGAGATTTAAGACAGTTTCTCCTATGAAAGACTTTCCAAGAGTACAGTGTATGTATGATTGAGCTTGTCCTCTGGTGGCCTTTTGAGGACCCTCCATGTCAGAGCTGTCCATCGGGGGTCTCTTATTGTTTCCAGCCCCTCAAACAAGAGCACCATGCTAATGATCACAATCCCACCTTCACACCCACCCGACCATCTCTTCATTTTTCCTTGCATATGTATACAAGCATATATATATATATACACACATGCTCATATATTTACATATATACACACATGTATATGTATATATGTATATACAAGATATATATACACAAGAATATATATAAGAATATATACATGATAAAATATTTCAAGCTTTACAAAATATTTTATGTGTGCATAAAATGAAGCACACATTATAATCTCATTCCCTGGGGCAACCATTATTAACGATTTCTTATATATCCTCCCAGGATTTGTCTATGATTTGTAAGCATATAAACATTTGCACTTATGTTCTTCTTTCTTTTTACAAAAAGAGGAGAATATTATCACATTTGGGGAAAAAAACAAAACAAAACAACGCTCTACTTTGAAGATCTTTCCAAGTCAGTATTTATTTGTTGATCCGCTTCGTTATATCCAGCAATGCCCCCAAGTACTCCACTAACGGATGTATCATATTTAATGTAGCCAGTCCTAAACAAGTAGTTGTTTTCTGTTATTAAAAACTTGCTGCTGTGAACATCCTTGTCTTTGTATGTGAGTGCAAGTACATCCGTCTGTAAACCCCTAGAGGTAGAATTGCTGGAGCAAAAGGAATATACATTTTAAAATTCTGATAAATATTGCCAAGCTAATTGGGTCTATTTATACTCAAAATATCTCCAAAAGACGGCCAAATGGCACTTCCAGCCACAGAAAACAAGCATGCCGTTTCCCTACTTGGTTAACTCGTGTGTCACCAAACGAGTTCATTATCGCTTCTCTCATAGGTGAAAGTGTTTGTTTTTCCTAAAATGATTTTCCTTAATTATGATTATGGTCAAGTATCTTTTCAAATATTTGTATCGCACTTATATTTCATTTTCGGTGAACAGTGTGCTTTCAGATGACTTGCTCGTTTTTACATCAGATCGTTGGTTCTCCTCACCCTAAAATTGGAAAAGCTCTACTAACTTTGGGTGGAATTTTTACATAGATATATTCCCAATTTATATAGTTATATACCCAATCCTGAATCAAGGGTTCTTGGGAACAATCTAACCACCATAATGTTCTTATATACGATTTTTATTACCCTTCAGCTGCTATAGCTCTGGGCTTTAAAAAATACACAAGGCCTGTCTTTTACAGAATGGATTTCAATTTTTAATGTCAGCTCTTAAGAAGGCCTTATTCCTATCCTTCCCTTAATGATGTGCTGGCACTCAGCATCCACAGGCGGCATTTTGTTTCTATGAAAGCATTAACTCTATCTGGTCCTGGTTTTCATTGACTTTCTCTGGATTGTGGTCAAGTACTGTGGTAATAATCAAAGTAACTCTGTGCTTTACTTTGAAGTGTTAAAGTTGAGGGTCACTTGGAGAGGCTGATTTCATTTGGCCAAGGAGAGAAGGCTTTATGAAACTGGGGCACACGGGTTTGTATGGAATCGAGCTAATGCAAGTCGTCAGAGGGGCTATGCAAATACAATATATTTATCCATTCTTTTGATTTATATGTTTTCTTAAAGGTCATGATTTACATTCTGATTCTCTGTGTCTCCTTGTGTTGCTTTCTGAGAAATGAAAAACCTGTGAGGAGAAAACTGGATTCCAGAATTTGGCTTTTAAGAGGTTTTCAAATGTAACTCCCATTATTATCACCCGAGGCGGGGCTCCCCAGTCTTTCCTACTGCAGCCAAATGCCTGGAGGGGAATGGATTATCTTCCTCTCAGTGACTCCATGGGAGATATTCTCAATGGTTTATGCATTCTGGCTGGAAAATGCTCCCTGCAGACGTGTGGGGAGATTTCTTCCTGTGTTCTCCAGCAGAGGTCCGCTGGGATTGAATCTGGCTCACAAAATGTAAACCCCATGTACTGTAAAGAGGGGATCAAGGGCAACATTGGCACTAAGTGGTTGTTCAAAAGTTTCCAACTGCTCTAACTTTTCAAAAACAGAGAGTGAGTTCTTGCTGCTTTAGCCTTAGGGAATATTTTAAGAAGGTGTCTTTAAACACCCACTCGGGCTGCCCAGACTTTCAGAGGAGGGAAAGAAAATTGTAATAGGAATGAAGCAATTGGTTCCATGTTTGCAGAAGAAAACAGAAAAGCAATCAATAAATAAATAAAATGCAAAATCTTCCAGAGTGGATCTTCATGTTTGTGCAGAAGGCATTTTCAGATGGAAAGCCAAACAATGGGTCACCAAAAAATTATTTGGTAGCTCACAAACATTCCCTTCACGTGCAATGGAATTGCATTACAGTTTAGGTATCTATCTATAACACGTTTTGTGATAAAGCGGGAAGTAAGCTTGGTAAAAGAACAACGTGCTTTTGGAAAATTAGCAAGAAAATCCTTGAGTGTGATCCAAAGAAAAAGAGCTTTCTAAAAAATAAAAAAATAAAAAAATAAAAAAAATAAAAATCTTATGGGTGGAGTTATTTCTGTATCTCAAATCCTGAATCAAGAATATTGGAAGATTAATGCCATTACCCAGTGCACATTCAACCAGAGCAACTTCATCACGTAATGTTTTTCTGGTGTTCCACAGAGCTTGAAGGACAAAAGGTTAGCAAACACTTAAATTACCGGTCACATTAAGCTTTTGTTTTGTGATTCTTGGGCTCCAGGGAGGCCTACAGTTTTGGACTTGAGTTGATAAAAGGCAGATTCAGGGAATTATTTATTTTGCTCTTTTTCCATCTGGGCTTCCACATTAATTGAATGGATTCATTTGGTGCCATTTTTGTTCCCTTTAGAATTTTGGTCTTGAAAATTAAGAATCATAACTCTAATATCTCACACAGTGTGTGAGTAATGGCAGGATGCTTTATTGCTCTGACCTTTCCAGTTTTCTACGTTTTGATTTGCTGAGTTCTTTCCTCCTCTTTCTTGCAGTTTACTTATTATAATTATTAATGAGGAAGCAGAAAAATGACCATTCAGTCAAACTTTAGGGAATGGAACATAATAAATGGTCTCTGTCTAGGATCTAACATTTGCCCCTAAATACAGTAATTATTAGGTTGCCTGATGATATGCTGAATTTTACAAGGCTCTTATTAGAGGAAGAAAAAGAACATAATAAATCCACTAATGTGGGTAATGACTGGTATGGAAATTGAAAATGGTTCAAAATTAACCCACTCCTTTTTTCCGTCTTCTAAATGCCCTCTGGGTCCTAATATTATTCATCATGTAGTATACTTGCTATTCTCTCATTTCAAGTAGTTTTGCATTGCCAAGAAGCTCCAGAATTGTTTGCAATTAAGTGCTATCTGACCTTACCCAAGCACGGCCAACAAATTGAACAGAATCTGTGGGAAAATACAACCAACTTGAATTAGTAGATTGATTCAGACATTGACTGTGAGCCCTTTGTTTCTTACCCATCCTTAGCGCCCTGACGAGAGGTCCTCAGTGAGTGGGAACTCTTAGTATTATCACTGGGAACTCAGTAATGACTGGTGGAAGGCAGAAGAACATAGGTTTATCTTTAGGCTTTTCCACTTCTGTGTGAAAATCTGGTCATATATCAAATGTAGGACTTTCTACATGCCTTTTAGAGAAACCAAAAGACAAAGGGGCATGGTGAAGATCAAGGCAAGGAGACTATAAAGAAATGTCTGCATTATTTCAAGAATATTTGAAGTCTGACTTTCACTATTTGCAGTGCAATTGTCTACCTTCCCAGTAGACATTTATAAAATACATCTTTGGAATAAATTCCATTTTATTCATCAATGTAATTATTTGTTGAGGATAAAACTGAAGATTGAAGTACCTGTCAATCAATGAGATTGAAAAGGGATCTTAATGTTACCCCAAATCTGCTTTCACATACCTTCAAATTGGTTGTTTGCAATTTTTTAAAAGCTTAATTGAAATCAGCGTGGGACAGTTGAAAAAAGTCAAACTCAGCTAGGACCAAATACCAGCTCTGCAAAACAAGTCAAAGACAACAAAAGAGACAACAACCAATCAAATAAACAAAAACACACCAAACATTTAGTAAGTTATGAGAGAAAAATTTGCTCAACCTAATAAAGATTACCTACTAGCAAACAAGAACAAACATCGTACTGAATAGTGAAGTGTTAGAAGCATTCCTCTTAAAAATGGAAAAAAGAAAAGGATGTTTTTAATCACCATGTAATTCAACACTATGTTAGAGAGTTTGCCAATGTCATAAGAAGAAGAAATTAGAAGTATAAATAGAATAATAAGAAGAAATAAAAATGTCACTCTTTGCAAATATGATTGTTACTATGGGCTGAATTGTGTCTTCCCAAATTTATATATTACAGTCCAAACCCTCAGGATGTAATCATATTTGGAGATAAGATCTTTAAAGAGATGAGTAAGTTAAAATGAGGTTTTTAGGGTGGATTCTAAAACAAGATAACTGGTGTCCTTAGAAGAACAGAAAACTGGGACGTCTGGGTGGCTCAGTGGTTCAGCTTCTGCCTTTGGCTCAGGGCATGATCCTGGAGTCTCGGGATCAAGTCCCATGTCAGGCTTCCTGCGTGGAGCCTGCTTTTCCATCCCTCTATATCTCTGCCTTTCTGTCTCTCTCTGTCTCTCATGAATAAATGAATAAAATATTTTAAAAAAATAACAGAAAACTTGGACACATAGAGACCCCAGAAACATGTGCAGACAGAGGTATGGTCATGTGAGGACACAATGAGAAGTGGCCATCTGCAAGTGAGGGAGAGAGGTCTTAAAACAAAAACCAAACCAAAACAAAACAAAACAAACCAACCCTGGAAAATACTTGATTTGGACTTCTAGCCTCCAAAACTTTGAGAAAATAAATCTCTGTTGCTCTAGCCACCTAATCTGTGGTGTTTGTTATTATGGTACACCTGGCAAACTAATACAAATATCTATGTAAAAAAGCAACTCAATAAAATAAGCTCAATAAAGTAGCCAGAAAATGATCAACGTATAAAAATCAATTGTGCTTTTATACACTATTGTATTGGGAAAAAGAGATTTCATTCAGAATACCAATTTGAAATATAAAATAAATACCTAAATATAAATGCAACCAAAAATATGCAAGACTTAAAAAAGAAAATGATAAAATGTTACTGAAAGACATTACAAAGGCTTAAGCAAACAAAAATGTACCGTGTTCCTGAATAGGAAAACTTAATTGTAAAAATGACAATCCTGCCCCCGAATTTATCTAAAAATTCAATGCAATTACAATGAAATTTCTATCAAGATATTTTTATAAGGGTCAGTAGAAAAAGTCTAAAACTTTATAAGAGAAAATATGAAAAAGAATTTATAAGGAAGTTTTTAAAAATTAGAAGACAAAGAGAATATTTTCCTGTTAGCTATCAACGTACTGTAAAGACATAATCATTACATCAATGAGTATTTGTTGAGGACTAGATGAAAGGAGAATAGAAAAATGCATATGCTTATAGTCTTTCAAATGAATAGAGAAAGTTTTTCTATCTGATAAATGATTTTGGACAATTGATATTTACATATAAGTGGCCAACAAACAAGAATTGTGAGGCCTGTTTGTAATCAGCTAAAACAATGGAATATTAAATTTTATTTATCATTGGGCAATACTGAAAGGCTTTATATGTCAAGGATTGGCAAATACGGAGAAAATGATACTGATGAAGACTTCTTGAAAGGCAATTTGACAGTACCGGTCAAAATTAAAAAGTCATCATGTGGTTTACCTAGAGATTCCTCTTCTAGTAACTTAGCCTAAAAAAATACTCACACGTGTGCAAAAATATATATGTACAGGACTTTTCACCAGAGTGGTCTATGTAGCTACAAAAGGTTTGTGTATTATTTAACTGGTTTGTTGGTGCTGCCATAAAAACATACCACAGGCTTGGTGATTCATTTCTTCACAGTTCTGGAAGCTCGAAGTTTAAGATCAAGGTATTGCCAGGCTTTGTTTTTTTCTGAGGCTTCTAATAGATGGGCATCTTCCCTGTGCATCATTACATGGTCTTTCTCCTGTGTGTGTCTGTATCCTAATCTCTTCTTTTAAGGACACACTAGTCATACTGGTTTAGGACTCTCTCCAATGATCTTATTTAACCTAATAACCTCGTTAAAGACCCTATCTCCAAATACAGTCACATTCTGAGGTTTGGGGGCTAGGACTTCAATATGTGAATTTTGAGGGAACATCATTTAGCTATAACAGTTGAGAACACTCCTGAATGCAAAATAGGAAAGTGGTTATGGTACATTCAGCCTGTGGAACAGTACATAACCACTCATAAGAATGAAGAATAGAGTAGACTGTGGGGGATAGAGAAGTGGGTCTTGGCCCTGGGGACTTCCCTGAAGTACTCACTCTTCCTTAGAAAAAAAAAAAAAGAAAAGAAAAGAAAAAATTAAGCAGCCTTACGAAAGATTATCAAAATATTAAGTGAAAAAAGAGTCACAGTGTTTAAGTGTATAGTATGATTCCATTAATGTAAAAAAGGAGAAAGAGAAATTGATATGAGTGTGCATATCAGTATATATTTTGAGAGAGATTTGCAAGAGTATATGCCAGTTGGATTGCCTTTCCTTGGGGAAGGAAGTGGAAATGTGGCTAGGATGGGGGGAAGCATAGCAGATAAAGGATGAATTTTATGTTTTCCTCCATATATAGGAAAATGTTATATATGTATACACACACATATATTTCTATTTGCTTGAATATTTTGTAATAGGAATGAATTATTAAATTGCTAAGTAACTTAATTATGAAATTACTTAATAACTTAATGTGGTAGCACATGCACACAGAAAAGGAAATTTGGAGTTTTGGGTTGAACAAAACAGAATTTATAACTATTTAACACTGTTGACACCCGAAATTCCACTCCAACAGAGTCCAGAGCAGCCATAATTCAATGTCTCTTCTCTGCTGTTTCCTTCCATGAAGACTGTGAACTGATGCTCTGGTCAACTGGCAGAATGATATTGAAGTGTAAGATTCAAAGGAGGAGCTAGAAAAAGCAGCTCCCAACTTTTTTTAAGGAGGCATCACTGAAGAAGGTGATAGCAGAGAGGTAGTGCTGGCAAGGCTAGGCTCTGATGAGAGAAGGGTTAACTCTTTACCTCCCTCTGTTCTGGGGTTCCAGGAGTTCCAGGAGTGGTCAGTGAAGAGTTTGGGGCATCAGCTGGCCCTGCAGCTAAATCCTTGGAATTGGCTGGGGATTAAATTTGTCCAGAAGTTCTGCGCTGGAGCTCAACAGGAAACTAACCTGGTGAACTGGAAACTCTAGCCTGGCAAAACTGTAACCCCTATCCCCCACAGCCTGAAGGTGTGCTGCTGCCTTCGAAAAACTTAGGTCACAATATAACACTCCAGACAGACCATAGTTTAAACAAGAGCAAAAATAAATGAATGGTTGTTCAATCAAGTGTTGCTTTTAAGGCCACCACCTACTCAGCTGAGTTTTATGGTTTTCTAATTCTAGTTTCCTTCTAGAAACTGACACAGGGAGGAGTGTAGTTGGGAAGAAATGCCAGGTGTCAACATACATGAAAATTCTCACAGGATAAATAAATCCATTTGCGACCAACACTTGAAAGAACACGTCATGGTAGACAAACAGGTTGTGACTGTGGAGCTGTCTAGTGAGGGTAGGATTTGAACTGATTTCTGGGGCATGGTGGGAGTGACCAGGAGTTGTTAAATAAGAGGGAAGATGAAACAAAATCTGGGGTTTGAGAGCGTGGCCAGTGAGGAAGATGTGCACACAGAGAGGCATCAGTTGGGGAGGATGGGGGCTGCCAATAGAACGTACTTTAGTCATCTGCATGGTTTAGGTTGGTCTTCTAATATTTATGCCTCTTTTTCTCCATATGAAAGATAATACGGCCACCTACCTTAAAAGCGTTAAGAAAACTAATGAATTCAATCTGTAACCCACTATGATCTATCAATACTTTGATTTACAATTTTGCACTTTACTTCATATATTAGGGATATTAGCCCTTTGTCTGTGGTATATGTTGCAAATATTTTCTCCCAGTTTGTCAGTTGGCTTTTCAAAAATGGCATTTTGTTTGTTTTTATTGTACAAAACCTTTTAGTTTTTATTAGTCACATTTACTTTCCATCTCTTCTCAGCTTGTTTCTGGATTTTGAGCCATTGTCAGGAAGACTTTCCGCATTAAAACTACAGAAGAATTCACCCATATAAACTTCTAGCACTCTATGGTTTTATTTCTTTTTTAGTTTTATGTCCCCAGACTATTTGAAGTTTATTCTTATGTGTAGTGTGAGATATTGGATTTAACATTTATCTTTTTCTAAATAGCTATTCAGTTGTCCAACATCATTTATTTTAAAAGTTCACCTTTACTCTGGTAGTTTGGAATGTCACCCTTATCATATACTAAATTTTTATATGTATTTGAGTATATTTCTTGATTTTCTACTCTATTCTACTGGCCCTGTGCCAGTACCACACTGTTTTAATTATGGAAACTTTATAGTATGTTTTGGTGTCTGCTGGCTCCCACCCCCCATAAATATTCTTTTTTCAGTGTTTCCTGGCTATTTCTGCATGTTTGTTCTTCCATATAAACATTGGTAACAACTTAATCCATAAAGACTCCATTGGTATTTTTATTGGGATTACATTACATGTGTAAATTAACTTAAAGAGAACGTACATTTTTAAAATATTGAGCTGTCTCATCCAAGAACAGATGTCTTCCCATTTCTTCAAATCTACTTTTTAGTCTTTTGCGAGTTTATTAGAATTTTCCTTGTATAGGTTTTACATATTAACAATTAAATTTACTCCTAGTATTTTTTGATACTAATGTAAATTTTTTTCTACCACTGTATCCTCTAACTTTTCATTATTTATACATATGAAAACTATTGATTTTTAATGCTAATTTTATATCCTGCTACCTTCCTGAATTGTCTTATTATTTTAGTTTATTTCACCATGGATTCTCTGAGGATTTACTAGTATACTATCATATTGTCTCCAAATAGAGATCATTATACTTCATTTTACCTCTTTTTTTAACCATTCTTATACCTCTAAATACCTTATACCATTCTTATACCTCTAATTACCTTATACCTCTAATACCTCTAATTGATTTCTCTTGTTTGATAGCTTTGGCTAATAACTTTAGGACAATGTTGAACAGAAGATACAGTGATTACCCTTGCTTTGTTCCTTATCTTAGTAAGAATGTCTTAAAAACCTTTTGATTTTACCTCTGTCAGTGATTCTTCTCTGTTTTCCACTTTTCATTCTCAATGATAATGCCCAGATTCAAACCTTATCATTCTTTTCCTGGACTGTAGCAAGTTACCTATCTAGATTCCCAGGTTCTCATTTCATCCATCTAGTCTACAATGTAAGCTGCTACCAGAAGTGGTCAATATTATACTATTATGTATATTATATATGTAATATATAATAATGTACCGAGTGCTTACTATATGCTAGAGGGGGAGTTAAGCTCTTAAAAAAAATATGTCATTTATCCCTCCAAATTCAGTGAGAAAAGACATGGCTACATCCATGTCATTCGAGGTGTGGAACTATCTGATATATTAAAAGCGACTGTCTCAGTGCCTTCTGTGAAGTAGACTCTTGTTAAATCAATTTTGCTTAAACAAAGAAGTTCTTTGGTGGCTAATCTCTCATTGCCCTGGAAGTCTTATTATTAATGAGGGGTCAATTCCTCTTTTCAGGAAACTAAGTCAAGCAAACATGTATTGAACACTTACCAGGTGAGCACTTGTAGATTTCATATGATCTTTAATACAAGCTCTTTTTTTTTTCTTTTCAAATTTTTATTTAATAGCACAAGTTATATTATGTTTTCCCACTTTACTGTTAAGGAAACTGAGGTTTTAAGGAAGTTAAGTAACCTGCTTATAGCCATACAACTAGTAAGTGGTAGAGCCCAAACCATGGCTTTCTGTCTCCAGAGTTAGAGCCTTTAACCATTATACTATCTTGCCTTAAAGAGCTAATGATAATTGGAATCGGTTTCAAGTCTGATATTCAGAGTACCTTACACAGGCCTCTATTTGCTTTTTCCTCTTGGAAACATAGCTTCCCAGCTGGAAATGAAATTTCCCAGCATCCTTTGCAGTTAGGAATAACTATGTGGCTGTTTTTTGTCAATGGAATGCAAGCTGCAGTGATGTGAGCAATTCCTACCTCACTTTTGTGAAAGAAAATCATTTTCTTTCTATTTTTTCTCTTTCCCTTTCCTAAGGTGGAAGGAGGAGGTCTTTTTGTTATGGGAGCTTAGCCTTTATTACCCTAACTAATACACCATCCATTTTAAATTGATCTTATCCCTGCTTTTCTGAAGGCAATTTGAAGTTTCTCATCATCAGATTCTCAGAGTGGGGGACAGATATGGACCAAAAGGTACTTCTGAATGCATCAGTAACAGGCCAGGCATCAATGAATAAATTACAATACTAATGACACAGCTAAAATGTTTTTCATCATGCTTTATGATCCCCAATTAGAATCTCTTTCCAATGCAAACTTCATTTCTGCAACCAATATACTGTAATTTATACTAGCTTGCATTCTAGCCACAGAATGTTAATATTTTTCTTCAGCTAATATGAAACAAACCCTGAGAATTTAATGAAATATCCAGCCGGGTGACACTGAACATATTCTTCTCCATTCTCTGGATACACAGAATGGGGAAGAAAACTGCCCCATCAGGGGAATAAAAAATAGGAAGACACCTGGCCAGAAGATAATGAGAACCACATCAGCAAAGAATGGAGACTAGGCTCTGGAGGACTGTTCAAATACTGAAGTGTCAGAACAGGAAAACCGTCCAAAGGAAAAATCATGTTTATTCTATATGTGCCATGAGCCAAGGTGAGGCCTGGTTTGAAGGCTAAAAGGATTTAGGTCAGCCAAGCACACACACATACACACAATCCCACCAGGTTAAGGATGAGAGAATGAAAGGTAAGAACAAGGAAGAAAAGGTAGGGAAAGGAGAAAGGAAGGAAGGAAAAAAGAAAGGAAAGGAGGAAGAAAGGAAAGGGGATATATGGAGAAAAACAAAAAACAAGCTACACAAACTGTATAGATAGGTTAGTTCATGTTCCTCCCTGAGAGGTTATAAAACTTTCCTGTGGGCCTCCCTCGGCAGATGTGTGACACACCCAAAGGAAGTCCGTGCGGGGGCCCAATGACACAAGAATCACACCTCATCTCAAGGCCCTTCCAGCTCCTGGCAAGGCTTTTTGTGAACTTTACACTTAGGCAGAGTTTTGTTTCTTAGGCAGGCACTTCCCTTGTACAAGTAGGGAAAAGGGCCAGAGGCAACAGAGAAGCATCTTTGCTCCAAAATCTGACTTCTTCGGGGTTTTCTATTTTCCAATGGTATGCTTGCCATGTGACCATTTATACTCACGAGGAGCTAAGGACTCTCATAGGAAATTTGCTTCTTCAACTGCCTTTGGCTCAGGTCATGATCCTGGGGTCCTGGGATCGAGTCCCACATCGGGCTCCCTGCAGGGAGCTTGCTTCTCCCTCTGCTTATGTCTCTGCCTCTCTCTTTGTGTCTTTCATGAATAAATAAAATCTTAAAAAGAAGAAGAAGAAAGAAGAAGAAGAAGAAGAAGAAGAAGAAGAAGAAGAAGAAGAAGGAAAGAAGAAGAAGAAGAAGAAGAAGAAGAAGAAGAAGAAGAAGAAAAGAAAGAAGAAGAAGAAGAAGAAGAAGAAGAAGAAGAAGAAGAAGAAGAAGAAGAAGAAGAAGGAGAAGAAAGATTTGCTTCTTAGTTCACCAGGAACAACAGGGGGTGGACCGGGATATGCACCCACTGCCCCAGTGACAAAGCAGGCCCAGGGCTTCTATCGCCTCTGGAAACGCTTCAGTTTCCTAGTAAATTCCAGCTTTATGATTTTCTCTCCTCCCTGGAAAACTGCCTCCTTTCATTTTTTATACATTGTTGAGGTTGTCATTGTTGTCTTCTAGAGGACTTTAGCTAGCGGTCTTTCATATTGGAATTTTGAGCTCTGTTATGATCTTAATGATAAATTTGTAAAATAATTTTTCCTGACGGTCCAGAAATAAGAATATAAGCCTTTATAGCCCAATATTTAATGGAAGGATTTTTCTTTTCTGTCTCAAGTCTAAAACAAACTCATATTTCATGGCTAAATGTTTTCTGGTGTGATCATTTAGGGGTATTGGTGAGTTTGCCCTTTTAAAAGCATCATTGATCAAATTTAAGGAGATACATTTAACCACTCTTTAACGGACTGATCTTGAGAGTTTGTCTGGGGGATTGTGAAAGATAATGAAATAATCTCTTACAAGTTATTAGGAGGGGGAAAAGAAATAATTAAAAATTAAACTAAAATATGGCAAGAAAAAATGATAAAAGGGACAAGTAACTAATGGATGGGACATACAGATGGCAAGATGGAAGAGTCAAACTCGGATATGGTGATAGTTAAATATAAATGGATTTAAAACTTCAAATAAAAGACAAACTTTGCTAATGCAAAATAAACAACATTCAAGTATATGTTATTGATAAGAGACTCACCTTAAATATAAAGGATACAGAAATACTGAAAATTAAAGGATAGAAAAGGATATAAAGTGCACACATGAAGATAATGAGAGCCATCTTTCTATAACAAATATAAGACTTCCACACAAGCAATATTACTAGAAGAGGGATATTTTATAAAGATAAAAGATATAACAATCACAAATTTTTGCACAATAAATAGCATAATCTCACAATGTATAAAGCAAAAATTGGTAGAACTAAAATTAGAAATATCCATATGCACAATCCTAGTTGTATTTATTATCAAATCTCTCTCACAGCTGAGATAATAAATAAATAAAATTTCAATAAATACACAGAAAATCCAAAAAGCCAGAGTAACTTTACCAAATCTACACTTAAAGAGCTCTGCACCCAGCATCTGTAGAATAAGTATTCTTTTCCAATACACATGGGATTTACCAAAAGAATCTTATGCTTTGCTCCAAAGCAAGTCTCACCAAATCTCGAAGGATGGAAACAGACTACTTGAATACAATGGAATTAAACTTGAAGTCAATAATAATAGAGAACCACTATGGAAAAATCCCCAAATATTTTGAAATTAGGTAATACACATCGGAATAACCCATAAGTAAAGAAAGCTTTTTTTCGAATACATGGATTTTTAAACTATCCCTCTAATTACAGTGTTAGCTGTATCCCATAGGTTTCATTAAGTCATATTTTCATTTTCGTTTAGTTCAACTTACTATTTTTAAGTTGATCCTTGTAATTGCATCTTTACACAGATGTCCAGTTAAATTTGAGTTTTAGATAAACAATGAATACTTTTAGTGTATGTCCTAAATATTGCATAGGACTGTTAAAAGATAAACTGAGGCCTATTAAATTTTTTTAAGAGTTTATTTGGGTAAAAACCGATTAGAACAGGGCACTGCCAAACCAGAAGTGGTTCACAGCCCTTCATCAGCAAGAGCGTGGGGAGAGACTTTTATGGAGTAAAGAAAGAAGCAAGCAAGGCAATTATTGATTGACTATAGCTTAGAGCTTACTTGGCTGTTGTGATTGGTTGTCATTAGCATTTCAGTTTTGTAATCTTGAGGCATTTACAGGCTTAACTTTGGCTTGCTGACATGGGCCATCACAGCAGTAGAGTCACAGTCCAATGGCTTCCTTGTTTCATTAATTTAACAGAATAAACTTATACCAAAAGGACTGTTAGTTGTTGACATGTAATTTATGTAACTGGGGATCCTGTATTTTTATTTGCTAAATCTTGCAACCCTATTAATGTAAGAATTGTAAATGACATGAAAGAATATTTATTGGAGCATTGCCATCATTCATCCATTGCAGGGTTCATTCACATTTTGGTGTATGTAAATACAAATGTAAAAAATTTTAAATTATATTTATTTTCTCTTGACAATTTTTTTCTACTTCACTGTGGCTGCATTGCTTCCTACTGTGCAATGTGTGTTATTAACAGGCTGCTGGGTGAAAAGATTTTCCTAGGTTGTAAGGCACCAAGAGAAGCATGACCTAAAACAGGTTTTACAAGTGGAGAGAAAGCAGGGCTCAGGATGGTAAGGAAGAGAGGAAGCTGGGAAGCTGGGAGCACCACACAAGCTTTAGAGACTGGATTCTGAGCTACACTTAATTTGTAACCATAGCAAAAATCAAACTTCCTTTTACTGCTCCCTGCTCCGCCCACCTCCTGCCCCAACAGAAGCTCAATAATTCTGATTGTTTTTCCACCTTGGCGCACACTAAAAGTGCTATTCTATAGAAGACCCACTATTTCCTTGCTCCAGCCAAAATTACTGAAAAATCATCTCTCTCTCATTTATAATGCTTACCTCTGTTAAGGTAGAGGATTTTGATTATTGGCTTCAGTTCTATTCTTTTCATTTACATTATGTGTCTCCCTGAATCTATTTCCTGCTTGTATTTCTTTTTTTCTTATCTCTATCCATTTCCCACTGATTCCTGCCCACGAACCATGAGCATGTTCTCTCTAGCAAGTCATATTTAAATGTACATTGCCAATTCTTTGCACATTTAATATTTCTTTGTAAATCAATTTTCAAATTTCTTTAAAAAATATACCTTTAGGTAGGCACACATTTACCAAGGTCACGGCTACCCTTTCTTCACTCTATCACATACTGACTGACCTGAGGGTCCTGTGTGTACTACCTTCTTTCCTTCTGCACCTTCATAGAGAATATAAAACTCCATTCATAAACATGACTTACAATACATCCTGGGTACAACATTTAAAAGATTGTTCGATTCGTATAGCTATATCTCCAGCGAAGAAGTCCAAATAAACAGCCTAAGGAGTCAATGTCACCATTGAAAAGAATTTATTCAACATTCACTGGTTAGAAAATGCTCAAAAGATTTGTGCTGTTTTTACAGAGTGAGTTATAAAATGTGTGGTCCATAGAGAGAGGAGAGTTTATATTTATAGCAGAGTGCCTAAGACCCCTGCCCCCACCCAGAAAACTTCAAGTTCGTCCAATCACCTTGTCTTAGCTTTATAAACATGAAACCCTGTATAAATAACACTGAAGAAATGCAAAGACACATTGGCATTAGAGTTACTTCAGAATAAACACGAGTAACATTTTAATGTGACTATTTTCTAAAGGAGCGGAGTGATCTTTTTTGCAATGTATCAGCTGATGACTTGAAGCAAAAACAGAAAAGCAAAGTCAAATTTCACCAACTTCATCGAAATCTGAATTATTTGTGCTTAAAGCAATGGTTCACTCACCTGAAAATAGAATGTATATGGAGTCCAGAATAACTAGCAGGCGTTTTCAATTACAGTAACCCCAGCCTTAAGGAGCAGAAGCCAGATGATAGATATATTTTAAAATACATAATGGCCTAAAATCCTTAACATCTTTTCCTTATTTTCTTACTTGAAGTGTTTGAAACTCATTTTACCTCTAAAATTCTAATTGTAACCTACTTACTAGAAGGCCCGATCAGAGGAGGCCCTACCAGTTATCAAGACTTCTAAAGTCTAAATTGGGATGTACATTGACCAAGGCAACAGAGCAGAGGGCCCATCAATGTTCCAGGTCCATGAGGCAACCTTGCTACATGGAAAAGCTGACATGGGCCATCTTGCAGATGACTGAAGAGGTGGATGGGGGCTCCCAACCTCATACCATTGACAAAAATATATCCCCAGTACATTAAAAATTTAAGTGTACAAAGCACAGCTTTAAGACTCTTAGGAGGCAAATGAAGAGGATATCTTTACAAAGTTAGGGCAGGGGTCGACCCCTTAAAGAAGATGCAATGAAAAGTTTAATACATTTGGCTATTCCAAAGCTGAGAATTTCTGCTTATCAAAAGAAACCATAGACGAAGTAAAAAGGCAAGCCACACAATTGGAAAAGATATTTGCACTTCATGTGATTGGCAAGTGATTAGCACTCAATATTTATAATGAACTATAAGAAATCAATAAGAAACTAACAGAAATAAGAAAATAGACAAACATTTTGCTGAAGGGGAAATATACATGGTAAATTCAATTGTGGAAAAAAAGTTCAACTTCATCATTAATCAGGGAAACACAAAACAAAATGTGATTTGTTTTCTATCTGCTTAATTGGCGAAACTATAGAAATCTGACAATGTAGTATTGGTGAAAATGTGATTCAAAAAGAATTCCCATACCCTGCTAGTGGCTTATTAACTGATACAACCTTTCTAGAATTAAATTGAAAAAAAAAAAGAAAAGCTTATAAACCAGATTCCACTCTGAACTACATATTCCAGAGAAACTCTTGGATCTGTGCACCTGGAGACACATACAAATTCACTGGGAATGGAATTGTTTATAATAGCAAAAATGGAACAGCCTAAAATGTTTATGAACAAGAGAATGAATAAACAAGCTGTGGTATATTTCTAATAAAGTTGATCATGGAGCAGTGAAGATCAATGAACTAAAGTGATTCCAAAGCATGAAGGAATTTCAGGAACATGATAGTGATGAAGTGCAGAAGATTACATGCAACTTGACACCCTTTTTATAAAACTCAAAGAAAAAAAAATAAAATAAAATAAAACTCAAAGAAGAGAAAGCCTCAGTATCGTATCCTATTTGTTTGAGAATGCACATACAACATGTAACAATCTTTTTGAAAAGCAAGAGAATGACAAACACAACATTCCAATAGTGGAATAACAGTAGATGTCATACGCTGCTTTTTAAGTTGCGTGGTGAGGTCATGGGTGGGGTTTTATGACTGGGTTTCCAAGTTTATATGTGTCATGTATATCCTTGTTCATATATCCAATATTTCATTGTCAGCAGAAGCATCATCATCACCTTCATCAAAAATGGGAAATATGGTCTCCGGCTTCCCTCTCCCTTTTTTTTTCTTTTTAAACAATTTTTTTAGGGATCCCTGGGTGGCGCAGCGGTTTGGCGCCTGCCTTTGGCCCAGGGCGCGATCCTGGAGACCCGGGATCGAATCCCAGGTCGAGCTCCCGGTGCATGGAGCCCGCTTCTCCCTCTGCCTGTGTCTCTGCCTCTCTCTCTCTCTCTCTGTGACTATCATAAATATAATAAAAAAAAATTTTTTTTATCTTTATATTTTAGAAATAGCAAAAGAGAGAGAATGGGGGTGTGGCAGAGGAGGAAGGACAAGCAAACTCCCCTCTTAGCATGGAGCCAGATGTGGGGCTCAATCCCAGCACCCCAAAATTGTGAATTGAGCCAAATCAAGAGCCAGGTGCTCAACTGACTGAGCCACTCAGGCAACCCATTCCCTCTTTTTTTCCAGAACTAAACCACAAACCCTCACAAAAAGCTCACTCTCCTTCCATGCATTTTCTCAGCATGAGCTTCAGAGCACCTTCATTCTTCCCTTGATTTCACCAGTTTTCTCCTGTTCATTCTTTTCTCCAACCACCCCCCTTGCTCTCTTGGCCTAGGTAGTCCTCACAGGCTCATGGATCCTCATAAACAGGCAAGCTATCCAGACCCAGTACTCCCAAGACCTTAGCCTTGGATTAAGGCTCAAGCCCCACTGGCCTGGCCGGCAGAGGAGGTTGGACAGCAGGGCCCTCGCATGGCAGGACCCCGAGAAGCATTAGCAGAGAGGCCAAGTCAACAGTTCTGATGCCTGAGCTAAGGGAATACAAAGGGACTCGCAGACCATTTTGTCATGTATTTAGTAAACCCTTAGCATGATTCTAAGAGTGTATACCTTATTTAGCCCAGGCTTGAACAGATTCTGAATAAGTAGGGATAAGATGAATAACACCTAATCTCACATAGTGCATCGACTGAACTTGAATTCAGGGTGCCAGGTTTCTATAAATTATTTAAACAGACAGATTCAATTTTTTTATGTCATGTTCCTAAGCTGAATTTTACACATGGGTCATGGGAGATTGAAGAATTGATTCCATTTCTTCACTCTTTCCCATACCCACAGCTTTTACCATGTGACTAGAGATCCCTGCCTGGAAATCCCTGCTCCTTGTCTCCAGTGCAGGTGTGTGACTTGGAGATGCAAATGGAGCCATCCTGCCCCCAGCTCAAGAGGACTATGCTCATGGCAGTCTGCTCATCCCAGACAGATGAGAGCAGACCTGGTTGGAACCTGCAAGCTGGAGCCAGATCCAGATGAGATCAGCAAAGTTGTCCTTGCCAGCCTGCAGATGCACATGACATAACAAATGTTTATGGTTTTATGCCACTGAGGTTTCAGTGTTTGACATCATGTTATATTGTCACCAGGGGGCTGATATACTGTCTGAGGACTACATAGCTTTCCAAGGGTTATCATGTACCAAAGGGGGCACTTGGCAGTAATGACACTTCTCAGCACCACCACCACCACCACCACCGCCGCCACCGCCCCCGCCATCAACCCTTATCGTCGTCACCATTAGGAAGGCATGATTGCTACCAGCTCTGAAGCAAAGTTTCCGACTTTGATTCCTGGCTCTCCCTCTTAATAGCTCTGTAATCCTGGGCAAGTTCCTACTTTGAGACCAAGTTTGCTTTTTTTTTTTTTTTTTGTATATTTTTTTTATTGGAGTTCAATTTGCCAACATAAAGCATAACACCCAGGGCTCATCTCGTCAAGCGCCCCCCTCAGCGCCCGTCACCCAGTCACCCTAACCCCCCACCCATCTCCCTTTGCACCACCCCTTATTCGTTTCCCAGAGTTAGGAGTCTCTCATGTACTGTCACCCTCATTGATATTTTCCACTCGTTTTCTCTCCTTTCCCCTTTATTCCCTTTCACTATTTTTTATATTCCCCAAATGAATGAAACCACACAACTTTTGTCCTTCTCCAACTGACATACTTCACTCAGCCTAATACCCTCCAGTTCCATCCACGTTAAAGCAAATGGTGGGTATTTGTCATTTCTAATAGCTGAGTAATATTCCATTGTATACATAGACCACAGCTGCTTCATTCATTCATCTTTAGATGGACACCGAGGCTCCTTCCACAGTTTGGCTATTGTGGACATCGGGGTGCAGGCATCCTGCTGTTTCACTGCTTCTGTATCTTTGGGGTAAATCCCCAACAGTGCAATTGCTGGGTCGTAGGGTAGCTCTATTTTTAACTCTTTGAGGAACCTCCGCACAGTTCTCCAGAGTGGCTGCACCAGTTCACATTCCCACCAACAGTGCAGGAGGGTTCCCCTTTCTCCACATCCTCTTCCACATTTGTTGTTTCCTGTCTTACTAATTTGCCCCATTCTCACTGGTGTGAGGTGGTATCTCATCGTGGTTTTGATTTGTATTTCCCTGATGGCAAGTGATGCAGAGCATTTTCTCATGTGCATGTTGGCCATGTCTATGTCTTCCTTGGTGAAATTTCTGTTCATGTCTTTTGCCCATTTCATGATTGGATTGTCTGTATCTTTGCTGTTGAGCTTAATAAGTTCTTCATAGATCTTGGATACTAGCTTTTTACCTGATATGTCATTTGCAAATATCTTCTCCCATTCTGTAGGTTGTCTTTTAGTTTTGTTGACTGTTTCTTTTGCGGTACAGAAGCTTTTTATCTTGATGAAGTCCCAATAATTCATTTTTGCCTTTGTTTCCCTTGCCTTCATGAATTTATCTTGCAAGAAGTTGCTGTGGCCAAGTTCAAAAAGGATGTTGCCTGTGTTCTCCTCTAGGATTTTGATGAATTTTTGTCTCACATTTAGATCTTTCATCCATTTTGAGTTCATCTTTGTGTATGGTGTAAGAGAATGGTCCAGTTTCATTCTTCTGCATGTGGATGTCCAATTTTCCCAGCACCATTTATTGAAGAGACTGTCCTTTTTCCAGTGGATGGTCTTTCCTGCTTTGTCGAATATTTGTTGACCAGAGTTGAGGGTCCATTTCTGGGTTCTCTACTCTGTTCCATTGATCTTTGTGTCTGTTTTTGTGCCAGTACTGAGACCAAGTTTTCTTATCTCCTTACTGTGGCTCTTCTTGGGGATTCCCAGTACTTATTCACATATTGAAGACTCCGAGTGGGACACCTGGGTGGCTCAGTGTTTGAGCATCTGCCTCTGGCTCAGGACGTGGTCCCAGAGTCCCAGGATCGAGTTCCCTGCAGGGAGCCTGCTTCTCCTGCCTCTCTCTGTGTGTCTCTCATGAATAAACAAATAAAATCTTTAAAAAAATAAAATAAAGTAAAAAATAAAGACTCTGAGAAGTTCTATAATAAAGAAAGCTTTACATTTCTTTAATCTGGTTTTCTCCAAAGTTGTTTAACCATGAAATCCTTTGATTTGCAGAAAAGTATTTAGTATCTCACGGGACACACATTGCTTGGGACAGAAAATTGGTTTTCATGTGTTGTTTAGTGGCCAGTAACATGGTCAGATAAGTCTTCCGTGCAGGGGAGTCTTTGCCTGGTCCTGAAATATTTTCTTTCTAGCGACAATAAAACTTTACTGCCCTTTTCTCATTTTTCTGCTCAATAGAATAATGGTCAGCAAAGCCTTACTTTAACTTACCAGTTCTAAGCATTAAGTCTTTGGGTAACTCCTCAAATATAATACAGAGCTTGATCCATTGAAAAGTAGAAACTTAACATGGAAATTTACCACCTACAGGATTACCAATTTTCTCTCATTTTTTCACATCCATGGACACTGTTCCAAAAGCCAAAACTTCATCCCTGAGCCCTTGCCAAAATACCAGGTTCATATTTTCTATTCTCTGGCTGAACATTTTTGCCAGCACCTGAAATGCAGAATGCCCAGAGTTCAGCCAACCATCAAGGGTAAGGGCTCCTCCTGGTTTCTTCAGTGTAATGACAGTGCCACTTTCGCTGGGCCCTGAGCTAGAAAACTCTGGGTTATGGGTCCTTTCTTTTGCTCGCTTTTTTCTAAGACCGAGCAGTTACTAGGTCTTAAAGATTTGACCCCATCGTGTTCTTTATATCAGTCACTTCTTTTTTACTTCTGATACTCAGGGTCAGAGGTGGCAAACTTTTTATGTAAAGGGCCAAACAGTAGGTATTTGAGGTTTTACGGGGTCATATGGTCTCTGTTGCAACCACACATCTCTGCCATTGTAGCTTGAAAGCTGCCATAGACAATATCTAAATGAATGGGCACAACGCGTGTGCCAGTAACAGTTTGTTTATAAAACTTGCTGCCTGAGTAAGGTGGAGAGCTGTAGTTCACTAGCTCCTGCTCTAGGCCAACCTTCTTTATCTTCACAGTTAAAACTTGTATTTGTTTAGGGATTTATAGGCTGATTTTTGCATGCGTGTATGTCTGTAATGCTTCACAAACTCCCAGCCATTCCACACTGCAAATATTATCTTAGTTGGCAGAGGAAGAAATTAAGTTTGGAGGAATTAAGAAACTTCTACAAGTCCATCAGATAATAAGTGGCAGAGCCAGGATTCAGACCTAAGTTTTCTGCCAGAAATCTGATAGTCTGCTCATGGAAACTATCTAGACCACTGGCTCCCCATCTTCTGCCTCCATCTGCAACATTTGTCCTTGTAAATGACCACACCATTTTCCTCAGCTACAGCCTGCCTCTGCTCAAAGCCTTCTTGGCTCTCTATTTCTCAGCTCGGTACAGGCTCCTTTTCTAGTCTTGGAGATCTTCCATAGCAGACTCACAATTGCCTTTTCAACAATACCTACATGGTGGTCCTGTTGAAATCATATTTGTCACCCAAGACCTATTTCCTACAAGACAAATTTCCTGTAAAGAAGTGTCTGGTCAACCCAACTGTTAGGGATTGGATTCTCTGGGGGACAATCTCTGAGCCAAGCTAAACATGCAGGATGTTTATTAAGGAGTGTCCTTGGGGTTGACACCTGTGAAAGGGAGGGGTGAAGCAGGAGCTGCTGTGAAGCCTCAACAACAGGTCAAGCAATACATAGGGAGCTCTGGACCAGAATTGTCCTTAACAGGTTATCCCAAGTTGAATCAAGATGTCCATGTTTTTACTTCCATATCAATTAGTCAGTGGATGTGGGCTTCTTAGGGAGGGGTATGACTTTGGATTAGGTGGTTCTCTGTAGATGGGACAGTTGAAGGTTGTATGTCATCAGCACTCCCAGCAGCTGGGACAATGAGCCCTTCACGGAGAGGGGATCCTCAGTGTCCACATCACACATATATTGAATTTCCTTGGAACTCTTTGATTCAACATTTTTTATGCAATTTAGAATAATTTACTCTGTCCTACAGTTTTGTGTACTCTTGCATTTCCACATTTCCATACTTCTATTATTCCCTTCTTTGTAAGTTAAAGGAGACAGTATAGAAAGAGCATGGACTTCAGAGTCAGGTATAACTGGTTTGAATCTCAGCTTTACCTCTTAATAGCTGTCTGACCCTGGGCAGACCCTTGAACCTCACTGGGCTCCTGTTTCCTGATACAGAAAATCTTAGTACCATAATATCAGAGTCTCCATGAGGACAGCATGAAATAACAAATGCAAAGTGCTTGGCTCATGGGAATGCTTGATAAATATTAGTTCCCCCTCCTTTTAAAAATATTATATTTATTTATTCATGAGAGACACAGAGAGGCAAAAACATAGACAGAGGGAGAAGTAGGCTCCCTGCAGGGAGCCTGATACAGGGACTCCATCCCAGGACCCTGGGATCATGCTCTGAGCCAAAGGCAGATGTTTAACCGCTGAGCTACCCAGGTGTCCCAGTTTCTTCCCTTTTGAAAGAAGAGATTCATTCTGATATCTACCAAAGCAATGATCAATTATCATAGTGCCATAAACATATAAGTCACTGGATTTATCTTTGTCAAATGGAATCTTGAAAGCTTCTTTAAATTCATTCCTATTACCTGTCCATGTTGGATCTAACCTAGAGATTTTGAAAAAAAAACAACAACAAAAACAAAAAAAAAACTATGAAAGAACATGAGAAGTGGGGGGGAGGGCAGGAATAGGGAGAGGGAAGATGGTGTATGTGCTGCTGAATCGAGCACAGCGAGAGGGAAGATAAAGGGTCTTTTAATATTTCTTTGTATGGCTTTGAGTGTCTGTGTAGGCATGAGGCCATTGGGACCACTGGGTAAACACTTCATGAGTGTCTCTTGCTGGAAATCCATTATTTAAAAATGATCCATCTTAAGAACCATAGGGCAGCAACAAAATCACAAAAAATTAACCAAGTCCTTTGTTCTCATAGTTGGCAGTGCTTAATGACAGTTCTGGCCCTCTCTTTGAGGCTACAATCTCTTTTGCAGCAAACAGCAGTAAATGTCAACTCTGAAAGCCACCCAGTTTGACAACAAATGATTTAAGCACTAGGGGTGACAGGAAGACCATATTTTATGGAGCCATTGAGCTGGATTTGAGGACTTACTTTCCAGCATATTATATCAGATGGGCAAAAATGCCTACAGTAGCAGATGGGAAGAGTCAGCCTGGGAGCAGCCTGGGAGAGAGAAAAAGAGAGTGTGTGTATAAAATCAGCTTGTAGCAAAGGATAGAAACTCAAGCTGACTTCCCATATTTAAAAACAAAGAATTCTGGATATTCTTATAGTCCATTTTGCTCTAAGTACAAAATTCCAGAGAATGATACTATCCTAGTCCCAACTAGAAGCTGCTCATGCACCTTGGACGCTCTCACTCATAACTTCCCAAGAAACCCTCGAGATTGAGCAATTGGAAGCAACTTCTTGATTTACCTGAAAATTCATCATTTCAATGGAATAATATAAATGGGATTTTGCAAAAAAAAAAAAAAAATTGAAGCTTACTAACACAGAACACCTCTTTTCTTAACTGTTGTTGCCTTGAACACAAAGCCACAGCCTACATTTGTGAAGGCTGCACCCTGCACAAAAGTGCCTATCATCCAGGTAGATCTGTGAGGACCGAAACTCATGTTCAGAAATCAAGCTCTGGCTGCATCCATCACCAGGGGACATCTTTTTCTAAAAGCTCAGATGCTTTCACTGAGGGCAAATAATCGTCACAAACTTGGTTTCTCTTTATTATGCAGAAAAGTTAAAAAAAAAAAAGCTCTGAGAAAAGTGGATACCCCATTGGGGGTGGGGGGAGGTCGATGGGTGTGACTATAAAAGAATGAGATGAGGGATCCTTGCAGTGTTGGAACTGTCCTGTTCTTGACTGTGGTGGCGCATACACAGGTATGCACGTGTGATAAAATTGCATGGAACTTACACACTTATGAGTACAAATGAAACAAGAAATCTGAATAATATCCATGTCAATAATCTGGTTGAGATATTGTTCCATAGTTTTTACAGGATGTCATCCTTGGGGGCCACTGGGTACAGGGCACATGGGATCTCTTTTAGTTCTTATAACCAATCTACAATTATCTCAAAATTTTAAAAAAATTAATTTAAAAAGTAAAAAAAGATTTAATTAAAAAAGTAAAGATGTTTTAGGGGTACCCGGGTGGCTCAGTCAGTTAAGCATCTGCTTTCAGCTTAGGTCGTGATCTTGGAGTCCTGGGATCGAGCCCCACGTGGGGCTCCCTGCTCAGTGGAGAGTCTGTTTCTCCCTTTCCCTCTGTCCCTCCTCCTGCTTGTGCTCATGTGCGCGCTCTCTCAAATAAGTAAATAAAATCTTTAAAAAAATAAAAATTAAAAAAAAATTTTAACAAAAAAAAATTTTTTTTTTTAAAAAGTAGACCCCCCCCCCCCTCCAGACTTCACAACAGGCTATGCCTTTTACAGGGTGGTCCTCTTCCCATTTATGATAGAGCTTTAACTTTCTCAGTTAGTGGGAAAAGATGAATGGCTTACCCTGTTTTATTAATAATAACATGAGTTGGCCAGGACAGGAGGGAAATTACTCTTGATCACTGTCTGTGTGCATTACAATGACCTTATCTCGAAGATTTTTTCCATTGACATTTAAGAGAGAATATAAATATGGGTGTGCGTGTTTTAAGCAAGCCCCAAGAGACAGGAGCTCGAGATTACAAATCTTCAGAAGTGTTTTAATAGTCTGTCAAACTCAGTTGACAATGTTTTATCAATTATGGAAGCTATTTCCATAATGATAAAATTAATGGTTTAGAAGGAGATGGAGAATTTCTTTGACATCTAAGCACAAAAGTCATCCCAAGGGTTTTGCATATAAATCAAACCCAGTGCTCCCTCTGTTAATGAAGAGAACCCATTTCAAGAACAGACTTCAGTTCCAGAAACATCATTAGTGGGGAAGGAAATAATAAAGAAGGAACAGGGAAATGTTCCAGGATGTCAGATAAAAGGTGTGCCAGATTAAGAAAATACTAAATAGTCACTAAAATGAAGTCCGACATTACAGAAAACCCACACCACGCTGGTGGTGGTTGGGGTTATGGTTTTCATGCTCCTTATCTTCAATACGCATAAAGGAGGGGCAGGGAGGGACTCCCCCCAAAAGGAGAGTGTTATGATCTTGTCTCCCTTTCCCTATGCCTCCCTAGATCCACACTCAGACCTTTTTGTTTTGTTTCGTATTGTTTTGTTTGAGAAAAAAAAATTATGGCCACATCAACCAATCTAAGAGTATTAAGGAATCCTTTTTCTAATGTTTTTACTATAGCGCAGTAACTTCCCCCTTTTCACTTCTTAATTCCGCCTCCTTGTCTTCTATCCTTATTGTCTATTTCAGATTTATTTAGTAATGCTCCGCCATGCTGGAGGAAGATTAAAGATGAACCCCTTTATCCCTTAAATAACTTTAAAGTCAAATAAATGAATACACATTAAATGAGTCTGACATAAGATAACATTTTTTATTTTCTCAAGCTATTTCACAGAGGGATAATATCCCTCACATCGAAGGCACTAAGTGCCCTTGTGCTTCTGTAGTAAAATTGATGGTTTCATTTATTATTGTTAATGCTGGCAATGAACTTGACCGGTGGGTTTGTCCAGATCAACCAAACCCAGAGCCTTTCATTACAAAACCTCAAGAGGCAGAAGCTGACACCAAGAAGAGGCAAATGGCAGATGAGGTTGTTGTTTTTTTTTTTCCCCTCCATCCGCCATGTTATAATCACAGAAAACTTAAATTTAATTCTTTGAAGATCTTATTTTCTTGTTATTTGAAAATACTAGGGTTCAACAGGTTGGTTAGGGATCATCTAGGGATCCACTGATCTTGGTCAGAAAGTTAGTTCCATAAGGATATTTTGTGACTATCTTTTGGAGACTTTGACCAGGAATCATTATGTTTGATTTTTTTCTTTTATCTAGCAAATGGGCATTCTGAATTTAAGCTTTTGCGGACAGGGATTGTTTATCTTTGTTTTGTTTTCTTTATTTATTGTTTTATTTATTCATTTATTTAAAGTGGACTCCACTCTGGGCATGAAGCCTAATGCAGGGCTTGAACTCATGACTCTGAGATCAAGACCTGAGTTAAATTCAAGAGTCCAACACTTAACCAACCCACGGAGCCCCCCAGATACCCCATCTTTGAATCTTTTATAAGAATGGATCCCAATGTCTAACCTGGACCTCCTGAATTTCCACCCATGTGACCACTTTTCTCTCTCATTTTCTCTTTCTCCTTTTCCACTTATTTACCAGACCCTTCAGAGGAGTCCCATGGCTCTTCATATCTCAGGATAATGGCTAAAGTCCCCAGCATCACTTTCCAGGCCCTGCACGATGTGCCCCCTACCTACTTCTACAGCCACACTGCCCTTCTGCCTTTCTTGAGCCTTTGAAACCCTTTGTCACCATGGAAGGACCTCATCATGTCCTCATGGGAGTCTTCCCCGGGTTCCTTGACCATCTCATCCCTCGCGAACAGCACTCAGAGCACACATCTGTCCTAGCAGCCCCCACCAAGTGGTGATTTCCGTGTATTTGTGAGCTTTTAAAAATTAATTCCTGGCTTCTTCAATTAGACCATAACTCTCTTCTTGGCAGCAATTGTTTCTTTTTCTTGCTTTGCTATTAAATCCCCAGCACTTAGCATTATGCTTAGCACATTGTGAGTATCCAAAAACTATTGAACAGATTCATGAATGAATTATGCAAAAATATTTTATTGATGGCCAAGCTTGGGCATGGGTGGGAGTCAGAAGGAAGGGAGTAGAGGAAAAGCAGAGAGAGACAGGGACTGTACCGTATACTGAAATATTTTACAAAATCAAAGAAGAATCATGTAATTAGATCCCAAACACAAGAGGATTGTACCATGTAAATCAAACTCACGTAAGTATGCAGGGTTGATTTTGCAATTTCTTGAGCACCAGCCAAGAATGATACTCAGTGCTAGGGGCACAGGAATGGAAAAAACACCCTAAGTTCCTGCTCTCAGAGAGCTTGAGTTCTACATTTTCAAATAAATATTTAATATGTATGCTGATGCTAGAGCTATGTAGAAAAATTACGTAGGATGAGTAGACAGTATAGAAGGTGTTAATAGTGTGATTAGAGAGGGCCTCTTTCATGGGGAGAGACTTGAATGAGACCAGGGAGGATATTTGTGGATCTTGGAGCAACAGTTTTCTTTTCTGAAAGATGAGCAAGTTCAAAGGCCCTGAGGCAGCGGTATGCTTGGTAGAGGAACAGTTGGGAATGCAAGTATCACCTTCAGATGTTGGGTTTTTAAATCCTACTGCTCTCTCATTAGTGCTCTCCTTCTCCCTTCTCTGGGTAAGTTCTCTTGGGCCTGGTTGGGGAAGGCTCTACTCCCTTCAGCTATGAGGAATCTCAGTTATCCTATGTAAAAGTATCCAGCAACCAGGAGTTTTGAGGGGCCTTACACCTCATTCTGTCCTAACCCTGACTTTTTTTACCTTCCTGCCTGATACCAACAGTGGCCTTGCTATCTCTTGACTGTGACACCCAACCGAGGGCTGCCAGATTGACTTGACCTGGGATCAGGTTTTTTTGTGGCAATCACCCCTTCTCAGAGCTGCTCCCTCACACTTCCCTAGGTTCCTGGAGCAGAGGCAGCATGGGTGAGCCATCAGCAATCCTTGCCAAGGTGTCATCTGATAGATTTTCAGTGTTAGCCTTCCACAGGAAATGTCAATGTCAAGAATACCAAGTGATTTCCCAATACATTCTTCTTCTTTTTTAAAAGATTTTATTTATTTATTCAGGAGAGACAGAGAGAGAGAGGCAGAGACACAGGCAGAAGGAGAAGCAGACTCCCTGTGGGTAGCCCTATGCGGGACTTGATCCCAGGACCCCGGGATCACACCCTCAGCCAAAGGCAAATGCTCAGCCACTGAGCCATCCAGGTGCCCCTCCCAAAACACTCTTCTTAAAAGGATATTGAAGATGCTGTAATGCAGGAGAGGTGGCTATTTCAGCTTAGTGTGTCCCTGGTATAGTCTCTGAGTTATCAGAACACTGAATTTGACTAGCAATGTCATTGGTGGTTTTGCATCTCCTGGGAGAGGGAGTTGGTGCCATCGATGGCTCCCTGGGTCTTTTCTGGGTGGCACACCTGTAGAAAAGGATGTGAAAGACAAACACCACCACCCTTCCCTCAGAAACATATCTTAACGCTCAGTGACAGTTCTGGAATCTGCTTGGCTACTTTCAGTCATTCCTCTGAAATGTGACAAATGTTTGCATTTCTCTTAGGAAGACACCGTTAATCTCAAGATGAATAAAATAACATGCAGTTTCACGGCAGTTTGGTTTTTAACAAATGCAACTAAAAATTTCTAAGGGGTGGTGGAGAAGTCTGTAACAATGGTGCACATGGAGAAATAACATTATTGCCCTAACGTGCTGTTAAAGCAAACTCAAATACTGTAACAAGGAGAAATAATATCTCCTTCTTCAAAGCTTGGATAGGACAGAAGGAATTCTCTTAAACTTTTAAAAGTTATTATAAGATCAGCTTATAAGCAACAGCTATGAAAGTACAGGTGAGAATGTGGATTCCAGGTACATATGGGTGCAAGAGTACATTTGAGAACAGCAGTCCTCTCATGACCTTCCTGCTAGCAATATCATATATCCCCCGGTTAGTGATCATTAACTATCAAGTTATTGATAGAAAGTGCCTCTTTGAACATTTGTTCAACCCAATAGTTGGGTGTTTGAACAACAGTTTCTATTACAGGACTTACTAACACATCAAAATAATATTTATTAAACAAATGACACATTATACTGATCTCTATTCCTTTGTTCATATTTCTAATTTGTTCTGTTGGAAGTAGAGTGTTTGGAGATCAAGGGCTTTTACTTGGATCTTTATTTGCTGCTTAACTGAAGACGATGAATATCAATGACCGCATGTACCTTTTCTGATGAACTCACACAAACACAGATGGAGTGTGTGTGCTGTAATTTAAATTAAAAAGTTCCACACTTAACACATTCAGATTATACTTAACTTATAAAAAGGATGAATGTGCATAAAAATATAGATAGGTTGAACTTGGTAGTGGGCATTCCTTCCTTTCCACCTGCTCTTGTCTATTGGCATTCCAGTTTCCTTTGAGGGAATTAGGGAATCCCAAGACGAGTCTCCCAGGAGATGCATGGTGTAAGAATCCCTTTGGCTTAAATTTGCCAGAAAAAAGTCTCTTTTGCTTTTAGCCAAGAATCCTAACTGATATACCCTTTATGAAGAACGAGATAAATAGGTAAATACATAGTGGTCAGAATTTCAGATATATTTAATAACTATTAATCTGATGAAAAACTAAAAATTAATTTTGGTCAGTATTCCAAGATGATTCAAGGGGAACGGAACCTTGCATATATGTATGTACATTCTACTTAGGCACCAGATTATCTTCCTCTCAACAGTGACATAATCTCATGTTTTTTCTTTATAAATAGTAGATATGAAAAGACCATATCTAACTGTCAATGAACATGGTGAAGTAAATGGGTTAATAGTCATGCTTCATCTGAAATGTCTTTGGATGAAAAGTGCTTCGTTAGAACAGCAGATTATTACTGACTGCTCACTGGGGTATGAAGAGGAGAAAAATCAATAGTCACTAACTTCCCTGGTCAATAGTGTTTTCTAAATCCCTATGCAGTCTGACCTGAGTTATTTCATTTTTTTTTTTTTAAACAAGGAGTGATGAGCACAAAAACAGCAGAGAGTAGGATGTTTCTCACATTGAAAAAAATTATCTTCTATTTATTCTCGTCCCCTTGCCCACTCATTAAAACTCGGCACCCAGGCAGATCCAGTAGGGGCAGGGAATCGCTGCCAGCTCCCACCCCACATACTCAGATTTTGCCGTAGGAGCACTTTACTCCATGGGCTACTGAGATAATGAGCCATTTCCTTTTGTGTTCTTTGTCCAGGATCCATAGAACGTTCACTGTAAAAGGTACTTTAGAGATCATTTGGTTTAACCCTGTCATCTATTGGAGGAAAGAACAGAAGTTAGTCTAATTTGGGTGTGGGAGAGCAGACAGAACTTTTATTTCTAGACATGACTTCAAGGCTTTCACCAAAGCCCTTGAATCTCTTCCACAGAAATCATCTTAAGGCACGGTGCTATGGTCAGTGCCTTGCCCAGTAGAACCATAGATTTCTTTAATGCTGTAGCCAACCCTGTGCAATAGAACTTTCTGCCGTGATGGAAATAGTCCATATAAGCACCACTGATGGGACTAATGGGCACTTGACTAGTCTGGCCCGTGTGACCAGACCAACTGAATTTTTGTTTAACTTTTTATTGTGGAAGCACAGAGAGTTTTCCTCTATTTTCCTTGCAGCTTCCCTGGGACGTTGACAACTTACACAACCCCCACTGCATTTGTCAAAATGAAGAAATCAGCCTTAGTATGATACTATTAACTAACCTACGGGCTTTTAAAAAAAATATTTTATTTATTTATTCATGAGAGACACACACACACAGAGAGGCAGGGACATAGGCAGAGGGAGAAGCAGGATCCACACAGGGAGCCCCATGCGGGACTCGATCCCTGGATCTGGAATCACAGCCTGGGCTGAAGGCAGACACTCAATCGCTGAGCCACCCAGGCATCCCTAACCTACAGGCTTTATTCAGATTGCACCAGCTTTTCTACTACTGACCTTTCATCTGTTCTAGGATCCAGTCCTGGATCCCACATTGTATTTATACATTATGTCTTCAGAGTCTTGAAGACCTGAAAATTTAGTTTGATTTCATCTTAGTGTAAATGGCATGTGGTTAGTGGCTCCTGTAAGGGACAGTGTAATCATGGAGTGTGCAAAACACGTTTACCTCCATTACCTTCTTTAATTTAGACACCAGCCCAACGAGGAGCCTTCATTACTCTCGAGTTATGGCAGAGGAAGTTGAGGCCCAGAGAATGTGTGACTTAACTCTTGTCACATCACTAGTGAGTAGCCAAGTGTTTGAAAGCTCCTAGGGTTTTCTGACCCTCGGTGTCACACATTTTCCATTCTACTACAGCTGCTTCCTCACAGTGACACATGTGACTTAACACTCACAGGAGACTCTGATGTAACATTTATTACTAAGATATGTGGAAAAATCTATATGTCTTAGGACATCTTTTAAAAAGCAAACAGCCCTTTGGAGTGGAAAAGGTCTCAGTATTCTGGAAGAATGGCTTCTCCTCCCCTTGACCTCTAGATAGATGTTGGATCCCAGACCCCAGTCTTGGGACCTCGTCTGTATTTACACTCTCTCCCTAAGTGATCTCATCCTGTTCCGTGGCTTTAAATAACATTTATAAACTGATAGGCCCCAAATTTATATCTCCAGGCCAAACCTTGCCCTGAAACTCCACCTGCTTCCCTCTTGTAGTCACGTGAATGTCTGTTGGCATCTCTAACTGAGAATTCTTAACATCACACCCTCCGTGAGGCCCCCAGTCCAGGCTTCTCCAAGCCTTCCCATCTCCGGAAATGGCACCACACTATTCATTTTCAGTTACTCAAGCTGCAAATCCACAGGTTGTTCTTTATTCCTTTCTCTCTTATTCTCATTTGTACCATGTAAACCATCTGCGAGGGTTGTTTCTTCAACACGTACCCATTATTGCCCCATCCTTTCTCACTGAGGCATAGCATCCTGCTAATCAGCCTCCATCAAATCTTGTACCTTTTCTCTTTCAAGTCATTGAACAGCTTTCCATTGCTCTTCATTTTTTAAAAAAAGATTTTATTTATTGATTCATGAGAGACCCAGAGATATAGAAAGGCAGAGACACAGGCAGAGGGAGAAGCAGGCTCCATGCAGGGAGCCCAATGTGGGATTCGATCCTGGGACTCCAGGATCACGCCCTGAGCCAAAGGCAGATGCTCAACCACTGAGCCACCCAGGCGTCCCTCCATTGCTCTTCAAATAAAATCCAGCCACCTTGTGATGGCTTAAAAGGCCCTAGGTGATCCCCTATCTATCTCTGACTTCACTCTCTCTATTCTCCATTCATGACATTCCAGCCAAAGCAAATTCCCATCAAACTGAAAACTCAAGGCCACCAAATAAGAACATGTCCACCTCAGAGTTTTGCAGCTACTGTTCCCTCTGTCTGGAAGTTCCACCGCCAGATCTTCACAGGGCTACTTCCTGTTATTAGCTTAACCGCCACCCCCTTCTAGAGACCTTTCCTGACCACCCACTCACTCTCTACTACTGTGCTCCAATTATTTTCTTAGGAGCAGTTATTCATTCTGAAATGATCTCATTGTCCTTTTCATTCCTGATCATCTCCAACTGGAATGTCAGCTCTATAGGACTACAGACCTCATGTCTCTTGGGCACCATATCTCTAGTGCCCATAAATGTTTGGTACATGGTAAAAGCTCAATAAATACTGTTGAGAGAATGAGTGAGAGAAGGCTCACACATGAATATTTATTTTCTGGGCCCTCAGTAGTAATGAAAACCCATTCTTATTGCCTGGTGAATGGTTTTCGGAGTGGCACTCGGCCAATTATTGGGTCTGTCTCTCCAGTGAGATCAATAACATGGTCAGCCACAGCAACCTGGGCCTCAGTCATGTGGATAACAAAATGACACACCAGAAGTCAAAATATCATTTTTTTAGGCAAAGCCACAGTAACAAATATGCTCCAAACCTCAGTGGCTTTACTTATACGGCGCAGGCTGGGTCACTTTCCAGGATGCCTCTTGTCCACGTGGCAATGCAGGAGTCTAGCCCGTGTTGGTGTTAGGATGCTGCCATCACAATAAATGCCTTCCTGGTCTCGCAGCAGGCAAAGAGAAAGCTGACCATTCCCACACCAGCTTCTAAATGCTCTGGCCCAGAAGTGACAGTCACTGTGCCTGACCACAGCCCTCTAGCCAGAACTGCCCACAGGGCTGAGTAATCGCAAGGGGGCTTGCCGTATAGAGGCCCCATAAGTGCCTATGTGATGAGTGGAAAAGTTTCCGCAACAGTCCACCCTGGAACACACATACAACTACAAACACCTCTCCAGGGGAGCTTGTCCAAAGTCCCAACTAGTCATTGCATACAGCTCTTCGTCCAGGATCTCCGGGAGGGTATGAGGGGGATGTGCTAGAGGTGGCATCTCCATCAGAGCAGGATGAAGCTTATTGTGGTCCAGAGACCCGTCAACTAAAGCGACGTTCTCTACCTTCCCCCACACCCAATACGCAACAGTGCCACAGGGACAGACAACCACAAAACACACTCCCTTTTGGAAAAGAGAATATTGTGAGATGCATAGTGACCTCTGGTCAGTAACAGAGCCCAGAGTTCAACATGACCTTTGGTTCCGTCTCTGGAAGCTCTGGAAGTCTTTTCCTTTTTCATTAATTTCCTGGGTTAAATATGAAATGAGTGTTGGGGAACATGTTCTCCTAGAGAGATGCATGGCTCTCTCAGCCCACTTCTTGCTTGTAAAATATTAACACTCTTGGGCAGCCCGGGTGGCTCAGCGGTTTAGCACCACCTGCGGCCCAGGGAGTGATCCTGGGGTCCTGGGATCAAGTCCCACATCGGGCTCCCTGCATGGAGCCTGCTTCTCCCTCTGCCTATGTCTCTGCCTCTCTCTCTCTCTCTCTCTCTCTGTCTCTCATGAATAAATAAATAAAATATTTAAAAAAAATATTAACTCTCCAATCGTCTCTTTCAAACCAACAGTAATTTTCTCCTCTATCTGCTTCCAGCCAATTCTATGAGCCAGCAATGACACCCATCATTTCATTGTTGTTGTTAAGTTGCTTCGGAGAAATGATTTAATCTCTGTGTCCTTGCTCTCTTGCCTCTGCCGCGCTCCACGTCTCATCTCAACTTCACATTGCTGTCCGCTTTGGTGGCACGGTCACTCCTTTCATAGGATTTTACCCTGAGTCTTTTTATCCAACAGAAAGCTATTTTTGAGCACCACATCATTAGTCTGATTCCTTTCCCTAAATTGCTTTGGGTCGAATGTTTTCTCAGTATTATTAGGAATCATGAAGTGGTCCCTTGACTAAATTTATCAGGTCTCAAATTTTGGAATGTATCTCCTTTCTCTCTTCTTGTGAAACAGTCATTCTTTCTTGAGCTCATCTCTTTCTCTTGATACTTGGCCGCACATGGTCTATAGCGGCCTCTTCCTTGGAGCGATAGGCTTACAATCCTGTGATCTCTTATGTGATTGCAGGCAGTAGACTTGCACAACAGGAAGTACTATGTTCCCCAAATTGAACACTAATCTCCTCACTGTCCGCTGCCTAACTAGTGAGGCAGTGCTGCCTATTTCACTCCTGAGTACTTCTGTTATTGCAGTACCCCTGGGCTAGGTGATCTCCCAGATTCCTTTAAACTGTAAGGGCCTCTGATTCTAAGATGATGCAATTTGCTTTCTCCTACAGCAAAATCCTGTTTTTGGAACACTTTTGTTAAGCATGTGCATTAGGCCCATAAAGAAATCAGTATACAGAGCAAATACCGATGTGTATTTTCCTCCTGCACTTGCTTAATTAAAAAGAGCAGAAGGAGAATAAAGAGGCAGCAGTGTGGTCTTGAGTCGTCAGTCTTCCATATTTTTGGTGGATGGTTCCATGTCCTCCAGGAGAAGGAGAACAAGAGGCAGGGAACAATGGGAAAGGCAGGCCAGTATGATAAGGGAGGGAGGAACAGAGTGCTAAAGAATGTAATTGAGAGGAATAATTCCTATAGTCAAAGAGGGTGTGGTGGGCGACGGCAGGAAGGACTCCACCTTTTTGAGTCTCTGGCGGCTGCTCAGGCAAGGAGTTTATGGCAAGCTTCAGCAAGCGACTCAAGAAAGAGGCAGGGTTAATACTTAAAGCTCAGCATCTTAGAGAGCGCTGGTAATATCAGGCTTCAGTGACTTTCTTTAGGGTATTTGAAATTCTATTAATCCTGGGCTTTGTAAGAGCCATAGCTAAATTAAGGGATGGAACTATGGTCATAGTAGAAACTGATGGTAGAGTGAGAACAGCAGAGAACGGCTAATTTGACTTTGGGCAAGTTGACTTGACCCCTCCGAGTGTCACTTTCTTCATCTGTAAAATGGGGATAATAAAAATATTTAGATTGTGGTGAGGAATCAATAGGATAATGCACACAAACAGCATCTAGTTAGTGTGAGCAATTGCTGGTGCTGGCGGTAATGATGCTGCTGGTGATAATGATGCCAGGTAGGAGGTAAGAGAGGTTCTTAGCCTGGTCTGTACATTACGAGCACCTGGGAGCTTTTAACAACCCATGCCTAGGAGGCACCTCACCCATTAATCAGGATTGCTGAAGGGGCAGGATCCAGATATTAGTACTCTAATATCTCCCCTGTTGATTCCAGTGTGCAGTCAATGTAGAGAAGCACTGGTTAGGAGGAACACTTCTGGAGAGCAGGGATAACTTATTAAAATCAAATGCTTCTAAAAGCATTGGATGTTAACTGGGCAAATTTTCAGAGATGTGACAAAGAATGGTCCACAAGAGTTGTAGACGTGGATCCATCCATTCATACAATTGTTCAACAAACCTTTCACTCAATCCTTTTATTTACTTTCCTCTGGTTGAACAAGACAGAGAAGCTATTCTTGGGGATATAACAGTCAAGTGCAGAGCTAAATAATAAAACCAATCCCAAACTTGAACGGCGGTGGCTTCCACAAAGGATGGGTCACAGGGGGACCTTGACTATTTTTATCAGGGCTAAATTCTTTTAAAAAAAAAGCAATGAGGGCACCTGGGTAGCTCCGAGGTTGAGCATCTGCCTTCTGCCTAGAGCATGATCCTGGGGTCCTGGGATCGAGTCCTGCACCCAGCTCCCTGCAGGGAACCTGCTTCTCCCTCTGCCTATGTCTCTGCCTCTCTCTCTCTCTCTCTCTCTGTGTGTGTGTGTGTCTCTCATGAATAAATAAATAAAATCTTTAAAGAAAAATTAAAAATAAAAAGCAGCGACATCAGTACATCAAAGATTTGTCCAATTTGGATGGCGAGGACGTGGGTATTTTTTACATTCTGTTTTGCACAATTCTCTTTGTTTGGGATATTTCATCAAAGAAGAAAACGCTACATGTGCTAAGTGCTATGATATGGGATAAGTTAGGATGCAGAGGGAACCAAGAGTAGGACCCCCCGGAGTGGGTGGGGGTGGGGTGGGGAGGAGAGTCAAGGAAAGCTTTCAGGAAACCATTGACACTTCTAAAATAGGAAGGTGTCATAAGAGGATTTGCATTTTAGAAAGAACAACGGGAGAAGGCAGAGATAGGGAGCCGGATGTATCATTAAAAGACCATTTGCCCCTGATGTGAAATGTGAAAGGCCTAGACTAAAGCGCCTACAGTAAGGATGGGGAGGAGGAGCAGACACCAGAGACATTCTGTAGTGAGGTGATAAAGCCAGATACAGATACAATTGGCTGTGCGAGGTCAGCAAGAGGAAATCTGGACTGCCTCTTGAGTTCCTGGCATGGGCTTTTGGGCAGACACAGTTCATGGCATCAGCTAGGGCTTTGAGGATGAGCAACAGATTAGCACAGAGGGACGTTCATTTGGTGAATGAACTTAGGTGCTCGTGGTGCACCTAAGTGTCCACATCAATGTAATACACGGGCTCAGGAGAGAGGTCCAAGCCTGAGGTGTTTATGTGGGATCACGGCGTATGGTTCATCTCTTGAGAATACAGAATGGCTTCAGACAATAGGGTGACCCATCCAGAGCCCTTGAACACCCCCCTACTTGGCAATCATGAGGATTGGGACGAGAAGAAAATTCTTCCAAAGAGGCTAAGAAGAAGGAGAGGTAAAATTAGGAGAGAATTCTGATCCAGCCCAGGCGTAGGTGTGACTATCAAGTAGAAAGTAACCCAGAAGATAAAAAATTATGTCAACAGGATACCCATGAAAGGTATCACTACATATAGCAATTTATTTGCAGGCTACTGGTGATTACAAAAGCTATTTCAGGACACAAGGCTGTAGAGGGTGAACTCGTAGCATGGAAGGTACTCATTAAACGTTTGTTGGATTGCAATGCACTGGATTAATGCCATCATGGAATAAGCCATGAGCCTTGAGGCAGGGGTAGGAGATTTTGGAGAAGGATTGAGGTCTTTTATTGGGCTTTTCAGTCTGGCCCAGGAACAGTGGTTCTGCTGATGAATCTAGAGAGAAGACTCCCTTTTCCTAGGGGTGTTTGAATTTGCTTTTGCCAACATTCTGCAGCTCTGATCCACTATCAGGAAGTGTCACCCCTTTGCCTTATATAGAAACAGCAAGCGAGAGGAAAACGAGCTGTGGGGGTGGATGACTCAGGGTGTTTGGCAATGGGATAAATGAGCCTTTTACCTTCCATGGTGATAGACTGAGGGCCCTTGAGGCAAAGACTGCTGTCTGGTTCTCCTGGTTGTTCCTCCTTCTCCTATACTTTTGTATAGCTCCAAGCATGCCACCAGTAGCATCCACAGCAAACCATTAATTCGAGCCAGCTTCTGGTCCAGGTTTGAATAGTTCCAATTGCCACATGGAACTGGGTGTGCGTGTGAGAGAGCGTCACCAACTATTATAACCAATACCTCTCTCAATCACTGACCTTAGTAGCAGATACAAATCTGGGGAGCTACAAATTAGGGGAGAAATCCCATCAGCTCTGCTCCTGGTTGCATCTCCGGAACACAGTGCCTCATGCCTACCGCCAGTAGACATTCAGAAAGTATCTGCTGCCTGACAGGGGGAATTTGGATGGAATCTTCTAGTACTGTGAATTTCCTTAATACCTTTTCTGATTTAAGCCACGTGAGTTGTATAGCTATGGTTCAACCAGAGATGCAGAACCCGTCTATATATTAAAAGATTTTACAGGGAATTGGCTTATACTATTGTGGGAGCTGGCCAAGCAAGTCCGAAATTTGTAGGGCAGGCAATTAGGAAGAGAAGATCAGAAGTAGAGCGGAGCTCGACGGGCAGGGCCGGAGCTGTTGTCCACAGGTGGAATTTCTTCCCTGTCTCTCCCTCCCTGGGAAGTCTCAGCCAGGCCTTCATTGGCTTCTAGCTGATTGAGTCAGGCCCACCCAGACTATCCAGTATGATCTCTTTTATTTATACTCAATAATGATTTTTTTTAAAGATTTTATTTACTCATGAGAGACACACAGAGAGAGGCAGGGATAGGGGGGAGAGGGAGAAGCAGGCTCCCTGTGGGGAGCCGGATCGGGGACTCGATCCCAGGACCCCAGGATCATGCCCTGAGCCGAAGGCAGATGCTCAACCACTGAGCCACCCAGGTGGCCCCCTCATTAATGATTTCCATGACATCTGCAACCCCCCCTCACAGTCCCATCTCGATTCGGGTCTAATGTCATAAACATCAAAAAAAAAAAAAAAAAAAAACCCACACGTGGGTTTAAGACTAATGCATTGGAGACCTTGTGGATGAATAAAGAAAACAGGTACGTGTGCATGTAGAGAGAGGCAAAAGATGGTTCTGGAAGTCGTGGGACCTCCTTGCTCTCCCTGAGATCTGGAGTCTCACACAAGCCTATTTGGGGAAGGTCACCGGCGTCTAACAGGTTGCCCAGGGCAACCGTGGGGTTCCGCAGCCTTGGCACACTGGGGCAGAGCCGGGCCCAACGTTTCGGGGGGGCGATGGGCCCCGAACCAGCAGCCCCCTTCGCGGCTCTCGCAGCCAGAGCCGCCGCGCGGGCCCCGGGTGAGTTTCTCCAGAGCAGCGCCAGAGGGCGCCCGAGGGGAGGGAAACCCGCGGACCCGGAGGAGCCCTGCAGGTGCTGCGAGGCGAGCAGGCCGGGCCTCCGGGGCTGGAGGCGGCCCTTCCCGGGGCCCGCGCACCCGCCCGCGCTCCCTTCGGTGCGCGGCTCAGGCAGGAGGAGGCAGCAGCAGCGAGCGAGAGAAGCGGGGTCACTCTGCCGCTTAAGGAGTGGGAGGGCGCGTTTGCTGGGGAGAGCCTGGGGGCCCCAGCACAGGCAGGGGAGACGGGGCTGTTTCTTCCCTCACTGGTCACATGGTGGCCCCTGCCACCTGCTCCTGAAACCCGTGGGCGACTTGTCTGGGTGCTGGGAGCGTAGGAAGGCCCCCTGGCCCCGGGGGGAAGGCACCTGCCCCCCCCCAGTGGGTGCGCGCAGACCCGGCCAGGGCTCCCTGCCTTCCAGCTGCTGCAGTTTGCAGGCCCACCTGCATCGCCTCCCACTCAGGCGCCCCCCTCATCAGCAGCCCCACGCCCTAGAAATCAAGGGTCCGAGGCAAAGAGGCAGGCAGCTCTTTTCAGTTAATATTGCTATTTTTTGTTAGGTTGATATCTGTTATTTTGTTAGGTTAATATTATTATTTTTAATTTGGGGATTAAAAAGCATTTCGTTGCAGCTAATATCAACCATTCCTCCTCTTCTCTTCCCTCCTTATAAAGGCAGAGTCTTAATGAAATGCTTTTAACGGCGATATAGATTTTGAGGGAAAGAAAAATCACTAGAGGACTTCCACCAAGGTTTAATGCAACGGCCTTATTAAAAATAATAACGAGCATGGCTTTTTGCAATTCTCAAAGGTGGGTGGTTACCAAGGACAAATAGAGTAGATCAGACCGTTGGAAATTATAGAGAATGTCCGCTGCACCCATAATTTGCATTCAAAGGCCTCAGGATTTGCACAATAGGGACATTTAACCACTCAGCGAGACTGAGCAATAAACACACTTCTCCTCCCTCAAATATAACGGAGGTGGAGGAGAGAAGCCGTGTTCTTCTTTTCTTGTCTGATGCAGGCACCTCGTGGCCTCAGCTTACGTGTGGTTTTGGAAAACTCTGGCGGGGATGAGTGTCTGGGAGACTTCTCAGTTGTCAAGAAGTTCTTACATTTCCTAAAGAGACTCAGCCTGGGTTCATTAAGCCATGTCACAGAGCAAAGGGAATTAAATATTTTTTTAAGACGGCAACTAATCCTGAAACCTAAATACGGGGAAAAGAATCCCACATATGAAAGGTCCGTGAAACTTTTAAGGGAAATGTGCAAAAAATGTTCTGTTTAAAAATCCCCAGATAAGGAAAAACTGAGATCCACGCACCTCCCCTCCCCCCCGCCCCCAAGACCCATAATTTTTAGCCATCTATTCCCAGACCTGTCCTCATGGACTTCAATTAAATCAAATAACATCTCTTTTGGTGAGTATTTCTATATCGGTGAAAGCAAGAAGATTCTTTGAAATATGTTGCTAATGTATATTTGAGTACAGCCAACCCTTCTATTTATGCTTTTTTTTTCATTGAAATTGTAGGCTCACGTTAAGGATTTTCTCTCCCTTTATAAGCATCAGCAGAGTGCCATAACTTCCTTTATTTGCAATCAGTATATCCCATGGTTAACAAAGAACTTTTTAAAGAAAAAGTGTGCCCTAATGAATTCAGTACTTCTTTATATGCATTTTTATATGCACTAAATATATAAGCGTAGTGTGTACCTGGTAAAGTTGGTTTCTGCTGACGGGGTAACCCAGGTAAATCAACATAGAGTCCATAGCACATTATAGGGTACATTTTATTGGGTTTTACCTTCAGGTAAAGACTTCTATTAAGAATGTACAAGTGCTCGCATACCTAACCTGCCTTGTTTTACACAGTGCTGTATACATAATCTCTTTTAAAAATTTTTTAATCAAAGCGTGCTATATTGAATACATTTAATTGGAATCCAGTGGTTAAAAAATATAAAAATTTACGGCTGTAGCAAAGTTTTGATTAGTACTTTCCATTAGCAAGTGTTGTTGAGTAAACCCTCTAACAGTCTATTTGCATCCAGACAAGAACTGACTTGGCAAAACAGGTGATGCTTTCAACTGTACAAATATATTATTTCCCATAAATATTCCTAATGAAAGAGGTGGTCTGTTTCAGAGGAAGTTGCTGCAATGAAGACTTTTAAATGACCGAAAAAAAAATTGTTCCCAACCTTGATAAGTACGGGCAGGGAGGCTTGAAGGTTGAGTTATTAGGTGCAGAAAGGCAGAGTCTCGAAAATTTCTCCCACGTACATTTTAAAGTAAACTGCCCTACAGCGTGGCAGAAAGCATCTTTCATTGCCATTCTCTTACGTCAGAATCTTACCCTCTCTTCTTCCATCCAAAAAAGTGAACTCAGATACAAAGAAAGGGTGTTTTACTCTAATGAAACGTTTCAGGAAGATGAGAGTTTGTGCTGGAATTTCTTCACTTGACTATGCTAAAAAAATTTTTAAATAAATAACAGAAAGAAAAAAAAGAGAAAAAATATTAAGACCTTTAGACAAAAAAAATTAAAAATTCTTAATTATCGGGATTTTGATTAATTTTCATCTGATGTTTAGCTATCAATTTGTACTTTATTAGTTAATAAGAAAAGTAAAAAAAAAATAAGATTCAGGTTTGGAAGAGAATTTTTGTTGCCTTCCCCCCCTTCCCCCCCCCCATTTTCCCATTGGATTCTCCAATTCAAGAAGGGCTCTGTTTCTCTTCAATTGTATGTTTAAATCTGGAATCAAGATGGGAGCACATGAAACGGCCGGCTATTTCTTAAGCAACAAGTCAGTGTTCTGTGTTTCGTAGATGACAGACCTCTGACTTCACACAGTGAAGCGTGGAAAAGCCCAATGTACCAGAGCCAAAGGTCTGGATCCAGATTTTTCTGGTACATAGTTTCGGCCTATTCTTAGAGTTAAGGGCAGTGAATATCTTCATTTGTATGACTATTGTTATATTTGGGTAAATTCCTAGCTACTGTAATGCTGTGTGTCTGGGGTGTGTGCATGTGTGTGTGTGTGTGTGTGTGTGTGTGTGTGTGTGTGTGTGATGGGAATGGGGGACACAGGAAGACAGAGCAGCAGGGGGAAGAGGGAGAGGAAGAATCAGGGAGGCAGAAAGCCTCTGCTTTGGGATATTACCTGTCCTCCTTTTTACTATCTCATTCACGCTGAATTTAAAGAATAATATTATTTAGAGAAGTCAATTTCCCCTTCTTTCTTTCTCAAAATCAGTCAGAGAAGACTATTCTGCTTCATTACTGCTCAGATGTGATCTTTCTGTCCCTATTACTCTTCGTGCTTGATATACACACAACTCACTTTCTCTTTGAGCATCATCCCTGTTGGCTGACAATGAAATGGGGAATAATATCTCATTCTTTGCTGCATCCCAATGTTCTCTCTTTATGAAACCGATACCTGTCTATAATGAATGTGATTTAAAGACAGCAGCAAACAATACTAATCACAATGCTATGCATGAAAAGGATGTTATACCATAAGAATACTTTGCGGGAAAATGACATTTCGTGTTGGAGTTGTTTGATTTGATTATGGTGAAAAGAAAATGTTAATGTATTCAAATCAAATAGTAAGCAGTCAAAAGCAAAATATGTAAAAGGATCTCAATTTTCACATGAAATGTATGGTATTTGATTATGATTCATTTAACATTCTGGCAGTTTAAATTTTATTAATTAAATCCAACATTATGTAACCTGTTAATCTTTAGGCTAATCAAGGAAAAAAGTTAGTGCAAAGCCTGAATGGAATGCAGTTGTATTACTTTTCGGTATAAAGAGCACTTCTCAGTGTTAGTTCCAAGTGAGTTTAACTGAATGACTATTGATAGTTCCCATTTGTAAGAAACAGCCTTATTTGCATATAAGGAATACACTATTATGTGCTATCATATGATAATATAATATCAAAAACCCTTTACTGAAGCACCTATGCAGTGTCTGGCCCTGCATGACGTGGGCTTACACAAGGAAAAAGAAGGATGCCGTGTCCCCTAGACCAGTCCAGTGGCTTGTTTAGAAAAATCAACCAAGTCTTCACATAATCCAATTTACTTGTTGTTTTAATAAGTCTTTCTTAATAAGTAACTCTCAAAAGATAACTTCTACTCAGCGACAAAAGACTTTTTACAAGTTCTGAACTGGTGGGTTTTGAATCAATAAATGTTTCTAAAACATTTCCAAAAACCATTCAGGTTGAGAATTTTAAAACGGCCTGCATATGTGGTCTCCTTCACTCTTTTATGCCAGCTTTATATCTTGAACGTGTCTTTATCACCTTTTCCGATTGTTTTGCACGGCCTTCCCCTTTACGAGTATCTCTGAGGACAGACAGCTTTACAGCCAGCCCAGGGTCTTCAGCACTGAACGGCAGCATGAGCTAACCCAGTTTAAAATTGGGCTAAATATCCATATTTTAGGGAAAAATATTTTAATTGAAAATAATCATCTTTTTTTGAAAATATCATTTTTAATACAAAGTAATAGATGTTCTGAATTAAGATAAGTCATACATAAAGAAAAGTCTAAAGAAGAAAATAAAAACCCATCATAATTCTGTCCAACACACAGGAAGAAGCACAGTTACCATTTTGACATATATTCTATTTAACACGTTTGCCCAGATATTTTTCTATGGATATATATGCACATTTAAATTTTTTATTTTATTTTAAAGATTTTATTTATTTATTTGAAAGAGAGAAAGCACAAGCTGGGTGGTGGGAGGGGGTAGGGGCAGAAGGAGAGGGAGGAGCAGACTCCGGCTGAGCAGGGACTCAAAGGCATGGGGTTCAATTCCAGGAGCCTGGGATCATGACCTGAACAAAAGGCAGCTGCTTTATCAACTGGGCCACCCAGGCACCCTTATGATGCACCTTTTAAAAAACAAAATATGCATTTATACTACACAATCTAACCTACTTTTTCACTTAACAAGGTCATGGGCATCTTTTGACATGGATAAATACAGAAGCCATCACTATTTTAAATGCACTTTAGAGCATTACACTGTATAAATATAACAAAATTAATTCAAACAGCTTTCCGTCATTCACCGTTTATATTATTTTCAGGGTTTGTTAGATTATTGGTTGGTTGGTGTGAAATACAACGTAAAAACAGGGACTTTGTGTTTTGTCTCTCAGAAAAAAACAGGTTTAAAAATTCCATGCAAATAATCAAAAGGCCATTTGTGGTCACATCATTATTCTGCTTTTCTAGATTGTCCCAAGGACCTTCTCCCTAGGATGTATACTTATAAAGTGAGTTCGGTTCCTTTAATAATGTTTGGAGTGTCAGGAAGAAAAAATACGGAACAGGTAGGTAGGTTCTGCTTGCATTCCTTATGAGTCTGGGAAGAAGATGTTCCACCTGTATAGTAAGCAGTGGCATTCAGCATGCTTCTGCCCAATAATCGGAAAACACTGTCAATTTAAGATTTCAGCAAAACCTCATATTTTCTATGAGAAAAAATTGTCTATCTCTAAAACCAATTTTCCTGCTACATAGGAAAATTAAGAAAGTTAAGAAAAACCTACTCTCTGTTTAGAAATGGTACCTAATTAAGACAATGGACTTTTTAAAAGGATGAATGTTTTTTATAGGTCCAAATCACAAAATTATTGCTTAAAAAAATCAGGAAAGCCAAAAGAAGAGTAAATGACTAGAACATATCACTAACTGTCCTTATTCTTTATTTCATGCCGTAGGACCTTGAAGGAATAACAGAACTGCTTTCCTCAGCTCTATCCTTTCTGCTCATTTCCTGTCATCCAACATGTGACTTTTCGGTGGTGGTCTCCAGTTCTCTTCACATACGGCTGCTAGATCAAGAGACTGACATGATCTAGACATCTATGAAGTAAAAAGCATCCAAGACCCACTCCCTGGGGAACTGTGTGCTAAGGAGGATACAAAGAAAAGATGGGGGCTCAGTGGGGATCTCTGATCAGGGCTCCCTGTTCATTGCATGTTCGTGGAAGGTTCTAGAATGAACAGGAGTGCTTCTGAGTGTCCCTGAGTGAATGTGGATTCCAATGGTGATAATAGACTTTTCTTATTTCTTTGTCATCTCCGTTTATAGAGTGAATCAAAACCCTTGGCCCTAAATGAAAAATCTGGCCTTCTGCAAAGTAGGGAAGGAGGCAGGATTCTCTGCCTTGCTGCTTTCTATCTCCATCATCTCCCGCCAACAGACCGCCTGGTACGTAAAGCCACAGTTGGCTTACTATCATGAGCATTATGACCCTAGCCCAGGGTTGCCTGAGTAACATCTTCCTCTGTCATATTTTGATAGATCCCTACTGTTTTTCTAACACTGACGAGGAAGGGTGAGCCTCTTAGGGGAAGTTACTGTTTCTTTCCTGAGATGCTCAGTAAGGACGATTAATGTGGGCCAGGGTGGGGCTAGGACCCGGCTGAAATCTTGGCGGGAGCCAGCGGGTGGGCCCCACCTAAAAGCTAACAGAACATGAGGTCCTGGTCCAAGCTGTTCCACAGATGTAAGCCTTTGCCTTCCAGTTCCAGCTGATCTGGCTTAGTGGATGAAATGGCATCTTTCCCTTAGGAACTTCCATTCCTGAAATTTCACTCAAGAGATATGCTGCTTGCGATAACAGTGTGTCAAAGAAGACAGCCTTTTACACCCAGTCCTTGGGTGACCTCAGATTCAGGAGACATACCCACCCGCCCATCGTTGTAGAGAGAAGGCTCCTGGGAGGCAAGATCCCTTTCTTGTCTGTGTTGACCGCTCAGTGCTTGCCACAGAGCCCGATGATGGGGTGGGGAGCCTAGGCACATGGCCTTGGGGGAGGGGGAGCGGTGGGGAAGAGCTAATGCTGGAGGGGGGGCCAGGGCTGCTGTTGCTCTTATTTATTATTTCACTGAACTACTGCTGAGTGACAAGGGCTCTTTGCAATCTAGCAGACTGGCATCCGTGGAACATATTTTTAACATGAATCGCCAAAGAAATAACAAAAATATGAAATGGCTAATTAAACAGCCATTTCACAAAGGTCCCGTCTGATGACAAGTTTTTTTGATCAGTCTAACTCTTTGCTAATTTCCAAGTAGAATGAATCAGAGTCCGTCAATCCAGGACTCAAAGCCGACGTTGGGGATGGATGGGGGCAGAGAGAGAAGCAATAAGACTGAACTGTTGACTATACCTCACTGCATTCATAATGTTTGAGTGAGTTCACTATATTTTGGAAAGTTCTGGGTGGCATCTCAGTTTTTGGTGGGACGTGTGGGCCCATAGTCACATAGTGAGTGATTCTAGCCTATTTATTATATGTGCTGCTGAAGCGAGCACAGATTCTAGCCTATTCTAAGACTAAAATATTCCCTGCTTAATATAAAACTCAAGACCCTTAGCAGATTTGTTTCTCCTCTTTGGTATTAACCAGGCATAGACTCTTCCCTTCAGTGCAGTGAAATGTTACATTGTCCTCTAGGAGATTTTAAAAGCCTTTGAAGCAGGTAATCATGTTCTGAGGTCCCATGAGTGATGGCCACCTAAGTCTCTATTAATCTTTGGGTGAGTTATACCCTTTGGAGTTTATAAAAGATGAAAAATGGACAAAGAGTGTTTTCTCCATTTTTTGGCAGACTAATACTTAAAACATCTCCTTGCTTAGAGGTTGGTTTCCTTGCATAAGGAGGGCAACACCTTCGGAGCCTCCATAGCTTCCCCAAAAGATCTTTTAAGCATTAGGAAGGAATATTATAAAAAAAAAAAAAAAAAAAAAAGAAAAAGAAAAGGAAGGAATATTGCTGTGCTGTCTACCCTTGACCTACATAATGGGAGAAGATGAGTCCCAGCACGGGAATAGAAGTATGGAAGCACGAAAGAGAGGAGAACAAAAGGGACTTAGGTTTCTCTTTATCTCCATACTTTGGGACCAACACGATGACATCCTAAGTCATGTTAGGATTCTATTTCCCTTGGCATCATGTAGCACTGTAGGACCTCTATGCTTTGGGGAGGGATCCCTTGCACAGACTATCCCCAAACCTAGTAGCTTCAACCAACCATTTTACTTTGTTCACAGTTCTGTAGGTCACATATGCAGGAAGGGATCGGTGGGCAGTTCATCTCTGGCCCACACGAGTCAGCCCCTGGGGCTGGAGATGCTTTCCAAGGTGACTTCATTCAAGTATCCGGTACCTCTATGCTTCTTAGCATCTCTCCACTCTCTCCTCTTCCCCCTCCTCGTCTTTCTCCTCATCTTCCTCCTTCTCCTCCTCCTCCTGTCTCTTCTCTCTCTGTCTCTCTCAATCTCTCTCTCTCTCCCTCCTCCCCCTCCCTGTGTGACATCTCTTCCCTTAAGGCCTCTGCACGTGGCTTGGCCTCTCTCCAGCATGGTGGTCTCAAGGTAGGCATGCTTCACACATGGGGGCTGGATTCCAAGAGGCAAGAAGTGAAAGCAGCCAGGCCAAGGAAAACTTGTGCCTCCTAAGGATCTCACTGCTACCTTCATGGAATTTGACTGGTGAAAGCACTCACAGGGCCCACCCACATTTAAGGGCTGAAGACATAGACTCCGCTTCTTAATGGGAGATGGCCAAGGTCACACTGCAGAAGGGTATGTGGGATACTGTTGTCATTTGTAGAAACTATAATCTGTCACCGTAAGAAACAAAAACTGACAGCTCTGCTTAAGAAAGTTTTGTTGTAAAGACATCGCCTATGAAGTCTTCATTTTCTGCTCTGATATCCAGGGCTGCATTTCTTAAATTTTACTTCCTTGGAATCTATGTCCATTGGGAATCTCCATGCAGGTCACCTCCTCTGTGAAGCCCACCAGGCAATCTACCTCCTTTAGGGCTCCAGCACTGGGCTCACCTATGCTGGTGCTGCCTGCCTATCCTCACTGAGGGACTGCGAATTGAGGCAAAAGCTGTGTCTCATTTATCACCATAATTTCTAACTGAATGTTCTTTATTTTTTAAGCTCACTTGAATTCTGTTGATTGACTTAATAAGTGAATTAATGTCACACTGATTCTAGGAGATTGGCCATTGAGCTTCATTCATGTTGGTTTGGGTAAGAGAGTATAGACTGGAAATAAGACGATGGTCTGCCTAATGGGGGTGTTTTGTTCTATTGGAGCGACATGGAGGACCTGTGTTTTCAGATGCAGAGATAGGACATCTCTGAGATGCAGAGATGCAGAAGCTATGAGAGCGGGGACAGCCAGCTTTAGCCTCTTTCACCGTCATTCTTACTACAGGCTCCTGGTGACAGCTCATTCCTGAATATGACTGCAGTTGGATGGACCCAAATGGGTTCTTCTATTATTCAGACCACTGATATATGTGGCTTCCCCAAACCTCTAAACTAAACATTCTCTGCTTCTGAAACCTCTAGGGGACTTAAATGTAATGATATACATGTATCTCTGTGTGTGTGTGTGTGTGTGTGTGTGTGTGTGTGTGTGTGTGTATCTATATCTATCTATTGAGAGATATCTATAGAGAGACAGAGAAAGACAAAAAGAGAAGCTGCTTAAAATATGACTTTAATACGGACACCTGGGTGGCTTAGTCAGTTAAGTGTCTGCCTTCGGCTCAGGTCATGATCTCAAGGTCCTATGATCAAGACCCATGTCAGGCTCCCTGCAGGAAGTCTATTTCTCCCTCTGTCTCTCCCCCGGCTCATTCTCTCTCTCTCTCTCTCTCTGTCTTTCTCTCAAATAAATAAATAAAATATTTTAAAAATATGACTTCGACAATATTAATAATAAACATTACAGCTTTGTTGCAGGAAAATTGATGGAACTAGTCCAACACTTCTTAAATCTAGGTCTTATTATGGAGCATTTTATTTATAAATTTTTTTCCAAATACATTTTACCAGTGAAAGAAAAACCTAAGGATAATGCCAGGAGCCCTTTCCTACTTGGAATTGGGGGTGAATCAAATCTACATTTTCTTCAACTGATAGTACAATTGATAAGAAAGAAGTGCATGAGAGGTAAATAGCAGCTAACTAGCCTATTTATTTCCAGAAAATAGGATTTAATTAAATATTCTCTTCTACAGTTCTTACCAATCAAAGGATTAGAACTGCTCTGGCTGCCAAGTACAACCTCTCAGGAGGAAATGATCTGGAAGAGAAATAATTTTCTCCACCTCAAAATAGGAATAGGGAAAATATGGAAACAAATATTTTTGGTCTTATATTTAGTAATTTTAAAATTCCATCCTCAGCTTTCCAGTGCCTTTTTCCCCACTTCAGACTGAATGATATATTTTTAAAAGATTTTATTTATTTATTTGAGAGAGAGAAAGTGTGCATGAGAGGGGAGGTAGGGGGGTGGGATGGGGAGGGAGGGCAGAGGGAGAAGCAGACTCCCCAGTGAGCAGGGAGTCTGACACAGGGCTCCATCCCAGGACCCTGAGATCATGACCTAAGCTGAAGGCAGATCCTTAACTGATTGAGTCACTCAGGCGCCCCTAGACTGAGTGATATTTTTGCTCTGAGAATTTTAATGTAATTTTTTGGTGTCTTAATCACATTTCTTTGTTTATCACCTTTGAGACTTGGCTACTATCTAGAATGAATAGTTTATTTGCTAAATTAAGAAAAATGTAGACAAAGTTTGTGCTTGCTGGTTGGGAAACAGATCGGAATGCCTCGATCCCAAGGGCAAGTTGGCAATCAGCTCTGAGCAGAGCACCCTGCAGCCAGCATCTGTGTAGTCACAAGCGGATCTAATCCAATAGGAGACTCAGGAAGCTCCTTTCAACTTCAGCTTATCTGAAAGCTTATCTGGCAAAGACTGTTAGCTCCAGGGCCACCCATTGGGTGTGAGTCAGAAAAAGTCAGATTTGGGAGAGAGCAGCCCCACCTAATCAAAGGGATGGTGGTTAGGGTTGAATGCAGACCAGGGAGCCCTGCTTGACTGCCTAAAGGAGCACATCCCTGTGGTTTGGTGTAGGGCTTCTGGACAGATGGTTCTCCCAATGCAAAGTAGGTGCAGTCACCTAGGAAAGGGCCAGGTGCTGTGCTGTGGATTCTCAACCATGTGTGCTTTTCAGGGAGCTTGCATGTTACATGTTCATCACATGACAATTTGACTAATTACCTGAAGAAGCTATATGACAAAAGTGAAGGCCATAGGCTGTGCATGGGTTAGGCAAAATATTCTCACATGTGGGCCTCAGAGTCCTTAGGTAGGATTTTCATTTTGAGCTGGGGCCAATGGTGTGTGTATGTGTGTGTGTGTGTGTGTGTGAGAGAGAGAGAGAGAGAGAGAGAGAAAATGAGAGAGAATATGTAGATCTCTGACATTATAGAAATTAATGGCATACATTGCAAAACATTTCTGAGCTCTTTCTCAGTGCTATGCTGTATGCTAAGCCATAAGAGATGATAGAAATGAGTGATGTACAACACTGATCCCATAGATGCCATCATCTGGTGAGAGAGACAAACACGTATAAATATTTATATGAAGCACACTGTGAAATGAGCTACAATAGGATATGATAAAGTAGAGTAGATGGGTAGATGCATTTTAGTTGGCAAGATCTTGGAAAGGCTTTCTGAACAAATGGGCAGTGGGCCCAGGCTCAGAGGATGAGTGAGTTTGGCAGTCTCCCTTGGGGCAGAGGGGTCGGTGGAAGGGTTCCTGGCAGAGGGAACTATAGAACAGTGTTCCAGAGAGAAGGGACAGGACTTGTGCGTGCAACAGCCTCCCTGGGATGGTGTGCGGGCAGAGGGTGAGGGTGGGCAAGAAGATATAGAGTATGCAGAGAGATGGAAGAGTGACAGTGTGCAATCATCTCTGCAGCCACCAGGTTACTAAATCTGGGCTTTGCCTGGCACATAATGGAGAGTCATTAAAGGTATATGAATTGGGGCAGGAGTACATGCGTGTGCATGCGTGTGCATGAGGGAAGGACGAGCAAGGAGGGAGGACACAGGAGAGTTCTGTGCTTTGCAAAGGAGCTGCATTGGCAGTGTGAAAGGGGCAAGGACATGAACAGAAACAGGGGAGACCAGTGAGCAGGATATTATGGTAACCCAGCTTGGAGATAACGAGATTCTATGAAAGAGAAGTGGGCACAATAAAGAGGAGACAGATTTAAGTTTTATCACAAAGGCAAGATTGCCAGGGTTTGCTGATTAGAGCTGGGTGTGAAAGCATGGACAAAATGTACAGGGGCTCCACGGCAGCAAGCTGGCCTGAGATGGAGGGTGAGAAGGAACGAGTGTACACACCCACACATCCCTTTAGTAGGGCACGCAGCAAATTGTTACTGAGCAGGGCAGGTACTGAGCTGGGAACTGGGACACAGTGGAGATTTAAGACAGATAAATGTGACTCCAATGGCTCTGGGGATTGAGGATGGAAAATCATGAGACTAAATAGGTTCTATTTAGTTAGACTTGGGAGTTGTCCTTCTAGAAGTGATTGGTGAATTTAGGTGGTCAGATGGCTCACCTGGGAGGAAATTCATCAGTGGGAGGAAGGTCTCATAAAATTATCTGATCCTTCAGTCCTCAAAGCTCCCTTTAGCATGATTTATATATTTCTTTTGCTGAGAAAAAGGATGCTGAGAAAGAGAGAACAGTTGTTTCAGGGTTTCTGCCTGATAAGGAGAAACACAAGAGTAAGCACCTGCATTATATATTGCCATCTATACCTATCTATATAGATATATATATATGTATTATATCTATCTATCTATATAAAATTGCCTTGCATTTAAGATCTTTGCCTTTTCACATTGTGATCTCAATGTGATAGGCACAGATATTTAATCTTTCTTAAGTGAAGTCCCCTAGACTCAGTGACTCTTGAACCTGGTTAAAGTAATGAGACAAAGAATCATTTTTCAAGGAGTGTGGAGGGTGTTTGTGCTCCGAGCTTACAGGAGTCCACACCTTGGGAAGCTCTCCTTGCACATCAGCACTGTAGCCATGACTGGATTGTTTGCCCAGTCCTTGGAGATTGGTCTGATCAGGTTCACTAATGACTGGATTTTTCTTGGTATTTGCTTACATAACACTATCAGGACACACGTCTTAAATATTTTATCAGGTTTAAAGGGTAGTTTTCATCACAGGGCATTGCATGGCCTGCGGAACAGACCTAGGAGGGAGGCAGAAGGGTCTTGGCCCACACTAAGTGACATAACAGTAATACACATTCTGATATTAAAAATTTGATTAAGTTGATAACAAGACTGTAGGTATTAAGATGTTGGCTTTCCCTATATCGTAAAGACAGCCAGCTATTAAAGCCTCGTGCACTTTACTTAAGTGCATCTCCCTTAGCTAGTATAATCGACTCCTGAACATAAAAATCGCACGGTCCTGACCTATGCCCATGCTGCTCCCTGGTTCTGAAGAACCAGGCATGGGCTAATTGCATGATTTGGCTGTTTGCATACCAAAATGGAGTTCAAATGCTTCTTCTTAGGCTAAGTGAACACTTGGAAACTGAGTGGAAATTTATCCATTAGCTGAAAAGCTGAATGCACTATAGGATGAAGAAGAGCCCCTCTACTGGATTATTAAGTGTTTTGTAATCTGAAACTCTAAGTTGACAAGAATAAAATGAAATGACCCAGGAGCAGAATATTTTTTTTTTTTTTAAGTCTTGAAAGAGGAGAAGCAACACCACCAGAGGAATTGCCAGGATCCTTTCAGGTCTTCTTTAGACCACTAGCTGATTTAAAAACAGTGTCTGCTTTGAAAATATTCCCATATAAATGAGTATTTCAAGGTTTCCAACCAACTATAACTATCCTTGAACACAGTATTCCTTATTCCTACCTGACTCTTTAAACAATGGAATCCTCAAATCTTGCCTTTGACTGACTAGTTCTGAGTCTCGTGATCCTGTTTGGAAATATTTGCCATGAGTATGTCTTAGATTTTTCTGTGGAAACTCCTTGGCTCTCTTGGCCTAACCTGTCTTCTTGATGTGTCAATCTGTCCTTAAATTAAATTAAATCAGCAATTTTTAAATCTGAGTGGGTGTCAGAGTCAGCTGGAGGGCTTAGGACACAGATTGCTGGGCCTTACCCCCAGACTGTCTGGTTTAACAAGTCTAAGATGGGGCCTGAGAATTTGTATTTCTTATAGGTTTCCAGGTGCTGCTGCTTATCCAAAGACCACACTTTGGGAACCACTTTATTTGGCAATGGCTAAGCTCACTTAACAGCACTAGAAAATCCAACAAGCTTTAATGGAAACTCTTCTCTCATGGTAACTGATCAACTCAAAATAATGAGACCTCTTCCAATTTTTTATTCATCCAAAACCTATCTGATTTCTACTAGAAAGGAGACTTTTTACAAGTGCATTTAGGTAGAGTAGTGGTAGAGTGTTTGCAACATCATGGATAAACCTTGAGGATATTATGAGAAGTGAGCTAAGTCAGATGGAGGAAGACAAATACTGTACAATATGACTTATATGTAGAATTCAAACAAGCCAAGCTCCTAAAAACAGAGTAGAGTGGTCTTTACCAGGGTGGTGGGGGGATAGGAAAGATGTTGTTGAGGGGTACAAATGTGCATCTTGTGGATATGTAAGTCTTGGACATCTAATTCACAGGATAGTGAATGTAGACAATGATACTGAGTATAATCATCAAACTTGCTGAGAGACCAAATCTTTAAAGGAAATAATTATGTGACCTGACAGAGGTGCTACAATGGCAATCATCAGATATAAATGTGTCAAATACACATGTTGTCCATGTTAAATTTAGAGAATGTTGTAAGTCAAATATATCTCAATTAAAAATAAATAGTAAAAAAAAAATTATACAGTGAAGTAACCCTAAATGTTGGATTCTAATTCCCAAGAAAAGGGTTAATTGTTGAAATTTCCTTTTTTTCTCCCAAATATTTATTTATTTATTTTAGAGAGATGATGGGGAGGGGCAGAGGGAGAGAGTGAGGCTTAAGCAGACTCCCAGCTGAGTGCAGAACCCGACGTGGGGCTCGATCTCATGACCCTGAGATCTGGACCTGAGCTGAAACCAAGAGTTGGACGCTTAACTGACTGTGTCACTCAGGTGCCTCTGACTGTTGAAATTCCTATTTGTGACTTTTATTTATCAGCAGAATGAATTTCCTGCTTCACGGATGTAAAGTAGGCATTCTGGTTGGATAATAGTTCCCCTCCATGTAGACGGGAGGCCGAAGTTAGAAGCAAGCAGTGGTATTGGATGAAAGGAAGGTCTGAGGAAAGTGTTGGATGGGGAACAGAAAAGGAGCAGAGCAAAGCTGAATTCGAAATTAGCATTGGAGGCCTTGTGTCTCTGAGTGAATGAAACCTGTACCCGATGGACAAACTCTACCTCCAAGAATGCTTTTCAAACTTGAACTGTTCATCAATGATCTGGGTTTCTTATTAAAATGCAGATTCTGGTTCATTAGGTCTGGGGTGAGGCCCGAGAGTCTGCATTTCTAATCTGCTCCCAGGTGACATCAGCGTGGCTGGTTCTTGTTCACCGGCGTCGTGGGTGTGCACCAGTGCCGTCGTCGGGGCAAAGCCTTGAAGCCTCACATCGCTTTCTTCTGATTTATCTTCTCACCTTCCAGCCATGCCAGCATGTTTGGTTGGCTTGCATAGCTCCTGCCACATATTAAGCCAGTGGAGTTGTGTTTCTCTCTCGTTGTCCAAATGATCCTGGTACTGCCGAGTTCATAGCTGGAGACTGTTGAGTGAATGAATGCTCTCCTTTGTTAGTTTTCAAATCTCTCTGGGACAAGCATCATTTCCCTGTGCTAAATCATGAGTTTGAGTTCACTTTTCCAATGAATCTTATAAACTGGTTTCTGGGTTTTGGAGTCAATTGTGGGTTTTTGGACCTTTCCCTTGATTCTGGGCCACACCACATGAAATAGGACAAAGAGTGGTGAGCCCCATGGAGGTCTTGGAATCACCAGTGGCCTCTAGCCTAGGGAGCGGCAAGCCAGCTTTCTTCATTTGCCTACGTGCAGTCCTTTTCAATGCCTGATGTATCTCCAACCCCAGTGAGCTTCTGGTCAGGACAGTTTTTTGTTTTTTGTTTTGTTTTGTTTTTAGATTTTATTTATTATTTATGAGAGACAGAGAGAGAGAGAGAGGCAAAGACACGGGCAGAGGGAGAAGCAGGTTCCCCATGGGGAGCCTGATGCAGGACTCGATCCCTAGACCCCAGGATCATGACCAGAGCCAAAGGTAGATGCTCAACCACTGAGTCACCCAGGTGCTCCTGGTCAGGACAGTAGTACATTTTTATCGAACACCTTATGCATTTAGGCATGATGAGCATGCCAGTCTAGGTTCTAAGGTTGGCTATAATCCAGGAGAAAAACTTGGACGGAGGGGGAATTTGTGTAGGTAAAGCCTCAAAGAGAGTGTTCTATTGATTGGGGAATGAGCAAGTAGAGAAACATGGCTGGTGTCCATGGCAATGGGGTGGCGGGAGTCAGGATTATCAGGTAGGCTTTCTTCCTTCTGATCCCCTCAGAATCTGCCCCCAGCCCTCAGGACTTTCAGCATCCATGTTAGGCAAAAATAGATCTGGCTGCTTTCATGGGATTTGCAACTTTCATGAACTTTTCCTCCAGTAACTAGATTCAGTGATTATGTTTTGCAGCTAGCACCGGCCAAGTTCAAGTCTCTTAGTCTGAAGGCTTTTCCTCACTTTTGGAAAACAAATATTTCCTAAGCACTGTGCTGGCCTTCATGTAGTATCTCATAAACACCTCCTGTGATATAAATTGTTGTCCTGACTTTACAGATGCAGGAACTGAGGCCTTGAGAGGTTAATTTGTCAGGTTAAACTGCCAGTGACAGAACAAGCATCCAGGCCTAGCAATACTGACTTCAAGTCCATTGTCCTGGCTCATGGGATTCGTGCACTTAAAAAAAAAAAAAAAAAATGTTCCTCGATGCTTTGTTCATTTGCAATTTTTATTTTTATCGTCCCTGATGAATTTGCTCTCTACTTTATTGTTTGGAAGAGCTTTAAAGTTGTTTTAAGAATAAATAAAACTGAGTGACTTTGGGGAATTGGCTTTGGAAACTCTCTAGGTTGAATCTAAATGTTTTAATCTCTTATTAGTTAATGCTATTATGATTTAGTCAAGAAGGGGCTCAGGCACAATTAAGTATTATCATGCCATCATTAATGTTTAATGCACAGTGTTTGGATTTAAAGACTATTATTGTAGTAACTGGACCTCCCGGTCCAAAGTGCCTGGGATCTGAGAGGCAGGTGGCTTAGCCAGGCAAAGAAATTAGGCTGCATAACTGGGACAATGTTGGAAAGTTTTCATCTGAATGAACTAAAAAAAATCAATGTGTAATTAGTTTTAATTTACCTTTGACTGCTAGTTAAATGTCACCTTCTCTCCGTTTCCTGTTTCATTTTAAAAAGAGAACTTCCTTATTTTGTTGTTCTTATGGACTTGGTGTGGAGGACAAAAATATATTCAGTTCCTAGGAAAACTGATATAAGAAACCAATAGGGCCAATAGGAAAAACAAAACAAGATGAAACAGAACACTGGCCGGGAAATCAGGAGTTCTGGTGTCCAGTTTCAGCTGTGTGACCTTGAATGAGTGGCGTAACCACATCTGGCGTCTGATTCTTTACTGCAGAGTGAGAAAGTTAACCTAGCTGCCCTGTTTCTCCTAGTTCTAAGTCCTACTTTGCTAGTATTGCTTATTCTTATTAGACAAAAGCATGAAAGTGAATGTGCCTGCCTCCTTGCTTCCTTCCTTCCTTTTGCATTAGTCAAAAGAAGTTAACTGCTATTAGGAAAAAAAAAATCTTAGTGGATTAACAAAATGGACGTTTACTTCTTGCTTCTGCAAACTCCAGCATGGCAATTTCTGCTGTGTCAGCTCCCCTGGGTACCCCTCCTACATGTGAAGGCTCAGGAATCCAAGCAAATTTCAAACCCAGGGCTTCAGAATCCTCTGCAAGAACCTCCTCAGGGGAGCGAAGAGAGAGTCTGGAGGATCTCACAGAGGTTTTAGGGGCCAGAGCACGTTCCCTTTTCATAACATGTCACATGGTTCCACCTAGATAAAGTGAGCCTGGGAAACATGGCCCCTTGTAATTGCTCAGAACAGAATACAAAGGTTTGGTGAGTGCCTAGCATTGTCTCACCCACAGTTCATTCATTTAATGAATATTAATTAAGAGGCTACTCTATGTCAAGTGCTATAGTTGACATTGGAACATGACAGGCCACTCTCTTCTCATGAATCTTAATTCTAGTGGAGGAAATTATGTGTGTGTATATGTGCAAAAATGTGTATATATGCCAGATATATATAGAAAATTGTTAATTTTGAGATTGAAAATAGTATCCCATGGTAATAATAGATTTTTTAGAACTTACACACAAAGCATTATTCTCAAGACTTCATATGTGTGTTTATATATTTTGTCATTCGACTTTTACAGTAACTCAGTGAAGTAGATACTATAACTAGCCCCATTTTGCATATTAGGAAACTGAGGCACAGAGAGGCTAAAGACTGTCCAGGTTCAGACAGCAGGAAGCAGTGAAGCCAAGCTGCAAATCCAGGCATTTGGATGCCAGAGCTCTCCCTCTTGTGTTGCTACTCTGAAAGCATGCACCTGACTGATCGAAATGTTCCTTTAGCTGTGGCTTCCTTTGTACCCATTCATAATTAATTTGCTGAAAATTCAGGAACCCATCAATGGGAATATGTGTGAAAGCACTTAGTAAACCGGGAAACATTATAACATAGCATGTTGCTTTCTCAAACCACACTTGGCCTTAAAATCTTCGAAGGCTTCCTGTTGTCTCTTGCCTAAAGTTTAAATTCTTTAGATCTTCAGCATTTTGCTTCGGTTTCCATCTTCACTCCTCTTCTTGCCCTGCCACACTAGACAAATCACCTTTGAGGTATATGAGACCAAATATTCTCGGCCTTTGGTCTGTCCGCTTTCAGCACATCATCTGGCATCCTGGGCCAGCTCTAGGGTAAATAAATCACCTTTGTGCTCTCCAGACTAGTGATGTAGTTCGAAGTGGTGGGGTCGGGAGCCAACAGATAAGAAAGAATTCTTGAGATGTCTTTGGTGCAAAAAAGTGATTTTATTAAAGCACAGGGATCAGACCCGTGGACAGAAAGAGCTGCATTATAAAGGTGTGTGGGGTGACTGGTTATGTACTTGAGAGTTAGGAGAGGTAAGGAAAAAGAGAGGTTTTCAAAAAGATTTTCATGTGCTAAAGAGGACTTACAAGGTACTGAAGGCCTGAATAATACTCAGCCATCAGAAGAGACGAATACCCATCATTTGCTTCGACGGGGATGAAACTGGAGGGTTTATGCTGAGTGAAGTCAATCGGAGAAGGACAATCATCATATGATTCCACTCATACATGGAATATAAGAAATAGTGAAAGGGATTATAAGGGAAAGGAGGGGAACTGAGTGGGAAAAATTAGAGAGGGAGACAAACCATGAGAGACTCCTGACTCTGGGAGACAAAGGGTTGTGGAAGGGGAGGTGGGCAGGGGGTTGGCGGAACTGGGTGATCGGCACTGAGGAGGGCACTTGATGGGGTGAGCCCTGGGTGTTATACTATATGTTGGCAAATTGAATTTAAATTTAAAAAATGTAAAAAAAAAAAAAAAAAAAAAAGATACTGGAGGCCTTGCTATTGTTAAAGTTGTTTTTCCCTCTAGTAAAGGATTAACATTTTTAAAAAAAGATTTTATTTATTTGAGAGAGAGAGAGAGTGCAAGCAGGGGATGTGGCAGGCAGAGGGAGGGAGAAGCAGGCTCAGGGAGCCTGGTATGCAACTCAATCCCAGGGTCCTGGGATCATGACCTGGGCTGAAGGCAGAGGCTTCACTGCTTAGCCAGCACCCGGGTGCCCCACAAAGCATTAAGACAGTCGGGAGCTTCCTGGAGGAAGGTTACACTCTGCCTGCCTCAAGTATTTGTCAATGGGCTACAGGTCATAAGGACATTTAATTTTCCCTCCATTTCCTTCTACCTTCATTTCCCACATCACTATGGAGGGGAGAGTGACATTGGGGCTCCATGAAATTGAGTCTATAGTTTTCTGGAAGTTAGGCTATTGATAAGGATGCTTTTTCCTTGTAAATCACTAAGACATTTGTAAACAGAGGAAGACTCCTGTCCTGCAGGACTATGATCTCTATTAGTTAACCATTTGTCTTTTCCTTCCCTTAGTTTTAGGGCATCTGGGAGTGCCTGAGGAATGTCACACAGATCCCACCCGAGAGTGGGAGCTGCAGAGAGGATGGTTCTGGGTGTCAGCTTGTGCACTGTCCTCAGCTTGCCTTCTGTTCCTTCATCACTAGCACACGGTAAGTGCTAAATCAATGCATGGCAAATTAAATCAGAGGTAGAAAATTAAGGGAGAGGGAGAGCCGTAGATAATACAAAATTTAAGGTGATCAAGGCAAACTCAGTTCTTCCCATGAGATGCGGGTAGAATGGTTTTGCACCAGGCATTTTCCTCTTGAAATTCTTTCTTTGTTCTTAGAGACTGGGAGATGGCAAGGGAACAACAGGAAATAGTGTGGCCATCTCAATTCAGCTAGAACACTTGGCTTATGTCTGGCAAAAAAAAAAATAAAAAAATAAAAAAAAATCTGTTCAAAATGGAGTTAGTCTGTGCTGTTGTTATTAAGGTAATTGAACCGTACTGCAAGACATCTGGAGAAAGGAGCTGTGCGTGGAGATGCTTCACTTAATTACTTTGTACTGGGGGCCAAGTCTTAGCATACCTTTAAATGAGAGCTAAGGAAATAAGCACACAATTACTCAATGTCCTGAAATGAATACAGTGGAAACTTAGAACCCATTGTGGCAGATGCTGTTGGGTTGCCCAGCTGCCATTCATTCACCATCTTCTTTGCAAAAAAAGACCTCTGTGCATTTAGGATGGTGGCATGTCCCCCTTTGGGGATGGATGACGGGTCTCAGCCAGTGCTTCCAAACATTTTTCATGACTTGACACATGGAAAATGATTAAATTTGCATTCTGTGCTCTGTGCTAACCTGGAGGGGATTTGGAGGCATCAGTATGGGGCTTGGCAAAAACGAATCTATTACATGCTCTTCATATTATATAATTATAAGAAAAATAAAATATTTAGAAAGATATGAATTATTAAATTTGGATAAAATGTCAAAATAAAATATTTTCTAATTTTTTTTAAATGAGAAACTCAAGCTGGCTTCTACAAACCTTAATTTTAATAATCAGATTTTTAGGGTTTTAGGGTTGAAATGATAATCTCTTTTCTAGCTTTTTTTTTTTTTTACAGTCCCTTCAAATTAATGAAAGTCATCACAATTTTGCTCGTACAAATTGGTGACTAAAAAAAAAAAAACCTAGAACTGTATTTATAACAATTCAAGGTTTGTAATAGTTGAAATGACTTTTTTGAGTCTAACATTGTTTTGACAAATACAGTATTAAAGTTTTGTGTAATAATGTGAATGTGTTATAAATCCAAACTTTTCATATCAAGGATCTAAAAATCATGACGAAGCTGTAAGTTGCAGAACATGTGAATGGGACTGTGTGAAAGCACTTTGTGAACTGGAAAATATTGTAATATAACATGTTGCCTTCTCAAACCACACTTGGCCTCAGGTAGGTTGGATGTACTAAAATAGTGTATCAACTGCACATGGACAGAAGTTTCTAATATAGGAAGAAGAAGGCTGAAATTAGGGGTAGTCAACCAGAGTTGGTCCTACAGAAGCCCCTATTTGACTTCCCTGATTCCCAACCCCTAATGATCTGTGGCTGTGCAGTCTCCTTGAACACCTGCTATACAAACCTCTCCAGCAGCCCTCAGATCACCAACCCTACCACTGCGGACTCTGTAGCCAGTTGCTCCAGTGCATACCTCCGTGGCGAGGCTTACCGTCTTGTCACCAAGTGCCAGATAGTGCTCCCTAGACTCACCACTAAAGGGACTACAGGGTACACCATTGGGCAGAGGTCTTCTCAGGTTAAGCTGCAAGATGTTCTGGAAGACCATGCTTGTAGCCAGAGACAACCAGCCATAGGGCGCTGCTACACCAGGAAATGAGGAGATCCCTTTTATGTTGCTTAACTGTAACCCAGAGGCCTTATGCAACCCAGCACACTAGTTGAGAAGCTTGGGTCTAAGCGAGCATGACAATCCTATTTCCTACTATTGCTAAGCTAAGAGTGGCCAAATGACCTAATACTGGCCAGTGAAACATAATTGAGTTGACCGGGGGCAGCAGTAGTTCTGGGATAGTTTTCGTTTTCCAAATAAAAAAGGACAACAGGGAGTGTGCCTGGTATTGATCATTCTGCCTTCTTTCTTCCTTGATTGGGTGTGCTCTAGAGCTTCAATAGCCATCTTGCAACCAGAGGGTGAAAGGCATGAAGTAGAGGTCAAGACTACTGTAGAGCTGCTGGGTTGACATCATTTCATTTCCAGATCAGTGCCAAGAGTCCTATCTCTAGATTTCCTATTATGTAAGAAAAATAAACCCTTATTTGTTTCAGCCACTGGAAGTCAAAAGAAATTTATCAGATGGTCCTTAGGCTATCTTACAGTAAAACCATGCTAGGAGGAGAGTCGTGGTTGCAGTGAGCCATTAAAAACTATCTCAATAGGATATGACCATTTCCAAAGCTCTCTTTCTGCCTCTTGCTTCTGTTTCTGCTGTTTTGGCTTTATTTCTCTCTCCTGCTCTACTGGGTTCCCTTACCTGGAGGAAACATGGATCCTGCTAGCTCCTAAGTTTTGCATCTTTTTCATTCCAAGCAATGAGAGAGAGAGAGAGAGAGAGAGACTCTGACTTTCTAGGTCTCCTAGGTTATTCAGTTGCTGGGGCTCACTCTTCCATTGGGAGTTCAGGGCAGAGTACTGGACTAAGAAGCTATGGCCAGAGGGCTGGACCATGGAATCTCCTGGAGGAGTCAGATGATAGAGTGGGGAAGAGAAATTTCCAGAGAAAGGTGTGGTAGTGGTATTTGGCTGAGTTCTGTAGATAGGCACCATAGGAATAATTTCCACTTCACTCCATGTGTGTTTACACTGACAAAAGAGACAAGGAACAGAAATCTGTGTTTGTTTAAGGTCATATAGGAAATCAGTGGCAATTTGGTATTAAAATGAAGAACTATTAATTCTTATTCTAGGTTGTTATAGTCTTTTAAGCTTTGTTCTAGTCTTCTTTATAGAAATTCTCATTGCTTTTATTGAAGCCTTATTGATAAAAAACTGCCCTGTTTCCTTGTCACAAAGGCTTCATCAGCTATTATAATATCTGGTGGGAGTTTTAAGACAAGAGTGTTTCTTAACCTCACCTTGGAGACATTATGGTGACATCCTTACAGACACAAATACACTGGAATCAGCTTTGGAGATTATAAGTACCTATCTATCTATCTATAATTCATCTATCATCATCTATCTACCTATCTACATCATCTATCTCTCTATATCTATCATGATATATAGATATATATATCATATATATATGATTATCTATCTATCTATCTATCTATCTATCTATCTATCTATCTATCTATCATCTATACATATATCAGTGATCTTTCTTGGAGAGTATATGTGTGATCAGTCAGCTCAAAGCAAGAGAATGGGAAGTCCTGGTAAACAGGACAAACTAAAATCTTTCTCACTCTTTTTAATGGTTAGTTTTTATATTCTGGAAGTATGGCCTACAAACTGAGCCATAATATCCAGAAAATTTCTTAATTTTATAAAATTACTTTTATTTAATCTTTAATGAATTTTGTTTCAATTCCAAGCTTTCAATAAAATAACAACTCATTAACCATTTATTCATTCAATAAACATTTGTTAACATCTGCTCTATGCCCAGCTTCGAGTTCATCTGCTCACTGTACTTTTTCCTCTTGGTATGTTTTAAGGGTAAATGACTAGATTTCTAGAAGTAGTCTTAGACATCACAACTATTTCAGGCATTTTCTCTTCACCGTCTTTTTGGAAATCCAGTTCTGCCCCTAGAAGTAGGAGCTTTCAATGCATGTAGCCCTGCTCCCCTAGACACAGTTGATTGTCCTAGGATTAAATGCCTGACCCCATATGGTCAACGAGATTCTCTCTCCTGAGAAATCGGAATAGAAAGACAGAGACCAAGTTGACGTTGGATGTTTGAACTAGAAGACCAAAGATATGCTGGAGGCTGAGGCTGTCATTTTGGAGCAGAAATGATGGGCCCATGCAGGAACACTTGAGTGAGTATAAAAACCAGTTTGCAGAGAAAGAGGAGAGAAAGGGAGTGAGAGAAAGAGAGCAGAGAGAGAACAGAATGAGGAACAATAAGCCCTGAGCAATGGACAAGCCAGAGAGATGAGCTATTTAATGACTTTCCAGAGTTGTTTTGGATAGTTGTTACACTGCCTGGCTGGGCTCTATGAGTGGCCTCTTACATCCTTGTAAGAAACCCACCTTCACTCAAGCCTCCTTGGAAGAGTTTCTCTTTCTTTAAGCACAGGCACTCTGAGACTCATCATTGTCAGTAAGCCAACTTAAGTAGAAGAGTGCTCATTTAAGATAACGCAAATGCAGTGATGGTAGATCATGGACTTAACCTGTATAAATACTAAATATCACACTTAGATATTCAGGACAATTTTCTTGCTGTAATATTAAGAAATTAGAAATGTGTTGTGAATGTAGAATCTTCCCTTTTTATTCATTTTTAAAAACATGTAGGCAGCTCTTTTTCTGAGAAAGTGCAAGTGACTTATAGGGGACCCTTTGTAGCCCATTGTGTCTCTTTTGATTTATGGAAGATTGCTGACAATGCTATGATTCAGCCCCCAGTTGGTACAAGGAAATATGATATAAAGAAGGACATAGTACTTGACAATATAAAAGATGAAACTTAGTGATCACTGAAAAATTTATGAATTAATTTTCAGGTTTAAATACAATCATTTTCATTATTATTATTGATTTTCTAGGTCTACTAGCTACTATTTTTTTTAGATGTGATAATGTACCCATCCTTTCAGCCATTCTGAAAAACCATCTATAGTGGCCAAAAGAAGTAGCTTCTTAAGTGTGCAAGTCTAAACCCAGACTCTAGATTTTTAAAACTGATATATTTTTTTCTCTTTTGAGGCCTAATTTTCATGGTTGTTTTTGATAAAATCAGCCATTACTGCCATGGGAACAGATCTCACAAAGTGTCTTGTTTTCAATTGCTTTGAAAAGGTGGCTCATAGTGCTCCAGAGTTTTATGATCTCATGGTGAAGATACTTAGGTTCCAAACCACAAGGCAAGTTGTCTTGATAAAACACTGTTTTTGTTAGATAAGAAAATATGTAATGCAAAATTAAAATCTGATCCAGCAACCAACCAATAACCAACCACAATAGCGAGTATAAGATAAAAGGACATTATGAAGCTCCAGAGACAAAGGGATGAAACATAGAATGGAGATTAGAGCTGTCTATCTTCAAAGTATAAATGTGGGATCATAACAATTTTTTTTAACCAATAGTAATGGCTTTGAAATTGCAAATGAGTGTGGGATGGGCATTAGAAAGACTCTCATGGGAACTATGAGTGTAGTGAGTGGTCCAAATGTAAATGTAACAGATGGGATTGCCATTAGAACAGCAGTCATCCTCTCCACCCAAATTGTTGTTTCTGTCCCAATTTCAAATATCCTGTCAGGCTATGTGTCAGATGACACATCCTGGTACTTAATTTTAAAATATGACTGTTGTGGCCATAGGACCAGGTGGTTGGGTCAGAGTGTTCTGAGATCAAGAAGGAAGACAGGAAACAGAAGATTATCCATTCCCCAAATATTTATTGTGTGCCCATTATGTCTGGCTGTTCTAGACCTTGGGTGACCAAGGTGAATGAATAGCAAACCAACCCTTGCTCTTGTGGGGCTCACATTCCGCTTAGAGGAGACAGACAATAAAAAATTACAACTAAATAAAAATTATGTTAGATGTTGGTAAATGCTATAGAAAATAAAGTCTGTACAAGGCAGGTGAGGGGAAGAGTGAAGGTGGCATAATCTTATAGAGGATGGTCAGGAAAGGCTTAACTAGTTGGGAGGCAGGTGAGGATGTGAGGAAGACATTTGAGAGAAGAATATTCTGGGTAGAGGGAACGAAGGGCATGTGAAAAGGCTCTCAGTTGGGTGGCTCAAGGAACCTCAAGGATATCAGTGGAGCTGGAGAGGTGTGAGGGGGAAAGATAATGATAGATGAGCTCACGGAATTAATGAGGGGCAGGACATGGAGGCCTTTCCAGAACTTGGTAGTAAGGAATTGGCTTTGCTTTTTTTTTTTTTTTTTTTTGAAGTGGACATAACGTCAAGATTTTATTGTCTTCATAACAAAACATGAAGCTTAGAACTGGATCACTTGGCCCTTTCTCTTCTTATCTCCTCCTAGTTCAAACTGCTTGCACCTCTTAATAGCCAGAGTTCTCTTAGATCTGCAGTTGGGCTCAACGCATTCAAGCCTCAGCACAATGTTCTTTGTAGTTTTAGCCTTTTTCTGGAAAAAATGGCTCAGTCTGCCCACCATAGCCACTCTGCTTCCTGTCATAACGCTGCTTTCCCTGGGCATAAAGAGAATCTTTGCCTTTCTTGTACTGTGTCACTTTGTGGGGTTGCTTGCCACACTTCTCGCAGAAAGTCTGGCGGGTTTTAGGAACGTTCACCATCTCTGCGAGAAGGCTATTGGCACGGAAAGCAGGCTTTTGCTTTGAACGAGGAGAGAAGTCCTTAGAGGGTTTTGAGCAGTGGAGGGACATGATCTGTCTTCCCTTTTCAAAAGTTCCCTCTGGCTGCCAGTTAGGAGAGTATCCAATAATTCAGGTGAAAGATGCTGGTAATTTGGACAGAGCTGTAATAGTAAAGCCAGCGATCAATGGTGGTTGGATTCTGGCCACACTGATGGATCAGACATTAAATGTAGGAGAAAGAGAAGCATGATGAAAACATTAATGAAATGGATGGAGGGAAAGAAGGTAGAAGGGGATGGAAGGGAGGAGGATACCTTGAAGAGTGCACACTCAATAGGGCTAAGACTATCCTTAGGACTTTTCTGTAAGTCAAGCAAAGAAATCCAGGATTTGATTGCCTCAGTGGCCAGCATGTGATGCTTGGCTCCTGGACATCTTGAACGTGAATTTATGCTGGCTGTTTTTCTGGACTGCTAAAATCTGTTGACCCCAAGGTGAAGTTTAGTTGGCCTACTCGCTGTGATTGTGTTAGGCTGGTGGCCTTAGTTGGGATGTTGGATGGAAGAGGCAGTGGGAGCATAGTGGTGGTCTAGGAAGGAGAAAATCCCACCTCCTTCTGTCCCTAGATCATCATGACCCTGGAAAAGCAAGCCTTCGTTTACAAGGCATGAATGAGACCATGTGCAGGATAGATACCATTATCCCCAAACCCGAATTTCATCATACAAAAGTTACATGTATTATTTGCATTTGAGTGCTTTATTATATTGGAATTGCAGTGATATTATTAACATTTGTACAAATGCACAAAATCTTGTCTCTTCTTGCTCGAAAGAGATGTAAAAATCTGACCTCGTTGAACAGTCTTAATGAACTCATTGTCCATTGGTAACAATAAATGTGTTCACGATGCAACAAAAAGCTTAACATAAAATTGAACATATTAAATGCTGCAGCAAGTATTTACATGTACCCCCAATTTTTTTTTCTCCTTCCAGTAAGGAAGGTGGTTGCTTTACAAATAGACAGACAAACATAAATGCTTTGCTGTTTACAATTACAAACAACCCCCCCAGTCCAGAACTTAAAGTGACAGCACCTTTTTTTGGGACTTCCTTAGTTAGCACTTACTTTGTACAGTGCTAAACTTTTTAGGTTCTATTTTTGGACAATATTTATATTCCAATTGTCCTAGAACACTGTGTTTGAACGGAGCCATTTTTCTGGGCCTTTTCAGAAGATCCCAAACCCCATGTCCCCGCCAGGGAGAACATTTCAAGCTTATCATTTCTCTAAGACAAACCTCAAAGGCAGAACTCCTCTCTCTATGAGGCAGGTGTGATTTAGCAGAACATAGAAGGAAAGAGGGTGAGTAGGTCTCCTCTTCTACTGGCTGGCTGGTTGGGAAGGGTCCCTTCTCTGAAACCCCCTCCACTGCAGCACTGCTGATAACTTCCATTATCTCCGGCCTATGGCATTGGTATTCTAAAGGAGCCAACTAGAATCTAATGAGCTTATTGTGCATAAGATTTTAATGATATACTTAAAGCTAATTTATTCAGGTTCCACATTCTCAGTCCTGAGGCTAAAATGATTCTGTTTTTTTTTTTTAATCCTAGAAAGTTCTATAATATGAAACTCAATGTAAGAAATCCTAAATGGCTTAAGAAGAGCTTTCTAAATCCTGGCTTCTAATGAGCTACATATTAGAAGTTGGTCGAAATACAATAGCGGATCGTTACTGATTCCCCTCTGATGATAAGCTTGGAAATGTATCAGAGTGCTACTTAAGAATATTAATCTTTTAACAAATGCTGGCAATTTGGCCTTACCCCCCTCTTCAACTTGTGGTAAATAGTTTCTTTTTTTTAAAAAATAGACAATTTATAAGGAAAAAAATATATAAACACTCTTTAAGCAATTTGGCTATAAGCATTACATCACTGAAAAACTCCCCAAGAAATAGTAAAATATTTTGAGTGGACATACACTTTTTCATTTTTCACAACATGATGAGCTAGGGTTTTTGTTTTGTTTTCTGTTTTTCATTTCTTTGTTTTGGTATTGAATTTTACGAGTAGGTTTATTGCTTCAGTGCCTTCTTGTCCTTTCTCAGATTATCACTGTAAAAGAGAGGTGCTGTCCCTAATTATGTCACAAGGCAACATTGTATTTTTGAGACCTAGGAATGAAATAGACGGGGCCACTGTTACTTCAGCAGCCTCAGAGAGACGACGGCTGGGACACCAGTCCACATGCACCATGGTGCACAAAAGAGTAAGTCTCCTGGCTCATTCAGGACACTTTGGTTTGGAGGATGAGATAGAAAACTCTTAAGTGTAGCTTAGCTGCTGCCTCACATCTGTTGCATAATATAACATTAAAAAAAAAAACATGCTATGAATAAAGGGCTAAAGAGTACAAACTGGCTCTTCTCCTTGGTATTCTCGTAGCAGGCTTAATCTAGGCTGATGTGAGGAACATGGCTTTGCTAGGATACTAAGGAACACACGCACATGTACCTGGTGCAAATATTCTGTAAAGTATTTGTAAATGATGCAGCTCAGAGCCTTAGAGGGAGGGTGGGGAGGTGGAAAGAGGAGAGCAGGAGGCAAGTTTGAGGACAGGGAGGGACTTTTGAGAGAGAACAGGAGAAACAGAAAGGGGTCGAAAAAGCTAAAGTGCAATTTTAAAATATAAATTATTTTAAAAGCAGAAGAGAGACTCTACATTGCTACTGTTCACAGAGGCACAGTTTTATTCAAATTTAAATGGGTTGTTTCCTTTTCCTTCTCAGATATGCTGCATAATGGAACTTGAATGGCTTCAAGCTACTGCACATTGTTTGGGACGGACAAAACGAGCACTAAGGAAGCTGAATAGTGCAAGGCATTCTAGGAAATTGGGGTGGGGCAGGGAGAAGCAGAGATGAAGTTGTTTCTACACTTGGACAAGAAAGCTGTTCCAGTTATAGTTACCGATTCCCTTTAGCTGAACTCTGCTTCCTAAGGGAAAAGAGCTTACTTTTTAAAAATTAAAAAAAGAAGAAGAAGAAATAAAAGTTTTTAAAAAACTGTTCAGAACACAGATTAAAAAATAACTCACAGAGCAATAAAAAATCCTTGAAATTTCTATGCACAGAGATCTAGGCAAAACACTTCCACCAAATGATGGAGAATAGCCATTTGAAACCCTGAAAAATGAAGATATACACAACTAGAGTAGTTTATTATGAACTAATACTTTAAAAACAAGTAGATCCTACAGAAGAATACTGTTCAAATGGAATGTTTTAAAATAACATTTATTAATAAATATCTTATAAAATTCTAAATTAATAGATTCCTGTTCAAATTTTTGCTTTGGTCCTTGAATTCCACTGTATACACACATACATACATATATATTTTCTTAGATGGTTTTTATTAACCAGAAAGAAGCACATTCTATCCTAACTGGATGGCTAGTTTTATAGCAGTTACTGATGCTTACAACACCCCAGCCCAAGGCTGGTCTTTCACCGCAGCTGGCTTCAGATTTTAATGGCAAACTCAACTGACACACTAGAATTTACTAACAGGCAACAAAACCACCTGAACATCCACCATCGGTGCCCCTCTATTCAGAACATGCGCTGTATTTGATTTCTTTGTCCGGATGGGCTCCAAAGGGCTTTTGCCCCAAGTAAGTCACCCTAATTATCACAGTTCATGCAACGACACCACACAAATTGCCATCTCCCACAGGCCGCGTGAACACTGGGACTCACTCACACTGACGTGGAGGTAGGAGAGGGATGAGTGGGGGTGGAAAGGGACAAAAATCAGCTTCACACAGGCTTTAACATGAGGACGATCATCCGGCTAGGATTTCTCTCTACCTGTCCTGGCATCAAATGTTAGGAAATGTCCTAAGGAGGAATAATTACGAAGTGGACGCCTCAATTTAGGATCGCCTGGTGGGAAAATGCCATCAGGTCTACTTATCTAAGCTGTCAAGTCCCATCACATACGGTGAGGGGAAAGCGATGTAGAAATTTCTAGGTAGGCTGGCAGTGACTTGAAAGGCAGATGCTGCCAATTAAAAAAAAAAAAAAAAAACCATGCATGAATGAGGAGGGGCAGTGTTGCAGGGGTTGCAGGGGCCTTCCCTCCTCAGGATGGGTGTGCTCCGAAGGTCATTACAATGGATTCATGAAGATCTAGGTGGATGACCCATTAATTGAGTGGGAGAGGAGAATGGGGCAGAAAAAAGATGTTTTCCCAGATTGGCAAAAAAATGTAGGGCACGGAGGGATTTTCAGGCAGGCTGGTGAAGGCTGGACCTTCCAGTGAAGTACTTAATACTGATAAGCCGAGTGTTGGATTTGACCAATGAGCCTTTCTGTTCAGGGTTTCAAGATGCTCTGACAATGAGCTGGCGTCTTCCATTTTACTGTATTTCCACACTGCTAATGAATATACCTAAAGGCTCTAAGTATAACAAGAAGACAGTTTATTCTAATTATACATTGAGGGCCGTTTGCTAACGTGTGTGTGTGTGTGTGTGTGTGTGTGTGTGTGTGTGTGGTTGGTCTGCCTACTTAGCATAAAAAACAGACATAATTGAGCTCTATATAATGCACATCAGTCAAACTGTCAAGTTGCTGAATTAAGAAAACTCAGGCAAGTTCTTCACTACAGAGGCTTTCAGTTTAACAACTAAATATTCAATCAAGAGGTGGAACAGAAGTAAAGTAAACCATAATTTTAGTGACAGCCCACTCCCTGGACATTCTGATATTACCAGTGGATTTTTTAAAAAATCCATTTGATTAAGTGCTATGCATGCAGGAAAGAAAGAAAAGTTTTTGTTTACTTAAAGCAAAAAATAAAATAAAGATGTAAAAATTTAAAACCCGAGCAAACAGTTCAATGAGCTTTTCATCTTTTTTAGAGAGACACATACATGGTCCTAGAAAGGAGTTTTGAAAAAATTAAACTTAATATCAGTATACAGATATACCTTAAATATTTCTTAGGAAGCCAGTTAGGTTCAACCATTTAGCTGTTACTGCTGGGATGCAAAACAAAATAACTATGAATTCAGTATTTAAAATACTTAAAAAAAGATATGTTTGTCTAAAATATAATAGAAAATTCTTTTCATTTGCATTTTTCTTTTTTTCTCTCTTTTTTTTTCTTTTTTGTTTTTTTTTTTTTGTTTTGTTTTGTTTTGTTTTTTGGGTTTTTTTTTTTGCGTGTGTGTGTGTGGGTTTGTTTTCCTGTTTTGTTTTTGCTTTTGTGTTGATGTTTAGACCACATATCCAGTCATGAGTTTCCCTGGACACTCGAAACTTTCTTTTGAAAGCACTGCATACATAAAAAAAATTGTTGATAAATACTGATTTAAAAAGCAAGTTATTAGATAAAACTGAAACTAGTTATAAAAATCATGCTTCACGACCCTCGTATTGTCTTTTTTCTCCAAAATAGATTCTTATGCTATAGTGAGAGATAAACAAATAGACACACACCCACACACATCTTTCCCTTTTCTGAACTCTTATAAAAGCTACACCTTTTGTAAAATACTATTATTCTAAATCCCATGAACACGCGCGTGCGCGAACACACACACATACACACACACACTGTGTTAGGAGGTCAATCAAGCATTCAAATGGAGATGAAACACCAGCACCTGTCTAGACTGCTGGAGGAAAACATTAGCCCCGTTACTTGTGAGATGTGATATTAAAACATTAGCACAGTCGAATGGCTTGTTTCAAGGAGGCACAACCGTGGTTTGGGACTCTCTGCTTTCTAAAATGGGCAAGTCGATGAAAGTTGCTGAAAATATAAATCAGAATTATTCAGAAGAGTGGAGAAGCCACATCCATGGGATTTTTTCAGCAGCCAAAGAAGGCTTTGGCTGTTCTGGGAGGGCTGAAAGCACCCCTCTGGAAACGTTAGGTTTTCTTTCTTTCTTTGTTCCTCCAGTGGTGTGTCCACTTTCACCCACCATAACGGCAAAGGCAGTTCCATAGGCTTAAGAAAAAAAATAGTAATAAATCTTAGTCTATTAGCAGCTGATGATGGAACAATGTGATCTGTGTAGTGAATAGAGAGCCCTTCTGAATTATTATATAGTATATGGATTTTCAACCTTATAGACAGGCCATATAAAACCAGTTGTAATTTGAGGGTGTGATGTTATAGCCCGCATCATAATTTGGACCTTCACAATCGAGGCTTATAAGGCTCCCTTCCCTGGTGTCTCCACAGCTGGCATTCAACAGTGCTTCACCTATGGCTAAGCCACCTTTTATTTGCTCTGATTATTAAAAGCATTAAATCAGGCGCGTTAAACATCTCCTGCTTACCATTTTTGTAAAAAGCAAGAGCTGAATGAATCCAGCTGTGGATCATGGGCAAGGGAAGCGATGGCTAGATCCATATTTTTGAGATTTGCTTTTTTTTCCCTTTAGGAATTACTTTCTTCTTTACCTGCGATGCTAAGGGGCAGGGTGGGGGGTATAAGTCAGCAGAAAGTAAAAATGAAGAGTACACAGGGAGCCCAGGAAAAAGTGGAAATGGAAAGGAAGATTGGAGGAAATTAGAGGATAATTCGAGGAAGTGGACCAAGAAGAGGAAGAGAGGTGGCGAGATGCTCGGTGGTTTTATTTGGACATCAACGGATCTTATAATTTTTTATAGGAAGAGAAGAAAATATGGAATAGGCTCTGTGTTTATCTGGAACTCTAGCGACATCACAGCGCAAATTCAATATGTGTTATGATGTCGCCAGACTCACCACCCAGTTACCTTGCATCCGTTTACGTGACATCTAGGTATGCCTCATTTTGGCTAAAAGCTGCGGTTTAACAAGATTCAATGTTTCAGGCAAAGGGTTGGACTGATAAGAATGAAACCGTTTCTATATACAGAAAGAGTTCAGTTTATAAACAAGTTAACTGGTACCAGAAAATTGGAGAAAAGCACCAAAGCATTTCCCAAGCTGATAGATTAATTAATTGCATAACTCCCTTTTTTTCTTATATAACTAAGTATAAAAGACAACATTTCCATAATAACTATAAAAATGAAAGCCAGTCTCTGAAGGGCTGAGGAGTCTTCCAGGTCTGAGTTAATTCTAAAAATGCCCTTAAAAGAAGGACGCATGATATGCGACAGCTCTTCTTGGAGGCAAGGTCTGACCCACCAGTGGATTTTAAAGGATGGGATTCAGGTCTGTTCGGTGAGTGGTAAGCTGACTGAGGGTGGAGCTTCCCACCACCTCGCTCACTGCGGAGGAAGTGGTGATGGTATTATGTTGGATGACCTGCTGCTGAGAGCAAGCTGGGACGGGGCTGGCAGGAGGACTGCTCTCCGGACCTAGGAAAAAGCACACACACACACATACCAATATAGCTCTTCTTGGGTGGACCTGTGGGCTACTCAGGAAAATATTACTACGTGTTTACTAGAAATAGAAGAGTTTCACACATTTGCTCCTGGACGTTAATTTCAAAACTTTATTTTAAACTGTAGTCAAAAGCTATGCCTTCCCACTTTATTAGCTACAAGCAAAGCCATGCTTTCTAGACCAGCAAAACTGATTTCATGTGTTCGAGTCTTGATATGTGAACTTCCCCATTTTTGTATCTTCACATAGCCATCCATATATCAAATGTGGAAAAATACTCACATGTGGTGGGAGAATCTGTGTTGCTCAATCTAAAAAATTATTTGAAAATAAATTGACCTTCAGCCATGAATCCCTGCTCCTCCCACCATCCCCCACTCAACTAGCATTTAACTTATTGACGTTCCAGATGCAGAAATTGGGGTCTAGAGGAAGGGGTTCACTTTACTTCTTGGAAAACTAAGACAAGGTCACTAGCTTTTCAGCCCAGTGAATAACAGGCAGCATAACTTAAGGCATTGCATGTGATTCACCTAATGCCTCTACCCCAGCCCATTTATTTCTCTGGAAGACTGCTAGCCCACTGGTAGTTGGGCTCCCGCAAGCTATTTTCCTACTGGCTGCATAATTGGAATTCGGTAGGAGTTTATAATGTGAAATGCCAGGGAAAGGCTAGCCAGAAATTTTTGGGAGGTGGTGGGCATGGTGATAGGGCCAGAAAAGAGGGATCCCCCAGTGCAATAGTCTGGCAGCCACTGAAGACTTCTAGTATGATATCTGCCCGGGTGTGCAATCTACACTTTACTTTTGCTCTTTCAATAAAATCCAATGCGAAATTAATGGCAAAAAAATTGGACACTAAGAAAAGAGAAAAAGTCAATGACTTACTTAGATATCCTTGGGATTCTTTCTGCATGGCTGTTATTGGACAGTCTTTATGCGTTAACAACAGCTGTTTCAGCTGTGCCACCTCATTTTTCAACATGGACACTTCATTCTGGAAAGAGACATATCAAAGCCATGTTGAAAAGACCAGAGAATACAAGTCCCCATGCACCTTCAACGATGATATTGGCAACCTTTTCTGTTGTGTCTGAATGACATTAAGAATAATATTTAATGGGATTCACTTGAAAATGTGTAGCTTGCCTTTAATTTGCTCCTCACCTTTACCTGGGACTTTTTGAAAATACCCAATTTAAATTCAAGAGCTGAATCCTATTAAAAGTCCAGAGCATACCCTTCAGGTGGTGGACTCTGGGACATGTTACTTGGGTGGGAATCTCCACTCTACACAACCTGGGTGACTCTAGGCAGGAAACGTAAGCCAGCTGAGCTTCAGTGACCTTGTTTATAATTGGGGATAAAACCAGAATAAAGTTCTTGGAGTTGTGAGGACGGAATGAGGCAACAGATGTAAAACATCAGGAATATTGCCTGGCACATACTGAGCAATCACTGAATTTAGCTATTCATAATAATCATCTTCACACTGTCTGATAAGCTCAGGTTGACACTCAATGTGATGAAAAAGTGAACGTGGAACACGTGGAACAAATGTTGATCCTCTACTGGTAGGATGAGGTCAGCCCAGAAATGTGAGGGGCAATGAAGCTTTGGCCACGATTAAATTAGTTTGATTGGTTCATTAACTAGTTTGGCTCATTTAAGCCTATGAATTCTTTCTGGCATCAATATCAGGGTATTGTGGATTCCGTGTGTGTGTGTGTGTGTGTGTGTGTGTGTGTGTGTGTGTGTTTCTTGTGCCTCAAATCTCCACTTTATGTAGTAATTCACAAAGACCGATTCATAGCTTTGTAGAATAATGTGCTTGGCACTACTGTCTGTAAATATAAATGTAGAATAGGTGGTTGGTTCTAAGGTGCTTCCACTTGATAAAAGTAAACTGTAAACACAGCACTATCTCAAATAAGCCATTTTATAGTTGTGATAAATAATACCCTCTTTTTGGCCAATGTTCATTTGTGGCTGCCAGGCATTGTACTCCACATGTGGGAGACTTTAAAAAAAACATGCACACAGAAAAGGGTGTTTTAACATTGCTGTCATTAAGTTGTATCTACACTTTCAATATGAACTTGGCTTTTCAGGCATGCATTTACCACCTAAAAAAGTAAGTTTGGGATTCTAAAAGTAATTAAAATATTTTTTTTGCGACTTGTTTTAAGGAATACCTCCCTTTTCCAAATTTATTTGCAAACTATATTATAGATAATAAAATGTTGAGTAACATAAGTAACAAAATAGTAAGAATCTTATCTACAAAAACCTTTCTCCAAATTTTACAAAATAAAAATGCCTGTCTGGGAAATTAGCATTAATGACAAATAAATCACTTAATTGCTCTTAATCTGCAAACATTCAGGAGAGTGAACTGCATCTCCCACCTCCAAAGGAGTATGACTGGTATGGGGCCTTATGAAAGCCAAAACTGACCCTTGTCAATTCTGGGGTCAGTGCAACCTTTATTTATAGGACAACTTATTTTAGCCTTAAATACTAATTCTTTCCTCTTTGATTTTAATGCCCATTTAAATTCAGACAGCCGTCCTTGCTTTTCCCAGATTCCCTTTGCTTAAAAATGGCATGTGTAAAAGAAAGTTAGACTGTTAAATAGAAGGCAACCCCTGGTTAAAAACGAAACAAACAAACAAACAAACACAAAATGAAAATAGAGAAAAAGAAAACAAAATGAAATGTCATTATTTGCAACTGGATTCTAGATACAGCACTTTTCTAACCCCACAACTGCCAAGACACCTGCACTCTAAGGAGAAACTCTCAGCTGCAGATAATGCAGACAATCGTTCTTAGAAAATGGAGTCAAGCTCCAATTTTTACGATATCCTCCCACAATTTTTCTTCTGTGACCTAGGAAACAACAAATAAGGAAAATATTTAAAACAAAACCAAATAAGATTCTCTTGCTTTCTTACACTTCTAGAAGGGGAGAAAAAAAATTCCCACCCGGTGGCCCTCTTGGAGAGGTTGATTTTATTCTCTGTTCCTCCCCAACTACATTCTGCTCCGTCCCACCTTCTCTAGGCAGTGTTCAATCTCCCAGGCACAAAGTGTTCATTGCCCCTTCCTTAAAAAAACACTTTGAATTCCGTTCTTTGGGCTTCTACAATCGCAAGTTGCTAACTGCCTGCAATACTTGGCACACCCCAAATTGTTTCACAGTAAACCTTTTGCTTCCATGAGAGGCTACAACAGAACAGCACGGATCACCGCTATGAACGGCATATATAGTGTCTCGGCCTTTAACCAAAGGCCCCAAAAAAATTGATAACTCAGGGGGCACTTTTGGTCTAGAGATAGCAAAGCTCTTTATTAATAAAGCAATACATTGTCAGTATAGGAACCGAGAACCTGGGAGTAGGATGGTCTGTACAAGTGTAGGAACCTGAAGACTACCGTGGTAACTGATCCTTTAAAGATAGATGTGAATATGGACATATTTCTTAAAGTAATGCATTAGTAATTATGTTAGTTGAGTTATGGTTGGAAAACCAATGCCAATCAATATTCTCCATAAAGAAGAACAATCAGCCTCTTGTTTGGATCATACACACATAATTCCGATGCTGTTAAGGATGAAATCAAAGTCTTTTGGCCACAGAAGCAACAGAAAATCCCAGGGCAACTTCCAGCAGGAAAAGGAGCTCTCAACAGGGGTTTCAGAATAATACTGTCTGGCCTCCCAAACTGCCACACTGAAGTAATGGTGACAAGATGGTCAGAGGAGTTCTCCAATTCCTGCCCCCAAAATGGTGGTTACTCTTTGAGTGTTTCTGTTTTGCCTTCTAGTGAGAAAGCTAACCACCTAATAATCTAATGAAAGAGTCGATCTTTATTTTTTATTCATTAGTCGACTACCTTTAGTATTCTCAACTATGCCTATATTTCAAGTCTTGTATTTCCTGAGGGGGCCAGTTCTGGCACCGCCCGTGCTTCCGAATCTTATCAGGGCAGATTCCAAAGCTATAGCTACAGTCTCAGTTTAGCACAAATCCTCATGTCCATGTATGTGTCCATATTGTTGAGAGAGTCTGTAGAGCCTTCATCAGATCCCATTAGGGAGACTTTGGATTAAGAAAGGTTGAGAATCGCTGACCTAGAGAAAGCAGAGTAGATCATGTGCCGTGCACACGCATAATCACCATCTTCAAGTCTCCATGCTAACTGACCTAGGAGATGCTAGACTATATTTAAAATAAAAATGCTTTTCGAGGGAACATAAGTAGAATCACCTTGAATTCATTTTGGGAGAGAACAACCAGATAGCAAATGTTTCAAAATGCATGGAAGAAATAAAATGTTGCCCGCAGCTCTAGGAGGGAAATAAAAACCAGGCCTTCCGGAGGCACTTTCTTACTCTGAATTACCTTGCTTTATGAATTGAGGCAAATCACCAATTTTTTTTACTCCCCTGCATGGGTTATAATAATCGTTCTAGGTCTTCATATAAAAGTACTTTACAAAAGCAAAGTATTAATAATCAGTATTAATTATCCTGTTGAAATCCGCCCTTCATTTTTTCAGTTTTTGAACTGAGTTTGGGTTTGCTACTCTAAAGCAGTTAGCCATTTAGACAGGGACTGTCAGAGGCTAGACGCCGTTGTATTAATCCATTCTTTAACCCATAAGGTTGTCTAGGGGGTGAAGTAGTGCCCCTATACAGACATTCAATACCATAATAACATATTTTAAACAAGTACTCCAAGAAGTTCCTAATAGCTACATTTGCAGTTTTTGGCTTTGGGGATGTCATTCTGTTAATATGATAAACCCAGAATGCTTTCTGATGCAAGCAGTAGTCTGTGCCAAAAAAATAATTATCAAAATGGGCCCTACAATATAGCACCCACCCACACACACACCCACACACACACATACCCCCACACACTTATTTTTTCTTTTTTGTAGATTAGCCGAGGCCAGGTTTAGTTCATTCTAAAACAAAGGACTCTCAATTTGTAAGGCAACAGTTCCCATCTGGCCTATTCTCTTGCCAAGTCCCAAACCTGGGCTCATGTGTCTAAAATTTTAGCAGCGACTTAGGCCATGTGTCTTTGCACTAAAAAAGAAAAGCAATTATTTCCACGGGTGACCAGATGATTTCCATATCATCTACTGCACACAAACAATCCACCGAGCACCCCATCAGTAGTTGATAAATTCAGAGCTGATCTTAGCTAGTCTGTCAGAGAAAAGAACGTGGATTCCTTTAGTTGAAGAATTGTCTACAATGAAAGATCATACAGCAGTGGTTTGGGTCAAGAGGAGACTTGCTTGAGTCCTCATCCTAATACTTGCTGGTTGTGTGACTTTTGGGAAGACTCCTTTTGTCCCCTTGACCCTCAGTTTTTCCCTCTACGAAACGTCAGACTGGGTGGTTTCTGATATTTGCCTCAATTCCTATACCTGTGTTGACCTCTTGGGTTTAGATTTGTTGTGAGACAAGGAAATGAAGTCTGGGAGTTTGATTTTGTTTTCTTAGGTCTGATTTTTTTCCAATCTGAAACTCTGCAGCCCAGCTAAAAGGTTCTATGCTGAAAAACAACTCAAAAGTGGCAGCTGGCCATCCAGACCTTGGATATTCCGTTTGGCTAGAGTTTGTTTGCTTAGCACCTTCCATTTCTGTTTACTTAAAATTTGGCTCACTGGACTAGCCTCAAGAGAGACACCTTTTTCTTTTGACAAAGGTCCAGTAAGAGGGAAAGGGTCATTCAAAGGTAGCAGAATCTGCATATCCTCTCCAGCATCACAAGGCATGATGTGGAGCACTCAGCATCCCAGAAAACATGGAACGGCTGTGGTTTCTGTCCCTCTGAAGCAAAGCAGTGGTTGGAAAACACAAAGAATTCAGTCTTCTCGGAGACTGTCCCTTCCTTGGGCACTGCTTTAACAACCAAAAATATTGGTGCCTGTTGACTGGCCCAAATAAAACTTTCCAACCCCCTGGTTTTGGGGGGCTAGAACTCTAGTATCTTTTTTTCCTTTGTCATCTATGGTCCTAAAGAATGGTAAAAATTAATGGATTAGGGCCTTGTAAAGGGTAAATTTATCTTATGTGTTTTGTAAAAGCAATAAGATACAGGCATATGCCAAGTCATGAGAACATCTGACTTCAGGGAGACCAGCATCTTCACTTTCCCTGGATCTCTGCTGTGATCTCTCCTTGTTTTTAAGCTCTAGGACCATAGTCAATATGCTGATATAATTCTGCAAGGACTCATTTCAGTTAAAACTGATTTAAACATTTGTTGGCATCTGATATGTGCCAGCTGGCTACTCATGGCTCCTTCATCTAAGACAGTGGTTCTCAATCACTAGTCTGATTTTGCCCCCACAGGGTATAATCACAATGTGTGGAGACGTTTTGGTTGTTACAACCTGGTGGTGAGACAGGGGGTGCTACTCATACCTAGGAGGTAGAGGTCAATGATACTACTAAATATCTACTAAGAATAGGATACAACAGAGAATTATCAAGGCCCAAAACCAATAGTGCCAAGATTGAAAAATCCTGCCCATTTTCATGGTCCTCTTGCAAACCTCACAACTGGTAGCAAATTCCAGAGATTCCCACACGGCAGTCATTGCAGAGCCAGTGGCTGTAATATTTGCTGGATCCACATGTACCAGAGTTTTTATTGACTTAACATGTTTGCACAAATTAACTCATTATTTAATAATTTAGCCTCATCCTTACCAAGAGTATCTGTGAAATTGAAGGTCTGATGTTCTAATTACATTTTTCAATATACACAAAAATAAAAACATGATTACTATGAATGTTAAAAGTGCTTACCATCTTCTACCTAAAAGCTTCTCACATACCACTGTGGCTGCCAGGATTTTAGAACTACAGATTTTCAAGTTGCTATGACTTTCAAGGTGTTAAGAGTCCAGCCATCCCACTGTGGCTTGACTCCCTTCAATCACATCCTTGCCAAGTAGTCAGGCAGCCAGTTCTTGGACACTCCAGAGATGGGGAACTCATTCATTTACTCAACAAGCAGATACTGAGTATAGACACTCAGGAACTCAGCATGTTAGCTTGACACTATACTAGAAACAGGGTTAGGGAGTAGAGTAGGGGGAAAGGGCAATAAGATAAGACACAGCCCCCACCTTCATACACATATAAGCCACTGGGAAGAATTACTACTCTATTTCCCATATCTGCTATATATGTTTCCCATTGTCTTTCTCATGTCTATCACACAAAGGATGATAAATTTAGTGGAAAATGTAAGCATCTATATGCAGTCCATGTATAACCCAAGCTTTCTTTATATATTTTCGTGTACACATTTGCTGCCCAAGGCCATTTCCATTGAATGCACTGAATATGCAAAAGCTTTGGGAGCTTGGCACCTCTACTGTTCCTTTCTAAAGACACACAGAGAACCAGGTGGGGAAAGGTGAAGGTGACCTACAAAAACTATTGAGGAACAGATCCTCCCCATTTGGGGCAATCTTTCCCCTCTTCCTTCCACTTTTCAGCCATTCTCTCTGCTTCTAGAAGCACGAGGCCGTAATCCCCAACTCTTAAAGCTATCCCTGCATATAATTATTTAGTTGCTTTTTCTGCTGGTGGAGAGGGCATTCCTTTTCGTGTGAGAACAGATGCCCTGAACGCATCATTTGTACCACACAAGGTCCGCAGGAGGAGCCCTGGGTACTACACTTTCCTCCCCTTCTCTCAAATGCTCCCAGAAGTGGCCTTGTTAGGAAATGTCCCCCGCTGAGCCACCCACGAAAAGGAAAAATCTTGCAAGATTCAAATCTTGTTGAGTTAGAAAATGAGACGGGAACATGTCTTTTCCTATAGAGCAAAATAACAACCATGAATGTTCTTTTCCTCCATTAAACAAAAACAGCGGTCACCCAGTGGAAGTCAAAGCAACCCCCTCCCTGGTGAATACAAAGAACTGCCTTTCGGTTGAAGATTTATTATGTGTTAGGTACCGGGAAAACTGCTTTGGAGACATTAGTTCACTTATTACTCCCAACGACTCTATGAGGTTATTACTCCCATTTTATAGATGAGGACACTGAGGGCCTGGGGGTTCAACACAATTAATGGCTGAAGGAGAGTGTGAACCTCATCTGACCAAAGCCTATGCTGTCAGCCCTATACAACTCAGCTGGGCAGCTTCTCTCTCCTCAGAGCTTTGCAGGCAGATTGATTTAAAACTGAATGGTCATTTTGTTTTGTAAAGTGTCCCAGAGTTAACCAAAGCTTGAGGAGTAGGCCTGCAGTTGCTCTGTGGGCTAACGTGTGGTATTACTGCTTAGGTCAACAAGTGCCTGCCGGGGGCAGGAAATGCCAACTGTACACAGGGCTTTTTGAGTCCCGAGGAAAGAGACAGTGGCCTGCACCTGAAGCTGCATGTTTGTCTGGGTGAGTTCTTCTGCTTTCTTTTCCAGTGACATCACCCAGACCTTCCTCTTCTGTCTGCAGCGGGTGGCAGCTGCCCGGTTCCGTTCCAGAAATTTCCTCCGCCTCTCGTCGGGATCTTCGTCCACCACCCTTCGCCGGCGCCCCCCTGTGGGCTGGGGCGGCTGTATTGTCTGGGTTGGCTGCATCTGTTGCGTCGCTGGTGAGACCTGCTGGGCATGGGAGGGAAGGGGTCAGGGACAGAGAAGGAACATGCTGGGTGAGAGAAGAAACCCAAGCTGGTATTGGAACACAAAGTACAGAGAGCTGGTGGCTCATATCAAACTTGTTTTCTAAGAACAAAGTAACTAGTGAAATCGTGCTCATGAAAGGCATCGTTGAACTATCTTCTGTGATATTTTGGCAAGACGTAGAAATGATTCGCGAAACAGAGTCAAATAGATTTTTTCCCTGACAGCCATTTGGGCTGAACCACAGCTGAGGAAACATGTTTAACATCTCCTTCAGATGTTAAGCATGTTTTATTTAAGGTGTGTTTTAAAGGTTTAACGTGCCAGCGCAGGGCTACAGGTGAAAGCAGAGAGACCAGGGTTATTGTCACAATACTGATGAGTCTTCTGTCCTCTGCTGAAAACTCCTTCTGGGCAGGTTGTGAGCTTTCATTCTCCTGGTGTCAAAGCCGTGTTCCTAGAACACACCTGTGGAACATCATCACCCCTGCGACTCCTGCCGAAAGAACCCTGGGAAGCCCAGAAAGCAGCTACAATCCTATTTTCACCATTTCAGAGTTCTTAAAGCGAACGGCCTAGCTGGACTGGCACATTCCAGATGGGTCCACCTGCCCCTTGGAGCTGAGCCGGAGCCAGGCCTTTCCAGATGGCTGGAAGTGGGGCCTACACGATGGATGCCCAGAGTAGCCCTGAGCCCTGTAATACACCTTGTCTGTGTTACAGGGAGAGAGGGCTAGGAAGCACCACATATATTGTAAGGAAACCCTAGGAGTGGCAAAGCACTTTATTAAAAATTTTTACTATACTTATAGATTCCCTCTAAGAACTGCAAGAGGCTCAGTGGTACCTGAAGTTTTGGAGACTCCTGCCCATACAGCTTTATTTCCCTTCATAAGGCAGACACACAGCATTGAGTGAAATTTTCACGACTGACTCTTTATGTGTCTGGACACCTAATGTTTTCCCTAAAGCACTGCACTCCTTTCTTCATCCTCAATAAAGGGTGTTCTTTTTCCTTCTCATTTCTCAGTCACTCAGGCTTATGGCTGCAATATCTATAAAGTTGTTTTACAAGAGACATTTAACCTATAGAAATAACAGGCAAAAAAAAAAAAAGTGTTTAAAAGAAAGCACAGCAACCTTTGCTACCAGATTCCGAATCTATGATTGAAATCCATCAGAGTGACTGTAATTGTACTAATAATCACTACTGGTTGACATCAGTGGACTGAAAGTGATATATTTTAATACCGAATTCTATCAAAGCTTCTATGACTCACTGTAGAAGAAATCAGGCTCAGGCCTGAAGTAGATTGCATCTCAGTGATTTTTATTTAAACCGGAGACATTTTCTAAAAGTGCTTATTGGTGATTCCATTCCTCCCAATCACAGAGAAACAACAAAATAAATTTAGTGTTGAAGTTCTTATTCACCAGAGTGGCTGGTGAAAATGCGAGCCTTGTTACTAGCAAAGGGTTAGCACTTGCCATTTCAGATGCTGGCTGCTGAGCTAGCTACCTCAAAGCAAAGCATTAGGAAGGAACTTGCTAACTTGGCCATTTTTGCCTGTACCATTTCTTTTAGGCAATTTGTGTTGTCTAACTGTCAGCCGCAAACAAGACTCTCAAGGAGGCAAAACTGGGTTTTGAACCTCCATCCCCAAGACCTCTCAGTTGATACGATGTTCTCCCACCAACCTTTATCTCTGACACTTCTCCTGTGCCTTTACCCGAGGGGTTAAGTTATGTGGTGGCTTCAGGCTCAGGCTTGGTTCAGGGTTGAAAGCGCAGTTTGGCTAAGAGAAATTCCTAGTGACTGAGGAGTGATGCCAGGACTCTAGAATCACATCCTTACATGCAAGAGAATCCCTAAGAAGGCAGGAGGAATTGCAAATGCAACTCTAAGACCAGAATATACATCCCTGGTAATTACTGTTACTTATTTTTATTTTAAAAATAGAATTCTTTTGGCATAGATGCTCTGAAACTTTTGATAAAAAATAATGAGTTGTTAGTTCATAAAGGCAAATTTATTGGAAGTCATATTAGAATCTCACAGTCAGGAGGACCTCAATAAACTTCTGTTCCTAATGCTCTAATCATTGTATGCTTAAGCAATATGACAAGATCTCAGTAATCAGCCAAGTTCATATAATTTAAGGGTGGCATTTTGAGTATTGTCTAAATGATCTTGTTCAAATGTTAACAAGAGCAACCTGTACTCTTTCTCTTTAGTATGGGATTAAAAAGCAACTGTTTGTGCAGCTAATTATAATAGCAATTAACTAATTGCATATACAGTTGGCCACTTACTGACTTGAAATGGCGGGCAATTGGCTAATTGGTAATTAGCTAATGAATGGTTTTTACATTCAACTAACGGTTATACTTGTCTGTGAAGTAACTTGCCGACAAGGAAACCAAAGCTTGATGCTATCCTTTTCCTTAAAAAAATAAGTACAAATGTGAATTTATTTGCCTATCTTTGCACTTCTAGTTTTCTTTGTCACTTCTAACTGTCTCCATGTCCTACTAAGGCATTTGACTAATAAGTGCTTTGGTCGGCATTTTATTGCTGAACAACTTGCTAGACATCTATCATATTACTTCAGTTTGGAATTAATCATGGTTAACATGCATTGATACCTGTGCCAAGGGCTTTCCAGACATTGTCTTAATACTCCTAGAAGTCTATGAATTTCATCTATTATTACCACATTTTGCAGATGGGACCACTGAGGTTAGGGAGTTTAGCTGACTGACCACAGTCACACAGCAAGTAAGGTGGGAAAAGAATTACAGATTTTTTCTTACTCACTATGTAGAACTCCTCTGACTACCTTTGCAAAAGTAAGCTGACCTAATGAATAAGCTTATCTATTGAATAGGTAAGAGAGAGATAATAGATCAGAGAGTTGCTTGTGAACAACCCATCTTGTTGATGGCCATCCAAGTCTGGTGTGTGTTAGAGGAGAGGGTTCTAAAGCTCCAAACTGCCTAGTGTGAAGTTCAGAGGCAGAGGATGGAGGAGACGGTGAATAAGTGTTATTTGGAGATTCCAGGCTACCAACACCACTCTGACCCAACTGGTTGGAACCTGGCAGTGTGGGATGGGTGGAGGGGACTGACAAAGGTCATCCTGCTTCAAGATCCAAAGTGTCTTGGGCTAGCCATGCCCCTAGACATGTTCTTCATCCACTTACTAAAACGTACTTGGGCACATGGACCCGCCTCTCTTCTTGGGCTGGGTGACATAACGTCTGCCTGGTCCCCCAACCCTCTTTCAGTTGAGTCTAAATGCTGGCTTTCTTTCTAGCCACTTCTGGTGACTCTCCACCCCTGGGATCTGGCCTTTCTCTAGAACCAATCATCTACAGAGCTTGGCTCTCTGACTGCTGCCTCCAACGCACTTCACATTAGGTGGCATGAGTCACCTCTGTTCATCATTTATACAGCACCTTATGCCCTATCATCCATTACCAAGCTTCTTTGTCTGCCTGGAACTGTTATTTTTTAGATTTTTAACATTTAGTGTTAGTCAGAAGACTGTCCGTTGTATTTAACTTCCATTTTACAGGTGCCAAAACTGAGTCTCTGTTACAAAGCACTGAAGTTAAAATCATGGCTAGAATTCATTTATTTTTCTCATTTTTTATTCACATCTTTCTTCACATGCTCCAAGTCTTCCTGATCTCCCATCGCTATTACTTTTTTTAGAGTTACCTTTGTCACACTCTGCAAACAACCAGATTTTGGAGAACTTGAAGTTTACATTTGCCCTCAGAGAGTAGACCTGATATTTACTTCTAGAAATGAGGATCTGGGAGGGTCTTACAGGTTACCATCATTTCCTAAGAAAGAACAGAGCTCAGAACACCCAAGCTTGTCACACCAGGTTGCTGCCAATGAGCCCCACATTCAAGCCTGCGCTGATAACAACAAGGGGGTAAGAGATCATAAAAGGGTCTACCTGTGCTTGGTTGCCGGAGTGCAGGGGTGGGTGTGGCGAGGTCTGGTGATGTGCAGGGTGCGCGTGAAGGTGGGAGTGGGAGTGATGATGTGGGTGGTTCTGCTGGTGATGGGGCTGAGGGTGAGGATGGTGTGCTGGGTGCTGGTGCTGGTGTGGGTACGGGTGATGGGCTGGCAGTGTCTGGTGCTGATGCGGGTGTGAGTGCATGTGATGGTGTGGCGTCTGGTCCTGCCGGGAGCCCATCATTTCCATCATGTGTCCCATGGTGTTCATATTCCCATTTGACATGGCGGCAGGGTGATGAGTCAACGCGGCCTTCAACCTCTGAAACAGAACAAAACAAGAGGGGACAACTGAGGTCAGTCGTGTACAGAATAGGGATTTTGAATCAAAATGACTCATAGTTTCAATTCTATGTTATGGTACTCCTGTCAATGATTTTTTATTGGTTGGCAGTATGACTTTTATGTTAATTTCAAATTCTCATATATATTTTAGCGGCTAGGAGGGTCAATGTTGGCTGGAAATGTTAATTCAACTGTCACAGCAGATGAACAGGATACCCTGTTAAGATGTAGGCAGTCTACTAAAGGGTATATCCTACTAATTTCCAAGTATCGAATATTCATCATATCCCATTGGCAGCTGAATATAAGGATAAAGTAAATAAAATCATTCAATACAATAATGTCACTGAACAGAGGGCTTATTTGATATGACACTGTGTTTTGTAAGGGTCACAAGAATAAAAGATTTATTCCTCTCAAAAGACTTCTCAAAGGCAAAAAGGAAATAACTTCAAATTTCAGAATACAGGAATAGTACTGATGTTATTTTAGGGCTTCAAATTAGATTCATGATCTAGAACTTTTGGAGTCAGTTAGTAGGTCTTCTCTATTTGTTGCCATAAAATTTCTCATAGTCCTGATGACCTAATTCTTCTCACACAATAACGTTCTTCCGATTTGGGGAAGGAAGTGAGGAATGTGGAAAGATTCGGAGTATTGAATTCTACAGCTTCATTGATGGCCACATCACCAGGCATATCTCTAACACAAAAGCATTATCCATTAACAAGCAAATGGACATGCACATGAATAACTTATACCTGAATCTAAAGCAGGGATCAGTAAACCTTTTCTATAAAGAGTCAGATAGCAAATATTTTTACCACTGCGTGCCTTATGGTCTCTATCACAACCACTCGGTTCTGCCCTTCTAGTGCAAAAACAGCCATAGATGGTAAGTAAATGAGTGAGCATGCTGTGTTCTAATACAACTTTACTCAGGGACAGGAAGTTTGAATTCCATATAATTTTCACATGACACGAGATGCTATTCTACTTTTTGATTTTTCATCATTTAAAAATGCAAAAACCTTTTTTTAGCTATGCGCTGTACAAAATTAGGCCATGGGCCAGATTTGGCCCACGGGCCATGGTTTGCTGGCCCCGATTTAAAGAATCAGTTGGTAATCAGCTTAGTCACAGTTTCTTCAAAATTGCCTTTTCTTGTACACAGGCAATTATCATCCTATCCTGAGGGGCACAATGTGCTAAGTACTGTATAATACAGTTATTCCTTGGAAACGTATTTTCTGCAATGATGATAGTCTGGTTGGCAAGCTCACCCTGGCTTTGTGAAATATTTGCTAGGGGACTGAAAGTTCTCTCCTGATTTGTGTTCTTATCTAATTAATGATAGTGGTGTGCCATCACTGTGAAAAGGAAGAGTTGTATTTAAATGTGGGTCAAATCAACTAATCTCCAGCCCCCAATTTTAACGATTCTCGACTGTTCAGAGTAAGCTGCTGATAAATGCCAACCGAATTCATCAAAATCTTTAGTTAAACACAAGGAACCTCCACTTGTAAAAGAAAAATAAAAGGCAGTGGAGTATGTGACAGACTTTATCTTAACATTAGATAATCATTGAAAAGATTTCCTACATCCAGATTCAGTGACCACTAAGCCTACTTGCTTCCTCTTTCATGAGTATCAGCTACTGACTGACCTTCATCATATTAATCGTGAAGAAGTTAAGCTTCCTGAATCCCTGAGAAAGATTAGACGCTCAGTATTGACTGCGTTTATTACTAAACATAAAGGTGAACTCATACTCCTCAACTTCAATTTTTAGAAATGATTTCATTATTTTTATCAAAATTCTAATTACAAAAAAAAAAAAACAATGCTTGAAAGTACAATAAAGTCAACAACCAATGAACCAAATGCACTGTTTATATTTGGTGGGTGAATGGCATTCCAGACAACTCTCTATATGCATATGTGGAGGTGGAAAAACAAGTAGAATAATTTCACCTCTGTGGGATAGTAACAGCATATAACTGAAGAATTCTAATTTAAATATAACCTAAGCAAAAGAAGTAAACAAATAAAATGAATTGCTGGACTTCGGCTGTATGTTTCTTTATGCCAAGAAAAGTTTCCAAATGACATCTCCAAACTTAAGGGTGAAGAAAATTATGAAATTATACTGAATCACTGGGTTTTTTTTTTTTTTTAGAAATTGGGTAGTATTGATAAACTATTCTTCGTAGTTTCATTATTATAAAAACACAGCTATGTAGTACAAAAAAAAATCAACTACTACAAGAAAATGAGGTGAAAGAGTAAAACCCACCTGCCTACCCTTTTCCCTCTGTGCCCCAGTCCCAAGTAGCTTGCCTTTGTTTTCCTTAACAATATTTCTTCCACACTTTTCTGTATGAGTAAAAGTAGCTAATAACAATGTCTGGCATTACTGCATGCACTCACTGCATGCCACTCCTCATTCTATGTTTTACAAGTATTAACTCACCTAATCCTTAGAACAATCCTACAAGGGCTAAAGGAGAGGCTAAGCCACCTGTCCAAGCTCACATCACTGGAGAAATGTAAAGGCATGCTACCTCTAGAGCCTGTTCTCTAAAACAAGAAAGAAGGTGCTGGAAGGCACACCATGCACACTTGCCAAAAACAGTTATAAACTATGTTATGCCACCTCCTTATCATCAAAAGAAAGGCAGAAAGAAGAGATAGGTATATGATAAAAATGACAAGATGCCATTGCTGCATGGTCCAGTGCATGGTGACTCAGCACACAATGAAGATCTAGATACACTCTTTCTGAAACTTGGCAGACAGAAGGATGAATGGTAAGAATTTCCAGAAAGCTCCAGTGCAGCAAAAGACCATGGGCTTACCATGATCACTTCCCTTGTTACATTTGTGAAGAATGGATACTTGTATTTCTCCCTCCCACTGTGCCCCCCAATCTGATAACACGTGTCCCTTCTTCTTGTCCCCACTTCCTAACCCTTGGGTTTATGACCCTTTTGTCTTTCTAATGTACAGAAGACGATATGGTGTAGGCACAGACACTGAAGGGTATGGCCCTGCCTTCCCATCAGCCCTTGCTCTTCTGACGCAGGCCCCACAGGCCTTTGCATTTGACAGTCTTCTTGCCTGAAATGCTCTTTCCCTTTCTTCAGTCATTTTATTTTTATTTTTTATAAAAGGATTTAATTATTAATTTGCGAGAGAAAGAGAGAGAGATTGGGGGGAGGGGCAAAAGGAGAGAATCTTCAAGCAGACTCTGGGCCCAGCCCAGAGTCCCATGCGGGGCTTAATCCCATGACCCATGAGATCACCACCTGAACTGAAACCAAGAGTGGAACGCTCACCTACTGAGATACCCAGGCACCCCTCTTCAGACATTTTATAGCTTTTAGCTCTTGGCTCCTCCTTAGTAAAATTCTCCTTGGTCTCCTGGTCAAAATCAATTCCTGTTATTACATGGTCCCAGTAAGGCCATATTCCTCTATTTAATTCAGTTTTTTAGTTATGATTTTTAGTATGATTATTCAATTCATATCCAGCAACCATCCCAGACCATAAGCTTCATGAGAGCAGGTTATGGTTGGATTGTTGGATTTTGCTCACTGTTAAATTCAGAGCTTTAGCACAGAGCCTGGTACATCGTGGGCACTAGATTCATATTTTTGAAATGAATGTCCAGATGAATGAATGAATAAATAAAAGAATCTTCTGAGGTTCCCGAGGATGCAGCATCTTCAACTTGGACCACTGCAGGTACTGTCTGGGGGTCAACCAAAGTCACTAGAAAAGATTACAGAAGTCATGGAGGCAGACAGGCTACAAATGCACTGTCAAAAGAGCTTCCTGCTCCATACCCTGCCTGCCTTCCCAAAACTGATAACAGAAATAAGAAAATGTAAAGAAACAAAAGGAATGTGCATGAACTTTCTCTTGACACGTTTTCCCTGAAAAAGTGGGTATGGAAAATTGAAAAGCTGTTTGGTCGTGGGTCACTGTGTTATCCCTTCAATGCTACAAACAACTTTCCCACCTTTAATTAGGAGCCAATGGCCACCTTTAATTAGGAGCCAATGGAGCCTGACAAATAAACACTCTGCACCAGATCTTCATCTCTCAAATAATTAGCTTGTCCTGTTAAGGGAAATTACTTGGTTGCCTCAAGTCTATTCTTGCATATTTCACGCCAAGACAATAATACTAGTAAGGCTTATAACATTCCCTTTAACTATTTATTCCCCCAACAAATACTGATGGAGCGTCTACTATGTGCTGGGCACATCATTATTTGCCCACTACCTGAAAGAAATGGGAGACACATAAAACCAAAGCTTTTTCAAAGCCCTGGAGAGAAAACACACACACTCCAGCGAGGAAAGGAAGGCTTTCAAGCACCTCTCAGAGCACCTCAGGCCTTGGGGTTGAGTCCATTCCTTGGGGTTGGAGCACCAGTTAGTGTCCTCTTTGCAGGAAAGCAGTGCCAAGAGGTGATTATTGGGGCCCTTCTCAAAGCCCTAAAGAGCCTACTGCTTCCCTGTATCCTGGTGCCAACACGAATCATTGCACTGTAAATCATTAAAATATACCAAATGTAGATATTTGTACCCCACTCTTTTCAGGGATGATGAATGACCATTAAATGAGTCCAAGCTGTATTTTGCAGAATGATTTTTCTTTCTGAAGCCGAACTGTGTCTTGTTTTAAATAACATTCTACCCAATGCCAAGAAAAGGCAAGGGAGAGAGAGGAAAATTAATGAGCAAATAAACATATATTTTTCAGCTATGAAAACCGGGGCTCTCACTGAGGTGTGGCTGCAAGAAAGAAAAAGAATGATTCTGTTTACTCTCTATCATCCTTTACCACATCCATTTACTTGAGAGAGCAAATCAGGAGAGACAGCGAGAAGCCCGACACAGCTGGTTTCAGTCAAAGAGGGTCATTTTCCTTCGTTCTGTGTATTTTACAAGATCCTTGTTCACTGTTCCCGATGGGAGAGAGGTGGGCCTGCTGCCCGGGATCCGAGTCCTGGTGAGGAACCAGCCACCGACCCCGCCGCTCCGCCCGCTTTCATCTGGGGCTTCGGGCACCTGGTGAGGCCCAGGTAGGCATGCACGCTCCCGACGTGCATGTGGGCCTGCGTGAGCACACACGCACACGCCACACCCACCCACACCCACCGCAGGCAATTTATCTCCCATTAACAACTCGCTCTTGCCAATTAGAAACATTTGTGGAACTGTAAAAACATTTCTCCTCCATCCTCAGCGCAGCCGATTGCTTATGTTTTACAGACTCTGAAAGCCAAGGCGAATTAAACATTATTTGAAATTCAGCTGGGTGGGGGTGGGCAAGGTTGGAGCATTCTTTGGAGAAAGGTTTTCATTAAAAACGGCTGTTGGGTTTTGTTCCAGAAAAGAATGTGATAACATCAAAATGTAGTGTTGCTGAGTTGACCACTGAGGAAGAGGCTGTGTATAGAAAAAACTGGGCAAAATCCGTATTCATCTTAACTTTCGAATACATGATAATTGCCAACAGCGGCGTCCCCAAGGTATTGCTTGAAATGTAATTTCTTCTTTCTTTCTCTTCCCTAGACATAAATGATCAGGTGAGAGGGTCAACACAGGCTTCAGGATGGTCTAAATGGTCAATGGTGTGGGACTGGATGCCTTCACCAGAAGGTCAGGGTCAATGATTACTGACTTGTTCTAGGTGTCAAGGATTCCTGATTTTAAGTCTCTGAATTAGTAAAAAACAAAAACCAAAACCTGATATGAAAAAACAAAACCTGATATTTATCCACTGAATTTTATGACTATTATACGGCCAGATCCCCCCAATGCTTCCCAAACTTGGAATGGGCAAACTTGGATGGGCAGAAAGAGTCCTGTCACACAGTGCCATGGGTCAGTCATATAAACTGTGAGCTTTATTTTGCCAAGATAGAAATACCTTTTTTTTTCTTAAGATTTTTATTTGAGAAAGAACACACACTGGGAGAAGGGCAGAGGGAGAGGGGGAAGCAGACTCCTTGCCCAGCCAATGTGGGGCTTGATCCCAGGACTCTGGAATCATGACCTGAGCTGAAGGCAAATGCTTAACTGACTGAGCCATCCAAGCATCCTGAAATACATTTTTTTTTAAAGATTTATTTCAGAGAGAGAAAGAGAGAAAGAGAGAGAGAAGCTAACATGGGGAGGGGCAGTGAGAGAGAAAAAGAGAATCCCCAAGCAGACTCCTAGCTGAGCATGGAGCCCGATGGCTCCATCATAGGACCCCAAGATCCCTACCCAAACTGAAATCAAGCATTGGCCGCTCAACTGACTGAGCCACTCAGGTACCCCTAGAAATAGTTTTAATTCCCAGATTCACATCTGGGCTTCCGGATGACCATTGAAAATAATCGTATAACTCTGATAGAATAGTGGATCTTAAAATCCACACTTATCTCAGGATCATCGTTGAGATAATTAACTTATATTATACTTGGCTCAATCGTTTAGAATAGAATCTGTTTCTTTCAAAACTTTCATAATGTAACTCTGGTTTGTTTGGCTCTGATGGTTTCATAATTAAGTACTCATCTGTTTAGGTTTGGTTTGGTAAATAAATTTCAAATAAGGCTACCAAGCTGGAAGGAGAGATGATCCAGAAGGGCAAGATGCCTTAAAGTCTAGAAGGTAAAAATATTCATATTCTTTGTCATGTTGCCATTACAAAGTATTAACTCTGAAGATATTAGACATAATGTAGTTAGAAAAAAAAACACAAATAAATTGTATTATAAATCAATACTCTAGTACCCTGGAAAATGATGCAAGAACATCTCACAAATAAGAATAGTACCTTAGAAAAGTAGAACGTCAGCAGTTTTAATAAAAACAAGGAAAAGATTTGGTGTTTGATTTCACTCTCCCATTTTCCACTTGTGGATATAACTCCTAAAATGAGGAAAAGCAGACCTAAGTGCTAGGTGATACGTTAAACTGTGGTGGTTAAAAAGCCAAACAAGCCCCAGAGAGAAATCTTAGCAATTTCCCTGCCAGCCCTTTTCCTATCAATATCTAAATCATGTATTAATTACAGTTCTGCAGGAGAGAGCCTTTGAAAAATTCTTTTTAAATGAAGAAGCTAATGAGTGCGCATTTACAGAATTATTTTATTTCAGATACCACTTCCCTTCATCTCTTTGACTCAGTAGTTACCTTTTACAATTCAGCAGGATCGTGAGCATTTTAGGAGGCTGTATGTTTTAGTGAGTTTCAGAACAAGCTGATGTTCTGAGAGCAGGAGCTGGTTTCCATTCTGCTATAAGATAGCTTTTAATCATTTAGGGAAGTAAACCGCTTTGGCTCTGTGGCCTTAATCTACCTAACACATAAGGGCCGAATCTGGAGCTCCGTATTTCATCAGAGAAAGAATCTGAGGTGAAGGCCCTAAAAAGTAGGAATTTACAGGAGGAGAGAGTTATATGAATGTCTAGAATAAAGAAAGACATTATTTCAGAGGATTTCAAAAGAAGAACAGAAGACTTGGAGTGAGAAGTAGTGAGAAGTCTTTGCTTAGAAGCCTGGCTCCACCACCCTGGCAGTCACTTTGAGTTTCAAATGCCTCCTCTAGGTAACGGGGATACAAAATGGGATAAGAAGATGTATACACCAGAAGGATATATGGAATAATTAGTGGAACAGAGTACAGTTGTTTTCTGAGCGGTAAAACCAGCTTCCAATGAAAAATAACAAAGTGAGACATTAAAAAATATTTTTCTTAGCATTAAGATGTATGTTTTACTTTCAACTTTTAAAATTCATAGCAAAGCACAATAGAATATTAATCACCCATGAAAAGGAATGAAGTACTGATTCATGCTACAGCATGGGTGAATCTCAAAACCATTATGTTTAAGAAAAAAAAAGCCAGACACAAAAGATTAGATCTCCTATGATTAGATTTAAACAAAATATCTAGAATAGAGAAATCTACAGAGACAGAAAACAGATTAGTGCTTGCCAGGGCCTGGGAAAAGGGGAGAATGAGGAGTGACTACATAATGGGTACAGGATTTTCTTTTAGGGCTATAAGAATGTTCTGGAGCTAGGTGAAGGTGATGGTTACACAACATTTTGAATGTACTAAATGCTCCTGAAATGTACACTTTACAATGTCATGGTTATAGACTTTATATGACCTGTATGTCAATTAAAACTATTTTGAAAATAAAGCAGAATGAGAATCTCATTTTTTAACAGGGGGGCAATACAAACTCTTGACTTCGTCTGAGAATTACTAACAGCCACTTTGACGTCCCCTTAAGTAAAGCACTGTATTGCGAATAATAAAGGCCAAAAAGATATTTCGCCCTAGAATGGCTGCAAGTCAATGCCAGATTTTTAGTCTATGCCTCAGGGAGTTTGACTCCTCTGCAAGACATTGGCACCCTCTTTTCCCTACAACTCTGTCATCTTCTAGTTGGCTTAAAACTAAAGAGAAAATGCAGAAGCCATAGCTATCAACTGTGTACGATTCAAAGCTGGTAGAGAGCATTAAATACAAAAAGAAAGATTTTGGCAGACCGGCAGCAAGGAGTCTAAAAAGAGAAAATTGACAGGGATCAGGGTAACATCTTATGCTTGGTTCACAAAAACAAAACAAAACAAAACACACAAAACCCTAGTACTGTCCAAAGGCAGCTTAGTGGAATAACAGAGGATGTAGGAATTTCATGTGAATTTGTAAAGCACCATTATGTAATGCACACGTCAAAACAGCTGATGTGACTTTCAGTTGCATCACTGAAACTAGATTGCAGAACATCATGCAAGAGCATGAGAGTCCTGTCCATTCACCTCTGCATGGGCCACAATGTGCACCATACCAGTCCATGTCCCCTGCATCCCTGCCTCACGTCTCAGCATCACGTCTAATAGGTGTTAGATTTTCCCTGTATTTCCAATTCTCGACTGGTGGACATGTCTGTGGTTACCTTTTTTCCCTTCTGTAATAATACTGAGATGAACATCCTTGTATCCACACATCTTGGCATGTGTGCCTATTTTGAAAAGAGTGATCATAAAAAAAAATACAATGAATTGATCAGTCCAGTTGGGTTTGGTTTCTGGGCAGAGGTGATAGTGATGATAGTGGTGGTAGTAGTAGTAGTAGCAGCAGTGTGTGTATGGAGGTTGGAATGGAATGGATGGATGCAAGGAATGGGGGGCTGGCTGACTGTTAAGGGGAGCTAAAAGCAAAGTGGGTGGGGACACCTGTTAAGTATCAGCCTTAGTTAAAAAGCCTTTTCTTGGGTCTCATTTTCTTATTCTATCAATATCTCCATACTTAAGGGAGATAGTGCCTTATAGTTTTAGGGTTCCTTGTTCCCTTCAGGTCATTGAGCTCCTTAAGCATTAAGGGACGACCTTAGGTACTAACTTGGCTCTAGCAGATATTACAGCCTCCTGGCTGTTTTCCCTGGCAATCTTAAAGGTGCAGAATCCACAGTGGGTTTAGAATAAATATTTGTTGATTGCCTGCCTGCCTGCCGCCTGCAAGTCTCCAGGAGTGGTGCCTAACCATGGAATGTCTTTGAAGCGCTGGCCTATAATTTTCTCCACAGAAAGAACACCTTCTGGTGGTGGTTGCGGGGAGAATAATGCCCTTTGTCTTGCTAGCAAACACTACTCACCCCCAAAAACCCAGCACCTGCAAGCCTGGGTAATTTTAGGTGAGGGCTTATTTCCAGCTTTTATGGAAGAAGAAAGTTCTATTGGAAAAAAAGTAATCCTTTGTTATTTTATTTTGGACGAGCTTTTAATCAGAAACATAGGCAGTAACATATGTTAGAAAAATATATATGAAACATAGAACTTTGCATTTGTAACTTGCTATGGAAAATCCATGCTAATGCAACATTAAGTTTGGGGTTTTAATTGCACAGAAGTCAGGGAATTCAGAGTTCAAGTTCCCATAGCAAGCAGGCTTCACTCCACATGTGCATCCCAGGACCTTCCTGAGTGGGGTGACCTAATTCTTTGGTAAAATGTGGTGCAATAAAAAGCAACGGAAAAGATTTCTCCTTATGGTGACAATTCCTATCATCCCGAGCAAGATGGACAGTGGTCAATTTTAGCTACGTAAACTGTACCCTTTCTGATGTACGGCAGTCCTCGGTGACCCAAATGACACAATGAAACAATGTCACTGTCATGCCTGAGTCAGGAGGTCCAGGTCTTGGCAATGTGCTACTCAGGTGGAGCAGCTACTCTCCACCCCATCGTCGGGTGCTCCAGGGGATCCTGCCCCCCGCCCTTCCGAGGACAGCTGTGTTGAATGGGTGCTGTCCCCCTCATCCCTGCTCTGCTGCCAGAGGACATCTCTCGGTAATTATAATTCAGATATTCAGACCGCTGAGTCTGAAAGTCTGACTAAAAGGCCCTCAGGGGGTTCAAAGGGCTTTCTTGAACACATCCCTGCCTGATCCTGAGGAGACTTGTCCAAGAGAGCTGTCCACGTTGTCATTCTCCAGTTTCATCCCAGTTGTGGGAAGATGGCAAGATGCGCATTACTGTCTCTGTTAGAGACATAAGGTGTCTGGCCAAGAGGACCACAAACTTATTATAGAAGAAGTCTCTAGGTATTTCTCTCTAATTATGGGTAGTAGATTGTATGAAGTATAAGGTGTCCCGCCTCTTGGTATCTATATCCAAGTCCATCTAGAATGTTCTACGTGTGTCCGGTGCTGTCTTTCCACTTGGTAAAACAGTAATGGTACCTTCTTATTCTCCATGTATCCTTTGCCTCTAGATCTGACCTCTGCCTGAGTTCCCTAAAGTGTCTTAATACTGATATGGGAAGAAGAGAGGAGGGAGAGGAACTGGGGACAGGGAGGGGGAAGAGGGAGATAGTGATAAACTCTGATTTTTAAAGTTTTGTGTAACTTCTTTTTGGACAATACAACAGTGCATCTATAAACAGCCCCCGGGGCTCTGAGCACATCAAGAATCCCTGATGCCACCTCTGAGCTGCCTGGTGTCGCTGAGCAGAGAAGGCCAGGAGATACCTGTCAGACTCGAAATGAAGACACATCATCACTACCAAAAGCTCTCACAGCACAATCTTTGGGGTTTTAGGCAAACCACACCAGGGAGAATAAAGTAGGGCTTGGGAAGCCACAACAAAACATCAGCTGTCCCTCCCACCCCCCCGCCCCACCACATGTCTATGGTTAAGGCATTTTCAAGAGAAGCCATTTATGATTCATGGAGTATCTGGTCACTGGTGTGTGTTTAGAAAGTTAAGCTTAAGGAGAGTTTGTGAATTTTGCCTGAGAAGATGATGGTGCAGAGCACTGCCAACCAAAAAAGTGAATAACAACTTCTTTCTGAGCTGATGTGCATCCAAATCATGTTAGTTGTCACATGTTTTTTTAAAACTCCGCTAATAACCAGGTATTGAAAAATTTCCAGTATTCTATGCTCTTCTCTACTTTTATTAGAGTTTTCTCTGCAGTTTTTCTTTTTTGTTTCAGGAGGCCTGACCCACAGAATACTTGGACTGTCTGCACATTTTTGAGAGTAGAATCACAGGCCCTTGCAAAGCTACCTTTTTATCTCTTTGTTTCTATTGTCTCCCTGGTGTACAATTCAATGAACCAGAGATTTAAATCTACCATTTTACTTCCTAAACACAAGTAATGGTGGTGCTGGGGTGGGGAATGTGCAACCAGCTCTTTAAATCACATTGTCACAACTGAGTACCATTCTAAAAATGCCAAAGAGAAAGCTTCCTGGTGGATTTATTAATTGAAAACGGCCTAAGAATTTATCTTCTAACAAGTTTAAAATATCATTTTCATTATCTGTCTTCTTTTCTGCTCAAGCAATTTCATTTCTGTCTCCAAGTTTCTCTTAAGCAACTGCTCACCAGGGACTGACAATATATAGTAGCTTGCCCCTAAGTCAGTACCTTCCTTCTAGGGAGAGCAAAGCGCTTTGCAGATAGTAAGCCTCTGCTGTAGGTAACAGAGATCACTCCCCATGTTCTGGAGATACAGAAAATTCCTGTGAAGAAATGTTAAGTCAATCTGCTTAGAAGCCAGTGCTGAGAAAGGATTTTTGCTTTAAGATAATTGTATTTTATTTATTTTTATTATAGATGTTAGAAGCTCTTTAAAAATTTTTTAATTTCAGTATAGTTAACATACAGTGTTAGTTTTAAGTCTAAAATATAATGATTCAACAACTCCAGTTCATCAAGACAAGTACACTCCTTGATTCCCATTACATATTAACCCTCCTCTTCCCCCCCCGCTCCTTAACCATCAGCTTGCTCTCTATAGTTAAGAGTCTGTTTCTTGGCTTGTCTCTCTCTCTCTCTTTCTCTCTCTCTTTTCCTCCTTTTCTTGTTTTGTTTCTTAAATTCCACATATGAGTGAAATCATATGGTATTTGCCTTTCTCTGACTTATTCCACTTGCACTATACTCTCTAGCTCCATCCATGTCATTGCAAATGGCAAGATTTCCTTCCTTTTTGTGGCTGAATAATATTCCATTATATATATAATCACAAATTCTTTATCCATTCATCTATCGGTGGACACTTGAGCTGCTTCCATAATTCGGCTATTGTAGATAATGCTGCTATAAACATTGGGGAGCATATAACCCTTTGGATTAGTGATTTTGTATTTTTTGGGTAAACAGAGAAGCCATTTGAACCTGATGTTCCTTGCGATGCAACCTGACAGTCTGTCTGGAGAAAGCTCATGGACAATAAAGAGCATGGAGGAAAAGCCAAGAAGGAAGGAAAGAAGCAAAAGGACAGATGGAAGGGAAGAAGGCGTATAGAAGAGTAGAAAGAGGGGAAGGAAAAAAAAAAAAAGAAAGAGGGGAAGGAAGTCAGCTCTAGGAGCTGGAAAAGGTGCTCTACCCAGGGCTCCGATATTTGTATTTATTAATTTACAAGGACAAGGAAGAATAATTATAAAAGAGAAGTGAATATGAGATTGAGTCAAAGTGTCTCAAACCCAAAACAAGCTCAATTCCCCTTTTCAGAGAATTGTCCATTCCACCCTTGTTTCCAGATAAATTCACCACCAAAGGGTATTATCAAGTGGCTTCTTCTTTTCACCATGAGCTAGCAGGAGAGAATCTGGATTTGATGTGGCAGGTAAGGAAGGAGTGCATCCTGTAGGGTTGTTTTTTATATGGGTCAAGTCATATATAGACACTTTCCCACTCCTGTAAGGTTTTCAAACCATGCGTGGTTAACCAGAGGCTAACAAAATGGTTAACCAAATGTGTCAGCTGCTAAGCCAAGTGGAAATAGTGATGGCAGTTCAAGCACTGGGGAGTTCTCCCATTTCTGGGACACATTCCACCCAGCATCCAGCATCCAACTTTCAGAATGGTGGCATGTTGGAGGGAGCATGTTTGGGGCTGCTGTCTTCACACGAGTGAAGCCCAGCTGACCAGGGGAAGGGCCGTCTGCATTTATAGACTGCTTCTCCTTCAAAGCAGATGTTGCAGCTCTGGGTATGAATTGAGACATTTTCTCCAATGTGTCCACAGTAAGTGAGCTCACCACTCAGTTCTGGTCTGACTAACTGATGGGACCAAGCCCATCAATTGGGAATCCTTTTAAAGTAGGAGATAGATTGTTTTTCTTGGTACCATTTCAGTGCCTGCTACTTTTTCCTCTTTCTCTTCTTCTGCTCCAGAGTATCCTTTGATTTCCTTCCAAAACCCATTCACTACAGGAAGTATATCATTATTAAGCTTCCTTGGTGGGACACCAAATATTGTATGCTCTGCCAAAGAGGACAACTGTCAATAGTCAGACACTAAACTTCTTACAGTTGGGTAACATGTGTGTGTTAGAGGAGGGCTAGTTCTTAAATGCACTGTATTAATTTGTATTATTTAGCAATTCAAAATTATTTCTAGAAGTAGGAAGAATATGTACTAAAATCTAATGTAAACAAAGAAATAAATGTTATACTCTTCTGCTACCGACCCCAATTATTTCTCCTAAGGACAAAACCAGGCTTTAAATCAGAATCCAACAAGAATAAATACATCTAACTGTTTGTGTTCATTCTTTCAAAATCTTAAATTCAATCTGGGTACACAACATTGCTCTGCTGGGTGTTTTCAGATGGAGGAGTGGGGAGACATGGACAGAGGGAAGGTGGATAGAAAAGGAGCACATCTTCATTCTTTTCAATCTCTTTCTTCTTTCATCCCAGATTAAAAATTTTTAACTAGTTTCAGTTTTTCATTTAAAGATAGGATGTGTAACACAGGACTAAAATCAGGAACCCTAGAAGTATGTATTCATCATCCATGCTGATTACACCAGTCTTTTGAAATAACAGTTGGACTTCTCTTTGAATCCTAATTTTGGGCCTTGTTTCAGATGCAGAGATAGAAGCGTTCTCTTTCCATTCTACTGCTATTGGCTTGGCTTTGATCTCAGAATTCAGATCTTTGTAACATCAGTTGGCAATTAATTAGTTATATAATCAAAAGGATACCACAACAGAGAACCTTTCGCCTGGTCCTAATACAGTGTGATGTTTCCAAAGCAGTCGCCATTCAAACTCAATGAATGGATCTGTTGGTAAGACTGATCTATTTTAAAAAGGAGATATCCCCCAGTGAAGTGGGCAATGGGACTGGATGGATAGGGTTGATTTCCTTCTAAATGACAATAACTACCCAGGTAAGAGGCAAACATCTCACATTAAGTAAATGGTTACAAATATCATGAATCGGACATAATTCAGATTTAGATTTAACATTGTCCTGAGTTGCAAGGCTAGTTCAAAGAATACTCATGCATGCAAACAAACTCAGTGTAGTACTCATGTCTCCAGTGACAGATATTGGTGGATTCTGTTTATTTTGAGGAAATACTGTTGTCAAGACAACTGAGTGAGACATTTCAAATGCAATCTAAAGTCATACTCTTTAAGTACACTAGAAAAACAGCGAGGCTACCATTTAAGGGAGATTAACACGTCAGATGCACATCTGAGATTTCCACATCCCATGCTGCCAAAATAGATGCCAATTTAGGAATATGGAAGAGTTCAAGTAATTGAATCTTTCACTCTTATATGCTCTTGGGGAGCACGGGTGATGTACATAGCCTGGGCTCTGATGCACTAAGGCTGGTTATTAAATGTTCCATGACATTTTTTTTTAACCAGAAGAGGTTTAACCTGGCTCCACTTCAGCTAGGGTAATGGCAGCCTCCCTCCCAAAGATTCCTTCTACCCTTCCAACTGGCAAACACTTGCTTCATTTCCTCCTGTAGGATAAGAATCATGCAGAATGGCTGGCTGAGCATGGCAGCTCCTCATTCTACACTCTGCTGGTGTTTGGGGGGAACCACTCATTTTTCAACATGCATTTACTGAGCATTTACTTTGTGCACGGTAAGAAATACAAAGACAAAGATGATTCTGCTCATTTCCCCTAAAAAAGCTTGAAATCTAGTAGGTTCCATTACCTGTGAGGTGCTATGACACTAGAGATTAAATGGGCTATTTCTAGGGAGATTTTTAGACCAGGATTAGAGGGGTGTCCCCGAATTAAATAGATATCACTGGTGCTCTGGGACTAACATTCTTAAATTGCAGCATATCAAATTTGTAAAGTTTAGTCTGCCCTACACTGGGACTTTTAGTAATGGTTTAACCCAGTGGTTCTCAACCAAGGGTGATTTTGCCCCTGCCCGTGGCAACATCTGGCAATATCTGGAGACTTTTTTGATTGTCACAACTTACGGGGGAGGTGCTATGATGTCTAGTGGGTAGAGCCTAGAGATGCTGCTAAACATTCTATAATATGCAGGACAGTCTTTCACAACAAAGAACTATCTAGCCCAAAATATCAATAACGCCAAGTTTGAGAAGCCCTGCCTTGACCTGATTTCCTGGTTAACCACACCATGACCAAATGGCATTTACCAAGCAGTTATTCATTTTATTACTTTGAAGGTGATACCACCAGGCCATTGTGATGTGGGTATTAAAATAGGCTTGCATCAGAATCCAAGTGAATAACAGAATGTCGTCTGTGTGACATTTTCTCTCTGTCCTTAATGAAATTTGTCACCTCACTTTGGCTCCTGAATAGCAGTGATGATAACAACACTGAGAATTTAGTTTTCTTCACCATATGCTCTAATGACTGGAAAAATTTTGGGACCCACCTGGACCAAAATGATAAAATTTATTTATTCATTAAGATATATATTTCACAGATTAAACAGCTGAGAATCAGAGATTAAAGGCCATTGTGACCACGTGACAGGTTCAAGGTTGAAGGAGAATTAGAGCCCATGCCTCCTGACCTGCTGTCCAGGTCTCCTCTGCTACCCTGGAGACTAATGTGGGGCTCAGCTGCATCTTGAACATTAATAAGAAACAGAAATGACATCTGAAAATGTGAACTAGCCCATGTGCTGTGTATTTTCCATGGCATTCAGTCAATGTGTTCTGAGGCTGGGCTACTTCTTGTGCGGAGCCACAGTAACAATGTCAGCCACTGTGCCATGAAGGAACTGGGGGGTAGGGTTTGGGAAACTCATAGGCCTTTGCATCTCCTCAGCTGGAAACGAGTGCTATCCTGGTAGGATCTACCAACCTAGAAGGCCAGGGTATAGATCCTAGCACCTTTTGGGGAGTGTTATCAAGGACATAACCATATACTCTTTTACCAAGGTGGCTAGGGTCCTTCTCCAGTGTTTCTTCTTCTGGCTTCCTAAAGTGATTATGGATTGTATTTTTACCTTTTAAATAATTCCAGCCCTGTGAAGGTCCTTCTTTAAAATTAAAAAAATATATATTTTATTTATTTATTCACAAGAGACACAGAGACACAAGAGAGAGGAGTAGAGACACAGGCAGAGGGAGAAGCAGGGAGCCTGACACGGAACTCGGTCCCAGGACCCTGGGATCACAACCTGAGCTGAAGGCAGATGTTCAACCATTGAGACACCCAGGTGCCCTCCTGTGAAGGGGCTTAAAGGGAATTATATAAAACTTCAGGCCTGATATTCTTTTCTTAGTAATTTATTAGTTTTACGTATGGATATAGCCTTTGCAGTGGGAAAAGAGGGATATGCTCCATTTGTCTGCCAAAAAGCAGAAAGAATGGCCTCTGTGAATTTAACAATACTACTTTCAAATAATTAACCCCAAACCAGAGATTCCAATGCACATTTTCATAAACCTTTTTAGTAGTTAGACTCAACATTTATTTAGTCAACAAAATGGGGAGGGGGACTTCCCTCTGACTCTCATCCTACTTTCTGTCTATAAAGAATTTCAAGAGGGGCCTGGAAATATGGCAATCAAAGTATCTACAAGACTTTTCCTTACTTCCTTTCTCCTCTCAGATCTTCTGTAAAATAAATGCAGGGTATTTCAAAGCAACATTTTAGTTTGAATTTTCTGTTTTGTGTTGCTCATTTTCTTGGGAGAAAGGCCTATAAAAAGCTTCATACAAGTTGGCAATCTCCTCTGTCAGTCTACTGACACTATCACTAATATTCTCCTTGAAACGATCACCATCTGTCTTCTGACATTACTGGATCTGCCTCATGACCAAGGAAATGAACAAAGCATAGGGCCAGAGTGTGTATGAGTGTGTGTGTGTGTATGTGTGTGTGTAGGATGAAGGAGGCAGCCAGGGGAGGTGGAAGGGACCATGGCACGGACCAGGCCCCAGAAATAATGGGTCTGCTCTGAGATTTTCCTGTGGACCTTTAAACAGGATCCTTGTTGGAATTTTTGGATTCTGTCCCGTGGAGTTTCAAGTGCATTCTTCAGGGCAGCCAGTTACTGTTCCACAGAGGTGTGAATGTCCTGGAGTTCTATAAGCACAATACTTCACATTGTTGGTTCAGAATTATTTTAATTCCTCTTTCCACCACCCCACCCCCATCCCCATTAAGAAGCTGCTAGATCCACAGAGGCCTAGCTCAGCCAGCACCGAAAAGGCCAATGAAAGCAGCAAAAGGACCTGCACTAAGCATTCTAGTATAAGAATATCATCAAATACTAACAAGGAGCATAGGTCTGATTTTTGCTTGGTAATGGTCAAAGTCCGACTTAAGCAATTACCTGAAGTTGGCTCAAACAGCTCTATTTTCCTGAAAGATTAAGAAAAAAAAAAATAGCCTTTTATCCCATCTCCTAGCCCTATCTAAGTCTAGTGGATAAAAACCCTGGCTCTATCTGGACGAGAAAGCACAGAGGCTCTGGAAAAAGCTCCTCCGAAGTGTAAGTGTTTGCAAGTCCATGAACCAAAGAGACCAAGAACCCCTGCATTCAGCCAGCCTACATCTGTGTCCCCTGCAGATGATCTGTATATTGTCATACAAGGCAATGTCCTAAACTGAAAGCACCTCTAAGAATTACAGTGTTAAATTGGGACATACAATCCAGATGCTTCCCATCTCGGGTAAACCCCAGGAGGTCCCCACACAGAAGGAGACGACACAGGAAAGCCTAATGAGGTCTACGCCTACATCTAGCCTGGCGGTGACTGTTTATTTTCCTGACTTTTGAGACACCGCACTGGGGATCCACAGAAAACACGAAGGAGGAAAAGTCTCATTAAATTAGGCAGAACCTTTGGTAGGTTTCCTGATTCTGGTGGCCAGTCCTGAAGGGGAGCTGATAGAAATCCATACCTTTAAGGACAACAGTGACCTGAAGTCAGGCGTGAAGATACAGAGAAAAGGGTGAAAAGAGCCACCCAAGAAAGTGGGTAAGGTGCAAATCTGGGCGAGAAGCCATCCGCAGAGCGCAACGGGCTGCCTGCCACTCGGATTCCCTAAGACTGGTGAGCATTCACTCCACAAAGGCCCCAAAGCTGTTTGGCATTAGAGGTGGAGCAAAGGAAAAGCAGACATCACAACACTTCGTCCGTGAACCACATCACACTCCCCTCCCTTAACGAAAATCTTGTGGGCTTAAACCACAAGCTCATAACTGAACGTTCCCGGCCGGGGCAGCAGGCAAGTCGGGCCTGCGCGCAGGCCTGCGGCCTTGCGGGCTCCCAGCACCGTGCGGGGGCTTCCGGCAACATCATCGGGGGGCAGCCAAGTCAGGTTCTCCACCCAGGCCACTCCGTCCTGGACCTCAGCCAAAGTGACAAGACCGGGGAGGGGGAAACCCTCTAAGTGAGCAAACGGAGCAGGAGGGTTGGAAGCAGCAAGAAAGGGTTCAAGTGGCTAATTTTTCCACTTTTCCCCCACTGTGGTTAAAGCAGTGACAGATAATTTATCACACATTTTGGTTGCATGCCAGCTGGCCATAAAAAAAAAAAATAAGAAAGAGTTGTTTATTAATTCAATTAGCTGGCTTATTTATCAGGGCTGGGTTAGCAGGGGCGGTGAGAAGGCCAAAGGATGCCCGCGTCTCGCAGTCGCTCGTGGGCCCCGCAGGCAAAGTGGAGACCCGCATTCTGACCCCCCAAGATTTGGAGCATCAGCTAGCTGTGTTTACCCTGAACGCCTGGTACGGGACAGGAAAGCCCATCAGTTGTAATGAAATCCTAGGGTGGGAAGATGCTCAGAACAGGACAAAGTCCTCTGAGTGATGACAGTCATTAGGGCTTACCACCCACTCGAGGGCCACTTCCAGGGAAAATGCAGCATCCTTTCTGGGCTCATTTTAGTTCCTGTTTGTTTTTTGTTTTTTTTTTTGGTGTTTGTGTTTCTCATTCATTAGTGGTTATTTAGACACAAGGCTGCCAGCGTATCAGCAGTTTGTCCAGACCAGTGTTGCTCAGGATCAGAGAAATAATTCATTCATGTAATTGGTTTATCAAATAAAGAAAATCCACAAAGGGTTTACTAACTGCTGCTTTGTGCTGAAGTCTTTTTACAGCACTTTTACAGATGTTGCCGGTTCTACTGGACCCTCATGTCGTGGGTAAGATGTGTCTATCTTACCATGAGTCGGCTAATGCAGCAACTGTTGTCGATTCAACCAAGGTCTCCCCTTGGGAATGAAATGAGATGTCCCTGATGGCCCCCTCATTTCACTGCCGCTGTCCCTCTGACCCTGCTCTTGGCTGGTTGAAGCCAAATGTCTCCTTGGTGACCCAGACTACACATTTTCTGCTGATCCTACGGTGGCAAGTAGGAAAGAAGGGAGAAAAAGGAGAACATGTCTACAATTTTACTGTTTTGTTTCAAAATAACCTCATCATGAGAGATGGTTCTAATGTGTACATTTGATTTTTTAAATTCGGAATATAGCAATGTCTCTCATTAGCCTCACAACCAAGGTGTTTTACAAATTTGAAGGAGTAATTTGCACATGTAATCTGGAACAAGTGTATTCTGGATTAAAAAAAAAATAGGGAGGAAGGCACCCCGGGTGGCTCAGTGGCTTAGCGCCACCTTCAGTCCCGGGTGTGGTCCTGGAGACCCGGGATCGAGTCCCACGTCAGGCTCCCTGCATGGAATGGAGCCTGCTTCTCCCTCTGCCTGTGTCTGTGCCTCTCTCTTTGTGTGTCTCTCATGAATAAATAAATAAAATTTTAAAAAATAGGGAGGAGGAATCATGATATAAGAAATGTGATCGAGGTACCTGGGTGACTCAGTGGTTGAGTTTCTTCCTTTGGCTCAGGTCGTGATCCCAGGGTCCTGGGATCGAGTCCTGCGTCAGGATCCTCCTAGAGATCCTGTCTCTCTTTCTGTGTCTCTCATGAATAAATACATAAAATATTTTAAAAAAGGAATGTGATCAATATTCTGGTTATTCTGTTGGCTAATCAAGCAGCAAATGTGATGTGAAGATGGTGCCAATGATAAGACCAAAATGGCCACTTTAGTGGGGACATTGCATATTAAAGGGAAACCTGTGAGCCTACACCAGAGCTAGATCTAGGGAGAGATGAGGAAGTCACTCACCTGAGTGTTCTATTGAATTTTAGGATTCCGGGAGTATATTATGCCAGCTTCTCTATATCATGCTAAGAGTTAAACATCATCATTGTTTCATATCCACCATTAACTGTACAGGGGCAGACATTTCCAACTTCTGGAAATGTCACATCATCTTTATCTTTTCTCTTCTCTTCCCTTCCATCCCCTTCCTTCCTTCTTCCATTCATGCAATACCAAGTTTGAGAGTGAAACAAAACATCAGGTGCACAGATGAATGTATGTAGATGAACTCATAAGAGGGCCACCTCACTGTGACTCCTTTGGCCTGACTGCTTCCTACAACCTATGCACAAGCCTACATTGTCCTTCCTTCTTTCACCTTTGGCTAACTCAGTCTTTGGCTCCTCCCAGGACTCAGCTCCTCCCAGGACTCAGCTTCTCCTTTGACAGTTTACTGATTTCTAAAATTCCCCAAGAAATATGAGCTCTTCTTGATAATATTTTCAACACTTGCCTTACAATATCTAAAAAAAAATAATAATAATAATCTGCTGAGAGGAATAAGATCCAGGGGAATTAAATCCCCTCTTCCTATTAACATCTTTTGTCTCATCAGTTGTGACTGGGAGTTTCTGCTTCCAAAAATGGGAAGGAAGTTTTAGGTGGTGATGTACTAGTATGTCTTTCATTTCTTCTTTTTATTTTCAGATCAACTTAAGTAAAAACAAAAAATTTAAACTGATACATTTTACCTAACTTTGGATATTCTCTTATTTTCCATATGTGTTTGAATTTCTCAGTTAAGCATGTGGTCTCAGTTTCTGTTGCTGATGAAGTATCAAAATGGGTCGTCACAAAATTTGTGTGACAGTTATATCCGGCGATGGCAAAACCAACAGAACAATCATCCTTGCATTTCTTTAACTCTTTATATCTTAAAGGATTCTGGGTAAATCTTGAAACAAATTTAATCAGCAGTCTTGGGTAAAAAACATTTACTGTTTTTCCACCAAAATGACAGGCAGCTACATGGGTATGCATACACATCTATTTTTGGTTGAGAAGTTGATCCCTGCGTAGGAAAAACAGCTCAGTTTAAAACTTCACATTGTTGAAACCTAATGTATTTTTGGATTCAGCAATATCTTTACTAAATTTCAGTTTCTAAAGTTTATTTTCAATTTTTAAAAAGGTATATTAGCCCAAACTGTGCTTTGGCACAAAGCACTAGACAAAATATTTCCAGGAAAAAAAAAGGTAAGTGGTGGACAAAACAAGAGGCTACTTGATTGACAGGAAATTTCACGAAAGAATTCATAGCTCTTCTTTGTAACTATCTTGTCTGGCCTCTCACTTTATTTCAAGTGGTAAGATGCACATTTAAAAGTGAGAGAAATATCTAAAACTGAGGGAAATATCTTTGTATTATATCGAAGCCTCCTAGACACTGAAGGTCTGGCTTCTTAGGTTTGGTAGGAAAGGCTGTGGATGATTTCCCCAGAGCTTTGCTTGACTCACAAAGGTATTTCTCAGATTGACTTCTGGTGTTTGCTTCCAGAAGGTTCTCATCACTGAACACAAATTTTACACTTCGAACCCAATTCCTTTGGAAATGGAAACACTGGCAGATAATTTCACTCGTGTAGATTTGTTGAGACCACATATCAACATGTTAGCAATTCTTAATCTTCCTGTTATAGCCTATTGAACAGCTCTGTGCAAATAAGACTTATAATTTCCATATAAATCAGGCAAATTAAGGATTTTTCAGGATTTCTCTTCATGTTTTCCCCAGAGAATGGACATCCCATCTGCTTTGCTGAATGCAGGATAATCGAAGGGCACTGATCTCTCCAAATGGCTTCATTCATTACTGTCTCTGGATCCTTGGGGGCATCTGCCCCTAGGAAGGTCACTTCAGCTACACTCTGACCTCCCGTACGTTATAACACAGCCGATCCGCACCTCCTTTAGGATGTATAATGTTTGGAGAAGCAGGGACAGGAATAAATATTTCTCCCCTCAGAGTTCAATACCACAGAAATAACATAATTCTGTTTCTCAAATTCCAGTTTAAAGTGCATTCAGAAAAGAGCACTATTTTGGCTAAGGCAGTTTGAACGTATTTTACTGCTCTGCCATCATAAATATAAACGACAGTGCAAAAGGGGGGGAGTGGGCTGTAGTTACTGAATGCTGAGAGAAGAAAAGCACTGAGCTGTATGTTGGGTATATACTGCAATGTATTTCAAGGAACAAGAGTTGAAAGAACCACTAGAATCAAAGTGCAGGTGATCTTAACAGGTTTGATTTAGAATCACTTTAATATAGCATTAATTATGCTTTGAATTGGGAAATGTCTTTCCTATTAGGCAAAGGACATTTCCTCCATTTAGAATGGGAAAGTGGGGGGTGCCTGGGTGGCTCAGTTGGTTGAGCATCCACCTTCGGCTCAGGTTATGGTCCCCGAGTCCTGGACTTGAGTTCTGAGTTGGGCCCCCTGCTCAGCAGGCAGCCTGCTTCTCCCTCTCCTTCTGCCTGCTGCTCTGCCTACTTGTGCTCACTTGCTATCTCTGTCAAATAAAAAAAATAAAACTTAAAAAAAATAATGGGAAAGCAGTGTTTTCTGTGGTGTAGAGCACACCGATTTCGCCAGGGGACTGTCCGATCGGACAGTTCAGTTGACATCCAGCTTCTCTACCTCCCAAGCGTACAGGCATAAGCGTTATGCTGCAGACTGCATCATCCTTGCCCAAGACACAGAAGCCAATCAAACAGGCTTGTGGGAGATGCCAGAAAACTTGGCTCCTACTTTCAAGACACTTGCTGTCTAGTTGGGGGAATAAAAAGCATACACACCAAAGCTAAACAGTCAAATTAGTGGAAGGGACAGAAAATAAGTGTCAGAGGAGACAGAGCCTGACAGCACCTGGGGTGGCCAGAAAGGTGAGTCAGAGCCAGGCGTCTTATATGACGATTTGAGGGGGACAAATTCCAGGTTTCTAACAAAGCTTGGAGACCTCATCTAGATAACAGTATGAGCTTCTTGAAAGAAGTCCCTTCCTTCTCTTCCTCTGTTCTCTGCCAAGACTCATTATTTACTTAAAGTGATCTCAGATGTGTGTTACCTATCGAGGTCTACCCTTCTCTTTGACTTTGCCTTCATTCTACCAATTTCACCTATAAACAGAAAAACGTGGTCACTGCCACTAATTGAGAGCAGTTGGGGTGAGCAGGCCTAGACGAGGGTGTGAACGTAATTTAGAAAAATGCATTATTTGTGGCATGAGAATACTCATCTCCCTCCCTTCTCCTTTACCTATTGAGGGCTCTGCATTAACAAATAATTCCAGTTAATAAATATCCCAGGGTAACAAGTCTAGTGAGCCCATTTCTTTAATTTTTAAACTGTGGACTTTCTTTGTGTCTACCCACCCCCCTTTCTTTTACTCTGAAGCAGAGCTGGATATGGCAGGCTATGTTCCAAGACAGTACCCTTTACTCTTCTTCCAGGAAAGAACTTTTCAAATAAGGTCCTAAATGCTCATACAGTATTAGTGAGCACACATACACCTACACATAGTTGGTACTTGCCAACTCCTGACATGGGAATTCTCAGAAGCACACCAAAGTCTCTGTGTGATTTAAATTTATTTTTAATCACATAAAATCCAATTTGGAAAATTGATGCATGGGATTTTCTGAGTCACCAGAAGCTCTTTATAAGATTGCAAATGCATTGAGGGGAAGAAATCTGTCTTGGCATGGCTGGTATTTCACAACAACGGTAAAAATGATTGGTTTCCTTGGTTTAGAATGAATGAGATGAGTTTTAAAATCTATAAAAATATGCTATTAAATCCCAACATAAAGTCAAAATATATTTGATATGTCTGAGTCATGAGGAAGAATTGGAGGAAAAAAAGAGTCAGTATTTTGAAATAAGTTTATTTTCCTAACTTTCTTTTTCAGTCTTACCTAATTACCCAAGTAATATTTATGATTCTGGATCATATTAATTAATTTTAATAGTGATCTTTACTCTCTCTACTCCCAGTCATATTTTGTTGTTTTTGGCACTATACTAAGACATTTTCCATTTCCTTAAGGAGTTTCCAAAAATGATAATGATAAATATAATTTGAATTCATTTTATACTTATGCTCATTATTTATATGCCCATGGAATGGAAATAGTCCATGGATCTGTAAGTGGATCTCGTAAGGGCAGGCATGAAGATATTTAGTAAGTCTAAATAGTTTTGTATCTCCAACATGACTGGGAAACACAAATTTATAATAATAATCAGTCCTAATGACAACGGATAAATCTTCAGAAGATTTCAAAGAAAGATAGAGGTAATCTCCTACCCCTACATATTTAAGGTGCCTTAAGTCCTGAAAGTATTGTTCAGCCTCTTTATATGTGCAGTTATAATAATCCTGTACTTATAAGTCAAAAGTTACTGCCTTGTCACTTTTAAACTTAACTATTACACAATTTTCTGTTAATTGCACATTAAATCACAGAGTTCAACTAGAAAACTGTTTACCTGAGGATGTTTTTCTGGTTCCTACAAGTTCCCAATACTTTCTTATGAAATTTTCTTGTTTGCTATTCTTCCATGGGAAGAATAGGTAGGTCTGGGCCATCTTTCCCACCATAATGTGAGAACAAGTTAAAGGTATTCACAATTCCATATGGAAACATCAACAAACAATACAGAGAAGACCAATAAACTGTTCTCCATCAGGGGGATGGCCCCATAAATCACAGTACATTCATAGGAAGACATGTCGTTCAACCAGAGAAATCATGTTTTCAAAGAATTATTTATGCATAGACAAAAGACCAAAAGAAAATATTCTGTCGACAGTAGTCATCTCTGAGTAATTGGGTTACAGGTTATTTTCCTTTATTTGTTTTTATTTTCTTCTATCTTTTTTTTTTCATTTCCCAAAACTTGTTTTTGCAATTAACATATAGCTTTTAATCAGAAAAAATAAGTATAATTTTTACAATGCACCAAGCATCAAAAAATTAAAAAAAAAACAGTGTGGAGACTTATATTTGTGCAATAAAATAAGCCTCCAAAACAGAGATGATTCACAAGTCCCAGAACTTTCAATGGGCAAACATCTGGACAGCAGATTACTTTGTTCTTGTTCAGATTGTTTTGCAGTGGGGCTTGCAGGACTTCACACTTCTCACTGTCTTATTTTTTTTTCTTTTCATTCAAATATGAATCACCTACATTGTTACTTCAATGAGTTACATGAAAAGTCCTAAAGTCCTATATTTTTAAAGTGTGTGTGTGTGGGGGGGGGGGTATTTTTCTGCTACTCTCTTTATGCCAGAGCCATTTAAGTTTGGAAGATACAGTGAATTAAGGGGGAAATGATTTTATGGATTTTTCACTACAATGAAGCTGTATCAAATTGAAGCTAAGTATAAATGCAATCTGGGATAAGACGATTTCACTCACAAATGGAAGGACAAATAGGAAATTGTTAGAGAAATCATGTAGTGATGTGTAGGGACACGGAATAATATAGGGAGTTCAGACATTGCTTTAAAATTCAGAACATTAAAAAAAATAAAAATAAAAAAATAAAATAAAATTCAGAACATTAAATTAAGGACCAATGATAATGATTAAGCTAGTAGTGTCTTTGGAATGTTGAAGTCCTTATAAGAATGTACTGGGTAAAATGGTGCAGCTACTTTGGAAAACAGTTTGTCAGCTCTTCAAAAAAATTACACACAGAATTACCATATGACCAGCAATCACACTCTTAGGTATATATGCAAGAGAACTAAAAACATACATCCACACAGAAATGTTTACACCAATGTTCAACACCGCATTATTCATGAAGTGGAAACACACTAACTGTTCACTGGTTGATGAGTAGATGAATAAAATGTGGTGGAACCATACAATGGAATATTATTCGACAATAAAAAGGAATGAGGTGCTGACCCATGCTGTAACTTGGATGACCCTTGGAAACATTATGTAAGTGAAAGAAACCAGACAGGAAAGGCCCACATACTGCATAATTCCATTGATAGAAGTCCAAAAGAAGAAAATATATAGAGACAGAAAACTTAATTTAGTAGTTGTCAGGGGCTAGAGAGGGAGAAGGAGTGACTGTTAATGGTAACCTTCCTCGTGGGTTAATGAAAATGAGCGTAGTGCTGATAATTGTATAACTCTCTAAATATACTAAAAACCACTGAATTGTGTGCATTTTAAAAAGGTAAATTTTAGGGATTCCCTGGGTGGCGCAGCAGTTTAGCGCCTGCCTTTGGCCCAGGGCGCGATCCTGGAGACCCGGGATCGAATCCCACATCGGGCTCCCGGTGCATGGAGCCTGCTTCTCCTTCTGCCTATGTCTCTGCCTCTCTCTCTCTCTCTGTGTGACTATCATAAATAAATAAAAATTTTAAAAAATGTTCAAAAAAAAAAAAGGTAAATTTTATGGTATATTTTACAAATTGTTTTCAATTCTATCATCGGCCTTCTCATCATGAGATGTGGTTCCTCCAAATGAAAAGCAGAGATAATATGATTTTTAAATTTTTTCAAAGAATTTTCAAGTTCTGAACTAAAAAAATCCAGAGTTTTGTGAATATACATAGATAGAAACAGAGAGATTAAAAAATCTCCTAGTCTTTTCTAGGAAACTCTGAAGGTTTTTAAGAGAGCCCTGCTTAACTTTCCAGCCAAGGGAATCACAAGATTTAGCTTCTAAACTGTGCTCACGGGACAGTAACACAGTGCCAGTTTCCTCATTTTGTAAAAAGGTGATAATACTGCTGGCTCTTTGTAGGGATTTAATCCAAAAGAAAAAATATGTAAGAATTACTTATTGGGTTCACAGGACTGCAGCAGACATTGTGGCAAATAGGAAGGTGAAAAAAATGTGATCTCGGCCCTCAAGAAACATTTACTCTCATAGAGGGTAAGAAATATATCTTAGGATACAATAATAATGTCATAATACTAATTTAAAAAATTTTATGGGCTCAGATGAAAACACCTTAAGTGTGTAACAACAGAATGATATGATGGAATACCATAAAACAGTGGAAATGAATGGTCTATGAGAATCCACATGATAAACCTGATAAACATAAATGTGGGCCCCAAATAATCAAGTTTTAGAAAAATACATATAGCATAAAAACATTTATATAAAGCTTAAAATATACTAAAATACTATATATTATTAATAGTATAAATCCCTTAATAATTTATGTATTTTAATCATGTAAAATTATATTTATATAAAATATAAAGGTATGTATATAATATATAATTCTATGAGGCTATCCATAGGAATGATCAATACCAGAGTCAGATAGTGGTTCTTCTAACACTCGGCACCTTCTGCACCATATATGGTGGGCAAATTGGCGATTGTTAGGGTTATTTCCTGTACAGTTTTGTATATCTTAAATGGTGCATGATAATTTTAAAATATTGGATTAGAGGGAAAGTCATAGGTCAATTTCTACCAGGTGATGCTAGGGGATAAGGGAAGACTTCTAGAAGGAGGTGCCCGAGCTAGTCCTAAAAGGATGCATGATTTCCACAGGTAGAGAGAAAGGGAAGGCACTGTGGGTGAAGGGAATAGTACAAGCACATTAAAATAACAGGTTTTTAGCAGCAGAGATCATGAGGTTTCTAAAAGTCACCCGGAGCATTTTAGATCTCATCTTCTCATGGATTTTTGAACTGCAGAACACAAAGGACAAGGAGATTTTTATGAAGCATGGTGCCTAAATGCCCAATACATTAAAAACCAAACATAACCAGAATCTCAAACTGTGTTTGGAGACTTGCAAACTTGTTCTTTCTTTTTAACAGTGAGAACAAATTGGGATCCCTGGAATATACCACTTGGGAGATGGTGGGAGAATAATTTTATCCACAAGTATTAAGTTGTTGCCTGAGGACAGCTGAGTAAACAGTTTGCTGAAGTCTGTTTGAGGACTGCCAGCTAGTTACACCCATAATTTCATCTCTATTAACAAAAACAACTCATACTGTCGCACTGCCCTGCTTTGGCTACCCTGTGGTTCTCAGTATTTGAATTATGGAGTGTCACTTGAGTAACATTCTATAGCAGTGGGGGCTGTGTTTTGATGTCCTTTCGTTACCCACCCCCTCTCTGCTGATTTATGGCATACCACGCAGAGACTTAAATCAAAACTAGAAAATACGTGTGAAATAATGCAAAACAGAGTCGCAGGGTTGGCAATTCCGTAATTATACCTAAAGGGAAAATAATTATGTAATACCGTATGGCAAGAGTAAGTCTCAGAATAACAAATGCCCATACTGTAAATGCAGGATTCTGGGAAGGACGCGCAGGGTCTTTGAAGAGAAGCTGAGGGAAAAGGTGCCTTTTAAAAGGACCAAGAGACATCTTTGTGAATGATGTTTGGCCTCTGATAATACCGCTTGTCGTCTAGGAACTGGAGACCTGAATGAAATGAGGTGACAAGGCCCAAACAAAAGGAATGCCAAAAAATGGGACAAAATTTGAATTATTTCTTGTTTGAGCTCACTCACAAGTACTATCTGCAGTAGCCAATAGGGTTTTAACCTATTGGTTAAAATTCTGGAAATGTGAAAGCTGTGTATTGATCGAAAACTCTCCAAATCTTGACAGCAGCTATGAAATGGAAACTAATCAAGTCAACATTTAAAAACCACCACCAACAAAAACCCCACAACACTGGAAACCTTTCACTTTAAAAAAGGAAAGATGAAAGAATTCCTCAGGAGTCAAGAATATGAAACTTCCCCCTCAAAGTCTATCAGTTAATGAACAACCTCTAAGTAGAGGGAAATATGAGAGAAATGACCTGGGCAATACTCCAGCCTAAATCTTCATGTTGGAAAACAGCTCCTCATCCACTTCTGTATTGTAAGGTGCTGGCATGGGAACAGAAATAAAAGATGCTAGGAAAAGATTAGGAGACTAAAGCTCTTATAGGCTGACTTCCTCATTAAAAATCAGCTCTGAATTTAAGTGTTCCTTAAATTCCTCAATCCACTCACCTGGGTGGAGCCATACTAGGTGAAATTGTGTGAGCTCGGGGGAGCAAGGGTGTCAGTTAAAACCATTCCAAACAGGAAAATCAGGGAAAGATATGGCTTCCTTTAAGACAAGAGTTGGCCCATGGCCAGCTGTGTGATTTTGTAAATAAAGTTTTATTGGAACACAGCTATGCCCATTCATTCATGTATTGTCTATGGCTGCTTTTGAGGTATAATGACAGGCATGGATAGGTACAAGCATCATATGGCCCACAAAGCAAAAATATTGATTATCTGGCCCTTTTCAGAAGTAACTTGCCCATCTTTGCTTTAGTTTACTAGTTATCTGGAATAGCTTCAGTGGTTTAAAAACTTTTTAGAGTAATAATTTATAAGAATAGCTACCCAACTGGGCATAACCTTTAGGAATTCATGTTTAAGCTTTAGAGTAAAAACCTACTTCTCTGGATCCTTATTTTTTTACTTCCTCAATTAAGATTAAATATATATTATGTATTCAATTAAGCTGTAACATTTGAAATGAGGCTTTATTTATTTATTTATTTATTGCCCTGCATAAAAAAATGACATTAGAGGTAGGTCGAATTCAATACGAATAGTCTTAAGAAGATTCCTTTTTGAAAATCAAACTATTTAAGAGAGTATTAATGAAGAAATTAAAAAGGAAATGCTGGAATAAGGGCTTAAAGGGGGAATTTACCTGCTTGGAAATAATAGTAACAATTTCTAAAGCTCCTTAACACTTTGTCTTATAGTAACTCATTTAATCCTTACAATAACCCAGACATTAGATATTATTTAGTTCACTTTATAATGATGAAATTGAGATCAAAGAGGTTAAGAAAGCTGCCTGTAATTACTTCACTAGCAAAATGGTAGACCAGAGCCAGATCACAAGGGTCACCTTCAAAGCTCAATGCCTTCCATTCTCCAACTGTGCCCTGCAATGCAGGGAACCACAGTAAGAGGACTTGCTTAGGAAAGTCCTTGCTTGGAAATTTTACTATACTTAGTATGAAAACATCTTTAAAAAAGAATTTACCTTCCTGTGTTTCCTTTGTTCACAACAGCTCTTGCTTCTTTCTTTTCCAGTATTTGCAAGGAGAATTGATAGTTATACATATGGGGTTAGTTCTGTACCTGCCCCTACCTCTCTTCACCTTCTGCTGCCCCCAGGGGTCAAAGTTCAGGTGATCCTGAGCTCACAGCCTCTTGGTGGGTTTGACTTCACACCTCCCTGGGCCCTCATTGGTGCTCTGCTCCCCATTTGATTTTTGCCCCAAGCAGTCACACCCCACAGCCTTCTCAGGTCACCCTGCTGCCCCCCATTGCTCTTTTGCCCCAGCATCCAATACTTTCTGTATGTTAACCTGAACATCTATCTATCTTTCTTTTCTTTCTTTTCTTTTCTCTCTTTCTTTCTTTCTTTCTTTCTTTCTTTCTTTCTTTCTTTCTTTCTTTTCTTTCTTCTTTCTTTCCCGTTTTTAAAATTTATCTGAGAGACAGAGAGAGAGAGAGAGAGAGAGAGCATGAGCACATGTGTGCAGCAGTGGAAGGAGGGACAGATGAAGAGGGAGAGAATCTCAACCAGACTCTCTGCCCAGCCAAGCATGGAGCCCAATGTGAGGCTCGATCCCCCAACCCTGAGATCATGATCTGAGCTGAAATCAAGAGTCAGACATTTAGCTGACTAAGCCACCCAGGCAATCCAACCTGAGCATTTTCTAAAACCTGAGCCCACAGGTTTCAGGGTCTGGCAGTCTGAAGTGGAATTTCTCTAAAGAGAGATTCTGACAAATTCAGGGAACTCTACTGGTGTCTTCTGTCTGAGGAAGCAGATTTTATAAGTGAAACTACCCTATGTTCCTTAAAGTCTAGGCTAGACCACCAGGTAGGTGGCTGCCCAAGAAAGTGGGTGAGTTTCAGAATGAAAACTGCCCTTTGCTGTCTAGTTTTTAACTGGGCCAGAAAGAAAATGGTGGCTTGCCCCTCATGAAAAATTTACTGCCAGAGGAAAATAGAGACTCACACATGAGCCATGCAAAGGAGGGATGGGATGTTCTCTGACTCCGTGGAGCGTGGTCACTCAACCTCCTTTTAAATGACCAAAGAAAAAAAGTTCCAAGCAAGGAGGATGTCTTCTTCTGAGAGACTGTACCCCACCCATCCACCCACCCACCCACCCACCCACGGGGAACTGTAAATCAGATATTACCGGCACAGCAAATTGGCAGCCAATGCTTTAAACATTATGAAGTGCCAGGTCTGGGCATCAATACAGATACTTTTTTGTTTTAGGCACTTGCCATTTAAAAATACACTTGGAAGTTTCTGGAAGGGGTATGGCTATAGATGAAATGCCCACATAGAGAGAGTATAATATGAGGAGTATAATATGTCCTACTTCTCACACATGCTAGGAGACTGATAAGAATCATTTCATGTATTCACACAACTCTCCGAGGTGGGTGTCGTTATCTTCCTATTAAAGATTAAGAGGGGCCCTAACTTGCCCAGGCTCACTTTTGAGTAGAATTTCTCTATTCCAAAATAGCTTCCTTGACAAAGCAACATTAACTGACTGATTATTTCCCCTGAAAAAATCCTGGGAATGGTGACCATGGAATTTCAAACCTTGTCTTTTTCTGCAAAAGGAAACCCCATGTTTCTGTTTCTGTTTACAGAACCACTGGGGTCTTAGTGATCAGTTCATCCAAACCTTGTCACAGAGCAAAGAAGGAAATGGAAGTGTGGAGATGTAGGATAATTTACTCCAAGACAGAAATTCAGGAGTAATGAAGCCCTTCTTTTCGGCTCTGCTACTATTGCATATATATAGAGAGAATATATATATATATTCTCTCTTTTAACATAAGAGAGAATGCTCCAGTTAGTGGGAGAAAGCAAAAAGGACTGCTGCTGTTGCAACTCAAAATTTAAGTCCCCCACATTTTGTTCACAAGACCATCAGCAGATTATCAGCTCATTGTATCATCATTCAAGCAACTGACATTACCAAATTAGGTTTTTCCCCCTCATTCTTCTGAGTTACTTTTCTGATTTTGAAAACCAAAGCAGTAAGTGGACTAATGAATGAAAAAAAGGAGCAGACAAAAGGTCTGAAACCCCCTCACACCCAACCAAAAGTGTTCCATTCTTTCTCCTTGTCTTTTATTCAGGAAAATTGGCTAATGAAAAAGATGTCTTGGCAGGACTGAAAGAGAATGTGTGAATACTCTGGGTTTTGTTGTGTTTCTCTTTCCCTACTCCCAACTTTGGTGCTGGGACTAAGCTTACCAGCAAGTACAAGCAGATGCTCCAGTACAGCAGACAAAGGGCTGCCACAGAAGCCTCAGAAAGTTTGGAATCCGCTTGTAGTGGCCATAATTCTGCTCTCAGAGGCAGGACAACAGACGTGGGTGGCTGAAGTCCTACTGTGTGCATTCCTCTTCCCTTCTCTCCAGGGGCTCTCCTTCCTCACAGCTCACTTTTCATAACTCACCTCCTATAGAAAATTTTCTATCAGAGGTAAGAATGCAGCTGTGGGGAGAAATTGCTGTGGAGACTCTGCCCCAGTCTGAGATTGGGTGGCAGATATTGCCAGCAGTAACTCACTCTGGGCATGCTTGTATAGAACTTTGGGGCCTAATGCTAATAACTGGCCTCATTTCTCCATTGGCAATAGCCTCTCTCTTTTCGTTGTAATGGAAATGCCTGGCTTTAAAGCTGGAAGAATGTTCCTCAAGTCCTATTCACCTTCCCACTCTGATCCCAATTTTCAGCTCCTGGATCATCCCATTGAACCAAATGATGAATTTTGGCCATGGGGATATTTCAAATGACCCTGTGGTGTCTAAGGAATTACATTTCAGTCAGGTACCCAAGGAGCCTTCCCCAGTCCTCCTTAAAATAATGAGTTAATTTTGAAACCTAATTGTACCCACTTGAGTGTATAGTTAATTACTTCATAGCCACAACAGGACATATGCATTGAGGCTCTAGGACATATCCTTTACATGCATGAGAGGTTCATAAGCCAACAAGGTAGCCACTGAATGAGGTTATGGCTACAGGCCTGGTCAAAACAGAATGATTTATCTGTTTGAGCTTCAGCAAAGAAAAAAAAAAAGAAGATAAATGTCATTTTTTCGCTACCTCCCTAACTCTTTGCATGTTAATGCTATATCATTGAGACCAAAGATAGATCAGTTTTCTTCAGAGTATCAGAGGACTGAATTTACACCCAAGCTCATGGCTGGAGGTCGATATTTGGTCACTTATAGGACAGAGCCTAGATGGTCTAGAAGAATGAAAGGTCTTGCTTTGCCCAAGAGGCAGCCTGAGAAGGAGATGGGATGAGACAGTCTGAAGACTACCTTCAGTGAATGCTGCTTAACTCAGATCCTATTAACTGGCTGAAACTGTCTCCTTGTGGGAAGATGGCCAAAATGCTTAACTCATTTGGGTGAGAGGAATTCTCTACATGGGTCATAAATGGTGGAACTAGATTGGAGCTCATGATCAAATTTCAGTGTTTGTAGGACTCTCTTGATACTTGCTCAAAAATGAACACTTAAAACCTTAACTTACTAATAGAAGAACCAGAGCTAGAAGAGACTTTATGCAGAAATCCTTTTTCCCCAACACATACACAGTATCCTCAGAAGGCAGCTATTTTATCCTCTGATCTGAAAAGGAAAAGCTCACCAACTATAGAGCAACTTATTCTATCCTGATGTAAGATCTGTCTTTCTGGAACTCTAACTCCTTTACCACACTGCAGATTTTCAAATATATGAGGATAATTATTACATCTTAGATTAGATATTGGGATTCCTTCACTCTTCATGCAACAAGGTTTTCAGATTCTTTACCAATTTGGGTGGGATAAAAGTTCCCCCAAGGACTCTACCTCATCTCTACATTCATGAGAAGACTAAAGCATGGGATGTGAGTGCCTCCAATCACCACCAGGCAGCTCCTTACTTCCCTCAGAGTCTTTCTCTTCATTAGCCTTTCCTCTTTCACTTCTGAGGAAGTGTCCTTCCCTTCCACACAGGCACTTCATGCCCTTAGCACAGCACAGAATCTGCCCCCTTAGACTCCTCCTCCATTTCATGATATATGCAACTCAGACTCAGTTCTGTATTTTTACCAAGTAAGTCCAATACATGCAAAATCCCACAATTTTATAAATGGTAGTATTGTTTTTCATGCTTCTGGGGATCCTTTTCAATTCACCAACCTTTCAAATATTTTAAGGACATTTGGACGGTTTTCCTAAGGGAACTTTTATCAAATTTTATTTTTTTTAGGATTTTATTTATTTATTTAACAGAGAGAGCACAAGCAGGGAGAGCAGCAGATGGAAAGGGAGAAGCAGACTCCCCCATTGAGCATGGAGCCCGATATGAGGCTTGATCCCAGGACCCTGGAGTCATGACCTGAACCTAAGGCAGATGCTCAACTGACTGAGCCACCCAGGTGCCCCTTAATTTTTTTTTTTTTACAATGAAATTAAACTTTAATGTATTGTAGGCCACCTGAGAGGATACAAAATCCCTTACACAGGAATTAGATGGGTCATGAAAGGACTAATCTTTAAGGAACTGCTTTAAGTTGAAGAGGCTTTAGGCAAAATGGGCAGCTTCTGTCCCTCTAGTTGGGAGCTTTGAAGCAGCGGCTGGATGGATACAGATGCTTGGCAACTTCATAATTTTGAAAGTAACTTTCTTTTACATGGAAAAAGCCACAGAAATAAAATTGAGAAAAAAAAAAAAAGAAAGAAAATTGAGGGCAGCAGAAAGGGTGTTTGCCAATTCACAGTATGCCTTTCGTCCCCACCCCCTCAGGCTAAAGGTTAGAAATGCTCATCAGTCTATATGCCATGTCTGTCCTGATTCATCTTGGAAACTCTGAGTCTTTAGGGCCATGTTGAGCTGAATGGTTATTTTGCAACATTTCTAATCAGAACCATTGCCAAGCAAAATGAACCCAGGTTTGTTAAGATACTTACTAATAGGAAGATTCCTGAAAGGACAGAGCAAAGCTCAAACAAAGAAAATAATGTTGTGACTATAGCACCTAGAGAGCCTGGCTGAGCCAACTTAGAAGCTCCATTCATCTTCTTTCTTTCTCTTTCTCTCTCTCTCCTCCCACTTCCTCTTTCTCTCCTTCCCTCCCTCCCTCTCATGCTTTCTGACTTGTCAGTGACATACTGCCTATAGCCAAGTCTGGTACACATAATCACAATTTTTAAAAATATATTCATACAAAGGGGTGGGGGTGGGCAGTGAGAATTTCAAGATGAGCTAAGTTACTTGGGTACATAAATTCTGAATGAAGTCATTTTGAGTTTTCAAAATTAAGTCACGACGTGAGACAAAACATAGCATCCTGAGCAATTCGCCTTTCCAGAACTTTTCTCCTAGCATGTAGTTTAAAACCAAGCATGTACAGAAGAAGAAGAAGAAGAAGAAGAAGAAGAAGAAGAAGAAGAAGAAGAAGAAGAAGAAGTAGTAGTAGTAGTAGTAGTAGTAGAAGTAGACATTAGTATAGAAATACTATTCAGGCTCTGGGTTTGAACTGGGGCACAAATGACCTGTACTTCATACTCTATTGAGGTTTAAAGCATGATATCACCTTGATCCCAAGAGTTATCTTATAAATGAAACCTGCTGAGGAAGAAAGGTTGTCTCTACATTTTTCCAGTGAACATTAATAGGCAAGGGGACTCAAAAATCTAGATTTACCAAGTCTTGTTAATCTAGAGCCTGAAGGAAGGTCGTCTTCATCATTCCACAGAAGGCTTAGTTACCCATAAAAGCTGTCCTCAGGTCTCCATCTCAACCAATAGCCACAGTCTAATGGACATTGTTCATTCTAATGGCTAAAACTTGATATTCCCACTCCTGGATCCTTAAATGTTTTCTGTAAACTGATTCTATTTCTCTTGCACTTTCTAGAAGAAGCTATCAGACAGGGTTCAAGGGATCTGTTTAAACCCTTTACAGAGAACCAAGCCGGGAATTTAACAAAAATATTGGGGCATAAAGCATCACTTTTTCTCCTTTTCATAGACTGTGTTTTCTCATTTATATAGCCAAATGATTTTTAAGTAACATTAAAGAAATGGTGTACAACCTAAAGAGAGTAAGTCTAGTGGCTAACCCAATAAATACCATTTAATGAGATCTTATTATGCACTAGGCATAAGCTAAGGAACATACAAATATTATGTGTTTTTTTAATTTGGTGTATTAAGAGTTACTGTTTATACTCTGGAAAACTGTAGCTCCAAGTCTAAGTAACTTGTCCAAGGTGTTAAACTCACATTAGTCTGACTTCAAAGCCCTTGCTTTTTCCCGCCATACCACCCAAAGAAAACTTCTGAGATTAGAGTCTGTGATGATTTGTGGTTAATTCCCAGACTGACCTGCACAGAAGCATTAGCCTCAGCAATCTGCCACCACTGGGTAGACAGAGGGCGCCTGAAGCAGGATGGTGGCTACATTTGGAAACATGCTCTACGCATTATTCCATTCACTCTCTACGGGCACATTACTGTGCACCCATCATAAATACTGCTGGGGTTGAGATCTGGTGTGATGTATGAGAAACAGATTTTCTGCTGTAAATACCAACAGGCAAAGTAGAGATTCCTGCTTTCCAGCCATTCATGTCTTAAACAACATTTTCCTCTCTTTATATTGCTAGCGCTGAACCTCTTTTTCAGTTGTTTTGTTTTGCCTTTCTTTCTTTCTTTCTTTCTTTCTTTTCTTTCTTTCTTTCTTTCTCTCTCTCTCTCTCTCTCTCTCTCTCTCTCTCTTCTTTCTTTCTTTCTTTCTTTCTTTCTTTCTTTCTTTCTTTCTTTCTCTCTTTCTCTTTCTTCTTTCTCCTTTCCTGTCTGCTTATGTCATGGCTCTATGAGAAAGGTAGAAATACGTGTATACGCAAAGATACTGGTAAGGCAAATGCGATTTTGTGGCATTTGCTTTCCTTGAGAGGAATGCCAAAGGAACAACAGCTAAATATCAAACTGCACACCTAAAATGCATTTGTGTTTCTTTGAATGAAATGTTGACAACAAATCCTGGATAAATATTTTCACATTTAAAGTGCTGGATTTGTACAACAGTAAAACAGCTGGAGATGTAGAGTCTTATGTCACTGACCTTTAACAAAAACCTCACATTGTGTTCAAGAAAATCAGGCCAAAAAAAAAGAAAAAGAAAAAGAAAAAGAAAATCAGGCGAGACTGTGGGCAGTGTAAATATGCCCACTATTGTCTCTTCTCTTTAAGACTTCCATCATAACACAAGTGACAAGCACAGGTGAAATATTCAAAGACTAATTTGTAATAAGGTCCACTCTCCTATATTTTATGGGATAAAATATTTTATAATTTGAGACCCTATGCAATATTTTATGATTCAAAATAACAAAAACGTCATTCAGGTAAATACCAGGGAGATATTCAGCTCATTTTTGTCACCATTTTGATGACCAACATCTTAGATTATATTTCCTGGCTGAATAAGCAGAGAATCTGACTATAAAAACAAAATTGTATTTGGTCAGATAAGACATTGAAGCGACTAAAGATGATTTATGTGACATCAACAGAATGTAAGTGGCCCTTCTAAACCTCATTATCCTCAGAAATAGATTCTTCACAACAAGAGAAGGATAAATTACCATCACCATTTATATTTAGACACTAAGGAAAAAAAGGAAAGAAATTCTCACTTCTTAAAACATGTAAAACTTTAAAAAAATCTAATAGTCTATGAAGAAGGATTGTATTTCTCACAGGAAGATAGCAGCTTTATAAATCAGTAATATTCGCAAAGGATTTTAAGAAGTGGAAAAGCATACTATAAAAATAGAAATCAAATAAATTATAGCTCAGACTTTCTTTTAACCCACCGGAATCAAATGGTCTCAGACCATCCAACAGGAATATTTGCGCTAAGCAAATATTTGTACATATAAACCCTCTCGTTTTAGTTTTGATCTTTCTCTTAAACATCATGAATTTTACAGCTTGGCAAAGTGTTGTGTTTGCCATCCAAAACCCAGATGGCTAATGGTAGATTGAAAGTGTAAACTTCTAGGCCTTCCCTGAATTTCAGCTCTGGCTTGTGTGTAACACTAATTTTTATAATATTAACATTGTATAATTTATTGTTTGGTGGAAATTTTTTTAAAATACTAAGTGACATAAGAAAATGATAGAGAATTTAGGGACTAATTCAGGTCAATAGAAAAGTGATTTTTATATCCGATTAAGTAGTCACTGAAGGACACTTCTCCAGCGCCAGGAAATTTATTTCTATACAACCCTCACCAAGTAAAATAATACCACACTCTTGATTATATCATGTTTTCAAATCTTATGAATAAAAAAAAAGTCAAGAAATATTTCTAACGGAAATATGTCTGTTATCAATCACCAAACCCCAGAATAAGAGCAGGATGATTTATGGGAATATTGCGAATCTACTGAAAATATATTCAAAGGCTCTTCTTGTGGTCAGGTTTATGCTACAAAGGGTCTAGGCACAGGAAAAACGCCTTGCAGCAGGACCAGCTTTTTTAAAAGGCTAACATGTGGCAGGATAATGGGGGCCCTGGGGCTGGGGGTAGAGGGTGTTTAACTGCATATGGGGAGTTTCACAATTTCTTGACAATACTGAAGCAAGAAATCCAAGATTTTCATATTCCTGGAAACTAAAATTTTCTCCTGTCCCCCAAGCTCCTGAGAAATAGTGGCCTGTCTTGAAAAGCAAATTATAGAAAGCAAAGAGGACTCCCTTTGAAATAGCACTTAGAGCACCGCTAAAGGAGATCAGTAGGATTATACAATGCATACACACCTCAGAACTTGAGTCCCTGCTCATAAGTACTCAGGATGTGGAAGTCTACATAAGGGATTTTCACGGATGTGAGAGCAAGCACGTTTCTATATTAAAGAGCAGAACAGATCATCAGGAAAGGCTAACGGGACAAACAAGAGAACTTCTGATCTGATCAGCCTTAAGAAGCTCAGAGAGTGATGAACACGTAAGAGTCCTGCTTTACCCAAGGATAGGCCTCTTTCTGCTACAATTTCTCCCTTCTTTCTAAGCTCCTGACAATCTATATTGTCCCTGGGTAAACTCAGGGAAGGTAAGAAACAAACCCCACATTTAAGTTGAATGCTTTCATAAATAAAATCCTCTGGGACTGTGCATTGGAACTAATTCATGATTAAAATCAAGAATCTCTAACAGATTTACTGTGTCTCTCAGCTCTAAAGCAAAATGAAGCACTAAAGATGTGTGAGAAAATAAGGGGATGAAAAGAAATGTACTGTCTCTCCATTTCATACCACCTAGGGTGACCTCTACTTGTACTGAGAGTCTCACAAAGGAAAAAAAAAAAAAAAAAAAAACGCAGAGTTTGGGACAGATAACTATTTTGCTGAGGAAAGAAAAATATACTTAGATTTATCAGGTTTTGTTGTATTTGCTTTTGTGTTGTATAGGAGGGAGGGTTCGAAGGCACAAGAGATTCTCAGTTCTGGGTGCACAGTGACGTGGAAATACAAATAATTTTAATACGGTCATTAAAATTATATCAAAGCATTATTTTGCTTTAAGTTCCATACCATGAACCATGCTTGTGTTTCAGCAGGATACGTGCATTTTAACTGTGAGTGTATAATTTCAAATCCTTGTCAACATCAATAAGAACAACAGCAAAAAAATTGCTTAATAAATACTTGCCTGAAAATTCAAACCACCAAACACAGTATGTTAAAAATTCTTTTAAAATTAAATGGAATCTAATCTATGGGACTTGAAAATTTGAGCACATCATTTTGACACCTAAATCTCTAAAGTTCTATTCACACAAAATTAGTTTTTGTAAACTATTTTTTGTCTTATATTAGGGTTTTCTGTGAAATGTGAGGTGTTTCAGTTAACTGACCTAAACTGACAATCAAAATAATAGTTTCTGCCAAATGTGGTTACCACGTTTAAAACACAAATATGGATGGTGGCATTGCAAAGCTTGCACGGATATTTGGGGAAATCTTTAAAGCTTTAGGTAAATGACTTAGCTGGCAAGTTTACCTTACTTCTTGCTGCAAACTTTCTTCTTCAAGAAGTTTGAGAATGAGGTCAGTTTCATCCTCAACTGGTTATGTGACCACTTAGATTCACACTATTTTATCTTTATGTCACAAATTCACTTCTAAAAATTATTCTGCTTCCACAAAGCACCAGAATCATACTGTTATAAAAAATGATTTAAATATTTAAGGAATCATCAAAATCTTCTGAAGTCTTGGCATATATAATTAGCTTCTCTTCTTGAATTATCACTTTTACCTCCCATACAAATATTTTCATAAGATAAATGATAAAAACACTCCCCCACCCCACACACATTTAAAGTGACTATACAGAGAGAAAGAAAAGTGGGAGTCTCTCCCAATCATACAAAATGTTAACTGTATGATGTTCTCCAGCTGAAAAAGACCCTACCCTATTTGCATTTGTGATATTGGTATAGCACCACGAAAGAGAAATCTTTAATTAAGGCTGGAGTCTAAATTTAATTAGATAAATGTTCTGTATGGAGATTTATACCATGTCTCTGCTCAACTGCTAAAGAGGTACCCACTCAGAAAACATTCTGCTGAGACCTCTTTGAGGAATGGAGACATGCCCATTGACTCACCATTTGCCTTGAGCAGAGACCCGTGAATTTGAGAACAAAAGGGACCTTAAAGATCTTGTCTGACACCCACAATTTTATAGAAGAGGAAACTGAAGTTCAGAGCAGTTACTAACTTGCCCCAGGGCCCTCCACTGGTTAGCAGCAAACGTGATCTTCTCAGCTCTAAGATATACATTTCACACCTAAGTTCAACAGCTATATATAAAAATATATTTCTTTCTCTCTTAATTTGTCTTTCCTCTTGAACTTGAAATCACCAGGTTTATGCTAATTTCTTTTTTTAAAAAAAGATTTTATTTATTTATTCATGAGAGACATACAGAGAGAGGCAGAGACATAGGCAGAGGGAGAAGCAGGCTCCCTGTGGGGAGCCCCATGTGGGACTCCATCCCAGGACCCCGGATCATGCCCTGAGCCCAAGGCAGATGCTCAACCACTGAGCCACCCAGGTGCCCCGCTTATGCTAATTTCTTTAGAATTTCTATATACTAGAATTCACGTCCTTCATCTCTCTTTCCAACCCAGTCCATCTTGCCATGCCACAGTTCCTCCTAACAATACTCACTTTGGTTTGATGCGTGGGAAATGGGAGGAAATGCATGTGGACAGAGTCCTCAAGGGTCTTCCTGTGAACTGAGCACCCTCTACACACTACTCTCAGTACAAGTAGAACAATATACATCCGTACCACTTGGAAATATTATGGATGATTAATTTGTTAGCATTTGCAAAGTGCTTTGGAAATGAAAAGTGCTATTATTACACCTAATTAAAGTTCTCTCTCATATATTCAGCAACGATTTCATTTGTATTTGTTTCTGTGCCAAAAATATAGCTGTGTAGACTCTAGAGGCATTTCATATGAAAGCTAGTCACAGGTAGGTTTTGCTTCTTCTTCTTTTTTAAAAAACTACTTATCACTTCTTCTTGACACTAGACACAGATCTGCCCTAAATGGGCACATATTCATAAGTCAATGCTGTATTTTGGAGTGAAATGCTTTTTTAATAAATAGTTTTGTTGTGTGTGGCAAAACAGTATGCCAGCAAAGTAAATGCTGATTCACAAAGAGACAGCCACAAATGATAATATATGCCCTACCTAAGTTATGGCAAGACTGCCCATCAGATGAATGCAAACATGCAGAGGCAGCATTGGTTGAAGCAAAAACTTTGGCGGGTCTGAATCATTCCCTCGGATCTTCAAGGTGGTATCATCAGTAGGACCTTGTAAACATCTTTCTCCACTGGTTAGGCTACTGTCTTAACCTGCCGTGATGCATCAGAAGTATGGAATAATTTGGTTGGTCTGGTTTTGCTGCCACATGTAGATACCCAATGGAGTCTCCAGGGAGAGAAGAGAGAGGTGTGTGTGGAAACTCAATCTGATTTAGAAATCAACTCTCCTGTAGGTAATGTTGTCTTCTAATAAAGACCTGGAAATACAGACTCAGGGTGTAATTAACAGAGTTGGGAAATCAACAAGCCAGAAAACTGTTGATAGAGAAGTATTTCTATTGTTCAAAACATGTTTGGTGCATTAGGAAAACAAAACCAAATTCTTTCTTTTGGCATCTACCTTGAAAAGCACATCAGCTAATGAAGGGGGCATCAGGGTTGACATCATAGCATAACCAGCAGCCTGAGACCTATTTGTATGTGGTTAGAAGCTAAGTTCTAGTTTACTGCTGATGTCATTAGTCAAACTTGCATTAGCGAGGTGGACTGGCAAGCTTTCCATTTCTTCCACATAATAAACAACCATGGCATACCGCAGACAAACACCAACCTGAGCATGTCATGCGTTCTGAAAAGTTGCGGGGTATATACACGCTGAACAGGTCTCCTTGCCAGAGGTGCAGAAGCTGGAGTGATGACACATGACTCTCCTGTTTTGCATCCTCTCTACAAAGATAAGTGACCCTCCATCCTGGCCTGAGCACAAACGAATGGAAATGGTTTTACTGCAAACTTCTTAGTTAGAAATGCTGGCAGCCAATTCTCCACTTGGTAAACTCAGCAGGAAATAAAGAAAACTAAGCCCTCATTTAAGGAACACGGTTTGAACTGCATGAATGTGTACATTGTAAAAATCTAATTGTGCATCTATAATTTCCAGTAGACTGCACATATCTACTGTAAAAACCACAAAAGTACACTGCACATCTGCTCTAGCTATTGAAATTCTGAGACAGCATTCTTCAAATACATTATTCTAAGAAATCCCATGTAAGTATAAATAACCAAAGTCAGACTTCACATATCTGGCAAAAGTAAATGTCAAAATTGGGTAAATTTATATTTTATTGCTCCTTCTCTTTATTTTGGAGCTATTTCCTTTCTCCTTGGCAAGTTATACAGCACCTTAGCCCAAACTCGGTTGAGTTTCCAATATAATCTCTGTGGCATATATGTTAACAGAAGTACACTGGGTAGGTATTCTAAAAGCTCGATTAATCCTTATTTACTGGTTTTAAGAAAAAGAATGTCCATGTGGGCATGAGTGTGCCCATACACACACACACACACACACACACACACACACAATCTATTGCTTGAATAATCTCTAGAGGTTTCTATACTGAAGTGTTTTCTAACAAGAGCAACAGTTGAGTTAATCACCCCAGTACAAATTAGGGGTGCTCAGGACTGAACCATTTGCTCTTCCACTGGCCTCCTGACAGTGTGTGCTTTTCATTAATGCCATTCCCTCAGTGGAATTACTGACGTCTCACTTTAAATACACTTTTCTGTAAGTCAACTAACAAAACTAATTAGGAACTGTGAAAGGGTGTATTGAAAGAGTAAAAATATATAAAACAGCTCTGACAATCCTCCTAGAGGACTCCATACATCATGGGACTTTGTGCTCAACTTTGTGCTTTTTTTTTTTTTTTTTTTTGGCCAGAATGTAAATAAACTAAAGTAAAATCTCAGGTTTTAAAATGACTTTAAAGAACCACACATTTCCTGAAAGAGCCATTTTCAAATTACATATAAACATGTTTAATCAGTCTTTACTGCTCTAAGTGGCAGGGGCATTTCACAGGGGCCCGAGTCAGTGACCTCCAGACTGGTGGCTCAGACCCCAGCAGTATCTACACGAGGCTACTGGGTTGATCCGTCTCACCGCATTGACAAGTTAGTTTAGTCACAACTAATTTGACTAGCTTGTCCCAGTGGACTTATTTCCCTTCACAAACCAGTCCTCTCACTTTCCAGCTGCACCTCCAACAAACCGGTCACTTGAATATGACAGTTATTCTACCAAGGCCAGCAAGCACAACAAAACCATCCAGGCACCACATAGGGTATGGCACCATCACTAAACCAATGGCCATGCTGTCACTGGCACAAATGCATTTGAGCACTGATTTCTACAGGCTGCTTCTTCTTAGGTGTTCATCCTGAGAGATGACAAAGGATGCAGATACATGCAGGCACAAGCCTATTCTGACCCTTGCTAGTTTTTAGTGCTTCCTAAGCCTTAGTATCGTCATCTCTGAAAGGAAATACTAATGACAAGGACAAGAGACACAATGATGGCTGATGTTCTACCATGCTACCACCGCCACTAATACACAGACTACCACGCTGCTGCTTCTACTGCTACTACTACTAATATACTACCACCACCATGCTACTACCACCATCACCACCACCACTATACTGCTACTATTACTACACCATTACTACCGCTAATAGTACAGTACTACGATGCTGTTGCTTCAACTGCTGCTACGGTAATACTATGACCACCATCACCACCACAACCAGCAGTATAGTTATGACTATATATTACTACTACAGTACGGTACTACTACTACAGTGCTGCTACAATACTACCACTACTACTGTTGCCGCTGCTGCACCACTACTATAATTCTACTATAACACCTCTATTGCTACTACAACGTTACTCCCATTAGTACCTCACCACCACTTACTGCCACTATCAATGCTATTACTCTATATATTCCTGTCCTCAGATTGCCGCCTGTTGTTCTGTTGGCATCACAGTTAAAGGTAAGAACTAGAGCAGTGAGACTCCAAGATTTACATGTCCGTTCTGCTTTCTTACTAACTGCATAACTTTGAATAGGTTAATCTTTCTGTGCCTCAGTTTCCTTCTCTATAAAATAAGGGCAGGATTAGTAAATATAAGATATTATGAGCATTCAGTGTGCTAATATTTACAAAGTATTTAGAACAGTGCCTGGCTCAGAGAAAACACTACATAATAGTATGCTAAAAAAAAAATTAGCATGGGTAGTTGATAACTGGCAATAACACAATATGATGGGCATTAACTGTGTTTAACTTGGTGCCTGTAAACAACATATTACAGACTGCCAAGATGCATTTATTAATGGTTGGTCATACAATCTTAAAAAGGTGAGTGCCTAAACCAATGATCCATAAAACCGCTGGAACTGTAACCCGCAATTTAAACACGATGCAAGAACAGCTAACTGACCTCTGTCTCTCTGAAAACTACTGTCAACTCCCAAGAAATGTCCCAGAGCCGTAGTTACAGAGTTCGAAGTATATGGTTGTGGCCGATACTAATGATCAATGTGGTGTATGAGGAAGGGCCGTTTTGGAGAACACTGTTGGCCAGGAAGTCTGGGGCTCTCAACTGAAGTTTCTGGAAAAGATTCCTTTGTAAGTACAAAATAAACAGGTCTCCAACCCACTAAAACGCAAGGGCTCCTTAGATACAATTTGCTTTTTTACTGAGAAAGGGAGCTGGCCAGCCCTTCCTGTGGCTGTGGCTGGCCTTCCATTATTCTGTTCTCTTATATGCAAGGCCACCGAGTAGCTGGCCCTCAGCAAGGCTAGTGAGTGCTTACCAACAGCCTGGTAAACTGCTCAAAGTATACTTAATATTCCACACCTTATTGTGCCAGAAGCAACAAAACTCTGAAGGACACGCAGTTAAAGATATCACAGGTGTCCCAGCTTGTCCATACACCATTTTGTCATTCATTTTCATTAATGAAGTATATTATGATGGAGTCCTCATTTGCATACAGTGGTATCATATATGGTGTAAATTCTGGGCTTCTGCACCTTTCTATGATCTGTGGGGGGAAATCCATAGCAATTAGGTATACATCTTTTGCAAAGATAGAATGTGTTTTGTTTGACCTCATACCTCCAGAGGCTGTGATGGTGCCCAACACACAGCAGGTCTGAACAAATATTTGCTCAAGGAATGAATGAATGGATGGACTCAAAGATCTTCGAAACACTCTGAAATCACACGTTAGCCTCCAAGACATATAGATTTGAGAGGCTCCCTGCATCGTGGTTGGGTCTTTGGCTGGCAGTCTTCATTTCATCCTTTCCAAGGTGAGCAGCTGTCAGGGTCACCGTTCTGCAGCTTTCTGCAGAAAGGAGCCGAGCTCACTGTTTAATCACTGCTTAACACTGCCCAAACTGGAACTTGTAGTATTTGTAACTTAGTGAGGTTTTCCCTTTCTTGTTATTGGCTGCTATGTGCTTCTTGCACACCACTGCCAGATTCACCTCCCAGAAAAACTGATTTTACTGTGTCCCTCCCTTACTCACAATCCTCAGTGACTCATTATTGCCGAAAAGATAATGACCATTTCCTTAAGCTGGCATTCCAGAATGTCCATGGCCTGGCTGGCACCCAGGGTGCCTTGCCAACTGGACCTCCCATCTCTCTCACATGGATGGGATCTCTCAGGTCAACACATCTGCCACTGATGGCTGAACACAGGGTTGGTCAACTGTCAGTTGATTCCTCTGTTTGATAATCTGTATCTTGAGGAACTGTCATAAATAAGGCATCATCATCTCTCTCTTCATTCTGTTTTCTTCAACTAAAGAAGCCAAAGCTTGTTCCTCCTTCAGTGACCTGACTCCTTTATTGGGTCTTCTCTCTAAGTCCACCAAGTCCAGAAGTACATTCTCCTCCTCTAAATTTCTATAGCGCTTCCTTTTTATAGCATGCCTGTGGCACATTGGTCACAAACTGCTTTGCATTATTTAACTTTCTGTTGCCCCATGTCAGCAGAGCGATAAGCTTCTTAAGGGCATGGATCAGGAGCCTCATAATGCCTAACCTTAACCTACTGAAACTTAAGCTTTCATTTATCAGTACTGATTCCTGAAATGCAATATATAGGATATGGTCATTGTAAAGAATCAGGCTTACCTACTCTTACAGTTTAGGTTCAGGGATGGCTTTATCTGTAAGGGCTAAGACCTTGGGTGAGGCAGCTTTCATGGAGAGCTTTTTTAAAAAAAAAAAAAATTTATTTATTTATTCATGAGAGACACACAGAGAGAGGCAGAGACATAGGCAGAAGGAGAAGCAGACTCCCTGCAGGGAGCCCGATGTGGGACTTGATCCCAGGACCCCGGGATCATGCCCCGAGCTGAAGGCAGAGGCTCAACCACTGAGCCACCCAGATGTGCTCATGGAGAGCTTTTAAAAGCTGTTGTTATTTTTGGTGTGATGGCACTTGCTGAGGCAGATACAAGCAGGGGCATGGTGTCTACCATCCTTAAAATATTTCATTATTTAAATTGGATGCTGCTTGATGCCAAGTGAAGAGTGAAGAATCCCTCTCCATTATAAAGCAGGAGGTTAAGAGCTTGGAGAACTTGTTGGGGTGGGGGGCAGGAGGCGAGGGGGGAAGGAGGGTTTTTTCCAAGGCCTCCCAGCTCAGTAAAGATAGTGTTGGCAAGGGCTATTTGCCAGCATGCTCTCGGTCAAGGACTTATTCCTCTAGGTTGGTAGGAACCACTGTAGTTAAAATATGAACTGACATGTTTTTTAACCCATCTTCTGGTGACTTAGCTCTGAGATGTCAGCCTGCCACTGCTTGGGAGGAAGACGCACTGCATCAGGATCCCACACCTATAGTAGAGATCCCTTCTGGATCTTGCGACTGAGGTTCCTCCTCGATCTTGTGACTGAGCAGCAGGGAATAGGAGGTACTGTCTTTTCCTTTGAGAGCACGTTGCCAAGGTTTATGTCCTAAGGAGAAGATGCTATACACTACTGTGGTTCTGGCTACATGGTACTCCTTGCACTTCTGACTCGGTCTTGGAAGATTTGAATTATTCATGACCCACAGTGCATCACTACACATAGGCAAGGGGTGCTGCAGCCTGGCATCAACACACTGAGGGCCTTTGGTGTGAGAATGGCTGTTCTGTGGCTTTAAGAAAGAGCTGGTGCGCCCTGTTGCCGAAAAGCCTGTAGATTCAGCTGTGTTCTTACCTCACTTTCCCTTCTGCAGTGACCTCACCCTGCCACAATGCTACTATTCATGTGGATGGAATGGACCACGGCATACAAAAGTTTCATTTAGTCACATAAACACGAATATTTAGCCTGTTTGATTAAAAATGAAAGCTAGATATTTGGTTTTCTGCAATTTGATGGGGTTGAATGAGCTTTTTTTTTTTTTAAATAAGTTTAATTTTAAAGATTAACCTTGAAAGAATAATAGAAAAAAATATCCCTCCCACTCTTCTCGCCCCCAGAAAACTATTCTCTGGTAGAGTTACCCATCTTTTATCCTTCTTGTATGTCAGTCCTTAGAACCCAGGGAATTTTCTATTTACTGTTAGGAAGTCAACCATAGAAAACATAGACATCAAATCTTTTTCTCGAAATACAGATCGAATTTCTAAAATTCCATTTATTTTATTTAAATGGAAGCAGTTCATCATGACTCTCTGAATGTGTATGTGTGCATAATGTATACACATAAATATTTCTGAGAACACACTCAGGAAGTACATGCCATTTGGTTGCTTTCAAGGCTATGATCTACTCAGGGTTGAAAAGAGGACTTAGAAAGAGGTTCCAAAGAATCCACCCCCCCCCCCACCAAAGGACATGTGTGAAATTATTGCTTATTTTAATTTCTCAAAAATATCTTCTCGTTATAATTAAAGAAGCTTAGTATGGAAGAATTGGGAAACAAGTACAAAGAAGAAAATGAGTATCACTCATGATTCTAACACGTAACGATAACTTTCTGATATACTCCCTCCAATTGTGTGTGTGTGTGTATGTGTGTGTTAGAGAGAGAGAGAGAGAAAGAAGGGACACATTGTGCAGACAGTGTTATTTCTGTCTCTTCCACATAGTATATTATTGTGATCTCCTGAACATTTTCTTCTGACATTATTTGTGTTCTGAAAAGATGATTTTAATTGTTGTACATCCCTGTACCCTTGCCTTATTATCGAGTATTTACATTATCTTCAATTTTCCAAACCACTTCCCCAATTCTTGAGAATAGCACTGCAGTGAATATCCTTGATCATAATTCTCTGAGTACATCTGCAATTGTTTTCTGAGGACTAATTCTTTTAGGTAGAACAGATATTCTCAAGGTTCACACCTTTGAAGGGCTTGGCACATCTCGCCAGATCATTTTCCAGAGAGTGAAATCATATATATGGCATATAATTGACATCCTCTTAGCCTGTCTACTTTAGTATTAAGTATCTATTTAGTATTAAGACAGCATCTCTTAAAACATTTTCCACCAAAAAATATATTTTCCTAACCTCTAACTATTTCTGACAATAAAAAAGGATTTCTTTTTTTTTTAAAGGACAAAGAGTAGACGATAAACTCTAGTGTTGTTGCTGTTGTTTTTTAGTGAACTGCCATATATGGCAAATTCTACTTGTTTTAATTGTATGAGGGAATGAGAATATATTCATGAATTATTTGAGAAGACGAACATTATCCCCAAAGAAGACATTGTGGTAGACATTGCCTCAAAAAGTTGTATAGCTATCAACATGCATTAGGTGAGCCATATTTTAAAGGGACTAGAACTGAGATTGCTATTTAAAATGAAATCCTGGGTGAATTCTTTGGGAAGGTGAAGAATCCTTTGTTAATGCAGGAAAATGCATCAGTATTTATTTCAGATTTCTCTGTGAAGATTTCCCCCAAAAGAAGGGGTACTGGGGTCTCAAAATAGTCTCTTAAGGTAATTATTAATTACAAAGGAAAAAACAATAACTTTACTGTGAAGAAACCAGACACATATCACTTCAACTGAGTGAGCAAAGTTAATATCACCAGTAATAAGATTTATCACCATCAGGTACCCCTGACATGATATACCAGAAAGGGCACAACATCACCTCTGAGGTATTCTTCTAAAACATGCATAACCCCAATAATGACAAGAAAACATCAGACAAACACAAATTGGTGACATTCTATTAAGTAATTGGCTCTCAAAAAGGCCACGTTTACATAAGATTGAGGGAAGACTGAGAAACTGTCACCAATCAGAGAGGTCAAGGATGCACGACAACTAAATGCAATGTGGGATTCTGAATTTGGTGATGGAACAGAAAAAAGACATCAGTGGCGTTGGATGCTGGAATAGACACAAGATATTAATAGGAAGAAATGGGGAAATCTGCATATAGTCTGTAGTTTAGCATAACAGCATTGCACCAATGTTAACTTCCTGGTTTTGATAATTATACTACTGCTATATAAGACATTAATGTTAGGGAAAGCTTGCTGGGAGGTATATGGGAACTCCATACTATTTTTGTCAACTTTTCTCTAAGTCTAAAATGATTTCAAAATAAAAAATGTAAGAATTAAAAATTATGACATCCATAATGAAAAGAAATAACAGGATGCACCTATAAGATGAAATCTCACATAAGGAGGCAAGTCCTGTCTGGAAGGCACTGAATCCTTCCAGATATTTGCAAACCACAGGTTACTCCATGACTGAGCAGAAAAACACTGTCCATTTTGAAATGGCTAATTTAACCTGTCTACTGAAATCTAAGAACATGTTATAGACAAAATCCATTTGATTCTCACATGGCCAACATTTAAATTCCAAATATGTCTGTTTCTCTTTTCTGACAAAATAATAATCATGGCAAACCCTTCAAAGAGTCATGGTTTTCTCAGAATGCTGAGAACAGCATCTTAGTTAATAAATATACATGGAGAAGAAGTGTGTCCTTTCCACTCCATCCCCACTGTGCCATGTTTAGTCCACCTGTGCTCCCTGATACTTCTCAGGCTTGTGGGCAGCCGGATTGCGTCCCATGTTGGCTAATGAGGAAGGCACAAAATTGCCTTGATAGCTGGAAGAAGCCCAGAGAACTTAATCCAAAGGCTTTCATCCAGGAATATACCACTTAATTCTTGATGAGATTATCAAATATTCCATTTCTACCCTTAAAAAATTCAGAATCTGCACTGAACCAGATGGATAATTGAAAGATTCTATAGGGATAATTAGGCCTAGGCTTAGCACAGCCCTGAAAGCTGATGGAAACCTGAATTTCATTACCTAATAAATTCATTCCGTAAAAATTAGATTTCAACCCATGATACTCAATTAACATATTTTAAAATGAGCATTTAATTTGATAATTATTACATGTTAATTAGGTGTAAGTGTATCATGGAAAATGTATCTTCTCTGAGTTTAATTGCCACATTGTAGAAACATCAAACTAAGGTTTTAGTTTCAAAGAGTCATATATTTTAACCATTTATTAATTAAAATAAAAATATGAGAACTACAAGCATCCCTAAATCCAATAAGAAAGAACTATATATATTACATGAAGGCTCAAAATGTATTTCTTATATTTCTTATGTATTAGACATCTATGGCATAGAGTTAAAATGATCGATATACAGTCATCCTCTTCTTTAAATAAAATTAATGAGTTTCCTTGTCAGAAATTTGCATTGAGTGAAAAAGCAAGTCTAGACCACTCCTTATAAGCTACCATTTCATACAAAGTTTTACAAAACGCAAACTTAAACAATATTATTTATAAGAAACTCATATATGCATGATAAAGCTATTTTTTAGATGCTAAGGGATGATGAGCTCAGATTTCAGGATAGTCATGACCTCCAGGGTGAGGGAGGAAGATGGAGTGTGCACATAGGTAGTTAGAAATGGCAGACGATCTAGTTCTGGGACTGGGTGGTGAGTTCACAGATATTTGTTATATCACTATGCTTTATAACATACATGTGCATGATATATATTCTCATTTTAAAAATAAAAAGTTTGTTTGCATTTGAAATACTGTCTATTGCTATGACCAACAGGAAATATACTTGATCGTTTGCATACATCAATTTATTATTATATTTTGGGTCTAATGTATCTAGAAAAGATGCAGTATACTTTTTTACATTGTGCACTTTAAAAAAAAGTGATTAGTTGCCAAGAATGATGTCAAATTTCAGCTTTTAGCCAACTTCTTGGCCAATTGGATTCTACTTCTGAGACATGTAAAACTATTTATCTTGCACAAAAATCTGGCAACTGCATTAAACACTTCTTCTACTCATACTGATGTATTAGGTACCCCTAGCAACCTAATAAACACAAAGTAACCTTAAAGATTGCCTTAAAAAAATCAACTGATTCCATCATTAGGGACACTTGTAATGAGAGCTGTAAAATGCAGAGGACATCTGATAGAACTCAAAAGGATAATTTAAAGTCTATTTAATACCGCATCTATTATCTTCTGTTTTAACAAAGGCAGCATGCAATAAACATATGAAAACTGATCAGATTTGACCAGTGTACAAACCACCTCACAATCTGCAGTATCCAGTGATTTCTTGTCCAAGAATAATGTCTTCCAAGTTAGTTGTGTTCAACCCACTTCTTCCTACCGTCCCTTTAAGCAGGTGGCCCCTCTAACAACTGGGTACCACCCAGTAGGGCTTGAAGCTAAGGAGGCAAGAGTGAGTCAGGTCAGAGGAGCGCCTTGTAAATCAGCCACATGCAGCACTGAGACATCCATCAGGGCGGTGTGCCCTTTCTCCACTGCTGCAGTCATGAAGTCATGGGCCTGCCGTGGGGCTAACATATTATTAAAATAAATCACTGGCCTGGAGACTTGAGTTTAAATGCCAATTAACTCATAAGTAAATGGGAAGAGCTGACTTGTCTCATCCAGATCGCTGTTTGGGGAAATTGCTGAAATTACCACTCTGTGTTGAGGCCTTGGTCTTCATAGAGGCTGAAATACCCAGAAAGTGGCTAGAGTTTGCACCTGATAAAACTAGACTTAGATTCTGCTTCCAAAGTCCCTCTCCCAATTTTCTTCCTCAAGGATAGTTGCAAGTGGCTCAAGATAGATTCAGTGGAAGCATAAACTTTTAAAAGCATTAAACCCTCATCAACTGTTATAAAATATAGTTGATATATACCACCTGCTCTTTGATTGCTTTCTTTGTTCCTGCAAAGAAACAGCTGTGACACTAGAAGAAAAATGGCATTGCGTTTTTCTTCCCCTCTTTCATTGTGTTACTTTCCAGGCAGCATCTCTCAGAGACACACAAGCTCATGATGTCTGGAGGGCCAAGACCTACAAACCACTCTGAAATCCTAATTGCATGCTGGGGCATAGGCAGGCTTCTTTTCCTCACTGGCATGCTGTAGTAACTCAAGTCTGAGTAGAGATTTCCTTGCTCAGCAGTATGCTCCAATGCCAAGTTCTAGCTTCATTTGTTCCATGGATAATGAAGTCTCACCTCTCAAAAAAGAAGTTGACTCCAAAGCCTGCTCGAGGCATTGAAACAGTCTTCTCCAGGACTCAGATTCTTCTTGTTTCACAACACTAAGCTCTAGCACCTTGTCTTCCTTGGCTAGAACAGATTCTCTCTAGTTTCAAAGGGTCATGCTCAGAATGCAATCTCTGCCCTCAAAATCACCAACTCTGGCTTTGAGGAAAGAGATTTCCCTTATCCACACATGTTCTTTCTCATGATGACAAGAAGAGTTATAACTTGGATTTCAAAGGAGTTTTACGCATCTATTTGCTTGCCTCATTCATAAAAATCCAAGATGCCCACAGATCTAGGGATTTACCACGAAATCTAGCTTGTATAGATCTGGACTTGCAGAGACTACCAGGAAAGTGTCACAGGCCTTGCCTGTAGAAAAATAAAAGACTTCAGCTCTTTTGTTTCACTTCAGCTCTTCACTGTCCCTGTTCCAAGTGACCTACAGACATGTTATTAAAACATGGCCTATTAAGTCATTATTCTGTATCCTGCTTATCCAATGCAATCAGGTAACAAAGGATAATCTGAAGCCAGGCACATGGCCATAGGCCCAACTGAAATACATTCATCTTTTTCTGGCTTTTCTCCTACAGGAACAGACATCATATACCACTGTGATCAGTGATTCTAGAGGCACTTTCCTGCCACCATACAGGATCTTCTCCATTTCCAGCATCTAGCTGAGAAAACTTCTTCCTACAGGGAGAGATGCTATTAACAAATTAAAAGGGCAAAACTGGTAAACAAAGGCTGTTTTTCAGGATCCATTACAAGCTGGGAAGATTTGATCTTTGTGTCATGCAAAGTAGGATCAAGCCATGCCTCACCATCATTTGCAGTACAGGCCATAGGCAATGTGTCAGCTGCCGGCCCAGTGTCTTGCACCTTGCCCAGAGGGAGAAACTGGGAAAAAGATCCCTGGGCCTTCATGCCCAGGTGTCTGGCTTCAAGTTAGGGTTCCAGAATGCGTGTGTATGTCTTCTCTCTGCTCAGCTGTGGAAGCAGAAAGGTGAGTCCTTCCACCATGACAGGTTCTAGACAGCCGCCAGCCAGCCCATGGGACATCGCTTCCTCCCTCACTCAAAGGGAATTGGCTCTAACTCCCTTTGGACAGAATTCTGCACATAACCGTCTTGTTGCTCAGTTACTTTGCAGTTCTAAATGCTTCTTTCTCATTATGGGATTCATTTTGGCTTTACTCTTAATGAGGAGTGATTGATGCATTCATCATCTATTATAGAAATGATACTGCTGAGAATATTTAAAATACAGATGATGAAAGACCAAGGAATCTCTGTCCAGGCACTGCTGTGTGAGCACATGCATGTGTGTGTGCATGTGCGTGTGTGTCCCTTTTCCTCATCCTCTCCATCTGACCTTTTTGTTCATATAACATTATACACACTGGCAGTCCTCATATTATTTACTTATAGCAGAAGTAAGGAGTTCCAGAACTGCCTCAGGAAAGAAAGTCTCATTTCTAACATGAAAAATGACAGAGAAGATAGAAGCTTAGAAAAGAAGGTATTTAAAACAAACAAAAAAAAACTTATTTGAAATTTTTTTGAGGAAAAAAAAGTTGGATTCCTTTTGAACTGGAACTGTTTTCTACACTGGAACCTAAAGCTCCATTGCTATAGAATCCTAAGAAAGGTCTGTGAACCAGCAACGTTTTCTCTCGGGAGATTTCTTTACTGAAAGAGCTCATTAGTAAAGACATTAAAATACGAATTACCTCATAAACTATTTAGTTGTGTACCCAGTGGGAGTGTGTACTTACTAGGGCCTGAGCTTTTCACAAACAGGGTTCATCAATTAAGCTTCATTAGAAACCAAAGGGGTCTTAAAAAGATGGGATAACCAGGGACCAATCACAAAGGGGGTGGACAGGAAAAAATCATCTTCTGTAACATGACTGTTAATGTTCATTAGGAGTTTTGGGGGAGAGTGGGTGATTCTAATATTTCTGCTTGGGTCAGAATCTCCTCAGGTGCAATGGTTCTTACATCAGGTCCCTCACAACTTTTTTTTTTTTTTTTTTTTTTTTTTTTAGTGTTCCTCACAACTTAATGTGCCTCTGACCCGCCTGAGGATTTCATAAAAATGGAGGTTTGCATTCAGTAAGTCTGGGTGGGGCCTAAGATCCTGCGTCTCCCAACAAGCTCTCAGGTGATACTAATGCCACAGGTTGAGGGACCCACTTTGAATAGCAAGGTCTCAGATTATATAATTTAGCCACAAGACACAATTCAAGTAGACTTCATGGTGTTAAAATGGGCTGCCCCAGATAGATGTTGTGTTGGACATAATTTTTCTTATTGTTCTCCATGGTGTGGTAGAAGGAGAAAGCTACAGGCGGACTTTCCTTATGAGTGAAATTTCTTTTCCCTCGTGTCACTAGCGAACTTATTTTTGTTAATATTAATGGTGAAACTTTCCCAAAACACTGAGAAAAGGTGGATCCATTGTGAAATTAGCTTTGAATCTCCTTAGAAACCAACTTCTAAAGGAAATTTTACAATGACATTTTTAATAGTCAGATGGAAAGATAGAGATAGCTTTTATTTTCCCATCAGAATAGGATATATTGGGGCACCAGGGTGGCTCAGTGGTTGAGTGTCTGCCTTTGGCTCAGGTCGTGATCCCGGGGTCCTGGGATCAAGTCCCGCATCGGGCTCCCCATAGGAAGCCTGTTTCTCCCTCTGCCTATGTCTCTGCTTCTTTCTCTGTCTCTCATAAATAAATAAATAAATAAAACCTACCAAAAAAAGAAGGAAATATTTAGTAAGGCTCTACAAATTCACATTAAGGCACAAGCTAGCAAGGAGCTGAACTCCCTAGAGAAGCAGTCATGCGGGCTCCCAGAAAACATACAGGTTCTTAGGCAAAAGAGGAGAGCTACAGTGTCCTGTGTAGCATGAACATGGTAACCCTGAAAGCATTGGTCTGACCTGTCCTCTCTGGCCTCTTAGAAAACAGCAGCATTCACTGCCCTACTAATCACAGCACTTCTAAAGAAAAACATCACCATTGCTTCAGCGGTCAGATCAATGGCTGCAGGGGCAATGGCTGCAGGGGCAAATCTCTCTTCTGTCTAGACAACTCCAAGCCAATGCTAGAGTGGTGGCGTGCTCTGGCAGAGTTTGCTCACACATTTGTTCTGGGCCACGGGGTTCTGCTTTGCCACAGTAGAAACAGGTTTCTCAAGTTCACAGCAGAGGCATCAGCCATAGGCAGAGGTATGGGTATATGCCTATTCCTACTCAGCTCTCAGAATATAGCTGGCACTTCGGGTAGGATCATGGCAATGATACAGCATGGGTGACCGAAGTATATTCTGAGCCTGAGCACAGACTCACAAAGAGAGGGGCACTAAGAAGCTTCCCAAATTCCATGCGTTTCTCTAGACCACTCAGCACATGGCTGAGAATATGGCCAAAGAAGAGCAAATCTCCTATTGGGTTATGGATGTAGAGATAAGGCACATGAACCCCCAAAACTATTCCTGGTTCAGTGGCTGTTGCTAACAACAGGGGAGGGACTCAGGACCCATATCCTGTCTCTCCGCCCCTGTTAACCATCATACTTTCAGTCCACCTCTGAAATACTACTTAATGCTACTTAAATACTAGGTGTTTGCCAGAACTTGGTTGAAACAGCTGTGTGGATGACACATGGACAGCTTTCGCCTTCCTCTGAAGAAGTGTGGGGACTAGGGTGAGGCAGGAGAGATGCCAGGGCAAATGTTTAAGGGGATACTCACTCACAGAGTTATGGAAATGTGTCGGTGTAAGGTAAGGGCCCAGCGCTGGCAGTTATGCTTTCTCACGTTGTATCCTGGGTGCCTCTCTTGTCTCTTGTCCTAGCCCTTTTAAGCTTCAGAAATGGGCCAATCTGCGAGCTATGTTTATCAAGGGAGAGCCACAGCATTGTTAAGCTTTACTATTTCCACAGAACCTCCACTGGGATCTAAGATGTGATTTTGCAAAGGCAAATCATGGAGTCTTGGTCAAGGTTTTGTTTAAGATTTTAAGATTCAAGTAACCTTCAGATTACTTTTGAAACCAGTTTTGGTCTTAATTTGTGTGCTGTCTTCTACCCCTCAATGCACATATCGAAGTCCTAACCCACAGTACTTCTGAGTGTTACCATATTTGGAGGACCTTTATAGAGGTGATTCAGGTAAAATGATGTCATATCGGTGGGCTCTCATCCAACACGACCGGTGTCTTTATGAGAAGAGAAGATGAGGACACAACATACAGAGGAAGATCATGTTAAGACACAAGGAGTAGTGGCAATCTATAAGCCAAGGTGAGTGACCTGGTACAGAGCCTTCCTGCTCAGAGGAACCAATCCTGCTGACACCTTGACTTTGAACTTCTAGTTCTCAGAATTGTGAGACAGTAAATTTCTGTTGTTTAAGCCACACAGTCTGTGGTGCTTTGTTATGGCTGCTCTAACAAACCAACACAGAAATAAATGTTTCCTATGTGTTCTAATGGTCACTTCTCTGTTCTTTCTTTTTTCAAAAATATCCTTGATTATCACTGACAACTAGCCATAGAACTTTAGGGTTCATTTTGTCATCCAAAACTCAAATCTCCCATAGTGAAATCCAAGCAAGAAAAAGCAACAGGCTGGGGCACCTGGGTGGCTCGGTGGTTGAGCATCTGCCTTTGGCTCAAGTTGTGATCTCAGGGTTCTGGGATTGAGTTCCACATTGGGCTCCCTGCAGGGAGCATGCTTCTCCCTCTGCCTATGTCTCTGCCTCTCTCTCTCTGTATCTCTCATGAATAAATAAATAAAATCTTAAAAAAGAAAGAAAGAAAGAAAGAAAGAAAGAAAGAAAGAAAGAAAGAAAGAAGAAAGAGAGAGAGAGAGAAAGAAAGAAAGAAAGAAAGAAAGAAAGAAAGAAAGAAAGAAAGAAAGAAAGAAAGAAGAAAGAAAGAAAAGAGAAAGCAATAGTCTGTGAGACTGGCTGAAAAATTCCCAACTATATCACTATGAAGGTTGCAGGGGTAGTAACTCATGCTTTAGGAATCAGTCACAGATATACTTTCTAGATGGGTAAAAATGGTAGAGAATGTTAGTGCCATTGATGATGAGAAGGACATGAAGGGCTCATTCTCTAAGAAGAAGTAAATACATAGAATTGTTTCGATTAGTCCAGTCCTCACAGGGGAAAGGTTTAACCTTTCTCTAGGTCATCACCATCACTCTGGTCTTTGGTTTCCATGCTAAAAAGAATCAATCAATCAATTGCTCAGACATCAAAAAGTCACAATATATCAATCGAATGTGAGAATGGCACATTGCGGCTATTTTTAAGAGCTATGAAAATGTCAAAATCTAAGTTAGTAGGAGATGCGTGCACCTTTGGCTAACGATGAACCCCAGGGACACTGATTTCTGTGGTCACATGATCATCATTCCCCTGGTTTCTAAATCTAGCAATGGTGTAGAATACCCACCATGGAGCTCCAGAAATAAAAGAAGAGAAAGCTCAAAAACATACTTAATTCCAGAAGTATCGAGCTGTCATTTTGAAAAGGCAATACAACTTGACAGATAAAGGTTCACTCTACAAAAGGCTGAACCAGGGATAATTTCAGGGATAAGCTCCCCTCAGAGAGAAACATGTTTCCTTTTCTTCTCACTGAAGCCTGGTGGCTGCCTCCACTGCAAATAACTAGTGATGTCCTTAGGGATGGTGTGGGGGAGTCCTGTCCCATACTACTCCATTCTTTTCTCAACACATGGAGACAGATTCTTTCAGATACATTATAGAATAAAAGGCTTTTGTGGGCAGCCCTGGGAAAGTAACCATCTCTGACATTTCTTGTGAGGAAAACTGTGTTTTGAGTTCTGAATGACTGACTTTTAAACACACTTTGGGAACACCACTCCTGTGTGAGACTCAGGTCTGCCTCTAATAGAATTATTTGCAGAAGATCCACCTTGGAGTTCCAAAGGCAGTACTGTAAACCTTCTGAAATCTGCTCAACCCCATAGCACTTTTGGTAACTCAACAATCTTTAGTTAAATAGAAATCAGTCAATTTAACAACTGTGGAGAACACCCACTAAGTAACCAAGTAATTTGTTCATAATTCTTCTTGGTCTTGTGAAGCTCAAAGCATAAAATCCAGTTAGACTACTGTCCTTTTGAATTTATTTTTCCTGCATAAATATCAAATAACATTTAAATAAATTTCAGAAATTACATACCAAATGATAATGGGGAAAAAAATTTCTCCTTTTCTCCCAAATCATTCATGCTATCTTCCCAGTTGTCTGTTTTCTAAAGCTTTAGAACTTCTGTAAGGGTTTTCTACTGGTAAAGGATGAAGAAGAGAGCTTGGATTATCCCATTTTAAAGGAGATTTAAATGGTCATCTGCAAAACTGGTTTTCCCTTTATTTCACCCACCATTTTACACAATTTCTAAAGATCTGATCTCAATCCAAGTCTCAGCACACATCAGAATCGTTTTTATTAAGAAGATCTTCCACAGTCACCCTTTCGAATCCTTCTCTTCCTGGATGGCTGGAAGATTTCCTTCATGCGGAGTCCTATGACTGGCATTTCCCAAACAACAAAGTACATCATAATCCTAGAAATGGAAGGACAAGTGGCTTTTGTGATAAGCAAGACCTCAACTGCACTTGGTAGATGCTTCCAGCGGAGGAAAAATAACAAACACAAAAGGGAAGCGGTCATTGTCTGTAACTTCAGGGGAAAAAAAAAAAAAAGGCCAGGGATGAGTTTCATGAGATTTGATTGTACAATTCAGAGACTTGGATTTATATATGTACATAGGCATTTACTGATATTTTCATTGGATCTGCCTAAGTCATCTGCCCCATAATACGCCTACGACTGCTTCCAAGTTCTCTCACCTATTGGCACATAAAAGCTGCTTGTACAGAAGTCTCCAGTTTCCACCCTACATATTGGCCAGTGATTTGCATAATCCTTAATACCCACCCCCCACACACACACCCCAATCCTTTTTTCAGCCACCTAATGCAAACAAGATCTGGCTCAAACTTCCCTAAACTAATCCATGCTAACACCATTTAGAAGGGAGACTATTCCGTGTAAGTTGGCACAGACGAATAAGCTCCCCATTGTATAAACGGCAGTCTTAGTAGAAAGACATTAATGAATATGCCAGTGGGGAGAGCCCTCAGCTTCTCAGTTGCTTGCTGGACCCTAACGCTGGAATAACTGTGCGAAACTTGAATGTTTTTTTAACCAAGGTAGGAATTTAACTCCACCTCCCTGTATGAATCCTAACAGCCCTTCGAGACCCAGATGAAAAGCAACAACTTCATGAAGTTTGAAGACTAGCCTGACCTTGCAATTCTCCTTCCTAACATCTAGTAATCAATCAGTCTCTCCTCTGAACTCAAGATACAGTTTTTTGGTCATTTTTTATGGTTCCTACCTCACCTATAGATATGTAAGTTATTTAGAGGTTGACATCTTGTCTTATGCATCTTTGCAAACTCCACCACTATTGCATAATAAATGCTTCTAAAATCAATACATATATAAATTTGAAAAAGTTTTTTTTTTTTAAACGATTTTATTTACTCTCCCATCAGTCCAATCTGCTTAGGCCAGTGCTATTGAATAGAAAAATCTATGATGATGGGGGGCACCTGGGTGGCTCAGTGATTGAGCATCTGCCTTTGGCTCAGGTCATGATCCCGGGGTCCTGTGATTGAGTCCTATATCAGGCTCCCTGCAGGGATCCTGCTTCTCCCTCTGCCTATATCTTTGCCTCTCTCTGTGTGTCTCTCTTGAATAAATAAGTAAAATCTTTACAAATAAAAAAAGAAAGAAAGAAAGAAAGAAAGAAAGAAAGAAAGAAAGAAAGATCTGCTATGATGGAAATGTTCCTTATCTGTGTAGTACAACGTGGTAGCCACTGGCTACATGTGGCTATTGAACTCTTAAAATGTGGCTATTGCACCTCAGAACTGTATTTTAAATTTTATTTTATTTTGGTAAATTAAAATGATCACATGTGGGTAGTGGCTACTTTACTGGAGAGAGCAGGATCTTCATTCACCTGAGAAATCTACACTGCGGGCCCCTCTGGAAGCCTTGCCACCATCACCATGAAGGCAAATTAGGCGCATGCTTTATATGTGTCTTTATCATAACGTTTATCACAACATACTCAGTTGCCTATTTATTTATCTCAGTCTCCATTGGACTGTAATTTTCTAAAGTCTTGAATTATGTCTTATTCACAGTTTGATCCCCCAAAACCAAGTACAATATGGCATTTTGGAGGTGCTCAATAAAGATATTTGAATGAAAGAATGAATAGACGAATGGATTGCTCAATGGACTGGTAAAGACATTGCTTTGTATGTAATAAATCTACAAAACAGATTTCTTGGAACCATGTGAGCTGGGAACTAAGAGATTAATGGTGGTGATGTGACAAATTATCTTTGTCTGAGGAACATGCACAGCTTTTTAGCTTATCTTTCCTTGCAAACACAGGCCCTGTCTTTGCATAACTGGAACTTAGGAACAACCCTCTTGTAGAGCCCCTGGTCATTAAGCCATGACTCTGCCCAGACTTGCTCTTTAAGAAAATTCCCAGGAGATAAAGTTCACTGCAATGATGGAGTGAGATAAACATGCTTTTGCTGTGATCCCATGTTCTCACATACCCCATACTGGCCTGCAGAACAGCTGGACTCATTCATCAGATTTGAAAATAATCAGGTCTTCACACTCTGTTATCACGGGTATGGTTGTTCCAAAGGGTATGTTGGCAAAGAGCCTTCTTAACCATGTCCCAGAGACTCAACTACCTTCACCCAAGGGACTGAGGGACTCCTTCTCTCCTTCACTAGCACTTCTTCCAAACTCACTTGCAGAAATAAGAGATGCTCTCATTCAAACCAATAATGATTCTAGGTGTTTTGGAAAAAAAATTGAATGCTAGAAGTTGGCATGGCACTGCTTGTGTCATTTTAGTGTACATAGCTGAGTCTCATGGCTAGACATATTCCAAATATTTGTATAATTTAAAGTAATTTGTACAGACATAGTAAAAGTCTATTTTAGGCAATGGACTTTAATATATATTTCCTGGTGAGCATTTGATCTTTTGTGTAATTTCAGTTCTAATATTTTAATGTTACAAAATGTTTTCATATTCATATGTTTGTGAACTAACCATAAAACAACATGTGTTTGAAATTTGAAAATATGCTGCACTGAACTTTGTTTTCTAAAATAATTTTTTAACTATTTTAAAACAGTTTTTGAAGTCATTTTTATTTTTACATGTTTCAATTAATTGGTCAGTTCGAAGCAACAGCTGTATAACTCACATGGATTTATCCAAGTATCTATAAAGAGCACAGTAATTTAGTGCATTAATCAAAACTTGGAGTTAAATTCTAGAACTGAGTTTACCACAACTTTGCTGAATGATCAAAGGTAAGGTACTTAATCTCTCTTAGTTTCAGTTTTCTATGAGACTATGGACTTTATGCAAGTATGTTTTAAATATCATGAATTAAACCGATAAAAGAAAAAGAAGTACCCTTTGAAACAGGAAAAAATATAGAGAGAGCAAGAATACTAGGTGCCAGGTACTGTGTCAAATTATTTCCCTGTATTACCTCATTTAGTCCTCAAAATCAGTCTCTAAGAGAGGCCCCGCCATTATCCCCATTTTATAGGTGGGTAAATGAAGAACAAAAAGGTCAGGCAACCAAATCATGCAGCTAGGATTTGAAGCCAGGCAGTCTGACTCTCAAGCCTTTGCTCTTAACCAATGCTTCCTTTTGCTACTCAGAGAGAAAAAAAATAAAATTAAAACCTACCCTATTCTTAATTCTAGTTGAGAGCTATGGCTCCCATAAGAGACTAGCTTGACAGTCTATGTGAAAGGTGTGAAAATGTTCTGCAGATCTTAAAATATGGGCTAGAAGTCATTATTAACATTATTGCTAACGACAGAGACTTGGTTTTTTCCAATTTAACATTCAAGGTTTCAAGTATTAAAAAATAACCCTCAAATTCCATAACCTATAGTAATTTGAACTTCTGGGAGCACAGATTTGAACTGCATTTGCTGCAGCTCTGAGTGGGGATATAGCAGCCAGCCTGACCCTCCATTCAGAGTCACGATTACAATTTGGTTTTGTTCTCTCCTTGTTGCCCTGGATGCAGGAAATGATGTGCCACAAGCAGAGGTCTGAAGCTTCACAACAACGCCAGGCAAAACCCTCAGGAATGTCAGAGGCCTACTGTTAAAAAAAAAAAAAAAAAAAAAGAAGAAGAAGAAGAAGAGCCAAGTGCATAACTGATGCTAATAATAAATATTTGCCAATTGATTCTCTCTGCTTCCATGCTTCCACTCCTACTAGAATCCAGTCACCACCTTGTTTTTAGGTTACCAAAGCAAAGATCCAGTATGGAAGGGTATATCCCAAAGCTAGGTTTAAATCCTTGGTCTGTCATTTGCTGGTTGAGTGATCTTGGGCACTATAAATCAGTTCATCTGCCTGTAAAAGCAGGAATACAGTTTTTATAGGATAGGTATGAGAATTAAATAAGATGATACATGTAGGAGATCCCTGGGTGGCTCAGCAGTTGGTGCCTGTCTTTGGCCCGGGGCATGGTCGTGGGGACCCGGGATCGAGTTCCACATCAGGCTCCCTGCATGGGGCCTGCTTCTTCCTCTTCCTGTGTCTCCACCTCTCTCTCTCTCTCTCTCTCTGTCTCTCTGTCTCTCTCTCTCTCATAAATAAAGAAATAAAATCTTAAAAAAAAAGATGATACATGTAAATGCCAAGTGTAAGTAAGTATTTTATGCACAGTGCCTCACTAAATCTTTACACACAATTCCATGAAGAGCCCATGAAGAGCACTCAATGCATGTTTGATATTGTCATATAATTAATTACTCATATTCATTCATTCAACACAGGGATATTTTGTGCCAACTATGTGCTAGGTGTTCAGAGCCCTCCCTTTGGACAGCCTAGGCATGGTAAGGAGGTTACAATCTGGTTACCAGAAGACTCACCCAACCTTTAAAATAATACTCCATTAATATCACCCCATGGGACTTAAGCTTGTCTTATATTCTCTGTTTAACTTTCTTGTTTGGAAATAGGATCAGCAACATTTAACCATCCAGTCATGATGATAAAGTTTAATCAATATAAATCCATCTACTTACATAGTGACTGGTGAAATAAAATGATTGGAGGTTGATTTCTCATAAACGGGATAAGAGCAGGAGGCATATAATCCTACCTCAGGTCATTGTGAAAGACACAAACATATCTTTGGTTTATTTAAGATACTCAGGTATATATTTAAATACACAAAGGCTTGGCTAAATAAACACAAAATATGTGGAAGAGTCACATTTATATTCCTAGGGAAGCCAATATTTTTGTAATAAATAAGTCAAATAACTACAAAAACTAGAAGACTTAAAAAGAATTTCTAAAAACCCTCAAAACACAGTGCTTTCAAGCAAAAGAGTCATGTAAACAAAACAAAACAACCAAAAAAAACCGTACTGAATATATTTTAAGGTATGTGTTTTAAGGTCTTAGGAAGAAATATATAATGAGTAAAGTAAGGTAGGAAAGCCAGCTAATTAATAAGATTTTGAAAAATGGAATAGGGGTAGGACAACCTGCTCTATTATTTTTTCCCTGGATTCCAATAGTCACCCTAATTAAGAAAAATTGCTGTCAAGTACAGAAATGTATCAAAGACAAAAATCAAGTAGCCAACAAATATAGAAAAAGACATGCAACATGACCTGTAATGTAAAAAATGCAAACAAAACCTGGCCAAGATTTTAAGAGGTGATAGTGCTTGGGGTACCTGAGTGGCTCCATCGGTTAAGTATCTGACTCTTGGCTTAGGCTCAGGGAATGGTTTCAGGTTTGTGAGATCGATCCCAGGGTTGGGCTCCATGCTCAGCAGGGAGTCTACTTGAGATTCTCTCTCCCTCTCCCTCTGCCCATTCCCCTGACACGTTCTCTCCCTCAAATAAATTAATCTTTTAAAAACAATGGTAATGCTCAGCACTTCTGAAAATGTTAGATATCTTCCTGTATTGGAGATAGGAATGAAAATTAATATAAATTTTAAGAAATTTGGCAGCATATATACAAGAACTTTAAAATGTTTAATTCTCAAAAAAAATTAATTCTCTTTGATCTGCTAATCCTAATTCTGGAAATCTATCCTAAGGAAATAATTAAAGATGTTAATCAAATAATTTCAGATCAGTTTTTTAAAAATTTATTTTTATAATCAAAGGTTTGTTTTTTTTTTTTTTTTCTAGTAGATAAAAACTAAATATCCAAAAGTAGAAATAAGGGAATAGTTAAAAGTTTTATGTGACACCCATAGGATAAATCATACTATTATTAAAATGGTTTCAAAAGGCACTTGAAATGGGAAAATGCTTATAATATGTGAGTTTTTTTTCAAAACAGGATATAAAGTATATATTCATGAAAGTATAAAGCTAATCTTGATATATTACATGAACAGTGAAACAAAAGAATATTTTCATTTTAACATTATCTAAAAGTTTGCTGTTATATATTAATTTTTGACCAAAAATACATCAGAATCTGTGAATTTCTGTAATTTTTTTTAAAAGGTACTAAAGTCTTGGGCCCTCACCAAGGGTACTTCAATACTGAAGTATCAAAGTGCCTTCATATAAAGCCACCTCACCTTCAGGAGGTACCACAGTGGGTGTGGAAGGTTTGTGTAGGATATCTCTGGAGAGCTTTACTCAGCTATGGCTAGCAGAGCCCCAGGTACCAAGTGATGCAGGGACTGGGGGAGTTGTGGGAAGGATTCTCACCTGCTCAAATATCTCTTTCCACCCGCTTGTCATGGGCCCTGAAATTCTATCACTGTGAATCAATCATCTCAGTTAAGTCCTACCTTATCCCTGGAACTTAAAGAAAGAAAAGAAAAGAAAAAAAAAAAAAGCCCACAGCGTGAGGTGACATATTAATTCAGAGTAATATCCCACCTAAATTAGTTTATCAGACTTTCCCTTATTCAATCTATCTACAAACATTTATTGGATACCCAGAACATGCAGGAGACCTGAATCAATTTGGCCTCTGTTCTCAAAGGGATCACAAGCTGGCAGTGAGGCCAGAACACAGACAACAGCACCACAAGGAAGAGATAAACAAGGTACAAATGGAGTCTACCCTCGCTGAAGGCGTGACTGCTATGTATCTGAGAAAGTTGAGAAGACTTCATAGGAAAGGTGCATTTGAGCTAAGCCTTGAAAAAAAGGAGGCAAAGGAAATAGGATGGGAGAGGTAAGGCAGCCAGAGAGAGAGCAAGAAGCCTTGAGGAAGGTGCCAGCTTCCTGGGATGGGCTCTCAGAGAGTGACCATGGTGCACAGAGCTGTGTAGAGCAGAAGAGGCTAGAGGGGACATGGGACCAGACTGGGCCCTCAAGTACCACGCAAACATGGGCACGTTCCCATGCAAAGTGCCAAAATGGAGAAGGATGTTCCAGGAAAGGGCGCAAGTGAAACACCTGCCAGCTCTGAAATTCTACCCCAGTGTGCTCCTGCTCCCTCTTACACTTCAGATCCTGGCTGTCTACTGGCATCAGGTTACTGCCTTGCCTCTCTGGTTGTGCTTTTAATTTCTAGAATCCAAAGCCACAGTTGGATGAAAATCTTGTCCTCCTTAAACACATCTTCTGTTCTGGTAACTGTGAATACCATTTCAAAATAAAAATACTTGGCGTTTAGTTTTATTGTGTGGGACTTAACTATTCTGAGAACCTAGCAATTTATCTTATTCCTACTAAGGCAAACACAACAGTCATATAGAATTATAGTACCATAGTACAGCTAGCTTTTCAAACAGGGGATAAAAAGACAATTTTAAAAGGATACAAGTAGAAAAAATATACTCTTTGTGAGTTTTTCACTTGAAGATTAAATTCTCCCTTTTATTTTTTAAGAAAAGAAAAATCCCCAAACTTCAGGAAAACATTTCTTCTTCCATCCACCCTCATGTCCCACCTTCCACCTCCCTCCAGGCACAAATTTCCTGACAGATTTTCTGTACTTGCCACATAAAAACGCCTAATCAAGGCAGAGCCATCATCCCAAAATGCAAAGCAAACTCTCATTATTAGTTGCGCTGGCAAAAATCTTGGAAAGATACACAAATTCCAAGAAAACGACCAAAATATAATATATCTCTGCAAAGCAGAACTTCCCTGTAACAAGATTCATAAAATTTCCTTTTTTTTTTTCCCTTCCTTGGCTATTCTGACACAAGCTAAACTTTTTTGCATGACGTTCCAAAGCAGACAGGGACACACGCACACGTACACGTACACAGACCCACAAGAAGACGTGCCTGAAAACTGTCTGAGAGGGAGTGTTCCGAACCGGACCATGTGCGGTGTCCTTGCCCAGATGCATCTGACTTCAGGCTTGGGAACATTAAACAAACACAAAAACAAGACCCGGCAATGCGCGTGCTGGGCTGGATGACAGAGGCCCGAGCAAATATTGAGATTGTGTTTCACCTATTGCCATGGTTACCAAAACAGGGTGGATACTGACAGAAAGAGAAAGAAATCAAACTGGGAAGACAATGAGTCCCAGGAGAGTGTCTGAATGTGTGTATGAGGAGCTGCTGGGGAGGGCAGAGTGGGGAGCCCAGAGAAGAGATCCAATGGAAAGGGGCGTTTCAATACCCCTTTGTGTTGTGGGAGCAGCAGGCTCGGCCAACGCTCTGCAGGGACACAATACAGACCTCCTAAAGCCCATGGAAGACCCATGCAGCCCAAGGAACACACAGAGAAGTAGGAAGTTTAGTTCTGCTTGGAGGCGGACAACACCGAGGCAGTTTGTCCTAAGCACCAAGAGATGAAATACTCAGTGTGTATCCACTCTGGATGATGAATAAGAATAGCATTGTGGTATCAGAGATGGAGGCAAATCATAAGAGACTCTTAACTCAAGGAAACAGAGAGTTGCTGGAGGGGTGGGGGGATGGGATAACTGGGTGATGGGCATTAAGGAGGGCACATAATGGAATGAGCGCTGGGTGCTATATGCAACTGATGAATCTGAAACACTAAATTCTACACCTGAAACTAGTAATTACACCATATATTAACTATCTTGTATAATAACAATAAAAAAGAATAGCTTAGTGGTATCATGTCAAGACCCCCAGTCTCAAGAAGAATTACAGAGAATTGGACCATTCCTTTGGGTAGTCTGATGGTTGCTGTCAATCCCAGTTGACATGATATAAAAAGGAAAAGCTGATTGACCCTCTTCTCCCCAGGTACTTTGCCTCCCTAACTAAACTGCAAAAAACACTTCAGGAAACATTCCCCTTAGAAAGTTTGCTATCACAGCAGCTAGCAGATGGCTTTCCCTGTCAATTCCTGACTGACACATGGGGAGTAAAGTTCCAATAAACTTGAAAATCCAGAAACTGAGTTTTAATTCCTCTTCTTTCTGCTAATTAGCTATGTGATCTGGGACGAGCTATTAACTTAAACCTCAGGCCTTTTTTCTCAAAGGGAAAGGATTTTGCTAAAAGAATCCCCAAGCTCCTTTCCTTCTCTGGAATTTGGTGGTTCACAGGCAATTGATAATCTCTCAAATTCTTATTTTCAAAACAAATATAATCAAATGTCTAATCCCATATATTTGAGGTTCTGATCAGCACACAGAATGTAATTCCAGAATGTAATTCTGTAGGAATTTGTTCTGTTCTATAGAAATATAAATAAATGGTTGCTAGCTCTTACCGAGGATCTCAAAATTGAGTTGTAAATGTAAATATTTTATCAAAAAAATGGCATGAGATATTCCTAAATTAAACTTTCTATAGTTTAACAGGCAAAGTGGCAATGGCATGTGAACGGGTATACCTTCAGCCAACAGAAAGGACTTGGGACTTCTATTTGCTCTTAGAGAAACATTGCTGCTTTTAATTCTTTAATAATCATAACTAAGCTCAAATTCAGTATTTGTCCTGGCCAGACAGAAATATGGACCAGCCTTCTCTCCTGTGTTTAGCTGGTGAAAACTAGAGAGTCTGATAGGTATAAGCAAATAGGAGCCTGGACCTGAACTATTCATTTGAGCCTCATCGTACTTTTATTGCTGAGTTTTGTTTTTGTAAGAACTTGCTTCTACTCAGGGTAAGTTACTATAGGGACACCCCGGACAGCAGGATGATAAAGTAGAAACAGGACAAAACCCACAGAAGACTTGGGTGCAGGGCCTGGTTGTGCCATTGGATGATGCTAGAAAAGCCACTCATCATTTCCGTGTCTACAAAATGAGGATGGTAATAGTTCCCTGTTGACCTTACAGGGTTGCTAAGAGTCTTCAATGATACTTCAATACAGATGGCTTTGCAATTTGGAAAGGTCTCTACTAACAGAAACCTATAGGATGATCATCCCCCTGCTGGCAAACCATTATGGTTTAGAGCCGAGACCAAGAGCCCAGCCCAACATATTTTACCAGCTTCTATGTTCTGCACTAGCTACCTAACTTCTCAGTTGATTCATTTGTAAAATGAGATTAGGACTAGTATCTCCCTTATCAGATTGATCTGAGCATTAAATGAGAAAACATAAGATGCTTAACAAAGCTTCTGCCACAAGTACAAGTGCTTAATTAATGTTAACAGTTATCATTTTCTACCAGGGTGTTTTAAGAAAGCAGATTGCCTTTAAAACGAGACCCATCACAGATATTAGAGGAGAGCATAGATCATTGTTGCTGTTTTTGTTGTCAGGGAATCCTACATAATTCCTACTCATCTGCATACAGGACAGTGGTTTTTCACAGCAGTGAGGGAGGAGGATTCTGAAAAAAGAGGCCACCTTGGATCAGGCCATCCTCATGTTTTGATCACTAGCTACAGGGACACATAGCTGCTGGCATGATTCAAAAGTTAATGAGAGTTTCTTTAAAGTCAACAGTATTTCCTGCCTCACCACAAAGCTTCTGAGAAGCAGACAGCCTATTCATTCACTGCCTTCTTTTTTTCTTTTTTTTTTTTTTAATGCCTGGACTTTTAGGAAGTGAAACTAGGGGGGTGATTAAAGCAAATAGGCAAATCGATGAAGGGTATTTCTCAAGAGTGCCAGAGAGATGTTACCTGGAGACTGTCTTTTCATGTGTATAAACTTTCCAGGCAACTCCATATGGAGCCAGGCTCCTCTGTGATTTATCTGTTGGACAGTGGGTGGCCAAGGGGCACCGTAGGCAAACAGTTATCCAGCTCGATAATTAGGGAGGGAAAAGGCAAACACAAACACACCCAGGTTGACATTCAAAACAAAGTGGAGATTTAACCACGGATGGCTCGCTATACCACCCTAGTTCTTGTCTGCCAATCTGCCAGGAGAAAACCACGAGCCAAGAAAAGAAGCACTGTCAGTAATTTATCAGTACAGTGAATGAAAAAAGCATAATGCTGGGTAGAAATGGGAAGGTCTGAACTGGGGACCCAGCTTTGTGTTTAAATGATGCCTTGATTTTCGTTGTGTTTATTTGTCTTTGGTGTCCTCACTCGTGAAATGAGGAATCTGGGCAAGGTCTTCACTAAGTACCTCCCACCTCTAAAGGGCTTTGACTTTCCAATTTTTTTTTGTCTTTTTCATTCACATATTTATGTATATATTCAAAAGATTGTAAACCTAACTATAGATGAGGTACTGACAAGTTGACAACCAAATTGCAGCACAGCTGGCCTATCACAAGGGAAGAAACAACATTTGGTATTGATCCTTCTCAATTCCTAAGAAGTCAGTGTGATTCCAACTTCTATTTTCTAAGTAACACATACATTGCTTTTCTATCAAGGAAAAAAAATATAAGCCAGATCTTGTTTCCAGATATCTTCCAAAGAAATCAAATGCAGTCAAATACTCTTTTATCAGCTAATTACTTAGCTTAGCATTTACCTAATTTTATCCTCTCCCTTCTGAGCTCTCCTTTGCCCCTTATCCACTCCATCCCACCCTCACTTCCATGGCTATTACTGTTTGGTTCTTTCTCATTGTTTTAATTCAACTCAGCTCAACCAATCAAATTCAGTTCTCATTCATGGGGCCTTTCTTAGTACAAGGAACTTCCATGATGCAAGGATTATCTTCATCAATCAAGTAAGGGGGGGGACACATATGTAAAATAAGAAACATCAAGATAAAAATGTGTTTGGAGAAAGAGAGGCAGTGAAGCTGAATCAGAGAGGCCACAGAGCTCTGGTTAAGCCAAGGGGGACATCCTGTACTACCACCTATCCCTCATCTTTTCCAGGTTATCTAGAGGTCTAACCTCTAAATGGGAGGGCCTTGTCATCCTTATCTCCCATTTGTATATAAATATAAAAGAAATCCAAAGACTTTGATATAATCTGCCAGTTACTGTTATCTGGAAGCTCTGTGGTATTTTTATTTTTATTTTTTATTTTTATTTATTCATGAGAGGCACAGAGAGGCAGAGACATAGGTAGAGGGAGAAGCAGGCTCCCCATGGGGAGCCCGATGCAGGACTCGATCCCAGGACCCCGAGATCATGCCCTGAGCCAAAGGCAGATGCTCAACCACTGAGCCACCCAAACATCCTTTTTTATCTATATTGTGATGAAAAAGCATTGTCGGTGAAGTCTGAGACGTTAGCCTTTGCTATGTGATGCATCACTGGGCCAGTTTTTTAAACTCTTGGAGCTACAGTTGTCTCAACTATAAAATGAGGACAAGTCTATCCTGGACTGTCCTGAGGGCAAAACCAGGTATCAGCTGTATGTACCTTCCCCCTAGTATCTCCACACTCCATGAGCTTCCCTAACTCTGTCCACACTGAAGGTGAATTCTGGGCAGAGTGGCCACAGCCCTGTCTGGAAAGTTGTTTATATGCCATCTTTCACTTTAGTTGGTTTCAGTATGGTAATCCTCTCAACATTACTGAGTTATAAGACAGATATACGGACAAGTTCTCCCCATTCCTTATTTTAGCTTCCAACCCTATTACTGGTCTAAAAAAAAAAAAAAAAGAAAGAAAGAAAACCTCTTTTAAAACTAAATAAGATTGGTCTCATTCTCACAAATAGAAATGAACACAAATCTCCGTAACCGGAAGATACCATATCCACACCACTACAGAATCACTCATGGCCACAAGAGCCACAAGAGGCTGGAAATGTGTCCCAGTCTGGTTTAAATTCTCTTCCTCCCCTTTTCAATTTCTGTCTGCTTATCCCCCCCATTTTCTCCCTTTCCCTTTTGAATGTCAAAAATGTCCATCAGTATCCAGTCAATTTTCTTTCTAGCAGACCCCATTTTCATGGACAATACCCACCAATTCCAGGAATCTGGGAGGAGAACCCGTAGTTTTGGGTGGTTAGACAGATGGAAAGCTCTCACAGCTTTGAGTCTGTCCTGACCCGCAAAACAAAATCTAATATGTATATATTCACTTGTATCACCATGAAGCCATATGTTTGTTGGCTTAATTCTTTAGAAAAAGAATCCATAAAACTCCATTATAATCTGTCAGAAATCATGACAGAACCAGCTTGGACAGATGTGACTTCAGTACACTGAAGCCCACTGCTTGATGCCAATATACATTAAATCCAAAGAAGAGCACTGTGCTGCTTGATTTGGATATCCTGGATTAATACACAGTGCAGCTTATTGGGGACACCTATTTTGCTCTCTTCCACAACTGAAATGACCAATTTGAGGGAAGAGGATGTATCCTACTGAGCAATCACTAGTCGGACAGCTTCTAACAAAGCTGTACAGTTAAAGCAATCCTGTCTTAAGCTTTTGTCCACCTCCAGGACCTCCAAACTTCACCAGAGATGCAAGAGGACGGCTTTTGTCAGTGGTCAATAGAGAGTGTGAAATAGACACTCTGACATCGCCGTCCCCAGGAGAACAGATATGCAGTGTTGTGGTGTGGGCGACACCTCCCTGGCAGCTCTCTGGTTTCTTGTGTGCTCGGAGAACACACCCCGCAGAGTGCATTCATCACAATAGCCCATGTGTGACCTTTGGAAAAGTCCTTGAAAACAGTGAAACAGGAGTCTTAGTTGAAATCTGGAATCCATTCCAGTCTTACACAGGAAGAAAATTAGGCATAGAACAACAAAGCCCATAGTTCAGAGAAAACCTGGGGAGGCTCTGGCTGACATTAAAATCATGGAAGATTTTTTTTTCTCTATTACTTTGTATTTTGTAAAAGCTTTTCATCTGAGCAGCCCCAAAGCTGCTAGAAAATACCGTATGGTTAGTTGATGGCAATAACTGGTCTCTCCTGTGAATAAGGCAAGTGGAATAAGAATAGAAATGCTGAGTAATGCATTAAAAGCCGATTACTAAACACTTTTCCAGGCTAAGAAGTAAATGCTGTTTCTCCAAAAAGTAAGTGGCCAGTACATCATTTTCCCCTTTGGAATAACTGATTGCCAGTAATAGTGTCAGGGGTGGGAGCCTGTGACAGAGAGACTAACTATGCTCTCTAAGCCCTAACTCCATGATAAGAGTTCATTAGCCCAGACATCATGGATCTGGAAATATTCATCCATCCACTCAGAGCATGAATCAGCAGAGTAGTGTGCTTGCTCAGTAAATTTAACTCGACAAACATTTGTGGGGTAACACTATTTTATAGGTACAGACCAATTTCCTTTTGTCTCCAGCTGATATTATTCATAGTAATTGGCCATATCATATGTTTTTATTTCATACATATAAATAAATAATTATAACCTGTACTCCCTTTGGAAGCGTTCTCTCTCTTTGCCAGTAAGAAGAGAGGGTTAGGACATTTCTGAGTCAAGTGGTGGCATATAATCCAGCGAAAATCAATTGGCAGGGAAATTTGGTTTGGAACTATGTGTAAAAATCCACCTAAAGTTTGTCTGGGAGGTCTCCCTAGAGGGATACAGACCCCGAACCAAACAAGATGATTCAGAAATAACTCAGCTGGGGGAGTAGCATCTGATGCTCAGACCCAGAACACATGAATAACTTAATTTTGTTTTTTTCTTAAGTACCTTCACAGTTCATTTTTTATTTTCCTTAAAAAAAAAAATTTTTTTTTTAAAGTAAATGGTATTACTCTGGTCTCCAAAACAGATGCCAGTTTGAACTTTACTCTGCCAGCAAGTATTTGGTTTGGCTCTGCAGGGCTTGAGTTGAAAAAATATTTGCCGATTCCAAAAAGATTTAACGAGCTTTGCTGAAGATGCCGGTGCCATCTGGCATGTCACAGGGACTGTGGCACAGCAAAGAGAACTCTCTTAACCACAGATTTTATTTGCCCAAGGTAGCCAACACTGGGAATTCAGGCGCTTCCTTGAATCAAGGAGCTGAAAGACACATGAGTAAAATTTCCAAGAGAAAGTGACCAAAGCAGACATCAAAAAAACTTGCTGCCATTGAAATTGAAGTCACTGGCGTTTGGTGGCTAATTTTCAGAGCTGTCAAGAACATCCTCATACCAAGCCATTAGACACGGTCCCCAATGCTGTCTGTCAGGAAACCAAATAAATCTCCGACTTGTGGCAAAGCTACCCTTATCCAATATCAGATACTAACAGTGTATTTTGTTGCCATCTGATACCTTATACTAATTGTCAGAATTTAACTACATGAAAACCGAGCAGTCTACTTCAAGTATCTCTACTAAATACAGCCAGCAACTTTACTTTGTATGGCAGAGATGGACATGCATTGCTTTTATTAATATTTAACAGAATATAATGTATAAATCTCTCAATATGACTGGAAAGACTGAGCTTACTGCACATAAATCTTCTACGTTACGAGTCGGTGAAGGTTGTCACCTGAAATCACGTATTTCAGTAAGAGGCGCAGTTACCCTGCATGAAAACAAGGCTGTGATCCTTTGAATTAACGTCACATCTGACAACTATAACAAAACATGAAAAATATTTCTGTGCTAGTGTGTGCTTCAGAATCACGTGTCTGTTCTCACGGATATGGGGGACAGGAAGCGTGGCACTGAAATTGTGACCACCTTGAAGAAGAGGAACTCTGGATGGTTTTTGTTAATTTTACCTTAGGGGGAAATGAACTCCTACTTGTGTGTATCCCACCGCAACTCCTATGGATCTCCCCAAACTTCTAAACATCCCTTTCATGAAGGGTGATCCAATGCTTGTTACATGGTCATCTGATGCCAAGGTTCAATAGCAAACACCCTCAAAAAGAGGGCCAAGTTCTGTACTGCCTTTCCACAGAAAAGACCTATTCACCAAAAATGATGACGACGGAGCCATCTACCTGCCTTAACTGAAATTTGGAAATCAGAGTAGAAATCCAAAGAAAAAGTCACGAAATAACAAAAGGATGATTATAATTGTTAGTTACCATTTTGGCTTCTGAATGCATTGGCTGGACCTGGGGAGAAGCACAGGGGTTGCTGAGATTTGGACCTTGCATTCCCAAGAGGCTGGAGTTCACTGACATTTGTCTCTCCATCTAAGAGAAAGAAAAGCAAGAGTCAGAGTCTCAGAAAAGCAGTCTAGGTCACAGACAAAGCTGCATTTCTCTTTCAAGTGGGTCATTTAGAATTTCTTTGAATAACTCTGGAGAAAGACTATGGTTTGAGGAAGGGCAAGTAAGACACTTCTGAGCCTTGAACTCTAGGACATCAAATAATTAATCTAAAGCTGTGCCTGCTATAGGAGATGCCCCATGCCAACGAGAATCGTGTTGTCATGGTACATTTACAAACACGAGTATGGAATATTTCCACTTCTGCAAACACTCCAACTGCCACTAGTCATGCTTCTTTTTATAAATGTAAAGAGTAATGTATGCACAGAAAAATGCTGGGAGGATATATACCAAATGGTTATCTCAGGTTATCCATGGCTTTTTTTTTTCCCTCCCTCAGTTTTATACAACAATATGAATCATTTTACCAATAAGGAAAACATTAAATTAATTTAAAAAAGGAATGCTCTTGAATATGCTGGGTCTCCTTGCCATTGTAACTTATAAACACAATCACGATGTCCAAGAGATATTTGAGCTGCTGCCCTTGGCACATCTCCTCTTCCCTATTAACCTCATCAGGACACCATACAGCAGCAGATTTTGGCCTCATGGCAGGGCCAGGCCTTTGAGTGGGTGAAGAGAGCAGGTGAGGGTACCGTGCGGCACATGATGGACATTGTCCTGCTGGCCTGCCACCGCATGTAGAATTAACATTGTTCAAATACCTGCACGAGTTCTGGCATTCTTGTCTCCAGGGTGTCCCTGTTAATAAGTAAATACAGTAAAACCTCTCTTTTAGCCAGGGGAGGGTAGATCTGATTGATACTGTCTATTCAGTAGAAATTTAGCCTGTTTCAAAGAACAAAAATAAAGTGAGTATACTTAATACTAAATTGCACAGAAGACTCGCCTCAAGAGGAAAAAAATAGATTCTTCGGTGCAAAAGTTGTTCCCCTTGCCAAAGGAAGGAAGGGAGAAGAGTGTTAGCCTGGGCAGTCTGGGGAAACACAGAGGTTTTTGTCACTGGAGCTCTTCCAAGAGTGCAGGCCAGGAACCTCCCTGGCAAGAATTGAGAGTGAAAGCTCAGGTAAATGCCCCGTTAGGGTCCCCACTGCTGTCGGGTTCCATCCCTGCTGGGTCCGTCCCAAGTGCGGGGCTGCAATTATGACATTAATGTGTGGGTGAGCAGAGATGCTCACTAAATGACACGAGTGATGGGTGGACAGTCCCTGTCTCAGCAAATCCCCCTCAGCTGTACCTTAGCCTGAAAGAGCACATCAGTTATTGGGCAGTGTATGTTGGTGTGACACTGCTTCACAAGGGGCTATTTGATGAAGAATTTTCTATACATTCCAAAGCAAGCCAGCAAAAACTTCTGGAGCCTTATCAATTCAGTAAAATAAAACCTTCCCTCTCCTAGACCCCCTGAGTCTCCACATAGCCTAGGTTTTTTATTTTGTATGATTATTTTGGAAATTCAGGTAAAATGTGCGTCATAAAATTTACCATTGTAGCTATGTTTAAGCGAACAGTTCAGTGCTATGCAGTACACTCATGTACTCTAATTGTTAAGTCTTGACAGCTGCTCCTCAAAACACTTAGAGCTTATAACTCCCACTTCCAGAGGCAGCGAGATGGAAGAGTCAGAAAGGCCTTTGACTGTTTATCCCAACTGGTCACCTGCTCCTAGAGAGAAATCAGGCCCAAACGAGCTTTTGCTTTCAGTTTCCTGAAAGAAGGTCACTGAGAAGTACAAATGCTTATCTGGAAGTTTCACGTTGCTCTCCATCATGTACTACAAAGGGCGAGCAGCTTACTTGCTCTCCTCGAGATCCAGAATCAGCCATGCTTCCCACTTTGTGGAAGAGTTACAGTCTGTGACTACTCCTACTCCATGACTCACAAATTCACCAGAATGTTGAAAACAGGCTGATTTCTCTATTTTAAAAAAATCGCATTTTTCCATCTTAGTGATTATAAGGGGTTAGCAAGAGCCTCTGCAAGACAACTATATGGTGCTTATACTGACAAGGTCCTGCTGCATGAGTGTGTTTTGGGGAGGTTCCTGGAATCAAGGAGTCAGAAGATGGGAGTGGCTTTGCTGAATACGAAGCAACATTTAGCACTGCAGGTAAAACATCCAGGTAAAGAAAAAAAAAAAAAAAAACATCCAGGTAAAGGATTCACTTTTTCTTGAGCATTTCCTTTCCCTCTGAAACAAGTCAGAGAAAGGGAGCTAAAATCTCAACAGTTCACTGGGCTTTTGTAATTACAATGAGTGCTTGTATTCCCAAATTATGCCAACATTTGACTGAGGATAGGAAATCATAGCACCGTGAGATCCTGTCTTGTTGTTCATCACATCCCCAGTGTCCAGGACAGTACTTGGCTCATAGCAGGTGCTCAGCAAAAGCTTGTGGAATGAATAAACACATCATTTTGCTGCAGACCTGGGACCTTGTGAAATGTCAGCATGCACTACAAATCAGCTAAGAATATTCCCTCTATAAAAATAAGATTATATTTTACATACTATTTTGTAACTGCATTTTTACCTTGATAATGTATGGTGGTAATATGACAGGAGTATGTGTTTTTATTTTAATTAATAACAACTTAAATTTATTTATTTTTTTATTTATCTATTTATTTTTAAAGATTTTATTTGTTTATTCATGAGAGACACAGAGAAAGGCAGAGACACAGGCAGAGAGAGAAGCAGGCTCCATGGCCCGACATGGGACTTGATCCCCAGATCGGGATCACACCCTGAGCCAAAGGCAGATGCTCAACCACTGAGCCACCCAGGATTCCCATATTTTTTTTAAAAAAGAATATTACCTCCACTTATAGACAGATCTTTTATGTCAAGAGCATCATGGTTTCTCAAGGCAGGAACTCTATGAGAAGATTGGGCTTAAAAATGCCAAAATCTTATCACAGGAGCAGGGAACTCAATAACAATGGGGAGAAGGCCTAGATTTCTGGGACCAGGGGCTCTTAGGGTATCTCTTTTTTAGATATTTTATAATAGTCTTCATTAGTTACATTCCTGTCACTCTAAACCAAGGTTTCTCAAGCTCAGTGCTGTTGACATCTGGGGCCCAAATAATTAGTTTTTTGTGGGGGCTGTCCTGTGCATTGTAAAATATTTAACAGGATCCCTGATCTCTACCCACAGATGTCAGTAGCACTCTTCCCTCAATTGTGACAATCAACAGTATTTCCAGATGGTGCCCAACATCCCCTGGGGGAGAAAATAGCCCCAAGTTGAGACTCAGTGCTCTAGACTAACGCTGTTGTCATGGCGGCTGTAACTATCAGTGGCATGGGTTTGGGAACTCCTGTGGGGATGGCCTCCCAGACTTGCTGTCTACATTGGCTCTTGATCATGTACCTCATCCTTTACTTCTATTGTGAAGCATCAATAGGAGGTCAAGTTGTACAATGAGATGATATGGTGGAAACCAGTGCCAGATACTTATTCTCTGGGTCCTCTCAGCCCATGTCCCACCTTTGTCCCTGGAAATGGTACAATCAAATGGAAAAAAAAAAAAAAAAAAAAAGAAGAAGGTCACCAAAGTGCTATTTTTCTGGATAGTGGAGAAAATTTATGAAAGGAAAGTAATTTTGGACAAGAGTGATTCATAGTGTAAAGGAAGACAGCTTATGGTGGGAGTTTTCATGCAACTGGCTGGGTTGAATAATACCTGGGATAGTGACATTGGGGGTGCTGTTGTACCTCATCTAAAGATGTTTCAAGTGAGCCATGCAGGTAAAATGTGTCAACTCTTTGGTTCCTTCTGGCCTGATTTTGCAAAGACTGTTTCTAGCTGGGACAATCCAATATTTATAGTAGGCAGGAACTTTTTTTTGAACTTGGGCTTCCAAGCCCTTGTCCACACCTGCCTCCATTCAGATAAATCAGCAAACTGCTCAAGCTTCAAAAATCTGAGCTGCTCAGTGTGAGCAGAATTGGGGATCGTCACAGCTGTGTGGCATTAGACAGCTTCCTTCAACTTCTTACTCTTCAGCTTTTCATCTGTAAAATGAGCATGGCAATAATTACTGTGATCCCATTCCCACAGGACCCCAATGAGAGCAACATGAAGTGACAAATGTAGATAATTCCTCAAAATGCAAAAATGTTCCAGTCAGGCCTTGTTGATACTGTTGTGGGAGAGTTTTCATTGCATTGTCCTCTCACATCTAGGGCTTTGGGGAACTCCTGTGGCCCTAGGAACAATGACACCAGCCATGCTCCACGAAGCACAAGGCCAGGGAGGATGAAGCAGCACAGGGAGGGAATCCTGTATTAGGAGAGCAAGGTTTGTTCTGGAACACTCTGGATGTCCCTTCTAGGCTAATGTGTTGTTTTCAGAAGGGGGTCATATCATATAATGATTAGAGTGTAGACTCTTGAGTCATACCACCTGGATTTAAATCCTTCCACTTCATCACCTAATAACTGAGACCTTAGCCAAGCTACTCAGCATCCTGTGCCTCAGGTTCCTCATCTGTAAAATGGGGTTAATAACAGTGCTTCCCTCACAGGTCTGTTGTGACAGTGAAAGCAGAGAATGTACGTATCATGCAGTGGTTGACAGAGTGGACTCTGGGGTCCGAACTCCTGGGTTCAGAACTCAGCTATGCTGCTTCTCAGCCAAGAAAGCCACGTGCTATACCTTCCTCATGCAAACAATGGTGGTAGAAATAGTACGTGCCTGACAGGATGGTTTCATGTGTTGCTGAAGTGCTTACAGAAGGACCAGCACATGGTAAGTATGCAGTAAAGGTTGTGAGCATGATGACTTGAACATGATATGCAGGAATACATATTAGTGGGTATTGTGCACCGTCTTTATTACTTTTATTCTTCTGTTACTGAGTCCTGCCTGGCAAGACCACTCCCCAGTAAGTTAAGGACACTCTGTACATAGCTATACAGACTGTGGGCTAGTCCTAAAACACTATATCCTTGAACAAATTCTACTCCCTGAGTATGGCAAGCTCACTTGTCACCAGCAGGAGGATGGGGCCAGGCCTCGCTAAGGAAGAACTGAAGGGCAGGAAAGCCAGTGAGATGCCTAGCGACAGACAACCAGGCACTCTCAGCAGACCAGTACACAGCTCAACTCCTCATCCAGAAGAAGCCACTTTCTTTCCAGCTTAGATCTCAGCTTTTTCTTTACTGCTTTCAAAAGAGCAAGGCTCAGTGGAAGTGAGAAGCACTTACTGGCATCAGGACTGCAGAAGATCCCGGCATCGTAGGGTTGGGCAGGGTCCCAGGCATGGAGGCTGGCATGGGCTGTCTCTGTCTGTTGTGGAGATGTAGCAGAGAAGATAGAGAGCCTGGGACAGGCCTGGCAACACACAGAAAAAAGCAAACATTATTCCCGATGCCTTGGGGCAGGGGATTCATGGCCTGTTTCCCCGTGTCCAGAACCAGAGGGAACAACACCATTACATGAGCAACAGATCAGATCCTCTGATGGGAACCACATAATTGAGGATATTAGGGAAATAATAACAAATAAAACACAAGCCTGGCTTCCTCTGCTGCTTCCTAGTTAATACATCAAATTCCACTTCATTTCCTGACCTCTGTTATCTAACTCATATTCAATAGTCAACAAGTCAGTAAATCTCCTACAACCCCTGCCTCTTAGGGAAGGGGCTTGGGGGTGAAATCCTTTACTCAGGATTCTCTGCCCTTTGGAGGATCTTAGACCCTGAGATCTGAGTATGTTTTTTTTTTTTTTTTTATCCACACTGTCCTATGCCTCTGCCTGGAAGCCCTCCTGGCTTTATTCTGAATACACTTCTCACTGTCTAGATTTGTATAGCCAACTCAATTCATGAATTCCCGATAGAAATCTGTTTTGACTTTTTCATAGTTCTCCACTGTGGGTAGGAAAAAAAAAAAAAAAAAAAAAGGCAAAACAAAACAAAGCCAGGACATAGACCAAAGCAGCAGGAATGAGGTTCATGCCACTGCAGCCAGCCCTTCTCAGGCAAGTCCAGAGCCCAGCCCCCAATTACCAATTCCTCATTTTATAATAACTAGAGGTGTTAGGCTGTTTGACAGAAACTGATTTTGGCCTGACCTGTAGAACTTGGGTAAGCATTCCTCAGGGGAGTACATAGTTTGAGCTTTAGCTTCAATTTGCCAGAGGGGGGAAAAATTTAGGACTTTAAATTGATTTAATGAGCCAGGGAATGTGTGGCTGAGGGAAAAAGGAAATTATTTGTGTTTATGAAAAATGGCAAATAAGTGACCTCCTCAGCTAAATTCTCAATCTCCTGATGCTTTTGCTCTAGGGAGCCGTATAAATGTCAAACCACTAAATTAAAGATCTAACAAATAAAACAAAACAAATAAATAAACAAACACCCCCGGGGACCTCTGAGTCTTCCATGTTAAACCACCTTGTCTTGAATGCCATAAAAGAAGTGACTCCTTCCAGAATTAATGCATTTTCCTTAAACAAACAAACAAAACAAAACAAACAAACAAAAACCCCCCCCACAATTCCCTCATGCTAAGTGCTGGGTAATGGTTGCAGACAGAGATGTGCTACATGGGCCAATGCCTTCCTATGCTTCAGGGAAGGACAGTCCCATCCAAAGTAGCACGAGAAGCCTCTTCTTTGGAGCTCACGGGCCTTTCGTGGCTGATTTAGTGAGAAGCGGGAGACTGAAACAGGGAGATCAGTGCCAACGTGCTCTTCTTTTGCATTGTTGTTGAAATCCCAAAGATTAGGTTTCCTATTGTTTTTTCCTAACAGCTCCTTTGGGTAGAGCTAGCTGTCACAGGCTCATGCATCTTGGAAGGATGAATCATCAATTAGTCAATACTTAGATGTTTAGGAAAACATATAAATGAAAATACAAAATAATATAAAACCTTTACACAGACTCTGTGCAGATGTACACAAATGACACCCCGCTTTATTGATAGAATGTGTGTGTGTGTGAATCGTTACATGAACAGGCCAAGGTAAGCAGCCTGTAACAATAAAATGAGTGTTTTCAGAAAAGCAAATGAGTGTTATGGGTATTTCTTGACATGTGCCCTGGGGACCTCCAGAGTATAGATTAACAATAGGATTAGTAGGGTCTTCAAAGAAAAGGTCCTTCACTTTTTAGAGTTGTAGGAAACTGCTAGTTCCAATTGCTGCAAAGTTCTATAGTATGTTGTACCTTCACTGGGTCTTAAAGCCTACCTCATTCAGAGGCAGACAGCTCTAGTCAGATAGGTACAAATGTGGCTCTGTCAACAGACAAGGACAGGAATCTGAACTGCCCTGTTTTACAATGAAAAAGATTCACTGAGCCCATCTCTACAGAGAGTTGTTAATCACCTAGCCATCTCCTCGTCTATCCAGAGAGATGTACAAACATACATCTTATCCATGCATATAATATACATACATCTAAACACACATACATACAACCCTCTACCGTGTATGTCTTTTTCCCAGTTACCAGGAGGAATGCTTTGGGTAAAGATAGGGACCAGCAAAAAAAAGGACAACAGAAAACGTTTATAATGATGATTGGTCATATCATCCTCGTAAATAAACAAAGGGCAGCATATTATCATCATTTACATTTTGTTTCCAACAGGACATTTTAGGATAATCTTGGTGATCAGTTTCTATTGATGAATCATTTTTAAAAAAGAAATCAATTAAACAATGCTTATGTGAATGAAGATGCAAAAGTAATTAAATTTAAAATGAGTTTTCATTCTTCACACAACTACAGTAAACTCCCAGTTGGATAGAGTAGCTGGGGAATGGTATGCTTCATTTAATCAATGTTCTTATTAGGTCAGTTACTTCAACACCATGCATAGATGTACAAGATTTTTAAATATCAAGCATTCCTTCTTTAATTAAGAAAGCTTTTCAAGGTACTGGGTTCCCTTGGAATTATAATAATTGCCTAATGACAGCAATCAAACCAATTAGCAATATATACTTGAAAGAGAAATGGCTATTTGAGAACTCTGCATCTTTGGATTTTGAATAATTCTGAATTATTGTTTAACACAAATTCTGTATTTTATTCATTTATTTACTTTTTAGAGAGAAAGAAAGCACATGCACACATACACATGCAGGCAGGTGGGAGGGGCAGAGGGAGACGGAGAGAATTAAGCAGGCCCCACATACACCTGACATGGGGCTTTATCTCATGACCTGAGCCAAAATCAAGAGTCAGATGCTTAACCGACTGAGCCACCCAGGCACCTCTACACAGATTCTTTTTTTTTTTTTAATTTTTATTTATTTATGATAGTCATACAGAGAGAGAGAGAGAGAGAGGCAGAGACATAGAGGGAGAAGCAGGCTCCATGCACCAGGAGCCCGACGTGGGATTTGATCCCAGGTCTCCAGGATCGCGCCCTGGGCCAAAGGCAGGCGCTAAACCGCTGTGCCACCCAGGGATCCCTACATAGATTCTATAAATAAATTTCCCAATCCGTGTTGGGAATAAAAATGAGGAGTTTTCTATGCTTGCTTGGGCTTTTAAAACTACAAAAACTGAAAGAAAAAAGAAAATCTACTCCTACCTATCACTGGGTATACAAAGGGCTAGCTAGATTGAAGTAATTATGTAGCTTGGCCCAATAAATAATCATTTGTCCAGCATATTCTGATCCCTGAAGCAAGAGGGGTATCGGAATAATTACATTAATTATCTAATTCCCTTTGTGTATATAGAAATAATTATTAACACATTGCGCTCGCTCAAAACTTTTTATATTGCACTTATACAGTTTCATATTTTTCAAAATATTTTCACTTTCACGTGACTTGAAACAATGCCATGTGGTTGGTAGGTCAGATTACCCCCATTTTACTTGGAGTAAGCTGAACTCAGAAACATTTAAATGTGCCCAAGGTCATATGGGTCATGAAAAGAAGCAGGGCTCATATTCAACTTGCAACACAGGGCTTCCCCCCATCACACCTTGATGGCTCCCATAACTAAGTTATTATTGATTTTTTTATACTAAAATAAATTCACAGTCTATTTCCTTTGATATTCACACTGCTCCCCTGGACTTTGCAATGAAGTAGTAAAATTTGGCAGTATTGCTAACACGAGAAGTCACTCATCCATGTGAAATTATGTTTTCTTCCTTTAAAAAAAAAACAAAAACAAAAAACTTCCCAAACAACACTCTGAAAATCAGAGGGCAAATCGCAGCAAAGTTGTGAAAACAAAGACCCAACAGTCTTTCTCCAGTGCAGGCTTGTTGCCATGAGCTAATAACTCCAGACTTTGAGCAAGCCGAGCCTCCTTTTTAATAACCATATGCCTCTAGGTAAAGTATTTCTACTAAAAATTATTGAGGCATGGAACAAGGTAAGATGTGTGAGCTCATGTTGGATTGTTCAATTACTAAACTGAGTCCTGTAGCATTAAGAGTTTTCCAACTTGACAGATTATTCCTCTTTATACACTTGTATAAACATACTGCTTACGGCTGAAATCTATGTAAGCTTTTCTTTCAATTAAAATGTCAAGGATGACAGACTGTGTTTTCAGTGTCCTTAACAGAATGAAAGGTACCACAGCAAGCGATTTCATGTCCTCATTTTTACCCCCAAAGGATGTTTTCCAGTCTAGGGGTGTCTGAAAAGCAAGCGCTATGTCTGCTGATCTTTACCCGTGGATAAGCCCAACTATCTTTAAGGAGCTAGGGGCCAGTGCTTTTGTTTGGAAGGTCTCACAAGGGTCACTGCAGACTGCTCCCCTTTCCCAGGTCTTCAAAAGACCCATGGCACCCTGGGATTGCCTATTTAACTCAGGACAGACAAATCCGCCAGGTATGTGGTTAGGCAAAGAGAAGAAGCAAGCAGTGAAAAAAAATTAGGTCAAAGAATCGGAAGATCAATGTTAGCATCAAAATCCAACCATAGACATCTAAGAAATTGTGTGCAGGTAATAAATAACAACAAAAGGATTTGGAAGGACTTTGTGTGAGAAGAATAATATGAAAAGCTTCAAAGCAATAAAATGGAAAGAAGAGTGGGCAGGGAGCAGAAGATCCAGATGCCACTGCCATTAGAGTTTCTGACTCGGGGGAGAGACTTTCTTCACTTTGGGGCTCTCCATTTCGTCATCTGTTTAATGAATGGATCAGACTATAGGCCATCTGGAAATGCCCTGGAGCTCTAAAATTCAGATTCTAGAACTTGCAAATGAGATGCTCTTAATCTCATGAGACTCTATGTTCTATTATGGTTAGGGTATTCTTCATGGCTCACTGATGAATCCACAGTGCTTCACCCAGCACCTGCACCATAGTAGCTGGTCAGTGTCTGTACTGAATGGAACAGAGTCAGTATGGTACTTAGTTCTTAATGTCAAAAATACATTTGAATTATGAATAAACTGCAAATAGAAAATGTCTCTAAAAAGAAAGAGAAGGACCTCAAGGACTTAATACATCCCAGGGGGTCCACACCTTTTCCTCATTTACATGTAACATAATTTCATACACAGGCTAGAGAAAGAGTATTACTCACTACATTGTATTTACTTATAAAAAGAAATGTGCTTTTCTTTTTTCCACCTTCTTAAATGCAGTATTGTGGCCTAACGTGGCAAACAAGTTTCTGTCTAGGATGGGGAAGCTGAAGAACTAAAGAGGGGAATACAAACTCTTAAATCTTAAGAGAAGGCCATTTGTAATAAGAAATGCTTATTTTATCATTCTTCTCCTAAGTGGAATTTAAAAATTCTTATTTTTGTAAAGAAAGCAAATTGCAGGATAACCAAGTAGAATGTGAAATGGAAAGATGACATAGTTAATTTCTTCCATGGGTAATAATTACATTGTAAAATGAATGGGGTAGTGAAGAATGTAGGCTCAGAAGATGATCTGCCTAGGTTGGAATCTCAGCTCTGTCACTCACTAGCTGTGTGACCTTGGGCTAGTTACTTGGCCTCTCTGTGCCTCAGTTTTCTCAATTATAAGATGGGACAATAGAGATATTTATGCCATGGCCTTAAGTGAGTTACTACATATTAAATACAGTTGACCCTTAAACAATGCAGGTATTAGGAACCCCGACTCCCTGTGCAGTCAAAAGTCCTGTGTAACTTTGAGTCTCCCCCAAATTAACTACTATAGGCTACTGTTGACTGGGAGCCTTAGTGATAACATGAACTATATATATATATATATATATATATATATATATGTGTGTGTGTGTATATATATACATATACACATATATATATGCAATGTTCTTGTAGTAAAGTAAACTAGAGAAAAGAAGATGTTAAGAAAATCATAAGAAGAGATCTACACTTACAGTACCGTACTGTACTTATTGAAAAAAAAAAAAAACATATGGGACGCCTGGGTGGCTCAGTGGTTGAGCATCTGCCTTCAGCGTAGGGCATGATCCCGGGTCCTAAGATCGAGTCCTGCATCGGGCTCCCTGCAGGGATCCTGCTTCTCCCTCTGCCTATGTCTCTGCCTCTCTCTCTCTCTCTCTCTCTCTCTCTCAGTACCTCTCATGAATGAATAAATAAAATCTTAAAAAAAAAAACAAAACAGAAAAACATCCACAAATAAGTGGACCTGTGCAGTTCAAACCTGTGCTGTTCAAGGGTCAACTATATATTGAATATGCTCAATAAAATTAGCTGTTTTTGTTATTATTCTTCTGGAACACAGACCAAACAACAGATTAAGCACAACACTTCAATCAAGGAACTGGGGCTTAAGGCTGGGATCTTAAAGGTAATATCAGTCCTTAGCTTTAATTAAAGAACCACAGCATAACCAAATGCCTATGAAAATGTCCCATACTTCCTGCATACATAAGATATTTCTTTAAAGATCCATCAACTTTAGATTCCCAAACCCTTCTGCGGAGGCAAATGGACTCCTCTCGCCCGCAATTTTACAGAATTTCAAAATGATTCACACTATTTCTCAGAAAGGATCTTTGAAAATATTTCCTCAAAATGGAACCAAACTAGTTCCCCAGAGATCAGTTCTCAGTATCTTGTTTTTCCTGAAAACAATGACAAAAATCCAACAGAAGCAATAATTGGGAAAACAAGACAGTTATCTGGCCCATATTTTAAGAGACATCATATTACCCGTATCTTTTTTTTTTGAATGAGCTCATGCCTTGCACCAAGTCTCACTGCCAAGTTCCTAAAGTTGGGTGGCAAATACAATATTTCCCCTTTTAAGAAATGAGGAATTTGAGACAAAGGGGTAGAAATGTTTAGCCTTAGAAAAGGCACCAAAATATCAGCAGAATTCAATTAAAATATGTATTTTCCATGTCAATGCTTCCTTAAGCTCAAGGGAGGACCTCTGGTAAGATCTGGAAACTCCCTGCATGAAAGGTATCCCTCACTCCTCCACTCCAATCCCCTCCACCTTTCCTTTGATGACACAATCATTTGGGTGTCTGGGAAGAAAATTTTGCTTATATATCTATATCCTCACCCCCCCATCCTTTCTAAAGAAGCTAGTATGACAGCCTAATGAAAAATAGTGAATTCTCTACCTCATCAGAGGTAACAGTAAGCTAGGCCCCTTGTGACAAACTTGACATGGCTCCAAGGCCATCACACTCTGTGGCCCCTCACTGCCTCCCCAGCTTATGGCCCTGGGTTCCGCACCAAGCGCTATAGCTGACTTCCTTCCAGCTTCATGCAAGCACTACCTTCCTTGCTGCCATAGCCTTGAACTTGAACGTAAGTAATTCTCACCACCATCTCTGAGCAACCACTCCAGGATAGGACCTTCTCTGGAGTCCTCTCACCCTGCATTCTTCCCTTAGTAACATTTTATCACCATTTATTTGATCAATGAATAAATCAAAGATCAAATTAAGCATCTAATGCATTTCAGGCTCTGTACGCACTCATTTCTGAGTGGAAAACTACAGTTTGGCAAGTTAGGTCGTTTGCCTAACAATTCATTTACAAATTCAAAATTTGTGACAACATGATGAAAAACAAAATAGATGTGTTTCATGGTCTTTTGGTGTTTACCATCTCAGCTCTCCAGTTATAATTCTTCAATGATTTTGAGTGATTTTAAATGATGTCTCTATCCCTAACTAGACAATAAACTTCGTGAGAGATAACGTCCGCTCTGTTTTTACAGATGCAGATACTTCAGAAATGTTAAGAAAGCGCATGGTACCTAGTAGGTGTTAATAGATACTTCTTGAATTAATAAGAACATAGATATCAAGGATCTCTTCGACTAGCAAAACACATTGCAAGAACAGGGTTCAATAAATTATCGTTGCTAACTAATGAGAAGAACTTAATTGATTTACAAGTCATAAGTGAAACTCCAATTTACATTAACAGCCTAATAGAACCCATTTCTGTTCTTGAAAAGCATAAATGGTTACGCCCAAGGTAATCTGTACTTTTTAGCAGTGCCCCTTAGATTAAACTCAAGCTTTCTGATGACTCCTAGGCCCATTTGTTTTTGCGTCAATTAAATTAATTTCCATTTGAAATTATATTCTGGGCATTTCATAAGAAAAGGCCAAGAATAATTCAGGAACACTCATCTGTCTCCAATCTATATAATGTTTTAAAAATTGGATGCCTGCCCTGCAATAAGGCTGCAGTTTATAATGTTCAGAGCTCTGGGCTCAGAGGTACCAGTTACACCCACACCACGGTCAACTAAACATCTCGTTTCTGCTTTGCACTGACTTATCGATATTGACAAGAACACTTTTGTAATCATTATCACCAGGGGTGTCGGAAATTAAATTTACCACGCAAGATAAATCCAGGCCTCCTTTTTATCAATTTTGTACTACTGCCGCCTTTATTTTATAGATGTAGTATCTGATATCTTGGAAATGTAACTTCTTTTTCTTTAAATAAAAGCCTGACTGCGAGAGAGCCAATAGTAGTCATAAAATGTAATACAGCTCACAGAGCTGCATCCTGCTGGAGCCTGAGCTGGGTTTTATAGCAATATATGCTATATCTACTCAGGCAGAGGAGATGTTTACTAGTGCTTTCAAGTGTTTTAAACAGAGAGAGCAGGAATAGAAAGGGAGATGTAAATTTATGGCCATTCTGTGAAGACTATTAAATCAATCTCTTTTTTTTCTTCTTCTTTAATGACTGATTTCTGCACCATTAATCTGAATTAGTCATGCAGTCAGTCTGATTCATTTAAGTTAACCCAAAACACGGTTGGATTGGTTTCTGATATACTATTGTCACACACAAAAAAATCCGTTTTCAAAATCTGATATTTTTTCCTTGTAAAGAGCTAACGGCTCTTTTAAAAGACCCTTTATAAAAGACCCTAAATGCCTGAACAGTTTGGCTTTCGCCATGGGTCAGGCTCAAAGACATGACGAGATGGCTTTTCAATTAGCCAATAACTTCTCAGTTGCATCAATTATTCATAAAGTTACACTCAGAAAAGGCAAGTAAATGCAGATCAAAAGACATGAAATAAATGAAGATTTCGAATGCAGGCTCAAATAAATGATATACATCTGGCTGGCTGGGGAAAATTTTTTCTTTATAGAGACGTATCTCTAAGTAAAATTTCTTCCTGTTTCTGCGTTGCTAATAAGCTTCCTCCTTGCTTCATAAGGACAAATAAGGAGCCCTCTGATTATGAGCCTTGTCATTTACATGTGATTGCTGCTTGCATTCACTCACCATCAATGAATAATTCATGGAAACATTCACTAACACACTTGTCTGGATGTTCTGTAGAGGCAGAGCTGGCCGAGCTTACAAGCACCCACCTCCACCCCTAACTCTTAAGTCAGCAATTCTGTTTTGGTTTCTTCTGGGCTCACAGCTTGTCAGTTATCATATTTTAATGAGTAAGTTGTGGTGGACTCCACACCCTGTACAGTCGCCCCATACCTCTGATCCAAATACATAGCATCATTCTGCAGCTGAATGACAAAAACCTCCCAACCGCAAAAGACTTCAGCAGGAACAGAAGAGCTCTAGAAAAAGATCATCTGGACAATCTTTACTCATCCGGGAACTTTGCAAGCTCTCCCTACTAAGTCACCCCAAGAATGCCTTTACCTAACCTCTTCCTGAATCTCAAGGCAGGGTCTCTTAGACAGTTCTCAAGTACTTCCCCGGGGACACCAGGTTTCTAACCCTCTCCACCCCTCCACTTGCCAGGATTATTTCAGCTCCTTAGGAGGAGGCACTAGGAACTATTAGCTCCATAGCTATACTGGCAGGAGAGGGGATGTGTCAGTGATACAGGAGGAGGGGCTTAGGCCAGCTGTGACGCAGGGCAGGGATGCAGGCGGCTGAAAGCCTGATTGCTCAAGTTCTGTGCTTCTCCATAAAGTATCACAAGTGCTGAGCGGGTAACTCTTCCTCCAAGGAAACACAGGACAAGGCAAGAGGCATTGCTTCAAGGCCTAGCAAACTCCTCACTAGGTCACATCATGACAGCCAGCCGCACACTCTAGGCCATGGTTGTAATCAAATAACCAGAAACCTTAGGAGAGGGTGTGAGAGCCTTAAAGAGCCCTGTCAGACAGGGCTGGACAGGATGGGGGGGGGGGGGGGGAGAAGGGAGGGAGAGGGCACGGGGGAGGGCAGCGCTTGGAGAAGGCTCCCAAGACGCACGCAGAAACACTGAGAGGCCAGAAGGGAAGACCTAAATGGAAAAGTAAAAGGAACGAGCCCCAGAGATGACGAGAGCAGGGTTCAAGTTTCCAAATTACTATATTCAGAGAATGGTGGCCGGGTCCTCTCAAAGCCAACCAAAGCAGAATAATAACTGTCATAAAACAGCAGCACATGGGATTTACGTTAGAAGAAAGAGTATCTCCCAAGAACGAATAGTGTAAAACAATTAAATGGCTTACTGAAGTTTTGGAATTTCCTCTTATTAGGCTCTTAAAAACTAGATTCGTCCCCGTCTGGCATGGTTTCTAGGGAGGAGGACGAGGAACTGGCAGGCTTCTCATAGTCCTAAATTAGGTCTATTATTTTCACTTATTCCAGTCAGAGTGGCTGACAGAAATGATAGAGATAATGCTGGCTGCCATCATTAACCAGTAAATTGAATAAAGCAGCCTTGTGTGGCTGACAAGGCATAGGCTCTGGGCCGCCTGCTGGCCCTGTCACGGCCCACGAGTGTGTGATCTGTACAAGTCGTTTAACTTCTCCGTTTTCTCGTCGGCAGAAACAGGCCTATACTTCGTGCGTACGGTTTGAGGGTGCTTCAATGATCATATATGAGATAATATCATGTGTGCGCCTGGCCCTTGGGAGACGATCGATGTATATTCCACCCAAGAGATGATTAATCTATTTTAGAGAATAAAACTACGGCTAGTGTCATTTTAAAACAGAAAGTAAAATGATATTGAAAAAAATAATAATAATAAAAAAATAAAATGATATTGTTCTAAATTTCAGGGTGAAGTAGTTCGGGGAAAAAAGACCCAGAAACTTCCAGCCGCTCTGAGGGACCTGAGTGTCTTTTCCATCACTATGAGACCTGGCATCTGTGGTGTGTCATCTTCTCAGGAAAACCTGCTCTGATTTTTCCAGGCCAGGCTGATCCCTGCTCTGTGTTCTCACAGCAAATACCAGTCTCTCACTAGACTGGAGAGAGTATCACAAAACACAAAGCTTGGCACATAATACGAGCCTTGTAGAGATTTGTGGAACGACTTAATGAAGTTGCCTTATTGTACATGGTCATTCATTTCCCAGCAGCAGTACCCCAATGACACATTTTTGATAGGCTTCTTATTAAGGGTCATGATAACTTGAAATCCTATCTTGTAGGGACAGTCAACTTATCTTTGACCTGAGCAAGGGGATTGGGGGAGGGAAAGAGTTTCTAGGAAACTGGTATCCTCCTTGAGCAACCTTCCCTGAGCTACCTTTCAAGTTCTCCCACTTTGCAGCAGCACCTATCATGAGCTAAATTGATATTAATCTCGAACACTTAATAAAATAATAGCAATAAAGTTCATAATAATGATACCTGGCATTTACTTTGCACTTTGCATCCAAGGATCTCAAAGGGCTTTGCAATTTTCAAAGCTACTCATGGGCTGGAAACACAAGTAAAGAAGCCATTATGTATGGCTTCCCTGTGGACTGAACTGGTCTATCATTAGGTTCTGAGATTGAGACTGTGGCTACGCTATGCATGTAAACACACCCACTATCCACAAACACCCCCAGACATCTAGCTGCTAAGAGGCAAAAGTGATAAAAAGACATCTGGTTCCTAACACACTCTTATCTCTATCAGCCTGGTCAAGCCTCGGAACACAGATTTGTATTTTGATAGACTTGTTTTATTATGATACTTCTTTCAGCCCCTTCTTGGTGTGTTTATAGGTATAACTGGAAATTCCATGTCTGTTCTTTAAAGGCATAAAGTTTTAAAGGGCTTATTTTCCCTTTAGGTTCATTCTGAAGGAGATTTTGTTTAGGCTTAAACATACAGGGGTTTATACATAAAGCATCTCTTCTAAGGCACTTTTCCCTTCCTTGGTGGCCTTGCATTTGCCAAAAAGAGTGACTTGCTCAGTTTCCCATATTATTCCCCAGACAGCCCTATTCCTACTTCCAAACAAATGTGGTATTTGGGGTTTCAAGTTTAAAATGTAATTTGGTATCATTTCAGATGTCTTCCTACAGCTTAATAAACATCTTCCCCAGAGGGCCTTGGGATCTGATTTTAATTTGTGGTAGGGTTATGGTCACAGTAAATGTCAATTTTAGCTATCGACAATAAGCCCTACTAGAAATAGAAATTGTATCTGAATGACAGTATATTTATAGGACGTGTGCCACATTATGCTTGCTCCTAGTTCACTGCTCCCCCAGAAATCCCTTCACTGGTCTGTGACGAAAGTCTGCTTTCTCCTCTGGCCTCTGAATATCAGCCACTCACCGGAAGAGAATGTGTCAGTCTGAAGATCATAAAAAGATACAGTGAAGTAAAACCGAGCCCTTCATGGTATGGTTTTGGATCCTAATACCCCAGCGCACATGTTACTGCCGCAGCCACTGGTTTGCCTAGTAGCAAAGTAGGCCAGGAACCAGGAGTGCTGAAGGGTAGGAGAGGGGGTGTAGTTTCTTCTCACACAGGAACAATGATCCTTTTAATTAGCATAAAATAAAGGTTTCACTCTTTTGTGCACCAGTTAGTCACTTATTATTAAACAGGATAGCATTCTTTAGGAGACGTAGGTCAGGCCCTCGAATAAGCAGTTCTATCTGTACGGTGTGGTGCCATCAAGCCCATTGGCATTGGGAAAAAACTGGGCATTCTGAAAATGACAAAAGTCCTCCAAGTCTGACAGCTGCCAGGAAAACCATTTTCACTACTGAGTAGTAAATGCTACCTTGCCCTACCCCTGGAAGAGCTAGGATAATACTCCCCAAGTGCTTATGTTAAGCCCCATGGCTGATCCTGTCCCTGATGCCTTGGATGGTTACTTTTACAGGTCTGCTTGACTGGGCCATGGGATACACAGATGGCTGGTTAAACATTATGTCTAGGCACATCTGCGACGGTGTTTCTGGAAGAGATTAGCATTTGAATGGGTCAACTGAGGAAAGAAGATTGCCCTCCCCCCCCCCCCCCCCCCCGCACCATGGGTGAGTGGGTATCATCAGAAATGATGTGGGCATTGTCTGATCTATTGAGGTTCTCAATAGAATTTTTATAAAAAGGAGAAAGGTTGCATTCTCCCTCTCTCTCTCTATCTCTCTCTGACTCACCGAGCTGGGACATCAGCCTTCTTCTGCCCTGGACTTATACCATCAGTGCTCTTGTTTGGTTCTCAGGCTTGTGGTTTTGGCCTGAAATTTGTAGCACTGGCTTTCTTAGGATTTCAGCCAGCTGACAGCAGATAGTAGGACTTCTCAGCCTCCATAATTGGCATGAGCCAATTCTTTATGATAAATCATATATGATTATATATTATAATATAATAAATTATATATATTCAATATCATATGTAAATTCCATATCCTATTATATATATTATATCTGTATAATATAGATATCCCATATCCTATTCATTCTGAGAAATACAGTGCTCAACTTTAGGCCCTTTTCTCTAGAAAGTGTCCTATGTTTCTTTAAATATATTTGATGGTAGTGAATTAGTGGAATAGAGGCATTAACTTTGACATCCCTCACCATCTACTTCTAATCATTCACTAAATGCTATCTACTCCACCCCCAAAATAGATGTGGAATCAATCCACTTGGCTCCCTCCCCACTACTAAGATCCTAGTCCAAAACACTCTCTTCTCTCGCTTGGTTTTCCCAACAATTTCTACCTTCAGTTTCACTCCTCTCCAATCCAGTCTCTGCATTATAGCCAGAATGATCTCCATGAACCAATGATCTAATCATGACGTTTCCCTACTCAACATTTTTCCATGGCTTTCCTCAGCATTTGGGATTTAATAAAATCATCCTTTAAATGTTCTACCTCTTAATGTCCTATAGTACTACTTCTCAATCTGACTTGATGTGCTTCTCCCACCCTGGCATTCATTCATTCCCTAGGATGTGCAAGCTTTTTCCTGCTCCAGGGCCTTAGTACATCTAATTACCTGGAAAGGTTAGTCATCTGCTCTTCTGTTGACCAGCTCTTATTCATCCTTTGGGTCTCAGTTTAAATATCGCTTTCTTAAAAGTTTCTCTGACCCTCAAATTAGAGGTGCCTCTAATTTTGAGGGTCTCATAGCTCTGTGTGCTTTTTCTTCATGCAATGTCTAATAATATGTTTATAGGTATGATTATTATTTACTGTCAGTCTCTTTTTTTTTTTTAAGATTTATTTATTTGAGAGAGAGGGAGTCAGTGGGGAGAGGGGCAGGAGAGAGAGAGAAGCAGACTCCCAGCTGAGCATGGAGCCTAACACTGGGCTCTTGATCTCATGACCCTGAGATCATGACCTGAGCTGAAATCAAGAGTCAGACGCTTAACCAACAGAGCTTCTCAAGTGCCTCTGTTTAGTGTCAATCTTTATCATTTTGCTTCTACCTCCCTGATGGCAGGGACTGTGTATTTTTTGAGTATCAGAGGTAAAGTCATTCTGATTTCTTTAAGAATTGGGAAAATCTGTGCTTACTTCCTAGAATATCCTACCCCATAGGCATGGAGGAGAAATGAGAATACCATAATATAGCTGGAAAGAGTTCTAGAAGTTAAGAGGATTGATCTAACCTAAGTCAGTACCATGGTATTTATCTACATGCTATTAGTAATAGATCTTTCTACTTTCCTGAAGCTGGGGGGTATTTCTTTTGAAAAGCACAAAAGCAAAAACGCCAAATGGAAATGTCCATTCCAGGGCTTATAATTTTGCTTTAGGTCAATGTTGAAGCATTCAACTATTCTTATGACAGTTAAGTGTTTTCCATTTTTGCCAATGGTTTCAATTGTTGAGGCTCTCCAGAAGGGTCAAAACCCACAACTTTTATGTAAGGTTCCCAAGCATCGGATATATATGCCAAGAAAACCTCTTTAGTTAAAATAGGGCATGAAGAACTATAGTTATAAGTGCCTTGGACTGCTTTCCTTATAAGGCAAACGCTGGAAAAGATCTTCTATTTTTTTACTCAAAAACAAAGTAAACAAAATCAATGATTTCAAAGTCCAGTGTGGCTGAGAGAATTCATTTTCTTAATATGGTGTGGGCTCAGAGGTGATGAGGAGAGAGCGGACATACAGGAATGATGGTCTACTGCAGGCTTCTGGCAAACTTTTCGGCCTATTGGTTCACAGCCAGTGTTTTTCTTCATAAATGAATTCCACATCTTTATTAAGTTAAGTATTTCTTTTTTTATTATTATTTGAAACATACTTTAAATATTTTGTTTTATGACGTCCTGGAAATTGATACAATTCCTTCCAGATCAAGGAAAATGGAAAAATCAATTACTTTTTTTCTTTTACACTGACAGTGATTACACAAAAATTATGCCCCAATTTATCCATTACTATGAATATCATTTGACGTCATGTGTGAACAACATAAGACAGCCAGAATTAAAGGTGTCTTTCCCATTAGATGAACCAATTATTTTCACAGGAAAGCCCTAATGGTTACTAAATAGAAATACACCCCCTAGTGTGAGTTGATTTGTAGACTATCTAGTAAGAATTATAGATTTTAAATTACAATTGATCTTGTATAAGAAAAATCCTTGCAAGAACAAATCAAAAGACATCAAAAGCCTGAACTGAGGGTCTGACGTCAGATCCTTTACACAAACAAGTTACAGTTTGCAATCCAGAAACTGAATCTTATTAAAATGAATTTTATCTGACATGGATGGAATTTCAAAGTTGGCCCATTTACAGATGAGTTAATTAGCTTTATCCAAAAATGGAGGAATTTTTAGGGTCCTTTAATTCAGGAGAATTGTTGGTTCAGGGCACTGGAGAAAAAAAAAATGAAGCCCAGCCCTTAGCAGAAACTAGAGTTGCCTTCCCCGCTCTTCAAAACCAAGTTCTCAAAACCTCCTAATGGGTTTCACTGTTTTCTTTCCCGTGCTTATCATAATCAGGGAACCACACATTTGCATCCCTAATGGACCCTTTTCAAAAGTGTGTTGACATTTCAGTAGGTTTTGAATAGCTCTTAATGCTTCTCTCAATTTGGTCAGGTGCCCACAGATCGCCTTATATGGGTCTCAACGTATAGACTGTCTGCTTTACTCATGGGTTGTTGTGTGTGTGTTTTTTTTAAAGCCCTGGGAACCTATCTTAATTATACTCTTAAAAAAGTGAAAACTCAGAAGTCAGATGACTCAGAAAATGAGCATCTAGCTGGATATCCACACACAGGGCAGCATCTTAACTACATCTGTGAACTCAGACACAAGTCAAAAGTATCATCCCTTGTGTGGTAAATTCACTTTTTTGAGCTTCTATTTTTGTCAAAAGGAAATAGATATAAATAAGACCATCGAGATAAACATAGGTTAGGGGAGAAAGTTGAAATCAGGCAAGGAGCTCATCTGAGCAAAAACTACACTGCACTTTACTCCTTGCATTTTCTAAGAACTGAGAACCCAGAGGGCTTGCAGGGAGGCAATTTCAGTCCCACCTACCTTCTGTGGCTTCAATTTAAAAAAAAAAATTGTGATCCAACAGAAACACAACTAAAATTATTTTTTTTAAGTTTATTTTTTTAAACATTTACTCAGCTCCTGCTATGTTTCAGGAATGAGGGCCGGGAGTGAATAAAAGATCATCCCTGCCCTTGAGAAATTCATCATCTATTAAGAGAAAACAGACAAGGCATGGAAGTCAGGGCAGGGTGTAATGGGAGACCCCCCCCCCTCCCCATGATATCTAATACCATGGGGGCTCTGGGGGAGGGGTCCTGGAAGAGGAAACGCAAGAACTAGTTGAGGAAAGATGAGATGTTAACCTTGCACTGCATGTGCACACATGTGTGTATGTGTGTGTGTGAGAGAGAGAAAGAGAGAGTGAGGGAGAGAGAGGAGAGAGGATGGATATTGGTGGTAGAGGCTCTGGGCTGAGTTAACCATCTGTGCAAGACAGATTATTAAAGTACATCAACAAAAGCCTGAAAAGATAGTGAATAATTATTGTTGCTTATAGATAGCTTAACACGAAAGGAAAATAATCTCTTTGGAAGGTAACAATCCCTACCTAGAAATACACGCCATCTGATGTGCATTCACTCAGCCTGATCCCCTTGTAGGGGCCAAACCGGGAACTATATAGATTTAGAATTTTTTAAATTGATTTTCCAGTATTTTCTGTAGGTGGCTGAGTTACAAACTATGAGAACCATTTGCTAGGCTATACTGCACAATTTGATCCTTTCTGATTTAGGGATGAGGGGAATAAAGGGAGAAAGAGATTTGGGGTAAGTGGGAGGGAGGTGCTGGGAGCTCTGGGCAGGGGCTCAGCATTTTTCAGAATCAAAGGAACCCTTCTTTGGCCCTATTATCCTATATTAAATTGCTTTGGAAAAGGTAAAAATGCAGCTAGAATTTGGCCCCAGTTTTTCTGATTCTGAAACCTTTTCCAAGACAGAAAGTTGGTATCACTTGAGTTTTCTCTCCCAGATTTCTAGTTTCCATTTCTTACTTGGAGCTCAATAAACATAGATGGGCACGAGATAGAGGGTGGGCCTATATTTTAACCCATCACTTTTACATAGCATTTTCATTGGAGGTGGCAAAAGTAGTTTTTTTGTGTTTCCTGTGACTTTTACTCTCCTTTGTGAGTATTCCTTTTGCAACAAATTAATTTTGGTTCCTAGGGAGGAAGGTCCTACCTGGAAGCACTGTGTCAGAGGCTACACTAACCAAATAATAGAGCTCTCCATTACTTCTAGCACAGAGTTAAAACATATAGATTCAAAGATAGGGTTTATTTGTTTTGTTTTGTTTTTGGTCTGCATGACTTGAAACCATTTGAAAAGTACATTGTTCTCCCTTCGTTTCTAAATCGATATTGGCAGTCACTGAATGCACCCTTTCTTTCAAAGTTAAGAAAGAAAGGAAGAAAGGATGGAAGGAAGCAAGCAAGCAAGCAAGCAAGCAAACCTTGGTGATCCTGGCTTAACTCTGAAGAGGAAACAAGGGCAGGAGACAAGGTAGCTTCAGAGAGTGGGTGGCCTGGCCCACGGCTTCCCATCCCAACTCTTTCTCTTACTTGCTCTGCAGCTCACTCAAAACCCACTCCTTCTGTGCTTTTGCATATGAAAAATGAGGCTATAAAAGTGTCAGCAGGCTTTTGACTAGCTGGTAGGAATAGCTAGTAAAAGATAATTGGAGGCCATTTCATCCATAAGATGCACAACTCTCTGCTGACCAATCCCTGGGTCCTTAATCTGTTGCTCCTCAGTTTTCTCATGCCAGCAAGAATTCTCCAGTGTGGAGAAGCTCTAAAACAACTTATCAAATACAGAGGCTATAACAGAATTCAAGTTTCCAAGACCATTCCCAGCAACTTGAAAACCTCAACCCATGCCCTGCCTCTATAATATATAGCATTTCCACACTGCGGCTGTTTTAATAAACCAATGGATATTTCCCTCCAATCTGTTTGCTTTTAGTGGGCTTTTTCCCCCTCTCCAAAGAAACTGGAATTATACTGTCAGACAAATGACTAGAATAACCGTGCATTGCTCTAGACACCAATGAATAAAATATATCAAATACTGCATATCCCTAGAGTGTATTATTCCACTTAGAAAATGGTATAATTGACTTTGGGTAGTATAGAGGGAAAAAAATCCAAGTATTTTTGAGTTGTAGGGCTATTTTCTGGTAATTGCCTGACTTGAAACTTTAGTTTGTCAATCAGACAGTTCTCTGAGCCCCATAAATGTGCTTTTTTTTTTTTTTTTTTTTTTTTCTGGTGGTGGTGGTGGGGAGGCTATTGAAGGAGAAATGAATAAAATAGCTAAGCCCCACAGGCCCTTTTTCTTGTCATAAAGTTGTTGTCAAAAAGATTCGCTATTATGTCTGGGATGGGTGAACTCCGTGGCATTTTGCGTTCAGTAAAAATGTCTCAAGCCATTTTTCAAACATTTTGAGGTTTGGCAAAAACCTGAAATTCATCTTGCCAAGCACTTTCCCCCCTTAATTCTTAAACCCATGTGTCTTTCAAGGGAAATTTAATCCGTATGTTTCTGATTCATTTACACTTAACTCATCAAAATGGTGTTTTGTAAGAGCTATTTGATGTTCAAGAAGTCTTATGCGCTTCTCTTTTTATAAGTCTGAAAAGCCTTTCTTTCTGAGAACCAGAAAATTGTATTTTACCAGCTGTAAGCCAAATGACTTGAGCTGTGCTAAAAATCAGGAACCTGCTGAATTTAGGAGGCAAGGAAAAAGCAGACACAATGACATAAATAAACGTCCTCACATGCCTGCCTGCTCACGCATCTCCTGAAGACCTTTCAAACGCCCCCTCTCCCTGAAGAAGCCGAGCCCATGGGGCCCAAGAACAAGCTATAAAGCTGAAGCAGGAAAGAACGATGGTCCTAGAGCAAAAATTCCCACTGATCCTGAAGATTCCCAATGGAGAATCCTAGCTCAGAATCAACAGAAGTGAAACTTGGTGCATCCCATTTGATAAATCTATTACCTAGGAGATAAAATGATCATTGAATTCCAGGCCTAGAGGGTCTTAGAGATTTCTAGCCCAGTACTGTTCAGATTGTGCCCCAAGGGCTCCTAGGAGGAGGTTGGGGGTGGGGGGTGACTTAAGGGAGTAGCTATGGGCCAGTCCGGGCTCTCTCTGTCTTCCATACTTGGCTTCCACATAAGAGAAATTTTTTTTTTTTTTTACACAAAGTACTCTGAGAGTAAATCCAGCTTAAAAACAAATACCTGAATTTTATATAAGGGCCTTGAGGTCCAGGGAAGCAATCTCAGAGTTGGGATAATGCTGGCGATACGACCCAGGTCTCCTGACCCTTGTCCAGCATCCTCATGATGCTTCCACTACGCCAATGCTTTTCCACCTCTGGATGTAGTTCATTGGTGGGTCAGTTGGTGGGAAATGGGTGAAATCAGTTTAATCTGACATGAATAGTATCTTAGAAAAATGAATAGAATATAAGATACCCAAGACTTTATACAGTAAAAAAAGTACTATTCCATCAAATTATATACATACATATATACACATATGTAAACACACATGCGAGTGTATGGGGCTGCAAGATAAAATAATATTTCTCACTGTTGTTCATATCCAAAAAGTTTCAAAACCACTTTACCATATAGAAAAACATGTTTCTTTTACTGGTAGTTTAGCCAGTAGCAGTTTTCAGTTTGCTTCGTTAAAGATCACATGGCTAACAGACCTCAAATGATACTTCTCACCTCAAGGAGGAAATCCTATGAATCACTGGCCTATTGCACCAAAGACAGCTTATTACACAGATTGGGAGAAATGGACAAGGAACAAATATGTGGTGGAGGCAGGAAGGGAAGGGGGTGCCAGATACCTGGCTTAGAAAAGAAAGGGTCATCTTCACCCTCATATGATTTACAAACGACAGGAATGATTTCCAACTTGCATCCACTGCAATTGCACAGTGGAAGAATCAGACATATTAGCACCCACATATTTCCAAAGTGCATTTTCCAAGCACTTAACAATCATTAATTAGTTAGAAACATCCTTTCAAGGTCGGGAGGCACAATAGTTCATCTACACGCAGCAGAGCTTTGGAGACTTCAGGGAAGCCGAATCGTACAGCACCTGGATAATTACTGTGGGAAGATTAATTGGGTTAACTGGCTGTGAAGAATCTGGTGATAAAGCATTGTGAAAAACACTGCCCCGGTTGCGCTGTGAGATGTCAGAGCTGGCATCCTTTGTGCCTAACAGCTCAAAGCTGCCTCCATGGGAAAGGATGCAAAGTTATTAAAACAACTATGAATTACCCTTTGCTCTCTTTTTTCAGAAATGTAATGAAGTGACAAGTTTTCTGTGGTCACAAAGTGCCTGAGTCTCTTTGGGATTAAAGTGTGAAGTGGGTTGTGTTGGGAATTGTGGTCTAAAACCGGTCCCTAGGTGGGGAGGAAGAGGGAGGAAGCAGCGAGTTTCAGAGCCCAGAGGTCACATCCTGCAGGTGGGTGGGTGCTGGTTCTGGGGTGGATTCCAAACTCTGTCCTCATCAGACAGGCACTCAGTGCAGCGAGGGCTGGTGCAGGGAGAGAGAGGAAGGCGAGAGTGGTGGGAAGCAGAGAGTGCCAGACTCTGGACGTTTACCCCATCTCATTTATGGCCCAGGGACAGCACACCCCACCCACTAACTAGACACCAGGGAGCTTTTGGCTGGAGGTGGAGAAAGCAAGCTTTCATGTCCATCTCCCCATTCCTCCCTCCAGACCAGAGGGTGGAGTCTTTGCACTGCTAGGTGCCTGTCAGACTCCCAGCTTCTTCAAAGCCAGCTGGTTGGGCTCCCCTGTGCCCTTGCTCAGCTAAGTCTTTGCACTCACCCTACCGCACCGTCCCCAGGAGCCAGAACTCAAAAGAAGACTGGAAAGCATACACTTGAGTGAGAAGATGGAGTTCCTGGCACCTGGAAGCCCAATAGCCTGGCAGGGCAGAAATGTGTTCCTCACTGCATCAGAGCCAGGTCTTGGCCCTGCCACCAAATAGCTTTATGATCATTCATCTCTCTGCTGTGGGGATACTGGATAATTCATCACATCTTTGGGTGGCTTCGATTTCTGAATCTGTAAAATGAATGGTTGGGCTGAAGGATCTCTAAGATTCTTGCCTTATTGATGCATTTAGAATTAGGGGATTATTATTCTACTGCTAAGGAAGTTCTGGGTGGTGAGAGGGAAGCCTAATGAAATGACATCCCTTGTGACCCATACACTGAAGCTTCCTCTTTGCCTTGGATGGGAGGAAAAGGCCAAAAAGCAGCCACAGTCTAAGCGAGGTCAAGATCCGAATTAAGAAAACTAGTGTGGCTAGAGAGAGACTAGTGTGCAATCGTCTCAGGGTGGATACAGCCTGAGAGCAGACTGAAGGCGAACATGCATCGCAAGAGTAATTTACATCTACATTTACACTAAATGGGTTTATCATAATTGCTGTTATTATGATTAATTCCCGAGGAATTAAAGGAGATCAGCCCTTTATTGCACTGCTGCTGAGCTGACTGAAGTACTAAAATAAATAAGAAGGTCAAGAAGACACAAATGCAAAAGAAAAACTGCTTTATGCTATCTAAAAAAGGAACCCTAGTACTTCACTAAAAAACAGTGGGGGGGGGGGGAAAGGCCCACCTCTTCTTGATGCTGAACTAAACTGCTTTACAGTGAGGTCTCAGGCCTTGTTTTCTGGCCAGTGAAGAGATCTGGTCACACAGAATAGGGTCCATGAAAGGCTTCTCTCCTTACCTTGTCTACTGCTCAAAGTCTCACCAGCATTCTGTGACTCAGTTTACTTGCCTGGGAAGGAACTGCTAAAGGACAGCATTTCTCTCTACGTTATGGATGCCCCAAACACATCATTATCCAGACTTCCATAGAAGTCAACTGGTCCCAAGTGTCCCATTATTAAATAACTCACATTTACTGAACATTTACTATGCTGAGTGCTTTACAGTCATCATTTCATGGATCCTGTCTCAGAGATGAAGTAAATGCTGCTCAGAAACTTTCAACAGACTGTCAAAAATCACACAGCTAGCAAGTGGCAAAGCCAGAGTTGGAAGACAGATCTAACTCCAACATGATTCATAGGGCACAATCACATAGGCTGCACGGGGTTTTGAATAAACAGGTTTCACCTTTGTAAAGGAGCTTTACAGACCTTCCTTTAGCAGTGACACGAACCCCACTGAGGGCAGAGGGGCAGAGCCAAGTGGGCAGCCAGGTGCACAGGCTAGACGAGGCCCAGCTGGCCTCTCTGCCATATCAGCATGTGTGCAGCTCACCATGACCTCAAGTCTTTAAAGGTCTTTGATTTACAAGGAAAAAAAAAAAAGTTCATGGGCTCCTAAAACACTGTAACTCATGGTAGGTATTCCAGCTTATATAACACAGCCTCTTGGCCCCATTTCCACCTCCCATTAAGATGAGTGATTGAGTCTGTGCATTAACAGATACCTTGGCACTCATTTGGAGCCTTATTATTATTTTTTCCAGGCTTGGCTTTTTTGGACACATCCAGTTCTATTTCAGTCATTCAGACGACAAAGAAAGAAATTATAAGATAGAATTCAATGTCTGGTATCCCGTGGAAGGAAAGGAGGACTTTGCTGATAGCTAGATGGGCTTCAGCTATTGTATAACTACTCTCACGTTCTCCATAATGATTGCGGACTATTGATTAATCCTTCTTGGGTGCAGCATTGCTTCATCAATCATTAAATAAGCTCTCCTGCCAGGATAGGTGCAGGAAGGAAAGATGTATGGACTTGTTATAAAGTGTATATGTACTGTGTAGTGGACTTGAGAGTTCTAAGGCAAGTCAATTTCTGTTTTTAAAGATGTAAGGAGCTAAGGACCTGCGCCTGTTGCAAATGAGACTCATGAAACACACACCTCTGGAAGCATTAGTGAACTATTTAATAGGCCTAGGAAAATTTCCTTAAAAATCACAAATTTGGACCACAGAATTTTGATTGGCTTCACTCACCCTTATCAATGCCACTCGTTTTCCTTCCTCCTCTTGGCTATTCCCCACATCCCTGAGCTGGGACCATTCATTCACTCAGCTACTTGCACACACATCTTTCTGTAAACGGATGCAAAAGGAGTCCCCTCCAAAGGTCAAAGGCCCATGTAAGCCAAACAAAAAGGGAGCAGAAAGCAGAAGCCAGTGTTCAAACCACTCCTTTTTTTTTTTTTTTTTTTAATGCAGTTCCAGATTTACTCATCCTACTTTTTTATCAGGCCCATGGCAGTGCTCATTCTCTCTCTCATCAGGACACATGAATTTCTGCCTCTTAATGTTCACCTGGCCTTTCTGACCAACACTAAGTAAAATCCGAGACCATGTTTTTATCACTCAACTTGAAACAGCCTGGGGCCTGTTCCCAGCATAGACTTGGGGATCCTAGAATGGAGCCCTCAATATATGCTTTGGGCCCCACTGCTGTTGTATGGTTCTATGAAACTGGCCATCATCACACTGTTCCACTTCCCACCTTGGAAACCCCCTTCCCTTCAGTCTCCAAAACACCAGTTCCACCACCAGAGAAATGCACGAGGGGAGGTGCAAGCTTGAAAGGCAGTCTCACCCAATTCAAGATACCTGTTACCCACATATGCTATTGCAAAAACAGCCTTCTCTCGTTCAAGCCAGGAATGGAATCTGGTTCTAAGGGGTGAATTCACTCATCTCCATTTCACCTCATTTCCCATTCCCAAAGCCACAGCACGGATGCAAGAGTCTCCCTCCCAACCTGCACTATTTTCATCTCTCCCTCCACTCAGAGCACTGGAAATTTGGCAAATCCTCACCTTACCTTAATCAGAATTGTACTTTCACCTCTCTCACACTTGACATGATCTCAAACCAGGTAGAGTCTGAAGCTGGTTACCTGCACAGAAGCTTCTCCCAGTGGATTCTTCACTGCTTCCCTGTAGCAGCAGCCAAGGCTTACTTTCTGTTATCTCACTGCAGGCTGGGGGCCTCACTATGGATCTCCACCCCTCACAACCCACGTGGTAGGTATCGCAGTCCTCATTCTACATAGAAGATAGAAACTATTGTGCAGTGAGGCTAAGCGGCTTGCCGAAGTCACACAACTAGTAAGTGGAAAAATGATTTGAACTCAGTCCTTTGGACCCTTTCAAAGGCCATGCTCTTTTCAGGAAACCCTACACTACTTCTCTGATCAATAGATGTTTGATCCCTGGTGCCACAGGTGTATCCACCCAGGCAAAACTGCAAGGGCAAGAGGAAGAATGCTGAGTTCAGCACCGGCTATGGTGAAGCTTAGGCATGGACAGTTGGCATTCCTCAGCTCTGTGCCTGGCGTCCAGAGGGAATACATGTGTGCCTCTTCTATCATGCCATCGAAGCCTTGCCTCCTTCTTCACCTGCTAACATGGGAGGCATGGCCCCAGGGACCCCTATGGAGAGCAAAGCTACCATTCCAGCCGTGCCCCCCAAAATTATAAAACATAGGCAACATCACTTAGATTGCTCATTGACAACACAGCCATGAGGCCCCTGACCGACATGACGATGGTGCAAAGTTTGTCAGTGATGGCGAGGTAAACCCAGTGTGGAGTGAACTCAAGGGGTTAGAGCTTGGGTGAACTATGGCAAGTCTGACCCTCAGTTTTCACATGGATAAAAACAACCCACACACAAACAAATGAGTACAAATAAAGCCAGAAAAAAAAAACTGAGTAAGGGCAGTGGGTTGCAGCAATGTCAATATTCTGGTTGAGATATTTACTATAGTTTTGTAAGATGTTACCATTGGGGGAAACTGGGTAAAGGGTACACAGCATCACTATCCTATCTTACAAATGCAGGTAAGTCTACAATTATCCCAGTAAAAATGTCAGTTACAAAACAATAACCAAGACAAAAACTTCAAAGAAAACAAAACAATCTCCAAATGGTGGAAGCAATCAGTTTTACCTTTCCAGGCTACCATGGGGAAGAAGCGAGATAATATTAGGCTGATCTAAGAGCTCGGCTGGGCTCATGCTCCCTGCACTGCCTGCCTGTCAGTTGTAAGCAGAGCATTTCTGATTAAGGTGAACAACTCAGAGCCAAGTCAACATAAATTGTAATGCTCTAAAAAAAGAAATCATGCCCTCTTTATTCCTGAAGAGTCTCAAGCACACATTTGGCACTCATCAAACTTTGCACAATGACTAATAACCTTCACCAGCGGTTTCGTTTCAGCGCTGGGTAATTCCTCCCCCCCCCACCCCCAGATAGGCATAGTTGTGGTCCTTCTCCCTATGCACAATTAAGGCTTGGTCCATAAATACATGCTTTACAATAAGGCCACTGCCCTGGGATTTGGCTGAAGAATAGGGATATTGTTTGGGAAAGTTATCTTTCTAAGAAGCACATATAGTTTTGCCTTTCATGTTCTTTGAAGTCTTAAAATTGAGCCTTCAACCTCCACTTAAAAACTTGAATTTGTATTAAAATTCCTGAAACCTATCAAGGAGTCATGCGATCTTCTTCTAGAGGAATAAATTCATTACCAATACTGTTGTGTATCGTTATGAGTGAATGAAATATATGTGTCTCCTGTATTTGCAGCCCTGTTCTATGCATCTGAGGAAACTTGCAGGGTCTTTTAGGAAAATGTGCTGGATCAGTAAATCCTCCCTTGCTCTTCTGCAAGACTCACTCACGTAATTCTCCCTCGTTAAGGACTCCTTGCAGGTAGCATTCGAAAACTAAGACCTTCACTAGGGGACTCTTGACGCCAAAAAAGCAAAAACAAAAAACAATCTTCAAAGTGGAGAAAACCCTGTTTCTCCTCACCCTCCTCCATTCATTTAAGGCACTAATGCATCTTGAATTCAAATGTACTTTTTCTCTGAAAAGCTACGCCAAATACCTTTTAGCAGAACTTTTACAGACCACGGACACAGACACAGACACAGAACTTTCCAGCTGGAAGGGACTTCAGAGACCATCCCAGATTGGTTCCACACGTGGGGGAGGGGCTTACAGCCCACCTTGTCTGCTCCCTTATTTTAAAACGAAGCCCAGATGCTTCAAGTGATTTGCTCCAGGTCATCAGGATTTGCACTCAGGCCTCTTGACCTGACCACACCAGGCTGTTTCTTCCAAAAATCACCTCTGCCTTCCCTGCCCCTTCCATCTCTGCCCAGAAAAGGAGAGCGAGAAAAAGATCCATAAAAAGTCATAATTAATTATAACCAAGACATGCATTTAGTAAATAAACATAAACGCCTTTCTGGTATGTGTCCCATGCCTCATTATGCCTCTCACTGTAGGACGATCACAGCTAACCAAGCAGAGAAGTTTTGGAGTAGCCAGGGGTCAGGACCACTCTCACGGGGCCAGGGTCTCTAGATGCAGAGGGCTCTGGTCTGTAACTATCCAATGATGCTGGATGGTTTCAGATGGTCCACAGCCTGAGCAGTGCATCACAGCACTAAATCCATTTTATGAAACACCACAGAAATGTGGTGTAATTTTCAAAATATCTGTTTCTGTCTCTGGGTGTACTAGAGCCATAAAGCCTTAAGAACACCATCCTTTGCCCCCTCCCCCATTTATTTAGTGTTGATTCCTGACTTGCCAACATTAATTAGCTGTTTCTAGACAAATCAATCAGGAAGTTTCCATCATCTCCCCCACAACCACAGCATATCATCTCAAAATTAATTCAAGAACACAGAAGTCCCAAAGATAGCACCAGATTAAGCTGTCACGTAAAACAACAGAAAGTTAAAATTCTCAAGCAAATGCACAGTCGCCGTTAACATTGGCCGAAGTAATAGGCAAAGGACTGTGGCTACTTCGGAGGCTCGTCCCCTACGACTATACAAGCCCACAGTCAAGTCTTAATAATAAATGCAATCGCACACCTCTTCATACTCAGCACACCACACCAAATCCTTCTCCAGGCATTTGCAATTCACCAGTTACACTCAGAAAGCCACCGCCCCCCCACTCCCACCGTCACTTCACTTCGACCTTTTATGAAAAGACAACCGTTTTGAGCCATTTAAGAAAGAGAGGGAGAGAGAATCCTGGTGGAAAATAATACACAGCTGTGATAATATCGTGTTTTTTTTAAAATACCATAATATAGTTTTACTTTTAATAATAAAAGATAAAAAAGGGGCGTCTGTGAATAATTAGAGATTGCAGTCTGAAGCCAGTTACAGTCACTGCAATTGATAATAAACTGAAAACCCCTTGAGAGCAGGTAAATGCTTTGCAACCCTGACCCCCTTGCTCTCACATTACTTAACTACCCTGCGGTTCTTGCATTACATCACCATTCAAGCGATTGGTTCCTGCATTTTAACTCTCTCCCTGTCTCCTCCGATTAGGAGCGACACCGCCGCAAAGAAACTTCGCCCGAGTTTGCTCTTTCTCGCTTCGCTTTTTATTTGTGGCCTCTTTGCTCTGTCGCGCTCTGGCTCGCTCTGCCTTTTTTTTTTTTTTTTTTTTTCTCTGCCCAACCCCGGCCTCGGTTCAACTCATTCAGGCCGCTGTGCTAGCACAAAAACTCTTATCAAAGTGAAAAGAAATGCCTCTTCGGGACAAGAAGAGGAGCGGAGGGGCTGGGGAAAGAGGAGAAGGAAGAAGAGGAGAAACAAAGACGGGCAGAAAGGGGGGAAAGGGAAGAAAAAGAAGAGGAGGAGGAGGATGAAGGCTGGAGAGAAGAAGGCGGTAGGGGCAAAAAAAAATTCTATAAAATCGGGAAAAAAGAAAATAAAATTAAAAACAAACCTCATGGACATCACTGAGGCTGAATTCCCTCCTGAGGTGCAGAACATGAGAGCTCTGGAATGAGTGTGTGTAGAATTTGAGCCAAAGCTTAACTAGCCTGAGTGAGTCATATCCTTCCCACTTGATTCCAGGCCAAGCGATGATGTAATGCGCTGGCCCTTCTCTTGCGCCTAGCTCTGGCTCTCTCCCTCCGGCTCGCTCCCTTGCTCGCTCTTTCTCCTGGGCTCGCCCTCCTCCCCCTTCTTCTTTTTAGCTCAGTGCTGGTGAAGTCACCATTTAAATCTGGCAGAACTGAAGCAAAAACTTCAATGTAACCAAAACAGCCCCAGGCCGAGTTCCAGACTCAGGGAGCCTTTAGTGGTGCAATTGCCCTTAGAAACCAGTAAACAGCGGTGGAAACAGTGCCGCCTGGGGATGGCCCAACAGCTGCCTCGGACTCAGAGAGGGACCGGGGGTTCTGTGGGCAGGGGTCCACTGGTTCCGATTTTTTTTTTAAAAAAAATGCTGGTTTTAAAACAACAACAACAAAAAGGTCCCCGTGTTTGCAAACAGGACTGGAGATACAAGTAGAAGTAGAGACCCAGGGGTCAGGTTGGGATGGACGGGGCTTGTCCAACCAAGACTGCTCCCCAGCTCAGGCTTTCCTTTCAGAACCAGGTGACACGGTTTCCATGGCTCAAGGCTCTTTTTTTTTTTTTTTTTTTTTTTCCCCTGGAGCTGTTGCTGGATTTTCTGTTGCTGGATGCCAACCACCAGCCCTCCAGAGATTTCGCACATCTGACCTCCCTGTCAGCAAGGGCAAACCCACTTCGGGGCCAAACACGCGCCTGTGTCTGAAGCCATCAAGGTCTGGGAAATCACAGTGGCTCCCCACTCCAACTTCGCCCCCCCCCCCCGCCCCTATTGGTCCCTTTTTTATGGGCGGGAGGGTAAAGGCCCCTAGTCCCAGAACACAAAGCTTGACTCTGAGCTTAGCACTCCACTCTCAGGTGAGCTGTCCAAAGAAGAGAGAGTTAAAACACATCCATCCTCAAAATGAAAGACAAGCTATCCTGTTCCTCTACCTGTTGCTGGGGGTGGGGTCGGGGGTACCAGTGCAGGTGGGGCTGTCTGTGAGTTTAAAAGGATACAGGGAGAACAAACAGTATGTGTGTCTCTCCTTTAATTACAGAGTGAGGAAAACCAGCCTGGGGTGGGGGTGGGGGGCGGGAGTCAAACATCATCCTTCACCAACAGGAGTGAAGCCCTTTTAACGCGGGTTCTACTCCTCACTTCACACTTCTGCTCAGGACTTTACCTAGAACAGTACAGACACTTGCTGCTTTATTAGCGACGGTTTTTAACCCTACCTTCTCCTTTTAATCTTCCCCCCACCACCACCCTTACATGCCTCCTTAAAAAAGAAAAAAAAAAAATAGTGATTTTCAAAAAATGGGAAGTTCACGAGAAATTTCTTTTAAATACCACAAAAGCAGAAGAAAGGCGTAGAGTTGCAAAGTTTTGTTTTGTTTTCGAAAAGGATCATAGCTTTTGCCCAAGTCTGCTGCCCCTCGTCGCATCTGTGCCCAGGGAACTGAACAGATGCTACAAACCTTGGTCTCTTCAGCTCCTGTTGCCCAGCGGAGAGGATCCCAACTCCTACCCTCTGCTCCTCTGCTCGCAGAGGAATCTATTGCTTGTTAAAGATCTCTGCTGCTGGGGACAGGACGGTTAATCTGAGTCCCTTGGAATTTAAATCACAGCTTCAGGGAATATCCAGCTAAAAAGCAAGGTCTGCCCAAGTGTTTGCCTGACCCTGGGGGCGGGGGCGGGGAAGCGCTTTCTCCAGCAGTCTGCCTGGAGCATGACATCCCCAATTGACGCTGATGCCACAGTTTCTGCAGTGACACCTTTATCAAGGCAGGCAGCTCTGAATTAAAGGTGATCAGCCGTAATTACAGCTGGCGCCACTGAAGCCTGTGGCCTGACAGCGGCAAATGTGGTTGTTATAAAGTTTGGTCCACCATGTCAGTGGCCTGTATAACTCATTTACGTCTGACTCGCCAAGCAGCTATGGATTTTTCTTCTGATGCAGGGAATAAATAAAACAAACTCTTCAATCACTCCTACTAGCCTTTCCACTTCGAGGTAGGTTGACAAGATTTTACAGAAGCCACTTTCTCCCTTTTATAAGAGCCATTGACCATGTTGGTTAATATAAAGCTAAGGACTTTCCCTTTGCCTTCTCTGCTCCCGACAACACCCCTCCCACCCCCATCCTTGCCTTAGCTTTCGTATTGAACTGTTTTCTTTACATTATTATTTTAGGCATCTCAAAATGGGTATGTGGTAAAAGTTTTCCAAACTGACATCCTCCTGTAACCTCAATGGGAAAATGATCTCTCTACGATTTTTCTTATACTAAGTCACAGAGGCAGGGTTAAGCTGCTGGAAGTGGGTCCCTGCCTTTTTTTTTTTTTTTTTTTCCTTCCTTGAAGTAGGTAAAAGGGACCCTCTGCTGTAGGTAAAGATGATGTAAAAGGAGCTCTCCCGTATAAGTAACGAAGGGGATGGCAGCTTTGGCCGAAGCCAGGCACAGACTTCTCATGAGACACCACAGCATCTTTGCCTCTGCCAAGAGGAGGAAGGGGCCAAAAGGTTCCAAGATGGTGAGCGTGCCTCTGAGCGGTGGGTGAGTGGTGTGGCCAGTGGGTTCAGAGCTTCTAGAACCCAGCCAAACTCTGAGAGCCCTGTGCCCCGACGATGATGCCACTGAAGCCCAACAATGTGCCAGGACACACTGACATTCCAACAAACCTTCTTTGGAGTGCTGGCCCGAGTTGGAAACAATTTCAGAGTTCAAAGGGGTTCTGAGTATTTACATTTGCACTTGCTGGTCCAAACATAAGTACCCCTCCCTGCCATTCCAAATCAGGCATTCTCACTGGCTGCTGGGTTTCTCCCCACTTGAAAAGAAACCCTGCTTTCCCATTTTCCTTCCTGTGAGCAGCTAATGATAGAGAATATCCTGTTCCCAAAAGGAAATCCCCCCCCACCCCCAGACTCCAGAGCTTCCTTTTTCACCCATCTGGCCCTCTGGTTGATTCCCCGCGCGCCTCTCCGCCCCCCTGCAGCCCCCTCTGCGTCCTAGCTGCTCTTCTGAAGACTGGGGGCTTTACAGATAGGGCTTGTGAGATGCTGTAATTCCAGTGGGAGCCTTCTTAAAAGTAGCTCCCGGCCAGCAGGCTAGGCCTCCAGATTAGCTGGCTTGCTCAGGAATGCTTGCAACACCCTCCTTTCAGAACGTGTCATCCTTGGGGAGAGGGTGGTGGGTACCGCGCAGCTGTTCCCTGTAACTCACTCCCATACTCCCAGCTCCTGATGAAATGCTGGGCTCCGGACAAGTGGAAGCCTCTGAGATTTGAGCTCAGAGTTCAGAATACGCTTGGACCATCTCCAAAACAACCCACTAGAAAAGGCACAACTTGGACGGCAGGACTGAAGGGTGCAAGGGCCAACTAGAGAAAACTCTGCGTGTCTGGGGGAATTTCTGAGCTCGAGCACACGGAGGCACGCAGCAAATATATGAAATGATAGCGATGCTTCCTAGAGACAGCGGACTTTTTTTTCCCTCTCTCTCTTATAGGTTTGAATTTATTCTCCTCAAGGAAAGGCATATCATCTTCTTTCAGACGTTGTTTTTAAAATTTGACCCATGATTCCTTCAGTCCCAGTGGAGTTTGAGGGGCCAGATAATTTCAGCGTTAAATAAGCTGTAATGACTATCATATGTACCCAGCCATAAACCTAGTATTAAAAATTATTCAGAAAAAAGTGGCATCTCTTCCTTTTTTAATTTACAATAACCATCCAGGTGGTTTTCTAAGGCCTCCTTTGCAAATTGCTTCCAGCGAACCTTCCGGTCACAGACCACTGCACACCCACGTGGTGTCATTCAGCATTCCCTTCAACTTGGGTGTCCCGTGTTTTCACAGTGGACAGAGGCTGAGGGGCTGTCTGGGTGAACCTGTGCAGCATGCATCCTGTGTGCTAGCGGAATTAGCTGCTTTAGATGGCTGAGCCTCCTACAGCCAGCTCCCGGCACTCCCAGGGAGAAAAACAGACTGGTCAGCCCTTGGTTACTTCTGTCTTGTACCTACTGCAACTCCTACATCCCAGCCCTGGCACCAAGTGCCCTCAGGCAGCTTGCTGGACCTTCCTGTGTCCAAACCTACTTGTAAAGTTCTGAAGTGGCAACGTTAAAAGTGTCTCAAACACAGGAATGAATTTCTAATGGAGGAGGCATCAGGAAGCTTAAGGGGTAGGTATCGGGAGGTAAGGAGAGCCCACTGATCAGCCCTAAAATATTATCCTTGATCCTGCCTACTCATAGCATCTTTGCCCTAACTTCTCCATCTTTAAAATGTCATGTCATCAAAAAACCCAAAAGTACATGTCATTATATCATTCGAACTTATCACAGTTTCTGAAAGACAGCTGACACCCAATGAATATTTGTTGAAAAAATGAATGAATAAGTGAATGAACATACTCCTCAGCTCAGGCATTACTTTTTCCATGAACATTTTGTACAACTATTACCCTGGGGTAGGACTGTCCATTTTTCTAGCTTCCCATGGCATCCTGGACCAGATTCTATTCTAGCAATTATGGAAGGTACCTATTTCCATGCCTGTCTTCCTCATGAGTCACTAGCTTCTTCAGGGTAGAACCTGGGCTTACCCATTTATCCATCAGCACCCTAGCACCCAGGAAGCACCTGGCTCACACACTGTAGGTCCTCAAGAAACACGATTAAAGCTCGAGGGTTGGCAGCATAGGCTGTTCTGTCTTCCCTGAATATTTTCCCTCCCAAAAGTCCTCTTTCCCTTTTGCGTCCTTAGACTTTTTCTGTGGTTTTCTTGAGATCTGGAAACTAAAAAACCTGGGATAATAAGAAAATCCTAGGAAATCTTCTGGTTGGCCTTCTCCATCCCTGCACTATGCATATTTCTCCTCAAAAGGCCTTAGATTCTTTTTGCTCCTCTGTTCCTGGATCCACATGATGGCGATGCCAGAATGGGCACACTGAGGTTTGGATCAGAGCAGCGGACACTAGACTGTTTTCTCCAGTTTCCCATATGAAACATCCAGAGAAACCAAGACTTGAAGTAAAAGGGAGCAATTATTTTCCTATTGGTCAGGGTGTTGAGGTGCCCTAAGGAAGAAGAGACTGACCCCAGGACTCATTTGTCCCCAAAGCAATGGTGGTGTCGGTTCTAACCATCGATCCCTCCAACTCAGGGTTGGAACTATGGGAAGAGCACTCCAAAAAATGGTAGAGAAAGCTCAAAGTGGAGGAGGCTCAAACATCTGTAGGCAAAAGTATAGACAGGATTGGAACATACCAGCATTGCTTGACTACAGTGAATTCTTGTTCCTGTGTTGAGTGGAGGTGGGACATGGTAGTGCTGATGCCCAGGACTGGCTGAGGGGCAATCCTTCTCGGGAAAGGTGGGCCACCAAATGAAGGGAGAGGAACAGGCTTCCATCACAGGCTCTGTGGCTAACCTCGGTTCAGAAAGGTCATCTACCAAATTCTCCTGGTCCCTTTGACAGAGTGTGGTGACCAGGCCAGTCTAGGGTGAAGCAGGTAGGGGGCATGGGGTGTGATCTCTAAGGAGGCGGCTTGCTCTTGGCTCTTGGAGCTGTGCAAGGGCACGTCAGCAATTTCACAACCTTGAGAGTGAGCCCCTCCCTTCAATGTGGAGCTGTGGACCCCCATCCCACCCTCCCACCCCGCCCCCCGCCTGTCCGGAGCCCTGGTTGGTGAGATTTACTCCCTTCTGCATCCCTCATGAGCACTGGGAGGACTAGTGAAATGATAGGGGAGAAGCTCTAGGTCTACCTGGCCGGCTGCGGGGAAGAGAGGCGGTGTCTACAGTGGATTGAGCGTTTGCTTGGAAGCGTTACCTGTGTTCATTCTGTCCTCCTTCTCAATCTCCTGTCAGCTTGCTGTTTTAGTTTTCCCTCATTCTAACTGCTGTCTGTGTGAAACATTAAGATTATGGCCTTCTCTGTTAAAATTTATAGAAATTGATAATTTTTCCTAGTTCTGTAGCTATCCTACACATCTTACTGGCACATGAACATATATATATATATATATATATATATATATATATATATATATATATATGAAAGTACACATGCGTCTATATGCACATGTGCCTGCATACATACAAAGAAATTTACACATATATGAATATATGCACACATAGCTTCATCATTAGCCAGTATTTACTGAGCACAAATACTGTGCCGTGTATTGTGTTAGATATCCCACAGATACTAATATTTTAAATCCTCTCAAGACCCAGCAACACTAGAAAGTAGGCACTCTTCTTATCCCCATATCATGAAAAAACTGACTGGGGATTGAGTAACCTGCCTAAATGTCACAGTGGGGCTGAGAGTCAAATGAAAAGTCGTCTAATGCCCAAGTCAGGGATGGGACTGTGCCACCTCCTTGGTTTGTATCCGAGCACTAACTCCTTGTACAACCAGATGCTCCTGGTGAGCCGGCTAATCTGCGTGAGCAGAAGGAAGCAGTGTCTGGGTCAAAGCGAGCAGGATGGGGAATGTGGGTCTTCTTAGATTCAGGCTTCTGATCAGGGAGCTTCACCAAAAGAGGAGGCCTGGAGTAGAAGCAGGGAAGAATGAAGCCTTATGGCATAACATGGAGAAGTCAGAAATGCAGGAGGTCACCCCTGCCAGGTGATAAGATGCCGTTGCCTGACTCTCACCACTCACCTGACCTCCGCTACATCCCTGAAGTCTTGTCAGGGGCCACAATCTGAACCTGCACTGCAAAGTTAATCCCCACGGGTCCCCTAGTAACCGCAGGCAGCTGGCTTCCAAGCTCTTTGTTTCTTTGGTGGGTCCCCTCATTTCACGTGGAGGAAAATGTGTGCCTGTCAGAACCTAAGCATCATGTTGCTGAGTGTTCATATCTGGAAAAGTCATTCTTGCCCACTTTCACACTCAGTGAACAACGTTATTCCTTTGCATATTCTAAGTGTGAAGTATTGGGGTGTCTCCATTCTGAATATTTACCCCTCCAATACTTTGCAGTTGCACAAAAGGGCTTTCTGAAAAAGACTACTTACTTGCTTGGACGATGGCCTTGAAAGTACACTCCACTGGTTGTTTTTGTTATTAAACATCTTTAAATAAATTTTTAAAAAACTACAAAAGAATGAATTTGAAGAGGTTTTAAGGGTATTAAAAATAAAAAGGAAGGCTTAAAGTCAGGAGTTGTATTTGTGGTTTTGTTTCTTTTCCCAGAGACTCCCGCTGCAGGCTCTGTGTGTATTTAGTAACTGACCACCCTGTCCTCTGAGCAGAGAGGTTCACCAGCACTGATTTATTCAGAGAGTTTGCAAGGGGGACAAGCCCTCCAACACTTGTGCCTGGAGGGGATAAGAGGAATTTTTTTTAACCCCAAACATGAAGCTCTTGGGCCTTCCAAATGAAATTATCTATGTTTTTATTAACAGAGTGCCTGAGTTAAAGAGTTGGTTTTGATAAGAGAGAATAAATGAAAGAGAAAACTGCTGACATAATATTTTGGTTTCCAAGCCCACTTCCACATTCTGCTGTCCCTCTCAGGCCTGGACATGACAGCAGTGTCTGTACCGGCATCAGAATCCCAAATGGAAAGGTGCAGCTAATCCTGCCTTATGCTGAAATTTAGCTTTAAACTTTCAGAAAAGGATCACAGGGACCCTTTCATATGCACTGGGAGATGTTTCTGTCTTTCTAGAAGTATAGTACTGTTGGATTTATAAATAACTTGGTCTCGTCCTCTCCATTCCTATGAGAGGAAAACTGAATATTACAATGTCCAAAGGGTCTTAAGTATGGGAGTGAGAGATCCAAACCTCCTCCTTCATAAACTTTAGAATTCCTCTGACATTCAAAGAAATGGGAAGGAAAGTGAGATCCAAGCACCATTGGGGGAGTCTGAGTGCCCAATTCTTTTCCCTTAGCCCTCACCTAGACTGGAATGCACACTTTTGTGTTGGAACATACTTTTCTTCAGCAACATGCCTTCCTGAGAGTCTAATGAAAACTGTGTACCCTCCTTTATTTCTTTTAAGATTTTTAAAAATTTATTTATTGATGAGAGACACACACAGAGAGAGAAAGAGAGACACAGACCCAGGCAGAGGGAGAAGCAGCCTCCCTGCAGGGAGCCTGTTATGAGACTCAATCCCAGGACTCCAGGATCATATCCTGGGCTGAAGGCAGGCACTAAACCGCTGAGCCACCCAGGAGTCCCACGCACCCTCCTTTTGACCATGGACCCCAGGTTTCAAATCCCCAAGAAAACAAAGCATGCTGTCTTATATGAAACTTCAAGCTACGCTCTTTACAGGTAAAGAAAAGCAGCCACACGCAGCCGTATCTTGAAGCTTTGAAGGCTGACCCAGATCCTGGCACTGTGACCTGCAGACCTTGGTCTTTTTCTAGCTCAATGGTTCTCAGATTTGCTATATCTGAGAATCTCTGGAGAACAGACTAAAATGCAGATTTCCCGGTACTACCTCAAAGACTGCAACAGCAAGGAGGAGCCTAAGTATATGCATTGTTAGCAAAACTCCCTAGAGATTTTGATGCTACTGATCCACAGACTGTGCACACTTCAAGAAAGACTGAATTCTAACTGGTCATGCCGCAGTCCTAGAAATTTTATAAAGAAATAAATTAATAAGTAAAAGAAAACACATATGAATATGTTTATATTTCCACTGCAATTCAGGGTATAAAGGAGCTGTGATCTTGTTTATGCCTTATCTTTTAAGCTAAGAAGTATAGTAAAATTATCAATCCTATAAAAATCGGCTATAGTGGCTTTTCCAAAGCAGGATGCCTACTATGGATGGAAATAAAACATATTCGCAGTGACATAACACATTTAAATGGTCTATGGAATTATAGTCCCAAGACTCCTGATAAGATTAGAGCTTCCTGACCTGTGGCTGGTTTAACAAGGCATTTCTCTCCTATGTTTACTATCAATGGTTCCAGATGTTTACTTTGCAATATTCCCAGTCTCTTCGTGTGACAATCACAGGGAGGGTGCTTTGGGGAAGGGAAAGAAATACTACTGGTAGCTGAAGAGTGCACTGCATGGTATAAGCCCACCACATCTTTGGCACAACTTGGTTATCTTCTAGAACTTCAGCTGAACATCAAACAGTGGTGTTGGTTCTGTGTACTACAGAATGCTACAAAATTCTGCACGGGGTCACCTTCCTCAGAGTTCTCTCTCTCTTTCTCTTTCTAATATTTTGTTATTTATTTGAGGGGGGGGGGAGTATGACAAGCATGTGCAGGGGGGAGCGACAGAAGGAGAGGGAGAAGTAGGCTCCTGGCTGAGCAGACAGCCCAACGTGGGGCTCTATCCCAGGACCCTGAGATCATGACCTGAGCTACAGACAGATCCTCAACCAACTGAGCCACCCAGGTGTCCCTTCTCCAGAGTTCTTTTCCCATCTGTTTCTCTAAAGGATGTTTTAAAGTTCTTGAGAAGTCTTCTATGTTTATCCTTGTAAAGTGCCATGAGCACTTGAGAAGAGAAAGTGCCAGGCCCTCCACAGACCCAAAAATGCAAGTGATGGATGAAGGGGAATGGGGATCATGACCTGTGAGTCATCCAGGGCTGTATCCACTGCTAAGTAGGAATTAAGTGTCTGAATTACAATGATAGTCCTTGTATAATTTCTGTTTGACCAACGCTCTGTCATATTAATACTGTCACAGCAGCACTGAAACAATGATTAAAACAGACACCACACATAAGTCCAGGGAACAGACAAAAGGGAAAAACCTTCATAGGCGCTAAATGTCTGGGAAAATAATGCTTCAACAGGAGGTATCAAGGTTGTAGGAACGTAAAGGGCAGTGAACAAGGAAAATAATGATGGAGATGACAGAAGGAAAGGAGAGTCTTTGGTCGCTTACTGCCCATTAAGCCAGGGGCCATCGTGCCCCTTTCATTCTGATACTTGTTGGAATTTTACAGCCATTTACTCAGAGAAGCTTTGTGTAGGCAGAAGAGGAAAGCTTCCAAGATTCGGAGAATAAAGAGACACTGATCATTATTAATGATTCTCATCTTTGAATGAAATAGTTTGGGGATACTAATCCTCTTTAAAGTTCTGGATATTTTCAGAAATAATCTGTAATGACCAGCAAATTGCCTTTTCCGTTTGGTTAAAAAAAAAAAAAAAAAAAAGTCCTTGTTGACTTCTCATTGTCAAGCCCAGAGTCTTTCCTGTCTCAAGTCTGAGATGCTGTTGTGTGTGGGAGTGCATATACCTTACCCCAAACTGAAACGGTATCCATGATGCACGCAGTTGCACAGGGTAGCACAATTTTGCAAGGTTATGATTTGGAGCCTAGAAAGCCCCATAACTTAGTCTGGAGCAGCTCCTTTTAATTTGTCAAAGTTTCTGTTATTTTAACAAAGGCTATTTGGTGTCACCTGATATCTCTCGACCTGACCAAGCCTCAGCAAAAATTGAGATCCTTTTGTTTCCACCTTGTCTCCCCTTTCACTATCTTTCTCTGCATTTCCTGACGCCCTTTTGTTCTTAACTAGTTTCAAGTAATTTTACAAAAGATTTTAGCTGATAAAGGCAAATTTGCTCCACTATATATGCTGAGAACTCCAGGAAACACATAGTCATAAGGTGTTACGGTGGCACGTAGAGGGCGTACTGGTGGAAAGGGAACATCCTGGTATAAGGATGCTGCTGGATCTCTGGGTCCAGATAGATGTCAGAGAAACAGCAGAAAACAAAACAGACCACTACTGACCAATAAAGGACAATGGATGGAAAGCATGGGGGTGGCTTCTGGGGTCCAGGCGACCGTGGTAGTCTGTGAGGCCAAGGGCTACAATAGTTATTTTAAAATTACAGGGATGAGCAGAAAAATACTCCACAATTTTCAGGGTACTTTGTTAACAGAGGTGCCTGGGTGGCTCAGTCGGGTAAGCATCTGCCTTTGGCTAGGATAGTGATCCTGGGGTCCTAGGATGGAGCCTGGTATCCGGCTCCCTGCTCAGCGGGGAGTCTGCTTCTCCCTCTCCCTCTGCCCTCCCCTTGCTCATGCTCTCTCTCTCAAATAAATAAGCAAAATCTTTTTTTTTTTTTTTTTAAGTACTTTGTTAACACAACCCCATGGAGCGCTAGACCATGAAGGAAGGGTGGGTATGGTGAAGTCTTTCAGATAAGGTGTTCAGAGAAGTCCTCTCCAAAGAGATGGCATTGTACCTGAGAACTGAATAATAAAATATGAAGGTGTGAGTGTAGACACAGAGGGAGACGTGTGCAGACAGAACCGAGACCAACACCCTGAAGGGGGAAGGACTTGGTGTGCTCCCTGACTGGAAGGAAGGCCAGGCAGAGAAGATAAGGGGAGGGGTAAGAAATGCCAGAGAAGTCGGAGAGGTCTTGCTGGCACAACAGCATTTCTATTTTATTTTCAGGGAGAAGTCGAGAGAAAGGCCTCACATGATCTGATTTGTATTTTAAAGAACCTGCATTAACTGCTGTATGGAAAATGGAATGTCTGAGAGTAAGAATTCAAGTTTGGGGAGCAGTGAAGAGATTTTGCAAGAGCCTGGGCAAGTGGTGATGGCGGCTGGCACTAGGCTGGCAACAGAAGACGCAGCAGAGGAGGGGAGAGCCAGGGTACATAGAGGGAGAACCCAGCAGCACTCCTGGAGGTGGCCACAGGAGCACTGAAGACGAGGAGTCCAGGAAGACTGGATTCCCATACCATCAAATGAGTAAATGCTGCGGCTATTGGCTGTGATGAAGAAGACTGGCATTGCTGATGACTCGAGGAGGGTCAAGGGTTTTGCTTTGGACAAGCTAAATTTGAGATGCCTGATGACATACAGACAGAGAAATCGGGAAGGCAGAGGGCTAGGAACGGTTGAGCTCAGTGGGCAGGCAGGGCCGAAGACATCCCTTGGGAGTCAATTCTGATGGACTGTCTTTAAAGCCACAGACTGGGTGAGTCTCAGAACTGAGTCATGTGGGACAGTCTTACAGTAAGTGCTGGGCAGGGGAGGGGTAGCTGGTGAGGTGGGAGAAAAACCAGGAAGGAGGCAGGGGAGATTCCTGGAAGTCAGTTTAAGTACAGCAGTTGCTCAGATGCCCAAGAAGCACACATTTGTTAAAAGTCACCTATGTGGTCGGTCTTATGGCTGTGATCTGCCTAGAAGAAGATGGAAGGGCAACACGGAGAGTCCGTTGAATGAGAGAACAGTTTCTCTTTCACCCACCGCCTTGGTGCAAATACTACACTTCTTTTTTTTTTCCCTCTCATTTTAAGCATCAAGAAAGAAACTACCATAATGCTGAAAGTTGGAGGATTTCACTCGCCAGCCACAAAAGATGAGTTTTAGAAAAAAATTCCACATGGGGTCAAGATCTGTTAGAGACCCCCTGCCCGGACACCTTTTTCTTTTATAGTCGCTATTCGTGGGGGACTTGAAACCTGGCTCTAACACCCAGATAAATCTGTGTAGTTTTTATTAGCAAGAGATAAACTTCTGATCAATAAGGGCCTCTGCTTTAGTCATTACCGTTTTTGAGATTTAGAAGAAATGATAAAATTGAAATTACCCATGGGCATTCAAATGAAGACCTTTTGTCTCATTAGGAAGAAGATTGAAAAGAAAATTCTAAAATGTGTTTTTAAACAATAAACTTGACTAATGTATGTGATTTTAATAGCTCTAGGACTTTTCTCACTTTCGAATGGTCCCAGGATGGTTTGGGAATGTAGGCTGCAAGAGCTGCTTTCCAATAGGCATTTTTGGGAGAACACAGGTATCCTGGGACAGGTTTTATTTTATTTTATTTTATTTTATTTTATTTTATTTTATTTTATTTTATTTTTTATTTATTTATGATAGTCACACACACACACACAGAGGCAGAAACATAGGCAGAGGGAGAAGCAGGCTCCATGCACCGGGAGCCCGACGTGGGATTCGATCCCGGGTCTCCAGGATCACGCCCTGGGCCAAAGGCAGGCGCTAAACCACTGCGCCACCCAGGGATCCCTGGGACAGGTTTTAAAATGGGAGGTCCTTTTGGAATGTGGGATGACATCCATTATATTAGGCCCAAGAGGCTCTGGATTTAGAGAGAGAAAGAGATTTGAGAAATTCACCACCCAAATTTCAAAAACTAAATAATGTATTTTAAAAATGTAGAGGCCAAATTGTAGATGTTTTCATGAGGACCCTTATATTTCAGGTAAATTCAAATTTCCCTAAAGAGCAGGAGCATGGGGTCTACACAAATCCATCCCTCCCCTGAAGATGACCTCTACTGACCTATAAAGGGCCACAGAGGGAAAGCATGGGAGTAGGTTCTGGGGTGACCATGGTAGTCTGTGAGACCAAGGGCTACAATAATTATTTTAAATTTGAAGAGACAAGCAGAAAAATATTCTAAAATTTTCAAGGTACTTTATTAACACAACCTCACAGAGCACTGAACCATGAAGATTTCAAAATTCAACTTTCTTCCTTTTGCAGATAAGAAAACCGAAATATCGGTGTCACTAATTCAAAATAACCCAGGACCCTTGTGCCCATTTCAGAGCTCTTTCTTTTGCAGTTCTGGATGGCCCAGGTATCTCTGCATTATGGGGAGGTTTTCATTCACTTAATTCCTTGAATTTGCTCTTGGCTTTGGGCTCTTGGGAGTGGAAGCTGTGCCCTGCACAAGGTCAGTTGAGGGGCACTGGAAATGGCCCATGGAAGCAACAGCTGGGCCCAGGGCATTTCCCCTTAACTGAGTCAAGACGGCCAGACTCTGTCGATCAGAATTTGTCAGAGCCTATTTCATAGTACATTATTAAATGCCCTGATGTTTTTGTAACCAAATAAATGCATTATGAGCAGGACATTTTTCCTGCAGTTCTCTACAACATCCTGGGTCTGCTCTTAGGAATGGATAAAAAACAGTAGGGTCTCTGGCCACAATAATGCCAATTTATATGTGTTGCAAAGCAATCTGTTACCTCATTTAAGCCTCCTAGAACTTTTCCCAGGGAGAAAGCTGAGGTTAGAAAGGTGTAATGACTTGGTCAAGAACAAAGACTCGTTAACTAGATCCCAGGTCTTTTAACATCTTGGTCTGGCGTTTTTTTCTATAATATAACTTTCTTCCTTGTTGGGTCTCCTGGATGTGTGTCGTTTTATCTTGGAAACTGATTTTTGTATTTGGTTGGCTAGGGTGATTGGAACTCTTTTTTTTTTTTTTTTTACTGTGATAAACTATACATAACAAAAAATTTACAGTTTTAAACTTTTTTCCTTTTTTTTTTTTTAAGATTCCATCCATTTATTCATAAGAGGCACAGAAAGAGAGAGGCAGAGACATAGGCAGAGGGAGAGGCAGGCTCCATGCAGGGAGCCCGATGAGGGACTGGATCCGGGACCCCAGCAATCACACCCTGAGCTGAAGGCAGACACACAACCACTGAGCCACCCAGGTGTCCTCAATTTTAATCTTTTTTAAATGTACAATTCAGTGGCATGGTTGAACTTTTGAGGTAGGAAAGAACAAAGAAAGTGTAGTAATAAGTATCATAAAAATAAAAGTCAGTAAGTCCTTACTAGATGCCAAGCAATGTGCTAAGAGCTAATCTTCAAAATCTCATTAAATTCTAAAAACAAATCTGGCCAGAATTCTTATTCTTTTTTCTACAGATGAAGGAACACAAGTTCAGAGAAGTTAAGTAACTTGCCCAAGGTCACACAGCTGGCCCTGGCAGTCAAGTCACAAACCCAGGCAGTTGATTAATGCATTCACCACCCCAATCCACCACACCTTGTTGCTTTTCCTTTGGGGCTGCTGCTAAACAAAACAAAAAAGAACTGAAAGGCCCAATTCTTCTTTCTTGGCTTTTCTGCCTGGTTTGAACTCTCACATGTTGATTGGCAACTGAGCCACCCAAGTGCTACCAGAATTTGAGAAGAAGTGTTTGAGACAGGAGAAAAAAAGCCAAAAGGCTCTTGCTTCTCCGCTGACAATTTGAACAATCAGGATCATGCTCTTCTCGTTGAAGCTGGCTGGCGACATCTAAGACTGGCCCAGGGTATCCAAATTGTGCTTATGCTAAAGCAAATTGTAAGAGGACCTCGTGTTTTTGAGAAGAGATGATGAAAAGCAGGAAACACGTTTCTAAATAGGAAGTGTCTGAATTCATTTCGCAATAAATGTCACTAAATAACTCAAACGATTTGGTACACACTTTTGGATAACGGGGTTGTTATAGGAAATGTAATTATAACTACATCAAAAAACAGGCCTGCTAGAGACTGATGGAAAAACATACATACACACCATATAAATATGTACACACTTGTATATTTCTATACCAGTGAACTTCTGCTGTCTTGATTCCTACTGACGTGTACCCTCAGGTTTTTTTGATGACCCATGGGAGCTACGGAGATTTAAAAGCAAATTTTGAACAATGACCTCACATAGGCTGCCCTAGTCTTTGTATATAAGTAAGCATTCATGGATGAAACACGTTTCTATTATTTTTGGATAAACCATCAGCTTCCCCTAGTCTGCTCTAATGACTACAGAAAACATTTTCAATGCCAGATGCACAGCAGCCCCTAGAATCCCAAACTCAGGTAGATAATCTTAATGGAAAGACACATTTATGATCATCCAATAAGGGATGCCTGGGTGGCTCGGCAGTTAAGTGTCTGCCTTCAGCTCAGGGTGTGATCCCAGGGTCTTGTGATCCAGTCCCGCATCAGGCCCCCTGCTCACCAGGGAGTCTGCTTCTCCCTCTCCCTGCCACTCCTCATGCTTGTGCTCTATCAAATAAATAAATAAAATCTTTTTTTAAAAGTAAGTCTTTTAGGGATACCTGGGTGGTTCAGCAGTTGAGCGTCTGCTCAGGTTGTGATCCTGGGTTGGGGATGGAGTCCCCCTGCCGGGAGCCCGATTCTCCCTCTACTTCAGTCTCTGCCTCTCTCTCTCTCTCTCTCTCTCTCTGTGTCTCATAAATAAATAAATAAAATCTTTTTAAAAAGTCACCCAATAAAAGGCGATGAACTCAAATAAGCACTTCAAATTATATGCCAAGTGGTCTTAGAAACATTTTACTTTCTAGCACATGTGGCAGGCAACGCTCAGAATGACATCAAGAGGATGGGGGACAGAGGGAGAACTGGTAAAGAAAGCAAGAAAAGAAGCCCCAGGGAGCTGGGTCTTCTCTTTGTGCCCAGTTCATGGGTCCCCAGGGCAGCCCTGGGCTTTCAGCTGAGAGGTTCACCCTGATGGCAGGTCACAGGAAGCAGCAGCCCCTAAGAGCAGGTGAAATTACAGAAACAAAGATTCCTGACACAGGAAACAGACTTCCAGAGCTTAGAGCAAAACAACAAATGCTTTACTCGGTTCCAGGAGTTTGGCTTGTGGCCACAGCCAAACTGTCCCCCGATGCCCCTAATGTGAGGGTCCTGTGTTGGTGATAAAGTCCCATCGTGGTGTTTTGTTGTCGCTTCTTTTTATTTTGAAATCACTTCTGATGGTCAGAAGTACTGCAAGATAGTATAGACTCCCTGTATGCCCCTCACTGAGCTTCTTCCCTAATGTTCGCTTAATTAAGCCTGGCACATTTATAACAACTTAGAAACTAACACTAGTGGAATACTATTATTTGAGCTACAGACTTCACTAGTTTTTTCACGAATTTCTCTCCCCCCCAACCCCGATACCACTGTAACAGGGCTTTCATAATTTTATTCCCTTGTTCAAAAACAAGCTCTGTCACCAATCGAAGTAAATGCTCTTCAGTTGTTTGGTTGCATCCTATACTCTTAGAATCCGCTGCCACTATTCACCAACACATATCCTACAAGGTTTGGCTTCAGCCCAACTGGACATGTTTTCTTTGTCTCAATATACCTGATCTTTCCTACATCTACAACTTGGCTCATGCCAGTCCCTCTACTCCAAACATTTTCCCGTGCTCGTGGTTCTATACTCTCCCTAAGGCTTGAATCCAGTGCTTTCTTGGTTCAAGAAAATGTTACTAGCCCCTCAAGTCAGGCGTGATCTTTTTTGCCCAGAAACTTCCGGTGCGTGGTATTGGTTGCATTTCTTGTGTTGCGTATTGGGGCTGCAATGGGGTGTGATGTCAGAGCAGGGCAGGGTGGAGGGGCTAGGCCTGAGCAGCTGAGGGTTCCCTGAAATAGGGGGTAACAGGAGTCCCTCTGGACATGGCACTGCAGTGAATTTGAGAAGAAACTTTCCACTCTCACCTGCTTGCAGAACCCAACTTCTTAGAATGTTTAAGGCATAACAATACAATCTGATGCTGCTACAGAGTGAAATCATATCAGAAAGTAAAAGGAACCGGATATTTCCTACTTATAATATTCCTTTAACTGGAGTAAAGCCTGTTTTCACCCAAACTCTGTGTAGAGGAAAACCTAATGCTTTATAAACTCTTTTTGTTTAGGTGTTCGTATTTTGTCCTCCTTCCTTCACTAAAAGTTATATAACAAGTGCGTTTTCTTTTTTTTTTCTTTTGTAGCCACACTTCAGGGGAAGACATGAATGTATCACTGACTATTGCAATTGTTTTGTATTTTTATGATTCTACTTCCATATTTGCATAATCACAACATAATTTTGTATAGTTATAGATCTATAATAAAAAGGATTACTAAAAAAGAAATAAAGTTTGACATATCCAGAGAGGTTTTTGAAACCCAGACAATGGAAAGGAATGTATGATGTGACCTCTCCTATCAGAATGCAGAACGCTGATTTATTTTCTGCAAATGAAAAGATGTGTTATCCTTTTAATAGTTTTCTTATATATCTCTTAGCATTAAGTTGGCAAATAAACTTAACCAAAGCTGAACAGTGTAAAGTGAGATCATGCACTAGACCTCAGAAGGGAAATCTCATGAATGTGATAGAATGTGATATAACCTGACTACAGGGCATTTTATGGAAAAGTTTGATTTTTGTATATGACTATGCAGTATTTAAGGCTGGGGAGATCATGCAAGAAGACGTATGATTAACTTAATGCGACTACAAGGCAGACATGCAGTTTTTAAACCTTTAATTATCATACACACTGTAACTGGTTTTTTCCTTTTAAAGGCAAAGCAAGTGCCCAGAAAATTCTATTAATAAGAATTGAATATTTGCCGTGTGCAGTTTTTTAAAAGCCTAACACATCCCCCAAATAAAAATATAAATGCGGACTAATTTCAAGTCTATTGAAGAGATATTTGTTTTTCTTTCCTCGGCTTTGTCATTTTAGGGAGACAGGCTGGATGTGACTTCAAAAACAACTGTATGGAAAAATGTTTATTTTATTTGCAAACTTAGAAATATTTTGCAAGTTTACAAATAAACAGAACAAATTTTTCTCTTTTGTAACAGTGGAAATGTTTTGGTTTTTTTTAACTGTTTCATCTTTTTTCTTTTCTTTCTTTGTTTTTTTTTTTTTTTTTTTTTTTTTTTTTTTTACATCATCCAATGGGATTTACTTAGAAAATGATCCTGATCCCAAAGAAAATATTTAGGCAGATTTATTCATATCCTTGGGTTTAATATGGATAGAAGCCACCTAACCACATTTAATTGGAGAAAGGAAATATATTCATAGTTCCTCTTGCATATGAAGAAGTGCTTTTTACTCCAAAAACCTCAAAACATTTGATAAGATTTTAAACACCATCCAAACAAAGAGGGGACAGTAGCATTTTAATTACCAACAACAAAACTTGGTGGCAGTTTCAAGCAACAAGAAGAGCAGAGTAAGTGCTTACAAGAAGATACACTGAGACTACATATCTTTGATGACTCTGGCTGGCATTGCAGTGCTTGCCCTGGACTGAATGGGTCCAGCCAGGGACAGCAAGCATCTGAGAACTCTTAATGAGGCTGTACAGATCTTCTGGATTTGTGTTGAGTGGGTCATTCACGGGGAAAGTCAGAACTTTCTCTGGGTCCCAAAAGCATCAATCCTTGTTTCACTCTCCATGCCAAAGCAGATCCCCAAATCTTGTCATGGATGATCCGCTCTGTCGAAGCAAAATTTGTGACAAGCATGTTCCAATATAGTCCAATAACTAGGGACATTGTCATGAGTTTCTTGAAATGGGATGTGGCCTGCAAAGGATCACTTCTCTCTGTTTTTGCTGCTCCCTTCCTTTTCCCTCTCCCTTTCTTTTGGCCACCTGCCTCCACCCTGACTTTTATTTTATATTTTTAAAATCTTTTTTTTAAAAAGCCAAATCGGTTTTGGACTGATTCTAAAAAAAAAAAAGAAAGAAAGAAAGAAAGAAAAATGCTGCACCTGCATATATAAAGGGCCCGTTAACACCAGGAAAGAAAGTGATTTGGGACTGACTCAAGGCAGGGAACTACCCACTGAATCATCGCTGACACCTCCAGCGTTTCTTTGGAGGTCTCCCATATGAACATCGACCCAGCCCAGCCTCATTCAGCTTATGAGAGCTTAGCTGAAGGTGGTATGGCCACCAGCCATATTACTCATTGGGGATATTGAGTCATATAGATTTATAAGGAGTGGGCACAGAACATTAAATATCCCTAAGGTGTTTTGTGGCTTGAATGATGCTGCTGTGAGCCCCAGAGTGATGGAACTCAATTTCTAATTCTGGGTATAACATGCAAGTTTCATCTCCACAACATGCGTTTCTTGTTTATTTCCTCAACTTTTGGCAATTGTTCCTTGTAACAATGTTCATGCATCTCCAAAGAAGAATGCTTATTATTTTTTGAGAGACGGAAATAAAAAAGACAGCAAAAAATACATTTCCTTAGACAGTTTAGCCATTCGATCTATTGGGGTAGATATGGGGTTCTGCTGAAGGTAGGTGTAAGAAATACTCTGTTGTTCTTTGTGCTTTAGACTTGCTCCTTAATTTTACTTGGGTAAGTTAACCTCAGAAGTTAGATCACAGTCACAGTAACATGTGTGAGATTCTATCAGACACCATTCAGAAATAAATTTATTATTAAAAAAAAAAAAAAGACACCATTCAGGCTGAACGCAATTTGAATAATGGCTTTGCAAGGAGAAGAATAGATCTTCTCTCTTTTATCTCAACCACTACTTGCTGAGACTTATCAGTTCAAGCCATTCCCCCAGCCCATATCCTTCCCAATTCCTCTTTCTTACCCAAAGGAAAAAAAAATTGATAGAGCTTGCCTGTCTGTTCCCCCCCCCTTCTTTATAAAGTTCCTAAATACATTCTTTTTAAGTTTCATTTAAACTGGGGCATTTGGTAAGTTGATAGTTATAGCATGCTCACAGCTGTGGGAAAACTGACATAAAAAATAACCAGCTCAGAAAAATGGCCCATGCACAACATCTTTGAGTTTTTATGTTTTATTAGCAATTTGGACTCATTACTGTTTGGGGGAGGAAGGAAGGGAGGTAGATGTTTCTGCAAGTTGTTTCTTTAATGTATTAAGCAGAGTTTCCCAATCAGGTTTAATGCAACTCGGCCCAGTCCTTTTAGCTGGGCTCCAGGAGATCCAGGAAATGTTGACCTTCAGCCTCCTCTCTCCTCCAACCCACTACCCCCCATACCTCTGCACTCCCCCATCTTCATTGAAATTCATTATCCAACAGCAGAGGTCAAGCTGAGTATTTCATGAGGCTTCATAGAAAAATGAGATAACCTCTTTATCTCAACCCAATATGCTCTCTGATCTTTCCCAGCTTTTGTCTTCTTTTTAGTCTTTTCCCCAAAGGCAGGATTACCACTTGCAGCTACCATGGTGTCACTGTAGTTTTGAATTATGACAGCCAGAAAGAGCTGGGTAATATTTAATAGCCTGAGATCACAGATGTTCCTGACACAATACTTAGCCAGGTCTGTCCCTCTTTCAGAACTCTCATTATTTGTACATGTTCTATGACTTCTGGAGAGAATATACTGTCTCTAACATTCACTTTTCCTTTCCTTTTTGCTCTCCATGGTATTAATCGTTCCCACCCCTAACTCATCCACCTGAAAGAGTGGTCCATTTTGTCATGGAAAAACATTAACGCAGGCTATATGAGTTCTGTTCCTAATCTTTGTGCCTTTTGGTGAAACTCTGGAATATAAAAACTGCCTGCTGAAATAGCTTTCTGTGGCCAGACTCACAAAAATCACCAATTATCACATTGGAGAAAACATTAAATACACAGGCATCAAGTCTTCCAATTCAATTGCCACTCTTTACTTAAGAACACAGGAATGAGGATGATGGAAAAATGATGGGCACAGCAGTGATGAATGAAGAATGAAAGAGGAAAATTCACTTACTTAAACCCTTACCTTCAGAGGAAGGAAGGAAGGAAGGAAGGAAGGAAGGAAGGAAGGAAGGAAGGAAGGCAGGCTGGAAGGAAGGAAGGGTGGGTGAGTGGAAGGGAAGAAGAAGAAAGTAAAAGAAAGAGGGAAGGGAGGGAGGAAAGAAAGGAAGGGAGAGAGGATGAAAGAAAGAAAAAAGGAAGGAAAAGAGAATGAAGAAGAGAAGACAGGAGAGAGGAAGGAAAAAACCAACTGGTAATATTTTTCATCTTTCCATACACAAAAACTTCTTCTAAAAGTCCTTGTAGGACTTTCCTTGTAGGAATGGAAACTGGAAAAAAATTGGGATCTGAAATATCAAATCATACTTGAAGGGTTGAATTCGCTCGATACTCCTTGATTTGATACATAGCTCAGAGACAAGAATGTTAATTCCACCTCTATCAACAAGATGACTGGTTCAGCTTGTTTTTCATGACTAGTCTGAGAGCTCTCGGGAGGAAAAAGAGTAGAAGCTAAGTAAGCAGAAAAGTCCTGTATGATGGGTTTCTAGGGCAGTACACCTCTTAATTGAGGTCCTGGGACCAGTAGCATCAGCATCACCTGAGAACTTGTTAGAAATGCAAATTCTTGGGCCCCACTCCAGACCCGCAAATCAAAATCTCTGAGGGTGGGGACCAGGAATCTGAGTAATTGCCTTCCAGGTCATTCTTCTGCAGGCTAAATTTGAGAAACGCTTTGAACAGTCTTCCCCCAAAAGACTTTAGCCTGCACTTGGGAGGGAACAGTAATTACCAAGCCCTCATTCAATGAAATAGCACTACCATTAAAGTATGTGAAAGAATATAAGACAAGGTGTAGAAGAACACATTATGAGCAAATGAAAAAAGAGAAGAGAATAAACGAAAGCACATGCAAACACATACATAAACACAAATCAACAGAGAAAATTTGAATCATTAAATTCCAAGAAGAAAAATTAATACCAAAACTATGTGGGGAGAGAAATCAAGTCACCTGATGAGAACACAGGCTTTCTGTCCCTGATACCTCAGTCTAGAAACTAGAGAGGGTTTCAATTGGAAAATAAAAAATGGAATTTTATTTTTTTATTTTATTTTTTTGAAAGATTTTATTTATTTATTCATGAGAGACACAGGGAGAGAGGCAGAGACACAGGCAGAGGGAGAAGCATGCTCCCTGCAAGGAGCCCGATGCGGGACTCGATCCCAGGACCCCGGGATCACAACCTGAACCAAAGGCAGACTCAACCACTGAACCACACACACGCCCGAAAATGGAATTTTAAACCACAGATTTATGGTCCCGTCTTATCTTAGAGACTCCTTTCGGCTTCACCCACAAGGTGAGAGAGTTCCTCCAGGTAGTATCATATCCCCCAAACACTGATCCACATAAGAAGTGGACTTTGGTAATAGAGGAAACTGATCTCTCAAGTATACCAATGCCTTCCCCTCCATGTCCCCCCACCCCACCCCGCCACATCCATCAAGGAGGATTAAATAGTAAGCCTGATAGGAAAAATAGGCTGACAGCTATCTCAGAAACCAAAGGCTCTCTTGTCCCCTCATCATCCTCCTTGAGAGAAACAGAGATGGAGCTGGCCCAGGGCAGATTGTTGTGGAGCAGCTTCTTCGCACACCTCACAGCATCTTCACCAGTCAGTTCATCGGGGCCATGGTGCCATGTGCACTCATGCTTGCATGTGAGTGTGTGCCGTGTACGTGTGTGTGAAGGCCAAGGGTCATCATTTGCAGGTTAAGTGCTGAAATCAAACTCCAGAGTGAGATGACAAGTCGGTTTTATGGTTTGGCCCCCAAAGACTGACTGTGGGCAGCAAAAATCAACAATCTTGTGCAGAACAGGTTTTGGGGGCCAAGGTTAACCCCTGCCATTTCCTGCTGAGGCAAGCACGAGAGCGCACATTGTGTTTGGAACTCCTCTTGGTGGCATAAAGAACAGAGCTGCAGCAAAGCCACCTGGTGAAGTCACTCACCATCAGAGCATGTTAGGCCCTCAGGAAGTCTCTGCCTCATAAAAGGCCAGGCCCCCGAATATCTTGTCCACACCACCTTAGGTCTCTTTCCTCCCCCCTTCCAGTCAAGGTTGGTGGCTGACCCACATCAGTAATGCACCATTTCAAGTCACAAGACCATCATCAGAGGATGGACCCCGCTTTTCTTCTGCTTGTACCTTTTTGTTTCCTCGCAGTGATCTGAGTATGTGCTCTCGATGATCAGGAGGTATGTGCAGCTGGAAGAGCGGCATACTTTCCTGCTGTTCTCTAAGGGGCCAGCATACTGTCCCTGGGGGCTGGCATGCACAGACCTAATATGAAACGCACTCATAGGAAATGGATCCAAACAAAGAACTGTGTTTCCCTATTACACGATGTTTCTGCCCAAGTACAGCATGTCAGTTTCCTTCACAGCTGGCGTGTGCACCTATTGTTACAGGAGAAGCAGTGGCCATTTATGATGTTTACAATTAGTCTGCAACTTTCATATTAAATCATCATTACCTTCCCCTTAACAATAATGGATTCAATTTCAAACTCTGTGTAAAGGCAAGAGAATGGTGGTAACCCAAACCTGACCCTCACTACAAGGACAGGTGAATGAGTGTTGTCTTGAAGCTAGAAAGAATCAGGATGAATTTGAAAAACCCATCAACTTTGCTGACTTCAGAGAAAAAGAAAATTCCGAAGAAGCCAAAGCTTTAATGAATTCTGTGTCTCTGTTTCAATAAAGACAAGGAGTTTTATCTATGAAGTTAAAGTCTCTCTAAACCTAGCAAGTAACTTATGCTGGCAGATATGCAAACAGCCAAGAGAAAAAAGATAATGACTTGAGAAAATTTTGCTTTCATGCAGAAAGAGGGAGAAGTGATTGCAATGACATGGAAACTGGGTTCCATGGAAGCTGGCGGGCTGAATGGAAAAGAAAAAGAGAATAGTTACTGGATGATCTTTATCCCAGTCAGTATATTAATTAAGAAAGAAAAAAAAAAAACCATTGAGCTTCCAGCAAAAACAATACAAATAAGTCAAACAATCATGGTCTAATATAATGCTCCAGGAGCACAGTAGGATGTGTTAGGAGACTGGCCACTGGGAATGGAGGATGAGGAGGAATTAAGCAATTCTAGAAGGCTTTACTGACAAGGCAACATTTGAACTGGGGTTTGGATGCCAGAGAGAGACATAGCAAAGGCAAGAGATATCAGACCCTTGAAGGAAGGGCCATATTTTCATCTTTCACACCCCAACAGTATTCTCTCCCCCACATATGGTTCAGCCTATAGCAAAATCTCAGTTGGTGCTTGATGAATGAGTGTTGAAAAAATTCAGACAGAGAAAATAGCACTGAAGAAGGCAAGGAGCTGCCAAAGTGGTTGGCATGTTCAAGGCCTGGCAAGTAACAGAGAATGGCTAAGGGCAAGGTTTGTGGAGAAAGAGAGAAGGGGGGCGGGGAGAGTAAGCTAAGGTCAGATTATGAAAAGGCTTTGTAGGTAGTGCCAAGAAAAATGACTTTTTCCTCTGGAATCCAGCATTTCTCAGGATGTGTGTGGGGAACATGAGTTCAATATCCACAGAATATTAATGTAAGAATATAAATGGGAAGGAGAAGGGACAAGGAGGAGAAAAGGAGCAGGAGATATAATTCCACATTTAAATAGGTTTAGGACATATTTGCTTAAACAAAGTTATCCAGGCATTTTATGGGAAGATTTCTCAGTTTTTGATAAAATAATATTGTATCTCCAAGTCAGTGTGGGCAGTACTAGATGGTAGAACTATACCTGTTTGTAATTACGCATTTGTTTGCGCAATTATTTACCTCTACTTCCCCAACTAGATTATCAGCTCCAACAGGACAAGGACTAAGCCTGTCTTTGCTCACCGTTTTATCTATTGTCAATAACAGGATGTCTAACACATAGTAGACGCTCAAGAAAATTGTTGAATGAATAAATGATAGTTTGGCTGGGTATAGAATTCTAGGTTCAAAGTAAATTTCCCTGATTTTTTTGTTTTGTATGTTTTTTTTTTTTTTTTTACAATTGTACTTTGTTTTCTAGTAACTAGTGTTGTTGATGAGAAGCTTGAGGCCATTCTGAATCCTATTCTTTTATTTTTTTATTCTTAAAGGTAACCAGAACCTTTTTTCCTTCCTTTCAAAACTTATAAAAATTTTCTCTATTTTTATAGATAAGCTATATGTCATAATAGCCATGTTACTCTATACATAGCATATTTTGACATAATCATAAGAATGAGAAACACTATTGACAGAGAAGGAAGAACCTCAGTAATCTCAATTCATGTAAATGCAGTTCTTTTGCCCTAATGCCATTCCTTTTCTTTGGAATTACTGACTTGAAGGTTGGAGCATAGCTGAGGAACCTGAGGAAAAACCCATTTGCTCCTGGTGTCTTGCGAAGCAGTTTTCCCTACTTTTTCTCCTCTGTTCTGATCATATCTTCCAGGAAATCCTCAAAATTTTGGATTCAATCATGGTACCATTTGTCATTTCCCAGTGCTGTTATAGTTTTACTCGTGTGTGTGTGTTTGTTTCATTTTATTCATATGTATGGGTTATTTCAAGGAAGTCAGGTACACACACTTGGTTTGACATCTTGAACTACTGCATTTACATTTTTATTGATTCATTGACTGATTGATTGATTTTTAAAGATTTTCTTTATTCATGAGAGACACAGAGAGGCAAAGACACAGGCAGAGGGAGAAGCAGGCTCCCTGCAGGGAGCCTGATGTGGGACTTGATTCCTGGACCAGGATCACAACCTAAAATGAAGGCAGATGGTCAACCACTGAACCACCCAGGCATCCTTTTTTTTTTATTTTATTTTTTTCATTTTAAACTCATTTATTAGAGACATCAAAATTATAATGAAATTTAGTTCAATTTGATCTAATCCATATTGAAATAGATTTTTTATATGTGTAAATTAAGAGGCAGCCTAAAGACTAAGAAAAATGCAGAATTTGCTGTCTCAAAATGATGTGTATTTATAACTTGGTTAGTAGCTCTTTCTGCCAAAGGATACCATGAAGGTCAACAATAAAATGTTGGTCCAAGGCTCTAGGCTCTTTGCATGCAAGTCATATCTGGCTACAGGACAGTGTCACAGCATACTGAAAGAAGAATAAAACAGCTTCGGAAATGGTTTAGGAAAAGCATTCTGCAGCTGACACCTTAAACTTCCTCTTAGTGGAAAAAGTGCCTTGTTGCCTCATTTGGAGCCCGGTTTACCCTCTTTGGCTTAAAATATCCAACATCCTATCAGGCATTTAGCTCTGAACACCATTTCCATCTTCTGAAGCACCACAGGAACCGACTCCAGCTGCTAAGGGGACTTTCCAGATACTAAATAATTGCCTGCAAAGGCTTTCCTCATGCGTGTCTAATAAACAGGAAAAATCCTGTCCGCCCAGTACACTTATTGAGGAGATTGTTTAAAACATTGACTCTCTTGCACGTTTGTGAAAGGAATGAGTCAGTAGGTCAGTGTTCTGAGGCAGATAACCAAATAAAATGTTCATTCTTGTTTTGGAGGTCCCTCGACATGAAGACTTATTATAAATTACGACATATATATTATATTTAGTGCAATGACTTAAAGCTTAGAGAGCTAGCCAATAGAGGGACTATAGAGAAAGCATTCATTTACTGCAAATAGTCTAGAGCATAGCTTAGTGCTATGGAGTTGTTGGTTTATTTTTTCCCCCACAACAGGAGGCTGTTATCTCTACCCATGTTTGTTTCCAGTTGTGTAGCAGCTGTCAGCCCTTCTCTTATCCCCCTCCCCAAAGTAGAGACTCAACATAGCCTTGCCATCACCCCTTACTTTAATCAGTTCGGAGTCTGAGAAAGCCAGGCTGCATCCTCCTGGGAACTCCATGAACTGCTGGTGGGCTACTTGGCCAGACCTCAGCGAGCTGTCTATTTGATAGTGTCTCTCACGTTTCTGTGTGCATGAGTGCAGACGTGCTTTGTTCAAGGATGCCTGAGCTTCCCAGTGCAGCTGCAAGGACTGCCTTCTCTTGCAATGAAGATAATTGCTGCATGCACAGAACAGAAACTCTCGCCTCCTCCACCAGTGTTAAGCATCCCTAACCTGTATGAAACTGCAAACAAAAGTCAACCTAATAAAGAAGTCTTCAAAACAAAACAAACATCCAAATCAGTTTATGGGCAGAGGTAGCTAGGATCTATGGTTTTGACCAATAATTCTCTTTCTTTCTGGATTCACACAACCACAGAGTTAGTCATGAAATGAATTTTACTCCTTGACTTTGGATATTTTACCTTATTTTTCAGGAAACAAAAGTCTGGGGCACACACAGGAGAAATGGCTCCAAAAAGCAATTAAAAACTCATCCTATCCTTTGTCTGGAGCCACAATTATCCCTGGTGTGCAAGCCAGGCTCCACCCTCATCAGTGCATTTATTTATATTGCATGCTCTGCATTAAGGAGGACAAAGGTGTGGAGTAAATGATGCTCACGGTCACTAATATACTGTTTACGCAAGAGTAACATAAGATAAACTATAATGTGCCTGCTCAGTGAGCAGATAAGAAATGGAACCAGCAGTTCATCATTTTGTTCAATCAGTGTTCTCTGTGTGCAAACAAAGAGATTTATACACACAATAAAGCAATAAAAACATCCTTCAGAATATTTCTATGAATGAGTTTATGACTGCACTCTAATGAGCCATGCCGGCATATATCTAAGCAGCTGGCTTAAGATAGCTGATTGGTTCCACTACTTTACAAAGGAGACACAATGACTAGAATAGAGCTCTGGAACAATTTTTTTTTTTTTAATTGTAGGCCAAGGGATAGGGAGGGGGTTGGTGAGAAGTAAAATTGCAGAGACAAAGGAGGTTGAACTCAGCATTAATGCCAATAGACAGAGTTGTCAAAGCAGGCTCTGGCTTGGTCTTTGAATTCCTTTTGACCTGACAGTTTATATTTAGAAACCAATTGTCCAGAGACATCCCCTTGGAACTTTGAATTGGCTACCTACTTCTCTACCTTCTGGCATGAAAAACTTTTTCACAAAACCACCACTATATGCTTAAGACCCTTTGTGTGTATGGCAGGTGTGAGTAATGAGGCTGGTACCTTACAGATGGGACAGGTGTGTTTTCAGAAGGAATTATGTGTGTTTGGGATCATATCTGCATAGAAACATATTCCATGCATCGCATCATTTGAAATTCTCTTGAAAAGCTCCTTTTCCTACTTTTCTTCCCTTCACAGTAAATAGTCTCATGTGTTGTCCAATGATTTGGTTGTCCTGCAATATTTTTCAAAAAAAGAAGATACTGAAAGAGGAGTTAAGATCTTCTTGGATGTGAATACAAAGGTGAGAAAACTGGTTTCTTATAATCAAGGAAGAACACATTATACAATGTGCCCCAAGAATAAAATGATAGTTTTCTCTCTAAACCTCCAGCATGAGTGGAAGCACGAGTGAGCAGGAAGGTCTGTCCTGTTTCTTCACTCCACGACTCCTTCTTTCAGAGTGAGTCCGGAGCTTGAACTGACAACCATTAAAGTTACATGCAGTACAATCCAAGGCTATGCCTGCTTAGCCTGTTTCAGACCCCACAATTTAGATTGTTCTTATACCATGCTGCTATGAAAATCATCTGCACTCAGAATATTGCCTTTTTCATGACAAAGAAAGTAATTATTAGGTGCAAATAAATGAGATTCTTTTTTGGCTATTCATAAGAAGGCTGCCTGCAGTGGTATCACTCCAGAGCCTATACTAGGTTATCACCTTACTGACTCTGGGACTGAGGAGTACTAAGTCAATGCTGGTACATTTCACTGTTTTAGGCACAGTATCTCAGTAGGAGTCTCTCCAACCTTCATCTCCATATTTTTTTTTAATTCAGTTGAACTACCTTAAAAAGATAAACTTATGTCCCATTAGGGTCCAGTTTTTGTTAGTAATGCCCTAATGGTTATTATTAGAATTGTCATGATATTTTTATATGACCAACCCAGAGAGGGGCACATCTGGGCTGAATTTTAGACAAGTAACTAAACATACCCCCATTTCTTTTCTCCTTTAATCAATAGAAATATTATCCCATAGGCTCAGCTTCCTACATTTAAAAAACGTTTTAGAATGTGTTAATAAACTGTCAGCCTTGATGGAGATTAATTAAGCCATGTCTGTTATTGCTGTTACAGTCTTCACACCCAACTCAGTTAACTGAGGACACTGAGAGCTCCTTAAGGTCTCAGTGAATACAAGCAAAAACTCCTATTCATTAATTTGTAAATGCGACACATTAGGAAAGCTAAACTCACACGCATCATGACTAAGAGAAACGTTAAATTTCATTTTATTCATTTTATTTAAAGACTTTTTGGTGTTACTTTATAGACAGGTAAAAATTTAAAGGGTAACACGATAAAAACCTAAATACCCGCCTCTCAAATTAAGAAATAAAGTATTACAAATAGAGTTGGGTGAGTTGGTGGTCCCCTATAGCCCCCTCTGGGTCCTGGTCACTCCCCTTCCCCAGCCATAGAAGTCACAGTGCCTTGAATTTGGTGATTATCATTCCTTTGCCTGTCTTTATACTTTTGCTACATACGTGTATGTATTTTGAACCTCACTTTTTAGCCACTGTGATAACATGCTTGATTATATTGAAGATATTAAATACAGTATTTCTCTTTTTTAAAAAAGAAATATTTATTTATTTATTTATTTATTTATTTAGAGAGCACAAGCAGGGGAAAGGCAGAGGGAGAGAGAGAATCCCAAGCAGACTCCCCGCTTAATTCAGAGCCCCACCTGAGATCATGACCTGAGCGGAAACCAAGGGTCAGACGCTCAATGGACTGAGCCACCCAGGTGACCCAGTAATTCTTTAGTTTGTAGAAATATTGCCCATTTGGCACTCCAATGTCTCTAAACCATTTGCAATCTCATCCCTGGTGACCCCATTCTCCAAATATAAAAATGAAGTACAGCAAAGACAAATGAATTATCCAGGGTCAAGCATCATCTCAGTAGCACAAAACACCACATGGAGGGCCACCACCCCTGCCTCCCACTAGCCTACAATGCTGTTGTGCTCTAGGGCTTCATAATATATTTATAAGTGCTCCACAATATGTAATAAATCATTATGTATTGATTTAAACAGTGCCATTTGCAAGCCTCAAAGCGCTTTACTGTATTACATACATAAAGGAATCAAATCACTCCAGCAGCCACTGACAGGCAGCAGTTAGAAGGCCTGGATGTTAGAGCGGTGTCAGCAAAACTCCATAGCAAGCTGAGAACCCAAAGTGAGTGAGTCACATCCACTCCTATAAGCAGCAAGCCTTGGCTAATTGCTGAGGGAATATGGACTATAGTATATCTTAGATTTTTAACTGTTTGGGTAGAAAGAGAACCTTTTATTTATATAAATCAATGTGTTCAGTAGAGGTCTGTTGTGTTGGAAACTTCACAGGTGTAATGTGTATCAGCTACTGGAAACAAAAGGTTTAAATGATGCAGTAAAGGCAAGGAAATGGAAAAAATCCACAGGCTCCTACATGCAGCCTCAAGTGACAGGCACCTGCCAGTCTCATTAAGATGTCTTTGGAGCCGAAAGAAATCAAATGGTCAGGGCCTGAGATTTAAAAACTCACTTTAAAGGCTGAGATGTATTAAAGCCAGTTGCACCAGCTTTGTGAGAGCCAATTGTTATATTTAGGAATCCTGTAAGCCATTCTTCAACTGTTGGGAGGTTGAAATGGATGGGGGTGGGAGCACAGAAATTGGTAAACCCTACAAATTGGGACTTTTCCCTGCAGAAAGTGGTTTGCCACCATGGCTTCTACAAATCTTTTGGATGGTGGAGTTGGCACTTGAGCCTTATTTTACCAGATTCTGAAAAGAGTCTTTTGACTAGCTTACAGATTCATTCACAGATAGTTGTTAGGGAAAAACATCTTCGTACCTAGGTGGCAAATAATGTAAGGTGATGTCTACTGTGTTCTCATGGATGAATGGAAAACTCTTATTTTCCCAATGTTTAAATCAGGAAATGGCTATCATGGAAATAGCTACTTCTAAAGAAATAAAATAAATGTACAATGAATGTGTTCACCCACATTCAGTCAGCCTCAATAAAACACTACTTGCCTTCATGCTGGAAATCTGAAAGGGCATGCCATGTCAACGCATTGACAAGTTACAGAATTACTTCTGTTCCTGAGGAAAATCACCCGCACCTCAAGATCCCATCAACCTAAAGTGCCTCAAAGGGGAAAACGGCACATGTTCATAGATGTTTAGTGAAAACGCCCACTTGTACTTTTCAAATGGTAACTCTAATTTAATTATTCATGGGTGGCTCTTCTAGAATAGAGGTTGCTGTTAAAGTAGTAACTTCACATCTTTTGATTACAAGAAACATTTTCTAGTCCATGTTAACGTTTAGCATGGAAATTATCCAAGGTAATTACTCTTGCTCCCTGCCAAATGAAACACGTTGGGTTACTGATTTTCCTGATCTTAGTTTCTTTCTAATTTTAGTGGCTTCCTAATTTTTGTTTCACTCCTGTCTGGGTGTATGGGGCTCAATGCTATGCCAAGTCTCATTGAAAAGGATTTTCATAGATAGAAGAAGCAAGACTGAATTTGGAATATCTGTCACCACAATTTTTTCACTTCTCAGGCATGTTTGCAAAGGCACCTGGACATCCATCATCTTTCATTAAATCAGATTTTCCCTGTTTTTACATGACAGGCTGCAGTGGAACTACATATTTGGGTGGAATCACAGGAATCCACTATGATCAACCCGTTAGCAAGGAACACCTAAGCCTAAGAGAGTTCATTGCCAGGTGGATGTGTGTAGGTGGATGGTTATATAATAATAGTTTAGTGAGCATCTAAGCTGTGTACAAAGCGTCTTGTATGCATTCTCTCCAACCCTGACAACATTATTACAAGATATTATTACTCTCATTTTATAAATGGGGGCTTTCGGGCTCAAAGAAAGCAAGGAGACCACACAAAAAGTATAGGAGACAGAATTCAGGCTATTCTCTTTTCACTATGCCACCTGTCTCAATACACTGCTGTCTTAAGTAGACCACAGAATGGCACTCTCCCTTTCCTATCTGCTTTCCGTAAGTAGTCACGTTTCCGACATTTATAAAATTAGAACCATTAAGAGTTTAGGTTATTAGAATAAATTTCTTTAAAACCATAATGTGAAAACATTTCCATTATAGCTTTAAAGCAATTTGAAAATGGGAGCTTTCAAGGAGCAAAATAGTGAATTATGAAATGCTATCTATTTGTCCTAATTGTAATAACTACAAGCGATATTAGGAAAGTTGTTATTAATATATTAGATATGAAAAATTAACATAAAATTTACTATATGTTTGCAATATGTTTACCTTTAAGCTAAACTTGTTTATTAATTATTTTGGAAGTAAGATATTACTCCACAGACAAAATACATACTTTGGTTATTTTTACCAATTTGCCTAATAATAACGTCAATGTCTTTCACTGTAACCACAAAAAGTAAGTAGGTAGGTTTATTCTATTTTATAAACAAGGAGCTGAGGCTCAGATAAACACAGGCATCTTGGGATCCCTGGGTGGCGCAGCGGTTTGGCGCCTGCCTTTGGCCCAGGGCACGATCCTGGAGACCCAGGATCGAATCCCACATCGGGCTCCTGGTGCATGGAGTCTGCTTCTCCCTCTGCCTATGTCTCTGCCTCTCTCTCTCTCTCTGTGACTATCATAAATAAATTAAAAAAAAATAAAAAAAAACACAGGCATATCTCATTTTATCGCGCTTCTTTTTATTGCTCTCCACAGATGCAGTTTTGTGGTTGTTTTTGTTTTTTATTTTTTATTTTTTGGTTTTTTACAAATTAAAGGTTTGTGGCAACTCTGCATCAAGCAAACCTTTGCACCGTCTTCCCAACAGCATTTGTTCGCTTCATGTTTCTGTGTCACATTTTGGTAATTCTTGCAATATTTCAAACTTTTTTATTATTATTATATTGGTTTTGGTGATCTGTGATCAGTGATCCTTGATGTTACTAATATAATTTTTTGGGGGTGCTATGAACTGCTCCCATATAAAACAGAAGAGTTTAATAATGAGTGTGTTTTGATCACACTCCATTGACTGGCCATTCCATGTTTCTCTCCCTCTCCTTGGACCTTTCTACTCACTAAGACACAACAATATTGAAATTAGACCAATTAATAACCCTACAATGGCCTCTAAGTGTTCAAGTGAAAGGAAGAATCTCACACCTCTCACTTTAAATCAAAAGCTAGAAATGATTAAGCTTAGTGAGGAAGGCATGTCAAAAGCCAAGACAGGCTAGAAACTAGATCTCTTACACTAAACAATTAGCCAAACAGTGAATGAAAGGAAAAGTTCTTGAAGGAAGTTAAAAGTGCTACTCCAGTGAACACACAAATGATAAGAAGGTGAAACACTCTTATTTTTGACCTGGACAAAGTCTGAATGGTCTGGATAGAAGATCAAATCAGCCATAATATTCCCTTAAGTTAAAGCTCAACCCAGAGCAAGGTCCTAACTGTCTTCAATTCTATGAAGGCTGAGAGAGGTGAGGGAGCTGCATAAGAAAAGTCTGAAACTAGTAGAAGTTGGTTCATGAGATTTAAGAAGAGAAGACATCTCCATAACATAGAAGTGCAAGGTGAAGCAGCAAGTGCTGATACAGAACCTGCAGGAAGTTACCCAGAAGATCTGGCTGAGATCATTAATGAAGGTGGTTACACTAAACAACAGATTTTCAAAGTAGATGAAACAGCCTCATGTTGGAAGAAAATGTCAGCTGGGACTTTAATAGATAGAGAGGAGAAGTCAGTGCCTGGCTTCAAAGGTCTGACTCTCTTGTTAGGGGCTACTCTAGTTGGTGACTTTAAGTTGAAGCCAATGCTCAGTTCCCATTCCAAACATCCCAGGGCCCTTAACAATTATGTTAAACTTAATCCGCTGCACTCTATAAATGGAACAGCAAAGACTGGCTGATACGTCTATTTATAATATCATTAATTGAATATTTTAAGACCACTGTTGAGAATTACTGCTCAGAAAAAAAAGGTTCCTTTCAAAATATTACTGCTCATGAACAGTGCACCTGGTCACCGAAGAGCTCTGATGGAGATGGACAATGAGATTAATGTTGTTTTAATGTCTGCTAACACAACATCCATACTCTACCCCATGGATCAAGGAGTAATTTCTCTGATGGATCTGGACAAAGTAAATGGAAAACATGGAGAAAGGATTCACCACTCTAGATGCCATTAAGAGCATTCATGATTCATGGGAAGGGGTCCAAATTTCAACATCAGCAGGAATTTGAAAGAAGTTGATTCCAGCCCTCATGGATGACTTGGAGTTTAAGACTTCAGTGGAAGAAGTAACTGCAGATGTGGTGGAAATAGCAAGACAACAACTAGAAGTGGAGCCCAGAGATGGAACTAAACTGCTGCCATCTCATAATCAAACTTGAACAGATGAAAAGTTGCTTCCTATGGATGACCAAAGAAGTGGTTTCTTGATGTGGAATCAAGGGGACATCACCACTTGACATGGTGATGATGCTGTGAAGATTGTTGGAATGACAACAAAGGATTTAGAATAGGACATAAACTTAGCTGATAAAGCAGAAGGATGGTTTAAGAGGACTGATTCCAATTTTGAAAGAAGTTCTGCTGTGGGTAAAATACTGTCAAACAGCATCGCATGCTACAGAGAAATCATTCGTGAAACGAAGAGTCAATAGATATGTCAAACTCCATTGTTGTCTTATTTTAAGAAATTGCCACAGCCACCCAACCTTCAGCAACCACCTCCTAACAGTCAGCAGCCATCAACATGGAGGCGAGAAACCCCACCAGCAAAAAGATTACAACATGCTAAAAGCTCAGACAATGGTTAGCCTTTTTTATCATAAAGTATTTTTTAATTAAAGTATGTATCACTGTTAAAAAACATAATGCTAACATAATTGCACACTTAACAGACTACAATATAGTGTAAACATACCTTTGATATGCACTGGGAAGCCAGAAAATTCATTTGACTTACTACATTTCAATATTCACTTCATTCTGGTGGTCTGGCACCAAATATTTCATTTCTGAAATGGCCTCTATAAAGTAGCAGAGCTAGAAGTGCAATGCAGCTCTGAGGACTCCCATCTAGTACTTTCTCTGCCATAGGACACAGAACAGTAAGCTTATAAGATAATGGATAATGGTGAAAGCCCAAGAGAGAGGTGTAGCACTTCTGATAAGAGAATAACGAATTCTGGCTCAAAATGTAACTGGCATAGTTCACAATGCCAACAGTACCTTCCAACAGTTCTGACGGCAGGAAACAAAGTTAAGCAAAATGTTATGTCTGGCCCAGGTTGGTCCTCAGTGCTAGTGGATGAAACAGGACCAGAAAAAGTTGAAACAGAAGTAGAAAGGCCCAGAGGTCTTCCTAAGCCTGTGTTGCAAGTTCATGTAGGGCTTGGACTCTATGTTGCTACACATATGCTGCCATGACATTAATAAAGCATCTTGTGAGGCTACTTTTTGAATGTATGCACTGAGAAACACTCTTTTCCTCCATTTGCCCCTGCCCAAGAATGCAGTTAGGGTCCTTTGTGTAATTTTTAGCATAGCCTCCACCACATTCTAAAGAGACAGCAACAGTAGTATTCTTCTAAGTCAGCCTCGAGTCGCCACTGTGATTTTTAATAAAATGTACCTGGCTTATGCTAAAGTATATTTGTTAAAACATATATTTGTTTTACAGGTTAATTTGCCAGGAGGTGCAAACCTGCTTTTCCTACTAATTAAAATTAAAAAAAAATAGTAAAAGAAAAATCATGTCCTCCAGCAATGAATTGTCTTTATATTCCCATTCTCCCTTTTACCACCACTGCCAGCTCTGGATTACTGCCACTACTGAAAATAACCTGCAAAAGGGGTTTTGTTCCCATTCAGCACAGTACTTTGTTTTCCAGACCTCAGACCCCTGCCATCTTTATGTGAATCCAGTAAACACAGAAAACTTCAGTCCAATATGCCAACATCCAATAATCAAAGGTGATTAAAATCACCATTTGTTTTCTCTTTTTCAAGAAAGATAATTGAATTTGAGATCTAAAGAGCCATCTGCTACCAAAGGTGTTTTCTAGTCTAGGTGAATGCACACTTAATTTGGATATTCTTTTTCTTTGTTATTAAGGAATAGATGTTCTAGAAATTTCTGATTTACTTGATATTATTGAACAAAACAACCTTCTGATGATTTGTTTCCTACTAACCTTAACATTAATTTCTTATGGAAAAAAAAATATGCTATGCTAATTCTCCAGAGCCTGGTGTTTTGATGTTTCAGCGTTCCACTTGGAGGATTTGAGACAACCTGGATCTACATGATTGAAACAACGTAATTGTGGCTTGGCAGAAGCAATCAGTTCAGGCAGCTAAATGATGTGTATATGGAAATGGCCACACAATTGATTTGACCAAGGCAATCAATACTCCTTATGAAGACAGCAAAAAACGAGCAGATCATCTAGGCTATGGTCCCACTCAGTGGCTGCAGGAAGACAGAATTTGCAAAGAGTGTGTATAACAGAAAATCTTGCTCCAGAGAATCTGGGTTTGTAGGTGTTTGTAGGTGCCCAAGTCAGCACGTGGCTGAAAGAAGGTATTTAACAAATATTACTTTTCTCCACTCTATTTTGCTCATAGAAGTTTTCTAGTATTTCACTGGATTATGCACTTTTAGTACAACCACCATATAACCACAAATATTGGGGAGGGGGCAATTAGTACGTACACAACTCAGCTGATGGAGTAGGTATAAATGGGAGCCAAAGAAAGTTACCTACTGGGGATGCCTGGGTGGCTCAGCGGTTGAGCGTCTGCTTTTGGCTCAAGGAGGGATTTCAGCGTCCAGGAATCGAGTCCCACATCAGCCTCCTTGTGGGGAACCTGCTTCTCCTTCTGCCTATCTCTGCCTCTCTTTCTCTCTGTCTCTCATGAGTAAATAAATAAAATCTTAAAAAAAAAGAAATAAAGTTACATACTGGCATTGCAGATTTTGTGTGACATAGCCATTAATCAGCATGTTTTAAACAAGGATGGTTTTCAATTAATAGAACTTCTGTTACACTTTACTGTTGTTGGTATTTTCCTATTTTCTAGTAATTAGCTGGCTAATTAGCTCATTACGTAAGACTATTATAATTCTGATATTCATATACAGCAATAAGGCAAAGGTAGGTAATCTGTTCCCAAACTCTACCTATCCACCATTCTATTTATCTAGCTACCCACTCATTCAACAAAGAACTGTTAATACCTTCTATTTGTAAGGCAGTATAGAAGATACAAGAGAAAATAACACATGGTTCATTTCTCAAAAAATTATACTTTATTGAGAGGATGATGGGAAAAAAGTCTCAAATGAAAAGGCAAAACCATCCTTCTTTATCCAGGGTCAAATATATTCCAAGTGGGTTGAATACTCTCTTGCTGGCTTAAAGGATGATCCACACATTGGGGCATGTGTCAGAGGTTGGCAAAATTTTTCTGTAAAGTGCAATTTTGGCCATCGATATGGCCATACGGTCTCTATTGCAACTCCTCTATGTTGTAGCAGTAGATAATATGTCGATGACGGCATGCCTATACTCCAATAAAACTTTATTTGTGGACACTAAAGTTTGAATTTCCTGTAAGTTTTATATGTTATTAAATGTCATGCTTCTTTTAATTTTTCCAATCACTTAAAAGTGTAAAAACTATTTTTAGCTCATGAGCCATATAAACACAGGTGGCAGGCTAAATTAGGCCCAAGGGCTGTAGTTTACCAACCCCTGTCTTAGTTTGAAGGAAGGCGTTTCGGGGGCTTTCTTTCTCTGGTAAATGTTGCTGGTAGCCAAGAATCACAGGAATTTCAATCACTTGCTTTGTGTATAGTTCACCTCTGGACACATATGTGAAGTCACCCTTATAATCCATGCTTTCCAGGGAAAGCACTGTGGGCTCTCTGCACACCTACTGAACACCAGTCCCTTTTCCTCTGGTGGTTGGAACTGCCAGTAGTGTTCTGTTTAGACTCCCAAAGCACAGATACTTTATTGGTACATCAAAAGTATTCAAGGCATAACTTTAATTAGAGCAGAAGAAGAGAAGCTATAGAAAAATACAGGCTTCCTGTTTTTCTTTTTTAAATAAAAAGGATTTCAAGTAAGTATATTATGGAAACTTATAGTAATGTTTTAGTAACTCTTGATAGCCAAATATTTGATAGCATTTTTTCAAAGCTATCATCTTATTATTCCTTTCATACTTGATGAGGTTTAGCTTTGAGAGCAATGTGGCTGGTTCACTGCCCGCGTACTAGGGTTCTTGTTTGTGAGTGGAGTTGGGCACTCTTTTTCTAAGGTCTACAAATTTAAACCACACATCCTGGTGCTAATCTGTGGTCCCTTCTCAACATAAATTCTTTGTGATCCTGATTATCTTTGCTCTTACCATTGTGAATGACAGTCTCTATATCCTCCATCCCATCCAAACCTAACCATCTTGTATTCAACATACTTTACATTAAAAATAACAAACTTCCAATGTGCTAGAGGAATCTCAAATATCCCTTCCGGTTCTATACTATGAAACTGTGATTTTCATAAGATATAGTATCTGCCAGCTATATGTGGCTATTTGTGTTTAGTTTTATTTTTTAAAATTTTAAAAAAGACTGTGTATTTGAGAGAAAGAGAGAGAGAGTGAGCATTAGTGGGGGGGGGGGGGTTGTAGAGGGAGAGGGGGAAGCAGATTCCCTGCTGAGGAGAGAGCCTGATGTGGGGCTCAATCTGGAACTCCAAGATCATGACCTGAGCTGAAGGCAGACATTTAACCGATTGAGCCACCCAGGTGCCCCATGACTATTTGTTTATAAATATAACCTGGATAAAATTAAGCAAAATTTAGTTTCTCAGTTGCAGTAGCCATATTTCAAGTGCTCAACAGCCACATTTCCATCATTCTGAAAGTGCTGCTGGACCATGCTGATCTAGATGAAAGAGCAGGAAGACAGTAGTTATGATGGTCAATCACCTTGATTTATTTATATCAGCTAAGAATTATCCTGCCCAACTTAGTTCTTTATTTCTCCAGAATAAAATTAGTTTTCTCAATTACAAGTATGAACAATGTGTTACTATTAGAAAGTCCTGCCCTCTAATAATAGGCTAGGAAGCTTTTCTCTTTAAACCTCTATCTCCCATGTTCAGTGCCAAGAATTAGCAAAGTAATGTTAATGATACACCTATGGTCAACAAATGCCATTTCAGGGCGTTGTCTAGAAGAGTCTACCTTACTCTTTCTTGTGGAATTCCTGTTGAATAAGGACTTGGTGGAGCACATGATATGCAGGCTTGGTCAACTGAATGATCCACTTTGGCCTATGAGTCTGGGGCAAGTGAGGTCAAGAAAGAGCAGATTGGGGATCCCTGGGTGGCGCAGCAGTTTGGCGCCTGCCTTTGGCCCAGGGCGCGATCCTGGAGACCCGGGATCGAATCCCACGTCAGGCTCCTGGTGCATGGAGCCTGCTTCTCCCTCTGCCTGTGTCTCTGCCTCTCTCTCTCTCTGTGACTATCATAAATAAATAAAAATTAAAAAAAAAAAAAAGAAAGAGCAGATTGGATCATTTGTGTCACACTTGTGATGGTGTCCAGTAGTGGTGGTGGGGAGCGCCCAGTGGCAGCCAAAGTGACATTCTGGCCAGGCTGTTCGTGCTACAAGTGTTAGAGGCCATCTGGAGCTCCTCTGATCTCTGCCTCCTTTATAATGTTGATCCCCTCCAGCCTCTGGCTAATTCTGGACAACCAAATATCCTTTGAATATGTCCCCTTCTTTTGATTCAGGTAACAAATGAACTTTTCTTCTTATCACCAAGAACCTACCGATACATCACTCATGATATCTCCTGTGTTATTTCCAAATCTGTTAGCAACCATGTTGTGTTAATCCAGTTTTCATCCAAAGAAACAAACTCAGATGCAGAAGACTGTGCTATTGTTGCCACTGTTGTTGTAACCAGGGGTTACTTTAGAAAATTTGCAATCACAATTAATTGCAAAATAAATAATGTAGAAGCCCAAGTGGAAAAAAAATCTCACTTGTAAAAGTTTATTTCAGCCTGCAAAACAAAGATGGGGTAACATAAAGAAAACACATTTCAGATTTTTCCTGATACTTCCAACCTGCCCTTTGGGTTGTGTCAAAAAACATTCTTCCCTCTCTGAAAGATTTCTTTCTTCTAAGTTTAAAAGCTTTGTTCTCTGTTATCCTTGGTTAATGCTATCGTGGTAACTGGCACTATCTCTCTTCAAAACACATGAAATAATCCTGGTCTGAAGGCACTCAGAGGACAGCCTTTTGCACTGTTAACACAGTTATACCCAAGTCTGTGCAAGTGGGGATGGCTTTGAAAGATAAAGTATGTAACATCTCACAGGGTTACTTCAAAATACTTCAGGAGATGACAGCATTGGGCCTCCATAGAAAGGTGTGACTGATGTTTCTCTTTTCCACTTCCTCTCAGTTTTCTTGGGATCTCTGGACTGAAATATCCCTCATGGAAAAACAAGGTTGGGAAGCTTTCTCCTTGAAGAAGGCATTTTGAGTTTTTCTAATTCCCTGGCAGAGATTTTTCTCAAAACAGAAGCAGCATCATTTGCTCATCAACTTATTTCTTGGTCTCTATCACCAAATGATTGGGTGCCACTTCAGTTCTCCCTCTGACCGTTAAGAAAAATAAAAATCTTAAAACAATCATTACAAGAGTAAATATTCTCCCCTCCTTCTCCACCTCCTCCTCCCTCAGGGAGAAGGTAAAATCATCATCAACAGAACAACTATCGTTTTCTGCTAGCATCCAGAGAGATTACATTTTCGGCCATTTGTTCTCCCTTATGAAGATTCAGAGGTAATTAGGATTTTATCATGGTAGTAATTTTGATATCAAGAGATCCATAGCTTTCAAGGTAAGAAAATTATTATTTTTTTTAAAGATTTTATTTACTTATTCATAGAGACACAGAGAGGCAGAGACACAGGCAGAGGGAGAAGCAGGCTCCATGCAGGGAGCCCGACATGGGACTCGATCCAGGGTCTCCAGGATCACGCCCTGGGCTGCAGGCGGCACTAAACCACTGCAACACCGGGGCTGCCCAAGAAAATTATTCTTAATGCCACCCACCTCTCTATGGCTTCAATTCCTTTAGGCTTATGCTTTCTTACCCATTTAAAGGCTGAGACAAAACCTATTTAGATGACTTAAAAGGGGCACAAATTGGGATATAAACAGAACTTGACCTGGATATTCCCATCTTGAAAGTGGCACCAGAGATCTTCCATCTAAAAAAACAAAGAGTTGGCTATGGACTTTTGGGAGAGTTTCTCCCATGTCCCTTCATGTGTCTGTGTTCTAATAAGCACAAACACTCCCTGAATTTGGCATGCTACACACAATGATCATCATTAACAGGAAGAGGAATCTACAAAAACTAGTACAATGTGGTACTGGTGGGACCGCAAAACTAACTAGTTTTTTTTTTTTTTTTAAGATTTATTTATTTATTCATGAGAGACACACACACAGAGAGAGGCAGAGACACAGGCAGAGGGAGAAGCAGGCTTCCCACAGGGAGCCCAATGCAAGACTCGATCCCAGATCCCAGGATCACTCCCTGAGCCCAAGGCAGATGCTCAACGCTGAGCCACCCAGGTGTCCCCTAACTAGATTTTTGGAAAAAAAAAATCTAATATTTAGGGTCAGTAGGCACTCTTAATCTTAGATAAACAATTTAAATGCAGATAGGAGCACTAGATTCTTTCTGGTTTTTCTTTTTCTTTTCTTTTTAACCATCACATATCTGCCGATAGAATTTGAGATGAGATCCTAATTTTGAATCTCTGGACACACTCGCATCCCTCCATCCAGGTTCATTTGCATATAATACCCTTTGTTCCCTAGTCTGCAGCAGGGTGGAATGTTGTAGGCCAGGAAGAAAGGCTCACATTTCTAGGTAGAGTTGGATTTCTGCCATAATGGAAATCAATTTGACAGTCTAGTCCCTTGCCCTCCAAAATAATAATCTGGAATTCCCACTGGTAAACTGTAAACACTTTTTCTGATGCTATTCTGGAAAGCATGAGGGAAAGGCATTCATGAAGATGATTGGGCATCCATCAGCCCAAGGAGTGTGAGTATGTGCACACACGTGGGGTATCTACCATCAATACACTCATCCCAACACAGTGTATTGCAATATTTATATTTATACAGACTTCCTTCTTATAGGCATTTGCCTCTAGTTCAACATAGTGATGAGGATGATGATGGTAAAAGCTGATACCTCTTGAATCTTACTATGTGTTAGGTATTTTTCAGCCTCCTCACTTGTATCATTTCATCAGGTGTCCTAACACCTATGGAAATATATATATATATATATTTATCCCATTACAAATCAACAAACACAGAAAGGACTTAACTTTATAAGGTCATTACAGTTCCATTCAAGTTAGAGAGGATGTGCGTTTGAGCATGTTGTATATGTGTGTGTGGAGGGAGTGGCTGAAGGTCACTATGGGAACAGGGTGGATAGTCCCAGTGCATAGAGAATGAAAGATTCCACTCCAGTCACTTTGGAATGGAACAGAAGCACCAAATACACAAAACACCTAGAAATTCAACCCATACACTCCAGCCCTTTTAGTGAGATTGGACAAATATGCCCTAAAATTAGCTGGAAGATTCCTTTGGGGATTAGCAAGTGTTTTTAGAAATTTCTAAGAAAGCTGGTTCCAAGGACTAATCTGTAGCTTCTGGCTTCTTAGATATGCTTGCCTTATTACATACATTGAGACAAAAAATTCATAAAGTATGAGAGTTCAAAGCAGTTGCTACTGTAAACCTCCAGAAGCTGACAATTGAGAGTTGAATCTTGAGAAAACAGGCTTGCTCATAAGGTGTCCAGCCATGCCAGGACGTGTGTGTGTGTGTGTGTGTGTGTGTGTGTGTGTGTGTCTGTCTGTCTGTCTGTGTAAGAAGAAGGAAGTCGATCCTTCAAAAGTAGTGTACCAACATGAAAAATAAGGGTTAAAATCTATTCTTTTTTCTTTCTGGCAAATGTTGAATAAGATCTGTGTATACTCTGGGCCAAGGTTAGGGCATGACTGTTTTCATCCACTTCAAGAAAAATGCTAGTTATTATATACGCACATTTCCATCTGTTCCTACCTCTATTCTGTTTGCATACAAAAACTCACAAAGGACAGTTTAGTCAGCTAGAGCTACAAATCCCTTTCTTAAGAAAATTGGGATGAGGCTAATATATGAGCCACCAATTAGAACATTTTCAGTGGAAGGAGTGAAGTTCACAGCTGAGGTGCACATAGGGCCCTAATAAGTACTGTCCTATCTTTTACCAGCATGTCTACTCATTGACAAATATTAACAGGCTGATTGGCAGATCATATTAAAGCACTTACACAGAGAAAAGGCCTTTGTATGTGAAATAGCAAAATAAAGTTCAGCTTGAACTATTTAAAAAAAATGAAGTTAGTAAATGCATGATTCTGTTGCACTAAATAGTTATGTTAGTATTAGTAACAGCTTCTCACTTTCTGCAGTTTTAATTATGTCTCTTGGGACTGGGAGAAGGGTGAGGGCGGGGGATATAGATTTTAACAGCTTATTTGGTTGCTGTCCCTACCTTTACTGCTGCTGAACTGAAAAATCTCCACAGGCTAAAATTCTTTACATTGCAAATAAAATAGTTTTTCCCTGGTTTTTATCAGCCTAGGTCCCACAAGGAACCGACAGCCGGTTTATGTCAATGAACAAGACTTATTGTTTTCAGATTTATTTTTTTATAGCCAAAAAAAAATTGGTGTTAAGCTTAAAACAAAGGCAACAAAGAACAATGAAGACTCTAATTTGGGGTTCCAACACAATTGCTGGGTTGAATAAAGGCCATCTTACACCCAGCTATTTGTGGGAGAACTCATTAATTTTGGTGCTCCTCTTGAACTTGCCTCTCAGTATGGCATGCACACACACGAACACATATATACATACACATGTACACACACGCTTTTCTTTTTACCCAATGGGCAGATGTGTTGCTGTGTGTGCATTTCTGGTTTCCATGATCCATCCATAAAAACTAATGAGAGAGGGAGTGGAGGTCAGAGAAGAAAAGAATAAGAACAAAAGAAATCCTGAAGGACTTAGGATATTTTATTTGGGACAAGAACAAGGACACGACAATACTCCTTGCTAAGCTGGATTTATGAAATCTTTTCTTATTTTAGTATAAATCACCATTTCCTTTCTCCTAGAGAAAAGGATGTAGCTAGAAATGTAGGAGACCCAAAGTACCTTCTTCTTTCCAGAAAAAGATGTGGCTACTCCTCTACCCTTCCTTGCCTGAGGATAAGTCCCTCTGGCAGAATGGAAAGAGATGGTTTGGGAATCAAGAGACCTGTGTGCTGGCCCGGCTCGTCACAAATCTGCTAGGTAAATTTTGGCAAATCACTAAGCTCCTTTAGTCCCAGTTTCTTTATCTGAATAAGGCAACTTTCCAAGAGGACTAACTGGGTCCAATATTCTTGATTCCATGCTTTCTTCTTTGAAATTTTAGACCCATCTTCCACAACCCAAAGATGGTTCCTCTAGTCATCAACCAATGGACGATTTGTCATGGTCTTTCACAACCAACTTCTGGAATGTTCCCATAGAACTTATTAACTGTCAGGTTCTGGGTTCTATGGAAATCACCTGGGACAGATAATCTCCTCCAGGATACTAACTAATATTAACCCGAGGTTGTCAGCAATCAGGGAACAGTGCACTCTCACTAGGGATACTTACAGGCCAGAATGAGCTTTCTCTAATAATGAAATTTCTCCACTTGAGGTGGTGAAAGAGATGCTTTACAGAATGACACTCATTAACCATTCGGAGAAAGCCAACATTCTGAAAGGAACCCTAGTTATGCCAAAGATTTAGAATTGGGACAAACATCAAAATGTGTTTGAGAATAAAACTTGATTTTAAAGTATTGTCAATGAGGCTCCAAGGGAAACCAGAACAAGATATTAAAACTTCTCAAAAAAACAAAACGAAACAACAAAAAAACAAAACAAAAAAAAAACCTCCTCCTCAGGGCTACCCTGCTATAGTGACCAATGAACTGAAGATTAAGAAATAATATTCTCTCAGTACCCTGGGAAAGAGGGTCTTGCTCTGGAGAGGAGGCAGGAATTACCAGCTTGAAGAGGGGAGAAATGAGTTTCATGCATTTATAGGAGGTATATAATTTTGAAATGCTGTCCTGTCACATTCCCAATTTCAAGGCTCATTCTCTTCCAGAATGTGGCCAGCTCATATTTATTTTGTAATCTCTTTTAATTATGGAGCTTACTGTATGAAAGTTATTTCCATACTTCTTCCTTATGACACCATAAAATTTAAAAATGCTCCTAATCTAATTTTTCTTAACCCAATTTTGTTACAAATAGTCATTTGATAGAAATAACACAAAAGGAGTATTTTTCTTTTTCCCAAATGGTGAAAAGAGCCAAGCATCTGTAGTTTTGGGTAGTTGTTAAAATTGTTATTTCTGCCTTGTTGCTGTTGTTGTTTTGAAAGATGTTTGGTAAGCTTTTCACCAACATCACGGTGCTTTTGGCATTCTCTTAGTCCAAATGAGACCAAAGTCAAAACGCCCCACAGGTGCTGTCATTGAGTTCCTGTGGTAAAAATGGAAATTTCCAAGTACTGTTGACTAAGTGGAGGTCGCCCATCACATTTATTTGGCATGAGCGACCTGGGTGGAGAATTCGGCTCTGTGGCTCAGGCTCTTGATTTACTATCTAAAACTTCACCACTTGGTGCTGCGGCGGCACAACACAGCATCATGCTCACTTGCCTAGAGGCTCTAGTGCAGGTAATCCCTGAGGTTAATATTTTCAAACAAATTCTTCCCAGACCTGAGACTGTGGGGCCCAAGTTTAATCCAGAGTGAAGGGGAGTGTGAAATAACGGGATTATATTCATCTTTTATTGCCAACTGAATCACACACGTGCAAGTGCACACCCGCTCTCAAGTTTTTGCAGCAGTGCGTGTGTGAAGACCACAAACATGGCTAGTAGTTGTGAGTCCCTGCCACCTCTGTCCGCATTGAGAGGCGTCTATTTTGACTCCACAGCACTGCTGCTGGCCTCAGGGTTGAAATGCTTTTAAATGCCAAAGGAACCTCATTCACAACAACCTCTTGCCTGTCGGAGTTCAAACACAGTGGAGAATGGGTTATCCTACACAGCAGATTAAGACAAGACATCAGGATTTCTTGTTTGCTTTGATGAGCATCATATAAGGCTTTGTGCAGTCTTCGCTCCACGTTTAATGACCAGCTTTCATTATTCAACTTCCAGTGAGAAGCCAGCAGCAGGGAATGATGGATGCCTTGTTTTCAATTCACTCGCACACTATGAAAAATTGAAATATGGATTCCTTTTATTGAATTTGGATATATGTTCATTTCTCATTTTTAGAAATAAAAAATGTATAGTTGAGGCAGAACATATTAAATACCACAAAAAATCCATATTTCTGTTTCTTAGTTGACGTCTCTTGAGACACAAAAATGAACCTACCAAAATGCTTACTCTTCTCTAGAGCTAAGTGTCTGTTGACATTTTAATACAGCACATTTGTTTTCAGGAATTTTGTTGGGTTTATTTTCTGATTTATTTTAAGAAGAGACTCACGCTTGCATCAGAATATTGGACACATTCTAGAAAAATGCTAAAGGCCAAATAGAAATAAGACTAAGGCAAAGAAACTTACCAGATACCTCATTGAGTACCAGAGGAAATTGTAATCATTATACTGAGTCATTATTATTCAACTTGTCCAGGAGAACAAATGCTATGTAGCATCCATGAAGCATAGCATGAAGGCTACTGGGCTGGGTGTGGGCATTACACGTTCCAGCTCAATATATTCCGCTCAAAAATCTTCTCAAAATGTATTTCAAATAAGTAGATGCGCTAATTTTCCTCTCATGCAATATACAATAAGAGAAGAAAATAGATATAGACATTTCATTTCTTTGGAATTTAGGAAGGAGTATGCAAAATATTCCCTACTTTGTGATCTAACCCCCTTTCTAGAGGAGACAAAATGTCCGGGTTTTGTTCTCTGATTTGCTATGTGAGTTGAAAATTACTGGCAGATTATCTGTGTTAGACTATTCATATATAAAATGAACTCATACCTAAGGCTATGTGGAGTATATTATTAACACAAGCTATAATAGTATCAATTGCATTGGTGGATTATCTCTTATTTAAGATTAGGAGAAAGAAAATGTACATTCTAGCAGCAACCAGCTCCGTAGGACAAACACATGTAGGCAGACCTCATTTTATTGTTTCATTTTACTACAAATGTATTTTCACAAAATTTTTTTAAAGATTTTATTTATTTATTCATGAGAGACACAGAGAGAGAGAGAGAGAGAGAGGCAGAGACACAGGCAGAGGGAGAAGCAGGCTCCCTGCAAGGAGCCTGATGCAGGACTCAATCCCAAAACTCCAGGATCATGCCCTGAGCTGAAGGCAGAAGCTTACCTGCTGAGCCACCCAGGACTCCCTGTTTTTACAAATTGAAGGTTTGTGGCAACCCTGTATCAGGCAAGTCTATCGGTGTCATTTTTCTAACAGCATTTCCTCACTTCATGGCTCTGTGTCACATTTTGGTAATTCCTGTAGTATTTCAAGCTTTTTCACCATTATTGTATTTGTGATGGTGACCTGCAATCAGTGATTACAACTCACTGAAAGGTCAGATAATGGTTAGCTTCTTTCAGCAATAAAATACTTGTAAATTAAGGTATGCACACAGTTTTTGTTTTGTTTTGGTTTTTTTAGACATAATGACATTGCACACTTAACAGACTACAGTATAGTATAAACGTAACTTCTATATGCACTGGGAAATGAAAACATTCATTTGACTCGCTTCATTACAGTGGTCTGGAACTGAACCTGAAGTATCTCTGGGGTGAGACTGTGTATGTCTGATCTCTTTCTTTCAGATAATAAGTTGAATGAAGCCTGGACCAAGATTTTCTTGGCCAACATGATAGTAATTGTTACATATTATAGGTTCTTAGTTCATGTCTTTGCTGACAGATCTCACAAGAACCCCTTCATCCAGGATTCATAAGCCCAGAGATTTGATGAACATTTGGAAAATCCAGGAAAGACTATTCATTAAGTGTTGTAAATCAATGTTTACAATGTTCCTCCAGGGAACGAGATCCTGTGGCTAATGAGGCTAATACTAAAGATTCCAAGAGACACATATTAAGTCTTTTGGAAACTTCACATATTAAGACACATATTAAGTAAAAAAGATGACTAATCTACAATTTGATAAAAGCCATGCAGTTTCAAATGCTGAGCTGTCTGAATTCCTTTTCATTTACAAACCTAGTATCTGTTCAACTTCTCTGGTCAAACTATTCACTAAGTGCTGCTGGAAAACTATAGTGACACAGCAAAAATAGAACTGAAAATTGTAAAGTACCCAATGCTCTGTGTTTAAACGTTAAGTTCTTAATGAATTGACTTGTGTAACCAGAAGGACTGATATACCATCTACAGCAACACCTTTAATTCACAGACCGAATGACACAAATTCTTCCCCAGCAAAGGGCCTTCATCCCATTGTTCTTTCTGTGAAAATGCATTCCCTCTGCATTTTCATGTCGACAGCTCTTTCTGATCCTTGGGTCTCACATGTAATGTCATGTTTCAGGTACACACACCTTTTCTACGTAACTCATCAAAAACACCTCTCTCTCCCTTCCTCTTTTCCATTAGTCTCTATTTTAGCACTCTACCTGTTTCCTTCATACTGACAATCATCACAAATTTTAATATATTAATATGTTTAATAATGTATTTGATTTGTATATTAATAATATGTATTATTTACATATAAATAAATACATTTAATTATACACACACTCTTCATACTTGTTTAGTATCAATCTTCCTCACTTGTCTGTAAGTTCCTTTTTTTCAAATTTTACTTTATTTATTTATTCATAGAGACACACAGAGAGAGAGAGAGAGGCAGAGACACAGGCAGAGGGAGAAGCAGGCTCCATGCAGGGAGTCTGAAGTGGGACTCCATCCCGGGTCTCCAGGACCATGCCCTGGACTGAAGGCGACGCTAAACCTCTGAGCCACCTGGGCTGCTTTGTCTGTAAGTTCCTTAAGAACAAACTAACCTCTACATAGGAAGTCCCTCATACAGTGCCTAGCAATGATAGCCTCTCAAGAACTATTTCTGGAACAGAAGCACAAATGAATGAAAGTTATAGGGCACCACTGAATCTGGAGACATTCTAAGCTAGGAAGCATCATGTGATCCAATGTGCATTTGAGAAAAGTAACTCCAGCTGCAGGATTGTGGAGGCTGGGTAAGAGAGACCAAGTAGGAGATTAGAGAAGGAGTAATAGGGCCTGAACTCATGTAGTTATGGTAGGAATGAAGACGAAGGACATATTTGAGATTTTCACAATGGGAAATGAACACTCAGGTTGTATGTCATGGTTGAAAGGGAAGAGCCTAGGATGACTACAATGTTTATTCATTGAACAAATAATTGGAGATATACAAGGCATTATGTAGTTTATAGTGTTGGACAGGCAACAATAAACAAATGATAATATATAAGCAAATTATTTTCTCATGGCAGAGGTAAATGCTATCCAGGAAAAAAAGGGACCAGGTGTATGGGAATGCAGAAGGAGGAGCAAAATGATAAAGTCATGGGTAATGTGACATCAATAGTCCTTGTCAAATCTTCCATATGTGAAAATGCTCACATGTGAAGATGCTCTAAACACATTGCACAGGTGAAAGTTTTTGCTGTTACTCCTTTGTGTCCCTCATCCTTCCCAGCGAGAACCTCAGACAGGGTCTCTCAAAGGAACCTAGAGCATGAGCTAGAAGCACAAACATGGCTTCTGGCCCCTACCTGTATAGTCTTGCCCTTTACTTTTTTCCCTTTTGTCAAATGAAGGGTATTGTGAGAATTTATTTGCTTATTTTAAAAAGACTAAAATGTAAAAATAAAAATTAGCGCATTAAACTTAAAAAAAAAGAGGAAACTGGAACAGATGATTTCTAAGGTTTCATCTGGTTCTGCAATTCTGTTTCTGTTGCTCAATAATTATTTGTTGATTTTATTTGATTCCTTTGGCATGCTTAGTTAACAAGCTGCTGGACATGCTTTGTCCATCTCTTCAGAAATCTTGGCTCGCAGGTCCAAGCTACATGCATCAATAGCATGAGTTGGGCACAATTCAGGATTCTCAGGTGGGCTGCCAAGATTTGGGAGGCGCATGTCTATTGACAGGCCATTCTGGAATGTGATTGTGCCTAGAAAATAATATGAACGAATAAATTTTAAAAATCAAGACGTCGGGGCACCTGGGTGACACAGTTGGTTGGGCTTCCGACTTTTGGCTTTGGCTCAAGTCATGATCTCATAGGTCATGATCTCAAGCCCCGCATGAGGCTCTGCCCACAGCATAGAATCTGCTGAAGACTTTCTCTCCCTCTCCTCTGTCCTTCTCCCATGCATGTGCCCCCCTCTCTCTAAAGTAGATAAATAAATCCTAAAAAAAATAATCAAGAGGTTCTGGAGAATAGAAAACTGAAATAGACTGGTCCAAAAGCAAGCAACCCTAAGCCAAAATAAATATAGGTTTATGAGAGAGAGAGAGAAATAGGTAGAGAGATAGATGGAAAAAGAAGCACAGAAGAAATATGGAGATAAAGTATTGTTGGGGCTCCCTGGGTGGCGCAGCGGTTTAGCGCCTGCCTTTGGTTCAGGGCGTGATCCTGGAGTCCCAGGATCGAGTCCCACTTGGGGCTCCCGGCATGAAGTCTGCTTCTCCTTCCTCCTGTGTCTCTGCTTCTCTCTCTCTCTCATAAAGAAATAAATAAATCTTTTAAAAAAATAAAGTATTGTTGACTAATTTGGACAGTTTTATGGTTTCAAAATGTCTAGCATTTTTTGTTTCTGTAGCTTGAGAGCTGAGCCAAACCTTCTAGTAATCTTTCTGTGATGATAAAAAAAGAGACCAGAAGATCCATCAAGATTGGTCTATGGATTTGTGTACTTTTCAAGTATTTCTTGTTCCATGAGAACAACAAACCTGTTTTTTGTGTTTTTTTTTTAACCTACAGGCAAATGCATTCCTGACACAATACTCTACCCTAAAGCTACTTATATCTCTTTGAAAAGGAAGTAGTAATATGCATAAAACATGAGAAGATAAATGAAAATCTATAAAATTAAAGGAGGATATTAGAGATACAGACTAAATTCCTCTAAGAGTTTAGAGAAGAAGGTGGGCCAGAGCTAAACAGTCAGAGAAGGCAAAGCTTGAAGGATGATGCATAGCTCATAATAATTTTTAAAGAAAAATTGTCAAAGTGATGTAAAAAAATCAACTTTAAAATATTTTCCCTGGGGATCCCTGGGTGGCTCAGCAGTTTAGCACCTGCCTTCAGCCCAGGGTGTGATCCTGGGGTCCTGGGATTGAGTCCCACATCAGGCTCCATGCATGGAGCCTGCTTCTCCTTCTGCCTAGGTCTCTGCCTCTCTCTCTCTCTCTCTCTCATGAATAAATACGATCTTTAAAAAATAAATAAAATATTTTTTTCTTAAGGAAAGAAGGAATCATGAGGCGATCTGAGCATCTGTTTGCCTTTCCCATTATAAAATATCGGTTTACTTTAATTCATGAGTATGCATTTATCTGTTCCATTGGTCTGAAAGGGAAATGACATGATTAAAGCTTTGGGTGAAAATAGTTTTTTAAAAAGAAACTCCTTCTGGAGCCAAGAGGTGCCAATCACTGTTCAGAGACAGCCTGGATGGGTAGATTAAAGCTCAAATGAAATCCGTGCGGAAATGCGTCTGCCATGTTTTAAGGCTATAATGGGAAACACCAAGCTCACACTTATAAAAGTCTGAGAAAAAGATGAGGCTCAAAATTGTTATCAATTACCTCCATTTTACTTTTTATTCTGGGAATCCTGACTGATCAGATAGCCAAGAAGGCAGGCTAAGATTTCAGACTCATCGATTTTCTTTTCACTCTTTTGTTTAAGAGCCAGACTCCTGGCTTCAGATAACAGTGATTTAGAGACTTGGTCTCATTTTATAGGCAGCACAGAATTTGTGCTGTCCAATAACTGGAGACAGGCTAGATTATTATCTTTTAGATTTGAAGATGCAGGACCAAGGGGACCCAAAGTGAGACACAGGACCACTGCCTCTGTATTTATTTCTTTGGACAAACTCATAAAGCCCATACATTCATAACCCTCCTTTCCCACACTGGCTACCATGAATCCCCACCATCACTGCCATCATTATTAAATCTATACACAAAGTAGCCAGCAAATTAAAAGGACGCCAATGAGTTTCCAACTCATCGTTCTCAGCCTGGCCTGACCACTGTGTAATCACCTTACACAGGGTAGAAATGGTATAGAAGGGATGTGTTCCTTACCTTCATTTCAAGTGTTCTCAAAAGTATTTTTCTAGATGTGAAATGTAGACAGAAGCAAAAGTAACTCCTGATAACCTAAGAGTCCAGGCTAAAAGAATATTCACAGTGCCAAATTTTCTACATTTCTTTTCACATACATGCATATGAATCTTCTTTAGTTAAACTGATTGAGACTTGTTTGTGGCAAATAATTTTGTTGTAAAAGAGTTTGTTTTGTTTTGGTATCATCAGTATTTCTTTTGTAATAGCAACATGTTCAATAGAATAGCAACAAGTGATAGGGCATCTGGATGGCTCAGTCAGTTAAGTGTCTGACTCTTGATCTCAGCTCAAGGCTTGATCTCAGGGTGATGAATTCGAGCCCCATGTTAGGCTCTACACTGGGCATGGAGTCTACTTAAAAAGAAGAAGAAGAAGAAGATCAGTGTAGTGGGTACAAGTGCAAATTCTAGAGCCAGACAGTGGCAATCTGAATCCTAGTTGCAGCACTTATTAGGTGTGTGACCTTGAGTGAATCACTTCATTTCTCTGTGCCTTAGTTTACTCATCTGCAAACAGGAATAATACTAATGCCTGCCCCATGTGTTTACCATGAAGATTAAACGAATTAATATCTTTAAAGTGCTTGGAGAAGTGCCTAGAATTTGATGAGAGCTACAGAAGTATTAGCTCTCATTATTATAATTTGATCTATTGCCACATTCATCATTCAGCCCTCAGGCACCATTATATGATAGATACTATTCTGAAAACAGGGGACATGTGGTGAACAGGACAGATGAGCACCTTGCGCCTACACTGTAGTGGGGGAGGTAGATAATAAACAAAATAAATAAATACATAATGTTATGTCAGCAAATGACAAACGCTATGAAGAACATGCCAGTGGGTGATGTCAGAGAGGCTGGCTGGGGTCAGGAGCTGCCTAACTTCCAAGTGGGTGGGCAAAATCTCTTCTCTTCATGACACTATTGCTGAGACCTCAGTCACATCTCCTGTGTAAGGAACACTAACCAGAAGCAAGTTGTGGTGTTCTCCATTCCCCAAGAATCTGTTACAGTAGGTTCTTCCTGTTTTAACACTGTCAATGTTCTTTATATACCGATAGATAGATAGATAGATAGATAGATAGATAGATAGATATTGATAGATATTTAAATATTTATTTATATATTATATACACATATATATTTTAAAGATTTGTTTATTTGAAAGAGAGAGAGAAAGACAGAAAGAGAGGAGGGGTAGAGAGAGAAGGAGAGAGAGAATCTCAAGCAGACTCCCGGCTGAGTGAGGAACCTGGTGAAGGGCTCTATCTCATAACCCTGAGATCATGATCTGAGCCAAAACCAAGAGACTGACACTTAATCAACTGAGCCATCCAGGTATGCCCTACCACAGATATATTTAAGGGTAGTGAACAGAACATTCAAAGACGAACACATCTGAAAAGTATGGGCTCAGCCCTTCTGACAGTCACCCCCAATCAAGGCATCAAGAGGAGACAGAGAGCAAAGAATAGAGAAGGACCCTCACTGCTCCTTTTCCCTCATCTATCCTGTTCTGCTCAGGCAGTTCAGACTCCAGACACCCATGTCCTGTCATCAGTCAACTGCAGGAAATTTTTAGAAATTGTTGCCCAATCTGCAAGGACAGGAGGTGGAGGAAATGGAAAAGTGAGAGAGGGAGGAAGTTCTGCTCCTTGGTAGATGATGGAAATCAAGAAAAACATTACTGCTTGTGTTTGTTCAGTCCAGACACCTAAAATTTTGGTGTGGGGGGATAAAGGCTGTTATCTTGTGGAAATGGAACAAACTTCACTGGGTTGGAATGTCAGTCTTGACTCTTAACGGGAGAACATGGTCCGAGCTGTATTTTGCAAGTGGCCATTGCTATTTTTCATTTGCAATAGAAGTTTCTTCCATGGGGGAGGTAGGCAGGGGGATGGGGTGACTGGGTGATGGGCACTGAGGGGGTACTTGATGGGATGAGCACTGGGTGTTATACTATATGTTGGCAAATCGAACTCCAATAAAAAATATGCATAAATAAATAAATAATTTTAAAAATTAAAAAAAAGTTTATTCTATGTGTTCAGTTTATTTGCGTTTACGAAGTGCCCCCATACACATATAGGATAAAGTTTCTTTTAACCCCATTTCCCAGCTCAGAATCCTTAAAAATGCCAGTCCTAAGCTTGCAGTTCTCCTTGCCCTTCCCTTGGCAGATGCCTCTTTATCTTTTGGACATATCCTCCTCAGAGAAACCATACCCAGCCATGGTATGGTCAAAGATGCTCCCACCCACTCATTTTCCCAATGCCGGGATCTTTCATTTCCTTTGGAACTCTTATCCAAAGGTGTAACTATGCATGTGTTTGCTTACTTCTCTTTGGCTAGCTTCCTCACTCAACTTCAGGATCTATGAAAAAGGCAGCAAAAAATAAAAGAAAAGAAAAAAAGAAAAAGGCAGCACTTATGTCTACTTTATCTAAAAACACATACCCACAGCTTTACCAAATGCTTGGCACAGATGAGATGCTCAATATTTGTTGCATAAAAGAATCCATACCACAAACTTGAGGAGTGGATGGTTTTACAAATGAAGAAATTGAATCCCAAAGGATTGGTCCCTTGCCCCCAAGGACATTCAGCTCCTGTTTGGTGAAGCTGTGACTAACTCAGGGCTTCCGACTTTTGGGTTTAGGGCTATTTCTGCTATACACCATACAGAAAACAACACCCAAATGACTGTCAAGAGCACTAAAAAAAAATTAAAAAATTAAAAAGTAAATTGGAGTTTCCAGGTATCCCAATGGGAGGTTGTGATATTGAGACTTTTAATGAGCAATATATATTTGGTCTTCGTCCATGTTTCTGGCACAGAGTTCCTAAAACTCTTGGAATTTCCTAAAATGGCTTTTGTTATACTAGTTAGATGGCTTTCAGGCCCTGTCTATGGATGGGCCCGGCTTCCTATTGTCATCAGAAGCCCCTGACTTCTAGGAAGGGGAGGAGGGGCTGGAGACTGAAATAATCACCAATGGCTAATGATTTAATCAATCATGCTAATGTAATGAAGCCTCCGTAAAAACCCAAAAAAGATGAGTTTCATAGAACTTCTGGATTGGTGAAGACATGGAGATTCAGGAAGACTGTCATATCTGGAGAGGGCATGGAAGTTCCATAGCCTGTCCCCACATCTCACCCTAGGCATCTCTTGCCATTACTGAGTTCTATGATAAACTGATCTAGTAAGTAAAATGTATCTCTGAGTTTTGTGACCTGCTCTAGCAAATTAATAAAATCCAAGGAGGGGGTCATTGGAACCTCCAATCTGTAGATGGTCAGTCAGAAGCCCAGGAGACAACCTGGACTTGCCACAGGGTCTGAAGTGGCAAGGGTTGGGGCAGCCTTGTGAAACTGAGCCCTTAACCTGCGGAATTGGATGCTACCTCTGGGTAGATAGTATCACCCAGATACTATCTGTGATACCCTGCTGGTATTAGAGAACTTCCTTGGATGTGCAGGGAAAAGCCTCCCCTGCACACTGCAACTGGGGTGCAGAATGTTTAGAAACAGATTAAAGCAGATGATACTTCGGAATCAGAATGCAAATATCTTACCACAGAGAGGAACCAATGGGCCTGCCCAAGAGACACTCAGCAGCTCAGGGTTAAAAGGTTTCCATATGTCTCCACGTCTCACTGCTGGTCTCAGGGGTTACTTGAGACGACGTACTTTGGGGTCAGGTCTCTGGTTCTAACCACAGGGAGATACTAGCTGTGTAACTTTGGGTAACTTATTCATGTTTGTGCCTAGTTTCCTCTTATGTAATGTGGGGAAGATGGTCATACACACCCCACAGTGTTGATACCATATGGACTCTGTTTAGAATACAAGGAAGGCACTTAATAAATGTTGAATGAATACTGAAAGAACCTATAGACATATGTCTTCGGTGTGCACAAAGTCCTTTTATATGGTAATCTATTTAATCCGAATGGTCACAATCTCCCAGCTATAAAGCAAACTGCTTTATGCATTGACCATTTTGCTTTACCATGTGTCCCGGTATCACTATAGTTTTGAGCAGCTACATTTTTAAAAACTTTTTCAGCTGCTGCACACCCAGCATGATGCCTTAAGATGCAATATGTCAGGTGAAAATGAAAAACACATGGTTTTTCAGCACTTGGTTTTAAGTATTCTTGGTTTTCCAAAAAACACAGATTCGAGAATGAGATTTTCAAACAAAATGGACCGAAATGTAGATTTACCATTGTTCCTGAAGTTGCTGTTAGGAATAACAATTAATCAGCCAGTATTAGAACTAGACAATATTTGTTACTTTCACAGATCAGGTGGTACTACAGATTCATGATGAATTCTAAAAACTATCAAACTGGGTTGTTTAGTCTGGAAAAAAAAAAAAAAGAAAGCTCAAGAGAAATAATACAGCTATCATTTGGGGACAAATGGGCTTAGTGCTAGGTCAAATGAGTAGAGCTCAGTTCTATGGGTAAAAATCCCAGAAAAAAAAAAAAAAAAGCAATACAACATACCTCATTTTATTGCATTTCATATTGTATTTCACAGATATTGTGTTTTACAAATTGAAGGTCTATAGCAGCTCTGTACTGAACAGGTCTATTGTTGCCATTTTTCCAACAGCATTTGCTCACATCATGTCTCTGTATCACATTTTAATAATTCTCACAATATTTCCAACTTTATCATCATTATTATACTTGTTATGGTGATCTATGATCAGTGCTTATGACTTGTTGAAGGCTTAGATGATAGTTAGGATTTTTTAACAATAAAGTATTTTTTAATTAAGATATATACTTTTTGGGATGCCTGGGTGGCTCAGTGACTAAGTATCTGCCTTTGGCTCAGGGTGTAGTCCTGGAGTCCTGGGATCAAGTCCCACATCGGGCTCCCTGCATGGAGTCTGCTTCTCCCTCTGCCTCTCTCTCTGTGTGTGTCTCTCATGAATAAAAAAATAAAATCTTTTTTTAAAAAGGTATATACTTTTTTTAGACATAATGCTATTGCACAATTAATATACTATAGATTAATGTAAATACAACATTATATGCATTCATATTTATATGAACCAAAAATTCACTTGACTCACTTTATCATGATATTCACTTTATTGCAGTTTTCTAGAACCAAACCCACAATATCTCCAAAGTATGCCTATAATTGGCTCCACAGAAGCTACCCAAGTGGCCACCACAGGCCCAAGGTGCTGTAGGAGCCAATGAGCAAAGTATCACAGAATGGCTAGGCCAGAAACTGGGCAGCCACATGTCAGGACTGTTGGAAGTTATCTACTAGGCAAGAAGTTTGGTCTGAGAGACCTCTGAGGGTCCTTCTAACCGTGGGACTCCACGTTTTCTAAATGTGTCATAGAAATCCATCCTTCCAAATCTGTGCTCCTTGGTTCATCACTGGTCAAAAGTTCTGTGTCTAGAGATGCATAATCAATACTGAAGCCTTTCTGACTAGCGATGAGAACTCGACATAGTAAAGAGCCTTTACATGGTAATGAAATCTCTGGTAAACAAAAACTAACTTTTGCAGTTAATAGACACCATCCCTTATACAAAACTGAAATAGCTCTTCAGAACATCTGAATCAAGGAAGGTCAATGCTTTCAGAAAACCTATGATTCCTAAGCAAAGGTTATTTGAGGATGATGTTGTGGCCCTATGTTTAAGAAGCCCTTCCTAACTCTAGAAGGTCAACGAGTTTTCTAAATGCAGCACAGATCCTTCAGCTCCTGGCTGTCCTGCTATCTTTTGGAGCAAAGAAACTCCCTGTTTGCTAGCTGCCTGTTCAGCTGTGATACAGAGCTGTTTGTGGGCTGCCCCAGAGCCTCTCTGGCTGCGTCTACAGAAACCAGAAAAAAAAGAGTGCAGGAACCAGCAGCTGCTGAAGAGCTTGGCTGACCTGTACACAGAATCCACGATTCCAGAACAACTCTCCAAGGGAAGGGCGGAGGTGAAAGGAGGATGGGGCAATAAATTAGTCATTTGGACTTCCCTACATGGACTTCCTCCTCTGTGTGTCCATCCTCACCTTTTTCTTAACATATTTCAGTGGATTAATACCAATCATCTAATTTTTGTTGCATGCACCCCGTGTAATAAACGCTCCTCTAAGGATTTTGCATTGTATCATCTCATTTAATCCCCTTTATCAATTTATCAATCTCAATTTAATTCAGCAACTTCTGAATGAGTATTTTTATTATATCAATTTTGGGGGAAGTAAACTGAGATATCATTTAGCCCAAGATCACACAGTTGTAAATGGTGAACCCACTGTTTAAACAGATGGCCTGATGTAGAAGTCTGGGCTCTTAGCCACTATCCACTAGTTGGGTGGAGACATGAGGAAGAAGAGGTATTGGAAGTTTGGCTTATGGTTGTTGTTGTTGTTTAGATTTGATTGCTTGTTTTTAATGTAGTTGAATCTATCAATGTTCAATGTCTGTTTAATGATCTGGTGCTTCCCAGAAGACTGTATACTTCATGAATCAGAGCTGTCCTTCCTGCTTCACAAATATTAGTAGAGCATCTGGCTAATGATAGGTAGTTGGTCAATGTTTCCTGAATGAATGAACACAGCATAGGAAATGTCTAAAAGGATTTTCCTAGAAAAGTCAGAGAAGTAGTATACTGACGGCACTAGCATGCAGCATATCATCTCCAATTCCTCAGGGGCTGCTGTCTGATTCACAAGCCTATCATTTACCCACCAGGTCCCCTGGTTTCCATGCTACCTAGCCATCTTCCCGCAGGACACAATGTTCTCTGAATTCACATTTCCCTCTGTCCAGTTCTGACTCTACAGTCATCTCCTCCTTCTCTTACCCCTTGATTTCCTGGCCATGTCCCCTGGGTTCCAGAGGAGCCTGTTTATTTCCTGTGGTTGCTGAAACATCTTCTGGAAGGTTTTGAGGGCAAAGTAGATTGACAGATGCTAAGCCTGCTGGAGCAAATCAGAACTATGAGAGGTGACCAGACAGGAGACGGACAATAAGCAGGCACAGTGGGTTGCTGTGGCAGTAACAGCAGTAACAGGTTTTAGTAAATAAATAGAAGGAAGTTCAGGAAACCTGCATGGTCTTTTCATATGTGCTGTAAGCGTTGACCACAAAAGTTCCTGGCAGCTCTCTGTCTTTGGGGTCTTAGAGATGAGAGGTATTAGAACCATTCCTCATTGGCACCCCTGAAAGATGAGTTGATGATGTTGGCGAAGATCATAGTACTGATAGTTATAATGAGAGAAATTCCTTCCTCTGAACTGGGAAGTTTCTTGATCATGGCAGAAGAGAAGAAAGAAAGGAATTACTACTGCATGGTAGCAGGTAGATCAGGAACTTTCACTTATGTCATATTTAATTAGTAAAACAATCCTGGACGGTAAGCATCAGTATATCTATTTTACAAATAAGAAACTAGACTCATCTCCAAAATCTCACAGTAACAGTAGCCCCTGCATTTTGTACTAAGCCACATACAAATTATGATTTCTTAAACATCCAGTATGAACTGGGCACCCTTGTGAAAATGATTTCTGGTGATAGCCCTGGTTTGTCTCAGGCTGAAGTAAGCCAGAACATCTTAGCCACAAAGCACTGACCTCTTGCAAAGGCTGGGCCAGAGGAGATCTGGGGAACACTTCAAAGGTGCCATGAACTTCATCCTTTCTCTTTAATCTGGGGATGACCATAACTGTATAGAAAAAAAAAACCCTTTTCCCATTTCAAGAGACAGGTCATGGGAATTACAATTGGCCATGTACATGAAATTTATATATTTCTGAGCCAAGACCTTTTAGGGTCTTGGTATTCAGAATTAAGCCAAAAGATTAATTTAGCCCAGTGTTTCTTAACTATGACCTAACATTAAAAAAAAAAAAAAGAAAGAAAGAAAGAAAGAAAGAAAAGAAAAAAGAAAAAAGAAAAGAAAAGAAAAGAAAAGTAAAGAAAAGAAAAGAAAAGAAAAGAAAAGAAAAGAAAAGAAAAGAAAGCAAGCTAATGCCTGGGCTCCACCCCAGAAGATATGATTCAAACTTTCTGGGGGTGGGGCCCAAGCACTGGTATTTTCTCAAGCCCCTCAGGTAGCCAGGGCTGAAACACTCTTTAAACTAATGGCCTGAGTGCCATCTTATCTAATACAAAGAACTGAAGTTCAAGTTGACTTGAAAATTCAGGATGATCTTCCATTTTGATTGAATGCTGGTTATCAGAAACTCCAAGCTGACAATAACAAGGCAACAACAATGGAGATTTCAGAACGAGTGCCCAGCAGCCAGGGCAAAAGACAGGGAAAGAAAGATTATATGAACTGCCATGCTAATTATGGAAAACCAGACACTCTGGCAGAAGGCCAAGGGTGTGGCTGAATGGAGAGGGGTGGGGAACAGGAAAAATTTTAGGAAATTAGAAATTTTAATAACTTTGACCGTCAAGGGTTGCAATTGGATGCTGAATTGTTTCTAACTTATTGCAAGCCTTGAGAGCAAAAACAGATGAGGAAAGAAACTCTTGTATCACATTCTGGCTGCTTTTCATTTCTCAAGCTTAGGAACAGAAAGGAAATGAAGCCTTCCTGGGGCTCCTTTCCCCAAATCTCATTAAGGGCCCCCACAGGCTCCCTTTCTGAACACCAGGGGGAGTAAGACACATTCAGCCTCCTTCACCAGCCCTTGCAATAGAACGTGAGAAAGAACCTAATTCTCCCTTACAGTTTAGATCTCTTTTTGAATAGGCTCTTCCCTTCTCTCTCTGGCCAAGGATGACAATCTATTTGTACTCACTTAAAAGAACAAGTAAACGTCCTTTAAAAGCAATAAAATGGATTCCATTCTATCACCCCACAGTTTAAAGTGGTACAAAAGGAAAGGGGTTATGTTAGCAGATACTGAGCCTAATTCCTTGGGTTTAAATCCCAAAACAGCTCTTAGGAGCTGTGTCACCAGGAGCAAGTCATTTAACTTCTCATGCCTTTGTGTTCCCGTTGGTAAAATGGGTATAATTATAGTAACGCACCTCATAGGATGCTTGTGCAGACTGATGGGCTGACACACAGAACGCTTGGAACAAGGCCTGATGTATAGTAAGCAGTAATGAGTTTTAGCTAATGCAATTATCAAAGAGAAGACCAGGAAATTTTTATTGGAATTCAAACCCTTCCATACTTCAATCATTCCCAAGGATTTTTTTTTTAATATTTTTTTTAATTATTTTTTATTAATTATAGTCACAGAGAGAGAGAGAGAGAGAGAGAGGCAGAGACACAGGCAGAGGGAGAAGCAAGCTCCATGCACCGGGAGCCCGACGTGGGACTCGATCCCGGGTCTCCAGGATCGCGCCCTGGGCCAAAGGCAGGCGCCAAACTGCTGCGCCACCCAGGGATCCCCATTCCCAAGGATTTTTTATTAAAAACATTACAACTCAAATAGTAAAGCCAATGGAGTTTTTGACAAGAAATGATATTTTAAGGTAGAAAAGAATGTCATCTTTCATACACAACAAATGTTACTTATTCTAGTGATCTATAATAAGAATATACAGAAAATAATGAATTACACTATCATAAAATGGCTACTATATGTTTTAAATATGAGATAGTGCGCCCCCAAAGAACGAACGACTAAAATGAGCACACCATAAGGAAGAAAGACAATAATCTGTTAGGATATCATTATCATAAACTTCCCCCAGAGGATGTAAGAAATTAGGTGAAGAAAAGGAACATATGGTAATGACAACTTATATACATTTTTACTCTGGCAACAGCCAAGAAGACTCTAACAGTAGTTATTTCACTAAAATGCATGTACTTTTATAACTCCACAAAATTGTTTTGATTGGAATAGATTATCCTCCATGATGCTACATCATTTTAGCAAAATGAGAGGCCAATAAGGAAGCCCAGGGTTGGTTTTCCCCACATGAAGACTGATGGCACATTTTCCATGGATAGAGGCCACGGAATAAACATTGCTGTATCAAACATTCCTGACAATGAAGGAGAACTCCACTTGCGTGTTTTTTTGTACTAGAGCACATAACTTTTTTCCCCTGTGGATCTTCAGCGAGGCAAGGCAGTTGCCTTGGCTGTATGGAATTCAGCAAACAGAAATGCATGACCAGTGACCACACACTTGCATCTGGATGAGGTTTTGGCTGACTGCGCTTTGGGATTTTAACTCCAACCACTAACAAGGATCCCCTTCTTTTTGACTATATAAGTCAACTCTGAGAACCACGGGGTAGTGTGAATGTTTCTGTAGTCTCTCCATGTCTACCAAGTACTGAGAGTGTAGGTGACAGATATTCATTCTCTTGTCCTCTCTACCTCTTGTAGTTGGAGGCACAAGAGCTTCTGGCAAGAAATTAGAATGACAGAGGAGGGGGCATCTTAGAGAGTAGAGTGAAACTCATCCATCCACATACGTTGGGAAAATGGATAAAGATACCTAACATAGGGATCCCTGGGTGGCACAGCGGTTTGGCGCCTGCCTTTGGCCCAGGGCGCGATCCTGGAGACCCGGGATCGAATCCCACATCAGGCTCCCGGTGCATGGAGCCTGCTTCTCCCTCTGCCTATGTCTCTGCCTCTCTCTCTCTCTCTCTCTGTGACTATCATAAATAAAAATAGAAAAAAAAAAAAAAGATACCTAACATAACGACATAGTGGTTAAAGCATGGCCTGGGCCTGGGCTTGGATCCAGGTCCACATCTACTAACCCTGCAACTTGGAATCAGCTGTGGAAACTCTCCAGGCCTCATTTCCTGATCTATAAAATGGGGACAAACCTGTCTCTTCTTTACAAAGTAGTCATGGGAATTAAATGAGATGGCTTATAAAATGCTTTATCCTGTAATACACTGTATCTTTAAATCTTCCCTAAATACCAATGAAGCAGATACTATTGTACTCATTTTGCTAATGGGAAACTGAGGCTCAGAGACATTATGGATTCGCCCACAGTCACCCAGCAAGTGGGTGGAGGAAGCTAGGCATGGGCCCAATATTGCTCCAAAGTTGGTGCTCATCATCACTGCCCTAAGCACTCACTGGCCTGTATCACAAATTCCCAGAAAGGTAGGTCTAATGGACTCCAGACCATCTGAATCGGCCCCTCTTTAATAAGAGAGGAATAAAATTAAGGGCTGTCTAGTCATTAGGCCAAGCTAATCTAAACTAAACTCGAGGGTAGAACATATACAAGAAATCAGTTCTAAAAAAAAAAGAAAAAGAAATCAGTTCTATAGACTCTTTGCCCAGCGATTTTTTCCTCTGTTGGCTCATATCCCCACAAAGGAAGAGCAAAGAGTAAACTGAGAAAATGTTCAACTTAAGCTTACAAGACTACTGACTGGGATAAGGCAGAGAGGTAGAGGGGCAAAGAAGGAGCCAGCCAGACACTCTATTTATACAAAGCCTTGCAGCTTAGTATCTTAAAATGTTGGTAAAATGCAGTATAAAATCCAACCATTTTGAACTGCAAAAAAAGTTGAGATTTCTAAACCTGTTATTATTAACTGTTCATTAAGTATGTGTTAGCAAAAAACAACAGGGCTTAGCCAAACCAAACAACAATCAGCTTTTTCAAGTATAAACAAAAAACTAGCTCAAATTCCCAGTTGTTCTTCCCTGATTTCAACATCAAATACACATACTCAAAAACTCAAAAGAGTAAATTAAAATAAATGAGTTACTAAAGGCCTGCTTCTTTTCTGGCTTCAGAATTCACACAAATTAGGCCTATAGAGCATAAAGGTTTTGCTATTTAACTGGCCTCAATATTCAATTTGTATTTCTGTATTGGTCTGTGTATTTGAGAATGCTTTCTCTATTTTTATGAATTTAATACCATCCGGTTTAGATTGAATACCTGTAGAGGGCAGTATGCCATATTTATTTAATAGATAGATCCATAGAATCTCTACTAACGGTGGTGATAGTTGTCACCATCATCATCATCATCACCATCACCACCATTGTTCTTATCCGATTCCTGGGTGTCAGTCTTAGAGAAAATTTCTATTACAAAGTAGGAAATATGCATATATTTTTTTCTGAATATTAATTGTGTTCGTTTTTTTCTGACTTATTATTTTGTTTAAGCCCCAAAAGGCTCACCCACTTGCACACCACAAAACTCCTTTACTATGTGAGATGCTGGCATAAAATTCTTCCATTCAAAACATTTTAACACAAAATGCAAAAAGACCTATCACTAACAGAGAGCCACAGGCGGAGGAATCAAACAGAAAGAAAGTTCCTGACTGAGATATGTTTTCACTCACACTAGCCTGCGGTCAGAAACAAACACTCCCTGTAGAATCTGTTTCTTTAAGATTCTAAAAATAAATTGATCTGTAAGTGACTTTGCTGTAATACATACAGTGAGTCAGATCAAGGAATAAGAGCCATTTATAGAACGTGAACTAAGCACTGGCCTGAGACACCCATTTAACCCTCATCAGAGAAGAGGCATTTCAGATTGCGCAGAGTTTGATCTATAAAGCTATTCTGAAATATAAAGATTCTTTGATTATACTAGAATATAACCAGAGGCTACCATAAGGTCAGAACATCTGGTAGCAGGATGAGTAGTATGCACGGGTGCCAGTGTCCATCGATGAGCACACACTCGGACCTGTACTTACTACGGATCTATCCATCTTCATAAGCATGTAGGGAGCGACTATTTGGTGCAGAATCACAGGTGGTCATCCCATACATGCTCCTATAAAGAAGTAGTTAGGAGCATTTTGACTTGTACAATGGTTTAGAGTCAATCTATATAACTATAGATAAGTTATTTAATATCTTTGAGTCTCATTTTCATCTGTAAGATGGGGATATAGTCCTTACCCCAGGAGGTTGATGTGAGACTTTATAAGGTAATGCATATAAAGCACACCGTACACATAATAAAATGTTTAAAAGTGTCAGCTTCAATTCTGCTCTCTTCAGCCCTGGCAGTGATGGTATGGTATGGTTTCCCACTTCTTTGGGTACTTCTTGAATGCTAGAGCATGTCTTCAGTCTTGTAAATAGTTGCCTCGGGAGACATATCTGATGGCTACAGGTTAGTAGGAGTTTCTCACCCCTCCTGCACAGCTGATATAATGAACATCGTTAAGGGGTATGATTGGAGGGAAGAAGGGTGTGTGTGTGTGTGTGTGTGTGTGTGTGAGAGAGAGAGAGAGAGAGAGAAAGACAGAGAGAGAGACGAGAGAGAGAGAGAGAGAACATGAGAGGGAGAAAAGGGAAATGGGAGGAGAGGGGAGAGATAGGCAAAGAGGAAGGAAGACAGAATGTTTATGTATATAAGAATTCATGTCAGGGGAATCCTTGGGTGGCTCAGTGGTTTAGCTCCTGCCTTCGGCCCAGGGCATGATCCTGGAGTGCCGGGATTGAGTCCTGCATCAGGCTCCCTGCATGGAGCCTGCTTCTCCCTCTGCCTGTGTCTCTGCCTCTCTCTGTGTGTGTGTGTCTCTCCTGAATAAATAAATAAAATCTAAAAAAATATAAATAAATAAATAAATAAATAAATAAATACATAAATACATAAATACATAAATAAATAAATAAAGGATTCATGTAGGGACAAGGATTTGCCACCCTCTTCACCTGACTTTCACTCACAAGCAAACATGTCAACGTTGCCTGCACACAGATCTCAAACCTGGCACAGTGTAAAGAGCTGTACTGCAAGGACTATGACTTCATATCACAATGTTAATCACTGACCTCCGCCTTGGCAATAAGATCTGTTTTGGCCCTTGTACAATTAGAATCCACCCGAGACTTCCTAACCATCTACTTGATAGCAAATTGGCAGCAAATATTAGGAAACTGCACACTGGTGTTGGGATGAGTCTTTTCCATCGATATAGTTTATTTGGATTACAGGGTCTTCCTCAATTAAGACAATAAATCAGGCATTTTTCATTTTCTTTTCACCTCTGGATACATGTTGCCCTTAATTAAGTTGCAGTCAGAATTCATGCTGGTAGGATGACACCATCCTGTCTTTCAGGTGTGGTTTCAGGGTCACAAGGACACTTGCATCTGGAAGGTTGACTTCACAAGCACACCACAGACACATTCCGCTACTCAGGGGGGTGAGATCATGGTGCTGGCATGAATTTATCGCTCTTTTAAACGAATGGGGTTGAATTCAATCTACTGACCTTGATTGGGAGGCTAGTGATACAGGCTGTGTAAAACAAAACAAGACAAAATAAACAAGGGAAAAACCACAGCGCATGCAGCTACTTTGTTCAGAAGGTGACACTACTGAATTTGGTGCGTGAAGGTCTTGTCACATGGAAGTCTTGAAATAACTATGACCTAAGCATGGGGGTAGGAGATAACCCATTTAGAAATGAATGGACACATTCCATTGTAGCTGTATAGTGGTAAAATCTATTTTGGGGCAAAAGGAACATTGTAAATACTTTCCTTTGTTTGTAACTATCATAACACAAACTTTCTGGCTCTCAGCATTTTTCAGTAACCCTGCATTCCAGTAATAGTTTACACACCACCTGACCAGGCAAACATTATTCTACCCAAAAGGCAGGATTCCCTGTGACCCCTCTGAATCCCCTGGGATAGCCAAGCCTAGATTGGACCTCATGAATGGTCTGGGTCTGGGCATCCCTAGGGGTTTCTCCAGTCTCACTACACAATTCCAAGGCCACTCAGTTCTGGTGGCCCTCAGAAGATGCTGCCATATTAGGCACGGGGAAATGTTCATGTCATTCTGAAATTATTTTGGAAGTAGAGATTTAACATAACTTTTCCAATTAGCATTCAATTCCAAATTTGGGACTAAGTTTTGGTGGAATTTATTTCAGGGATTTCTTGTTGGTTTTGTGAAATGTTAATGCCAGCAAGCACTTCTTCATGTTCAATACCAACTGGATCATAGGCTGTTTTTCTTTTTTCATTTGATTCTCCCTTTGGTAACAGCATTTCTATGGCAGAGGGTATGACAATCTATACAGACATTTCCAAACTCTAAAGTGGTTATTATTGAATTCAGATCAATCTGACCTCCTTCCCCTTGATTACAATGGCCCTGGATGCCATTAAGAGGGTCAAACTGGAAGGAGCCTGGGGCCACGTATGGAAAAGTGAAAAGAATAGGCATTTTCTGATTATTTGATTCCTAGTGTCTCTACAAGGCCAAATACAAATTTTACCTAGAAATGTCATATACTATGAACAAATTTATCACTCAAGAATATTCTTTCCAGAGACAATGATGATCTTTCATTAGTCACCATGCCTGTGTGAAGATCTGGAGATAAAGTTCTCTTGTAGCTCTGTTCACTGAGACATTAGTTATAAATGGTATCACCTCTTCCAACTGGATTTTGTTATTGAAGAAATGAAAGGAATTCCTTACAATGCAGCTTTTCTCATCAGATGGCTCCCAAACAAAGACTTCAGCAAAGCAACATAGAGGGCTCTGGAACAGTTATTTTTGGCATTTCCAAAGAGTAGTTTCCTTCTATTTCTACTACCTCAATAACAGAGAATAAATCAGAAACTTGGCATTGACTACTCCACTAAGCTATTAATTTTTACGTCTTCTGCTGATTGGGTTCCAACTATATGTTTGATGGAGACAACTTTTATTTATTGTTTAAATCAAACAATAATTTAAGCCAACTCATCAGTTTAAGATATTATATCAAAATCTGTTTGCTATTGAGTAGGATTTAGTTTAATTTAAGATGGAGGATTCCCAGAGATCCAAGTTTGAAGTTTAATGAGAACATCCTATCCTACATGATATTGGAAGACCAACTATTTGGGGACTCACCTAGTAAGATACCAGGCTCCTGTTATTGATAAGTCTGCACAAAATAATTTATCATGTTAATGCCTTTGTCTTCCTATTTATTTCTTTTGTTTAACTTCTTATTTAAACATTATCAGAAGGTCAGTAGCCAATTCTGCATATAATTTAAAAATGTACTATTAGGCTTACATCATATCAGACTTAAGAACTGATCGATTCTGTGAGGATGATATGAATAGCTATATTGGAATATATTTTCTCCCTATTATTTAGAAGCAGGGTCAGACCTTCCCAATTTTCAGGACCATTTAAAAAATTTTTAAATTTTATTGTTGTAAGAACACTTTACATGAATTCTACCTTCTTAATACACTTTTAAGTGTACTATTATACTTTATTATACATTATTATATATTATTATTGCTCCTTATTATACAGTATTGTTGATTATAGGTACGGTGTATAGCAATTCTCTAGAGTTCATTCATCTCACTTAACTGACAGTTTATGCTCATTGATTAATAGCTCCCCATTTCACCTTTCCCCGAGCCTGTAGCAACCACCATCCACTCTTTAATTTCATGAATTTGACCATTTTAAATACCTCATATAAGTAGAATCAGCAGTTTTTGTCTTCCTGTGACTGGCTTGTTTCACTTAGCATATTTTCATGGCTAATAAGTATACAAAAAGGAATGTTCAATGTCATTAACCATCAGGGAAATCAGAACCAGAGAAGGTCAGAACCAGAATGAGATATGCCTCACACCTGTAATGATGGTTATTTTTTTTAAAAGATTTTATTTATTCATGAGAGAGAGAGGGAGAGAAAGGCAGAAACATAGGCAGAGGGAGAAGCAGGCTCCATGCAGGAAGCCTGATGCAGGACTTGATCCTGGGACTCTGGGATCATACCCTGAACCAAAGGCAGACACTCAATCGCTGAGCCACCCAGGCGACCCAACTAATGATGGTTATTGTCAAAACAAAAGACAACCAGACAAGTGTTAGCAAAATTGTGGAGAAACAGGAACCCCTGTACCTTCTTAGTGGGAATGCAAAATGTTGCAGCTACTACAGGAAATAGTATGAGGGGGCACCTAGGTGGCTCAGTTGATTAAGCATCTGACTCTTGATTTTGGCTGAGATCATGATCTCAGGGTCATGAGATGGAGCTCTGTGTCAGGTTGGGCTCTGCGCTCTGCGTAGAGCCTGCTTGAACTTCTTTCTCAATCTCCCTCAGCCCATCCCTGCCTGCCGCGTGCATTCTCTCTCTCTCTCTCTCTCTCTCTCTCTCTCTCAAATAAATAATCTTAAAAAAAATAGTATGAAGGTTCCTCAAAAGAAATAGAACTACCATGTGATTCAAGAATCCCACTTCTGGTTATTTATTCAAAAGATTGGAAATCAGGATCTCAAAGAGATATTAAGACTCTTATGTTCATTGTAGCACTATCCACAGTAGCAAGAATGTGGAAACAACCTAAATGCCCATTTATAGATGAATGGATAAAGAAAATGTATTATACAATGGAATACTATTCAACCTCAAAAAAGAGGCTAATTCCACAATATGCAACAACAGAGCCATGCTCTTTTCAGAAAAAATTAACAATATTTGAGCACTGACCATGCTTCAAATGTTTTATTTCATTTAACCCTTGTAAACACCTATAAAGTTAATTGATATATGTACTCATTTTTCAGGTAAGAAAACAAGGCTAAGTGCAACTCAATCACTTGCCTAAGGTCTCAGAGCAGTAGGTGGTAGAGCCAGCACTTGAGCCTACCTCTGCTGATTGTAGAGAAGTTCTGCTTGTCTCTGAAGCTTAATCTCCTCAAGTGCAAATCTTTTCAAATCTAAAGACATTGAAAAGGTAACTTATTCTGAATTTTCTAGAAAAATATATGAGAATATTGCAAAAATTGTTTCTCTTATCTATATAAATACATTCCTAGCCCACCCTTAAGGGATGAATTATTATGTCATCTTAAAAGTTATTTTTTTAGTATCTTTATTAAGTCAAGTCCATTTTATTATAATGATGGCTAAATTATGCAGAAGTTTACAAGCTGTTGTCAAATCTCATTTTTAAAAAAGTCTGTTGCATTGAGGCAGGAGGATGACCTCAGAAAAGTAGCCACTTGCTACAAACGCTAAAGGACAACAGTAACTCATTACATTTATACTATGTTCTACAGATAAGACTAATTCTTATAATTTTTTTACATGAGATAGGCAGAAGAGTCATTGGAGGCTCAAAGGGGCAAAATAACTAGCCCAACATCACACTTCTAGCCCGTGACCACAATCCAGGTTTTCTAGCACTGTGCTCAGTGCTGCTTTCCCAGGAGCCTGAGCTCACCACAAAACTTGGAAAAGCCCTCTGTCCCCAAGGTTTGCTTCACTGTCATTCTGGAAGAACAGAGGCAGATTTAGATGTGTGGTTTTTTTCACTGAAGAGGATGGTGTCCGTCCACTGTAGAATGACAGGAGAAAATAAACAGGCACCAAACAACTTTTTCCTTAATAGTTTTTTCAAAACCCACCCTGCTATAGTAGGCCAATAAGTGAGAAGGCATTTGTCCAGCAGAATCATTCACCATTGAGAAACATTCCCTTCGATACCCAGGCATCCGGTCAGCTGGGTGAATGGTCGATTTTGATAACCTCTCTCTTCCAGACCTAAGGAATTTAAGCCTGTAATAGGCCATCCAGTGCAACCTTGCAGCCATGCTGGCTGAATTCAAATCCTATTTCTACAATTTACTATCTGTAGGCTTTTAAACAAGTTCTATAACTTCTCTGTGCCTGTTTTCTAGAGGGGATCAACAATGGTCTACCTCATAGGACAATATAAGGGCTTCAAAGAGATCAATGTAAAGTGCTCAGGACAGGACTTGGCAATGTGCTCAATGAGAGCAGTTATTTTTATTATCTTAACAAATGAGCCCCTAGATGTATTTATCTATAAAGTGAAAATGAAAAACCATGTAACAAGAATCAAAATACATCCTGTCTTTGTAAATAATAAAACACTGTGCATATAGAGAATGAATGCATCATCTTGAAGAGAAAGTTGCAATGTCTGAGCTATACCTGCCTTCTGACTGCATCAAATAGAGAAAATCATTTATATTCTAATCTCTAGTCTGACCCCATTGGGAGCTTGCGATGCAGAAATCAAGGAGTTGGAGGTGTTGTCTAGCCAGCGTAGTGCTTACCCAACACCTGGTGTTCCTTCACTTCCCAGGGGAAGGCTCATGATGATAGTAGTTTGAGATGACATGCTAATATTGGGCAAGTTCAGTAGGAGTGCAGTTGATACAAATGAGGGGAAACTTGCATCTCCTCCTTTTTCTTCAGCATCAAGGTCTCACCCAGTGACATACACATGGACTCCAAGCTCTAATGTCTTCAAGGAAGACCAGATGCCAAGTGAGAAGAGTTGTTCTCCGCGCCCTTTCCTGGCGGCTTACTGCATGTGCCCTAACTGCCCCCTCCCTGCCAGCCTCCCTGGGTGAAGTTCTACTCAGTTTTTGAAGTTCAGCTTCAATGCTCCTCTCTTTTACTACACTTCCTCTCAATCCTCCCTCCAAAACTAATCTCTTCCTACTGTGTCCTCATAAAATTTTCATGTGTGCACCTTTAATGCAGTGCTGTCAAAGTTCGCCTTGTTTCATGATGGGTTGTGCAAGCCATTTCTGCCCTGCTGGTTTGTAAGGAACTGCTTCTTGTCACCCCTGTGTCACAGTGACACCTATACTGCATGCTACCCAAACAAGCCACTCAATAAATATTCATCAAGTGAATAAATAAATATTTGCTGGCAATAATGAAATTGAAGGAGAACTTCATGGCCTCCAAGAAAGGCTCTGAATTTTTTAAATGTAGCATTGCTCTTTTCTCCTCCTATCACTGTTAAGGTTGTTTCACAGCATTTTCTGTCAGGAACAGATCCTATTATGAAATTATTCGGTGCCAGGGAAGCAGCAGCACCTTCTATGATTAATGACTGGGTGTAACTGTGGTGAAGGGAAGCCCCTTATTTGCTCCAAGTTTCAAAGGTGAAGACTGTTGACTTGATCTTCATGCTGCTCCTGCCACAAGCCAAGCATGAGTCAAGTGGTGGATTTTGGAATTGTGTTTTCTGCTTTCCTTCCCCTGAGCATCCCCTCCACGTGGGCCACATCTACTACCCATGCTCCAGATGGGATATAAGGCACATCAATGGGAAATCAGAGTCCACATTTCTTATTTGGAACCTGGGACTGTGCTGTCACTAGACTTCATGCATGCTTCTAAATTGTATGCATTCAGTAACTGGGTAAAAGCAAAAGGTGTAGGAGTATCATGGATTGGATTTTTCCTCTACAGTTTGAGATTAACTTTATCATGTAAACAACTAATGAGAGTTCTCCAGATGTTCTTCTAAATTGCTTTTCCCTCTCAGGGATGTTATTAAATATCCCCTATGCTGGCTCTGCATAGCAAAGACACTTTCCATGGGGAAATTTCCAAATTTAGCTCTTAAGTACATGGAATCATTCTTTCCATGGGGGAAAAAATCCAAATTTGGCTCTCAAATACATGGAATCATTCTTATGGATGATTTTAGTAGACTTCCAAGAATCCCAGCATCCTTTCCTCAACTCCCTGAAATTCAGGCTAAAGCTTCAGGAATGGTACCTCAGGAGATCCCCAAAAGGTGTTTAATTTAAAGAATAAACAAACAAACAAGCAAATTAATGAATGGATACATCAGATTGTTAGAGATAACATTTTAGCTCTTCTTGGTCATTTGATTCCTAAATATCCTGGCACAGACTAGTATTTTGTTTATCCTAAATGAAAATCACAAAATGTTTCAGCTGGAAGAGACCTTAGTAGTAGACTCTTAATACACAATTTTTATTTATCTTTTACTTTTAAAAATTTTATTTATTTATTAGAGAGAGAGGGAAAGCATGTGCAAGGGAGGAAGAGCAGCAGAAGGCTAGGGAGACCAGCAGACTCCCCACTATGTGGGACTCAATTTCCACGACCCTGAGATCATGACCTGAGCCAAAATCAAGAGTTGGATGCTTAATGGAATGAGCTAGCCAGGTGCCCCTACACAATTTTTAAAAGTCATGGCCTGATTTGTTCAAATGCCACTAGGGGAAAAAAAAAACCTGCTTCTCTGATTGACACATAGGTAATGGCCTGGAGACCACCAGCTCTGAGGAATCAATTACAAAGTTTGTTCAACACTATACAGATCTCTGAGGTAGAACCAAGACTGCCAAGACACTGGCCTGCTGTTTTCTCCTACAGGATACTTCCCTTTATGAAGAATTGTTTCTGGGTACTTATTAGGTTAAAGGACATCTCTCTGATGCTAAAATGAGTGGGACACAAACTTTAAGAAGTTTTGAACTGGACTTCAGGGTGGCCACAGAGTTGTGAGTAGGTTCTCTTTATAGAAATATTCCAGCTAATAAATGAAAATAAATAAATAGAATTATACTTCACCAATTTGCAATCCCTAAAGAAATAACGGGTCCAAGAAGAACTGTCAATCACTGCCAACACCCCAAAAAGAGACAGAGGTTGATACCTCCTGACAGAAGCCCCATGCCACATTGCCCATGAATTACTATAGCCAAAAAAAAATTGAACTGGACTCTAAAGCAAGTCTAGAAAGCCAGTAAATACTTATAGGAAATACAAGAAACAGTGGAACTTATTAAACTGACACCATGAAAATGGAATCAACAATATTCAGATTGTGGGATCCCTGGGTGGCGCAGTGGTTTAGCGCCTGCCTTTGGCCCAGGGCGCGATCCTGGAGACCCGGGATCGAATCCCACGTCAGGCTCCCGGTGCATGGAGCCTGCTTCTCCCTCTGCCTGTGTCTCTGCCTCTCTCTCTCTCTGTGACTATCATAAATAAATAAAAATTTAAAAAAAAATTAAAAAAAAAAAATAAAAATAAAAAAAAAAACAATATTCAGATTGTACAAAGTCTATGGGCTCTTCAACAAATCAATTGCAAGGAAAATCAAGGTAAGGGGGTCATGGGTTTGTGATTTAGAAGTGTCTTGGAAGACATGTCACCAGTTTCAATGTATGGACTGAACAATTCTGATGAAAATAAAGGGCATTCTTACTCCAGGAAAACACCAAATGTTGAAGATACACAAGCACTCCTGGGACCCTGGAGTAGCAAGCAGTGGCAGTCTGGCCTAGACCCTGGAGCCTGAAGAAGCAAGGCCAAGCTGGATCACCAGGGCAAGGGCATGAAGATCAAATGTCCATAGGATATCTCTCTTCTCTTCTTGCCCATAAAAGAGTCCTAAATCACTCGCTTTTTCCTATGGATGTGCCTCGGGAGAAGGTTTGAAGATCATGCCCATGTAAGATCAGACATGCACTACCCAGTGAACCAAGATCAAGGCATTTGTCACCATCTGGGGCTATTACAATGGCCATGTTGGTCTGGGTGTTAAGTGCTCCAAGGAGGTAGCCACTGCTGTGCTTGGGGCCATCAGTTGGCGAAGCTCTCAGTTGTCCCTGTGTGATGAGGCTCCTAGGGGAATGAGACAAGGAAGTCCCTGCCAGCACCTGCCTCCACACTGGACACCTCATCTCACCCCCAGAGACACCAGTATGATCTCTGCCTCTGTGCTCCGGAAGCTGCTGCTAATGGCCAGTATGGAGGACTGTCAAACCTCAGCCAGGGGCTGCACTGACACCTTAGACAACTATGCCAAGGCGACCTTTGATGCCATATCCAAGACCTGCAGCTACCTCACCCCAGACTTCTAGAGAGAGACTGGGTCACCAAATCTCCCTATTAGGAGTTCAACTGACCTTTTCCTACAGAATCACACTGGAGTCTCCCTGCAGAGGCTCCAGACTGCAGCTGTGGCTACCACTGTAGTGTTTTTAATAAAGTGAATTAATTAAAAAAAGGTAAAGGGCAAACGTGCTATGAGACAATCAAGGAAATTTGAAAGGTATTTTAAAATATTAATAAACCATGGGTAACTTTTTAGGTAGAAAACAGTATTGTTTCTACTTTTCTTTAAAGAATACTCACTTTTGATTCTTACATGCTGCAATACTCAGGGAAGAAATGCTATGATACTTGAGCTATGCTTCAAACAACCTTGGGGCAGGCTGGAAATGGGTAGAAACACCAATGAAACATGACTGGTGGTGGGTGAGTCGAGAGCTGTTTCAGTCTGATGATAGATCTATGAGGTCATTACCTTCATCTTTGTATTTAAAACATGTTTGAAATTTTCCATAACAAAAAGATTTTAAAGGTGTTTTTCTCAGAATTATAACAAAAAAAAATAACAACAACAACAAAAAAAAACAGTTTTTGCTCAACTGTTAAAAGAAAAACAAATCTGAAAGGCAGGAAGGGATTTCACAGGAAGTTCAGAAACTCCCGGAAATGCAGGGGACCTTCATTATGAATGGGACATGAGGAATCTCTCAGAAGTGATAACAAGAATATCCAATATGTTTTGACTGAAGCTAGACTAGACCAGGACAGGGGTCCTGCTGGTGGTGAGGGTGATATCACAAGGGAAAAGTGTGGTTTCACAGACTTAGTCTCGGTTTCATTACATTAGAGGTAACAACAGCAGCCTAGCCTCGGTATGTTTTAGCTAACTCAAAACAGGACATTGGGAGACTATGTCTTTGGCAATATAATTAAAAGATCATTCCATAACCACAGAATCAAGACCTGAATGGAGGGCACCAGCGCCTGCCATCTGAATGAGCTTTAAAATACCATTGTCCTTAACCCCAAGATAGAGCATTCCTAAAGCAGATCTGAATGCTTCAGGCTGGCAAGAAGCCTCTCCAGATTGCAAGTTGCCCCTGAAAGGACACACTGGCTTGCACTTTAAAATGGTTATATCCAATACGAAGCCACCCCCAAGGCCATTTGTAAATTCCTGCTGGGGGGGGGGGTGTCATTTACTAAAATTGACATTTGACAACCTAAAGAAATAAACATCTCCACAAATGCCCAAGGTGCAGACACTCACTGGCAAGATTTTGTCCGAATGCCATGAAATCAAATATGTCATCAAATATGACAATTGCCTAAAGGGACCCAGGGCAGGTTAATGACCAGTAACCAATGGGTCAAATCAAAACACATGAAAGGATCCCAAAGCTTACCTCTGGCTCTGTCCTTCAAAAACCCAATCCAATGCAGCAATCATTTTTTCATTCAGTTCACATATAGTCAAAACAATCTTTTATTCTGGGAGTAGGGATGATGATTTGACACCTATGAGTCATAAGTGGCCCTTTGTGAAGGACCTCATGACAATGTGTTAGCTCACATTGAGGCCTCAGTGTGTATGACACTCTGTTCCCATCAGTCCCTCATCCTTGCTGCTTCTAGGGCAGGGTCGTAGGCCCTGGCTTAGTGAGCGTCCTCATTTTCAGACCCAATATATTACAACAAACCTTAAAAATACTTAGGCAGTCACACATTTGCAATGAGATTTTTTTTTTGAAAGGAAAACATATATTTTTATTTATTTGGCCAACATGCTCAAAATGTTGAAATAGTGGGCCTCCCACTATTTCATTATTGCTTTGCTAAGGCATAGAAGTGAAGACAGTTTCCTCTGTCACTCCAGCGAGCAGTTACACAGTGACCAATGAGGCTGCTCTGCAATGGATGTCTAATAAGATACGCTGGTCATTGAGGGTAATTCCAAATTCCTGTAGAGAAACAGTGGCTTCTTTTCCTATAATGATTGCTCTGGGGAATGAACTAAAATGGCCAAAATTTTCAATACATCTTTGAGAAGGGTTAAGCACAAAAATCCTGTTAAACAATAATGGGATTTGTGTCTGAAACATTACACTCTTTGAACATTTTTGAGAAAGTTACTCTCCTCTTTCCCCTCCGACTAATAACAATTCAACATTATTTAACATAATCCTACTGACAGGTAATTTCTGACACGAAATTTATTACTGGCTTGCCCTTTGAGGGCATGTTTCACTATTAACGTTTCCTTTTAAAAGCTATAGCATACATTAGATTCACATACAGAGTTTCCCCATGTTTTCCTTGGAAACCCCTACTTTCTGTGGTATTTTACATTGCCCCAGTCTGCTTTAACTCTGTATCCTTACACACACACACACACACACACACACTCCCCAAATGTCCAGATATACACTTAACATTGAAGCACTTTGTTCTACCATTATTAGGTTTACCTATAACTGAATAAGCAACATTAGTAGAGCATAAATTTAAATAAGTTTTTCCTGTACCTGAGCACGCAGTTGAGTGAGCTAGAATTTAACGTGATCATGCCTGGAAATAAGAGCTGCAGGTTGTGGATATTATCCATATACGGCCAGAAGGACCCTGCAAGCAGGTACCCTGATTGGTGCTCTAAGCCCTTCATGATGCAGGACATTTGAGACTTTTTGGAACACACTTTTGATTCTGACTCATTCAGAGAAATGATTTTTTATCTGGTGAGTCAGCATGAAGCAGGTATTTCCCTACCTGTGCTAACCATATAAGGGCATTGCTACCTGGAGGGTTAGGTCATCTGCCTCAGGAGGAAACACACACCATCTCTGCTTTTTCTGGAACTGCTTTACTGGCATCATGAGCTCATAGGCTGGAGTTGACTATGTGGTGTCCTTCCTTTGAAAGGGAGGCATTATCTAAATGGCTCACTGGCTGGCAAAACAGCTAGGGACAAGTGAAAGGAATATTCATTTGTTCATTCACAAATTATGTACTTATTCATTTGTTATTTCAAGGAGGTCAGATTTATTGAGCTATAGTTTACAGATAGCAAAAGTTATTCTTTTTAATACACAGTTCTATGAGCTTTGACAAATGAGACAGTCATGTAATACCACCACAATCCATATAGAACAGTTCCATCACCTCAAAAAGTTCTTTCAGCCCCTTTGTAATTAACCCCTCTCCCACCCACTATGTTTATTTTAAAATAATACTCCGATAATTTACAGCAATATGGTAGCAGGATTTACTGATGACAAGCCTCAGAGATCCTCAACAGCACCAGAAGATCAAGAACCTTTCAGGGAGACCTGTTGACTCACATATGCCCTCATGCATAACCTATGTCTGTAGAAAAACATACACAGGATAATACCAATAGGTAAATACTTAGCCCCCTAGCTTTTCCCATAAGTTTAAGAGGAAAAACCTCGGCTTCTCCCCTCCACCAAATGCTAACTGGGAAAAGCTGGAGCACACATACCCTCTCCTGACTTTGGCCCTTTCTTCTCTCCTCACATATATACATATTTGATTCTCTCTCTCTCTTCACATACACACACACACACACACACGAGAAACAGAGGCAACACAAAAATTGCCAAGACGGTCTGTCCTCCAGGGTCATCATGAAATCTCTAAGGCCCTGGCTGTACCCTCTAGGCCCAGAAGCCTGGGATGAAAATTCCCCATCCCAGAAGCTGGAACCCATCTGAGGTCCTTGCACATTAGGGAAGAGTGAAATCCCTAGGTTACTGGGCCATTAGCAGCTCAGCCATCCATTTTTCATTTGAAGGAACCTTTTTAAAGGTTGAATTCTTATCTTCGGGAGGCCCGTAAATGCAGTTCTTGTGTTTTCATTGGGTTTATTTAGCCTGGGGGATTTAGGTCCCTCTGTTGAGGTAGTAAATTTTCCCCTTTGTGTGAATGTATGTGGTTAATATACTTAAAAATCCATCAGGCAAGGCTAACAAAAATGCAGCCGCCTTTACACAGCAGTTTTTGGCAAGGATATAGTCACTCAGGATGGCTGTGCGGTGCTTATAATTGAATTGTGGTCACTAAGCCCAATGCTATCAACTTCTGTAAAAACCCAAAGCCAGATACTTCTGAGCACGCCTTTCACCACCTTCCCTCTGGCCCCTTCCTCTTGCTGCCAACTCCCCTCATTTACCCGGCTGGCAGAGTGGGACACAGAAAGGAACCCAAGACGAGCCACCAGCAGACACTGGTGCCGTGAGAGACTGAGTGTGGGACCTGAAAAGACAACTGAAGACCCAAGAGCATGACTTACACGCTCTCAAGGCCAGGGAAGGAGGCTCATGACAAGAAAAGGACAAAGGTCTACTAAGGCACCCTTGGAAGACTTCCAACTTTTGGTCAAGAACAAAGTTAACATTTAGCCATTCAAATCAACACTGCCTAACACTAAGGGCACAGATTCCAGGCCCCCCAAGGTCCCACTCAAAATGGCAACCTCAGACAATCTGTAGTCTGTTAGCTGACCTTTCCCCTCTTTCTCCTCTGACCTCATGTGCCCACCTCCCATTCATCTGCCTTCCTGGCACTTGTACCAGAGCCCAGTTGACCACAGGCTGGTGTGCATGATGGCTGTGGGCTTCAGCCAGCACACATGCTGACTTTGCAACTCAGCCATCGTTGTTGCCAGCAGGAGACCAAACTACCGCCCTAGTGCACCAAACTCAGTAAGCTGTGGCCCCAGCACCTGGCAGACAGGAAACAAAAGGAAAAAAACAACTCATTGAACAAAGTCATGGCAGGAGGAAAGGAAAAAATCCACTGCACGACTCTCCCTAACCTAAAGACAAAAGCATACAAAATCAAAATACAAGGTGATGGTTCTAAGAACTACCTTTTTCACTAGGCTAAGGAATAGTGAAATATTTCTAACCTCTCTCAGACACTGCATTTATTTAACAAATATTGCTCTAAATGGGCACGCGCTAAATATAACAATAGTACCTGAACTCCGTGTGTGCATAAGCTGATCCCATGTGCCCTGAAAAGGGTAGAGAAAGCACTTTAGAAGCAACCACTGTCTAAAGCAAATTTTGCTGAAAATGAGCTCCTGGAGCTGAGGAGCCTAACTCAGGTGAGGTCAGGGCTTAGAAATTAAACAAGACAGAGGCTATTAGCAGACCAGCACAAACAGCTTCAAAGCATAAGACATGCTGTACCATAGACCTAGAACCTAAAAAGAAAAAAAAATGAAGCTCTGTTGAAAATGCATGGGTCAGAAGAGCACACATCCTTCAAAAATTAAACATACAATTTACCACCTAGGAATGACCGTGTTTATTCACGTTACTGCTGCTTACCACTGACAGTGGTTGCATAATCACCTCAAGTCAACATTTTTTGAAAAATGGATGTGCAAAGCTATGTAAAGTCATACCTCTGAAATCCTGCTTTATTTTTTTAAGATTGATTGATTGATTGATTGATTGATTTATGATAGACATAGAGAGAGAGAGAGGCAGAGACACAGGCAGAGGGAAAAGCAGGCTCCATGCCGGGAGCCCAACATGGGACTCGATCCCGGGACTCCAGGGCCTGGGCCAAAGGCAGGTGCCAAACCGCTGAGCCACCCAGGGATCCCCTGGCATCCTGCTTTAGATAGTAAGCTCCAAGAGGAATTATCTGACTTTCTTATTATAACCACAAGTATAGCATGATATGTGCAAGTAGGTCACAGATTAGGAATCAACAGTGATGACTATTGTTATCGATTAATACTTAGGCCAAAAATTACAAAATCTCCCCTTTTAAATTAAGCTAATTTAAGAGGAAATGTGGAGATCCTGTTCTTCTCATATATGAACCAGGCAATACTTAAGCTTACATCTAACCAACAGTCCCTATCATTAACCTTTAGTGACCTATGGATTACTCATATATCAACACATGTCAAACCATCAAGTTGCCCCATTCCCTGAGAAATTTCAGAGCCTTAGTTTTAAGAAAAGTAGTAATGGCTTCTGAAGGACTGGACAATGAAATATGATTTTCTAAAATAGTTTCGGGGTCACTGATATAAGTCTTTACACCCAGGATTGTAGCATGTTCAATATGCTGTGCTGTGGGGAGGAAGTAAAGGCAGAGGCCAGGAAAGCAGTGAGGCTAGGATTGCTATAATATGAAGTTTTAGAGCAGCATCCTTAAATTCTAGCCTGGCTCTGACCATAGGCTAGTTAGCGGTTTCAATTATACCCTACTTCCCCCTTAATATCCCCCTCCAACCTCTGTTTTAAAAAATAAGATAAAAAATCACATTTATGTTATTGTCAAAAGGATCTTTCTGGCCTTTACCACTGAAGTCTTCTCTATCTATACTCCTCTACCCCTGACCACTATCAAAAAATCACAACCAAAAGAAAAGAGAAAAAAAACAGAAGATTATGACTCACATACACATACATAAGGGGAAAAAACAGTCCTTGTCCCACTTTGTCTTAAAGAGTGAGGAAAGACACAAAGCAAAATGCAGGGCAAAAGGACTTTGTGTGTGTGTGTGTGTGTGTACATGTGTATGAAGTCTGTATGGTACAAGAGGAAGCCATATAAGATCTCTCAATGCCCTAATGTCATGATTAATAAACAAAGCTCACAGCCAATGACATTACCCAGGAAATACCATGTCCTGTGCTGTTCAGTGTTTGTTTCAAAGGGCAAAGTCTGGAGAAAAACAAAGGAAGCCAGAGGGAGGAAGAGAAATTCAGTTTAACTGTACTGCTGTGAGCTCTAAAAGCAAGCCAAATCCCAAGTCTGGATTTTTTTTTTTTTTTTTTTTTTTTTTGTTAGGAGAATACCTTTTCAAGTATGCACATCATAAAGAAAAACCTATGGGCACTGGTCTTCTTTTGGGTAAGTCAGTGGTCTTTACCATTTCCTGGTTTTGCAAATAAAAAGGCATTAGGCCACTTCCTTTTCGATGCACCAGACTTCCAGACTTTCATCCTGCAAGTAACTCAGGGTTGTGTACTTCATTCAAACTTGGAGATCTTACCTAGTTTAAGATTTCCATTGAAATGGGTTTAATTTTCTCAAAAAGTAAATCCAGTCTCTTTCTAGGGATTGGCTCTTCCTGGTATTTTTCCTTCCCCTGGAAGTTCCTAGAAGGCCTCATATGCCTCCAGTTCATGTAGGTACACACTGTTTTGCTCCCACTCAAAGGACACCCTGTACAAGGTCTTTCCTCTTTCCTATTTCCCCTTACATTCAGTCCTATGCCCCCACACTTTACATGTCTAGGTTAGTTTTATCCTCAAACTACAATTTTGGGGGGTATCTTTTAACCACTTTTCATCTATTTTGGTCCTCTTACTCCCCAACCGCTACTCCTGCCTCCGGCAATCACCATAAAGAGAACGTATGTTCTCTGTATCTCTGAGTTTGGTTTTTCTTTCCAGATTTTACATTGATGTGAGAACACAAGGTATTTATCCTTCTCTGTCTGGCTTATTTCACTTATTTTACTCGCCCTTGAGATTCATTCATTTGTCACAAATGACAAGATTTCCTTCTTTGTTATGGCTGAATAATATTCCACTATGCATGTCTCTCTGTGTGTGTATCTTTATCCATTCATCCATTGATGGACACTTATGTCATTTCCATGCCTTGGCTATTGTAAATAATGTCACAATGAACATGAGGGTGCATATACCTTTTTGAAGCTCAGATATTTAAAATACTAGTCAAAGGGTTGTCATTTAGCTAGACTATCCCTAAAACGGGTCCATCAAGATAATCAGAAAATGGATCTGCAAGGCTATGAAAAGTTATACATTTGCTTTTATATTTGCTTCTAAAGTCTAGCTAGAGAAATCATAATCTAGTTTTTCAAAAGGATCATTAAATTTGTCACAAAATAAATCACTGTTTCTTACTACCATATATGAGTAACATAGGATGATATTCTCAAGACAGAAGAGAAAAATGAGCATATGGACTGTAAAAAGCCACGCTCCATCTAACAAAGTTCGCAAAGGCTTAAAAAGAACAGTTCTGATTAGGAACATTTTGTAGTGGAGAAGCCGGGGGCAAATGAATATGAGCCAACACTGCTTGTTGAGAACCCTTTTCCAAGGATGAGTAGCTATTCTCAGACAAAACCCAAGCAGGTACACTAAATGTGTCCTCCAGGAAGGTCATACAAAGGTATACAATTTGAATGAGAGGACATGGGGATAGCTTGTGAGGTAATTATTCACCCTTAGCAAGACAACAATGAAATTAATATATAAATAATATTTTTAAGTCAAAAAATTGTTTTACCCTCAGGCAAGGGATATCTTGAGGAATAAAATGTAAACACCTCTAATTAAGTTTCTACTTAATCCTGTTTTGTGAGATAAATTATATTTCAGTGGTATTGCATGGACATCTTAACCTTATAAAACATGAAAAGTAGTTATTGCTATCAAAATATTGTCCCAAAATATTGTCAAGTCCTTTGAACTAAAGACAAAATTAAAGAACAAGCAGGGAGTTGGTAGCAATGCTTTTCAAATTGCATTCTAATCACAATTTTTAAAAAACTAACTTTACTGAGATATAAATTATATATAATCAAATCCATTTCATTGTAAAAATTTATTTCAAATTTAATTTTTATTAAAGTGATTTACTTTAATTAAATGTAAATTTATTTAACATTTATTTCAAGTGTACAGTTGTTGAGTTTCAGCAGGCATCTATACTTGTTACCACCAACACAATCAAGATATGACATTTCTATCCCTACAAAAGTTCTCTCCTGCACTTTTCCTACCAGTTTACTCTAGGAAACTGACATGCTCTCTTTCTCTACAGAGTATCTTGCCTGTTCTAGAATTTCATAGAAGTAGAATCATACTGAATGCATTCTTCTGTGTCTGGCATTTCTAATCTCCATTTGCCAAACCCATCATTTTGCTCAAAGCCCTATGCCCCTCACTCCTGTGTCTCATGGTCAGGAAATCAGCTTTGACTCCGATAACAAGACCAGAGATGGACGGTTGCCACTTTTGAGAAAGTCGCTAAAATAGCAGGAAACAAGGAGCAGGAAGCAGCAAAGGTCAATTCCAGTTCATTTCCTTTTGGGGTATTAATTTTAGTACATTGTTTGGGATTCCCCAAAAAGATATTTTTAGAATAAGGGAATTCCAAGCATAATGGCCAAAAATAGAAAAAGAAGAAGACCCTTTGGATGCTCTTTCCCACACATGCCTTGAAGTATTTTATCTTTGACCAAGTAGATGCAAGATAAATGCTTGATGATGCAACCAGAGGTAGAGGTGGGTTTTCTTACAGTATCTAGAAGAATTTAGCCAAAATACAAAAGTACAAAGCAATTATGGATTACTTATTTCTGAATCAATCAATATTCTCTCCTAAAGTAGAATTTTTCTGGGTTTACAAATTAGAAATTTTCATTTGCCAACACTTAACACCAAACATGAATAATTCCTTTTCCTTATTAGGACCATGCAAGGGTATTTTGGGTTGTGTATAATATCCAGTTCTCTCTGGACCTGATACTCTTCTATATAAACCATCCCAGCATTAGAAGAATCCAAATTATCAAAATTATTAGGCTAGTCTTCCTCCTGATATCCTTCAAGACCTTCCTGTGTGACTCAACTTTTTTTTTTCTTTTGAGAAAAGGCATACATTTTTCTGTGTCCTAACTCTGTATATAAACATCAGCTCTTGGGTTCTGTGTTCCCTCAAGCTGCTCCCACAAAATGATTGGAAGAGAATATATTAATTCTTCCAGGGTCCTGGGGCATAATGCAAGTAATAAATCAATTTACATATTGATATTACAATTACATATGTTTGTAATATTACAATTACATGTTTGTCATTAAGAACCCCTCCACTTCAAACAAAATAACTTAAATCCCAGTGATAGGATTATTTTAATCAATGGTGTTGTAATAGATGAAAAAAACTAAGGCACAAAACTTAAAAAAACAACCAACATGATATATCTTGAGAAGAACTGCAGAGAGGGCTATACTCATGACTTTTATTATCTTCCTATTTTACTTTATTATTTATTTACTCATTTGATATTTGTTATTTATCATTTAGTGTAAAATTATCTGTCAAATTCATGACCTAGACAGAGCAATAGTTCCTTAATTGGACAGATTATCTGACCAATGAAAGAGCCAAGGAGTAGGTTAATCAAACCACTAACACAGAATGAATATTTAAAAGAAAGTTTTAATTTTTCTGAATGGTAACTTGGTATCAAGCACTACTTAGTAGGCAGTCTTGCCCTCTAGTACCTAGTTCTATAGGGAACCATATATTCAAAAGATCAATGGCCATAAAAACGATCTCTTCATTGATATTTCTCAAGTCCAGTCTCTCAGCCACGTAAGCATCTGATGGAAGAAAATAAACCCAGATCTCACCATAAACACAGATTCTTTCAAATATTTAAAGCCAATAAAAAGAAGAAACAGAATTTATCATATTTCTTTGGTATCGAGATGTGTGCAAAGGCAGGAGGTTCTGGTGAAAAGAGCACAAAAATAAAAAAATTATAACTAGTCCTTGATTCCTCACTTTCTGAGTTGGGGCCCTTGAATTAGTCATGACCCTTCCAAGCCTTTTGTTCTGCATTGGTCAAAAAAAAAAAAAAAAAAAAAAAGTAGGCAGCGAGTGTCATACCTGCCCTACCTGGGTTTAGATAACAAAAAGATTCACATGAAATGGCTTCAAAACTTTTTAAATGTCACACAAATGCAGAGGATTAGCACCCTTTTATGCACACCTCTCTATAAATGTACGCTACATGCATTCTGACGTAAGCACTGCCCTTAAACTTGTGAAACAATCCAGCTCTCGGCAGCAGATCTCCTGAGGACACATTCCTCCTTATATCAACAATGGTTAGACCTCTGTGAACACATTTACAAATTACCTAAAGACCCCTAAATCCACAGCAAAATCTTCCAGCCTCTCTTTTCTAAACTAAAAGCACATCTGGCTGTAACTTACCAGCTAACTAACAGACTAACCAACTAACTAAAAGATAGGGGCATAAATCACATGTTCAGTAAGCTTACCAGGTTTTGAACCAGAATGGAAAAAAAGAAATCCAAAATCCAAATCCAAAATATGGGCAGAAAGGGCCCTAGACAAATCAACTATTATTCCTCAAAAACATCACACTCCTTGGAAGATCTACAAGCTAAATACAAACTCCCACACCAGGATGTCACACACATTCAGACTGCAGTCATTGCTCATTAGCGGCCACTGCCAACAAAGACCTTCTTTGAGACAACTTCCACCTGGTTGGAGAGCCCAAGTTCTTAGCAGTCTACTGCACACCAAATGCATCTCCTCCCTGTTCTGTCATCTGGTTGAGATAGGAAGCTTACAGGAATAGTGATAAGGGAGCTGGTACTACATGGAACAAGGACTCAGATGAGGGACTGCCCAATGCCTCTTTAAATGTGATCAAAAGGCCTCCAACAGATAGGCTGTGATCAAAAGAAAACATACTGGGTCATATTGGCCAAGTTCTCAAAGGCCGTGGAAAAATTATTCTGCATGTTTTTTAGACTCTGCCTAATTACACATAAAGGTTTCTGTCACTGACTCTTCATCTAGTAGCAAGGGAAAATAGTGAATTTATGAATTTTGGAGTAGTACGCAGTTACAGACCACTAAGATGTTCATATTCAAAGAGCTGTCAGTCAGTCGGTCTTTTAAGTGATTATCTTAGGTGCCTGCAACAGAATTACCTTATCTTGTCATGGTAGTATTGTGGAAATCAACAAAGTGATAATCAAATTAGAAATAAATATACCTTTGATTTTTGAACTTTTTATTTTGAAATAATTACAGATTCACAGAAAGCGAAATGTACAGAGAGGCTCATTCCTATCTTTACCCAATTTCTTCCAACAGTAACATCTTGCATAATTATAGTACAATATCAAAACCAGGAAATTGACAGTAGTACAATCCACAGAATTTATTTCATCAGTTTTACATGCACTTATTGTGTGTGTGAATGTATGTATATGTGTGTGGGTGTTTAGCTCCATGAAATCTAACATGTGTAGCTGCCACTATGATCAAGATACAGAGGTGTTCTATTACTATAAGGATTATTCATGATACCCTGTTATAGCCACCTCCAGCCCTTTCACCAACCCTAACTCCTAGCGACCACTAATTGGCCCTCCATCTTTATAAGTGTGTCATTTCAACAATGTGATATTAATGGAATCACACAGTATGGAATATTTTGAGGTTAGCTTTTTTCATTAACTATACTTCTGAAGTCTATCCAAGTTATCGTGTGTGTTAATAGCTAATTGCTTTTTATTATTGACTAATATCCCATGGTATGGATGTACCACAGTTTGGTTAACTCTTCACCTGCTGAAGGACATTTGGAAACATATCTTTATTTTACAACAGCCTAAATTTGTGAGTTCTGACACAAACCAAATTAGTTTCTTTATACTAGAAACAACTCATCTTTAATGAAGGAAAATATGTCATACCATAATCTATGCACAAATCTATCTCTGATTATACAAGAATATTATGCATTCATGTATGGCTTTTACCTTTTGGTGACCGTATGAAGTTCTCAATATATTGTTGTAATTCTATTACATGCATCCATATACACAATACTTCTATTGGATTTAAAACAAAACAAGAAAGACTAAAAACACCTCTATCAAAGACTTTCTCCCCAAACAACTTTTTATCCTGGACTTTTATTTGGTCATTTAACTATAGTTATGCTTCCATGATCTTCATAGAGTCCAGAATTTGAAGAAATAGTTGTTTGTTTTTTCCAGATAGATGAACTGAACTAACAATCTCCAGGAGCACTGAGATCTGCACTTTTGATCTGCCTTGCTTAACTTGTCAGCCATTTTATGCACTGAAATATTTCCACTGGAACTAGCAGTTCTGAGTGTAGAGTTGTCTTCCTTTTTTCTGTCATTTTAAGCCCTTAAGATATCATGCATATGAGCAAGTGCTGCATGTCCAATGCCTGTGGACTAACTCCTCTATTCTTTACAAATATCCTTTCAAACTGCTTCTATCATAATTTCCATTTCACAGATAAAGAAACATGGGTGTGTGGGAGGGATTTACGCACCTTTCTCCCAGTCTTATATTTACCAAATGATGGATTCAAACCCAAGGGGATTGGTTCTACCACATTTACCTCCAACATGGTGCTCCACTACTTTGCCACTTTTGAAGAGTGCATCCCTGTTGGTCCAGTTTGTCAAATGCTCTTTCTTGCTTTCAACCATTCCTCCCATTTTTGTTTCATATTGCTCCTATTCTCATGGTTTTTCTTTTCTTATTGTTATCTTCTACATCTCTAGAACAAGTCCTATAGCATACCCCCCATACACTAAAAAAGAAAGCATCTATTAAAGTTTACTACATAGATCCAAGCATCACCTCCTCTCCTCCCAAATACAGAGAGATGAAAGAAGGTTTTAAGGATCCTCCAAGATGAAGACCAACATGGTGATTATTTGAAGGGAGATAATCCAGTCTTGGATATTTTATCTGTTCTCTTCCTTTGGTTCCTTAGTTCCCTCATTTTGGATTGGATACATCCAAGAAGAAAGTAGACAGAGGAAGAGGAAAGAATGTGAAGCTTGTGTTGGTGGAAATCACCCTTTACAGAAACTCTAGCCAGCAGGGGGTGGGGTGTGTGTGAAGGCAAAGAAGCTGTTAAAACTCTTAGCTGAAACATGTTAATTTGGGTTGAACTATTTATTTGTGTGTTACTGAGTCCCATAACTACTCTAGAGGAGACACATATTTAAAGACCCTAAGATATGTGTTGAAAATATTTTTTGATAGCTCCCATGCCTGTCCCTCACACTTTTGGCTTTCTTTCATACAATGTGAACAGTGCTAATGGTACTATTTTTTCACATTTTACCTTTCATGTGTAATAAGATATAAATATGAAAAGTTTGCCTTTGCCTCACACCAAATCTTGAAACAAACAAAAAGCCTTGAAAGATTGTCTAGCCTGCAAAAATTTTTCTCTCACACAAACATGTATTAGCTAGTAACTTCTCTCCATCCCCTCCCTATCATGCTTGGTTCTCATATAATTACATCAAACAAACATGGGCATTTGCCTGCAAAAGTGAGTTTTATTACAAAGGGATTCTCAGGAAAATATGCTAAAAAAAACTTTGCCTCTATTAAACCGCTGATGAGGCCCCCTGTCTCATCTTCACACAGCTGCTCTGATCAGTGTTAAGTCTTCCAATGGGTGCTTGGCTGGGCACACCAAGGATATGTCAAGGTAGTTTTGCACTGCTTCTCTACTTCCTATTCAGCAACACCTGGATTCAAATAGCATTTTCTTTCCAAACTACCAAGGCACATTAGGCAACTGAAGGAGAAGTGAGTGGCAAGGAGGAGAGGATCCAAGGCAGGTCTAGGGACACAGAGGATATAAAGGGTGAGATATAGAGCTGGCGGGAGGCAGAAAGGAAGGAGGAGGCAGGCATCACTATAATACAAGGGTGACCTGTACCCTTCACCAAACTCCCCGCTCCTATAGACAAGCTCCTTGTCACAAACACCTCAGTCCCCACCCTCATAACATGGCATGGTCCCTTTTAATAACTCAATTATTGTTTCTCTGTGAACTTCACAAGAAGCAGAAATTAAATTGTAGATGGCATTTCTATAGAGGCAGGTCATATCACAAAAGGGCAGATGATATGTTTTATTTTTTAAGATTTTATTTATTTGAGAGAGAGAATGAGATAGTGAGAGGGAGCATGAGCAGGGTGAGGGGCAGGGGGGAGAAGCAGGTTCCTCAGTGAATATGGAGCCCAATACAGGGCTTGATCCTAGAACTCCGGGATCCCCATCTGAAGGCAAGGCAGATGCTTAACCAACTGAGCCACTCAGGTGTCCCCAAATGATAGGTATCTTAAAGATCATTGTGGAACTATTCCTACATCTGAGCATTGACTCAGTATTCATGATGTGTCTGTTGCCTTACAAGGACAGTATGCTGATCAAAGAAAGAAGTTCTCACTAAAACAATACAGAAAAACTGGGCCTGTCCTGGAACTTTAAGAATCAAAGTTCTTCATGCCTAAGACAAAAACAGATTTTAGAACCTTACTAATTTGCAATAGTGCAGAGCTATGGACATCATATTTCAGTATATACTTAGGGACTCATCTTTATAGAGGCCATGCTGTGCAATGGGGTATCTACTTTGGATAGATGAAGAATCCATAAAAGACCTTCCAAATACATCCCCCCTCTCCCCAAATTACAGTCTCATCTTAACATCAGACCAAGATGCTTGCAAATATCATCTTATCAAATTACTTTAATACTTCTAGACATCCTCACCAGTTGAGTTTTTAATTAATAGGTAAGCATAAAACCCAAGAATATGTATTTATGAGCTTATTTTCACATCTTTGATAATTAGCAGTATTTGAGGAAGGACATTCCAAATAAAATGTGAGATGATACAGGATATTTGTTTCAATCACTCTCCTTCTCTCTCATCTTTCCTGTATATACTTCAAATAAACTTAAAATGGAAACTTTAAGAGACAGACTTAAGCTGTAGTAATTTAGTTCAAAGCAGGAGCTTCAATCACCTCCTACAGATCAAATTGCCAACACAGTTTGAAGAAAAGGGAATGTTTCTAATCTCATGTAATTTACTGTATGAAAGCAAGTATCTTTTCCATACAGAAAATTTTCATTGAAATCTGTCAGTCCACAAAAGAAGAGGAATATTGACATTGTGTATCAGATCATACTGGGTCAGCAAAACTATGAGTCTTATTTGACTTTTCTAAGTCACTTAAGATACTACTACTAATAATAATAATGTGAAATATCCCTCACTTTAAAAAAATGAAGACATGTCTTTCCATTAAAATATACCATAGAGCATAAAAATAATCCTGCCCTACTTCACACCAAGACCCCCTTTATTTTTTATTTATTATTATTTTGCAGGGGGCGGGGGGGCGGAGCAGGGAGAGGCAAAGAAAGAGAGAGAGAATCTCAAGTAGGCTCCACGCTCAGCACAGAGCTCAAAATGTGGTTTGGCCAAAGCCAAGATCATGACCTGAGCCAAAATCAAAAGTCAGACACTCAATTGACTGAACCATCCAGGTGCTCCAATATCCCCTTAAACTCTGCAGGAAAAACTCACCAATTATACCTAGGTTGCTCCTCTTAACACTCTCAGGTCACTGCATGGAATGGCTAACTCTACAGAGGGAGCAGTATTCAGATAAGGTCATGATGGACAGTGGGTTGGTGAGAGAGTTTGGTCCACAAGATGCACAGATGCTAGTTCTGTGTTAGGAGTGAGTGATATTACACCAGTTTAATGGATTCACCAGTGCTAATTAACTTGAGACAAGGAGTGACCAAATGTATCATGAGAAGTTGTGATAATTCTTCAATTAAGTCTAATGACCACAGAAATAATTCATGGGCCAAGTATCCCATGATGACTCAAGGGTAGCTTTATTTTTTTTTCCCAAGGGTAGCTTTAAAAACATTTTGCCACACACAAAAGGTTCTGCTAAACCTCAGAATGATTACCTATTCTTTTTATGCATCTTCTCTTAAATGACATGACTCATAAAGTGCAAGTTCATAAATAAATAAATCTTAGTTCAAGCTCTCTGTCCTGCCTTTTCCTTCAGAGGGAAGTCAACATCAGTTTGACAAAGAAATATAATTCTAAGTTCATTTTCCCACCTTCTTAGAATTCAAATTAATGAACAAATATTGTCTACTTTCCCTCCAGTGGAAGAGAGTCTGATGAGGCATATTTTTTCTCCTTGCTGTTTTGCTCTCCCATGCCTTGTAGTCCATCCTTACTCCCACCCAGGCTGGGAATCCTCCCTAAGCAGAGCCAGAAAGACTCAGCTAAGCTGTGGTTCATCAAAGTCAGGGGGCTGAGGTGTCTCCAGAGTTGAGGTAGTTGATATAGTCCTCAAATGGGACTAAGAATAGGCTATTCACTCCCCATCAATCTGGTCAGACATCAAATTAAAAGAAACATCCAAAATCCAAGTTAGATTTTTCCAAAAATTATTTGCATGAATATGACTTGCATATAGGCCAGATCCTCCAGGTCCACTCTTTATCTTTCCTGATCTGGCATCAAGTCTCTCTAAAAACTCCTAAGGGTATTGTTATCACATTTTATTGGTAGAGAATGAACTGGAAATGACATATCATTCAGAGTCCCCAGTGGACATCTGAAAAACTATTGTGATAGAGTAAGCAGGACCAAGAGATCAGCTTTCCATTTGCAAAGAGGTGTGCTCTTCTCTTGTATTGCTCCTGAGAGAATGCCTATTCCTGGTGGCCTAATGTCTACACTTCATCAGAAAGCAATAACAGAGGGTCAAATGGAAGACCTCATGCAACTCATACTCATCCAACCCTTGGTATCAGGATTGTTGCTTCAACATGCATTTTTGTAATTGGGAAAGGAAAAGAGCTGCACTGCTTATCCTGCCAAGGAGATAATGGATCCAGTAATTTCCGACTTTGACTCAAGAAGGTTCAACTATCCATTAGCCACATTCTTGAATTTAGGCTAGAACATCATGCATTTCAGGTTTCATACTTAATCATGGCCTTGGTCCCAGTGCAAACTTCACCAGTGAGTGTGCAGGGATCAGCATCATTGGGTGCTATCTTGGCTCTGAGACTTATTAGTTATTAGGCAAAACTGGGATCCTTTTTACTGAAAATCACCATCACATGCTATTAACAGTAGCAATAATAATAATAGTGAAGGCTCTTGAGTCCTTATAATGGACATAATGTTAAATACTTTACATAGGCATTATCTCATTTATTTCTGATGACAGCTATGTGAATTGATTGCTATTATCCACATGTTAGGGATGATGTAACTGAGGCATGGAGAAGGTGAGCATGTCAAGGTCACATAGTAGTTATTTGGCCAGGCCAGGGCTTAGACCCCGGTCCACACCATTGCAAATTCATGTTCTTAACCCATTCAAAAGACTACATATGTGGCAAAGGAACTTGTTTTAGCTGGATAGGGATATGGGAAGAAACAATTCAAGTGCACCTCCTTTCAATAATTTAATATGAACTGTTCAAAGTGAGCAATTGAGATGCTTCTAAGCATCTGTGACTCACTTCTTTTGGATCCCAGAGTGCTGTTATGGAAATAAGTTGCAGGGCAGTTCATACTTTTCTTATAATATATGCAATTCAAGAAATTCAGTGCTGAAATATTCAGGGTGGTTGGCTCCTCTTCTTTGCCCTTTGGAAAGAGTAAAATTTCCGTTTGCTTTATTCAGAGCATCTCTGACTTTGAAGTGATCACCTTTATCTTGCTCCCATTGGCTTGGCTGCACGAATATTTAATAAAAGCGATTTGGGGGAGTACTCACTCATCCTTTGATTTAGGGGAATATTCACTCATCATATTCCATGGAGCTGCTGCACACCTCAAAGTCTCATAAAAATTATACCATATCGTCTCTGAGAAGAATCTCCAGTTAGAAAGGTGGCCCCTTTGGGAGGGGTCGTTGAAATCCCAATGCTTAGGTCCACTGGGTTGAGGGGGTTGCATGACGTTGTGATTTAGGAGGTCTTGGCCTAAACGCTGTGGTAGGCACGATGAAAGTGAGGCCAAGGATCATATTTCCCAAGGAACCCAGAACACCATACCAGAAGTAGGCGTATGATATCCGTCTGCTGAACTTGTGACGCCAGAGAACTTCAACTAGAGTAACATGAAAACTGGCCTGGCCCCTCCAATTTCAAAAGCATCAGTTCCTATCCCCTTTGCTTTGATGGTGTGCAAAATAGGTCTGAAATGTGATCTCTAAATTATTCCCAAGGTTGCTGCTGCCAAAAGAAAGAGCCATAAGCCAGACCTTTTTCCATGTTCAATCTTCATCACCAGCTTTGAAATTAAGACCATGTTGGTGGGAAGGGTTGACAAGTAGAAAGAGGAGGCTTCTTTTTGTTCAGACTTTGGCTAAAGTTAAAAGTGATTTATCATTTTTGCACAGCTGGGTGCTTGCTATATAAAGTGTGAGACATAAGCAGAACCCACCAAAGAAAGTGGGTACACCATGGAACTTGAGGTGGAAGCAGAAAGAAATGTTGAACTATTTAAATCTTTATTTCAAATTAGACCACTGATTGGCCATTCATCCATTTAGAAAGATAGACATTCTCCAACACCATCCTTAAAGTTTGAATGAGCTTATACTATGGGATGGTGATAACCCCAACTTCCAAACACTTTCAGAAAAATTTTCCCTGATCATCCTAGCAAAGTCAAGCTCCTCTACTAGATGCTTCCATAACAACAGACCTTTGTACTTTAAAGGGTTACAATTTTAAGGTATTTGTATAAATATTCCATTAACGCTCATCACCCTCTCATGGGACTATGTATTCTGTGATCATGTCGATTTATTTTTCTCTCCATTATTTGTCACAGAGGCCAGCACGGTGCCTGGCACATAAAATGAAATAAATCAATATATACAATATATTTGTATCATTTATTTGCATCTATAAAACCTTGTGTGGCTTTATAGATGCGAAATATATATGAAAATATATACGTATAACATATAAAACTTATTTTTTCATAGAGAGCATAGACATCGGATGGGGGTTGGAGGGTGGAGGTGCTCAAGAAATATTTATTGAATGATGAGTTAAAAAAAATTGAAGGATGCTCAAGGGCTGAAGTAGAGCGTAAGGAGATCTTTGGCAATTCGTGTTCCTTGAACCATCTGAAGTTCAGAGAATGTTGTGTCCTTATACAACTGGAGTGGCTTGTAGAAGCTGCTGAACAGAAATTTTAAGTTCTAGCAGAGGAAACAGAGTAAGGAGGAAGACTTAATTGAAAACTCTTTGTATGTAAGGATTTGGTTAGCTGGGCCTCATATGTATGATGGATCCTGTGACAGGTTGGGTTGTCTGAAAGTAGATGCTGAGACAGAGTCTGATATGAAAAAAATTTTATGAGACAGAAAATGAATTTATATCCTTAATGTTAATCAGCGTTCTTATTCTGTCTTGTTCTATTCACCAGGCACTCTTCAAAAATTCTTTACTTATTGTCTATTGAGCTCCAGGTACACGATGCATCCAATCTATCTAGGTAAGTGACATGTTAAAAGCCATGCAGGCATGCTACAGAAAGAGGGCAGGGTTGGCCTGGGGAAATCAGGAGAACCCATTGAAAAATTTTCTAGAAAGTTCATTGTAACTAGACCAATAACCTGAGGAATGTTTTGGAGACTAGGCAGTCTATGTTTATCCAGGCCTTAAAGAGAGTTAAGTGGGCTGTAATCCTTGTAACCAGAGTTGTAGAGGGCGGTAACCAGATTTTCCCTTACCTTAAGTCAAACAGGCATCACATTCACTGAGTGTCTGAATCCACTTCTCCCCTCTAATAACAGAACAGGGCTGTAAAAATAATTACCTAGTCTAAGATACTTCAATTAACCATTTGACCTTATCTATGAGGTTAAGAAAAAGAAACCACTGATAAACTTTACCTTTTTATTTATACTTTACAATTTTCAGTATTGTTTGGGGTTTCAAGGGGCCAACACTGATACCAGTTTTCACTGTATAAGGAGAAAGGTGGCAGACTTCTCATACCCTGGAGAGGAGTGTTTGCCAGAGTCAGACAGATGAACTTGGCATTGCGTGCAGAAGTGATCCACAAACTGGCTTCCCACTGCTTGGGAAGAAACCTGCATTCAGGGGCTCAGCGGAGCCCCTTCACCCACCCTTGATTACTCAGCTCCCCTGCTGCTGGTGATAACCTCTCAGGTGGCTGCGAATAAAATTTCTTCCTGTAGCTTTACTCCCTCCTACTTGGCAGGCTTTCTGTCGCTAATGGATCCAAAATTAATGGGTCCTTACTCCCTTATTTCTTTGGATCTCTGACAAAGTCAGCACATTCTGGGAAATGGCAGGCGGTTAGTTGTTACCTGTGGCACATATCACAGGGTTGGGACCAAGCTGCATCTGTCATTCTCCAGGGCTCTCCCATCAAGTGCCTGGAATTACATGGAAGTAAATCCCACGCACATTCACCATTGCTTTTAAATTTTATTCACAGAAATTTCTCTATCCACAGATGGACCACACAATCACTCTTCTGGAGGCATCTTCTATGAGTGTATAAATTGCAATTCGACCAGCACGAATGGAACGATGATTGGGAAGCATACACTGCACACTGTAGTGAGTCTGGATGTGTTACCACTGAGGTCAAGCCTCTCTTGGTGGGAAGCAAAGAGCTCACGTTGAGGCTCATGCCATTTGCTCTCATCAGCAGCAATTGGATTTGTCTCTGGGATGTTTAGCTTGCTAGAGCAGTAGACTATGGCTGTGCTGATCTTGTTCATATCAGACTACCCGGGTGTGAATACTACCCCTGTCATTTTATTACCTATGTGATCTTGAGGAAGTAACTCAATTTCCCTGTGCCTCAGTCTCCTCAACTATAAAGTAGGGATTGTAACTGTATGCCCATTTTAAGGATAAGAAAACTGAGGCACAGAGGGATTCAGCAACTAGGTTAGGTATGTGGCACTGGGTGCATCTTGAACAGTGCCTGGTACACAGGACATGCTACTGTTATCTGGGCTTCTCATTGCTGGGTCACCCTTTGTACACATGTGGGGAGTATGGGCTATGGTACTCAAACAGGTTTGCTGCTCCATCTCCTTCAGTATGAGGCTAAGTGACCCATGCAGGAATGAACTCTTGACCTCTGTAGGTTTAGCACCAGGCCCTTGCCCACTGAGCTAACTGTCTTAGACAGAGCTACTAACGACCACGCTATCAGTTCTAAAGGATGTCAACCCTCTTTGCTCCTTCATCCAAAATCCCTTCAAGATTTAAGTACACCTTCTAAATTAATCTGTTTCAAACATTTACTCAAGAAATAAAAGAAGTCAAAGTGCCCAGTGCTTTACTCAAAGTTGAAAGTGGGGGTACTGGTCTCTTCACCCCCACTGGTCCTGCATTCTATTCCCCCCTCCAAGTTCTTTGCAAGAAAAAAATTATGTTGGCCACAGTTGCAATCAGCTTTAATTCATTCTTTATTGCTGCTCTGGTTTTGTGTTATTTGAGCTGGTTTAACTGTTAAAAGCGTTTCAAATGTTCACATGGTCTGCATTAGGTTACCGAATTAAAACAGGAACAGCCCACCAAATGTAGCTTTCTGAAATGCAAACCACATGAGTTTGATTTCTTTGTGGTATAACTTTAATTGGGTTCAGAGGTCCCCGAGACTTACCTGTCTATCTGCTCCGTGATGGCCTGATCTGATAAGACTAAGCTGAAGGGGCTGAGGGATCCGAATTGCTCCAACTCTAGTTTCAGAACCAGTGCTGCCCACGCAATCCCACACTCCATCCCACTTGTGACCATCTGAACTCAGCTCAGTGGAGATGGCAGCATACTGTCTCAGGGCTTCTTCGATAGTGCTGACCTAGCTAGTGTCTGGCACACACAGAACACGCATGTCCCCAGAGCACAAAGGGCTGGGAAATTGCTAATACAGTATTAATGACATGTCAGAGTTGCCACCTTCCTCTCTTCCCTCCACCCCACAATCAATTATGCCTCATGTCTGTCCTTTTCTGATTCAGCAGAAGAGGGCTTTAGGCTCATATGGTCCCTCTTTTGGTCCCTTTTGATGGTATTTTGTGGCCAGTCTTCCTTGGACCCTGTCCACCTTCTGGAAGAGCTTCCACAGCTTCTAACTTTTCCCCTTATCATTTCTGAAAACAAGAGGAAGCAAGAAGTAACTGTCGTTTAGTTCCCAGGAAGAGCTGAACTTCCCCTATGTAGGTTTCCAAGAAATAATCACATGACTTCAGCAAGTCTACAAATGTTTTCTGACTATTACAAGCAGGGTACCACACAAGCCACCATGAACAGTGAGGCTTGGGAGGAAAGGAGAAAGAAAAATCAGGCAAACATGTGGCTGATCTAAGCACGTGAAAGCAATGGAGGGGAGAAGCCAAGAAGACTCCTGAAGGGATGGTATGCTTGAAGGGATGGTATGGAGCCTAAGCCAAAAATAAACCACCTTGTGACTTCAAGTTTCAAAGGAAACCCTGGGAACCATGTAGAGGAAACATGATATCCTTTGGTCATGGCTCTTCCCTTACTAAGGCATGGCTCCGGGGACACAGGATAGGAATAGTGTGAGGAAAATTCAGTGATTATTCTGTCTGAGGTAAAAGTAGACTTCTCAGTGGAGGCTACACAGTGCTCTTTTCCATTAAAACAGTGGGGGGTAGCGGGGGGAGAAGCACATGGTTCAGTATTTCCTCAGAAGTTCATTGATCATACAAAATATTCACTTTGGGGGGCACCTAGGTGGCTCAGCCATTAAGCATCTGCCTTCAGCTCGGCAGATCCCAGGGTCCTAGAATTGAGTCCCACATTGGGCTTCCTGCAGGAAGCCTGCTTCTCCCTCTGCCCATGTCTCTGCCTGTCTCTGTGTGTCTTTCATGAATAAATAAATAAAACCTTAAAAAAAGAGAAATAATTCAAAATATAAGATGGATTGATATATGAATGGAGGGACAGATAACTGTATAAATATATGATAAGACATGTACAGTGAAGTAGAATAGTAAAATCTAGATAGTAATTTTTTAAGCTTCTCATATTTGAAAACGTTCGCAACGGAATGTCAGGCGGTAAGGTGACCACAGGGTGAGGCTCACATTTCTGTGCTACTGGTTTCCTGACACCACCCTTGAGTTTTAGAAACTGGGCAGGCAGGTGAGAAGAGACAGACTACATATCTGGGGTCAGAGGGTCAGCACAAGCCAATAATCACATGCCCCTTCCAGGGAAACCAACCAGCTTGGAGAATGGCTCCTTGACAACCTCAAGCCCAGACCTACAATCTCGAGAAAGACTCTCACGCCAAAGAGGAAACAACTACACAGCAGAGGCAAGGAGAAGATGCAGGATTTCAACATCACTGCACATGGCCACACAGGCAGTTGGAAATGAGAGCTGGAACGGTAAATAGTCCTTCTTGGTTCTGCAACCTAGACTTGGATGGTTTACACATCCTCAGAAAAAGTAGGTTCTTGATCAATGTTTGCTGAATGAAAAAAAGTGGCTGGATGAATGGAAATATTTTGCTTGAATGGTAGTAAAGAGGATAAAAACACTTATTTATTTATTTATTTATTTATTTATTTATTTATTTATCTTAGAGTGAGAGTGTGCATGTGCAAACAGGGTGGGGGTGGGGCAGGGAGCAGAGGGAGGAGAGAGAGAATCTTAAGCAGGTTCCCTGAGGAACACAGAGCCCCATGCGGGGCTGAATCCCACCACCCTGAGATCAGGACCTGAGCCAAAACCAAGAGTCGGACACTGAGCCACCCAGGAGACCCAAAGATAAAAACATGCATCTCATTATCTTTCCTATCAATCTCTTACTGTTCAAATGAGGGAACTCTGCATATACATGATGCCTCTTCACAATTCTTCTATACCCACAAGGGTAAGCACACTTTCACCCATATAGCCCTATGTATTATGTAAAGTGCTAGGTGTTGTAGGAGATACACGAATGAATGAACCACGATCTTTGTCTTAACGACTTGAAGCCTAGAGAAATAGATCCACAGCAGGGAGTTATCATACAAGGTCTGATATAGTAAGTACCATGAACAACAGAGATCCCATCTAGTTTTAATTAAGGTCTGATTTCCCACTACGGGTCCTATGTACTATATTCAAGTCACCAGAAATATTACCGCTCCAGAGGTAATGATCCCATCCTAGAGAAGGTATAATCTAGGACATTAGAAGTCAAAACCCGAATTCTGTACTGCAAATCAGAGCCCTCTGGAGAGCCGAAGGTGGTTTCTCTATTTTTATCAGAAAGGCAGGATTATCCTTTGGTGTCAAGAATTTGGGATTTCACAGAAGGGTCGGGAGGCCTGCCCTATACAGCCCTGGAGTTCTGATCTGGATAGAAGGGGCCCTATAGCATCCTTAGTTACACTAACTAATGGAACCAGACACATGCTGGTGAAACCAGGTGACGGAAAACTAGCTGGGGAGCTGGATGGGGAAAAGACGAACACGGTGCCTGTGAAGAAATTGTAGGTACTGAAAAGCAAGGTAATGTTTTCCACCAAAGGGTATCCAGTTGGAGACTGGTCTGAGCTGGCTCTCGTTTTATAACCTCTCGACACATGTGTGTAGTCAAGGCTGAATTTAAAACCTATACCGTGAACCTTAGGAAAATAAACCACATTAAACAAGCACAAATTGAAAATATTACACAAGAGATTTCACAGGAAATTGGTCCAAATTTAGCCTCGCTCTTTATGTATTTAAGCCTCTTATTCGTCACTTAGAACTTTATATCAGGATTTTAATATGAGTCTGCCCTCCCCTCCAACCCCCATCCCAATCCACCTCCACAATGGCCTGCTTAGTTTTATAAAACTGATTTTTTTTTAACTCCCAAAGAATCCTGCTCCCTTTGGCCTGCTCTTTCAGTGCTCATTAACACATGGTCCAAAACAGTACGCTGATGACGCACAGCAGGGACGGTTAGGTGAGGCTGACCATATACCTGAAAAATCCACTATGAAGGGACGAAGCAAGCTTCAACTCTCCCTTCAAAGTCTGTGACTCGTGCAAGTAGCACTCTGTACAGACAGACCACAGACGCTAATGTTACTTAACAGATGGCAGCCATCACGACAAAGGGCATCAGTGACAAACCATCTCGTTCAGTCTCATTAAGAATTCTCTCACACTGCTTTCCTTTCTTCCATAGATTTTTGTGTTTTTAAATTTGTTGTATTTTCTGCGAGTCTCCTCAAATCCCTTTTTTTGGGGGGAATAAAGCCAACTATAGATAAATAACAGAATATTTAGAAACCTATGACTCTAACAGTCCACCTTTTACAGTAACATTTGAGCTGATCTTGTTATCACAGCGTTGCTCACGTGGCAAGAGGCTCACTGCCAATGCAACGGTTGAACCACTCTGTCCACTTCAGGTCTGGTGTTTCACCATCAGGAATGCCTGGTGGGGGTGTTGCCAAGCACTCTAGATGGAAGCTCTTCTGAGCCAGGCAGTTGCCAGGTGGGGAAAGTGATGCCAAACCAGAAGGGAGTTTTGTGGGATGGACAAACACGCCCTGCGGCCAGCTGGGGTGTCCCATTCTTTCCCACTTGTGGCTACCAGCCAGAATGTGATTATTACTGAAGCTTGCTTACAAGCTACTTTAAAAAAAAAAAAAAAGTTTTACTTATTTATTCATGAGAGACACAGGGAGAGGCAGAGACACAGACAGAGGGAGAAGCAGCTCCCTGAGAGGAGCCTGATGCGGGCTCAATCCCACGACCCCGGGATCACGCCCTGAGCCAAAGGCAGAAGCTCAACCACTGAGCCACCCAGGCATTCCTACAGACCACTTTTTAGAAGACTTAGGAAATTAAAACTTATTTTGTATTTAAATTGGATTTTTTAAAAAATCATTTCAAAGCCTGAGATTCATGATGACTCCCTACTTCTCTTTATCATGCTTGCTGGTGAAGGCAATTCAATTATCCTAACCCTCCTTCTTCACCCTTGTTGTTCTCTACTTCTCATGAAACTGATAAAGCTACCAGAGGACAGAATAAGCCACATGAAGGGTTCAGTGTTAGATCTCAGCTGGGGAGGAGTGGGGGTTGTCAGAGGGCTGGCAGGGACAATTACCCTGTTGCCTTTAACAGGGCTGAACTGCAGGAAGTTTCTTTGCGGCTATTATTCTACGAAAATTGTGAGAACATCCTGGATCCCTCCCAGAGTTCTTCTGAGCTGCTCTGGGGGAACTCTGCTTCCTCCCCTTCTCTGCCTGCCATAGCAGCCACCACGCTCACCTATGGGGCTTTCATCAGGACTCAGAGAAACATGTGTTTGGAAAGTGCCCAACCACAGTTCTAACCAATAAGGACGAAGACCGCAAACAGCATGAGCTTTGGGAGGTGTCACTTCACATCAACTCAGTGGTTTGGCCGGGGGGATTGCTTTGGTTTTCTGGTTTATTAAAAACACTAAAGAAATCAAGGTGGCATCATGATTTGATGAGACCATTAGGAAAAAGAAAACCCTGAATCACTCAGGATCCAAAAACACAAAGTTCCTAAGAGGTGAGAATTCAAACCAAAAGCTTCTAAGGGCAGGGGTGGGGGTGGGTGGTCAAGAAGAGCACTTTGTATCTATTATACTGAGGGGTGAACAGACTTCCCTGATGGAAAACATGGAATATTTTAACATTCAAAGTGTTAGTCTAGCCCCACTTTTACAGGTTGCAGTCCCCTACTCAACGGCAGCCTCACACAGGTATATGTCTTCTTGCTTTTAACACTCTCCCACTCGGGCTCTCGCTCTGGGTGGTCATCTCCTACCCCCTCAGCCCCCAACACAATTCTGGCGGTGGGCTTTATTGGATTTCTCGGAGCATTAGGTTTCTTGGAGCATATAAACTCCAGGATTTTTCCTTTAAATCACTCAGAGCCAGAGAGGGAGGCAGAAGGATGCTTCAAAAAGAATTAAGACAGGCGAACAGATCAAAAGAACAGTGCTGCCACATAAGCTACTTCCTTTTTCAAAAACATGTATTAGGAAAACAGCAGCTAAAACCCTGATCAGTCATGAAAATGAGCACCAGTCTGCGGGCTGAGGGGCTAAAAGGAATTAGTCTGAAGACACAGACAGAGAGAGACACACACGCGTGCAAACAAAACCCATCACCCTTCCTCAGGCCAGTTGCTGGTACCCTTGCCTTCGATGTTCAGAGAACGTCACCCGCTACCAAAAACTTCTGGAAGACTGAGTTTAAAAGCCCCCACGCCTATATGCAATTCAGATCTTCCATTCATTGTAAATTATGGGGGAAGACATAGCTCAATAGGCAAAAAGTACATCCTTCAGAATCCAGCAGATACCACTGAGCAGAGTAAGCATAGAGAAGAACCCCACTCTTCCCCATTCACCTCAAAGTGGATTTTTATGGCTGTGTATGTTTGCAGCCCGAGAGAAATGAATCTCTAATGACATCTTTCATCAGAAAATATTATTGGTGGTTCAGTTTGATTTAGCAAACTTCTTCCTTCCCTTTTTGTAGAGAATGGAGAATGGGGAGAATTCTCCCCATGGAGAATGGGGGTTATCTTACCAAATAGGTCTCAACTCTAAGACACCTGTTCCCTAGAGTGGTATTATTTTTATTCTCGTCATTTTTTTCTCTTAATGTTTTTATCTGCCCATCTGATGCAGCTGAATAAAAGGAGAATAAAGTGATAGAGGGGTTTTTGTTTAGCTTTGTTTTTTACCACAATCTGTTGGCAAAGCAAATAGGTCCACCATTACATGAAGACACATGTATTCGTTCCTAGAGCTGTTGTAACAAATTACCACAGACTGGGTGATTTGAAAACATCAGAAATGTATTCCCTCAGAGTTCTGGAGGATAAAAGTCTGAAATTGAGGTGTCAGCAAGGTTGGTTCCTTCAGGAAGCTCAGAAGAAGAATCTGTTCCATGGTTCTCTCCTAGTTTCTGGGTGTTGTTGGCAAACCTTGCCTTTCCCTGGCTTGCACCCATATCACTCCAAACTCTACCTCTGCTGTCACATGGCTCCTTTCCTGTGCCTTCACATGACCTTCTCCTAAGAGCACCAGTCACTGGGTTTAGGACCTACCCTAATCGCAACATGACCTCATCTTAACGTGATGACATCTGCAAAGATCCTATTTCCAAATAAGGTCACATTCAGAGGGACGGGGGGTGGTAGTTCAGACTTCAGCCAATCTTTTGGGGGACACATGTGGTAGCTAAAGATAGAAATCACTTGAGTCTTGCCTAGGATACAGGACCTACAGAGCCCGTAAGGGGGAAGTAGTCAGGGATTGTCCTAGGGATGCCAAGAGGCAGAGTTCAGGCGGACTGTGGGAAAGGTGAAGTTGTGAAGAGAGAAAAAAAAAATATTGAAATCCTGGAAAGTTCAACTGCAATGGTGAAAGAGAGAAGGTCTGCAGATGGAAAGTGGAGGGTGAAGCCCAGGCATCTGGTGCCCTCGGGCCATGATGGCTGCCTCTGCCCGGCACTGGGTCTTAGCACCTCAGACCTTGCGATCCTAAGTGTTAATGTATCCGGCTGCAACAGTGAACTGAAACAATACAACTTCCTTTGTCGTTGTTTTTGTCCTACCTTTTCCTGAGAGATTAAAATGGACAAATTCCCATGAAGGTTTTATGTTTTCCTTCAGACAGTTTTCTTCCTTCCCAACCAGTCATTGGAAGTTCTTTCATATTTTACTTTGCCCCCATCACTCTGGAAACCATGGCTGCTTTCCCTAAACCCATCTCCCTTCCATGATGGTGATGGTATCACTTCTTCTCCAGGAAGTTGGTCTTCAACATGGTACCTACATACACATATCCCCAAATTCACTTTTTCTCCCCTAGTACATAGAGAGAAAAGAAGCTCCTAATTCTGGATTGCTCAAACTTTTTTCTTTCTACAGAAATCTTTATTCAAAGAAGTGACTAGGGAGAAATTCAACTAAGTGAAAAAATGTGGAGCTGCTCTGGGTAAAGGGGTACCTGGGAGGTAAGATGCCTGCCCACCTGGCCAATATCTACCTCCCTAACCCTTGAGCAGACTCTGCACAGCTCCATGTAGTGGATCCTAGCTGCCTATATTCTAATAACTCACCTTTATGATGTGCATGTAGGCATCATATTATAATATACTGGGGTCTACCTGGCCATCTTTCATAATAGGCAGTCAGTTGTGTTTCTTTGTTTTGTTTTTTCAGGAAAAATCTCTGTGCAGCTGAGAAAACAATTATTTCCCTGGTGTCGTCACATGCCAGACTGTGATGTCTTCTCCCTTGAATGTGATTGTAGTTTCCCACAGTGCCTAGCTCTGTTTGGAAGCTCCCTGAAAACTCATCACATGCCCCATTCTGGAACTATTAACAAAACCTGTAAGCTCTTTTCATTGCTTGACATAGAAAAGGACCTAAAATTAAGTCAATGAATGGAGAGATGGCGTCCAATTGAGGATACATCAGACCCATCACTATAAAAACCACCTTTCCAGAGAAGTCCAGTATTAAAACTTGAGGGATCAAATGCTTTCTCTCAAAATACCCTTAAAATAAGCAGTTCCTATGGTAAGACTTGGTACAACAGAATCACTGAATGACAATGGGACTTTTTACTAAGGATTGACAGGAACAATACACTCCACACAGCTTTGTAAGGACGGGGTTCCTTGTGAAGGTTACCACTGAAAACGAACAAATCATGATTCCACAGTTAGGAAAATCCATGCCAATGAAGACCATTTCCCTGCTCCTTCTCACCCCAAAGTCCCTAAAACAAACAGCAGATGAAAAGGCAGAAATTCTACCCTAGCAGGAAATCTTACCCGAAGACAAACTTTACTCCTATGAAGAAAAGCGTTGGATATCTTTCTCTTTACAGTACTGTTTTGTCATTTTTTATGCAAACCCAGACAGGAATGCTCCTTTGTAATATTTTCCCTCCAAACAGTTTTCCTACCTATAATGTCCAGGATCACAAATCCCCAGAAATCACTACAGTGAAACTTTCGCTTGCTTCTTATTCACACAGGGGCGTTCACCCAAGGAACCCATTTAATGATGTGTTATAAAAGGAGTCACTTTTCAATGCCTAGAACAGAGGAGGGAATTCCTGTTACTCACCCTATTTGGGCACAACATCTGGGAGAAGGTGTGTACCCACTTGCTTCCTCCCCTGACCTACTGAGCATTATTTATTACACAGACGTGGCATCTCCTTCATGCCCAGTGAGGTCGCCCTGGTCTTCCCTGACCCCACCTAGGAATCTTGGTTGGCTTTGGGATGGAGGACAGACTGTGTGGGCATCAGTAGAAACAAAGCTTACATTCACTCAGTTGTGTCAGGTCTGGCGGGTCACACGAAAGCTGTTGGGGACTTTTTTTTCATCTGACTCAGCAGATAGGAGGCTCTTGAGGGGTCTGGATCAGTAGCTTTTGCTACAAAAGCTGCCATGATACAAGGAAGAAGTTCAGGGGAAGGGACAGATACCCCACACTTGAGGGTGTGTACTGTTCTCTTTAAGCGCCCGGAGGCCTGTGACTGGTACAGACGTTGGCAAGAAACCGATGAAGTCTTATGGGAAAAATAATGTCTGGAAGCCCATCTTGTCATGCTCTTCTTACTTTAATGACTTGGTGAGACTTCTGCCAGGCACAAGTTCTGCTGAGAACGTTCTACTCGTTCAAACTCCCTGGCCACAGTCTACCTGCAGTCCCTAGGGAGGGCATGCAGGATGCCCATGGCACACGTGTTTCAGAATGATATGGCAAAGGGAAAAGGAAACAACACAGAGTCTGGAATCTGCAGAGTTTGTGTGCAAGGAGTAAAAATAAGTCAGGAAAAATACGAAGGTAAGATTGTAAAGACACTGCCCCCTAAAATAAGCAGCTGCTTTTCCACTGGGTGCTCCTCTGTTCTTCTACATTTTCTCTCTCTCATACCATTTCAAAACCAGCCTCTAACTGAAGACTCAACTTATTATTTATTTTTCTATTTTTAATTAAAGGAACACAGAAAAACCAAGAATGCTTCATCAAAAAAAAAAAAAAAAAAAAAAAAGCTTTCTGAGTGCTGGCGTTCATTCATGCTGGGTTTGTATTTGATGAACTTTTCATTCAATTTTAAGCTCAATGTGTACGAAACCCAATGAAGTGAACCAGGAGAAGGACGTCGTCCAAACATGTTGAAGCACTTGTGGGTGATTGCTTGGTCCTTTGTGTGCTACAGCTCCTGTGAAAAGCCTCTGTCTCAGGCAGGCTCCAAACTGCCAACTCAATGAAGCAAATAATAATTATTCCTAATGGCAGTAATAATTATGGAACGGGGTGGACCCAATATAAGGTTGGTTGTCTGTGGCTTCAGTGGGGCAGCCAAAGTTTCACACACCTTTTTTATAAAAATCTCTCTCTGTCTCTCTTTCTCTCTTCCTCTCTCCGTCTCTCCCTCTCCACCTCTGTCCCTCCCTCTGTCTCTTTCTCTTTCTTTCTCACACACAAACACAGACACACACATATTTGCCAAAAGAGATCTGGACAAACTCACTCCTCTAGTTTCCTGCAAAGTGCCTGACTTCAGAGTTAAATTAAATAAATAGCATCTATCCACACAATGAGGGTGGATTGGGACATGTCTAGTAATTGACACCCCCCCTCTCTCATTTTTCTTTTAGTTAAAAGTTTTCAACTTTCTCCAATTCTAGACTTTTAGCCAGAGCCATGGTCAAATGGCAGACATGAATAATGTGATGTATTTCTCCTTTCTTTCTAGGGGAGATAGGAAAAAAAAAAGAGAGAGGGAAAGAGGAACAAAGAAAGGAGAGAAAGTCAGGGTTCTAGATGAGTGCCCTCCCACCCCCACTCTACTGTGACTATAAATTGGAATCTCTGGATAAATCAAAGTCTTCTTTGGTGAAGCCGCAAGCCCATGGTTAGTATCACAGCTAATTTTCTATGAAATATTCACCATCCTCCTCACAGCGAGGGAATCACCACCTGAGCTGATTCTTCCTCCTGGGCTCTCAGATTCAGCTGTCACCACCCTCCAGGGACTTAAGCATTAGCACCTAAGTATGTCATCCCACATGCCAATATGTCAAGGTGTCAGAGAAATAAAAAGTGGCTCCTCTTGAAAACATAATCCATCATCCAAATGGTCATTTTCTAGATAATGAGGAAATTGTTTCAATTTTCTGAAAATTAGGTAAAGGGGCTAATGTGAATCTACGTGAGTTTCTTTTTTAATCTTATTATACTTGTCAGTCACTGGGGCTACTCTTTAAAAATGGTTCCAAGGTGCTGGTATAGTTTATTGTCATGTTAGAGATGATAGGGACATTCAAGGCATCATGAAAAACCATACTTTGTACAATATACAGAATATACCCAAGACAATTCTTCAAGGGTATTGAATAAGATAATATACATGTCAGGGGCACCTGGGTGGCTCAGTGGTTGAGTGGCTGCCTTCAGCTCAAGTTGTGATCCTGGGGTCCTGGGACCAAGTCCCACATCAGGCTTTCCAAGGGGAGCCTGCTTCTCCCTCTGCCTGTGTTTCTGCCTCTTTCTGTGTGTCTCTCATGAATAAATAAAATATTTTTTAAAAGATAATATACACATCAAATGACCTACATTACATTTCAGTAAAGCAAAATATTATAACATGAATGTAGAGGGATCCCTGGGTGGCGCAGCGGTTTGGCGCCTGCCTTTGGCCCAGGGCGCGATACTGGAGACCCGGGATCGAATCCCACGTCGGGCTCCCTGCATGGAGCCTGCTTCTCCCTCTGCCTGTGTCTCTGCCTCTCTCTCTCTCTCTGTGCCTATGTCTCTAACTCTCTCTCTCTCTGTGCCTATGTCTCTGACTCTCTCTCTCTGTGTGACTACCATAAATAAATAAAAATTTTAAAAAAATGAATGTAGAGACATGCACACACACACCACTTTACATTTAGATATAACTGAATATTAAAATTGCCCTGTCTCCTTTAACAGTGTAGTTTAGTTGGGATTATTTAAATTTTAAAAAATATTTTATCTTGAAGTAATCTCTACACCCAATGTGGGGCTCTAACTCACAACCCTGAGATCAAGAGTCACATGCTCCCCCAACTGAGCCAGCCAGGTGTCCCTATTCTTAAATTCACACTTGCAATGTATTTGAGAGGCTATAACTTGGAATATGCATCTATAAAGCTGCATTTTTGTTTAGTTTTGTCATTAAAAATATACCTTGGCTCAGCATAGGGTTATAGAAAGATGTTAGAGGTAGACTTTGGTCTCCCTGAATTTACAGTTTCATCAATATGGCTCCATTCAAACTATCCAAACAATACTGAAGTGAAAACAGCCTCTACTTCTCTTTAATCCAACAACTAACACTGTATCTCTTCAGATATTCAGTTTAAGCAAGACATTGGGGAAAGTGAGAGGAGATGTCATGCTACACAGTGATCCCTGAGAGTCTGCCAAATGCTTGGCCTCCAGTCCCTACAGATTCTGAGAACAACATTGTGCATTTGACAAATGTTCAGTGGCTTGGTGACTTGGTGATGGGTGTTTCTTGTTGCACTTGTCATTATGATTATTGTGTCAAAAATGTTTCTGAGTTTTCTGGACTGAAAATAATAGATTTGAGGTCAGCTATGAAGTGCTGTGCATTTGGTTTGTGAATTACCATATCTGAACCAATATATGATGGGTCTATGGTTATTGGGGAAGTCATTTCTGGCATTTCAAAGATGTTTAGGGCCGTCTGTTCTTTGAAAACTTCTGCAACCCTGCAAAAGCAACCCCAGCACATGCCGGCATGTCTCTATCCCACACTCACAAGGGTCCTATCATTTTACAGATTTTACCGGCCTATTCACCAGCCCAAATGCACTTTGCCAAAGGGGGTGAAACTATAAAACTCCAAATTCTTTTAAACGTGTCTGGTACCATTAGGAATGTTTATTACTCTACAGGAATTTCACGTTAATATTTACCAAAAGCACAACATACAAGGCAAATAGATTACTAGACTGCCTACTAAATTTGAACATATCTATTTTATGGAATTTCTTCTTCCACAATCCATATCAGCCAAGCAGTGTTGTAGTAGAGTGTTAGTCATGGAAAAGAAACTGACTTGTTCCTAAGAGCTGGAAGAGGGCAGTTACTAGACAATATAGTTCCATTCTTTCTTTTTATAAGATGGAAAAGTAGAGCCCAGAGAGGTCAAAGGGTCTGTTTGAAGAACCAGTAAGTGGTAAAGTCAGAACCACCAGCTATGGCTTTAAGTCTCCAGCAATGACTTTGCTCTGTTCCTCACTGACATAAAATTTCATCTGGATATGACTGAAATTCAATATCAAGGATTCCCTTTATATCCAAAATCCAAGACCAAACTGGATGTTTATGTGTTATTCATATCCCAACAAAGGCTAAACTTCACAGAATTTATATAATCTTTAACTCAATTCTCATTAGAAGTGATATAAAAAGTGATGGTAGAGAAAATACATTTGATTTAATATTGAAAAATATATGAGAGCTTATTGAATCTTTTGAATCCCAGGATATCCAATGATATAAATACATGGTATATGCAATGGGCACCATGGACTATCTGCGAATTCTTAGAACAGTCCTCCCTTAACTCAGAAAATAGTTGCCAATCAGTTCAGAAGAGAGTTGTTCACACTTTATGAGACATACAGTACTTGAGAATATGAAAACCATTAAGTGATCAGAAATGTCCACGGAGACCTGGACATGCTCAGTCTTCAAAAGAACAAAGTGTCCTTCCAGTTACAAAGGACCAGATCTGCTTTATCAGATTCATTTCTCCTAACACACTTACCTTACAGAGCACTACACAAACTAATCATTTCCCCATGTTAATACCCCTTTTGGCATTCAACAAGGAATGATTACAGTTAGTCCTGGGGCTCTCTTTAAACATCACACCAGGAGCTATGTGAAACCTACAGTGGTGAGCCAACAAGGCACCATGTTTCTGGTCCTGAAAACAGGAAATATTGAGCCAATCCCCATGTATAAACTATGACAAGTACAGAAAAGTACAGTTAATTACTGCATTTTATATCATGGGAAATACTATCCTCAACCCCCATTGTCTAGTTATTTGGAGCCTTATCCAAGGATTACCTCTAGGAAAACACTGAATATTAATATAAACTAAAGCCCCATGTTTCAAGTCTTCCACAAAATAACCCCCAAAATGAAAATGCCAGAAAAAAAGATAATGAATTGCATTTTCCCACAGAGATGCTTCTGGCAAGATCATTGTCCAGGTTTCTCGCATCAGACTTGTTTTATATCTTTCACTATCATGCCATTGTTTAGGTGTTCCTCTTGTTAGAGTCTAACAATAATTACTTTTAGCAAAGTGACAATAAAAGAACAATTTATTTGTAAAATTAATGCAAAGAAGAATACTACACATAGCCATGCATGAAGCACTGTGCCCCCAAAGAACCTGCCTTGCCAAGCAGTTTTCAAAAAAATTTTTTAAACATTTTGTTTGTTTATTCATAGAGACACACACACAGAGAGAGAGGCAGAGACACAGGCAGAGGGAGAAGCAGGCTCCATGCAGGGAGCCTGATGTGGGACTCGATCCCCGGTCTCCAGGATCATGCCCTGGGCTGGAGGTGGCGCTAAACCCGCTGAGCCACCAGGGCTGCCCAGTTTTCAAAATTAAACTTGTATGAAAATCACTACTTTTTTAGTGTTAAATAGGACCATGAGGATTTTCTAGTGACACCTCTCCATTTTATAAATGAAGAAACCAAACCTTGGGGAAGTCAAGTTCATTTAGACCCATTGAACATGCAGTGTAGGTGTCCTGGTTTATAGTTCTGGCTCTTGCCCTTCATTATTAACTATACCATTTAGGGCAAGTTACATAATCTCTTAACCTCCCTTTACTCAAATGTAAAATGGGTATGTTCATTTCTATGGAACAGAATTATAAAATTGTTGTTATTCACCCAGGAGTTGAGCCCAGAAATCAGATATCTCTGGCTACATATGTTGGACCCCTCTGTTTGACTGCACTGGCCTCCTCCCAAGCCTTACCAAGCCCAATTATGTTCTTGTCTACAGTGATATGTGAACACATCCATGAACACATAACCTAGAGATCTTACCAAACTCAGCTCCTGGGAGAAAGCAAAATAAAAGAGAAAATAAATTTGAGACAGAAAGAAGTACTGAGCGAGAATTTTGCTGCTAGGACTGATTTGCAATCATCTGGTTAACGTTTCCTTATAAAGATGAGGGAACTGAGGCCCAGGGACATTGAACACCTGGCCAAGGCTGCAAACCTTTTAAATGGCAGACTCTGGACTCTCTTAAACCTATGACCTTTGAACTCATGGCCAATACTTCTCCAAGACTCCACTCTGATATAACATAGTTTAGCTTTGGGCAAGCTCTTGTTCTCCAGGCATTTCAATATGCTGCAGAAAAGAACAACTGTTTAGATTTATGATGGATACAGACTGAATGATCCTGGGTTATTTTCTCTAGAATCAGACCCTCATCAGTGCCTATCTGTTTCTAAAAATGGGGTGGGGGGCAGATGCACACAGAGAGGCTCATATGGAAGCTCCTGGAACTCTGTGGGCAGGGTTTCTGTTCATAAGATCTAGAAATGAAATCCTCCTCCAAGAGGAGGTCACAGGCAAAGTCACTTATCCACAGTAGGAATCAGAATAAGTCTGGAAGTCATAGTTCATCTGGGCAAGGGATACGGGGGTCTTCCTTCAAATGAAGAAGCCAAATGTGGAGCAACCAAATGGTTGAAAAAGATCAGTCACTCTTTGTGGGGACTTTGGTTTTCTTACAAATGAGGGCATCTGGCCAGCTGGTTTCTTCCAGGAGAGACCAACTCTGCCTCTATGTGCTCAAGATAGTCCCTGATCTCCCTTCCTTAGGAACTAGGGACCTCCTATATCTTTCTCCTGGAGGATTGAAGCAGCTGCTTACAACTCAAGGTGTTTCACTCTGCCCTTGACCACTCTGCAGGTGTGTGAAAGCATAGAAGCTCTTCACACTGGAACCAGACAGACTGAGCATTAGCCAACTCCAATGGGTAGAAGATTCTCCCAAAGGGTCAGACAAGCTCATGTGTCTTCCACAGCACTGGGACAGCTATGCATAGAACAGGGAAAGAAAAGAAAAGAAAAAAAAGAACAGGGAAAGCATGTGCTTTGGAGGCCAACAGACCTACATTCAAAATTCTGCTTATCTCTCTGGCTGAAGGATGTCAGACAAGTTACTTCTCTTCTTTGAGAAATAAAACTGGAGTAAATAATGTCTGCCTCTCTGGGCTCTTGGACAATTATAGGAAACAACATGCTATGCTAGATCAGTACCTGGCACATAATAGATGTTGGATAAATGTCAGCTTCCTTCCTTGTCTTCATTGTCAGCCTGATAATTGAGTGCTTTTCTAACAAAAAGTTTGAGCCACTGAAGAGTGACCTCCAAGTTTCCCTCCCAACTACACAAGCTGCTTATAGCCTGAGTTTGTGTACTCCCCCAAGTCATATGCTGAAGCACTAACCCCCCCCCCCCCCCGCCCATGTGATGGCATTAGGAGGTGGGGGCTTGGGAATTAATTGGGTTTAAATGAGGTCATGAGAGTCGAGTCCTCATAATGGGATTGATGTCCCTATAAGAGAAAGAAATACCAGAATTTACTAACTCTCTCTTCTCCCCCAACTCCATGAAGTGTAAAGAAGAGGTCAGGTGAGCACACAGCAAGATGGCAGTTGTCTGCAAGACAGTACAAAGGTCCTCATTAAGAGCACCTTCTGACCAAATCATCTGACCAAGGTCCTTGACCTTGTACTTTCAAGTCCCCAAAAACTGCAAGAAATAAATGTCTGTATTGTTGAAGCCACCAAAGTCTGTGGTATTTTGTTTTATCACTCTAAACTGACTAGGCTACCAGCCTTGCTGTGCCTCACCTGGAGTGAGGAGCTAAAGCACCAAGACCTAGAAAGTTCACCTGAGGAATCCGAGGCAAGAGCCTGATTCTGAGACAAGAGCAAGGATATTTTTCTTCTCCTTGGAATATACAGTCATGTGCTCTGGTGTTCTGGCTCTGCCCCCTTCATCTGGCCATAATACCATGTGGTATTACAACTTCTGAATGTTAAGAAACCTTATATTTCCTCAAGTATCAGTACTTAATTTTTCGTTCCACACATAAAACCCTGTGAGTGGAAGGCTGCTGGCCCCCTTGTCAGAGGTAATTTCTCAAGGCTCTGCATGGGATTTAACGGGAGCCATATGGTTAAGTCCATCAACCCTCCCAGAAAGCATCCCCCTGAAGGGCCCTCGTAAATGTTCTTGGGGCTGTGAAAGATCCAGCAACTTTCTAACAATAAAGCAATGTTCATAGCCATGATACTCAGCAAAACACAGAGCAGGAAGTAATGGCTTCTCTTCTGAATTACTCAAGGGGGTCTTCAAGCTATCCTGGCCAACGGCTGGGGGCCAGTGACAACCTGGGTATCTGATCTGCTGCCTCCAGCAGAAAGAAAGCTGGCCCGATGTCACCAGCCGCAGCCTTTGGGGGGTGGGGGGGAGACAGTGACAGTCTTAATCATGCTCAGTTTGGTTTGCAGAGTTCAAAAAAACTCTTCATAGTGATTTTACACACCTTTGCATTTACAGAACAAGCACATTCCTAAAAAACTGTTTGATTAAAGTCTTCTTTAAATGTTTAAATGTTGCTTTTCTGTGACACAGTCATTTACGGACTTTCTTTTTTTTTTTCCTGAGACACAAAAATCCTCAATCACCATTCCCATCTCAAACAGCAACACCAACTCCTACAAAAAAGTTGTGCAACTCTGATAGAAAAGGTAGCACTGCTTTTGACACCAACATGCTCTGAGACATAACAAGCTTTTATTATTATTATTATTATCATTATTATTATTATTATTATTAATTTTTTCCCTTGGTCACATCCACTGAGCTATACTACCCTATACTCTGTGTGATACATAGTATCAGGGATCTCAAAGAGATAAGAGAAATAACTGCAGAAAGAGTGAGGTGAAAGGAGGCACAATTTATGATATTTATCACAAAATATGATGAGGCATATTTTATGATCATATAAATTTATGATTTAGGCTTCTCTTTATTCTTACATAATACAAGATTTCCTTCTATGGTATTTTATATAAATTTCTGGCTAAGTATTAGGTCTATACACTACATGGCTAAAAACCCATGCAAATAGGGTTTAGACATCACACAGACATGGACATATACATGCCAGGAATATAAGTGATGTAAAATCAAGGAGGAATTTCATACATAAATGGCTTCATATATGCATGCTGTTGACCATATTTTCAAGTTTCCTGATGTCTTAACTAGAAAATTCCACAATGATCAGATATCTTCTGTCCATATATAAGCCTTGGTAGGAATGCTTGTGTATTTTGATATTAGGAATAGAACACTTCTATATCATAAACTATTACAATCAAATAATTTTCACCAATAACTCTGTAAGCTTGCTTATTTGCCCAAATCCCTATGAGAAGTAAATTTGTAGAACATTTGGAATACAAAAAGAACACAGGAAGAAAATGTCTGGAGTATAGTGGCAGTGCCTCCCACAACCTATCAGAATTCTGTACTTATGTCCATCCTTGTGGATCTCCACTTTCTATACTAACTTCATTGCTCTTCTAAAGAATTACTGAGCATGAATTACCTGTTCATACTTACTCCATAAAGAGAAATAGGCTTCTTTAGGAAAGCTGGGATCTATTAAGATTACAGCCACCTCCTCAACTGCTTATTGGCTCCTACAAAAATGTCTCATGCAGAAAGAGACAGAGAGTAAGAGACAGAGCTAGGGAATTCACATGACCACTACATGCTCATCCACCATTTTTCCCAGGTTCTGCTGACTTAATCCTGAATTAATGAGCCTGTTACATGATATCTAATAAAAAATGACTGCAATAGAGATACCACATGGAATCTGCCACATATTTGGTCCAAGGCTGAATCGATTTCATCTATATTTAACACATGCTTGTTTTCTGTCTCACGTGTCTCCTCCACAGCCCATGGCTCAACTCTTTTTTTTTTTTTTTTTTTTCCATCTGGAAAACTTATCTCCTAAAATGCTACCATCAATCAGCCAAAGACACTCTTCCCGACAGAGTGTCTGCCAGTCTGACTAAGCACAAGTAGTCTCTAGTTTGGGGATGCCTCCCACACTCTCTAGCACCGAGTGTTTTTCTAGCCTGCCTAACCACACGAGTGCAATTTGGGATATTTATACTTACCTCCAGTTTCTACTGGGATAACAGCGTTACTTTGACAGAACTGGACAGAGGGCATGGTAGGGGGTGATATGGGATAGCACGGAAGTTGCCTGTGTTGCTTATCCCCCTACTCTTAAGTTTGTTTCTTTGGATTTTTGCATTTCCACCCATTTTAGTCTACATTGGCTCAGTGCCTGCTCAAAAAGTATGAAAATCAAATGCTTACAAAAATGCATACATTTAGTCCCCCTAAAATCTTCCCCAGACACCAGTGCTGTTCCCATTTCCAATCCGTTCCTTGTCAATACCACTTTCAGTACATTCAAGCCTCTAAGTTTAAATACAGCATAAAAGAAGGGGCCGAAAAGAAAGCAAAAGTAAGGCTGGCAGCAGAAGCCAAGCACTGGGAGAAGGAAAGGAAAAAGGGGGAGCAGAAGACAGGCGGCCCTCTCCCTCTCCCACAGAGTTCCAGTCGTGAACACACCCACTGGCTGCAGCAAAAAAGCACCGTGCGTGGGCACAGGTGGGTCCCAGCCTCCCTGCCTGGATGCAGCTTAAGCGCTGAGCCTGAATGAAGACTTTCATTGCTGTTTGCTGTTTTTGTTGGCCAGTAGCCATGGCAAACATTTGCAGGTGGCTTGGCCAGATTTTGACACTTAAATATTTGAGGTTGTGATAAAAATCAGAATATTACTACAATATGGTTCTGTGCAGTCTCAAAAAAAAAATCTATCTGCAATTTCAAATGCTCATTTAAAGACACAGTCTCCAGAGGGAACTCATGTTTTAAAATAAGTACTCATTTCCTCTTTGCTGGGAGAAATAAAAGAGTCAAACCATCCCCAAATGTTACCACCTAGAGTTTCATTCTGAATCCACTGGTGAGATGGGTTGGGTTGTTCCTTGCTGAGCCCCCACGGCCATCCGGGCAAGGTTTTGGATGGGTCACATGGAGAAAATGGAAATGACAGGATGTGTGGGTTGGAATCAACATGGTAAGCACGACAGGGAAGGAAGGCTCTGCAGAAAAGAAACAGCTTCTCTCAAGCTTGGCAATGAGACAGAGTCCCAAAAGTGACAATTATCTCCTAGAACACACCAATAGAGACATACAACACCCCAGGATTGGGAGTAAATGAGAAGATGGAGTGGGTTGGGAGGTCACATGTACCAGAGAAACACTCCAACCCATCCAGGCACAGTGATACAGCCTAGAAATGTCACCCAACTCTACAGCCCTGGGCCAGCTGGGTAAATTATTGACAGAGTCAACACCCATCTTAGAATTTAGTGCTAACCCTTAAAAGATTGTTTCACAAAAACCAGCATTGTACTAACAATGGCTGAATCCTAAGGGCCTCCAAGAGGGTAGTTGCGGTAGGGGTAAGGGGAAGGCAGGGGGACTCCAGGAGGGAAGGAATGTTATAAAACTGCTAGTAAACTCCAACACATTTTATGTTTTTTCCCCCTTGAAAGAAAAATAAAATAATTATAATTAGCAGGCCTAACTGTGAATTGTCTGCCCAAAGCCAAACCACTAGAGTGAAGGAGTCCCTTGAGATATAGATGCTGTCTTAAAAGAACCCACCCCATTAGTATATTATAGGTTCTTGCTTTAGATGGTGGCAATATTTGCTCCCACAGTCATCTGAAAAGAAAAGAAATATCTAACAGAGATGCTAGCTAATTTAGCACTGGCTTCTTCCAATAAAGCCAAGCATTCAAGTGGCCAGATTAATATCCTATGTTTTTTAATGGGAAATCAAATGTACTCATGACAAACTCACAAAACAGTCACTGCCCACAGCTCTCATTTGTTAATGATGGGTCTTCACAAATCACAACCCATCTGGTAAGTTGAGAAATGTGAGAGACAAGGTACCCCTTCTAAAGCACTCCAAGGAGGAATAAGCCAGTGCTGTTCTTGATACTCACTCTTGATCTGAAATTCTTAGAAGCATTAAAACCAAAGTTGGGAAAGCACTTGGCTGGCTCAGTTGGTAAAACATGCGACTTTTGGTCTTGGGTTGTGAGTTCAAGCCCTACCTTGGGTGTAGAGATTACTTTAAAAAAAAATCTTAAAACTAAAACAAAACAAAGCAGGAAAGACACACTGGCAAATTGTGGGTCAGCTTCTAGGGGTTTTTTTTTTAATTGCCATATCTAATATTCAACTGATATTCACACTAAATTCTGATGCACATACCAAACACAGGAAGTTCCCTTTCCTATTTTAAAGAGAGAATTCTGGGAATATACAGCAAGTAGTTCTCAGCTTCCAGCAATATAAATTTATCAGGGCTCTCTGGCTTAAGTTACTACGTTTTCTTCCTAAGAACCTAACTGCTCTTAAATCTTTTATTTCCTCTTCACTCTGCTCTTGTGAGGGTGGAAAGAAGACACGGCACCATCATCCTGAAGATAAGGAAGCAGGCCAGAGAGTTTGCATTTCTGAGAAAGCTCAGGGGTCATGCCCTGACTGCTGGTCCGCAGACCACACTCTTGAGTAGCCAGGGGCTAGAGCTGTCCCATGAGACTCAGAAGTGAAAACTCTTTCTTTTTTTTTTTTTTTTTTTTTTTTTTTTTTTTTGTGAAAACTCTTTCTATCCCATAATACAGAGTATCTGGGATTCTGACAGGATCTTTTTATACCAATTTTGCTCAACACCACAGTATTGTCTTTTTTACATAAATGAGGGGGAAAGGGTTTGCTTTTTTTGTTTTGTCTACTCCAGGAATGAGCCTGGACCAATACAGAGGAAGAAGGGGAGAGCAATAAGAAGGTATTAACAAGGAAGAGAAGCAAAGAAGGATAATCAGAGGAAGGAGAAATGGAAATACGTAGAAGACACAGGGAATGGGCTCAGCAGATCTTAGGAAAAAAGGGACATACTGTGTTGGGGAGGAAAGTGAGCTGGTGAAATTTCCCTCTACCATCCTCAAGCATTTGTCCTGAAAATTATGCTCTGCTTTCCATAACACCCAACATGTTTTCTAGTCATCTTGAAGTTCACAAATCTTATCTGAAGAAACGAAGACACAGAATGACTTGCTCTGCTCCCCAAAGTTCAGGATCAGACAGTTTCCACCAAATGGGGACTCCCCTCCCTTCTCCCGTTAAAAGCATCACGCTAGGTGCCAGGTGATATCACACTGCCAGGAACACCAACTTCTATCTCATCCAATCTGAGCACCAGAAACAAGGAGAAGGTCCAGAACACTCTCTGAGCTCCAGCCAGACCCTAGAGACAGCCGAAGAAGTCTCCTTACCCAATCTGGCGGTTGGTGGAAGGTGCCTGAGTGATGACAGAGCTGGACTGGGGTGACGGCATGGCTTGCTGAATCACAACGCTGGTGTCATGGTTGGGCATTCTGGTGCTGCCAAGCTGGTGAGTTCCGGGCCCCGCCATGGCCCCACCAACTGTGTTATGCATCGAGATATTCTGCCCAGAGAAGACAAAGAGGATGGTCAGAAGTCAATGTTTTATTGTACTCTCAAGCTCTCAGAGGACGAAATTGGGAATCTGGTCATGTCAACTAAATAAAGAGTTATGGCTTCTGGCAAGCTATGGATCCATCCATCTTGTTATAAGTTACAACTACGAGCAGATGAAAAATAACTATTTACCCTAACAGTAAGGCACACTACAAAATATCTTGAAGTTCACTAATCACTGTCACCATCCCAACGTGAGGTTTTATCAGGGACATTTGGTGCATATCCTCTCTGACTTGGTGTGATACATACCGCATTTGAAAATGATTTCCGTGGTAAGTGCACAATACTATGATTTAGTGAAGAGGTGCTCGGCATCCTGCTTTGAATGACACACACACTAGGTTATTGTTTCTTTTACAGCCCTATGAGAGTGGCCAACCACCTACTTTTTTTTTTTTTTTTTCTCCCCAGGAAACTACTACTTTTCCAAATCATAATCTGGGTACTCATGACCCAAGCTCAACTGCCTGGAGAGTGAGGATAGATGACTGGAACATATGACTGGGTGTCTAGAATCCAATGCTAAAAGCCTAGGTTGCAACTTTCAGCTGCATTTTCAGAAAATCAATCTCTAACAATTTTTATGGAATAATGGAATACAGAACAATGACTGCTTGTCCATCTATTTGTTCACTGTCTTCCTCTAGAATGCAGAATGTTTGTGTTCATATCTCTCTCTTTCTCATGGTGCCTGGGACACAGTAGGCACTCAGTAAATATACACTGCATGAATAAACTAGTGAAGGCATAAGTGAGACATCTGAGTCACTTAAGGGAACTAATATCATGTGCTTATTTCTGATGACCCAAATGAAGGTTTCTTTGTTTAAAATGCAACAGTAAGGTAAAACATGAAAGGTAAAGCTATCTTAAAAGATAGCTCTTTCTAGAAAAGAAAGTCACTGGGACAAAAGGAGTGACAGAGGCAGATTCACAGGGGCAGAAGTTGTCTCATCAATATGGCGGAGCTAAAAGGTGAGAAATTCAGAGCCCAGAAAAGAAAGGGAAAGTGCAGTGGAAAGCCAAGTAAGTAAGTGGGCCTCGGTAAACAGCTAAGCATAGCTCTTCAGCCTAGAAGGGTAGTGAAATTTGAGAGGTCAGTTGGACAATGGGTTGAGGATGGCAGGAAAGAAATGGAGTGTCACCAGCAATTTACTAGAAGGAAAATATATATCTGTCTGCGCTTTGGGGTTAGCAAAGAAAAAAATAAATGTTACCCAGGAGAACCAGAAGTGGTTCTTTGAAGTTCTTCTGCAAAGAACAGGATTTCCTGCACTATGTGTTAAATGATGGTGATAACATATATGGTATTTGGGGTGGTTGTGTCCATCACATTGCACCTTTCCCAGATTTCTGATTTCTAAATCCTGACCACACAGTTTGTCAGGAGTCCAGATGGAAACTGGGCACCTGGCTTAGGCTGTGAGCCGACTGTGTTATCGTGGGATCCCAGAGGCATGAACAGGCTTATATACACACACACACGGTCCAAAGGCTCCTCTTATACACTGGAAGGTTTTTCTGACATGGGAAAATATTGTGGTTGGTTAAAGCAAGATGAAAGGAAATGGTGATTTGTGTTGGAGTGGCAGTGTAGGGATAAGCTTAAGTTCTTTTTTTTTTAAGTGGTTTTTTTTTTAACGTTCTTTTTATAGGGTCTAGAGACATAGAGAATTGAACTAAAATAATACTGAAAATAAAGATAATTGTGGTACTTTTTTTGAAAGTGAGCCTTAACAAACACATTTCCCGGGGTCTCAATGAGGCCTTGACAAAATCAACAGTTATAAATACTTTTCTTTTCTCCGTTGTTTGGATCCTTAGAGATACTCAACAATTTTTCATCTTGCTCACAGTAACCTACTTTGCCAATAATAGATCTGAGGCACAGAATGATTTCAGACTTTCTTTTTAGAATTACTTCTGTTGTGCTGTGCTATCAAGGATTATGAATAGAGTTGAATAATCTAAAATTTAAACTAATAATATTTAAATTGCCAAAGGATATAACATATGTGAGCCCTCCTTGAGTTACCCTTGACACCTCTTTTCTATCACTCCCATTTGCAGTCCCCGAGTATTACAATTCAATTTATGTATCCTTCATCTCTTTCTATCCTTCCATGTCACCTCCCACCAACCTACACCCAACCAGCATCATCCTCTTTCCTGGACTAGACAGTGGTCTCCTAACTGGTCTTGTCGCTTTGGCTTCCTTTTCTCCTTTTGCCCATATACAGCCACAGCAATCTTTATAAAAGACAAAACTGATCACATCACACAATTCTCCCTGCTTAACCGCACCCTCCTATTCCCCACCCCACAAGATTCCTAGATGGCTTTCATGGTTCAGATGACACTGAGAGCACTCTTTGTGTGACCTACAAGGCCTGTGAGGGACCCTTTCTACCTCTCTCAGCTCATCTCACGCTATTCTCACTCCTGCTCTCTGCTCTTCACTCCACCTTTCTAGCATGTTCTTGCCCTCATACTACCCATGTTCCACTTCAGCACAGGGGCTTGGGATATTTTGTCTTCTGCTACCTGTGCCCTTCCCCAGACCCCACCTTCAAATCTCAGATTAAGTATCACATGAGGAAGACTTCCCTGAAGTCTTCCCAGTGAAGGGCACCTTCTCCTTCTCAGTACTTTGTATAAGTTCACGATTGTTTTGGTTTGATTAATATGTCTCTTCCTAGAGAGCATAAGCAGAATGTGAGAAGAGACTAAATCTGAATCTCTTCCCCATTGCCTCTGTTGCCTAGATCAGTGCCTGGCATATAATAAGTGCTCAATAAATACTGACTGAGTTAACTATGGAATGACATTCCTAAAATATTCAGTATGAGGAGCTCTTTTACCCTGGCGAATTGTTGAGAGTGCTTTTTGTCTATTTACCTTGAGGTCTCAAAGCATGTTCGTGGTAATAGAGTTTTAGATACTAAGGCATTTGTTTGATTATGGGCTAGAGAAATACAAAGGACAGGAGCTTAGAAGAAAGCCACAAACATGGGATGTAGACTGGAAAGTAAAGCCCTTGAGAAAATATTAAATGAGCCCTGGGAGGAAGATGCCAAGAGGTGAGCTCTGAATCTTTGAGGACTTTGGCTTAAAGGTTGGCAACAGCCATTCTTTATCTCCACATGAAAACCAGGAAAAACTGATCTGTGCTATAGCACAAAGAAGTTGGTTTGCTTTGTTTAGATGGAAGTGTGTTAAAAGAAAGAAGGAACGAACTCTTTAATGAGAACCATCAAAAAGAATTTTAAAAACCTAGGAATATACCTCACATCCTCTCCCACCAACATTTAAGACATCTCTGTCTCTGTGACCCCACCAGAGATGGAAAAGGCTCTTACTTTTTTAAAAGATTTTATTTATTTACTCATGAGAGACACACAGAGAGAGACAGAGACACAGGCAGAGGGAGAGGCAGGCTCCCAGCAGGGAGCCCAACGTGGGACTCCATCTGGGGTCTCTAGGATCACACCCTGGACCAAAGATGGCGATAAACCGCTGAGCCACCGGGGCTGCCCAGGAAAGGCTCTTAAAGGTTTTATTCTAACTCTTCAATAATCTGCTTTTTCCACCACATGTGAAATCCACATTCTCCACTCTCCTTCCCCCCAGACCCAGACAGTAATTTCAAAACATTTTGGAAAAATAAACAATTAGGCAAGCATTATCATTTCACATTAAGAGAAGATATTTTTTTTTCCTTTAAGCATTACATAGTAACTCAAACATGAAATTATTTTCTGAGTTCACATTTTCCCAATTATGGGTTCAAAACCTGTCTTCATTGATAAAAGAATGGCATTTTACCTCTGGATAAATTAAATATCCAATTTCAAAAACACAATGAGTGACTACATCTTGTGGAGTTATTTTTGCTAGTATAGGTACATAGATTGTGAGCTGGTGAAACAGTGTCATCAAATCAGCGGATGGGTTTCAATATTCAGAGAATGAACGGAGGTGTTCCTCGAGGCTCAGCCTTTGGCCTTTTCTTGCTCAACATTTTTATCAACAGCTTGGATAAAGATGTAAAAATCATGCTTGTCAAATCTGCAGTTGACACAATGTTGGGAGGTATAGCTTATGTTCTGGGTAGTAGAATCAGGTTTTACTCGAGCCAAATTTGTGATCTGGCCTCTAAAAATGCTAACATAAATCTAGGATGCTGTAGGAGAAGTGCAATGTCCACATCAAGGGAAGTAATTATTCCACTGTAGAGCATGCTGAACTGACCACATTTGGCCACCACATTTTAAGGGGGAAATTGACAAATAGAAGAGAATGAAAGCAATGAAGGCATCCAAAATGCATCACAGGAAGAACCATAAGAGAATCAGGGAATATTTAGTCTGAAGAAAAAAAGACTTGCTAACTGCTTTCAAATATTTGTAGGATTACACATAGTCTATACTACTCCAGAGGGCATAATTTCAAAAAAATGGGATCATGATGATAAAAGCCAATGATGACTATAATTTGAGTTCTTATTTTGAAGCAACCGCTATGGTAGATGCTTTATAAACTGCACTGCTAATCCTCACAATGACACTAGAAGGTCATCATTATTATCCTCATTTTAAGATGATAAAGAGAGAAAACTTCTCACCATCACTGAAAATATGCCATTCACCTCTAGTCACCTTCACTCATTCTTGACTGATGCTCTTAAAATATGAATTTGACCTTTTATCCAAAGACAAAACAAGGTGCCTTGTAAAGTACTGAGCTTTCTGGCCTCGGAGTTAAGCCAGTAGAGACTAGTGGCCATCTGTCAAGGATGTCACCAAGAGAACTTTTGCATCAGGAGGGAGATGGCGCTACATGACCTCCAAGGTTTCTACTATTGCTAAGATTTTCTCACTTATGATCCATGGTTCATATTTTGGGTCAGTGCTTCCAAATGATTAGTAATGTGTGATAATTTTGAAAATATACTGGCTTAGGAGTTAGGAGGTCTTTTCTAGTCCTGGCTCTCTGCTCCTCCTTGCAGCCACATAATCTGGATAAATCGTTCAATCTCCCTCATCTCTGTAACCTCATTGCTAAAAGCAGGGGGCTGGACTATCTGGTTTCCATGATTGTTTCCAGCTCTGATACTCCACAAGTCTCTTTCTATGTTATATTTTATGAGACCTTAAATATCCAAACAGACTTTTTAGACTCTGATTCATGGGCCTAGAAACACTGATTTTTCTCCATAACCATAAGCTTTTGCAGAAATGAGCCTTCTGAAAATTATAGCTTTATGCCAGACCCAAGGCATCATGATTTAAGAAACGGATCCAACACAAAGTAAAATTTCTCGAACTTCATACATAAAAACTCTGCAAACTACTTTCACCTAAATTGTTCGCTTCTTGGTTCCAATTTCTCTGCATGTTCCTTTGACTTCTTCCACCCTTCATATCCTGTAATATACCTTGTTCTCCATTCACTGTTGTTCTGAGACATAAAGGGTGTGAATAGGATGAGAACCAGGGGCATAATGAGTCTTGATTGCATACTCAGTGAGCTTGAGGTAGAGCGGTAATTGTCCTTCTGCATGCATGGACTTGGAATACAATATGCAAAATAACAACCCAATGTATATGAATATACGTTCTTACAAATACCTATAATTTCAGGGTGTAGTAATGAAGGATGAACAGCAGTGGACCACAAATGAAAGTAAAAGTTGGAGCGCACAGGGAAAAGGTTGTTGATTCCCATAATGTCCCAAAATGTTATCTTCAAATCTATATTCTGTCCAACTGCCAAGGTGTGGAGATTTTATGGGTTTCTCCATAAAGAGCCAGGGTCATCCCAACACGCGTTTACAAGTCAAGTTGTGCAATCTTGGAATTGTCTGCATCTTAATGATGCCCGAGCAGTTATGAAGACTTTCAGAACTTCCCAGATATAAACATCCATGAATTGCATCCAAAATATGTCTGACACATTCACAGAATAACAAAAGTTCTAACCTTCCAGAAGAAACTAAGCTTTCTGGAGGTCCAGGAAGGATTCTCGTTGGATTCTGACTCCTCCTTTCTGGTGCTCTCAGGAGCTAGAATACCAGTGTGAGTATTTTGAAACCTACTAAGAGGGCAGGTTGCTCCATGATAGAGGAGACAGTGAAGTATTCAAGGGGACATGGTGGGGGGGTTGGGGAGGAGACCAGGGGCAATGCCAACTGCTTCTATCTCCATAACATTCTCCTTATTTCCACACAGTGAAAGATAAACAACATTAGACAAGAAACCATCTCAGGCAACCTCTGCAGGAGAGGAAGAGAGAGGAGAGCACAGAGTGCTGTGAAAACCCCAGCCGTGACACACACACATTTAAATTCTGCTTTTTCAGAGTTTGCTATTTATTCCAGAAGAATTCTAAGGAGAGCCATGGTACAGAATAAAAACATGAGCACCAGAATAGGGCTCAAGTTCAAATCAGCTCCATATCATCTGAAGTATGTTAAGTTCTCTGAGCCATACCTTCCTCATCTTTAAAATAGAGATAATCATCTAATGGACAGGATTGTAGTAAGGATTGAATGAGATGACAGATGCTCCAGCACAGTGCTAACACCATACATGTACTTTTTTTTTCCTTTTAGCATAGTGTATAGTTCCAAAAGTGAAGCTAAGAGAGTAGTGTTCATTTTGGATGGCTACTCCCCATTACTGATTGGATTTTAATAGAAACATTACTAATAATAGTTACCACATACACAGCATTACCCTATGTCAGAAAACCCATTTAATCCTTATCCATCTAGATGGTAGACAGGATTATTAATCCTCTTTTACAGATGAGGAAACTGAAGCACAGAGAGGTTAAGTAACTTGCTCAAAGTCACACAACTAATAAGTGGAAGAGCTCAGATCTAGACCACTTGGCTTTAGGAGTCGAGGCTCTTACCTACCAAGCCATACTGCCTCCATAGTCTTGCTGCAAAAATATTTTCTAGTGGAAAATGACATGGCAAAAAATAAAGTGAACCTAATATCCTTTCTAGAGAAATTAAAAGAAGTTATTAATGCTGGTATGTGATCCTGAGAATTACAGTCATACCACCAACTTGGGTCAATGTGATCACCACTATATTCATACCTAGAAAAGCCTAAGAATACACCATTAATTCATTTCAAAGTTATTGACTAATGATCTTCATCTTAATGTCATGTTGCCTACACAGGCCTTTCTAAGCTGGTTTACAACGAACAGGGCAGATTAAAATTAGGGAAGAAAGATGTGTTTCAAAAACTGTTGAACAATACTTTAATCAAACTACCAAAAATAACAACCAACTCTCACTCACTCATTCTTTGATGTTAGTTCACCCTCAACAACAAATTTAAGAAAAAGGCTGAGAAAGAGATCATTTCTCTGATGTTTGAGTTGGGTTCAACTTCCAAGGCAACTTCCCTTACAGTGGTAGAAAGGCAGCCCCACACTGATGTGACCCCTCAGTGGCCTTTAGCAACTCACGGGGTTCCAGGAGGTAGGCAGCCCCACCCCCAAATGGGGTTCTAGACTTGAGTGTGCAGGATACAGAGCAGCAAGATCCATTTGACCAGCTATGCTCTCCTCCAACTCCAGACCTCTGTCATCCTTTCTAATACTGGGTTTAGACAACAGAGCCCTGAAACATCCCTGTAAGTATTTTATAGCTATTCATTTAATACTGTAGTAAAATGCTCAAGACAATAAAGGTCTTCTCAAGTGCCACCCTTGACTGTGAGAAACAGTTTTTGGGTGTCTCTCAAAGATCCTGCTCCTTCCTGTTCAGATTCTCAATGCCACAGACTGTTGGTGTCTCTGCTCTCACCTGATTTACTGTCTTGGTTAATTCTGCTAAATATAATCATATGGGTTAAAAGGAAGGAAATGATGCCACTTCATTCAGGTTACTAGAGTCACAGTTGAGCAAATTTCTGTGATTGATGCACCTTTGGATATCTTAGAAGTTAGAAATTAGTCTAATGCTACTGAAAATATTGTACTCACTGCTCACTGGTAAAGTTCCTCACGTCTCAAGAGTCTTCCTCAAGAAAGCTGTGGCATCAGCCTACTTAAACACTTCTGCTGGCCATACCTCTGATATATGGCTCAAGCCTTTTACTACCTAATTTTAATCAATCTTTCCCATATCACCTCCTGGCAATCCATCCTCTCTATCCTCTCCCCTCTCATTCATACACACAGACCTCCATGCTTCTTGACTATTCCACACCGTTTCATGTTTCTTTTTTCTCTGCACATTTTTCCTCTTCGCAGTCAACACAAGATCCACTGCTGATGTCCCCTCCTCTGTAGAGGTTTTTCCCACTCCTTCTGGCACCATTAGTTGTTCCCTGTTTTGTGCTCCCACAGTGCCTTTTCCACACCACCATTTAAGGGCCTGACTTATTTCCACAAGTGTTTCCTCCAGCAAACTCAGGCCAGGGAATATACCATGTTCATCGGAGAACATGTGTCTGCTCCTTGACATGCACCTTGTAGATGTGCAATAAATTCAATTATTCAGTAAATAAATGAATGATGTGTGATTTTGAGCAAGTTTATTGCTTCTCTTTGCTTCAGTTTTCTCATTTGTTAGACAGGAACAACTGTACCTTGTAAGATTTTTATATTATTAAGTTAGTTAATACAATGTTGGACACATTAACTATCCAGTAAATGTTAGCAGCCATTACTGTAATTATCATTACTATTATCATGATCACTACCAATGCCGATACCACCTCTACACAAGGTAGAATCAATTAACCAATCCTTTGTCCTCCATTTTATCCCATAAATACTTCTTTTAAAGCTCTGATTACACATGGTGAGCTCCACCATGGAGCACATGATCTTGCTCAGTATCTTAGTCTGTTGATTTTGCCTTCATTATGATTCCCACATCTGTCTTTTCCTTGCTATCTCCTGATCTCCAGAGTTTGATTACCTCCTATCCCAATCGCACTATGGCTTCCTACTGTTTTCGTGGCTTCCAACCCTTCTGGTCCCTCCCAGAGCACTCCAGACCCCACAGTGGTCCCATTAATTGGTATGAGTCAGCTAGTGCCCAGCTCAGTGCCAACAAAGAACTAGACAACCAATGACCAAAAGGATAAATGAGTCGTGATCTCTGAGGTGATGATACAGGAATGAAGAGCAATCAGCTTACAACTTCCTCTGGTCTAAATTGGGCACATGGTCATCCTAAGCCTGAGATATAAAGAGATAACATCTGCTGATTTGAATCCTCACGAGTCATATCAACAGACAGAGGCCAGAAACAGCTCAAACAAGTCTCCTCAAATTGTCCTGTGTTTGGTCAATTCAAATCACTGGTTGAAGTGAGGCCAAGACAGGCCTCCTTCAGTAACTGGAAAATAGACAGGAAGAGCCAGACTGAAATGATGACAAATAAGCAAGGAACTGGGGTCCTGCGGCACGGATGGGGGAGGGATATGAATGGCACCAATGGCAGTACCAGGCTCACATTTCTGTATGGCACAGGGAAGAAAAGATTCTTGAATATCTCGGAAGGGGCACTGAAGCCTATAGGGCAATGGTGAGGAGGCACACTAGAAACCCGCTATAGCCACACAAGAGGCAAATGGCCCATTCTAGAATTGCTAAACACATTTTTCTTCCTCTCTTACCAGCAATGTAAAATTGCTAAAAGTAAGAGTGTATCTAAAATCACCACGAGGATGCTGAGGGTCTGTTTTCTCCATATTTCAAAGAGAATCAAATACTTACTTAATGACCAGAAATATAAATGCAGCACTCTTTTGAAAGCTGCTAATGATATACTGCAGATTTGAGAAGAGATTTTGCCTTTTCTCCCTTTACGCCCCCCCCCCACCCCCCTTCTCAGCTCTTCTCTTCAGGCCAAAAGAGCTGGAGGGCAGGGCTGGCCTAGAAGATGAATTTGCTTGAAAACTCCCCTGCCTGGAGCACTGGTTGGGTATCTGCATTCCTGAATATTTGGCAACAGCAGGCTCTTAACATAAAATAGAAATGTGATCTTCAGTGGGAAGGAAAATGTGCTACAAGTTAGACTTCCTCCTCTGAAACAATAGAGAATAAGAGTACTTGGCCTTCATTTCACTTCTGGTGGAACCCGTCAGGTGGCTTGCCATGAATGGCCTTGCTTTGTAAATTGTTCGGTACTTTACAAACAGAAGTTACTGCTCTGCTGTGCTAATGATCGATATTAATTAAGCAGCAGATTTCTATCCTGGGAAGTGGATATTTTATTGGAAGACAAGTACACTTCAATCGCCACTGCTTCCAAGCAAACTGAATCATAGCTACCGGTGTTTGTTAGGTTTGAGACCCAAACCAAGTTACATAATGCAACACAGGAAATCGATGAGAGATTTAGTCCATCCTATTTGATGAAATCCTGATAGAAAGAGATTGTATTTGTATTCTGACCATATGAAACCAACAACGCTTGCTGTGTAGCATAGGGGCACTGGCTACCACTGGATACAACAGTCCTCCAAGAAGCTTCTGGAAATCCTGTCTGAACATTAAGAGCAACTTTTAAAATAGGAATTCTTACTGGTAATTTGGGTTCTCTGTATCCTTAGGCATAAAGAAAAATGTGATGGGGGTCAACGAGACAGTTTCCGTATTTACAGGGCATATGAGGTACATCCCCAAGCCTACATGATACCACCTATTACCACTCTGATCTCATCTCCTGCTACTCCTTCCTTACCTTATTTGTTCTGTTCCAGACATGTGCTGACCTCCTTAACGTTCTACTAACCTACAGCAGCCTTGTCACTGGCTGCTCCCCAGCGATGGGAAGGTTTCTTCTCATTATCCTCACAGCTCCTGTCACCTCTCCAAATGTTTGCTCAAATGTTACCTCCCAATGAGCCCTCCATCTAAGGCTGGCCACTCTAAAATTACAACTCTGCTTCCCTGCATCTATATTTCCTTTAGTTCATCCTTTCCCAGGTATGGCACCCACTCCTTCCTCACTTACTCCAAGGCAAAAGCGCCAAACCACTTACTACTGATCCCTATTCTTAAAACAATATGCAAGAAAAAGTACAGAAAGTCCAGTGACTGCATTTTTTCCCTTTTTTCTTTCTTTTCTTTTCTTTTTTTTTTACTACCAGCAATCTCTTTTATCTCTCCCTGCGATGCCACGTTTTGAAAATACTTTTTAAAAGTCATGAATTCATCTTCCTATAACAGTCTTTTGAAGCTTTCACATTCCTCAATTTCTAAAATCTCATTTCACTCTATTGTACCATCAGACACTACTATTTCACAGCGTTGATAAAATTCTAGTCAAACAAAAAGAAATTGATGCTTTTAGTTAGTCTGGGCAGACTTGCTGCAGATAAATGTACAATTTCAATTAGAGTTTTACTACTGTATCACTCAGGATGCCAGGAGGAAACAGACAGCACAGTCAGATTGCATAATTTGAGGAATGATTAATAAAGGAACTATTTGCAAAGGTGTGGGCAGAGTGCAGGGAAGCCACTGAGCCAAAGTGCAGTACCCTGGGGCCAATTTCAGTAGGTCTCTGTTAGCATCCCTGGGCCTACAGAGGTGAGAAAAGGGAGAGGCTATCAGACCTCAGGGGAGAGAGAGAGAGGTTAGCAGGAGACAGGGAGGAGAGAGCTGTGTGGATAGGACACCTGGCAAGACCTGAGATCCTTGGTCAAATAACTGAAGCAGCTGGGAAAGTAGACACCAAGGCTCCCTTTTTTTCCTTTCTAGAACCTGCTATGGTAGTTTCGCGGTCACTGGCCCAAATCCAACGAGAAAACACAGGTTAAAGGTCAGCCTTTCAGTGTAGAGAGCAAGGTGGGAAAAGGGAAGAATGGTCCTGGGCGGAAAATATCTAGTACAAGTATGTTTTGATTAAACTTGCATTATTTTATTTCACAAGCAATATACTAGCTTGTTAGAGGAAATTGAGGAGGAAAAAAAATAAGCGGGAAGGAATAAAATCACCCATCATCCCAGCATGCAGAAAAAAACCCTAATATTTTACTATATCTTTCTCAATATTTTCTCTATTCACATGCATAATCTCACACACACATATACATTATAGAATATATGCACACATTATATAATATATACATATATACATACATTATTATATGCAAGATATCCAGAAGATCAGAAACCCCACCAGGACACAGGACACAGTTTGCACTCCACCCTATCTACCATGACTTAAAAAAAAAAAAAAAGTTATCTGTATGTTTATTTCCTTTCTCTCTAACTTAAACCATGTAAGGACAGGACTGTCACTAACTCAACTTGCTCTGCATTTATCCACATGATTAACAAATCATCATGAGATTGATAAAAACAATACAAACAAGGCCAAGCAAAGCCTACCCCACAATGTGCCCAAGTAACTCAGCTCCACCCCATGAGCCGGGGCAAGCACGGCTCCTCTGAATCCAGTTACACACCCTCAAACCAAGGTCTCACTTTTAGGCCACAGCTTCCAATATGTCTACTACACTCCTCTTGGTGAAACAATCGAGCTTGGAATAAGAACAGCTTTCAATGTGGGAGTCACAGAGAGAAGAATTTGGCACCTGGTGTCTGCGTACCATAGAGCGTAATAGTGCTGAGTTCAATTCTCCTTTCCACCAAAGTTGTCAGATGGCAGGAAAGTAAGAGAATGTAGAGGGAAGGTGTGTTTTTCTACTCTAGACAGTCAGGATTTATGGCTTGACTTGCTAAATAGAAGCACTGATGCTAATGAAATGATGACATCATTTCATCAGTATTGAGATAACTCCCCCAGCAACCTCTCATTCTTGTATTAGAACACAAAGTCTAGAGGTTCTTGGTTTTTGGCAACTTGAACATCCTATATTTTTCCATCTTGACGTCATTTTCATCCTCTTGTACCACTGCTCTCCTGACAATCTCAAGGTAGAACAAACCACTGATTATTTAACAGACCAAGAAATACTATTTCTAAATCTAAAATAAATATGAGAACTTGGGGGAGTCAAGGATCCACATAAGAACTATACACCCATATTGCTGGAGCTTTTAGTAAGTGAGTCCTTTGACAAAAGACTTCATATTTTCCCCTATGTGTCGATAACATCCACAAGTTGATTATATGTATGTGTGTGTGTATGTGTGTGTGTTTGTTTGCCCCACAGATAAGTTTTTATTTTTTAAACATCTGAATGTTCTCTAGTTACTTTTAAAGAAGTCCAATGGCAGGCCTATGTATAAAGAAATTTTTTTTAGATGTTTTTTCACACCTATATAGTTTACTAACCACTTTATGAAATACTTTCCAAATTCCTACAGATAAATTTAGAAATTTGAGTCTGCTCTTAACCTCAAATAGAATCTGAGTATGAAAAGCCATTTTAAAGGTTAGTAACCATTGGTAAGGATGTGTTGTTCAGGGCAAAAGATGAAGCACAAAATATCTGAATCTCTTGTATTATCTTCACCTTGGTTTAAACACCTTTGCCTACAAGTTGGTTCTGCAATTATGCATAATACTGACTTCTCTGGGAGGCGCCCCAAGTTGGTTAAGTGTCTGACTCTTGGTGTTGGCTCAGGTCATGAGATCGAGCCCTGTATCAGGTTCTGGGCTTAGCGTAGAGTCAGTTTAGGATTCTCTCTCCTTCTCCCTGCCCCTCCCGCTTGTGTTCTCTTGCTCTCTCTAAAACAAATAAATAGATCTTTAAAAAAACAAAACAAAACAACACACTGACTTCTCTGAGTAGCTTACTGTCCATCCACTTTTCAAGAAACAATGACAACATTTAGGCATAAAGTCTGAACCCCCCTCTGCTGGCACAGGAGAACCCATCCCCAAAAGCCTCAGGGCCCTCAAAGATGCCTTGTCTTATATGTTACCCCATTTATTCTAACAGCCTGTTATACGTCCACTTTTGATAAAGGTTTAGGATCCATGTCTGAGGAAGTACTGTCAAGGTTAAAACACACCTCTTTCCTCTTCCTCTCCTCCCTTCCCTTTACTGGGGTTAAAATCATCAAGAACATTTCTTGTCAAAGGTCTTTTTCATGCTGGTCCAGAGGCAACAGAGGGAAAAGACCTGTTTGATCCTTTGTTTGTATCTTTGTGTCAAGGAATCCAGAAAATCTATCTTCCTAGCACATGGTGAGCACATTTGGGGAAACTTTCTACACACACACACACACACACACACACACAGGGCTACTTACCACTGGCTGAACAAAATTCAAGTAGAGGCTGAGAAGTGAGAGGAGAGGGGATGTTTGCCCATTGGTGAGAAAGGGGTAGAGTACATATGGCCTTTTATCTTCATTTTTGTGACATGATCCAATTACATCTATTCAGTAGTGCCTTCTAATTATGCACAGAGATAAATAATGAAAGATTTCACTTGTATTCAAGCTCTCCTTATTCACTCATGTGAACATTCCAGATTCCAATACAGACTATACCTAGAGCTTGTAGTAAGCTCAGCCAAGTAAAGAGTCACTTAGGGGTACCTGGGTGGCTCAGCTGGCTAAGAGACTAACCCTAGATTTCAGCTCAAGTCATGATCTCAGGGTTGTGAGATCAAACCCAGCATTGGGCTCCACCCTGGGTACAGAGCCTGCTTGACATTCTCTCCTCTGTCCATTTCTCCCCTACTCTCTCTCTTAGAAAAATAATTAAAGAGTCGCTTAAAAAACTGGAAAAACCCTTTGGGGCTTCAATAAGAGCCCATAGCTACAGGCTGGTACTGTGAATGGCAGAGTGGAACAGAAAGGGACCCTGTGTGGGTCCAGTGTCTGGAACCAAAGATATGTTGGCCAGCAGAGTTACAAAATCTTTCATGTACAGGATTTAATTGTTAGGTTTCAGTGGTAATGTTGGGACATGGAAAGGAACAAAAAAAAGAAGATCCATGGAATTAAATATAATCACTGAAACAGTGGAAACTGAAAGAGTGAAAAGGAGGGATGAAGTTGTCTCCACTTTATCAGAAACAAAGTCCTATGACTTTGGATGGATAAACCCAAAACAGATCCAGTTTAGATGCAGGCTGGGAAAACAGGAAAAAAGAATTCCAACTTCAAGGAAAATATATATTTTTTAAGATTTATTTATTTATTTGAGAGAGAGGGAGGTGTGGGACAGAGGGAGAGGGAGACCATCTCAAGCAGACTCCCTATAAAGGGTCCAGCCTGGTGTGGGGCTCGATCTCACAACCCTGAGATCATAACCTGAGACAAAACCAAGAGTGGGATGCCCAACCAACTGGGCCACCCAGTATGCCAAGGAAAATATATTTTTTAAACATTTTATTAATTTATTAGAGAGAAAGAGAGAGAGAGCACAAGCAAAGGGAGCGGTAGAGGAAGAGGGAGAAGCAGACACCCCTCCAAGCTGAGAGCCCAATGCCAGGCTCGATCCTGGGATAATGACCTAAACTGAAGGCAGACTGAGCCCCCCAGTTGCCCCAAGGAAAATTTTTTTAATGAAACTGAATTCTGAGTCTGAAACTGAGTTCTGGTCTCAGAACTTTAAGTTTGAAAGATGCCATAGACAGCCTTTAATCCCAACTCTGTGACTTGGCAGAAAAGAAAATGGAGGCCAGGGGAGAGTAGCCCACATCTGGGTGGAGGCAGAAACAGGACAAAAGTCTAGATCTCTTGATTGTTCAATCAATGGTGTTTGCTTGATGAATGATTTTAGAGTTTTATTTTTGTGAAGCAGATGGAGAGGACTTTCTTTCATGTTCAATTCAGACCTTGATACGTTGGACTAATAAGGTAGTTATTTTATCTTGGGGATGCAAAAAGCTGACAGACACTCAAAAGACACAAGAGTTAGGTTCAAGTCCAGAGATGCCCATCTCCTCAGAATGACCGACATGTTTTTTTTTCTTAATTTATTTTTTTTTATATTTTATTTATTTATTTATGAGAGAAACACAGGGAGAGGCAGAGCTATAGGCAGAGGGAGAGGCAGGCTCCCTGCAGGGACCCTGATGCGGAACTCAATCCCAGGACCCTGGGATCACGACCTGAGCCAAAGACAGACGATAAACCACTGAGCCACCCAGGTGCCTCCCAACAAGGGTTTAGAGTGAAGGGAAAGGAATTCTCTTTGACAATGGACACACCAGTCCTCAGCCCTACCAGTCTCCCTGCAGCTGATCAGAATCTCTGACAGCAGAAGTTCTGAGGACACTCTTAATTGCACTGGAGGAACATGTCAAGCCTCCCCAAAGCATAGCACAGTTTTAAGTCTGAGTGTCAGCCAGCTGCTCCAAGTATTTTCTCAACAAAAACAAAAACCACCAAAGAACTCCTTTTGTCCTGACAATTCTTCTGCACACTTCAAGTGCCCGGCACAATTAGGACCATTTATTCTGCGCATACTTGGATAATACTTTGATAAAAAGCTGAGACTGCAGAGCATGGCTGCAGGGACAGGAAAGCACTATTGCTTCTATGGTTTCATACACAGATTGTGTCATACTTAATGCTGAAATCATAAACTATATATTTTTGCCCCCTCCAAGCTGCTATTGTGTGCTTATAAACAGGAACCTGGCAGCATGTCAGGGGTGCAAATTGATTTCCTTTCCCAAATAAAATTTTAAAAAGCAAATAAACAAGGTTATGTTGGCTAATGAAACATTACATGCCAGGCTGGGGAGAATTCTTTTAAAATGTATTTTCTCGAGCAACACAAAGGCAACACAAAGCATCCATAAAAGGTTCTTTCCTAAACAACATGTTTACACAAAAATGCATTACTTGAAAGAAAGGAAAGTTATAGTGCCTCTCCCATGATATATTTGGATTGTGTTTGAAGGAATCAATTAGGGATGGGTGAGAAGGGGGGTGTTCTACACCGCAACAGATTTTGGAAATTAACTTAAAGCTCCTCAGAAGTAAGATGAAGTTGTTCTTATTGAGAAACTTGTTTGAGCTTCATGTTTTTATAATTTGTCATCAAGATGTAAGTAGCCTACTTAGAGTGCATCCTATAGGTGTGAGGAAAGCCGGGAAAGAAAACCGAATCACACCTTCCCTGCTTAGGGATGTATGACTAGCACGAGCCTGGATGACTGGCATCGGCGGAAAATTCTCCTGGATGGCGACCTGTTTCCCAGCTGGAAATGGTTTTAGTAATCTATGTGTAAGAAGGATCTCCTGGATCTCGTCCACCTCATATTTTACCAAAGAATGAATTCCTGAAGTCTCAGGACCAAAGCCATCCCTGGGGGACTATGAGGCCCAAATAAAATATTCCTTGCATCATCTCCCTCCTTCAATCATCTTCCTAGCACCTTCATGCTGATGAGCCCAGGCAGCAGGAGTCCTGATGCATCCCGATGAGCACACAAAGTCCCAAGACAGGATGGCTTAGACCCTGAGGGATGGGGATGAAAAGGGAGAAGGCAGGATCCAGACTGCCCAGCTGAGAGCAGAGCTGCTACTACGATGGTAGTATATGAACAGAGGGCATTCTGTGCGTTGCTCTGAAGCCCAGTGATGCATCCTTGCCACAGTTACTCCCTCTCATTAGGGAATTAGTATCTCATACTGGAGCCCAAGGGCACAAGGTAAAAAGTCCCCATAATCTAAGGATAGCCCTGATTATAAAGAAAGAGAAGGAAATTTTTAATCCTACTCAGGGGCTTGAGTTCAAGCTTAAAATACAACTAGGCTAGCTAGTCAGAAATAAAGAAAATAGTTAGAAGTCACAAAGGTGACCCTGAGATCCCACAGACATGATGGCCCTACCCCAGAGAGTGGCGTTGAGCAGTGACAAGATGTGGGGGCTAGGGGATGGACTAGTGCCCCCCACTCACCATGCAACCTTGGTCAGGTCTCTGGGCCACTCGGAGCTTTCTTTTTTCCACCACTTTTAATATAAGGCAAACACTGTCAGTCTGATGGCTGTGTGATTAATGAGGTAACATTTGTAAAATGCTAAGAGCTTTCCAGAACTCAGATGCAAATACTTTAGACCAAATACTCTGGATAACAGTTAAAACACAAAAAGGGTTAGTCACCAGTTGGCTGAGGATATGAACCTGGGAAGGAACTGCAGAAGGAGTGTGTTCTGTGAAAGGATTTGACTATGGTTGAGTGCACATCAGGGGAAGGAAAAAGAAGGGCAAAGAATCTTTAGGGGTTGCAAAGTCTAAAATATGAATTATTTCGCTTCCAACAGAGGCCATTTAACTTTTAATACGCTGCACCCTTTCAACAACACCAAACATAATTTAATTACACAAAATATTTTTCTACACACATAATCCTATAGGGTATAACCTAAGGTGTGACAGTAGATTATACTGAAAACTTCTGTTCTTATCCCAAGAAAATGACACAGCATGAACCTATAGGGGCCACATACCAACTGGCTTGGCACTTGCGACCAACAACTTTGCTCCCCCCCCTTCTGTGGCAATGCAAGAATCATATTAATCACCGGCAAATTTGATAACAGATGTGTTTCCCAGCAAATCCACATCAAGCACTCAAAAAGTAATTACCCCCTAAAGCTTGTTGTGTTCCTACGTACATTTGGCATCAACTAAAGACTTGAGCTGCTTTGTTTTTATCTGACGTGAAGCTGAAGCCTCGGGGTGATACTCCAAGTGCTGCTTTAGATTATAAAGTCTTAACAGCCCCTCGCTTTAGGGCACTGTGTTTATTGATGCTTTGTAAGCAATTTACAGTCCCTTAATAGCACATTCGCCACAATGTTACAGTGTTTAACTTGTTAAATTATATTTAGAGCTTCAGGGAAAATTACCTCACTGGCTTCACTAGCGTGGGTTATTGATATCGCACAGGAGTTAAGGCGGCATCCACCTGACTGGGGACGGCGACAAGAACGTTTTACGGGCTGGAGTCAAAAGTGGAATGTGCGACTCAAGTGGAGACGCCGGGGTGGCTCGGGACTGGTGGGAGAGATGGGATGGGGTGGTGCTGCAGGAAAGGCGTCAGGGCAGGCTGAAGGGACAGTGGCGAGCAGCAGGGTCAGCATCTGCCAGAGTTACTTATTAAATTGGAGAGAGAGAAAAATTGGCCATGATGGCCATCTTTTTTTTTTTTTGTCCTTAAGATTTTATTTATTTATTCATGAGAGACCCAGAGAGAGAGGCAGAGACACAGGCAGAGGGAGAAGCAGGCTCGCTGAGAGGTGTCTTAATGTGGGACTCAATCCCAGCACCCCGGGATCACGACCTGAGCCAAAGGCAGACGCCCAACCACTGAGCCACCCAGGTGCCTCCCATGATGACCATCTTGATTCCGACACTGGCTTAAGCCACCTCGGTGACCTGGCAGGGCTCCTATTCCTAACCTCCCTGTCCTTTGGGAAAATGTTCTAGATCCCGGGATCTGGGAGACAGGCTGACCTCCAGCAGCAGTAGCCACTCATCCAACAGCTTGGTGTTCACCTCTTTGGGGCTAAGATACTGCAAGGGAAAGAGTGGACATGTTAAAAAGCAAAGCCAGGGGAAGGCGAAGGAGGAGGATGTGGTCAAGAAAGGGGAATAGGAGGAGCAGGAGGAAGAGAAAGAGAGAAGAAAGGGGATGAGAAGAAGAAGAGGAGACAATGGCAACAACAGTAGCAGCAGGAGCAAAATCTTTATGAGGAAAAAGAGACACAAAGTGAAGCTAAAATATCATCAATCCTGAAGCTTAGTGATGTCATGAGGCTTCTTCAGAAAAGCAGCCAAAGGCCAAGGTATTAAAATCTACTGCAAAGGCTAGAGCACAGGCATGAGCAACCAACCAAGTGGCTGATACACTCTGGGGTCAGAGCTCAGGTGACCTTTGCGGGCTCATGGATGGCTAAAGGATGGAAGCAAACCATCAGATGACAAGTATTGCAGTGTGTAACCTGCACTAAGTATTTCATGCTCAGGAGACTTACTACTAATTAAATACAAAATAAATTACACCAAAATAAAGCAGGCAGGTGACATTGCAAAAACAAAAGGCGTCCAATGAAATAAACAACCAGGCTGTTTTGGCAAGTATGATTGTTGATAAGGAACCAAAGCAAAAAATGACAAATTGAGCGTATTTCAAAAGACAGAGAATGAAAAGAGGGGAGAAATGCTATCCTGAACAGGCATATAGTTTCTTTCTTTTTTTTTTTTTTTTTTAAGGCATATAGTTTCCTATGAAAATGAAGAATGGGGCACCTGGATAGCTCAGTGATTGAGTGTCTGCCTTTGGCTGAAGTCGTGATCCCGGGGTCCTGGGATCAAGTCCCACATCGGGTTCCCCACAGGGAGCTTCTTTCTCCCTCTGCCTATGTCTCTGTCTCTCTCTCTCTCTGTGTCATAAATAAATAAATAAATAAATAAATAAATAAATAAATAAATCTTTAAAAAAAGAAAAAGAGGAAGAAGAAGAAAGAGAAGAACAGCCAGGTGCACAGGTATGACTCTTAGAATGTGATCCCTTGAAGAGAAATTTCAGTCTTATAAATCAGAAATTCCCATTCCTCCTAGGTTTGACAGATTTTAATGTTTGATCTAATAATTTACATTTAACATCTAGAGTTGCAATTTCTGAACTGTGTGCCTCGTTGCCCCTGGGTGCTGCACGGAGCCTTTCAAGTTTGAGGGAAACATGGCAATACTTGACATCTGTTGGACACTGCACAAACTCGAGGTTGTCAGTGTTTCAACATTAGATCATACCACATTCCTTTGGATTATATCACAACTTTGCAAAGCTAGATTTTTGGTGGTTGCTGTGATAAAAAGTAAATACTATGCAAAAATAAATGTGGACAGAAAACAAGGGTGGTGCTGTCCATTCTGATTTAATGGTTTGGGAAGTTGTAAAGAGCCCAACAGGTACACACATCCTATTAGCAAGTAATTATGGTTATTTTAAGATAAAACAAAAGTATTATTTTTTTAATTTTAATATCTATTATTTTTCATTTCAAATAGCTACTAAGATGTTTATATACTTATTAAGTTGTTTGGACATAACTACTTACTAGGCAGAATGATCTATCTCTTTTGGCTAAGGCTTGCTGTGAAAAAAATATTGAAACACAGACACTGCCTAAATTCCAAGAAAGTTTGGGAGCCTCTGGCCTGGGGAAAACTGATAGCAAAAATAATGTGTAGTAATATTTAACAGAAGTAATTAAGAAAAAAACATAATTTGGGCTAATTAGCCCTCAGGACAGCTGACCATATGAGTAAGAGAAGAGCAGTAGAAATGCTTTCCAAAGGGCAGTAGAAATTCAGATGTTTTGGAAACTTTATCTCTTGAGCTAGCTAGCATCATGGGGATTTTTATGCTTTGAATTTTGGCAAGTTCCTAACATTTACAAGACTGTATGTTTAACTCTATATCCATTTGGCCCTACCAATGTCCTGGCACTCCATTATCCTACTATAATTATTCTTTGTTTTTAGAGAGGTACCATGAATGTCATCTGTCACTGACAACAGTCATTTAATTGTGCAAGTCTGAGATTTACAGCCTTAACACACCTTAGGGGACATTTCACCAATGGCTAAGACAACCACAGAACTCAGGTCCACTGCATTTCACCAAAGTTGGAATCTAATGCCCCAAAACATACTGGACCAGCATGTATTTAATTGTCAAGGGTCAGAAAGAAGAAACTAAAAAAGGCTAGAAAAGGTGGAAATGAATGAACCAAAAGGAATCTTCAGGACTTAGAATGTCCCACAATGACCAGGTGTTTCAGGTGTGAAAAAGACCAAGAGAACAACTTTGAATTCACAGGCCAGTTACAGAGTTTAAGCTCAAGTTAATTCCCTGAGAAGGGAACTGAAATGCTTGCCTGGCTGAAAAAATTTGACCCTACTAAAATTCCAATCAAAAACTGTCTGGAGACTTTATTGAGACTTTACAAACCAATATCTTTTTTGGTTTGTAACTAGGGAGTAAAACAGGACACAAAATACTAAAGATCAATTCTTTAAACTAAATAGTTACTTTGATGTTATTTTCAAAAAGCTACTTTTTCTGTGCACTCATTTGTTTTGGACAAAAATTTATTAAGTGCAACACGTGTACCATCCCACTAGGTACTCTGGGAAACCCGTAAGAAGTATAAGATATGATCCCTGTCTCAAGAAGTTGGCAAGACAAACCTTATACACTTGCAAAAGGTTAAATGTCAAAAGAAAATAATGCTAGAGATTTCATTAACCTGCATAAGATTACAGGCCAAATGAGTGGTTCAAGAGTCCTGAGGTGTTATGGTAAATTTTGTATCAACTTGGCTAGAAAATGGTGACCAGCTATCTGGTCAAACACCAGTCTAGATGTTGCTGTAAATGTATTTCTTAAATATTATTAACATTAAAATCAACAGGCTCTGAAGAAAGTATATCACCCTCCATAATGTGGGTAGGCTACATACAATCAGTTGAAGGCCAAGAACAAAGACTGTGGTTTCCCAAAGAAGAAGCAGTTCTGCCTCAAGACTGCAATATAGAAACCCTATCTGCATTTTCCACTTACAGATCTTGGACTCAAAATTACAACATCGGGGCTCCTGGGTGGTTCAGTCAGGTAAGCCTTTGACTTTTAATTTCAGCTCAGGTCATGATCTCAGGGTCCTGGGATAGGGCCCCATGTCAGGCTCTGTGCTCAGTGTGGAGTCTGCTGGAGCTTTTCTCTTTCTGGGTCTCCCTCTATTTGCCCCTTCCCTACATGTGCTCTCATTCTCTCTCAAATAAATAAATAAATAAAATCTTAAAAAAAAAAAAAAAAAAAAAAAAAAGCTACAACAACTCTTGCCTGAATTTCCAGTCAGCCAGCCTGTCTTATGAGCTTCAGACTTCCTAGTCCCTCCCCTCCCCCATCTCTCTCTCTCCTCTCTCTGTACAGAGATAGAAAGAGAGAGAGGTAGATACATATTTTCTATTGGTTCTACTTCTCTGGAAGACCCTGACTAAGACAAGAAAATAAGAAGGTGGTTGTTGGTTGGTGCACTCAGGGAGCTCTTCAACAAGGAACTAAAGATGGGTCTTGAATATCAGGTAGCATTTCCATGGGGGTGAAATTAATCACTGTTGTAATCACTGTTAAGGGATGAAGCAATACAAACTAAAGCATGATGTGGCCTCCTGACCTACAGAGAAAGATAAAATGGGAGAGACAAACACTACAAGTAGTTATTATTCCAAAAGGGGAGAGTGAGAAAGTCATGTTGGCCAAACACAGAACTTCAAGATGTCAAAAGAATTACTGTGAATACTAAGAAGGGCTCTGTCTGAATTCTTCCTCCAGCTCTGGCCAGGGTGACACAATCACTGCAAACAGCTTCCTTGGCCTGCACTTCCCTTCCACCAATTCAAGCAAAGCAATGCCTCACAATATCCAACAGTATCTTTGCCACTCCATGCAAACACTGTTTCCTAAGAGCAGGGACAAAGAAGAACAAGTGAAGCGGAGAGCTCCTGACATCCACCTGGGTTTCAGTCAAGACTTAAACCTATTCTCAAAGCTGTTCCTAGGGAAAAAAAGACATAATCTTAACTGAAAGGCAGCAATCTAGAAAGACACATTCTGAATCTATGTAATTATAAAGAGGACACTGCTTGGAATCTATGTTGGAGATGATTCATCATACACTTCTCATAAAGATAGAGATAGAAGCCTAGGTATAGATATAGATAGACACAGGGTTTTAAAAAAAGTAATGCTGACATTTTTAGGAAGCTACTGCCTTTTTCTGACTCCATTACAACATAAAAGTAATTGGCTTTTTTTTCTCTCTCTCTCTTTAGGTATATATATGTGTGTGTGTGTCCTATGATATCTCTCTCTTTCTCTCTCTCTCTCTCTCTCTCTCTCTCTCTTTCTATCTATATATATATATATATATACACACACACACACACACACAACATGTACATATCCTAAGAATTAAACAAAAAAGAGATAGTACATACCCAAAAGAAAATGGCTACCAAAAAAAAAAAAAAAAAGAAAGAAAATGGTTACAAAATATGAATAGAAATTCAAAAAGGAGAAGGCCCAAATGCCCAAAACATATGGAGAGATGTTCAAACTTACTAGTAGTAATCAGAGAAATGAAAACTAAAATGAGAATAGGAAAAAATAGAAACATAGATTAGTATTGGTGCTGATATAGGGAGTTAGGAACTATATGCTATCATAATGTAAATTTCTGTGGTCATTCTGGAAAACAACCAGAATCAATTTAGGTAAATTAAATATGCATAGGCAGTATGTCCCTATTATTCTCATGTAGGTCCATACAATGATCATGAGGGGCACCAGGGTGGCTCAGTTGATTAAGCACCTGCCCTCGCCTCAGGTCATGATTCCAGGGTCCTGGGAGTGAGCTCCACATTGGGCTCCCACTTCAGTGGGGAGTCTGCTTCTCCTTCTCCCTCTGCCTGCCATTTCACCTGCTTGTTCTCTCTCTCTTTCTGTCAAATAAATAAAAAAATCTTTAAAAAAAACACAAACAAACAATGATCATGATCATGACTCAGCTCCGTTCTGTGTGTAGGGTACAGGCAGGTATACAAATGGAGGTCTATATCCCACATTACTAAATTGTTTGTAGTCACAAATCAACTTATAAATACGTTCACCTCCTATCTTGACAAATGTACAATCATAAAGGCCTGGAAGGCCAGGTTTGAATTAACAAGTCCCAACTCCTTGGGATGCTACCTTTAGCCTCTTGCTCTGGGCCCCAACCTGCCCCCCTTTTCTTCCTACCCACAGCTCTATCTGCACTAAGGGTGGTACCATATGCACGCAGGTAATTTACAAATGAAGAAGCGAAGACTCAGATAATTTACTTGAGAAGTCAGAATAAGTGACAAAATCAGGGCTTGAATTCAGATTTCCTGATTCCCAATCCTGCACAACTCAGTTATTTGCAGTGGACAAAACTGATCAGACAACTACCTATAAAATAACCCTAAAATTGAGCTACTGAGATGGGATAAGGTGACTCTAGATGAGCATCATTGCTATACAGAGACTGAAGCTCATATAAAAGCTCTATGGAGATCCCCTACCCCTCAAATAACCAGGTCTTGACCACTGACCCCATATAAGGCCAGTAGTACAGTCTGTCCTTGCAATAATGGACCCTACCAAGAACCTGCAAACTATTAGCATTATAAAATGGTGCAGTCACTTTGGAAAACAGTCTGGCAATTCTTCAAAACCTTAAACAGGGATCCCTGGGTGGCGCAGCGGTTCGGCACCTGCCTTTGGCCCAGGGCGTGATCCTGGGGACCCAGGATCGAATCCCGTGTCGGGCTCCCTGCATGGAGCCTGCTTCTCCCTCTGCCTGTGTCTCTGCCTCTCTCTCTCTCTGTGTGTGTGACTATCATAAATAAATACAAATTTAAAAAAAATTTTTTACAAAACCTTAAACATAGCATTACCATAGGACCCAGCAATCCCACTCCAATGTACATTCCCAAGAAAAATAAAGACTATGTCCATACAAAAATGTTTGCCCAAATGTTCACAGCAGCATTACTCATAATAGCTGAAAAGCAGACACAACTCAAATGTCCATCAACTGATGAATGGATAAACAAAATGTGGTATATCCATACAACAAATATTATTTGGCCATAAAAACTACTGATACATACTACAAAATAGTTGATCTTTGAAAAGGTCATCACATTAAATGAGAGAAGCCAGTTACAAAAGAGCCTGTATTATATGTTTCCATTTATATGAAATGTCCAGAATATACAAATCCATAGAGATAGAAAGTAGATTATAGTTGCCTAGGACTGAGGGGATATAGGAGGGTGAGCAATGACTAATGGGCATGAGGTTTCTTTCTGAGGTGATAAAAATGTTTAAAAATTGATTGCCATAATGAACAAATAAAATGAGTGGATTAATACTGTGAAATGCTATATAGCAGCTAGGAGCAATGAAGAAGTATATAACAAGAACAGATCTTTAAATCAGTGTTGCATGAGAAAAGTAATAGCAGATTTTCAGCACATTACCATTCAACAACACACCAGACACACACACACACAACTATATCTTTACAAGGGTACATGCAGATTTAAGAACATATGATAATGGGGTACCTAAGTGGCTCAGTTGGTTGAGTGTTGAGGACTCTTGGTTTGGGCTCATGTCATGATCTCAGGGTCATGAGATCAAGCCCTGGGTCAGGCTACACATTCAGTGTGGAGTCTGCTTGAGATTCTTTCTCTCCCTCTCCCTCTGTCCCTCCCCTCCCCATATGTATGTGTATACTTTCTCTCTCTCTCTCTCTCTCAAATAAATAAATACAGGGCACCTGGAAGGCTCAGTTGATTGAGTGTCCAACTCTTGGTTTCAGCTCAGGTCATGATCTCAGGGTTGTAGGACCAAGCCCCACACTGGGCTCTGCACTCAGCCCAGAGTCTGCTTGTTCCTTTCCTTTCCCTCACACTCGTGTGCATGCTCTCTCTTAAATAAATAAATAGATAAAATCTTTCTTTAAAAAAATAAGTAAATAAAATCTTTAAAAGAAAAAAAAAGAACATATGATGAATATTTTGGAGTAGGTGGCTATGGAAAGAGGTGAATGGGTGTGGGAATAGAAGACAGAGTAGAGAAAATAGAACAGAAGTGGAGATTTTCCCAAACCAGTGATGACAAAGTACTCTGATCTGAGAAATTACTGAATAATGGTGATGAACTCAACACCTTAAGTTTGAAAGAAAACTTTAAGTTAAAAAAGCAAAAGAACATTTTAAAAATACATGACAGCAGCAGTAAATGATCTACATTTCTGTTCCTGAAAATCACACAAGCAGTCAAGTGGCCCAGGTATAGACTGCTGTGGGAGAAAGGAAGGGTTTCTGTCTCCTTTTCTGCATAGGCTTCTGTAATGCTTAGGGTTAGAAGAAAAGAAATATATCTCCACTTCCCTCAGAAAGGATAAGGTAGTGCTTGCACAACAAGTAGGCAATGAGTAAAGTAATTTAAGCAAATTAATCACCCAGAGACATACCAGTTAAAAGATAATGCATAGTCCTCAAAGTTCCAGAAATAGCTTCTAAAAGCCAGTGGTGTAAGTAGATTAGCTAAGAAACAAAATCTTCCTTCTACTTTTTTATTTTTTAACTTACATTGTTTGATTTTGTTTGGTTTTGGGTTTGGCAGGGGGAGTGATATGGACTTTTTAGATTTTGTTTTGAAGGAAGGAATTTCTCAAAAATGGGAACTTTGCTAACTTGAAAAATCCAGCTGTCTCCACGATTGCAATTGATCTACGCGGTGCTGAAATGAAAGCTCCTTCTTCACCGTGACAGACAAAATGCTGCCCCCCAATCTTTTATCTGCTTCTTCCTACCATCCCCATGGCTAATGCTCACAGAGAGGGGCTGACCCTGCCAACCAATTACATTATGCTAATTTGTCTGTTACTCTAACTCCTGCAGGGGCATTCACCACGAGAGCAGCTTCTAGATTTATATTGTGTCTTGCCGCCTCTGCACACCAGCTAGGTTAATGGATCTTTCTGCCTGCCCCCCACACTCCCTTCTCTGCTTCCAGTTTGGGCAGTATCTTCATGAGGCAACAGTGTACTTTCCAAATGACAGCTCTGCAGGCTCAGGGCTGTGCAGAGACGAGCCTGGGCATCATCCTATATGTCTTCTCTGAGTGCACTGTTTATCTTAGGAGACCTGTCCTCTGGAGAAGCTTGTTTTCCTAAGAAAATATACTGCCTTTTTTTTTTTTTTAACATACTGCAAAGTAGTAGGCAAATGTGTCACTCTACTGATGCTTCTGTGTTTTATGGAGTATGCATCACCTTGCAGGAAGTCTATTAGAGCAAAAGTTAAATTAAAAAGTCATGCATGTTAGGAAATCTGCAATGGACTGCTATCCTGTTAAAAAGAGAAAGTGCTAGAGTTTTGGAAGGTGAGTTGAAACACACATCTGAGAGTGTAGACCTTTCTCCCAAAGTCAGAATATATTGAAAGCCTCATATAATTAGCATTCCAACACAACATCTAAAACTCACAGATTAAAATAAATAAATAAATAAATAATAAATAAACAAACAAACAAATAAAAATAAAGCTCACAGATTTCTGGATCGACAAGGATTACAAAACATCCACCATGTGCCAGGCTGTGAGAGAGAAAATAACAAACAATATGCAGCTATAAAATAATGAGACCAACTCCTAGAAGTCATCTTTCAAAGTCAATTCCATTATATTAGAAGTTTGAAATCTATAGGACAACAATAAATGCTAAGTCCTGGAAAGATAATAGCCATTAAAAATCCAGCCACCTCCAAGGAAAGTTATTTCATCAACTAAAGATGGCAAAGCAGCCTAGAGTACTCATAAAACTCACCATTTATCAAGGCAAAAATAATCACTCTTTTCAATGACTACAGCACCCATATGAGGTAAATATTACTAATCCCACTTTACAGGTGAGAAAACTGAGCTCTGATCAGTTAAGTAACTTGTCCAACATGGCATAGCACTGATGGAGCCGGAATTCAAAACAAACACATTCTCCTAACCTCTCTGCACTCTCTAGTAGATCTACCAAACTGTCTTATTTTGCAGATGGAGAAACTGAGGCCTAGATAAATGAACCCTCCCCCCAACCCCCCCTCCCTCACATACACAATGAAGCCCAGAAAGGCTCCAAGTTATATGACTGGTCTGCATGCACCTGGTCCAGAGTGCCCCCCCCCAGACACCTTGCATGCTCCTACTAGCCACATAGGAATGTGACATTGCATGACATTTTCAGAATGATCCACTTTTACATTAAACACAAAATCCAGGACGTCACATTCAGTACAAAAAAAAAAAAAAAAATTCATTTCCTTTTCCTCTGATGAATTGGATTGAGATCCATCCCAACAAGCAGGGGCCAATGAAAGCCCATCTTTTCGTTTTACTCACACATTTTATGACCTAAAATAATATTTGAAAAACAGACTTTTGCATGACTGACATTGTCATGTGGTTGCTACAAAGAATGATGGAAAGCTACTTGTTATGATATGGAACGATGCCTCAGATATACAATTAAGTATTTTTAAATGACTTGGAGCAAACATATCCTTTGGATAAAGAGAAAAAGAAGAGAGAGAGATAAATGAATAGACAGCCAAACAAATGCATAATATTTTTGGGGGGATGCTATGGATTATGGTACATGAATAATTTTTTTGGAATGATATAAAAGGGAACTATTAACAGGGATCACCTGTGGGGAAAGGCATTCTAGAAAGGCAGAAGGAAACTTTACTTTTCATTTTATGCCTTCCTGCACTGTCTGAAAGTTTCAATGTGCACACATTGCTTTTATTCTTAAAAACGGCCAGCAGACATTTGTTCTACATAACACAAATAACTAAATTTCAGATGTTCCAGTGGAAAGAAGAAAGCAAGTATTGAGGTTCTTATGAGGCTGACAGGACGGTGTCTGAGAAACTGGTCTGTAAACTAAGAAGAAAGTTGTATGGACACAAGATACTCATCATGATGATGATCAGGTAATTACCAGGATGAAGAAAATAATAATCTGAAGAAGTAGACTGAAGAAGAACAAAGATCCAAAATCGTGGGGAGGCTGGGATGCCGCTATGAAGTGGAAATAGCCAGATGGCATCAGCTGATTTGTTTTTAACAGGATTAAACATTAAGTAATGTACCCCCCAAAATGTACACCCAGTAAATTAAGGCTGTAATTCCATCTTGGTGTTATGGTGACATGAAAATCCACTCAAGCTTTTCTGTCAGGGTTTATGAAGTTATCAAAGCCCCTTGATGGAATTACAACACTATTATGTACAGCTGGAGGGACATTACTCCTTATCTTAACAGCAGTTAAAAGCACAGTGCCACAAAAGGGCACTAAAATGCCAGTTCCTCATTAGCAGCAGGGAAAAGGGACACATATACACACACACATGTGCTTGCTTGCGTGCATGCACATACACACACACTCATGAGCATGCACTCATGACTGTCTGCATTAATGATTATTGGTCTAAGCGCATAATGCTGCATACTCCACATTGTCTCTTTCTCAAGATTTAACAGAATTGTTCACAGATAACACAGTGTCTGAAACAACCAGTGTTCTCTCACCTTCTGGACATAAAGGGACATCGGCAGGTGGTCAGTTTTGCTCCCCAGCACCCCTGCCTCCCAAAAGGAGCCATAAACATCATGAGCTGCAAAAATGTCTTAAGATACTTAAAAACAAATAGTGCAATAGTTGTAATATGGATTCAGTCTGGGTTAGAATCTCGCTCTACCATCTACTACCTGTGTTACTTTGGGCAGCCTACTTTCTCTTTCTGTGCTCAACTGCCTGTTAAATGGCAATACTAATGGAACCTACTCTTTTGGTTGTTGTGAGGATTAAGCGAGATAGTATGAGTTAAGTGCTTAGTACAGAGTCTAGATACAAATGGAGCCCTTGTCAAGTGTGGCTACTATTATAGTGTCAGCAGTATTATCATCTTTATTTAGTGGTGAATAAGCATATTGGATAATATAAGCAAAAACTATAAAAAAGCCTTAAGAGAGACACTAAGAATTTAAGAACTGTGGTTGTATCATAGGACTCTCAAGAGAGACTAGAAAGAAGAATTAAGATAATGCCAACTTTTGAGTTCAACATAAAGAGAACAGCAAGGAGCTTTTTAAATTACAGAAGAAACCATTGAAAGTAGTAGTTGACTACTACAAAATGTTGAATAAGGGGGAAGGACCATAAAAACAATAGGTGTATACTTTAAAAATCTTGTTAAAATGTCTAAACACAAATGCACTGCCAATCTTCCAGTGTAGGGCCAATGCCTTTTCTGAGTGTGGGTCTGCTGAGGAAGTTCTGCATATTCTTTCTTGCATAAACCACACTCTGCATGTGTAGTTGATGATTTCTAGCTTTAGACTTTTAACCGTACAATGAGAACTCAAAAGACCATTGAGAAACAGTCTGAGCGCAGAACCTGACTGTATTTCTACAAATACATTCACAATCTCTTACGGTTTTTCCCCTACTAAATTTGACAGTGTTTCTAAGAGATTCTCCAGTATTCTTTGTAAGCATTCAAATTAGGTCTTTCCTTTCACGCTCATATTTTATTCATGTATACCTTATTTAATTAAGTTATGGCATTACAAAAATAGGTACAACCACCACTGACAGTTTGAAAACAAATACAACTGCTGTCTGCGACACACACTAAAGAGCTGGCAGTGGGAAGCATGTGAGGTATCATAAGCACCAGCAGATTTATTTTAAACAGAGAATGAAGAGCACCAATTAAACTGCCAGGTGGACTCAGTTTGGGTCCATCAAGAGAAGTTGCATCACGTGCTCATGATCATCATGGTTGGGAGAGAAAGAACTGTAGAGTCCTCCATTAGAACATTCTTAAAATCCCACCTTATTTTTCTATTTTCAGCTCTTCTTTGCCATTAACACCAGATACAACCCTAAGAGCTGTCTAAATCCAGGAAGAAATGCCTATGTGCAACCAGTCAAAGAATCAGAAAAAGAGCAGTTTGTTCTATAAACACAGAATTTAGTGAGGTGACAATGATGGCGATACTGCTAAAGGCTTACAACAATTATCCAACTAAATGGCACTTGGATGTGTGGTAGGATGTGGGCAGTAGCAGCCCCAAGCAAAACATGAGGTCTCCTCTGCTGTCACATGCCCAGCCTCAGGACTACAGGACTCTTTCACCTAGCCCTTCCAAACCCAGATGCCCATTCTACCTATATGCTCCCTCTCTCCCCTGGCCCTTCTCAATCTAAACCAAAACACACTCTTAGGAGCCAATCCAAAACTCATTCACCCACAGTATGAATAATTAATGAACTTTAGTGTTATCTTTCCCAAAGGATTGTGCATCAGAACCATAAACAAAGTATCAAGGTGACACCTTAAAGGAATAAAATTATGCAGTTTTAGGGCATCCAAGGATATTTAGGATACTCAGAAGAATACTTGCCTCTTTGAAATCATACTAAGAGACAAGGTACTCCATATTATAATATAGGATGAGAAACTGGCACCAATATAGTTGGAAATGCCCTTTATAAAATATGTTAAAGTCTTCAATGTTCCTTGAAAATACAAACTAGTCTCTCAAGACTCAGCTTGATGTCAAATTTCCCTGAAAGACCCCCACATTACACGTGTACCATGCATCCTTGGAAACAGCCATAACAATTTATGCCCAATGAATGGGAAAGAATGTTGATTTCACTTGCTTTACGACTTGGGTGATGGTGGGCTGGTAACCAAAAATGTCTGTGCTTATTTTCAGAACAATACCATGACGGTCCATCAACCACCATTTGTTGAGTTCCCACAAGCTGATGATGGTTGGTTTTGCCTTTGGAAGATGTTAAGGGCTGGGCAGCTGGACATATTTTCAGCTCACCAGGACTCTGCCTCTTTCTTAGACTAAAACTGAGCAGCTGAGGTGAGGCAAACCTACCAAATGGGGAAAAGATTTCCCTCTGGCCTGAAGAATGGAGACATCCATGAGGAACACTGGACAAAGATGTCAATCACAAAAACACTTGATTGCAAAATTATTACTTCTTTTACTGGTATGGAATAAAAGATAAACTAAGAATATAGATGTGAATTAGAGGATAGGCCGCTGCTAATATTTTGAGAAACAGAGACTTCCATTCAAGTCTCTTATCTGTTTGCACTTAATCCTCTTATTTATAAAATGCAGATAATAATAGTACCTATCTCTTTGGAATAATATTCAAAACACATGCCTACGGCTTACCAGCAAAGGAGAGCAGACAACCAAGTGCACTACAAAGAGGCAGGGGACATTTATATTAGATAAACACAATAACCAGTGGTAAAAATTAATTAATTAATTAATTAATTAATAATCACTAATATATACAGAGTACTTACTATGGGCCGTGTACCACCCTGAAAAGTTTTAATATGCTACCAAATATAATGTAAACCACCTTGAGGAAAACACTACTATTATCTCCACTTTAGAGAGAAGAAAACTGAGTAACAGAGATGTTAAGCAACTTGCTAGTAGTGTATACAATAACTTTTCCAGTAGGGGTACTAAAAGATAGCAGAGGAAAACTGTTCAAGTAAAATGCAAAGCAGGTTCTTTGTTCCAAGCCATAAAACAGGTGTCTGCAAATTTCAGAGAATTAATATTATACGGAATGTGCTCTCTGATCACAATGAAATTAAGCTAGAATCAGTAACAGAAAGATGAGTAGACATTCTCAAACATTTGGAACTGAAATAATATGCTTCTAAAGAACTCATGGGTTAAAGATAAAATCACAGTAAAAATCAGAAAATACTCTTAATTGAATGATAATATAAAATACAATATACAATATATCAAGACTTGTGAGATATAGCTTTTTTTTCCTTAGAAGGAAATGCATAGTTTTAACTGTATAATTAGGAAGGGATAATGGCTAAAAACTCAATGATCTAAATACTCATCTCAAGAAATTACCAAAAATGGGGTGCCTGGGTGACTCAGTCAGTTGAGCTCACTCTCTTGACTCACTCTTTCTCAAAAATAAGTAAATAAATAAGATCTTTTTTTAAAAAGTTACTAAAAAAGGGCAAACTACACTCAAAAGAAGGAAAAGAAAATTAATGAAAATAAAAGTAGAACTTAGTGAAATAAACAAATATACAATTACAAAAACTGACAAAGACAAAGCTAAATTCTTGGAAAACACTGATAAAACTGATTAACCCTAGCAAGAAATTTTGAAATTTGAAATAAAATTTGAAATTTTATTTAAAAGGATGAATTCCTAGATAATCCTAATTTATAAAATTGACATCAAAAGAAATAGAAAATCTTGACAGATGGTGACAGAAGAATATATTCTTCCTCCAGTGTTTGGAGATGCTGTTTTACAAAAGAGGGGTATAAAGATACCTGGCAAAAAAATAAAAAATAAATAAAGATACCTGGCCACTGCTAAAATATGATTATGGAATCACTATTTGAAGTAGACACAAGCACTTTCAAGCAGACAAGAACACTATGATGGCACTGTCTGTGGCAAAATCCACCTCTGAATACCTGGATTTTACTTAAAAGTAAATTAAAATCCAAAGCCATGTGTTCTCCTTAGTTCCAGTGAGTGGACTTTATTCTTTTCCCTCAATCTGTAGACTATAGGAGAGTTTTTAGAGTTTGCTTACAGAGAAGAGTTCTCATTTTATCTCATGGCAACTCTGTGAAGTAGACAGAAATACTACTGTTGCCTATGTTATTGATACTTAACAATTTAGGTGATCTATTCACAGTTCCAGTAGGCAATGATGGATGGAGTTAGGATGTGAACACAAGCCCTCATATTCCAGATTCAAGGATCCTTCCAAATGTTAGGGGGCCAAAAGCTAGATTAGTCTATGAGTTTGTAACCTATCCATAGTCAGCACAAAGTCTTTTAGAAAACTGATGTAGGCATCAGCATGAGTCAGCTGAGGCTGCAGGAAGTTGGTCCTCAGGACTATTTCCCATGGGTTTCTTGCAAAATAATTTTTCTTTCATTGAGGGGTGGCGCAGAACGATACAGGGGTCTTCTTTCCTTCACAGCATAATATAAAGACAATGTCTGGTCTAGAGTGAGGCTCACCTGATCAAATCCCAACTCTACCAATGAGCAGCTACATGGCTCTGAGAATGCTGCTTAATTGGTCTCTTTCTCAGTTTCCTTATCTGTAAAATGGGGGCGACAGTAGCATCAGTCTTATAGGTATTCTCCATTGTTTGCTTTTTGCTTTTCTTTCACGAGAATTAACACAAAGGCACTCAGAACAGTAACTGGCACATAGTTGAGCTCTCGATAAAAACAAGATATACCTGTCAGGCGTCTCTTTTTCCAGTCCATCATCACCTCTAACTTTATCTTGGCTTTAAATTTTAAAAACCAAAGTCTATTTTTGCTCTTTAAAGCAAAACATTGGCATTTGAACCAAAATGTCCCTCTGAATACTTACATAGTGCCCAGAATAGAGGATTTACAGCTGAGAAAATGATGTTAGCTCCATTACAAATACTTTCAGGAAACAGCAGTGTGAGAGACTGCAGCAAGGACAGAGTCCATGGGCCTAGCTGAAATGAATTAAGGAACCATGGAGGCAACGTATAGATTTTTTTTCCCCAGCATTTTTTAAGTGACATTTAAAAACGTTTAACCTGAACTTGGCCACATTCATTTACAGAGATTTAGTAGTGAAAGGTCTAAACTCTCCTGCTCATCAAGGTAAGGGATGCATGGTTAGAAACCCAAACTGCACCCCAAATCACTTACATGAAATAAAGATGGAATGAGAAACAGAAGGATGTGACTATATTGAGTGTGATGTAGGAGGATTGAAATGGAGATTCAGTTCTCCTTTCTTATGACAGACTACAGTCTGTGCTTTTTGCATCCAGCAAATGAGTTAGGAATTCTCAAGATCTGTAAACATGACCTTTTTGCCTTGAGTTCATGTCTTTCCCTCTTATTCACTGACAGGAACGTGGAGCAGATCCCCAGTCCTGTCTCTGCTGGCCCACCCCGTATTTAAATAGTGTGTCAACCACCCCCCCCCCACCTCCCCCCCAGTAATCCCAGCAGTCTGCATCTTCTCCATTTCCATTCTGAGGCATCCACATCAGGTAAGCTGTCTCAGGGTATAATTTTCAACGACCATGGGCTCAAAATAAACGCAGACACTCAGCAATGCTGAAAAACAGAAAGTCTTTAAATGCATGTTATAGAAACTCCTTTGGTGGTTTGGTGGTGAAATTCAGAGCTGTTCTAAACATTTATTGGACTTCAGTGAATATACCAGCGCGGTCATTTTCAACCTCTCTAAATCTCAGCTTCCTCACCTGAAAAAATGAGCCAATCCTCCCAACTTGCAAGATGATTCTGAGGATTAAATCAAATTGAACATGCTAAGCTTCCAAAACAGCTGTGATGCTCGCTACGTGCTTAATATACATAGCTAGTATTTGGGAGGTGCAATGACATAGCTAAGCAGTAGTACTGGCTTCAGGAAAAAAAACAGCCAGGGTTAGTGGTTAGACTTCAGATTTCTCTCCTTGCAGATAGATTGACCTGAAGCAAGTTACTTAACTGCCCTGGGCTTCAGTCTCACCCATCAAATATGCATCAAGTAGCTACCCATTAGGACTGTACAAGGATTAAGTGAAACTAAACAAGATTTTATGTGTAAATACTGCTAAATGGGCAACAAGTAACACTCTCAAGCAATTTGTATAGACTCAGCCCCCGGTGAATGTTAAGAAACCAGGGGTAGATACTATTTGTGATGGTGCTAATACTATTAATAATGTTAATAATTTAAGATGGATGACTGTCTCTGAACTGGAATGCTGGAAGTGAATCTTATTTGTTAAGTGATTCCACAAACCTCAGGCTGGTCAGACTAGCACATTGCGGCCTCGTGGAGCTGTCAAATCCTGTTGCAAGGAACTTGAGGTCTGAGCTGGATCAGGCCTGGAAACAGCAGAGACAGAGTTCCCACCACTAGAATTACTGAGTTTCAGAGCTCTACGGGAATTGAGTACTTGGCAGGCAGGCAGCAAAGACCACAGGGCAGAGAGAAGCACCTTACAATGGACTAGAAAAGAAGCCAAGGATGGTAACATAGACCCGAAGAGGGGATGGAGAAATACAGACGCCATGTCAGAGGGCTTCTGCAAAGTCTACAGGTATGCATTCCCCTCTCTTCTATTGAAACTATTCTGTCTTTGAAATAGAAAAAGGGAAGCTACAAAACGTGCCCTATAGACTCCAGGTGTTTTCCAAGCACTGGCCTGCTGGTTTCTCTGGCAGGCTGCCTATTAACAAAGATGGGAATCAAGACATTCTGTGAGCCCTGAAATGCAACGATAGACACTTTGGCTCTCACAAGACCCAGGATGTTGGAGGGACCCATTCACAGTTCCGGGCTTGGAAACTTGATTTGATCTGATGTGTTTCAACATTTTTTTCCTCATTCCTTCTTTTCAGAGAGGAAACCCTAGGAACATAACCAAGCTTCCAAATGTAAAATCTTTGTAGGACAGAAGTCAGTAAGGCCCTACCCAGGAGAAAAAGAATGCTACAGAAATGACCAGGCATAAGAGGGCAGAAAGAAGATCCTTCCTAAGAAACTCATGGTTGCCACGTCAGTGAGTATTCTTTTCTTCCTTTCTTCCTTCTCACCTTTCTCTTTTCTCTTCCTACCTATTTACCTTCCTCCCTCTCTCTCTTCCTTCCATCCTTCCTCCTTTCCTTTCTTTTCCTAAAGAAAACAGCTTCACTATGGAGGACTTTGATATTTACAGGCAGCAGGGGACAAAGCCCAAGAATATGAGTGTTCCTGCAGAGATGTGACTTTGTTATCAAATCAGAGTGGCCTAACGTTCCTAACAGGGCTGCCCCTGCGTGACTGTGGAGAGGGGATGGACAGGGATTCTGCTGCTGCCAAAGGCTTTACCGTATCTCACTAACTCATTCATGACTGGGAGGAAGCTCAGATGGGAGCTGCAGCACACAAGCCCTCTGGTAAGAAACAAATCGTTAGGGAAGAATGAGTTTCTAAAAAGATATAAGTAACAAAAGAGAAGTGATGCGGGACATCAGGAGCTTGAGAACTGGGACTCTGGCATCAGACCAGCTGAGTTCAAATCTGGACTCTGCCACTTAGGAGCTGTGTGCCCTGGGAGAAGGACTTGGTCTCTCTGTTGCTCAGTTTTCTGATCTCCAAATTGGGGGAAATAGTACCACCTGCCTCACATGGCTGCTGCGAGGAGTAAATGAATTAATCTGGAAGCACTGTGTAAATGGTTACTGTGATGATAATGAAGATGGTGTTGGAAAATCCAGGCCTTTTAGTTAAAAGTTAAGTGAAGAAAAGCAAGATAAATGACAGAGGAAGTGGATGTGAAGAGAAGAAAGTATTATCTGAGAATTCTATTTGAAAATTCTCATAATTGGAGAAAAGTGGGTAAAGAAGGGGTATCCCCCCCCATACCTTATACTGGAACGCCTGACTGGAAATATTATCTTGCAGCAGTAATAGTTCTGTGAGAGGCCCCCCAATTAGGGGAGGGACTGCCTTAATTGCTAGTCAGCTTACAACAGTGTTTTCACTTCCCCTAGGTAAAGGGGTCCGTACTGTCCTTCTCCTCCATTGGGAGAGGGAAGGGCCTACAGAGGGCTCTGGAGGGAGGAGCAGGGCGGAGTTGTGACATGGAGGCCAGAGCATCTGTCTGCCCTTCCTAGAAGTCAGGGCCTCCCATTCTGTTTAATAAAGAGTTCCTTGTCTTTTAGCATACAGAGTAATCTCTGAAAGACTGCACTCCAATTTGAGAACGAGCCAACAGCCAGTGGGAAATTCTCTAGCAAACTGGACAGGGAGACAATAATATGAAGGGCAACTGGATCAAAATGCCTTTTTCTTCTTCTTTTTTCTTCTAGAAATTCCTATCCCTGAGGCCCCAGGCACTGTTGGTCTAGGATTCTTTTCACCAGAGGTTGTCGGGATAATACTGTTCACAAAGCAGATACAGATTTGCTTTTCCAGGGTTGAGTGACAGGATCTGGGTCTCCAGATTGCAACTGAAAAACCCTGTTGAAAGCAAATGTTAGTCTCAAATGTAACCTGTCATTCTGATTCATAAATGTTTACACTTTTTTTTTTAATTTTTAAAAGAGATATTGACCCAGCCTATATAGTAGCATCATTTAGGAGAAGGAGGGGGAGAGAAGGATAAAGAGAAGAGAAGGAAGAAGAGGGGGAGAGGGGGAAGGAAGAGGACAGGGAGGAGCAAGAGGATGGGAGATGAACCTCTTGGGGTTTTGGCTCAGGATGGGCACCCCACAACCTATACTGGGTTGGTTATTGTACCAAGAAGTAAAAATAGGAGTAGGAATTTCAAGTTCTTTTACAACAGAAGAGGAGGTTCTCTGCCCAGTACAGGACTAAGTCCATTGAAGGCTTCTTAGAAAATGTCATGTAAAATGCAGAGCTCAAAATAATAACCTTCAGCATTTTAGAAATTATGAATGAGAAACTTCTTTATCAAGTAGAGTTTAAAACACTTTGTCCTTAGGAAATCCTTGTGGCACTTTCTTTCTTTTTTTTTTTTTAATCTTTAAGTTCAACTTGCCAACATATAGTATAACACCCAGTGCTCATCCCATTAAATTCCCTCCTTGGTCTTGTGGTACTTTCTGATAGGAATTCTTAACTCATTGAATGGTGAGTCATTCTTAACAGTATGACTTGGGTCACCATCTCCATGTGAAGTGCAGGTATAAATGAAAGAAAGAGGGATGCCTGGGTGCTTCAGTGGTTGAGTGTTTACCTTTGGCTCAGGGCATGATTCTGGGGTTCCAGGATTGAATCCCACATCGGGCTCCCCCCAGGAAGCCTGCTTCTCCCTTTGCCTATGTCTCTGCCTCTCTATGTCTCTCATGAATAAATAAAATCTTAAAAAGAAAGAAAAGAAAGAAAAAAAGAAAGAAAAAGAAAGAAAGAAGAAAGAAAGAAAGAAAGAAAGAAAGAAAGAAAGAAAGAAAGAAAGAAAGAAAGAAAGAAAAGAAGAAGAAGAAAGAAGAAAGAAAGAAAGAAAGAAAGAAAGAAAGAAGAAAGAAAGAAAGAAAGAAAGAAAGAAAGAAAGAAAGAAAGAAAGAAAGAAAGAAAAAAGAAAGAAACAGACATTTTGTTGGGACTGATGTGGCAATTACTGTTTTCTTGTATGTTATGGCCTTGAACAAGCTATCTAGTCTTGATATCTCTTCTGTAACAAGGGACAGTTACTTTTCCTCCTAACATTTATTATGTTCATATATTTATCAAGGCTGAGGAAGGTAGGTTATGACAGCACAGTCTTACCTTCATTATCAAGTTCTGAAAGGTTGACTCTTTCAACGTGTACCCTAATCCAACTATAAGACATTTCATGTCCTAAGTGTTATCTTCCCACCCCGTGTTCTCAACAATAGGGAATTAATCTTACTATATCCAAATACAGTTCTAAATTATTGTTCATATTAACTATTTACTATGAGGTGGGCACTATTCTTATAATTCCATTTTATAGGCAAGAAAATTAAGGTTGAGAGATCATGCAGCTGGTAGAAGCTGGGATTTGACACAGCTTGGCTCAGAACTCTGTGCTCTTACCATTATATAGTACTGCTTTGCAAGTTACTGTCCACAAAGTAAATACAGTTTTGTTTTTCCAAAGTTGGAGTAGCCAGTGCTGTATTAAATCTCTACTGCTGCATAACAAATGCCTCTAAACTTAGTTTCTTAAAACAATAAATATTTAGGGATGCCTTGGTGGCTTAGTAGTTGAGTGTCTGCCTTTGGCTCGGGGCATGATCCTGGGGTCCTGGGATCGAGTCCCACATTGGGCTTCCTGCATGGAGCCTGCTTCTCCCTCTGCCTTTGTCTCTGCCTCTCTCTCTCTCTCTCTCTCTCTCTGTGTCTCTCATGAATTAATAAAAAATAAATAAATATTTATAACCTCACAGTTTCTTTAGGTCAGAAATTCAGTAGTGATGTAGCTGAGTGGTCTGGCTCATGATCTTTCATGAGATTACAGTCAAGACACTGGCTCAGGCTGCACTCATCTGAAGGCTTGACTGGGGCTGGACGATGTTTCCAAGATGGATCATTTATATAGCTGTGTTGGCAGAAAGCCTCAGTTTCTGACCGCATGGATTTCTCCTTAGGACCATTTGAACTGTCCTCATGACATGGCACTGCCTTCCACCGAAGCCCTACATGCCCTGCTTTGTAAGCCAATACTGGAGTCTCAAATTGAACCAGTAATTTTCCACCAATAAAATTTTTAAAGTTTTTATTTATTTAAGTAATCTCTACATCCAACTTGGGGCTCAAATCACAACCCTGAGATCAAGAGTTGCACATTCCCCCAATTGAGCCACCCAAGCACCCCGCCACCAATAAAGTTTTAACTTCAGTTTTTACTTAGTATGTACACACTCCTCTTTATTGGCATACTTTCAGAATTCCTGTGTAAAAGAGAACTTGGATAAGTCTGTCAGATGCTGTTACAGGTCAAGTTGTTCCTCCCCAAATTCATTTGTTGAAGTCCCGGCCCCTGGTCTCTTAGAATGTGACTTTATTTGGAAATAGGGTCACTGCAGATGTAATTAGTTAAGATAGAATAGGGTAGGCCCCTAATTCAGTATGATTAGAGTCCTTATAAAGGGGGATATTTGGACAGAGACACACCACAAGGAGAATCCATATGACAATAAAGGTAGAAATCGGGATGCTATATCCATAGGCCAGGGAACATCCCATGAGTGGAGCAAAGCTAGGAGAAAGGCATGCAACAATTCTCCCTCACAGCCCTCGGAAGGAATTGACCCTGCTGATACCTTGATCTTGGACTCCAGCCTTCAGAACTGTGAGACAGTAAATTCCTATTGTTCTAAGCCACCCAGTTTGTGGTACTTTGTTACAGTAACCATAGCAAACTAATACAGATGGTAAGAGAAAAAAAATAGACATCTCCAATACCAAGAGATGTCTAAAAGACAGGAGGTGTGGTTATCTTGCATCCATAGATGGACCATGGGGCTTTCCTCAAAAGATTATATTGTTCATCTTTCCTGCCACGCATTAAAAAAAATAATAAATTGACCTTCCAAAAGTACATTCCCAAGTGAAACTGGCAAAAACTGAGTGGACAGTCAAGGTTTCCTGATCTCGCCCAAGAAAGCGGAAATTTTATTACTCTTTCATGACCACAAGGTATTTCCTAAGCTCATTAAGCACATTTTTCCTGCAGAAGATCTTGTCTTAATAAGGCCACCACCACCCTGTTCCTCCAGCCTCTGTCATTGGACAGGATAAAAGGCAGAAATGCGGGTGGAGATGAGAGGGGGCTCTGGAGAGTTCCCACTCTGCTTGTTTATTTTGAGACACACTTGTGCTCCGACACAACTGTGGTCAAAGCATTCAGAATCTGAGGAACACAAACAAAGCTAACATGGCCAAGAGCCAGGGTCAAGTTTTCTTCAGCATCATACAGGGAGGGCAATTTTGCATAGCCTTTTATATGATAATCACAGCTCCTTCGTATGTATTGAACTTTGCAGCAAGCAGGAAAAATAAATAAATAAGGCTGACTAATGGCTTGTTTCCCCAGAGGCAGCTTTTTATGGGATCATATGTTTTTTCAGCTTTTCAGTCACAGTTTCCTGCTTGGACGTTAGGAGTCCTTGACATTGGCGATGGCTTCGTGCATTCTGGACAGCAGCCCGAGCCACCCCTGAGCAACTAGAGAGGGGTCCAGCTGGACCACAGCACCTTCCTAGGTCACAGCAATGGTGAACCTTGTCCTCTTCGATGAGCTACACACAGCAGCAGGTCTTTCAACACCTTCCAGGTCGAGCATGACCCTTCTTATCCCGGGTAGTGAGGAAAACAGGGTTGGGTGGATTGGGAGCCCGAGACAAACAGTCTGTAGGCATTCACAAGCGGGAACAGCAAATCTGAACTGCTTTTATTCCTGTTACCTTCACCATTGCTCCTTTCCAGCATCAGAGGGGACTCTGGGAATTCCATGGCCTTGATTTTAAATCCCTGCTCTGCCACTGGGTGACTAAGAACAAATAACTCAATTTCTGAGCTCTGTTGTTGTTTTTTTTTTTTATTTAAATTCGATTAGCCAACATATAGGACATCATTAGTTTTAGAGGTAGTGTTCAATAATTCATCAGTTGTGTATAACACCCAGTGGTGAGCTTCATTTCTTATCAGTAAAACTTGTGGACCTCTTATGGGGATAACAGATGATGTTTGTAAGACACCTGGCAGATAATAGGTGCTCAGTAAGCAGTAGTTATTATCAAGTGTTCCAAACATCCTCACCATCAAGGAAACCTGCCTGGCAGATCAACATACGGAAAGGTAATGCAAAGTGCGTTAAAGCCAAACATAGCTTGACGTTGGGATGAGTCAACAAACATGCAGAAAACCATAGTCCTCCAGCTCCCTCTATGCGACTCTCACTTTATTTCACTACTTTGGAGAGGGAGGAAATTATTCTGGAATGTTTTCTCTTTTACCCCCACCCCTACCCCTTCAGAGGGCCACAGAGCAGGGGGAGTTGGGATGGAAGAAGGAAAAGAGACAATTTTTGCTCTATATTTTTCCCCACCTTTGGACTGGGTGGTTAAGGGAGAAGAAGTTGATTAAAATGCACCACCCTCTTACTCTTGGGTAATTGCAACTTAATTACACTTGGAGTCCTGGTTTTATCATCTCAAATTTGGGGAAAGGTCACAAGATGAGTCATGGAAAATTTTTTGATAAAATTGTGGAAACTTGGGACATCTGTGATTTTTCTTCTCCCTTGCCTCACTTCTTTCCCACTTTCCTGACCCACCCTTTTCTTCCTGCCAATGGGGATCCCTGCAGGGAACCATACTGAAAAGGCTCCCTTCCTGCCTGGCCTCGGCACCTACTCCCCATGCCTTAGGCTTTCTTGAGCTTTAAGGTCTATCTATGCCCTCCCTGCATTCTGGGCTGGAGAGCTCCTTCCAGGACGCTAGCTGGTCACACAACCAAGTCATAGAAACCAGTTGAACACTCCAGACCATAGCTTTAGAGTCACTCCCATAGTTCCATGTTCTCCACCAGGAATCTGTTGCCTCTCCATATAACTCACCTGCCGCCCCCCACCCCCACCCCCAGGTCTGTTGCCTCAGAAGGCCTGGACTGTCTCCTTGATTACAGGAACTTACTGCAAAGTCATTTGATACTCTACCCTCCCATTGCCTCTCTGGGGTCCAGCTTTGAAGGAATAAGGCCCAGAATAGTCCTGAAGTTATGGAGGCCCCTCCCAAAGAGATTCTCTGAAGGATAAAGGTCAGAGAATGAGCACAGAAGGGAAAGAAAGACCATATTCCTTCTTGGAAAGTGACAAACTCCCTATTCTGCAATGGCAAGCCTGATTTTTTGAAAACCAAAAATGTTTTTAAGATAATAATAATTAACACCAGTCACTCATTTTTATAGCACATTGAAGCCTATAAACTACTTTCACATAATTTAGAATTGAATGCTGAACACTCTCAATGTCACAGCATCTTCAAAAACTACCCTGCCGGTGGTTTTTCTTCACCATGAAAACACTCCCCTGGATAATTATGGAACAATGAATGCTAACTCAATTATACCCATATTAAGATCTGCTCACTTGACAGACACACAGAAATTATGGGCCTCAAGTTTCAAGAAATCGTTGGACACATCCAAAATGTCAAAGAGAGTGTGAGTGGGGCAAATGTCAACATCACTCTGACTTGAACTAAACAAAGCATACTTTCCATTTATTAAATATATTCATTTCTTGAGAAGGGAAGGAGCAGAGGGAGAGGGAGAGAGATAGAATCTCAGGCAGACCCCACACTGAAGAGCAAAGCCCAAGTTGGGGCTCAGTCCTATGGCCCTGAGATCATGACCTGAGTGAAAATCAAGAGTCAGATTCCCAATCCACTGAGCCGCCCAGGCACCCCTAAATATATTCTAAGTGCTATATAGACTATTTACAGGTAATTATGCCTAAACTCCGCCATAACTTTGCAAGGTGGATAGAAATGGAGGCTTAGAAAAGTAACCTGGTGAGGACACCTGACCAGTAAGTCTGGAAATCTCAAGCTCTTTCCATTACAATCATGAAAAAAGGGGTTCTAATGGGTCATGGCTCCATGGGATGTTAATGGCTGTTCCACATAAAGAAAAGAGTTCTCTGTTCAAATAATAAGTTAGAAAAATAATAGGTTGAACAAAGTTTCTTTCTTGCAAAATTCTTTCAGGCCTTTAAAATGTCCATGTATATTGTGAGTCCTCGGGAGAAGGACAGGATTAAACAAACTGTGAACATATTTGACAAGAAAATGCTTAGAACAGTGGTTTTCACAGTATAGTCCCCAGCCCAGCAGCATGAGCATCACTTTGGAACTTGCTATACCCAGACTTAGTGAACTGGTCTAAGATGGAGCCCCAGAAGTTGTATTTTGAGCCAGGTCCCAGGTGATGCTGGTGGGTGATGCTGGTTCTGCTGGTCATCCCAATGTAGCATATTTCTCTGGAAAAATTTTCCAAGGAAGTCATTTCTGCAAACACTGACATAGAAGTACTTGTGTGGCACTGAGCTTTGGATACTTGGTTCCAGTAGCAAAAGGAAAGACAAGAGGACTTCTACTAGGGCAGAAAGTTGGTCTTTCTTTTACTTTTTTTTTTTAAGATTTTATTTATTTATTCATAAGAGACACACAGAGAGAGGCAGAGACACAGGCAGAGGGAGAAGCTGGCTCCATGCAGGGAGCCCGACGTGGGACTCTATCCTGGGACTCCGGGATCATGCCCTGAGCCAAAGGCAGACACTCAACCGCTGAGCCACCCAGGTGTCCCAGAAAGTTAGTCTTTCAAACTCTTACTTAGGAAGGGATAAGAACAATTGTGGTCATGGTGGTCCCAAACTCATTCTTGAAAACTGGAAAGACCCATGTCAGCATGCCTCACTACAACTAATCAGATTTTCACAAAAGGGCAGGGTGTATGACGTATCTCAGCTCTGGCTTCCCAGTAAGTTGCCTTCGTCTGATACAAAGTGAAAAAGTCAGCATTCTGCCACTATCATAGATTTAATATTTCACAATTTTCCCATTCCTGGTAAGGAAGTAGCAGAGTATGCGTCCCAATGTCAAGCACCTGCCATCACAGGTGTCATAAGGCATGGATGATTTCAATACCGCAAGTACAGAAGAGTCAGGACCTCATGGAGTCTGTAATATTTGCAATGAAAAAGAAAACAAGAATTAATGAACTGTATGGCGTAGGGCCCGTGTTCCAAGCCAGTGGAGACCTGTGCGTGGACCCATATTCTCGCCTGGATCCCTACCCTAAGAAGGACCAGGACTAACAGGCAGGCAGAACCTTTTCTGTACATCCCTGGCCTCAAAACGCCCCACATGGCCAGCCCATGGAGCTGCACAGACTTTCAACTTCAATCAGGCCAAACTTGCCTAAACCATGAACTTGCCTAAACCATGAACCTTGATGGAGGATGTGTCCAAAGAGAGTGTTTATTTTTCTTTCCCAACAATGTTCTCTAGTCACCAAAACTCTGATAGTCATAAACACTCCAGACACCGGAAGAAGCACGTCTTTCCAGGAAGTAACTCAAAGGCTAAAGAAGGCAAAATGAGATGGTATCAGCAGGAGATGTAACAGAGGAAGAGGCAAGTGTGCTCTGAAGATGTTAAGGTTTAATTTCGATTTGTCCCAGAGGAATTTCTATAATATTGCTCCGAAGAACTCATTCTTAGATGTTTTTTCTGACCTGGAAGTCGGCCTAGCCAACATCTGCCAAATCTTCCTAAAAATAAATAGCAGGTATCCTACATTACCTGGGCTATGAAAGGAAACACTGGAGAAGCCCAGAGACTTTTGATTTATATAAGAATCACCTGTAACAACAGAAAGACTCTCTCCTGCTGGGTATGGATCATAGACCCCAAACCCACCTCTGAGTTGTGACTAAAGCCTTTGGAAGGTTTCAGGCTCTTGGCCCACTGCAGCAGTGAAGGGACTTCTGAGTCACAACTGCCACCTAAAATCCAGGAAAAATTATGGGCGTAGAACATTTGCTTAATTTCCCATTCCAGTTTGGCATCAAAGTCTCAACAGCCTCCAATCCTTTGGTGTAGGCATAGCGAGGGGGAGAGGACAAGAATCGAGCACCACCCCAAATATACTCCAACGATTTACACAGGAGGTTTCCTTTATCATCAACAACACTCTGCGAGTTGGGTTTTATCACCATTTTACAGATGGGAAGACCAAAGTTAATAACATTAGGTTACTTAACCAAGACCTACCACTGATACCTACTATTCTCCCCACCACACACACACACACACACACACACACACACACACGGATTGGGAAATCCTTAGTTTATCCCTAATACACTATTATGTCACAAGAAATTTGTTACACTTGATTTTAAGTGCTTCTTGCTGGGCAGCCTGGGTGGCTCAGTGGTTTAGTGCCACCTTCAGTCCAGGGCGTGATCCTGGAGACCCGGGGATTGAGTCCCATGTCAGGCTCCCTGTATGGAGCCTGCTTCTCCCTCTGCCTGTCTCTGCCTCTCTCTCTCTCTCTGCATCTCTCATGAATAAACAAAATCTTAAAAAAAAAGAAAAGCCTTCCTACTTTCAATTCAAGATTCTCTGCACAGGATGGCAATTAACTGGTAACTATGTTATTGGATACTTTATCCTCAGTCATCATGAATTAACAAATTTCTTGAAAGAAAGTGGATAATGAGACATTATCTAAGAGACATCTCTCCTTGGAGGTAGAAGGTACTTCCATTCCCCTTGCTTCAGAGAATCCAGGCAATCAGATCTTATGTGTAGGGACATCCAGTCACTCATTCATGCTCATTCATTCACCCACTGCAACAAGTCTTCATGAAGTTCCTTCTGTGTATAAGGTGACGGTTCTGGGAGTCATATAAGGGGGCAGGGAGAGCCTTGCAATCACATGGTTTACAGTCCAGGGGGAGTTAGGAAAACACAGCAAACACCAGAACACAACACAGGCAGCTGGAAGTGCCATAAGAAGCACTTGAAGAAAGCAATGTGGGAATTCAGGGGAATTCAAGGTTGCATCAAGTGAGGGGAAACCAGAGAATGCTTCACAGAGGTGGTAGCATTTGACACAGGCTTTATGGATGGGTTAGATTTGGTTAAAGAAGAGGGGAAAGGGAAAACCTTCCAGGTGGAGATGACTATATGGGCAAGTGCACTGAGGTGTGGAAGCCACAGATAGGTTTAGGAAAGGGAGACTTACTCCATTTTCCTGGAGCAGAAAAAGACACAAGAGAAAAAATGGCACAAAAGAAAAAACTGGTAAATTAAATCAGGGCAGATCATGAAGAATATGCAGCTAAACTAAGTAGCCACAGTCAATGCTATTTCTACTATACACACATTCCCAGAAGAGTTCAGAACTGATTAAGAAAGCCAAACATTCCCCCAACCCCAAGATGAACAACTCCCCTACTAGAATGTAGCCTTGGAGCCTGGCCCACCTAGCATAGCACCTGGGACGTATTAAGCCCTCAATAAAAGTTTGTTGGATCAAATAGGGAGGACATAATAGAAACATTTCCAGCGGTGGAAGTTAGGGATGAAGAGAAGGTGCACAGCACAGCAATGCTGTCCTTTAAAATCCAATGTTTAAATATGAAATATTGACCACAGCCTATATCCCAGCAATTACTCTTTATCCTACTGCCAAAACTCCTATGACATCAGAAATAATGGCATAGCAACCCCCTGAATCTCAAGGCATGCCCTGGGAGACCATAGCATTCTAAGGGTACTCTCTTCAGAGGCAGTTGTTCAAGCACATATTACTTTATTAAAATCGAATGTATGTTCCAAGTACATCTCCACAGGACAAATGTTCATTTTACTCCAGGAAAGCAATGGTCACTCGGACCAGGCATGGAAGGAAATGTCCCAAAACAAGAGAATGTTGCTCACAAAATGCTAGAGATGAGAGGCTTGTCCCATGCCTGGCTTAGAACTGGAATTATGTATTTTGGTGAGCAGGGCATTCACAGTAGACTGCATGCCTTGGAAGTTTCAGGGCCAGTCTGCTGTCTGCAGCCACAGCTATAGAACATGGAAGAATCTGGAGTTGAGACTGGAAGTCTAAATTAGAACTTTTAAAGACCAGGATATAGTGGGTACAATCAAGATTTGTAAATGTACTTGTGAAGGTCAAGCACAGTTTGATGTTTTGCAAAGCTTCCACTGGACAGTTTTTAAACAGTAAGCATGCATATTCAAACATACATGTACCATAAGGCGATAAGGATGAGAAGAGGCCATCTGAAGTAGCAAGAAGCATGTGAAACTTCCCAGGAGACAGTCCTATATACAAATACTGTATTTGTAACTTCCTAGCTTTGTGGATTTCTGCTAATTATTTAAACTCTTAAGCCTTAACTTCTTATTACGTAAAATGAAGGTTAAAACATCCATCCTGTAAGACTGTTGTGATGATTAGGAAATAATATAAACAAAACTTCTACCACTATGGGGCGCCTGGGTGGCTCAGTTGGTTAAGCATTCAACTCTTGATTTTTGGCTCAGGTCATGATCTCAGGGACATGAGATTGAGCCCTGGGTTGGGCTTGAGCTCAGTGCAGAGTCTGCTTTTCTTTCTTCCTCTGTCCTTCACCCACACATGATCTCTCTCTCTCTCTCTCAAATAAATAAAATAAAATAAAATAAAATAAAATAAAATAAAATAAAATAAAATAAAATAAAATAAAATAAAAAACCTTCTAGCACTGTGCCTGACAAACAAGAACCCAATGGTGGTGATTTTTATTATTACTAGTTTCTAATCACCATCTCTAATCATATGGTATCATATCTCCCCACTTTGTCTAAATTTGTATAAAATGAGATTTTTACTTTCTCTATCTCTAAACTCTGTTTTCATAGAATTATGGAAACTGAGTTGGAAAGAAACTTAGGAGTCATATAACCCAACCTGAATGTAATCCTAAAGGATAAATTAACATCCTTTCCTAAAACATCTTCCTGGCGCACTAGCTCTCTCTGTACACCAAAAAACAGTCCTTATTTATATGGTCAGAAACAGGATTCTGGAGGAGTACTGTAGACAGGCTTTGAAGAATGCCAAGTGAGATTCACAAATACTTGACTTCTCCGTGGAAGGTAAAAGAAATCCAGTCATTTGGTAAAAGCTATTGCTGTTTTAGAATCTATTAAATACAGCGATTGATGCAGTAGAAGGCATTATAAATAAACAATAAATCATGCAATTATGACTGTTTGAATTTTGGCAAGATAATAAAAAGAACAGGGGTATAATCAGGAAATAATAGAAAAGATCTGCAAGGCACCCCTGCAATTAGTGATAAACAGAACTTGGCTCAGAGTTAGAGCCCCAATATGGCTCTCATTAAAGAGCCTTGGGACCTATTCCTGGGGCAGACCTCTGCTAGCTTGGGGAGAAGTGAGGTAACCAAAATGTCAGTGTGCACACACATACACACACACGTGCACGCACGCCCCCCTCCCCATATTCAGATAATCTTTTACTATAGTAAAATGACTACCTTATGCCAAGTGAAAACCAGGCCATGGTCTTCCAAAAGTCTAACTGAGATATTTCCTGTTCTCAGTTTTTTTGACTCTTTCCTTTGTAATACCATACACACACACACATACGCACACACATGCATGCAAGCACAAGTGCACACACACACAGGCATTGTGTGAAGGATGCCTTCACTCATTTTTCCTTCCCCCTTTCCTTTCACCTTCTTTTATTAATGGTACCTCTTAAAGAGATAAATGCTCCCACACAAGTGATACCACTTAAACAGATAAATAGTCCACACTGGAGAGACACAGAGAGCATGTGAGAAAATCCTGTCTTATTAGACTGGAAACAGACACACTATATTAATGCAAAAAATCAGCATATGGTTCTAATAGGCTTTCTTAAAATGATTTATCAGCTGTGATTAAGCCCTCAACCAGCATGTCTATCTTCATAAATAAAGCAAAAGTGCACCTTGCTCTCAAATGTATCTGCAGTATCTTATTACCCAGCCCTGTGCAGTGCACTCCATTTACAACATGGCTCTGGGGAGCCAAGAATTTGTGTGCAATCACAAAGTGTGTGCTCTAAAGAGACTGCCAAGATTTAGGACTCTTATCTCAGAGATAGTCTTACTAAAAATCCATTACAATGAAGTCTTATCCCCTCTCTCTGTGCCACGGAGCTCGGCATGGCTGAAATATGAACAGGTAATTAAAAGGATATGCCTGATTTTACAGTGAGCCTGGTGACACGGAATCACCAAACAGCTGTTGGGAAAGGCATCTGGCACTCGTGCAGGTCACCTCTGCCAGGGGGTTGTAGAAAATGAGGACCACTTTAAAAATCAGACTTGGTCTCTTTCTTCTCTTCTATGGAAAGGAAAGACAAATGCAAATATTCGTCATCTTGGTTCCTACCTCATTCTCTGGCTGGCTAATATGTCAAATGGTCTCAGCGGCAGACTTGAAAGAAAAAGTCTTCACAGACACCCTGGGGGGGGGGGATGAGGAAGTAAGTGCCGTGACTTCGAAACGAAGGAGGAGGAACTGGGTCAAAGCATGTGAGTGCCTTAAGTCAGAAACGGATGTTTGAAAACTGCACGAAGTCAACCATTTTATACTCACTGGGCATGACTCTGTTGGAGAGGTATTTACTCTTTGATAAAAAGCCAGTAAGTCCAGGAGGATGAGCTGAATAAATCCCATAAAGCATCCAAGCAAAGTGTTTTAGTGGCTAAGTCCCTTTCAAGCCATTCCTCGCATGCACACAAAGCACCATTCATGCCCTCCCTTCTCACACCGACCTATACACAGAGATCACAGACGCATCTGCCCCCTGTTCCATCTGAGCTTCCCGGGCATTGCTGGACATGTCCATCTGCAGGGTGACTGAAGCACAAACACAAGTTCTCAATGCTCTTTACAACAACAAACCACTGCTCCATGATTTAGGCAGGTCTGCTGTAGCATTGTGAAATTTTGTCAGATTGGCAATAGACTCAGGAAGGACAAAATATAAAATCTCAGAAAAAGAAAAGGCTGTTTGGACTATTCCATCAGTGTGGTAAACAGATTGTTTTTCCGTGTAAAATGCACCAGCTGATTGTATGAAGAGTGCGGGCTTGGTAGCTGTGGTCTGTGCCTGTAGCACTCCATTAGAAGAACAGCACTAATGAGGTCAGGGCGGCTCCCCTCCCCTGCGATCACAGCCTGCATGCACCCCTGGCCCTGGCCAGCTGTCTGGCAATATGTGCCTCTAGTTACAAGGGGGTCCAGGGGAGGGCATGTGTGTTTGGATCTGTGTGAATCTATCACCTCTAATGGTCAATCAACTCTTAAGTTCACACTTGATGGGCAAATCTAGTTGTGCCATCTTCACAATCAGAGGGCAGGAGGTACCTGTACCTTGACATTAAATGTCTGTAAAAGCTGGTATTGGACACTGAAGGCAATTCTAGGTAATGGTCAGAATGAAGAATTATTCACAAAGCCTGGATTGCCCATTTTGTGTGCAAGTATACATGTATGTGTGCATCATTATGATACAAATAAAGACTAAAAATCTAGCAGAGATCTGGAACAAAAAACTATCCTCCCTACCCCACTGTGCAGGAAAGAGATGCTCCTTCAGGAAGCAATGTTGCTACTGAAGGACTGTCTCTGTGAATGTGGAGTTTGAGTATCTGTCCCTGGGACCCTTTTTGACCACTTATTTTAATCAACAACAGAAAGAATACTCAAGGTAAGATGTGCATCTAACACCATCTACCTAAGAATGAGCTTTATTATTTATTCTCCAGATCTTTATTTCAAACTACATATGTATAATTCCAAAGTTGTTAAAAGGCTCAGTTTAGCACTGAGAAAATGAAGTCATGCATGACTTTTAGAGAGTGATGGAACAGAGTTCGGATTTCTTGCCCCCGTCCTCAATTCGTTACTTCTCCACAACCCATGCCAGGGCTGTGAATGAACAGCACTGGAAATGCTGAAAGGCCATTTTCAGGTGGAACCAGCAGCACATGGCTACCACACTACACACCACACGTTGGTACATCACGCCACAAAGGGACCACCAGAATTCTGGGATGTCTTCTTCCCTTCCGGCATTTGGGACCAATCAAGTGGGCCAGAAGGGTGGGGCTCACCTGTACTCTATATTCTAAAGCACTAAGATTCCAGGCTTACCCTGGAAAGGACAGGAATGCCTGGGCCCACCATGTCAACGAATCCAACAAAAGCCTCACGTTTGTAAATCCTCTGGGAAGGTTTCTAAGCTCTGTGCATAACGAATCATACCAGGAGAAGCCAGGAAGGGGATGGATGGGTGCCCTCAAAGCGGCTGAGATTTACAAGTCCCAGTGCTGCATCATCTGTAGTCAATCAACCCGACATCTACATGGAACAGGACTGCTTTTCTTCTTTGGGGACATGACTGCTTGCAGAGCCCAAATAAGCCCCCACCCAAATATAAAGTCACAGAAAAGGGTGGGGCCTAGCACCAACTCAGGCAGGGTTCGACAGCACCATCATCAACTTTCAAAGTTTTCATATAACAGATCGTGTGCTCTGCATATCACTCAGATCCCAGGGATGGCTGCGACTGCAGCCACACTAAATTCAAAATGTGGGGTTCACCCTCACTCCACAGAGAAAATGGGACACCCCCCACAGTGCCAGACAATGAAGGGAGAGCTTGTAGGTGGGACTATCCCTTCTGATCAAATGAAACAGCTCACATTCACCTTCACGTCAAAGGTCAAAATATCATCTACGTACACAAGTCTGATTTTGCCAATGTGAGTGCATCCTGTTAGAAAATTTGTGCTTAGAGGAGACGCTAAGGGTAAACTCTCTCGGCATTCCATTTCACTCTAGAGCCAAGTGAGACAACTGGCCTCATCACACAGAAGAGTCACAGGTTCAAACAGGCTAAAAATAGCCTCTAATATCCCATAAAACAAAAAACAAAGTGAATCCCAGCAATGTTCTAGAAAAGACGGCAGCTGATATCCCGTCATATTTGGGGTGTGAGGATCATCCAGCCAAGTATCAGGGAGCAAGCAGGTGACATTGTGCGTCGCTACCCAAGAGAACAGCCTGCCTACATCTCCAATCCAACCAGCTTGTGAGCCCCTCCAGGTCACCAGAACAGCTAGTTCCCAAAAATATAAGAATGTGGTGCAAGTAATTCGAGGAGGGAAAAACCCCCACTATTTCCTAGGCCTTTGGGTTTTGGTGATAGTTGAGGAAAGAACAAAGAAAATGTCCTCTTAGGGGGTTCTGAGGCTAAAATCAGTAATTGCACCACAGGCTTGAGTTGACAGCCAACATGCTGGAAATATGGACGGGAGGAATGCTCGGAATGCCACTTCCTGGCCTCAGCCTTATCAATATGGAAATAACTTAACAACACACAAATGCTAAAGCAGGGTTCCCAGAGTAAATCACTCCCATACCTGCTCCAGACCATACTTCATGTTCACCTGGATTTACGAGACGATGGAGACAGAGACTCTTGCAACTATTATATTATTTTCCCATTCTCCTTTTACAATGTCATTTTTTTTTTCTCACATCTCTGCGAGGGGCCCAGGTAGGTAATTCTTAGCTACAGATGCGCACCGAGTCTAACATTTGGTCCAATTTTCCAAATGTGAGTGCTGTTTTCTGCCTAGAACGGAAGCTTCATCTTTAAGTCATTTTGTCTTAATCCAGCCCTGAAAACAGATCTGTTTTCCTGCTTGCCTTTGGGAGCATTAATGCAGGGCCTCCCAGAGGACAGTATGAGCTTCCTCTGCAGATGCAAAGGCCCCCGGTGCCCAGGTACGCACCCGCCTCCCAGGGCCTGTCTGGCCGGGTGGCAAGGCCTGAATTACTCACAGCTGGAAACCGATTCCTTCGGAAGAGAGCCTCTATTCACTGTTGTGATTCCACTCGGGTTCCTACCTTGAACTCCCAGCCTGGCCTGCCTGCCTCGGGACAGGTGAGGAGTGATTTTAACTAGCTGAGAACCTAACCCAAGCTGGAACAGAAAAATCACCCTGTTGAGAAAGTCTCCTGCTGGGAAAAGCTGCCCTTTTCTGGGCCCTTAAGGCTGAGCTTTGTAATTGTTTTAGTGAGGAGCCTCCCAGCCAAATAATTCAATTGGATGAATTTTCAGCTACAGGAAGGCCGCCTGATGGGAAGGCAGGCCAAACAAGTGGTCCTAACAGCCCTAGTCTGGGCCGATGGTGGCGCCTGGGGAGCTTCAAGGCTCCACTGTGTTTTGGGCTATTTTTGGTGTCCTTTTTTCATAGTTTCAGGGCTTCCCCATCTCTGCTTTGGTCCTTCTAGAAGCATTCCATGCATACAATGTCATTCAATCAAGATGATGTTTAAAAGCTCCCAATGCACTACTCTTTGTACCGAGGACATCCCACACCAACCTCTCTACCTTTTAATAATGGCAATTTCTGGAGGAACTCTGGACTTAACCACAGCCAGAAGTAAAAGAGCTTCGAGAACTAATTTTTTTTTGACTTGTAAATATTTGGTTAGTTTTTATGTATTAAAAAATGCATTTAATTTTGCAAGACTTAATGCTAGGTATTTCATTCAAGTTAAGTTAGCGGTCAAAAATAATCTTGGAATCCACACCAATAACCCGGTAGGAAATGATGATGGAAGATAGGAGGTCTCTTTCCTTAGGAAGTTGCTGGGACCTGGTGAAGGGGGCAAAGGAGGGTGGGAAGGCAGAGCTGACTCCTGCTTTGTGTGACACGTGCCTCTGACCTGGCTGCAAGTTTGCACAGGAGCTCTGAGCAGTCTGGGGGCAGGTGGAAGTAGCAGAAGTGTATTAGATGGGAATGTGGGTAGCAGCTGGAAATCGGAGCCTAATAGTCAAGTCTGAAGACTACATTTATAGTTGAAGGAATTGTCCAGAGGAGTTGACTGTTATGGTATCAAAATCTTATGAGTTTTCTGAAGAGAAGGTGTAGAGAGAAACCACATAGGAGTGGATACAGCCAACAGACAAGGAGGTAGAGATAAAACAGAGAGGTAGGAGAAAAGCCCTACCGCTGGCCCTCTGCAGTGAGGGCCTATCAATACTCCATCTCTCTTGAGAGTTTATTCCCCTGCATTTCAATGGAGAACATACTACTGATATAACCACCTATAATTAATCCTTGTGAATTAAAGGGACCAAAGTCAAATCATCATTAATAACATGCTCAGTGTCATATGTGGGTCTGAATATGCTTCATGAATATATAAGTACATTGATCATTTCTGTACCCAATCACAGCCAAACAGGAAATACTGGCCCAAGAAAATGCTATTTTATATTGCAATATTCCCAACACAAATAGCAGTTCTCAAAATCAATGCTGAGTTCTCTTCTAGTAATCTTCCTGCTATATCTTAAATGGGGTCTGGGTCTCCCAATCTCTTCCACCCTGTGGCTTAAAGTGGAAACATAAGTACCTGCTATAAGAACACCCGTCACAGCATGGAATGAGTGCAAACGCTCTCATTCAAACTTTAGCCTCTGGAAGCCTTGTGATCAGTTCTCCAAAAGATGTCAGGCAAAGACCTCTATCTAGCCAGGACATATGTCATGGGATAGCAAATATCAAGAAGACCTATGACAAGAAAACTTAAATGTTTAATACTGAACTCAGAGAACAATAAAACCTGCCACTCAGAGGCTGAGACATTTATCCGCAATTCCCACCATTGCCACTACCCCTTATAATTTGGATTTGTACACTGGCTGAAGGCAGAGCCATGAACTGCCAAACAATTTAGCTTTAGAGATTCGATCCTCTGCTTTAAGAGATAACGTTTTTTCCCCTCAGTGAGAAAGTTAGGTTGTGAGGACTCATCCATTTCAGGCCAAATTATACAAATATACAAATTTTCCGAGGGAAGAGGTGACCTGGTACCCCTCTGGGTCAGTATTCCCCCAAACCGTGGGCCTTCTCTCATCATCCACATCAAATATACTTAATAGTAGGTGCTCATTTTTTGCAAGGCAATAGACAATGCATTTTGCCATTTGGAAGAAACCCTGACTTTCCATCAAAAAAAAAATTTTAATAAAACAAAAAACCCTATGAGGTTTTTTGTTTTTTTAATGATTTATTTATTTACTATTAGAGAGAAAGAGAGGGTTGGGGGGTAGAGGGAAAGAGAGAACCCTCAGGCAAATTTCCCTCTGAGCAGAGCCCAATGCGGGGCTTGATCTCAGGGACTTGAGATCATAACCTGAGCCAAAACCAAGAGCTAGGCACTTAACCAACTGAGCTATCCAGGAGCCCCCCTCAAAAAATCCTATGTGTTTTTATTTCCCACTCCATTTTAAAATCGAGGCAGAACGTCAGATCACATTTGATTCATTGACATTTGTGCCAGTGAACTCTATGTGGCAGTGAACATTAACCCTAAATCCCAGAAACTAAAACACATGAAATACTTCTGGTCTTTTCCACTGATTTAGTCATTCCCCTGAGTGGGATGCAAAGACCAAGCTAACTTCTCTTCCAGTGTCAGAGTCTACTCAGGCTGAGGGCATAATGTAAACCTATAAGGAGAAAGCTGAAAAGTTTTACATTTGTCGTGTCCTGTGATGGGAGGACAAAAGTAATGCTTATAAGATAAAAGTTAGGTTTTCCAGTCATTGGGATGGGGGAATAAATAGATTGTTATCTCTTCTAGCATTGCTAGTGGGTGTTTCCTTTCAGTCATGCTGATTAAAAACAAAACAAAACAAAACACGCCAAGATCAAAACCAGTTTCATCGTTTCATCTCCTAGGATTTAGCAAACATGATGACATTTTCAAAATCAGAATGAAACTAAGTTTAAGTTTCAGAGATTCTTTTTCTCCAGACTTCTGCAAGAGGGAGGGACTGTTTTACACGAGCCAATGTCATAGAAGCAACATGCTAACAGAGCAGCTGTTGCAAGTTTGCTCCACTCCCTATCTTTTCCATCTTTTCTTTCCCATTTCAGCATCACTCACGCCTTCCCCAGAGGGCAGCTGTGCCAGCTAAGGCCTGACAGAACTAGACTGTGTATGAAGGCAGAGGGCCTCCCTCCCGGCACCCTCTCCCCCTGAGTAACTGGTGGTGTCGAGTAACATGATTTCCAGGTACAGAATTTAATCAGATGGAGCAGCCTACTTTTCTGAGCTGAGGCTGACCTGGCCATGCCCTGTTCCGTGACTCCTGTTGAGCTGGGATCCAAGATCTTAAGATTGTAGCTTGTCCCTTGTTCCCATGTGTTCAACAGTCGGTACCCTCTGGGAATAGACTGCACTTTTCATCATTTGGGTAGGAATTCTAGAGCATGGAAATGTCCTCATTTGCTATTGCTCCATCAGCATAATGAGTCAAATTTAGGTCCTATGGGAGAAGAGCAACACTCAGCACTTACACACCGTGCTTTTCATCTTCAGGGTTCTTAACCACGTTAGGCTGTAATGTTATATTTCTCTCAGCAAGACAAAGGAGTTCATTCCTAGTCCTCTCAACTGCCCTTCCTTTCTTACACAGACACAGACACAATCAGACACACAGACACACTCCCACACAACTGCTATCATATGATGAAGCTATATCCCACTTCCTAGGCAAGCATTATACCTTCAATTAAAAAAAAAATCAAATGTTAAAGGTCAGTTCACCTTCCCCTTTTTCTCTTTTTAAAAATCTTTTTTGCTTTTGTTTTTGTTTTCTTCTCTGATGTGGAACATGAAATAGGGCATGCTGACTCATCTTCATTCATTCCTGACCTGGGTGATTCTATCAAGTCTCATGTATCTAAACACCACCTATATGCCAGGGACTCCCAAATTTATATCTCCAGATGGGTTACCTCTCCTGGAATTACAGACCACTATATCCATGTGCCTATTCAATATCACCACGTAAGTCAAAAAACAGTCTCCACAGTTCACCCCTCAAACCTGATCTTCCCACAGGTAACTCCATCCTTCTAGTTGCTTAGGCCAAATACCTGATTCACTCTTGATTCCATCCTTTCTATTACTCCCCAGATAGATAGATAGATAATTCTTCAGCAAATCCTGTTGGCTCTATCTTCAAAATAGAACCAGAATGTAACCACCCCCTCCATCTCCATCTTGGACCTATCTGCCATAATTGTCAATCTAGATTCTTCCATTTGCCTCCTGAACTGGTCTCTCTCTGCTACTGCCCCCTAACAATTTACTTTCAACTCAGCAACCAAAGTGAACTTTCTAATATATAAGTCAGATCCTATCACTCCTCTGCTTGAATCTGTTAATGGTTCGCCATTTCACTTGGAGTAAAATCTGAAGGCTGCAGGCCTTCTGGAATCTGCTCTCCTATGCCCACTCTTTAGCACTATTACATACCCTCCTCTTTGTGATTTCTCTGATGCACAGAGCATCCTCTAGCCTCAGGGTTTTGCACTTATATTCTCTCCACTTGGGACACAATTTTCCCCAATACATGCCTGCTCTGAAGCAGAGCTTCAGTCTGTGCTGCGTGTCCACTCACCAGTGCATCCTCCCTGATCACCCCCAAAACTACCTCTGCTCCTTCTCTACTAGGACACTTACCACCTTCTGACATGTTATATGTTTTATGGTTTTTACTTGCTTACTGTTTGTCTTACCCATGAGAGGTAAGCTACCTGAAAGTAGGGTTTTGTTTTTAATTAACTTTAGTCCATGGTATATTCATCAGTGACTCAGACAGTGCCTGGCATATGATGAGCACTCAAAAATATTTACTGATTGAATAAATTCTGAACACAAGTTTCTCACCTGTTTCAGGACATGGACTAGTCTGACTTCTGAGCCATGGGCAAAATGAGATTTGTGATACCTGCTAGTGATGGATGCTTTTCCAAGGGAAAAACATCTCTTATTAAAGAGTTTTGAAACCATGAGCTTATACTTCCATGGAAGGTTGAGGTAACTGTGGAATGTGTTGTCTTCAGTATATATAATATTGATAGATACTAGGTCTTTTTCCATTGTTATGACCTACCTCTAGCCTGTCCTCATTCTATATATGCATTGGGATACATTGAATAAGAGCTTATATTCCTACTTTCTAAGTAGGGGATGAATAAATGAAGCAGGAGCTGAGGGGTGGCAGTGTGCCACGGATATTGATAGTTGGAGAAATGTGGTCAAAAGTTTGGATAAAAGTATACTGGTAGATTGGAGTCTTACCTTTCATTTACCCACCTGTGGCTTCCAAAGAAATGCTATGCAGAAGCCACCAACACAGCCCATTTGATTGCTGGATAAGTCACTGAGCATTAGGTCTCAAGAAGCCAAGGCCACCCCAGCTGGATTTGGCTACTCTGGTTTGAAAGAGGCAAGGGAAGAGGATACCTCAGGAGGCTGAATGCTATCCAACTTTCAGTGCATGCAAGCTGGGGTTTAAGAAGGTAATCTCCTAAGATACCCACCCCAAAACCATGAGGGAAGCTGGCTTTAGGTTCCCCCACCCAAATATCCATCACAAAGCCAGCACATGGCTAAAAGCAACATTCAGGCTAAAATTTACACAAGAAACAACAGATGTTGGCGAGGATGTGGAGAAAGGAGAACCCTCATATATTGTTGGTGGGAACGCAAACTAGTGCATCCCTTCTGTAGAACAGTATGGAAGTTCCCCCCAAAAGTCAAAATTAGAACTACCCTACCATCCAGCAATTTCACTACTAGGTATTTACCCAAACTATATAAAAATACAGATTCAAAGGGGTATATGCACCCTGATGTTTATAGCAGCATTATCCACAATAGCCAAACTATGGTGAGAGCCCAAATGTCCATTGACTGATGAATGGATAAAGGAAATATGTGTGTGTATGTGCCTGTGTGTGTATGTGTAGGAATATTACTCAGCCATCAAAAAGAATGAAATCTTGCCATTTGCAACAATGTGAATGAAGCCAGAATGTATTATGCTAAGTGAAATAAGTCACTCAGAGAAAGACAGATACCATATGATCCTAGTCATATGTGGAATTTAAGAAAGGAAACAGATGAGTATGTGGGAAGGGGGAAAAGAAAAAAAGGAGACAGGGAAACAAACCATAAGAGGTTGTAATGATAGAGAACAAACTGAGGGTTGATGGAGAGAAGTGGGTGTGGATGGGCTAGATGGGTGATGGGCATTAAGGAGGGCACTTGTGATGAGCACTGGGTGTTGTATGTAAGTAATGAATCACTGAATTCTACTCCAGAAACAAATATTCACTGTATGCTAACTAAAATTAAAAAATTAAAGCAACATTCAAAGACACTTTAAAAAAATATTCTAAATATGTATTGAAAATACATATTTCTTCAACTAGAATATCTTCTTTCTCCACTCTGCTTACCTAATTATTTTAATTTATAAAGTTTATTTATACTCTTTCTCAACCCACAATGACTCAAAAGCAATTCACAAAAAAATGTACAGTGTAAAAATTTTTTTTTTTTAATAAAAAAAATCAGGACCAGAGGAAATATAAACTAGAAGCGAAAGTCTAGTCTCAGGGGAAGTAAAATATGTTCATCACAGTGTTCTAAAAAGTTCTCAAAGTTAAGCAGTAAACTTGGCTTTCTGTTAACTGAGCAAAGTGAAACGAGAAATAGAACCAGTTGCATGATTCTCATGTCCACATGGAGAAAATATTGCAGATCCTTAGGGGAAGCAAACAATTTCCTAGAATTCGGATCTGCAAGAATTTCCTCCCATGAGGCTTCATATAAGAGATCATGAATACTATGTAAAGAAGAACATTTAAAACCACACCCTTGCCATGGGCTTCCTAAAGCTGTCCTTGGTAAATGTCTGTAGGAAAATCAAGGGCACATACTTTGATTAAAACCATTCTATCAAAAATGAAGACAATATAAACCAATACAAACCAGCATATCCTTTTCTTACAGTTCAGTTTAATATAAGAAGTCCACCTTGACTATCTTGAGGAATGAACAAACTTAACTCCTCAGTTTTTCACATATGCCACATCTATCAGGAAAGCTAAATTTATAACTCAAAGAGAGGAAATTTACTTGACTTTTTGGTTCTTCTTTACCCTTGTTATTTTCATTTTAGGTGAAATTTAGAATGCAAGCCTTTTTTTGAGTTAAATTTTTAAGTGCTCAGAACAGTGCCTGGCAAATAAGTATTAAATATTAGTTTAAAAAGGAAAAAAAAAGCCTTTCATGTCACTTGAGGGGTGGAAGAAGTGGTTGTGTCAAGGATTAATGATAAATTAATTATACACAAATGAGTTGATTGAGATTTTATACCTTTCTTGTATCCTTTGCCAATTATCATGATTTTTTTCTAAAGCAGTACAGACTTGAGGCAAGCCCTTGATTATTTTAGTGTGAGAATGTGACATGAAAAATCTGGTGGAGGGGGATTATTATAATTTCACGTAGAGGAGGATTCGAAGGTCTTGAAATATCAGAGCCTTTTAAAATGTCTTCTCCGGATAGAACAGCTGGAACTTCAGAATCCATTACAACCTAGTCAGCCCTTCCTTTCAACCAACTTCCATATTTTAAGTCTTTTCTCATGGAATGTGTCTAATTTGTTGTTTAGTACATTGTGGGCATTCAATAATGCTCTATCGCAACAGCGAAAAAATGCTAAAGAGCTTCATTATCACATTTACTTGTGACCCCATTTCCTTTCCTTAATCTTGTAAAGTGATTTTTAAAATGCAACCACAACATTACGAGAAACTGAATATATTCTGGAGGCATTCATAAACTGGGTTTTCTACATTTGTAAGAACAAATAACCCACATGTATATTTAAACCATTTGTCTCAACAACAACAGATGTTCAATAATACGACTGGGAAGTAATTGAAACTGGTGAGGTCTACCGGGAAGATTATGGAAATCAGACAATGAGAACCTGGGACAAAATCAGATGAAACCCCCTCTCCTACTGCTACAATTATTCTTGGACTCTTGTCTTCTGCATACAACGCCCATGTAAGGCTTCCTACTAAGTATTTAGCAAAGTAAAACAATAGTTTTGAACACAGAAAGTCTGTGAGTTTATCCAACTCAAGGTCCAAGAATAAGGTGTTGTTTTTGGTTTTGGTGTTTTGTTTTGTTCTGTTGCTTGAATTTCCTATTTCAGAGGTCTGTTTTTCCCATGACGGATTATACCACAATCAGGGATTCATCTTTTAAAAAAAAAAGCATTAGACAAATACTTGCAAATGGATGAAATACTATTTTAGGGCCACATCCACACAATCTGCAGTGCCATCTAAGTTTCCACACAGAAGATTCTAACGAAGGTTAGAGGAGGCACCTGTCAAGGTGTCCATTCAAGCAAACCTACCCGCTTGCTGCTCTCCTCCTCCTGAGCCTTCCTGAACTCATGTTCGAGGGAGCAGTCCAGCTCATTGAAGAGCCCCACTTCCTCGCAGTTCTTCAGGAATCTTGTTGGGGTCGGAGTCTGATCTGAAAACAGAGACCAAGTGATCATACATGGATTCTTTTCCTTAAAAGCCAGGGGCAAGCATGAGCTCAATTCACTAATCCCCTCCCCTCGTCTTAATTAAGATGCCAACTGGTCATCCATAATCTTCCATCCTTTTAAATGAAATTACAATATGGAAGAAAATAAAACCACACATCTCGCAGGAGGAATACAATGGGTAGCAGGCTGCATAGGTGACAGTTTTCCAAACTTCTTTCCAAATATTCTATCATCTACTTTATGGGGGCCCTATCATTTGAATACACATCAAAATGTGTGGAATGACTTTTTTAAAAAACTGGAAAGGGGGATGCCTGGGTGGCTCAGCGGTTTGGCGCCTGCCTTAGGCCCAGGGCGTGATCCTGGAGACCCAGGATCGAGTCCCACGTCAGGCTCCCTGCATGGAGCCTGCTTCTCCCTCTGCCTGTGTCTCTGCCTCTCTGTGTGTGTGTGTGTCTCTCTCATGAATAAATAAATAAAATCTTAAAAAAAAAAAAACTGGAAAGAAATGATTAAGCTAAAATCAGGCCAAAAAATCTGCTAAGCCAATATTAAGCTCGATTTCAGGGGGCTGGGAGGAAAAAAACGTTTTGTAAATGTTTATATCAAACAAAAAGAAACAAACAAGCATGCTAATTCCTTTCTCTTAATGGAAAAGGAAAATACAGCAATTCTCTCTTATTTTGAGAGTCACAGAGGATGATGAAAGGTTCCAAGTCAAACACATTCAGCTTTCATCCATTAAAAATATAATTATTAATTTTATTTTCCTTTGCTATAGCCAAAGGAATGTTCTGAGAAAACTCTTTAAAAGGAATAGAATTTCTTTCATATTCTTGACTGTCTAGCGAGTATACTACTTAGAAAACTAGAGGCTCTGAAGCCACTATTTATGGCTTAATATTTATATAGTCTTTGCAGTTTACAAAATGTTTTTACATACATGCTATATAGTCTAGAACTCACAAGATCCTATTAAGGTAAATAGGGTAGAATTACACCTTTGTAATCACTAAGGACAGTCATCTTCCTTGGCAAAGGAATACTGAAGTTGACATGAATAAAACTGTAAACTGTCCCTTTTTCAGAAACAGAAGATGGCCATGCTATTATTTTGCAAATGAGGAAAATAGAAGTACTGAGTGATTAAGAGTCTTATTCAAGGTCTCCCAGGTATGTGTGATGATACCAGGAGTATAACCAAGGCCCTGGTGCCATTTCCAATATGTACTGTATTATTCCCGCCCAAGCTACACAGCACACCCTGTTAGTTTGATAATGAATGACACTTGTCCACCTTGACCTATACTCAGTCCCCAAATCTCTTTCGGTACAGTTCTCTAACACCTACCTCACCACCAGTCAACTGAAGAGTGCCCTCAAGTTGAAACGAACGTGCCATTTCTGCATGCTCTTTATAAATTCCTATATGACAAGAAACTAGAATCATATTTACTTTTCTAATTCATACACAGAGCAGTTGATCCCAGTAAACTATCCATAGAGATTCAAAGAAATAGCTTAATATTCATGAAGCTGAAAATAGCTTGATATCCCCATATATTCAGCCTTTCTAAGGCAAGGTCTCCTGATTCTCTATGGCAAGGGGCTTTTCTACCTGTTAAGCAACTGGTTGACTTGGATTTCAATGCAGCAAAAATCCCCCTCTGCATTCTTTCTCCTTCTTAGCCCAACCTCCAAGATACTGAATTCTCTTTGCAGTACACAGAAAGCCCACAACAGGTGGTCATAAATCAGACATTACAGATAAAAGTCATGCAAAAGTTGAGTTTGATTGAAAATGGTTTTATTAGCACATTAATTTATTAAGATTAACACATATACACCTATGTCCCAATATATACATAACATGTATATGTATATTGGAACACATATACATACATACAGTGTGTTATGCGCTTATAAAGGATAAAATTAGTATTTATGAGCATTTTGCAGTTTTCAAACATTTTCACCCACACTGTCTATAATCTAGATCTCACAGGACCCTGTGAGGTAGGAAGGTGCACATTATTTTAGAAATGGAGAGATAGGTATCTTGCACAAGGTCACAATTTGTAAACATTTTATCACTATTAAGTCCTCTTTTACCTTCAGACATAACCCCTTCTCAATCTAAATGCTATACTTTCCCCGATGTTAATGGCAGCAATGTCCACAATAGCCAAACTGTGGAAGGAGCCTCGGTGTCCATCGACAGGTGAATGGATAAAGAAGATGTGGTGTATGTATACAATGGAATATTACTCAGCCATTAGAAACGACAAATACCCACCATTTGCTTCGATGTGGATGGAACTGGAGGGTATTATGCTGAGTGAAATAAGTCAATCGGAGAAGAACAAACATTATATGGTCTCATTCATTTGGGGAATATAAAAAATAGTGAAAGGTAATAAAGGGGAAAGGAGAAAATGTGAATGGGAAATATCAGAGAGGGAGACAGAACATGAGAGACTCCTAACTCTGGGAAACGAACAAGGGGTGGTAGAAAGGGAGGTGGGCGGGGGTTGGGGATGACTGGGTGATGGGCACTGAGGGGGGCACTTGATGGGATGAGCACTGGATGTAATTCTATATGTTGGCAAATGGAACACCAATAAAAAATAAATTTAAAAAATAAAAAAAAAGAATTTTAAATGTAATAAATAAATAAATAATAAATGCTTCCTCCGGGTCTGAAGGATGTTGTCACATGTGTAAAAGACAATGCTGACAACCTAGAAAACTAGACTTAAAAATTGTGTGATTTGGGGGAAATTACCTATATTTTCTGGACCTCATATTCCTCATGTTTCAAATAAAATTCTAAAGTTACATGATTCTGTGAATCCTAAAATCACCACCATAATGGGTTCTCTTCAAAAGTCACTGTCAGTAGGTCAAAGAAACATGACCATTTAAAGGACAGCTTAATGGGAACACCAGCAACAGCTGGCTACACACTAGAAATTAGGCCAGAGGTAAAGGCTAAAGAGATAGAAGAAGAAGTTTCCTGAAAAGAAGGTATAAATATACAAGACCTGACAGTGGAAATAAAGGGATGTGTGTGTGAGTGTGTGTGTGTGTGTGTGTGTGTGTGTGTACATATTCTTCCATTTATTGAGTGCTTATTCCATGTCAGGCATAGTGCTAAGGCTTTGTATGATGCACTATCTCATTAGTTTTCACACCAACCACATTTGGTAAAAAATATTTTCCCCCTTTTACTTATGAGAAAACTTAAACTCGCCCCAGGCCCCATTTAGAAATTGAGTCACATGATGGTATTGGTAATTGACAATCCTAACTGTCCTTGGTTCTTTTAAAATATCTTGGAATTATTTACACCCCTAATATAATAGGACCATGTTACAATCCTACAGACTTTTCTATTATCTTTTGGGTCATTTTGTGACTAAAAAGCCTGAAAAAAACAACACAAGACAGAATTGAAATATTAGACCACTTGTCACCAGGAGGAATTTAGTTTGCCAGGTTTTAATTTTTCTTCTCTTCCTCTATATTTCTCTATTGGAGATTTATAAGTTGAGGGTCATGATCCCAGGTAGAGAGAATAGTCATCCAGCAGGATCCATATGACTCCTGAATTGTGAGATGAATTCATGAGATGGGCCATCAAATCAAATTCAGACTGGCATTTGGAGGCCAAGCCCCAGGCAAAATTGAGAAATGTCTTCTGTCTTCTCTCAGCAAAATTATCCCCAGAGTCCAGCACATGTACACACACACACATACATCAGTAAAGGAGGTGGAAAGAACATGGCGCAGGGATAGTACAAGACAATGTCCTCCATCATGAGCCTCTCTGCAGCAACAGGGAAACAAGAAGTGTGAAGCAAGGGGAGACATGGGCCCTAAAAAGAGTTGGTTCCCTCCTATCCCTAGAGCAGAAGACCCAGATGGAGGCTACAGCATTGTTACTAAATGTCTTTCTTTGCTGTATGATATAATGAGGGAAAAGCAAAACAAATATCTATATCCACATTTGGAAGAGATAAGGCACACTGTTCCTAATTTTTAATTCATTTTCTTCTTGTGAATGAGCTATTCTTTCCAGTTACAACAGGAACCAGAAAATGGAGCTTAACTTTTATTTTAACATTTATAGAATTAATACAGGGTCTCTGGCTGTCTTTGATCCCACATGGTACCAGTTCCAAGTAAGCCAGGAAATGTGCAAACCTTCAAAAAGGGGCAGCTAAATCTATCCGCAGCTTAAATAAAAGAGTCAGTTTCTCAGCCACATGAATGCTTTGTCAAATAACCATTCCAGCTGAAATGAGACCTGAAGTAGGTGAGTAATATCCATGGCCATAAATTAAAATTCTGATAAACCACACCTTCTTTAGAACCAAGGGCATGCACCGGCTATGGCAGCAGCAGTTTCTATATCATGAATAATAGTGGTTGGTTCTCCACTGGTGGATATTATCTAAGATGTGTTCAGTAGTAACAGGCCACACTCTAATCACTTACAGGAACTTGTTCCAGTGGGAACTCAGAGCTGAGATGATTGCTGGAGGACTTCTGCTCACCTTTCTTTCAGTGTTTCCATTTGAGTGAGGAGCATCTGAATGTGAGAAAGAACCCCAAATCTCAAACTAAACTAAAAGTTAAATAACTTTTGAGTTGGGCTTTACTTGAGTCAAAAGCATTTTGTTGTTATTACCCTTTGCAAATCTGAATTGTCCCTGAATAAACACCTGCATGTTACTTTCTCACAGGGAGTTTGCAAAGAGCACATCAGCTTCTCAGCACACCCAGATAGTGAGGACCAGTGCAAGCAAAGTAACTTAACCACTTCTACCTGTCTTACATGTCCTTAGGATTTCTTTACTCCTTGGACAAGAAAGACTGGCACCAAAAGGGATTAAAAAAATTCTTGGTAAGGTCTGTCATATTTCAATATCTGGGCCCCTTCCTGGAATGGTGAGTCTGTTCCTTGAAAAAGGAGTTCCACTTCATAGAATTACTGCCTCTGTAAATAGCTAGGTAGAGGATTCTTGCCATGCAGAGATTCTACTTGTAAATCTACCTGAAATAGTGCCACAAGCTTGACATTATGATTTAGAAATTCACCCATCAGCTATACGACAGGAAATCCTGCAACCCCACTACATCTGGGAAGGACAACAAGTATATAGCTACAACTATGAGGGGAAAAAACTCACTAAGTTTTTCAATCAGTCCACAGTCTGCCTAGCATCAAGTGCTTCAGCCCCAGCAAGTATGATTACTCCAAAGGCTAAGTGACAAGCACAAAACTAAAGCCTGAAATCTGATTCTTCTTTTAAAAAGTGTTTAGTCTGCTCTATATTTAATAATAGGTTGCTACCTTATTCGGTTTCAGAGCTGCATTTGAGTTACATGGTTGTCTATGTTTCATTTTTTTCAATGATAAAAAGGCAAGGCGACAAGTCATCAATTAAAAAAAAAAAAAGTAAAAGCAGGGTTCCCATGATATACCACAGAAGAAGGATGTAAACTTCCTAAGCAAAATTTTCTTTCTGGTCTAATATTATCAAACTATGCTATCACTAAAGAACTATGTGAAGTAATTTTACATCATTTTGTATTAAATTGACAGTGGCTAGGAATACTATAAAAGTCCCAGTAATTCAGACCAGTTATAAGAAAGATCAGTTTGAATTAGTGACCATTCTAATTATAGGGTATTTTTTAAAGGTAATGCATTTTTATTATTTGCATGACTCAGATTCAACCAACAAAATGCAGCTTAATGGAATTCCTCAAGAATGCTGCTTAAATCAATAGAGAAATGTATTGGAATTAGCATATCTATTTTAGTTAAGAGTTGGGGTTCTCAGAAAAGGCATTTTTCTCGGACAGTTTTAATATTCTTTTTTTTTTAATTTTTATTTATTTATGATAGTCACACAGAGAGATAGAGAGAGAGGCAGAGACATAGGCAGAGGGAGAAGCAGGCTCCATGCACCGGGAGCCCGACGTGGGATTCGATCCCGGGTCTCCAGGATCGCGCCCTGGGCCAAAGGCAGGCGCCAAACCGCTGCGCCACCCAGGGATCCCTAATATTCTTTTTATAGTTACATTTATCCGGTGAATTTTTCAGCATATGCTTTCTTCAAAATACTCTTACACAGTTCCTATTTCTGTGTAAATTTTAATAAAGTCTTAATTAAGAGAGTCTATATTAAATGAATTTTAAAATACACAATCCTTTATAAGAGCAACAATCAGTAACAACTGACTGAATTCCATGAAATTTTAGGCTTCTCTACAATAAATGTGCCTTTTATTGAGCGTGAATACACAATAGGAGCAATAGGGTCCTCTCCATAACACTGTTGTTACTATTTCCCTGCATCTGTCCCAAGAGGCAGTGCTTCCATGGGACAAACGAAGGCAACTCTGGTTTTTACACAATAGTTGTGGAATGCTTCATGGTTGACTACAGTGTGGATGATCCAGGTCCCTGAGACATGAGACTCTGGAATTGAATGCTACAATCTATTTATTGTCAAGGCAGAGAGCTAGTGGACTGGATGCCCTTAGGAAGGTCTTGAGTCAACTAGAAAATGCTCTGACAATGGCATTTCAATACACATGGCTCCAGAAGACACAGATTCAGATTTAAATTAACCAAGTAAATAATCCATACCTACTCATTGTTAGCCATGGCCTAACCAGAGTGTTCCAACAGTAATCAAGCCTCAGTTCATGTTAGAGGAGCTGAGCTGGTGGAAAGGGTTATTAACAGAGATCATGTCTCTGCAGGCTAGGTGAACTGAGGGGATACGAGAGGTTTCTTATCAAGCCCCGCCTTGAACAGTGGAAGCTAAAGCTTCACATTTCCACTTAGTCACCAGTTGCCTGAGTTCCTTGTCGAAAGGGATTGGTTTGGTTTCCAGACAGAACAGACTGGAAGCCAGTTTTTCATATATAAAGAGTACTACAGATCAAGACCTCTGAGGTGTTCAGGTGAATTATTCAAAATTGAATCTTGCTTGACCAGCTAGAAACATGAATGAGAAGCTGACAACTCCTATAAATGCTGACTGCCACTTGTCATAACAGAGGGAAAAATCTGATTTAAGAACACAGTCTTTATTCCTCTAGATGCTAATGTGTCAGTATAATCTCCTAAAAACTTTTGACTGTTTTATCCATTTGATGACTATTGAAGAAATAAGCCAATAATATAAATAAAAGCAGTTCATAGATGTATATCCAAATATAAATCTAACACCAAAACACATTCTTAGTGCATGTAGGTCATCAAATCTACATGTACAATGAGAAAATTATAGACAGACAGGAACTTTGGACAAACTGCTTATCCTCTCAATCTTGTTTCTTTGTATGCAAAGAGTGGCCAGGGTTAAATGACATAATGTATGTAAAGCAGGAGCTATAATTATAGGCATAAGATAAGGCAATAAATGGTAGCTATGTTATTATCATGCTGCCCTCCAGTGCGAGCCATTTCCACCATCCTCTGTTCCATAAAGACCTGATTAATTTCAATAGTGAGAAGTCACTATATACCTTTACCATCAATGGAAGAGGAGGTATGTTCCTTGTATATGTGTGTGTGTGTCTGTGTGTGAGAGAGAGAGAGAGAGAAAGAGAGAGAGATTTATTTTCTTATTTGTTTTTTTTTTTTTAACATAGTAGTTCAATCCAAAAAGAATGTAGAATGAGATATATCACCTTTTCTCTGACTTCCCCTTTAAAATGCCCATGAATTCGGGTGCCTGGGTGGCTCTCCAGGCTGGCTGGATGAATTGGCTGGTTGTATATTGGTTAATCATCCAACTAGGTTTCACTCAGGTTATGATTCCAGGTTATGAGATCAAGCCCTGTGTTGGGCTCCATGCTGAGTGTGGAGCCTGCTTGAGATTCTCTCCCTCCTTCTCCCCCTGTCCCTCCTTACCGTCTCTCTCTAAAAAAATTAAAAATGATTTTTAAAAATTAAAAAAATGTCCATAGATTATTTAGTAGCTAACAGCCATGAGCAATGGATCAGGGTTCTACAATTATCTGATTAATCATGATCAATCTCTTAAAGATAAATGTTCTACTCCATTGAACAACATTTTTGCTTTCTCCATGGTGAGAATTAGGTTTAGAGCCTGGAACTAGAGACAGTGCCTGATTCTAGACTTACTCCAGGGACACTGGGTTCTGAGAGGGGCTATATTGTCACTTGGTGGTAGATGCTCTACCATCTGACAGGAATAGGAAGATGGGATGACGAACCCAGTCTCTCTCAACTTTCTTCTGTGTGTCAGCTGCATCACATCTGGTGGTGTGGTGTCACCACTTTCAGTCTCACCATATTCAGAAGACAGGGAGAAAGGACGCTTGAGCCCACAGTGCTGAGCATCAGATCTTGGCTGAAATGCCACTAATGCAGAGGGGCCCTTCTTGACCTCCTTTAGCAGCTTGCTGGCCACTTGTTTCACATTGTCATGCTTCATCTTCATCAGAGCACTCGTTCTTGTTTATTAATGGGGGGATGAAGAAGAGGTGTTGTAGATTATCTCTCTACCTCCTCACCCCCAGCAGAGTATTGTAAGTTCCATGGAAGAGGGACCCCATCTGTCTTGGTCAGTGGGGCATCCCTGGCACCTAGCACAAGAGGATCTTTGCAGACACTTGATAAGTATTTGTTGAATGGATGAATAAGTGGGAGTGGAAGGGCAACTTCGGCCCCTCTTCCCACACCTCAGCTGGTGCCTGTCCTCATTTCCCTCCAAGCACATTCAAGTTGCTTTTGGCATTAATTGGGCTGTGATATCTGATGTGGATTATTAGGCATTTGAAGGTATGGTTTCATGCATCTCTTTTTCAGGCTTCCCACTTGAAATGTTGATTAGGTCTGCAACACTCTTGAGCTTCACTTCCTTTTCATAAAGCAAAATCCATCATCTTCTAGGTCAATATTTCTACCACACACACACAAACATACACACACACACACACATACACACATGGATATGTGAACATACTTCTCATTTGGATTATTCGCTTGTCTGGCTATAAATAAAACTTCACTTGATTCCCGCTCTGTTTTTTTCCTGTACAGAACCTGGGAACTCTAAATAAGTGGGGGTAGGGATTTTGACAGGGCAAGATGTGGGAATTCCTGAATACCTAACCATAATACCATTAAAACAGACCTAAACACCGTACTCTTTAGCTCTAATACTAAAATAATTTTCAAACCAAATATATCTTTTGTCACATAAGAGCTGATAATTTTGCAATCTGTGTGTGAAAGTATATTGTCCTCAATAAGTTCCCATTTCAAACTTGGCACTTCACCAAACTTCAAAACTTCCCTCACCATGAAATTATCTTCAATCACAGCAAGAACAGCTGAAGGGAATGACTCAAGTCCATCATCATATCAGGACTCTGGAAATGATCCACATGGACCAAAGAAGAATGGAAGGACCAAGGTGGGAGGGGCTCAGAATCCACCATCACAACCCCATTCATGTTCCAACTAGCACTGTCCCTTTAGAATGAGGTTTTATGTTTACTGTCAACCCATAAGAGCAGACTCATCTTAATAAAACATCATGACTGTCACTTTTACTACTCTGCCTTATGGCATGTCAAAGATCATTTACAATCATTTTGAGTAGTAAATTGTACCTGGTATAAATAAAATGGACTTTATGGCAAAGCTAGGAAATTATTTTAGATCTTAAAATCTTTGGACTCTTAACTTCAAAAAGCATATCTATGGCATCTTAATAATTTCCCTGACTTGAATATTTGCAATTAATATAGGACAAAGTGATTTTCCAAAATACAAGTTAACAAGATATCCTGAAATTAGTAATGAACACACCTACCATACTTCCTCTTCATATGTGTCAAATTCAAATTCATTTAAATGAAATTTTGTATAACTGAATATTGCTTGCAAAAAAAGTGGCCCAAGAGGGACTTGAAGATTTTTGTCCTGGCTTATGCTTGCTGACTTTAGATTTAATTTCTGCTATTTTTATTGTTTATGTTACTTTACCTCAAGCTGTATGAAATCATTCATCCTTAAGAGAGGCCACAAAATAAGGACATTCAGAAATAAAATTCTAATAAATACTTTAGTAGATTTTAGAGCCTTTGATAATTCAAATCTAAATAAATCAAGATATATGATAAGTAAAACTTCAGTCATACTTGCAATCACAATCTGATATGCTAAAAGTAATATGAGGTTTGAGATAAATACATTGAAGTCTTTCTTAGAAAAAAATTAACAAAGTAAAAATACCCAAAAGACAGCCTATTACAATGTAGTGTAGACAACACTAGCCTATGACATATAGTAGACCTCAGTCCTCTAAATGCAAAGTAATGAGCTGGACTGAATAGCTCTGTTTCTGTTCCAGCAAGAAAATTCAATGACACTACAAGCATGCAATGTGGGTAGCAAGTGTAAAAATGTAGCAACTAATCTCACTTGGAGTATAAAATGGCCTCATATTAGCTTCAACATAAGCCATAAGGAAGAAGAAAATATGCCAATATTTTATTCATGGTATTTTCCCTCATATTTATTTCTCCCTTCATTTTCTTACTCTAAGTTTGACATAATAAAAATTAGAGAGACTTTCCTCTCAACAATTTTCCACCTGACACTGCCAATTATTGGCAGCAATGGCCTCAACCTAACAAAGATCTGGTAAGAACAACTGAAAAGCTACAAGAGCTTGATCAAAAACCTGTTTATAGGCAACATATATAAGTGTTTACACATCCTTAATTCTTTTTTTTTTTTTTCAGACCTTTGGATGGGGCTCCTTGTACCTGAAAGATACTACCTGGTACTTACCACTAAGCATTAATATCTCCACATAATTTAACACCTACCTCCCACTCTCCTACCACCAAGGAACCTATTTTCAGAATTCTATTTCAGGAAAACAAAAGGAGAACTCATACATTTAAATGTTGAGAACTGCAAGGTCTACAGTCCTGCTACTTGCATAGATATGCTCATCTTTTAACTATGAAGTTATATGACCTAATAAATGATACAACATAATAAACCAAAGAACAGACTATCCTTCCTAACCCTTCCAGGCCTTGGTAATTCTTACAGATTGAAGTTTCTGTATCTCTGTTTCTAGATTCAAGGAAAGATAAAACTATTTCTGAAGAACCAACTATTTCAATTCAAGCAAATAAGCTGAGAGAGAGGTGGTAGGTGGCAGTGAAGGCAAAGAGGCTGCCTTTGAAACAGAATTCTTCTAAACCACAACACATCTGTACTATCAACAAGTCCCTGGCAAGTTTGTGAAGACATGTTGCATGGCTCTGGCACCAGAAGTACGCAATCGTGCATATCAAGTGGTGAAGTGTGAGAATGCTGCAGCCATGTCCATCAGGGAGCTGGGACCGCACCATCAAGGACCCTCATCTTTGCCCTGTGTGGTAAGCCTGGAAAAGCTGCTCCATCTCCATAGGACCCTTCTCTATCAGTAAAATATGAGTTGTAATAATAACCTGCCTGATAAAACTCTTAGATGATCTACTAATAATAGGGATAATAAAATACTTGTAAAATTTAAGTGCCATAGAAATGCTAAGTTATATGAGCTAGGCCTGCCAGGGCAGTCAGTTTCTCTTCTGATATCATTTAAAGCATGTTTATGGGCATATTATCTCTTTCATGATGCCAAGGAGACAGTGGTTTCAGTGAAATATCTCTAGCCTAAGAAGGGTAACAGGAAATGCTTCAATTACCCCACCAGGATTTAGGAAACACTTTGACTTACATTCTTTCATTGGATCTTCACAGTGAGGCTGTGGAGTAGACTGGCAGACAAAATCATTCCCCTTTTATGGAAAAAGAAACTGAGGCCCAAAAGGATTCACTAACGTGGCTCAAGGTCACCTGGCCGGAGGAGGCAAAGCCCATGCTAGAGTTCAGATTTCCTCACTCTGAGCCCTGCCCACTGTTTTAATTTACTGCACCACCTATCAAAATGGGAAGGAATGGCAATTACTTGATGAGTTCATTGGGATTGTTATTTATTTCTACTCACATTTCTGAGCACTTGCTATGTCTCCATGCTATATCATCTCATTTAACCTCCCACTTATGAGGCAGATACTGTTTCTTTAAAAAAAAAAAATTCAATGGTCACCTCAGTGAAAACAGAGAGAGAGAGAGAGAGATCAAGAGAGCTCCTTCTACTAAAGCCACTATAGAATCTTCCTTACAATACTCATGTGAAATATATCATAGATAATCCTCTAGTTTAGCTATATTTTCACATGTACACTATATTATGATGTTCTCAAGAACAGGAATCATATCAATCTTTGCATCTCCCATAGTACTCAGAACTGTATAGTACCCATCAGAGATGCTCAATGAAGATGTTTTGCTTGAGTGATTACAGGTATGTGATTTTTAAAAATACTTATATGGAGCCAACTTTCATAGCAATAAATATTTCACATTCCTGAAAATGAGAAATCACAGCTCTTCAGTTATTTGAGTGAACACCACATTAGCTGATTACATTTCTGCTTACCATTATTTTAAGTCTCTGCTGTACCTTAGAAATATACATCTTCATGGCACAGAATATGCCAATGGAAATCATCCTATCATAAGCAGAATAATTATCTCTCATGCAGCTGATCCGTTTACCCAAAGCCTTTTTGCCTGATGGCTCCTTACCTGATAACATAGTGTCTGTTTTTATTGAGGGAAACTTCAAAGTCATTTCATGCTTGTGCCTATGAATCATCAGATGGTCCTCTGTTGGGAAGCGCTGTCAGACAAATAGAAAAAAAAGGGGGGGGGGAAGGGAGAGGAACCATTCAGTTTTATAATATATATTTGCCATCACGGAGAAAAAGATGTATTCAGCATTACATATGTGACAGGCAAAACAAAAAATTAGTTCTGAAAAAGTATGAAAGCATGCTAAGTTAAATGCCAAATTATTTTTTGCAAGCAAATGTGCTGAGATATTCCTTTGGATTGCACCCAAATATATGCATCATTATTTCCATTATCGTTTACCAGGAACTTAACTAGGTTGCAGTAAAATCTGGCTGAATAGTAATAAGAAATTGGAGACCTTTCCCTGATGTCATCTCTGACTCCCTACACTTTCCCTGGGAATTCCTTTTAATGGCTTCTACTTCCTAAACAGTCTTTGAATATAATCAATTGTAAAGACTCATCAGTCAACTAGATATTTCCTTAGGAACTAGAGGTTTGCATCTGAGGGAAGATCTTAAATTTGTGTTTAGTTAAAGAATAAATGAGAAAGAGTTAAATGAACAATGCTGAAAGTATTCAAGTAATAGATACAATAGAAATATGCTATATCTTCAATAAATAAGAGTGCTTGAATGAATGCTCACATATGTTCACAAAGAAACTAACAGCGGCAACATGACAAAAGTAAAATGCTCTTATTTCTACCTATATATGAGAGAAAAACATGTCCACTATGGAAAAATGAATTTAGACCTAAGTAGCACTGGAGTTTTGCAAAACTATGTGGAACTTCTGTCTAGTAGTTACTGTTCTACATAATAGTATAAAATAGTATACTACAAAATAGTATAAAGTAGTCTAAGGCATAATAAATATGCTAGACATTATCTATAGATTAACCAAAAGTAGGAAAAATGCATGAAGCAGGAAAAGAATTTTGATTCATGTCAGACATTGGGAAAGAACTGCATGTCATGTTTAACTGTTTGACATAAATACCTACAAATGTGCATGTGACATTTGTATAGTATGTTTCTGTTTAGGAAGACCTTGCACATTGCACTCATGTGATCTTTTATAAGTATACAGATGACTTATAGTAAAATGACAAATCATTTTTAGTATTCTATACTTTGTACAGTGTAGTAAACCAACACTTTATTTTTAGTTTTCAAAGAGTAATATTACAGTTGTTTAAAATGTGGCTTTCAAATGTTTACAGCTGTCTGTCTTTGGATCACATGGTGGGATTGGATTTCCTGGCCCTTTTGTGGTAGCAGGGGACATATGACTCGTTCTACCCATGGAGTCAGGAATGGAAGTGATATGTCACTCACATGCTAGCTGATTCCTGGTGCAAGACCCTCTCTCCTTTAGCATGGCAATGCACAATATTAGAAATAGTGGCCCCTCAATCATCCTAAATCTCTTGAAGCGTTCTGAAGAGCATTTTTGAATTCTAAAGGATAACGAATAATGTCTTGCCAAGCTAAAATAAAAATGTACAATAGAAATTACTTGGGCAGTCTTGAAATAAGACTTTGTTGTTTTAAGCCATTGAAGCTTTGGAGTGATTTGTTATTGCAGCAGATCCTAGCCTCTCCTGACTCAGACTAGTATGTTTTAATAATTGAACTTAAAAGAGCATCTGCTTTATCAAAGTCAAATGAAAACACAAGAAAAGACAATAAACTCTGCCAAACATTTCTGAATTGTAGACAACTTAGAAAGTCTCTCAGAACTTCCCAGTTCCTTAGGATAGTCATTATAAGTTTTAATTATCATTGTACACTGTGGTAGAAATCTTCTCTGCAAACAGTACAGATTAGTGTTCATACAAATAAAGGAATTCACTGGGCTAAATCCTTCAGGATATTCTAAAAGTAATTTTGGGAACAAATATGACTTAGTTATTTATCATTTGTATCATATAAATTAAAGAATATAGAATCTGCAAAGCATGGTAATTATGTCACATTCCAAACTACATGGAAGTCTGATTTATAATGACATGAGTTTTTGCTACAGCTTCATCTATTCTCTCAGTCCTTTAATTTTTTTTTTTTTTTCTCTCTCAGTCCTTTAGAACACCTTAAAATGACTACATCTAATATGGGATGCTACCATGTGTGGTTTAGGGACAGGTTAAACTTCTCAGTCTTGCCATTAAAATCCTTATTATAATTTTTATTGTGATATATATATATAATCAGCAAACAACATGGTAATAGCTTTCATTTTGTATTTGTAAGCCATTTTTGGTTCCATAAAATAATAGCCTAAAATAGAATATTAACTAGAATACTTATTAAATGACAATAATTTCCATAAAATGTCATATTAACTATAAATACCTTCCCAATACCTCCCAAAGAGACAATACAGGACATCACAGGGCTTTTTTAATTTAGCAGGAAAATAACAGCAAGTTGTAAATAACCAAAATGTACAGTCTACGACAGATACACAGCTAAAAGAGGCCACTGGAACTCAAAGCATGGTCATGCTAAGGGCAAAGAGCAGTGAAATTAACAATGGACCCTGTGAGCTCAGAAAGAGCCAGAGAAGCTTATTTCTCTTTACTTCAAAGAGACAAAGACACAAAGCTAATGTATAAGGAGCTGTAATACAAAAAAACCTCCCAGGTGTTGTAGACCATTCCTATACAGCAGAGTTTCTTTCAATGACGGAAAAGAGGGAAACATCCTTCCATTGCCGCCAATGCAGCACAAGCACTGATAACTCATATTTACTCCCCTCTCCAATCCCCAGCCTCCTTTCTTCTCCATGCAGGTCCCCAGGCTCTGGAAGGTCACTACAGTAAATGCCATGATCACAACTGACTGGACTGTGATTTGCTATCACCCCAGCAGGAGACATTTGGAATCACTAGGCAACTACTACATTTCCTCAATTCTAATACCTCTTCAATTGAAAGATGCACATATTTTTTAAATAGTTTGTCAAGAAAAAGAAATGGTCCCACCTTAAATAAAAACATCAAGTTTTAGATGCATCTTTATACTTAAATTTGGAAAGAGGTTGAGGGGGAAAGATTTGGTGTTTTACCTTAAAACCAAGAAACTATGGGCATCTTCCATTCTGATTTTGTCTAACCAGTCCACTCAGCCTTCTCAAGGAAATGACCTGCTCTTTCACTGAGTACAAGGTCATTAGAAATGTGCCCCTTCAACCTTCACTACCACCTCTACCTCAGAATGTGTTTGTGATTTCATAGCACTATTTCCATTCCTTCCTGCCTGAAAGGAATAAGCACCCGCTTCTCCCTCACTGGATCTTCTACACCCTGTGTCTTCTGGGGTTGGTGCTTCAGCTGTGGTTCTTCAATCCAGCACTCTCACTTCTCCTTGCTCTTGATTAAAGGCTACCCTTTCATTTAAAAAGAACCTCTCTCAGGCTGCTTTCTTCTCAGGCTACCATTATATCACTCTTTTTCCCGTCATTCCCCAATGCTCTTGAAAGAGTCCTCTATGCTGGCCACCTCCACTTCCTCACCACCCACTCACTCATTAATCCCTTCCAACCTGGCCCCCACCCTGACTCCTCTCTCATAGGTCACCCGCCAGAACCCAACTGCCAAACCCAACAGCCTCTGCTCAGCCTCTCACTGTCCCGGCTCTAGCAGCGTCTGACACCAGTGACCACACGTCTGTGGCATTATTTATTTATACCCTGCCTGATTCCAAAAAGGAGGAAAGACAGTTTACAGCAACACATGAAATGGAGTGGGAGAACATCAGCTAGAATTAGGGGACCCCCGAAAGGGAAGGGATCCAAAAAAAGAAAAAGCTAAAGCCAAAGTGCAAACCACCAGGCAGTCATCCTCAATGGGGGGTTGGGGGGGTACATTTTGGCTCCCAAGGGGACATTCAGCAATACCTAGAGACATTTTTGGTTTTCACAACTGGGGAGTGACCCCTAGGATTATTAAGCAGAGGTCAAGGATGCTGCCAAACATCCTGTAATGCACAGGACAGCCCTCACAACAAAGAATTATTCAGCCTGAAGTGTTTACAGTGCCGAGCTTGGAAAATTCTGCCACACGGTCCATAATTACAGCAGAAGTAAGAGTGACAATGGTGAACATTAATTGATCATTTGTTATATGCAGGCCTTATACTAAATACATGTAGTGTCTCATCTAATCATCACAACGATCCCGCTTGATAGGAGCCATTGGAGACAAAGAGGTTTAATCTAGCACTGCATGCCAACTTCTCCCTCTTAAAGTTTAGATAAATGGAAAAACTGTGGGTTCTACAAAAGTTATAGGGGGCTTATTGTACTCAATGAGGAAAACAAAACAAAATCGAATTCAACTCTGATGGTGAGTTATTTTACCAGTAATTCAAAGGCCCCATATCAAGTGACTATTGTAAAAGCAGCATCCTCCCTCCCCTTTCTGAAATAACAGTCCTGAACATCTGGTGGGCAGGATGCGTCTGGCTTACTTCCAGGGGAAAGTTAAGGATGGAAATGGCCAATGCTGATGTATTTCAGGGGCTGTGAGGGAAGTAATTCAAACTATTCAATGTAGAAAATAAAATAATGAGGAAGAAGATGATGGTGGTGGTGGTGGTGGTGGTGGTGGTGGTGATGATGATGATGGGGGGGGGGGTTGACGATATCTTGGTGAAGAAAGCCCACAGCAGGCATGATTGCCAAGTGAGAGCTGTTTCCCTGTCAGAAGGCAGCTACATCCCCAGCAAAACAGACCAAAGGACCCCCACACTCACCTGAGAGCAGCCAGGGGCACTGCAGACAAACGGCCTCTCCTGCTCCAAATTCATCTTGGATTCCTCATAAATCTGTAGGGACGGGGGAGAGGGAGGAAGAAAAACAGAAATCCATGAATATCTCCTACTTCTACCTAAGAAACATGAGAAAGGCAATTGCTCGGAGCCCCTTTCTATGCCAATCCCCAAATTAGACAAGATAAACATTAACGTGAACACAGGTCCCGCCTTGTTGAAGTTCACTAGGATTTCTGCAGTCTGCGCTCCTATTGTTTGCTTGGGCGCATATTTATTGTACTTTGAAGAAAAATGCCATAGGGCTATTGCAGCAGAAATTCTGCCTCTGGAAAACCACCTGGACTGTGTTATTACCCAGTAAGACCGCACCTGCGCAAGAAGATTCCAAAGCAAAGTTCACACCTGTCCTTTGGAGTTGGCTACTTAGAAAAACGAGAGAGGGGGCAGTAAACAGGGTTATCACCAGTGTGGTGACCAAATTTGAGCAGTGGTCAAATAATTCACCCGTGATCATCCCACCAAGCTTCAGGATAACCACAGGATGCAAAGAAGCCCCGCAGCCAGTTTAGCAAATGACCCCAGCGGTGAGCCCCGGTCTTCAATTCCCTTTCATCTCAGGCATTCACGGATGCCTCAACAAAAAGTATCTGAGTTATGCAAGGATAAACAGAAATAAGAAAATGCAGAAAACATTACCTTGGATATTTTGTTAATTTGGTTTTACAGGCTGATTTGAAATTAATATTAGATTAAGGCCATTGCCCATCTGATCTCCAGAAGTTATCAGGAGTAAGGCAGCTTTAGTGGGAGAAATCTTATGTTATGGTCTCAATGCTATGTTACATTATACTATGTTTTTTTCTTATGTAAAAGTTAGGGTTTTTTTTTTAAGATTTTATTTATTTATTCATGAGAGACATAGAGAGAGAGAGGCAGAGACATAGGCAGAGAGAGAAGCAGGCTCCACGCAGGGAGCCTGATGAGGGACTCGATCCTGAGACTCTGAGCCAAAGGCAGATGCTCAACTGCTGAGCCACCTAGGCATCCCTGTAGGAGTTAGGTTTTTTTTTTTTAAGATTTTTTATTTATTTATTCATGAGAGAGAGTCGGGGGAGAGAGAGAGAGAGAGGCAGAGACACAGGCAGAGGGAGAAGCAGGCTCCATGCAGGGAGCCCGACGTGGTTCTCAATCCCGGGACTCCAGGATTAGGCCCTGGGCTGAAGGCGGCGCTAAACCATTGAGCCACCCAGGCTGCCTAGGAGTTAGGTTTTGAGGTAAGTTTATTAGGCAAAAAAGAGTGTAATCAAAATTACCTTTACAAATCCTCCTCCAAACTGATAAAATACACACACATAGTTTCATGGTTACTGATCTACACAGTAACATAAAAAAAATTTTTTTGACAAAACAAAGGCGTTTATTATAGGAACATTCTCAAATGATAGCAGAGATGTTCAAGCTTTTTTTTTACATACAATTTTTTTAAACATCACAAAACACTATGTAAATTTAAGTTTCACAATTTAAATCATTTTCCAAATCATATTTTTCTTTTGTGCTGCCAGTGGGATATGGCTCTATCAGGGTACTAAAACCTATTGCTTTATCTCTGAAGCACAAGAAGGTATCCACTTCCTTAAAATGATACCTGTAGGTGATACCAAAGGAATCCCAAGTCCCCTTTACTGTTGAAAGAGGGAACTCTGCTTCTATTCAAGTGATAGTTAGCCTTCGTCCATGGAAGCTTTATTATCTTGCAAAAAAACCCAACACTATTTTGTCCATCACTATGCCCTTTCCCCAAGCACTAAGAAACTTCATATACATTCTTTGGAAAATAGGTGTATCTTTTCCCTTTTCTGAAATGCAAATCAAAGAGATTTGCCTTAGATAACACCCCTAGTCAGATATTAGAGAACAAAACAGATTTACAAACACAAACTCTCCTTCCCACTGCCTCCTTATTATACAGTTTTCACTAAGTACTACCCCTTTGTACTCTACGTCTGGCATTACTTCCACTGGTCACCTACCAACACAGTAACTGAACATAATTTTACAGCTCTCCTGATCAGGCATATTATGTAAATTACTTTATTGTACTTAGAAGTAGGAAAAAAAAAACAAATATCCTTAGAAGCTTTCCACTTGTCCTTGTCTGAGGAAAGTCATGAGCAATTAAAATAATTTCTCAAACCTCACTATTCATTTGATTTTGCCATCACTTATCACAAAGCACCTCTTCTCTCTCCTATGAAGGCTGACTTACGTCTACACCTCAAAACAAAGGTTGAGAGAGTGGTTTTGAGTCAGGACAGAAAAAACAACAGAGTAATTGGGTTATCCATTAATTAAATATGCCTTTTTTTTTCTAGTAAATTTTTAAATGCTTTCCTGGAATTCTTTCTGTCTCTGGGACCATGATTTACTTGACTACTGCCAGGTCATTTAACTGTTTCTGGCTTCAATTTCCCCTCCTTTACAACAAGGCTATGAATATAATCTTCAGTTCCTTCATTTCTTTATCACACTGATTCGTTAGGAGGCCTGTAAGACATGCCCGAATTATGGAGAAAGTGTGTTTCTTCATGTTTAAGTCTGTGTGTTTGGAGGTAGGAGAGGGAGAGGTTCTGTAGGCAAGTGTTACTGGAACCCCACTCTAATGTCAACTATTCCCTATTATAAAAGAGAATTTGTTATAAGGTGAATCTTTCTTGGATTAACACATAAGAGCCTGAGTTGCTAAGATAATAATAAAAGAATGTCAATATTAGTAACATTACAAACCAATATTAAGATTGCCTGACAGTAAAATAGGAAAGCTCCATATAAATACATTTATGGCATACATCTAAAAGTACTAATTAGTGATAATAATTAATCTCCAATTAACAGAAGTGGTCAAGATTGGAAGCACCACTACTGAAGGTTAAAAGAGATTCATTAAAAAGCCAAAGTGAGAAGAGACATCAGCCAAGCCATGTCAGGTAAGTATGGGAAGAATGTATTTTTCTACCATAATCACAACTCTACCCCAAACCCTACTTCACCAAAATGCTGACTTCCCCCATAAATTCAGCCTACAATGGTAATAGTTTAACAATTCTGCTTGATATCAACATTAGCTGCTTTATCTTAATTATTGGTTACAGTGTGCTGTAACCAAGGTGTAATGTGCATATAAGCTGCAGCAAATACCACCAAATTACACTATGGTGTTGATGCTTGAAGAACAAGGAAGCTCCAGGGACACCTGGGTGGCTCAGGGGTTGAGCATTTGCCTTTAGTTCGGGGCATGATCCTGGGGTTCGAGGATCGAGTCCCACATCAGGCTCCTCACAGAGAGCCTGCTTTTCCCTCTGCCTATGTCTCTGCCTCTCTCTTTGTGTTTCTCATGAATGAATGAATGAATGAATGAATGAATAGATAGATAGATAGATAGATAGATAAATAAATCTTTTAAAAAAAGAAAGAATAAGCTCCAGCCATATGTAGATTTACTCTTACTGAGCCCTCATAGTATGGATGTTATGTTTAGAGGAATATGATTAATCAGAGAAATAGAGTCTGCCTTCAAACAGTTTAGATTTCAGTCATCAATATCTTCAGCTGACTTACTACTGTCATTTTATTATTGTATGTTTTAAACATGAACAAATCTGTATGAGTTTATTCTATGCTATGGATCCCATGGACCAAATGCTTTGGCAACATAGTACACAGTGTTGGAATAAAAGTCATTTTTTAAAAAAAGATTTTATTTATTTATTCATGAGAGAGACACATAGAGAGAGGCAGAGACATAGGCAGAGGGAGAAGCAGGCTCCCCACAAGGAGTCCAATGCAGGACTCGATCCTAGACCCTGGGATCACACCCTGAGCCAAGGGCAGGTGCTCAACTGCTGAGCCACCCAGGTGTCCCTGGAATAAAAGTCCTAAGGTAAAATGGCAGTTGCTAAAATAAAATAGGCTTAAGTGATTAATAAAGTCTGAGGTGAGTGGGTGTGTATATATAAGTGTGTGAACCTCAACTGCTTTATTTTGATGCACTGCAGTTCCCACATTTAGCCCTCTGCAAATAGCATGCCCTTGCTCATTCCTTACTGTGTGGGTGTTTGTGATAGTTTTACTAAATGGTACCACTCTACCACACAGGCTTCATTACTTTTATCAACTAGTACGATCTGGTCTGATGTATTAGTGAAGAACCACTGGTCTATTTTTATGGCCTATTATTATGGTTCTTTCCTAGCAAATAGTGTAATAACTATTCTCTCAACAGACTCCTACTAAAGCCCTGCAAATATTCTTCTATCCTCCATCAACTGGAGCAAATCACTCAGACAGATTTTATCCATGTTGTTCTGCATTAGGTCCTCAGAAGTCAGGCCTCATCCTCTTATTTCCCATTCTGTTGTTTTACCAGCTGGGACATTTTAATAAACCAAGTTTTGTTTGGCAATTGCCATACCCCAGGCTCCACTGCATAGAGCTGACATGGTAGGCGTTCAATAAATATTTGTGGAATGGATAATGAATCCTGAATCATCATCATAAACCACCCCAAACAGCTTGACTTTTCTCCACTCCTAAGGCAGTAGTTCTCAAACTTTTTGGCCCAGAACCAAGTTTTCAGCAAAGCAAGAGGTTGTACAGACCACTTATTCCACCCATCCTCAGTTATAACCATAGAAGAAATTTCACACACACACACAAATGTCGAAATGGCTGTTGGTGAAAACAATGAGATGAGGCTAGTTTTCACTAAATTTCACATGTACATGTACTATTAATTTATTATGAATTCAATCTGTTAATACTGCCATAGACAGTAAAGCCACTGAAGTCCAGTCGATTAGCCATGTGCTGGCTACTTATTATACCCACAGAGCACCCATTGAGAAACACTGAGTGACCCCATAAATTTGGTTAGATACAGTTATAATTGTGGCAGACACTGTTTAATCATTTAAGAGTTTCTAAATAGTTCTAGTTTTTATTCCTCTTCTCCAAAGTTCAGATTCAATGCTCACTGAGAACAAATGCCTTATGAGTCTAATTTCCCTTCAAATTTTTGGAAAACAACACAAAACCCTAATAACAAACCCTAATAGCGCATAAAGTGAGTAGAGGTTTTTCCTAGTTGACAAGGAGATGACAGGCTTGATTTACAATTCAAACCCTCAACTGCCACTGGATTCCTCAGCCTTGAAATGAGCAAGAATCTCTTTCATTGTTCAGCATTTGACCCCACAAATTCCTCCTGGTCTAAAATGGGAAATTTTCCACAATGGCTGATGCAATCCATTCAAATGCTTTGCCAGGCATTTAGAGATATACTTGGAATTACCATTTCATGAAAGGCAAACATTGCAAAAAACAACTGTTACTAAAAACTTGGAGAGTCTGCACAAAATACTGTAAATATGTATTTTAAACAAGGATAACAACTGAGCTCCAAGGGAAAAAAAACCTCCATCACCTCGGTTTGCTGAAATCAGCCAAGAATGATACTCCCCATCTACCTCATAGGAAGGCGCTACTGATCCTTAGTTAACATCAAACTCCAGTCTTAGATCTCCGATCTTAGAATGGCACAAATTTCTCCCAATAACAGCAGATGGATTCATACAATGATGAGGGATTTGAAATATGAAGATACTAACAATGTATCTTGTTGTTTTCACCTGAAAATATGCATGCACTTTTATCAACACCAGAAGTTATGGGAACTTCAAAGTTGCAAATTAAAGTCATACATATAAATGAGCACTAATAATAATACTGATATGTCTCCATCAGCTCTGCCATTGTTAATCTGATCATGAATGCCTTATAGATCGGTAGGGGGGGCGGCGCTCGAATTTTAAGAATGACTTTAACATCTGTCAGCATTTACTGGCCGGTCATGAGTGGGGAAAGAGCCTTCTTGTCAGGACTCATGTGAAGGAGACCTCACTACCTTGCCAGAGTTATGAGACTGCAGAAAAAGTTCCAGAGGGGGAAACAAGACCTTCCTAAAGTGCCAAGGACAGTTGGCAAACAGGAGTGTCTTGAGCCAGTCACACTGTGTGAGTCCAGATCAGTCTCTGTTTCTGGGAACAAAGTTGCTTATTAACTAAAATAGTTAATTCTTTAGCCAATTTGTAGTTTGTGTTTGGGAGGGAGGGAAGCAAGTATTTCTCTCAATGCATTGGTCAAAAGCCAAACAGCACCACACAATATTAAGAAATTCACCAAAACACACTCTATAAATTTTTTTATTCTATGATGACTGATCCTACTTTAACAGGAGGCAGGATGGTTCTTCCAAAGCATGGCTAGCTTTTCCTGGAAGATAATTATATATTCAGTTTGGGGCTAAGACTTTTCTTTTTTTGTGAGGGATATTGTATCTTTCACTAGGTTGTTTGCTAATCTGTGAAACAGGATCACTTTAGTAAAACACTGTAAAATCAGACCATTCAAAGAGCTATCATTTGAAAAAATAATCCATGGAAGCTAACTGCCAAATCGCAGAAAAGTAAATCCTTTTATTTCAAATATACCTCTAGTTTTCTAACCTAACATCGTAACTTCAAACAGAAAAATAAACACCCTTGAGCTTAAGTCCAAGAAAATTATTTTGTGTGCGTGTCTTTGTATCTCTCTCTGCATCTCTGTGTCTTTTTTTCCTGTATCTTCCCTCTGAAAAACTCTTTCCTGGGTGCCTGGGTGGCTCAGTCGGTTAAACATCTGCCTTCAGCTCAGGTCATGATCCCAGGATCCTGGAATCGAGCCCTGCATCAGGCTCCCGCTTAGTAGAGAGTCTGCTTCTCCCTCTACCCCTCCCCCCTGCTTATGCTTGTGCTCTCTCTCTCTCTCTCTCTCTCACACACACACACACACACAAATAGTACCTCTCTCTCTCAAATAAATTTTAAAAATGGATACTCATAAAAAGAAACCTTTTTCTGTGCCTATTTCTCTGTCTCTATTTGTCTTGATACATCTGTCTTTCTCTGTCTCTCTTTGTGAGTCTGTCTCACACACACATACACACGAATACACACACAGACGCACACACACACACATTTTATCAGATGTGTTCTTACTAGCCTTACTGGTAAAAAGATCTAGTAGGCTTGTTTCCTGTTTCAGTGTTATTCTTGAAGTGGGCTGCAGCTAGAATCTGAATTTCATTGGGCTATTATTATTTGCAGCTGCGTGACCTTTTTAACCCCCTCCCGCTTTTAAAGTGACATTTCAGCCCTCAAGCTTGAAACGCCTTGAATGCTGCAAAGTTTTCGAACCAGAGATTTACACAGGGAACAAGACCAACAGTGGGACTGTACCTTCTAAGTGAAAATTCCAACAGAACTTGGCGAGATTGGGGCGTGTTTCTGGGCAGTTTACAGCCAGAACTCTTCCTCGGAAGCCCTAAACTGTACACGTACCGCTCCAGTTACATATTACTCTTCCGTTCAAACCAGAAAATCACCGTCCTTAAAAGATGTTCAGCAGCCACTGGTCTCCCCAAAGTTTGGAATCTTACAACCGGAATCAGAGACTCTTTAGGATTATTTCACACAACTGCATCATGCTATGCTAAGGGACTGTCCAAAGTCCCCTTCGAACTAGGTCCACCATTCCCAGGAGGAAGGATTTCTAAACAGCTTTTTTGTCTCTGGAAATTCACCCAGGCTTTACTTCCCATAGGAGGCCCTACCAGGAGAGTGCTGGGGGCTCACGTCCTCTCATGCACTTCTGCAGAGGTTTGTGGTTTTATTTATGTGGCGTTTATACTGTGTATGAAAAAACATTCCAGTGGGATTGGGTTTTCATATGTTAGATTCCTCTTTTTTTTTTTTTAAGTTTTCCATATGTTTCTTTAGATATGAGGCCTCTTTTCAAAGTTGCTGGCTAATTTCTACTTATGTTTTGCACAATCCTGTCTTACAGTTTTCCCATCTATGGGTTCAATAGTTCAGAATGTATTTGCTAAGCATCAGTGTTGGGCGTTAGACGTGCAGAGCTGAATAAGCCACTGCAGTGCATGTATTTGTGACTAAGAGTGGGTATTTAGGTCCTATTCCTCTTTTTGCTCCCATGGAGCACAGTATTATTATTATTATTTTTGCAGGACATACTCCATCTCTAAAAAAAAAAGTTTATTTGGCATACATGTGGTTAACAAAACACTAGAATAGAGATTCTCAGAAAATATTAAATGTAACCAAATCACTTGCTTGTTTCTAATAGGACAGACTCAGAAAACATGCTGAAGGCAGCAAACTCCTCCTTTTTACCTACTCCTAATACAAACACATTGAAGAGAAAAGCAATGAAAGAAAAAAAAAGGAAAGAAAAAAGTTAAATTGGAATAAGAGGTGATCCATGGTTTAGCTGACACTGTCATCTTTACCTTTCCAGAAAGTCTTCCATTGCAATTTAAAACAGTTGCCCCTGAAATCCTGAAAGGAAAAACTCTAACAGCTAAAAGATTAAATACAAAACTGGATCTATTTTTCCTTTGAGTCAAAAAGCAGTTACCTTTAGAAAATCAGGAAAAAAGTCAGCAGTACAGTTCTACTCCTTCTTGCTCTGCTATAGTAAAATCTGCCGTTTTTTGGAATTAAAACACATCCCAAATAATTCTGCTATATCTCAGTATAATTTTTGAGACATTTTGGGTATATTGGTTTTTAAACTTTTTATAAACAATGAATATTTTTAAATAGTCTGGAAAATCACAAATTTCTAGTTTGTTTTCTTCACATTCAAATGATTTTTATCAGTTCTATCACTGTTTTCTTTGTATTTCTATCCTATGTAAGTATCCTTGCATCTCAACACTGTATGTTTAGTCCACCTAAGTTATGGGCTGAAGTAATACTTGAAACTTTTGAGTTTTCTTCTTGTGCATGAATCTCAACTACAAAATGTGAGGCTGTATATAAACAGAGTGGTGATCACGCCAGACGTCTCTATTTTCTGCAGGGCCTGGCAAGAGGCTATTTCATCCTGAGATTACTATGACTGACTTGCTGTTAAAAGACATTTGCAAATGATCATATTGAACGAGGTACTTTTCCCCTTGACTTCCAACAGAAAGCTGGGCATCCCTCGGTTCGATGTAAAGTAGTCGGCAGTTGTGCTCGGAGCCCCCTGCAACTCACAGGTGTCAGCTGAATACAGGGTCAAAATATACTCACAGACTTGATTCAGATTCCTAACACACTATTCTTCAAATGTCAAGCCTGTGAATATTTGACAGTACTAGCAGGTCACTTAAAGGCCACGTAAAGGCAAAACCCTCATGACACCTGAAGATTATGCCATCACTCTAACAGGGGACCCATTCTGAATACTAGCAAAAGGCATGTTTTCATCTGCTTCCTTAGAGAAGGCATAATTTCTTTGCATACTCCAGTAAGGGGATGTGGAAATACATGAAGCCAATTCTTAGTTGCCACTGTCCCTGGGGGCCCCCACTGGCATTTAACGGGTGGAGGGCAGGGCTGGGACATATACTGCAACACACAGTGCAGCACAGTGCAGTACTCGTCTCCCGACCCCACAGCCCATAGCACAGCCCCTGTGAGAGTAATGATAGTATGAGCACCACTGCCCCCTGGCCCATGCCACCGGGTTCACAGATTAAAAAAAAAAAGCAGGTAAGAGGAAGAGAACAGAGGAAACAAGAAAAACTAAGCCAGCACATACTAGAGTAACTAAAAGGACTAAATGCATAATATTCACCTCTCTGTACTTTTCAAAGAGCTCTAAAAAGCTCTAATACAGTGTAGCTTAGGATGAGGCTAAATTCAATGCCAAAGAAAATGTCATGAATATTCAAAAAAGTGTGTGAAATTATCATTCCCTTTCCAAGTGAAGCAAAGGCAGGAGGAGGGGGGCTGTGGCTGAAATTTTAACGAAGCATAAGCATACTCTTTGAGGTTCAATCCACAGAGGAGACAGATGAGTAAGCTAGTATAAGCTACCTAGATTTTTTTTTTAAATAAATTACCTGGTTTGGCTACCTACAGTCCCCACTCTCCAGTTAACTTACCACACCGTTTTAAGCAGTGTTGACTCAACAGAAGCAAAATAAAGCATTTGGCCCAAGGTGGAAATATGGCTCTCGCTCAGATGCCTTCTCACTCCTGATAATTGCCTGTTGCTTTTATATTATTGCTGAGGATAGTCCCATCAAAAAGAGCATGTTTTTCTTTTCTTTTTAAAATCTGAGTACAGAATACCACAAGTTTCTAAATTCTGTTTTTTTTTTAATTCTGTTTTCATGTTGCCAGCACCATCAGCCATCAGCTCACAGAACACTTATCAGGAAATATTGGCTTCCTAACCAACTTCCCACTAAGAAAAATGTATTAATAGATCCGATACACACACACACATACACACAATTTTTTTTCTCTTGGCCTGTTTTACTGAGAAGTTGGGGTGTGTGTATTTATATGTATATATTCATACACATATTACAGAGATGATTTCATCCCCATAAACTAGCTCAACATTCAAAACTGATGCCTAGTCCCTAATGTAACCCAGAGGAGAATACTGAGCTCGCAAGGGGGCAGGATAAGAAAATCCAAGTCCGCCTCTCAGCACAAGGTCACCACAGTTAAGGATCATTAAACTTGTATTTTAGAAGTACAGAAATAAGCTGTATTTTTGAGGATCACTAAATCGTTTCCTTGGGCTAGAAAAATCCTTAATGCTTTTCTCAACTTCCTATTAAACAAAAGAGTTACTCACTAAAGCCTACAAATCCACTAAAACAGCCTGGAAAAAGGACGCGGAAAGAAAAGGCCTTTTCCTTGAACCACCACCCACGAGAGGTTACGCTGTACCAGACTCCCAATTCATCAAAAGGTCCGAGCCATTCACAAACAAACGCAGGGGCCAGCTCTTTCTATCCCCCGGGCTCGGCCCCCAGACAACAGCACCATTTTTCAGTCAACACTCCAAATCAGCACAGAAAGGAAAAGAGGATTTTTTTTAATGCCCCTCCTCTCCAAAACTTAGGAGCCCTCCCTAAGCATGAATGTGGTCTCTTTGCTCAGGGGGTGTAGGTCAGGCCCTGGAAAATATCCTGAACCTGACTTTGCCAAGAGAAAAAGTATAATGGGGAAAGGGTGCAGGCAACACCCAGAGGGGATCTGGAGGGAGGCCTATCAGACATTTCCACTGAAAGGCTGGGTAAAGGGGAAAGGGTGGGGGCAAGTCCCCACATCCACGTGGGTAAACTACAATGGCTCAGAAGGGAATTCAGGGATCTTCAGGGAGCATTGTTTGCAGGCTGCTTCAGGAAAAGTGGCCTGTGGACAGTGATTGATTACCTGTCACAGAGAACTTGTTCAAAAGTGATTCAACCTTGGCATGCACTGGGCGTAGGATCAGAATCTGAGGACACTGGTCTCATTCATTCATTCTTTCCTCACCTAGTCGCCGAGCACCAATCATGCATTAAGCCTCAAGCTAGGAGTACCAAGGCTCCACCAAAATAACCTCTGCCTGCTGAGCCCTGACCACCCATTAGGGATATGAGGACTGCATGGACGTCTACAGTGGAAGGTAGAATTAAAGGCCAAAAAGGAATTTTAGCAAAGTTCTGTGAGGGTTCTGAGGCTGTGAGAAAGCAATGCTATTTCATTAATTACATCAAATATCAGATACTCTCCTTTCACAGCTAAATATCTCTCATAATATAATGCCAATTAAAGGTGTGTGTGCATTCACACACACACACACACACACACACAAAACCTTGAAACAATCTCTTAACTGAACTAGAAATAAGGTTTTTGTTTGTTTTTTAACTTTAGGCTTTCTTTCACTTTTAATCTTGGTAAATAAGACTGTATTATTTGTGGCAAACCTAACAACGTGGCCAGGAGACCAGATTTTACATTAAAAAGTTGATCATTAAATCTCAGTTCTCTTGTTCACTAGCTGTGTGATCTTGGGCAAATTAGTTCACAATACAAGACCAGTGCTCTAACCCCTGAGCTATGAAGCCGACCAAGTTATTTAACATTATTCTGAATACCCGACGAATATCTGAACACTATTTTCTTGCTAGCAAAAGAGACTATAGACAATATCAGCATTATCTGCCTCACAAGGACATTGGGAGGATCAAATGGATGACATTTGGGGAAGCAGTTCATAAACTGTAAAGCGCTGGGCCATGGCAGTTACTGTTTTTATTATACAGTCACCTTATAGTAAGCATATGGAGCTGCTAGGGTCCTGGTCAGTGCAAAGTTACATTGACAGCTGAAAGCATGTGTAAAGAGATGAAAGATTCTGAAAGGTATTGAAGGTATGAGCTTTAAAGAGAGCCCGACCTTCTATGATTCTCAGATAACCTAGCAATTATCAAGCAAAATGTTATCTACTATCCTTTTACTTGAAGGCTCCAGGTAGAATTATTATTTTTTTGTCTTCTGAGACATGATGCTGAGAAACACTTTGGAGTCTGGTCTGTGTTCAAACTCTAGCTCTGTGGCATACCAGCTGACCTATTAGCGTGGGCTATGGGTCACTTGACCCTGGGATAAATTTGGCCATTGCTGGCTGAGCAAACCATCAGATACCTTGCCCTGGACTTGGAGGAGCCAAAACCAGACTGCATATAAATTTGTTTATCTTCCTGGAACACTGCTCCTGACTGCAGAAATACAGGTAAAGGCTTTTGCTGGGCCAGTCCACCCCTTCATCTGTGCTTGGCTATGCTGTCCTTACAGTCCTAACTCCATTCACCCTGGGGCAGGAAAGAGTAGAGTATGGAGGGCACCCAAGGTACACTGGGAAAGTCAGCACCTTCTTGCTTATAGATCTACCCAGAGTCATTAGAAATAAGACGAGTAGAGATTATGACATCATACTCTCTCCACTTGGGCGGTCAAAAAAGAAACTGAATCTTCCTTTTGTTATTAAATTCTCTTTAGCAAAATATATATACACACAGGACTGATACATACATATATATATATATAATCATCTTACTGCTTATTCTTAGTCCCTCTCTTTCTTACTTTTTTCTTTTCTCTCCTTTTCATCCCCCAAATATTCCATGTAATATTTAATAGAAATACTTTGACTAAAGGATGAAGCTGTGCAAGGTAGCTGTGGAAAAAAGGGAAGTCAGAGCACCATCAAATATCTGCTCAATTCATCCAGTTGGAAACACAGAGATGTGGTATGTCCATAACAGCAACATTTCCTAACCTTAGGACACTGGGGAGTTCAAGATGAATAGCCTGAGACCTCTGTCTCTTAAAGCAGGTAGCCACCTCCCAATGTGGAAAGGTCTGTATGCATTGAAAACCTAACAAATTTTTAGTTGTTTCATGTTTGGGAATAGTCAAAATTTTATTTAATGAAAATGTCTTTTCCATGTACCACTACATACTATGGGTTGGGCATTTTTAATCTCAAAAAAGCATTTTCCATCAAGGTTGAAAGAAAGCCTTGATTAGATACAGCTTTGATTTATCTTCTCCACTGAGTACCTCTGTAGGAAACACAGCCGGATAAAGCAGTTCTAACATGAGTCAGGATGGCAAAATTCCCAGTTATTTCCGAAACTCTCAGCTCTCCCATCCACTTTTGCGATACCTACATCAAAGGATTTCTGGTATTCTCGAAGTGAGGGCATTATTTAAATAGTGGCATCAAGCTAATATTTGTAAAATGCCTCAAAGAACATGAACACAAGTTGAAAGTAATAGTATCATCATTATTTCTTTATCTGTCCTCTACTGTTTCCAAAGAAACAGAAACAACCACTTACACAAACACACACACATACACATACACAAACACAAAATCCCCTGGACACCCAAGTAAACCAACATCCTCCTCCTTCCCAAACCGCCAATCAGCCAGTCACCAGGCAAACAGCTCAAGCACCAGGCAAGGAAAACATGTTATTTTTCTGGGCAAGCCTTAACTTCACTGCCTACAAAACACAGCCCCATGGGGCACATCCCACACATCGTGAGATTAAGGCTCTCCTCTCTCATTGGAAACCAATAGTTACCCATCAGTGCCTGCGGACGCTGAGGTCAGGATTCACCAGCACGCGCTCTGAAGTCCAAGCTCATTTATTCTCAAGCTTTCCTATACAAACCAGTACTCACATCCAAGCCATCCCTTCCATGCCTCTTCTATTAATAATATACTCGAAGAAAGCTCAGAAAGGAGTAGCATAAGAGAGGAAGCTCTTCAGAGAGGCTCCAACCCCTAGCCACTTGAATATTCAGTGCAGACTCTGCAGAGAAAGAGAACTTACTCAATGTCAATGTGACGTTGTGAGTCAATCTGGATGTCTAAATGTACCTGAAACAAGTGATTCAGTGAGCTAAGGTAGGAAAAGAAAAGCAAAAATAACAAAAGCAGGCTTCAGATAACCCCTTAAATATGAGGCTGCTGAGGGGTGCCTGGGTGGCTCAGTCAGTTAAGCCTCTGCCTTTGTCTCAGGTCATGATCCCAGAGTCCTGGGATCGAGCTTTGCTTTGGGCTCCCTGCTCCATGGGGAGCCTGCTTCTCCCTCTCTCTCTGCTCCTTCCCTAGCTTGTGCTTCTCTCTCTCTCTCTCTCAAATAAATAAATAAAATCTTTAAAAACATGAAGCTGTTGGGAGCTAAATTCCACAGTACACTCAAGTCACTTAAAAACACACCCCAAAGCACTCGTCTGAAATCTTCAAAGCGCAAGGGAGGTTCCCCTGCCACGGGCCAGGGTCATGGACCCAAAGGTGACAATGAGACACTCCCAGGAACATCTGGCCTAATCAGCCACCATTGGACCCTTCCAGACAATGGACAGCGGCCTCTATCTTCCCTCATCAGCTGACCCCAGATTCCTGTCCCAGGTCTGGCTGCTTCATGCAGACCGCGGAGCACAAATGTCATTCACTCAAGCACAGGGCAGGGTTGAGGGTTTTAAGGCACCTGGAAGGGCCACCCTCTTCCCCTATTTCCCCTATCTTCCTCCAGGAGACCTGTCAGTCTTTCAGCAAATGCCTCCGGAGGTCCTCATTAGGTGTGTGTGGGGGGGAAGAGTGGGAACAGAGCCAGATGAGGTTCCTTTGCTCACAGAGCAAAAGTAAGCAAAAACCACAAGCACACAAATCAAGTAAGTGAACAAGAAAAACAGCTGCACATTTTGGGAAGTTCACTGAAAGAAGCAGAGGGGATGCTCTGATAGCCAGAAAGGCAGACAGAGGACACTTCCTTTGGGGTAGGATCAGGTCCATCCCTCAGAGCAGGCTGCTTGGGGCGGAAGCAGAGAGAGCAGCCTGAAGACAGAGCAGAGGGGAGTTCCAGGTAGAGGGGACCAGAAAAGCCAAAAGTCTGGTGACTCTGAGGGGCTGGAAAAAGGCTGGTAGGACACTGCAGGATGGCAGGTGAGGGACAGAGGGGCCCAGAGTCACCGACAGAATGGCCTCAGATCATCCAAGGGTAGGATTTGTAGGATTTATCCTAAGAGTGAGAGAAAACCACTGAATTTCAGGCTACAGAGAGAGGGACTCTAAACCGTTAACTTTTCTGCTCCTCAAGCCTCACTTGAAACAGGAGGATCCTAACAAGTCACTTTGGGGCTATCTCGAGGGTTAATGGCATCCCAGGACAAGACACTGGCTGAAAGAGGTAGTGTAGATGCTCAGCTTCTCATAAACTAAACACAGCCTAGCTCATGCATAAAGAAAGAGTTAGACTTCCCCTCCCCCAAATAAGAATGTTGTCCTAGGAATGAGAGATCGGGAGAACACAAAAAATACAGGGCCCCACCGTGGGATTAATTAATTCTTTCACTTACCACTTTAGTCGCATCCTGAAGTCACACTGCCTGGTTTCAAACCACAGCTCTGTGACCTTGGGGAAGGTGCTTAACTTCTCTGTGCATGTTTCCTCACTGACTTCATAGGCTTGTTTTAAAGATTTATATATAGATATAACATAAATATATAATAGTTTATTATTCTATATGGAATATAGTATTTTCTACATTGAATAATTTCTGGTATGCAGGGAATATATAATATATATTAGCTGTAATTATAACAATAATTACTTTTTTCTATCAGAAGAGACTGATTTGTCTTTCTTTTTTTTTCATTTTTATTTATTTATTTATTTATTTATTTTGATTTGTCTTTCAAACAATACATTGAGATCTTTTCAATCCCATATAACCAAATTTAGGACAATCTCCACTACTTTATGTCTTTGCTTTGACTACTAAATATACTTTGGATTTAGTGGCTAAAACATTTTTATTGGGGTGGAGAAACTGCAACAAATGTAATTTTTATCTTTCAACAGGTTAGATTTATTTTGGTTGGTTTCAGTTTTTATAGAGTTGAGTAATTATTTTATTTTATTTTATTTTATTTTATTTTATTTTATTTTATTTTATTTTTTTAAAGATTTCATGTCTTCATGAGAGACACATGAGAGGAAGAGAGGAAGAGACACAGGCAGAGGGAGAATCAGGTTCCATGCAGGGAGCCCGACGTGGGACCTAATCCCAGGTCTCCAGGATCACGCCCTGGGCTGAAGGTGGCACCAAACCACTGAGCCACCAAGGCTGCTCAAGAGCTGAGTAATTATTTTAAATGTAAAGACTCAGTTTATCCATTGAGAGTTGGTCAAGAAAACTATGGCAATTGATAAATCATGTTTTATCTCAAGCTGCAATCTTATACATAAAGGATATCTTGAAAGATACATGCTAAAACATTAACAGATTAACAGTTCACAATGAGGTTATTTTTTGAATTTTTAAAAAAGATCTATTTTTTTTAGGGATGCCTGGGTGTCTCAGAGGTTGAGCATCTACCTTTGGCTCAGGTCATGATCCCAGGGTCCTGGAATTGAGTCCTGCATTGGGCTCCCCGCAGGGAGTCTGCTTCTCCCTCTGCCTATGTCTCTGCCTCTCTCTGTGTGTCTCTCATAAAAAAATGAAATAAAATCTTTTAAAAAAAAAGATTTATTTATTTTACAGAATGACAATGAGCATGGGGGGAGGGGCAGGGGAGAGGAGAGAGAGAATCCCAAGCAGACTGTGTGCTGAGTGCAGGGCTCCATCTCACATTCCCTGAGACCATAACCTGAGCAGTAATCAAGAGTCTGCCACTTAACCAACTGAGCCACCCAGGCACCCCCATTTTTTGTATCTCTATGCATATTTTCTATCATGAACATTGGTTGTATACAAAATAAATAAAAAACTCAATGTAAAATAAAAGATTAAAAAAATCAATGTAAGCTAATATATCTGGAAGCGTGCGATGATGGCAGATACTCTAAGAGTCCATGAGCCTGCCTTGACCTTTGTAGCTATCTGTTCCATCATGGGCAAATTTCTAAGCCTCTCTGGATTTTAGTTTCCTCATTTGTGAAATAGACAAAACAATCCTTTTTACTCAGGGTTGTGGTAAAGACTGAATGAGATACACAGTGACTATACAGTAAATCACAACTCATAGCACTACATAGTCTTTTAAGAGTATCTGGGTTCAGATCTTGGTTCTTTCATTCATTAGCTGTGTGGCCTTGGATCAGTCACTTAACCTCTCTGTGCCTAAGTTTCTTCATATCATACAATAATGGCACTTACTTCATAAGGGTATAAGAATCTCTGAGGATTAAAGGAGTTAACATATGTAAACAATTCAGAACAGTGCCTGGCACGTGGTAAGTGCTATGTAACTGCCAGTTCTTATTACTATTCTGAAATCTGAACCTAAAACTTCTGAAAAGCCTATGGTTACACAATCATGTAAATATGGTTTATTTTATGGTGACAAAAATAACAAGCAAGAATATCATGGCATTTTAGTATCATTCATTGGCAGGGACTCTAATTTTTATTCATGTATAAATTTGTTATGTTTATGTGTCAAAAAAATCAAGGTCCTAATTTTTTATTTGTTTATATATATATATATATATACACACAAGCTATAATTTCAGGACTATTCAACACACTCTTAATTGCCTGAGCTAATTTCTCCAATGAATATTTTCTTTGCCATCATTCTGTCTTTATATCTGTCTTTATATTGCTCCTCCAGTGTAGAACCAGACTCAGTAAGTCTGCATGCATACTTGCTAGAGTATGTAATCACACAGTGTGGCAAGCATACAAGGGGGGCTCAGGTCATCCACTTATTTATCAAAAACAATTTTTATTGGAAGCCTATCTTGCTTGGAACCATGCTAAGTACCGGAGAGACCTACATGAAAAAAAAGCAGTCCCCAAGCAATAACACAGTGGTCAAAGTTCAGAGTAACACAGCACTGAGTCTGATCCTCCCCCTCTCCTGCTCTTTACCGTGAATAGCTCTGTGTCCCTGGACACACTGGTTAATTATTCCAATTCAGTTCCTTCACCTGCAAAATCAGGAGTGAAGATAACTATCCTACATGTTTGTTGTGAAGACTGAATGAGGAGCTGCCTATAAATCATTTAGCACATGATAAGTTTTCAACAAAGTTAACTATTGGTGTATGGTCTCAAAGGAGACAGACACAAGCTGATAACTACATGTCTATGTAAAAGTGAGATCAAGTTTCAAGGAAGACTCTGAGAGCACAGAGCAGGCAGCCATTCAATTTACCTGCAACAGTCAAGAGTTTAGGAAAATGGAATTAAGCTAGTATTCTTAGCACCTTCTGTTCCCCTCTCTGTTGTCTGTCCAACCCCACTGCCCATGATCCTTGCCTGAGTGGATGTGCTCCTGTCTCAGGCTCCTGACTCCATGTCTCTAGACCCAGTGTCAATCAAAGCTTACTCGGATCTTCTCTGAACGAGATGCTTATCTTGTTCAACCATGCATCTGATGCTTGAGTCTATTCAACAACACCTCAAAGAACTCATCGTCCCGATGTGGCCAAAGGACTTGCAGTAATGGTGAGCTTGCCCTGTGAGGGACTGGGCACTGTCTTTAAGATACCTGGCAGCATTAGCTGACGGGCACTGGTCCAGGCCTTTGGAGCCGAAATGAACCCAGAAATGGGCTTCCAATCCCAGAAATGAACCCAGCATCTCATGCCCATCGTTTGCCTGCCATAGCAGTTCAGGAGCCTCGTTTGTATTCTTCAAGTAAGCTCTCGTGATTGGCAACTCATGACGTCTGTTCAGGGTACCAGACACTGCCTCCTACTCTGTTCCCAGGCTCTGAATCCACTCTCTGCCACAGCTTCTTGAATTCTGAACCTTGAATTAAACTGCCCCTGGTGCAAGCACCCAATGGCCTTCTAAGGCTGCTTGCCCATCTTCATTTGCATTCATTGTTTAAAAACTTCCTCTTCACAGAGAACTAAACCATCTCCCTGTAACTTGCAGCCATTGGGTTCATTCCCATCCTAGGAGTCACCTTGACAAATTGTAATCTTTCTTTGACGTGGCACAGTTTCACATATCTCCAGGTAACTCAAAGCTACTTGCCACTCCCCACTCCTCTTAAACAGACCAAACATCTCCAGGCCATTTCTGCAGCTTCTCTTGGGATGCTGTCTTTCCTAGGGTGCCAACTCGATAGGGGCATCAGGCTGACGGGGCTTTTCTCTATCACCCATCCTAGGGGACATCTGCACTTGCGCAACAGTTTCAACAGAGTAGCCCCAAGAAGAAAGCCATGTGGAGAAATTCTGACAAATGTGCAGGCTGATGTGAGCTGCAGTGACTTCTGCACACCTCAAATCACCACACAAGAGCAACTCCTCATCTGTCTACAGAAGGAAAGTAAAGAATTGCAAGTATCACCAGGAGCAGAACTCCTCCACTTTCATAAATCCTCAGTGGGATCTTGTGAACAGGTACTATCTCCTGAAATATGTACTGCCAGGTTGTGCCCAAGAATACACAGCAAACAGTAAAAACAACTTCTAGGAATACAACCAAATCTGGGACATATTATATCTTTTTCCTTTCTAGATGTGCAAAAGGACAGTAAATAAAGTGAAAGGATGGAATAAAAAGTTGGGTTTATGTGTAGTGCCCTTGCCCTGTGGTTCCAAAGACTGGAGTTAGTCTGCATAATGCCACAGCCTGTCCTAATGACCCTCCCACATTGAGAGGACAATTCTGCTGGATGGTCTTCCTCTGCCCCTCCAGATCCATTCTCTGCATCCCTGTGTGTCCTAGGAGGCTGCCTCCAGATTCCCTTGACTAGAGGGTGGAAGTGGGGAGAAGTCAGGTGTCTGCTGCCTGTACCACTTCTCTGTTGGGGTTTGGGTGGCAGTGGCTATGTGTCTCGACATAAGGTGGGCAGCCCCCCTCCCATTTAAGTCCTCTCCAGTGGGTTTTTCCCCTCGGCCCCCTGGGCCCTCCAGGCTCAGGTGGGAACAGCTCCCTCCTATGGCTAGACTCCAGTTGGCCTGCCCACAGCCGGCTCCTAAAGTAGTTCCTTCATTATATTTTCTTTCCTTATCCTTTGGAGGGCACCATCTGTAGGGACCCTGACTGATATAGCAGTCTCTGTTTGAGAAACCTTTCATCATGTTCATATGCCTAGATTTTCAAGGCCTTGACCTAGGGCCTCAGAATTCTCTAGGGGTGTCAATGGACCAGATGGATGTCATTCAGAATCTGGATGTTCCTGAACAAAGACAAGTCAGACCATTCAGGGCATATTTAGAATGAGGTAGAAGGACTTGGTTGCAAATGTTTCCTAATTAATAAGAGATGTTGGCCTTATGATATGGGAAAGCTAAACCTAGAACAAGCCAGGGAAGTCAACAGAGATTTACAGCGGTTTATTTAGTCATCCTCACAACCCTAAGGTATTTTATGACCCCTACTTTACAGGCAAGAAAATCTGAGGTAAACAATTTTCCCAAGGACCCAGCTAGGAAAAGGGGAGCCAGGAACCGATGCCTGCAGTCTTCCAGCACCCTGACTGCTTTATTTTCTTTCTGATTGAAAGGTTCCCAAAATAATCAGCAAAAATTCCCTAACAGTTCATGATAGATCTGACTTCATCTTGAAAAACATGATCATTCTCAATTTTTACGAGGTACCAAGTTAAAAACTTCATGCGTTTTTTTTTTTTTCAGTCATATATTTAAGATAAAACTGATCAGGTAATAACTAGATGGAATTTATTAGAGAGACCACAAAAGAAACATAAGAACCTATTTATTTTACTAGCACTCTTTAGAAATGAAGGTGCTATTATGCCCTTCAGGTCTGTTTTTATTTCATTTCTTCAACTGCTCAAGTCTGGTTTCTTAGTTGTCCTTATTTTCACCATTTCTGCCCCAGCGAAGTGCTCCGGGTTCTGTGAAATCATTGCCTTTACAGCTGTGGTTGCTCCATTGCAGGGAGAAGAGAAATACAGTCTCTCTGCTTCCTTTTTAAAACCTGACAGTCACACTTTCTCCACTTCAAAGCCACACCATATGACCTCAGCAGGCTGACATAAATGGACACTCATGCAAGAGATTATTCATTCAGTGGCTTTTTCCAAATGAGGAAAAAAAGAGCTGTTTGTTAACCTTTGTAGAGTTTAACAGTTTACAAAGCCATTTTCCATACATTAATTTAATTTGGTTCTTAGAATGATTTATGAGATGGATGTATTTTTTTTCTCATTTTTGCAGATGACGAATCTGAGATTTAGAGAGGGAAAGGAATATGCCTGAGGTCACACCACTTGTGAAAAGCAGAACTAGGACTTGAATTTGGGCCCCCTGCCCCTAAACACTAGGATATTCTTAGAACAGAGCAGAGCGACCAATTTGCCAGTGCTTTGGGATGTTTTCTACACCTGGGGGAATTAACCTAAGTGCCAGTGAGTCCTAAAAATACACGGATGATACAACACTCAAGTATTGCTCTAAAAAACCCTAGGCCCTATGGGGTGTTTCCAAAGATGGGGAGCAAGTAGTCTTTTCACCGTAGAGGCTGAAAAAACTGCATCCAGTACCTTTCCAGCACCTTCTGCCCTATGTAAACCCTCTGTGCAATATCCCCAGTCCAATTAAAGAATTAAAGAATATCTAAATATATGGAAAAACATTCTAAGTTCATGAAATGCAAGGATTAATATTATTAAAAGACTACACTACCCGAGTTTATCTTTAGAGGCAATACAATCTCAACCATAATCCCAGATTCTTTTTATTGCAAAAACTGACAAGCTGATCCTAAAATTTATATGGAAATGCAAGGGTTACAGAATAGCCAAAACAATCTTTTAAAAAAGAATAGAATTGGAAAAATCACATATCCTGATTTCAAACCTTACTACAAAGCAGTAGTAAGTAAGACACATAGATCAATGTAATAGAGTTAAAAGTCATAAATAAACCCTTATATCTATGGTCAACTGATTTTCAAGAAAAATTCCAGAACCTTCCAGTGTACAAAAAAATAGTCTTTTCAACAAATAGTGCTGGGACAACTGGACATCCACATGCAAAAGAATGAAGCTGAACATTTACCTCACATAATACATAAAAATTAACTCAAAATGGATCATAAAACTAAATATAAGAGTTAAAACTAAAAAAAAAAAAGAGTTAAGACTATAAAACTCTTGGAAGAAAACATAGGTATAAATATTTGTGGGGCACCTGGGTGGCTCAGTCAGTTAAGCATCTGCTTCAGCTCAGGTCACAATCTCAGAGTTGGGGGGTTGAGCCCCACATCAGGCTCTCTGCTGAGCAGCAAGTCTATTTTTCTCTCTCTCCCTCTGTGATCTCTTTTGTTCCTCACTCTCTCATAAATAAATAAATAAATAAATCTATCTATCTATCTATCTATCTATCTATCTATCTATCTATCTTAGTGACCTTGGATTTGGAATAGATTTTTAGATAGCAAACTAAAAGTAGAAGCAACAAAAGAGAAATAAATTGGACTTACCAAAATTTCTAACTTTTGTCCTTCAAGGGACACCATCAAGAAAGTGAAAAGACAAGGAAAAAATGGGAGAAAAATTTGCAAATCATATCTTCAACAAAAATCTGGCATCCAGAAAAAAGAACTCTTACAATTCAACAATAAAAATTTTTAAATAACCCGATTAGAGAGATGACAAATGATCTGAATACACATTTCTCTAAGGACAATATCCAGATGGCAAAAAAAACACATGAAGAGGTATTCAATATTATTTGTTACTAGGGATATCTGAATCAAAAGCACAGTGAAATATCACATCACATCACATCCACTAGAATGGCTAAAATCAAAAAGATATACTACAAGTATTATAAGGTGGAGAAATTACAGCCTCTCATACATTGCTGGTGAGAATATAAAATGAAGCAGCCACTCCAGATAACAGTTTGGCAATTCCTCAAAATGTTAAACATGGAGTTACCAAATGATCCAGCAATTCCATTCCTGGGTCTACACCCAAGAGAAATGAAAATATGCATCTACACAAAAACTTGTACACCATTCATGAACATTCACAGCAGCATTATTCATAGTGGCCAAAAAGTGGAAACAATCCAAATGTCCGTCAACTGAGAGGTAGAAAAGCCACGTGTGGTATATCCTTACACTGAAATATTATTTGGCCATGAAAAAGAAAGAAGTACTGATACATGCTACAATGTGGCTGAATCATAAAAACATTATACTAAGTAAAAGAACCCAGAAACAAAAGGCCATGTATTGTATGATTCCATTGACATGAAATATCCAAAATAGGCAAACCCAGGGAAACAGAATGTAGAGAATCATGGTGGCCAGGAACTGGGGAGAAGGAAAAATGTAGTGACTGCTAATGGATACAGGGTCTCTTTCGGAAGTGATGAAAATGTCCTAAAACGAGACAGTAATGGTTAGATAATTCTGTGACTATACTTTAAGAAATTATGAATTGTACATGTTAAAAGAGAATTTTATGGTATGTGAATTATATCACAATAAAGTTTTTTATATATTTTTAAAGTCTATAAGTGGATTCACATTTTACCCCAATTTTTCAGGTTGAAGAATGGCAATGGATTTACAAGCTAAGCTTTCTAAGGCTCAAACCTTCTGAAATAAGATCAGGACACATTCTGACACAAGAAGTTTCTGCTTTTATATTTATATAAATGAAAAGGTCCACGTATTCAACCACAGTAAGCTGTTTTACAAGTCTGTTGGGACTATGTTACAATGACACAAAATTGGGGCTGTCACAGAAAATCCTAGAGGTGGGGGCTCATATATGTCAGCCACCAGTCCACATGAAATATACATATTTCACTACTCAAAAAACACTAATTTCTAGATTATAGTCATGATGAGTTAATGGAAAACTGTGACTACAAGAAGGTGTTTATACAGGAAAATAAATACTGCTATTTTCTACACTAAACTCAGAGTATGAACATTTAACAAGCACCACGTCTAGAGCAAATACCCATCCAAAACACGCAGTAACCAGAACATCGTGTTTTGTTGACTGGTATCTAATATAATAGGTGCTCCATAAGCAACGGTTGAATGAATATGTGGCTTTTTTTCCCTCATCAAATGCTAAGTCTTCCTTCTTGTTCTTGTCTTTCCTTTGTACATCTTCTCCTGTGATTACACCTCAGCTAACACTAAATATTTTTATAGGACCTGCATCTCCCTGATACCCATATCTCCACTCCTTTATGCCACCTTCTCCTTTCTCTACCACTCTCCTCTCTTTCCAGCTTTCTCTCTCCTCTCTCCACCCCGTCCAGTCCATGGTCAAATCCTCTAAATTCCATTTATCTTAAATCTATCCACTTTTTCTTTTTTAAAAAAAGATTTTATTTATTTATTCATGAGAGACAGAGAGAGAGAGAGGCATAGACACAAGACAGAGGGAGAAGCAGGCCCCATGCAGGGAGCCCAACGTGGGACTCGATCTCGGGTCTCCAGGATCACACCTGGGCTGAAGGCAGCGCTAGGCCGCTGAGCCACCGGGCTGCCCTATTCACTTTTTCTTTAAGGTTTTATTCATTTATTCATGAAAGATACAGAGAGAGGCAGAGACACAGGCAGAGGGAGGAGCAGGCTCCCTGTGGAGAGCCCAATCTGGGGATCATGACCTGAGCCGAAGGCCATGTTTAACTACTGAGCCACTCAGGTGCCCCAAATCTATCCACTTTTCTCCACTCCCCCGTCACCATCTCAGACAAAACCATCATTGGCTTAACTGGCCTTTTGGAATAGCTCACAGTATGAATAGCTGACCTTTATGAGGCACCTACTGTGCCAAACAGCTCTCATTTCATCCTCAGGGTAACTCCACTAGGTAGGGGTTATCATTAGACTCCATTTTAAATGCAAGGCTCACGCAGGCTAAGTCGCCTGTCCCCGCTGAGCTGACAGCTCAGTCTGTCAGACGCAGTGGCCTTCAGTCCCGCCCATCTCACTGTCCTGCCCCAGCCCTTCCTTGCGGCCATCATGGCTGCCATGCTTCTAATATTCCATGGTGAGAGCGGCACTTCCCTGCATACAACCCTTCATTGTCCTCTAGAGTAAAGTATGAGCCTTTTAATAAGGTTCTACCTGAGCATGTTCTTCCTTAACTCTCCCGTCTCATTCATTACCAATTCCTACAAGTGCTTTGGTAGGACACCATCGCTGTCTCCACCTCCATGGTAGACACTCCACCAGAAAGAATGAGTTAAGAAATCCTCTCATGGGGGCACCTGGGTGGCTCAATGGCTGAGCATCTGCCTTTGGCTCAGGTTGTGATCTCAGGGTCCTGGGATCGAGTCCCACATCAGGCTCCCCGCATGGAGCCTGCTTCTCCCTCTGCCTATGTCTCTGCCTCTCTCTCTGTGTCTCTCATGAATAAAATCAGGAAGGAAGGAAGGAAGGAAGGAAGGAAGGAAGGAAGGAAGGAAGGAGAAGAAGAAGAAGAAGAAGAAGAAGAAGAAGAAGAAGAAGAAGAAGAAGAAGAAGAAAAAGAAAGAAAGAAAGAAGAAAGAAAGAAAGAAAGAAGAAAGAAAGAAGGAAGGAAGGAAGGAAGGAAGGAAGGAAGGAAGAAAGAAAGAAAGAAAGAAAGAAAGAAAGAAAGAAAGAAAGAAAGAAAGAAGAAAGAAAGAAAAATTAATTCTCTCATGGGTCCCCTAACCCCCTACCCTTACCCCTGTGAAAACCCTTAGAAAGCAGAACATCGAATCATCAGAATTAAAACTGCAGGTTCTGACTGCTGGTCTTCAATTCCAGTTCTGCCACTTACCAGCAAGGTGACTTTGTGCAATATTCTTAACCTCTTTGTAAATTAGGGGTAATAACAGCACAAGCGTGTACCTTACCAAGTTGTTGTAAAGTTTACATGTGGAGCAATCAGATAGGGTAAGCATACATGTTAACAAGTAAAACTTTTCCTTATTACCCTCTCTTACTCTTTTTGTTTGTTGGTTTCTGTCTATTCCAGCAAACCTTCATTATCTGTGTATAAATTTCATGATATTAGTGTGATTTCTTTACTTGGTAAAATGTTTAATCCTTCTCAAAATTCTTTGTCCTCAAAGCAATTCCATGAAATAGGCAGAACAAATTATTTTACAGAGAGGTCAAATGTCTTTATCTGTCACATGAATGTAGTGGGAACATTGTTTTTAGCAGGCAGTGGGGTTTTTTTGAGAGCAAGAGCAGAAGACACAGTATCTGTGGGAGAAACTGTAGCTATAGAAAAATCATTATCTTCAAAGTGCTATTTGAGCCACTTAATCTGCTTCTCTGAGGCTCATTTTCCTTATCTATGAAATGGGGATAATGACACATACTTTATAAAACTGCAATGAGGTTTAAGCAAAATAACATATATAAAGTATCTGATCAGTGCCAGGAACCTACTGAACACCCAGTAAATATTAGGTAATGACACAAGACCCCACAAAGCCAAGGTCACTGAACTGGCCAAAAGAGGTGCCAAACCAAACCCAAATTGGACTATACATGTCCCACCATGACAGCCCACCCTCCTACCTGGCCATGTTTTCTGTAGAACACATCCGTCAGCTCATTCATAAATGTGTATCCTGCCTGCCCTCTGCTTTGCCTGGAAAGAGAAGGTGGGGAATGGAGAGACGGGAGCATAGAAGAGGGGATTTAACACAGCCCGTGATGATAAGATTTCAGGACCTAAAATCACCCAGGGGCCTTGCCTTTATGGGCAACCTAATGAGAAACACCAGTGCGGCATGACTCCGATCCAACAACGAGTCTCACTTCTTTAAGGGCCTTGGCAAGAGGGAAACAAAGGCCCCTTTCCCTAATTCTTATTTTCAGTACTTTCTCCCTCTTCCAAACCAGACAAAAGTATCATCAAGCTGCAAGCTCAAATTCTGACTGAGGAAGCAGGAAAATGGCATGCCTGGACAAGGGATGGGAGGGATGGGGTTTGCAGAGGTGGCTCAATGCCAGCTCTAGAGAGGGACTCCCTCTCTAGGAACGTGACCACAGCAAGGCACCCATGCTCATTTTTCCAGGATGCCAAAAAAAGACCAATTCCACTGGGGTGTTCACATGGAGCAGTCAGCAAGGGAGGGGAGGCTTGAATGAGCACAGCCCATCTTGGCAAGGAGGGTGACAGGGTGTGGGTGTCCTGTCATCAGATCTGCATGACATCGACCCAGCCCATTATTACCTCAGCAAGAATCGCATCACTCAGGGAGCATAAGGACCAGGCCCACCGGAGTCATCAAATCCCACAGCAAGGCAAGAGAGGCCTCTTGCCTCTCTCCTTCACGGTTCCTTTAGGCCTTTCTATGGGAATTGCTATTCCTGTGACCACTAGGTCTCAGGCACACCTAAGTATTTAACATATGTTAACTCACTGAATTCCCACAACATCCCTTCCAGGAATGCAACAGCATCCATATTTTACTGGTGACTGAGTTGAGCTCCGAGAGGTGAAGTCATTGTCCATGATCACACAGTTAGTCCTAGCAAAGTTGAGATTCAAACCCAGGTCACTCTGAGACCACAGCCCATGTGCTTTTCCCACCAGGCTACCCAGCCTCCAAAATAAACTCAGGATCCCTCTCCTAATGCTACCCTTTCCTGTCTGCCTCTGTTGGGGATTATACAATCTCAATAGGAGTAAAAGATTTTTTTTATAATGTTCCTATAAATTTAAATCCAGCTTTACATAATCTTTCATTGCTTTTTTTTTTTCTTTTCAAAACACCATCTATGCCACCCGCATTGCAATACTCACTTAATGAATACTACATAGTCAGGCATCTTGATAGATGCTAGAAGATATAAAACACATAAGAAATAGTCTCAGGCCTTCCCCCCAAGACCGAAAGCTAAGCCCGACCTGATACAAGGGTTAAGGTGCCATCTCTTGAACTAAGCATGGCTCATTTGTCTCGCTGTTAATGTGTCCTAATCCTACACCCCAGTTTAAATACCGGGGCTGCTACATGCCTAGAAACCAAGATTTCCAACTTTAGATTTCTTCTCAAGGTCCTGTCTCCCTGTTCTAATTGCCTGATTAGTAACACCACTTCCTCTTAAGGCCAGGGTCCCGCCATGATCTTCCACACCGCCTTCCCAGGCCTGGAGTCCTGTCCAATGGCACAAAATCTGATGGAACAGCTACCATCCACTCTGCAGTCTTAGTCTGCCTGTTTTTTGGGAACCCCTGCCCCTGCCTGTTGGGTTTCCACTGCAAATCTCTCATGAAGACAGTGATCACTTACTGCCATGGGTACCAAGATACCTGGGCTGGCCAGAGATTCTGTTCTCAGACAGAGGGCAAATCCAATTCTAAGCTCATGTACCACCAATCCCATCTTTGTAGGTGACTAGGTTGTACCTAGCTGAGTCCCAGGACAAGAAGAAATGGTCCCTTTGTTTCTCCGTCTGAAAGCCAGTCTCCTGCAAACAAGTTTTTCTGCACATATGTAAAAGATCCAAGCATATCCACATGAAATCCAGTCCCCTAACATAGGAATTTTTTTCATTCATTTTGTTTACTTTTTGTGTAGCACCTTCTCAAATTTAAAAACAAATTTTTTGGCATGAGACAGATATAAACTACTTTCAGGTCAACTACTCCCCAATTCCACAAAGGTGTAGTAACTGCCTCCCACATGTAGGACACAGAGGAGGGCCCTGTCCCAAGCATACTGTGCAATCCCCTATTCAGTGTATACAGATTTATACCCCTGAGATTAGTAGACCAGTCCAAAATCTAGCGATCATAAAATTTAGAAAACTTCACTCAGCAGCGATTGTTCTGACTGTAGCCAAACAAGAAGAGAGCGTGTTCCAGGCACAGTTCTGTAAAGAGAGGCTAAAAATAAAATAGGTGAGTTTTGACCATGTGGAAAAAGAGTAGATGCAACACCCATATTTTAAAAAGACCTGCTAACCCGCCTCTTTGCCAAAGGGACATGATCTTTAGAGTTTTTCCCCTTTTCCTAAGAACCCCCCAAAGACTTTGGAACTACACCATCATCTAGGGCTCTTTGCTGGGGAGAATTATTGTGTTACCAAAAGGGTCTTTAAAAGCAGCCTCTTGGCTCAGGGAGTAGTGCCCCCATTAGCAGGCAGTCCATCATGGTGAAGCTCCCTCGGCCAAGGACCATCGTCACATGGCTGTCAGTGACCAATCCATAACCATAAGTGAGAGCATTAAAACAGCACATGAGAGATTTGTTTTCTGAGAGCGGAGGAAACAAACTAGGAGACAATTCTCCAAAGACTGAACATTCACAACCAGCAAATGCCTGCTGGAAATTTATATGCTGTGGGTGTAAAAGCAGTGAAATTCAATAATCTCAAAGCCACAGATTTGTAACTTGCACTTATGTAAATATTTATGGATTCTTTGGGAAAAAAAATCAATCCTCTCAGCCTTTCGTTTTAGTACATGCTTCAGAGGGGACTCCCCCCCCGCCCAAAGCTGGGGATGTAAACTCTAGCTATTGCTGAAGAACATGAAGTCAGTAGACTGCCTCAGAACAATCTGAATCTCACTTAGGAGTTTACTTTACAGATTAGCTCTCCTCCCACTCTCCGCCCCAACACCATGAGAGTGCAGAGAAAATGTGGTGGTCCCCTCTGTGGCCTGACCTTGCTGAGACTGGGGAGGTTAAAAGTTGACCAAGTCAGTAACTCCCCTTACCTAGGTATCAGCCATCCCTCCATTGTTACTGAGAAATAAGATGCACACAGTTCTCCACTGGTATCTGACACAAGCCTGTATTCTCTTGGCCGGAGTTATTACAACAGCCTATTAACCATCTCCCTCCTGGCTGCTGACCTCCTTAATCCCTCCTTCACATTGCCCCAGGGTGATCTTCCTAGAACCCAGGCTTCACTGTGTTTGGCCCCATCCTCAATGTGAACCCGAAGCAGCAAAGCCCTAAAGCTAGTCTGAGCTCTTTAGCAGGATAGTCAAGGCACTCTGTTGTCTAGCCCCAAACTTTATCTCCTGCAAGCTCATAGCTGCATGAATCCTACATATCTGCAATCCTGAATATCTTGCCACACACTTTGAGCATTTAATTTACAAATAAAATTTTTCTCATGCTTGTAAGTGGCACCTTTTCTCACTTCTACATTAATTACAAGCTTGTTCTACCTTCGAGGCTTGGTTCAAATGTCACCATAAGAAAACCTCTACTACTTGCACCCCATCTTGTCCACTTCCAAATCATAATGAAATGCTCCATCTGCCCGCCTGATTCCCCTACCAGATAGGAAGCACTTTCATCCTTGTCCATCTCTGTAGCTCCATGGAGTTTGCCCAGAACACTCCAAATAATAGGCACTTGCAAATATGTCTGAAGATTGACATATGCCTACTAGCAAGTGAACAATTTTAATGCCTCGTAAACGATGACTTGAGGCAGGTTTACCTTCCACATGCTTCCTCTACCAAATACTATGTTTAAAGCTGCTGTTCATTATTTGATTAAAAGAACTAAAGGCAGGGGGAGGAGAACGTGGGTGGCTCAGCTGGTTGGGTGTCTGGCTCTTGGTTTCCATTCAGGTCACAATCTTGGGGTCCTGGGATCAAGCTCTACACTCAATGGAGGGTCTGCTTGAGGATTCTCTCCCTCTCCCTCTGCCACCACACACACACACACACACACACACACACACTCTCTCTCTCTCTCTCTCTCTTTCTCTCTCTCAAATAAATAAATAAATATTTTTTTTAATGTGAAAAAATTAAAGAACTAAAGGTGGTAGAAATACTGGCTAAATTCATGTTAGTGGGGTGGTCAGGTTCCATGCACAACTACAAGCAAACCCTATTTGAGGACTGGTGAGGTGGTATGTATGCTGAAGCCACTATAAGGGCATCCTTTCAGTACCCATGAAGAAAGGGGTGTGGAAGTGGGGACCAATATGCTCAGTCCTCCATGGTCAACCCACCCTCTGTCCAAATACATTTCACTATAATAGGCCAGATCCTCCAAGTGATGAAGATACTGTTGGCATATCAGCTCTTTCAAACTATAAAGCCGCACATGTATCAAACTATAAAGCAGCGTAGTTATATTGGCATCTCAGTCCTTTGAAAGGAATTTTATATGCTTAACAGCATACATCAGGGATAATATTCACTCCAGTGGGCCTGGGGGCCTGACAAGTAAGTGTCATAGTAATAAAGAGAGAGCCGAGCCCCAGGTAGGCTGATTATGACGCATGACCGTCATGACCTAGCTGACCCATCTTATGAGGCTCAAGTGGAGGTGCGGTTGCCACAGATGTTGTGAGGCAGCAGTGGGAAGCAAGGCAGCCCACACAGACAAGGAGTAAGAAGGGCAGAGCAGCCATGAGAGAAGGCTGAGAAATGCTAATAACAACAGAGCAGCGGAGACTTGGGTGCTGGTGCCTGTAATCACAAGCACTTCAGGAGCCTACCTTCAGGCTGATCTCATGCCCCAGAGGCAAGGGTGGAGCCTCTTCAGCTACAACCCCAGGGGGAGAGTGTGTGGGACAGGAGCATGTTAGGAGAGAGGTGATCAGGAAGTTTCTCCAGGAAAAGGAACTGGGGGAGAGCTTCAGCCACTAGCCTAGACCATATCTTCTCCCAGCAAGAAGGTTTACAAAACCTCACTCACCCCAGCAAGGTGAAGAAGGCAGCATTTTCATTTACAGAGATTTTTCTTTTGTTTTACTCCAAATGTGCTAGAGCAAAGCTGCACCTCTAGCAGTTTCATGGGTGATCACATAGTAAATGGCACAGACACAGCTAGAGCAATGGCTCCTAGCAAGACAGACCCTACTCTGAGAGCATTTTGAAAATTGCTGAGTGCTTCATTTTGGGTTTTTACCAGGATTAGAGGAAAACTAGGGGCATTTCCTGGGTGGGGGCCAAGGATGCCAATTGCCCTGAAATAGACAAGACACTACTTTCCCGACACCCATACAACCAACTCTGAAATGGCATTCATGTAGAAAAAAGACACTTAAAACTATGTAAGAGGTGAACTCAATTTTATATGTATAAGCTAAATGTATTTTTGCATGACTTTAACATATGCTGCAATTTTTAGAAATGCAACCTGGAAATAGAAGATTGTATTTGTTTTCATTTGGAATTTTACCTTAAGTTGTTCGCCGTCTGAGAACATCAGAGTTGCCAACACAAGGCAATCTGTCACATTCCCGTATTCATGGGGAAATCCTACATGAAGGTGCAAGGACTTGACCCTTCATTAAGTCTTTCAGAGTAGAAGCACCTACCATGTGTGTATCAAAATGCTGTGTTGCTTTCTCCATTTGCCCCAGCCCTCCATGATCCATTGTCTGCCTTTCTCCACTCTGTTTTCTGCATCAGGAAGCTGAACTCTATGGGACTGCATCCCCCAGGCTCCCTTGCCCTCTGGCTTCCAGCATTCCGTCAATGAGAAGCAGTGGCAAGAGATCAGAGGATGAGAGCAGAGAGTATACATTCCCCCTCCTCTCCCTCCTAACCCTAAGGTCCGAATGTTGCTTCCTCCCCATCTTCCGGCTCCAGCTCACAGGATTCCTGTAGATTTAGGCATAATAACAGATTCTAGCTGTCCCTAGTCTCTGGCCTCTCACTATCTTTGGCTGGTTCCCACAACCCTGCCCTCACTTTCATTCGAGTGTTTTCAGTTAAATTCTTTACTGTGCCATATCATTCCTGTTAGGATCCTGAATGCTGTAAATACATATTATTTTATTAAAATTACACTTATTTCTTTATTATATTATATTTATGGTTTTTTTTGATTATGTGTCCAGGGTAGGGTTTTTTAAAAAACTAAAACTTAAAAAAATTTTTTTCAAGAGAGAGCAGGGCAGAGGTGGGGGGTAGGGAGAGGGGCAGAGCGAGAGCAAGAGACTCTTAAGCAGGCTCCATGGATCCCAACGTGGGGCTTGATCTATGACCCTGAGATCATGACCTGAGCCAAAACCAACCAGATGCTTAAGCGACTAAGCCACTCAGGCACCCTAAGGCAGGTTATTTTTTTTAATTTATAAGATTCATTGCAAGATTGTAACAATTCATTATAAAATATTTGTCCAAAGATGGATCATTTGGATCTGATGGAGCTAGAGATAAAGAAAACACGGAATGAGGAAACATGACTGAGCAGCAGCAGGCAAAGAGCTGAGACTATAGAGAAATGTTAACCTCTATAATAGAAATTGCCAGTCCAGGATGGGCTGGAGTGACTCAGAGGTAGACCAACAGATGATGCAAGAAAAGCGGAAGGTGGGGGCAGAAACCTATTTCCTTATGGGAGGAACTGGCAGCTAACACTAGAACATGTAGCAATGACATTTACATATAACTTGGAATTGCTGTAAATGTGTGTATTTACATATGTGTATGCCTCAAAATACATGATCTGTTTGGCAAACCCTATGGAGGTTAATCAAGAATGTCAGCTCAAGGATCCTCCCAAAACTCATCGGCTCTTTTTAAAGGCACCAGAATTGTATGTAAATTCAATCCTTATTTACATTCAAATTCCCAGGGCCCAGGATGGAAAGATCAGGTTAGTACCACTCTCTAGAGAGTGGTACTGGAATAGGGATGCTCCTGTAGGACTGTTGTACTTCTGTGGACACACAACCTGGGTTTCCTTTTCCACCCCCGTCATGGTATAACCACAGTACATGCATGCACACACACACACACACACACACAATGCAACCTCTGGGTGAATTCAGATCCCACTATTTTTAAGTGGCAGTCCCACAACCAACTTCACATAATACTAATTTTTCAGACACACACACACACACACACACACACTTTGGCAAAAGAACAGAATGACATCCCAGGAAAGTAGCTGGAATCCCGGTCAACTGTAAAAGACCCAAACAGCCTAGGTCCTACATGTCTATGCCCAAACCATGAAAGGCTTACAGAAAGCCTAATATAGAGCACCTGGTTGGCACAGTGATTGGGCATCTGCCTTCAGCTCAGGGTATGATCCTGGGATCCTGGGATCCAGTTCTACATCAGGCTCCCTCTGCTGTGTCTCTGCCTCTCTCTGTGTCTCTCATGAGTAAATAAATAAAACCTTAAAAAAAAAAAGAAAAGAAAAGAAAAGAAAGCCTAATATAGCTGGTATAACTGTAAGTCTGAGGAACATTAGATGCCAGCCACACTACAAACTAGCTACTTTCTAATAAATATATATTTAATAAATGCACAAATTAAGGGGAAGTTCCCTCAGGAGAGAGATTCCCAGACAAGGGCCCCCACAACTGTATTTTTTCCTCTATTCCTTTTGAGCACCACAAACCCATGCCATAGACCCCTATAAAGTTCTCCAGATCACAGCTAGTACTAGCACTAGTGAAGCATAACAGAAAAATCAATTACCCTTTTTGTCCAAATCACCTTGATTGGAGGCACAAAGAAAGAGCGTGCTTCTCCCTTATAGACCTGGCATTCCTTAGAGACCTACAATCGTGAGTATTCACCACATAGCAGGGGCTCCCCTACTCTCATGTTTATAATACCTTAGGGCTATGTGTCTACCTCATCAGCAATGACTCCAAATACCCCATAATATCAAACAGAAAATTACTGCTTCTAAAGGACTGATTAATTGCAGAGAATATATATTATAACCCATTCTCAACACTTTGCTAAGACTTGAGAAAAATTGAGAGAGCCAGTTTTCATCTTCTGCTCCCCATGTTTCTCTTCTCTCATCCAAGATCCACAGACAGAGCGAAGGGGGTGCAAAACTATGATGAGGTGGAGCATCTGGCTAAGCAGATTCAGCTCCCATGGCAATCCATTATCTGGGGAAAATTATGGTTTAACATCAACCATTTGAGTTGCTGCAAATACCCTTTTCTAATCTATGTTAGGCATTTTCTAACTACATATTTTCTTCAGCATGAGAAATTGTAAGTTTGGTAAATTATCTATTTCAATATTTCACATAATAAACAATTCGAGTATCAGAACAGCAGTTTGGAACAGCAGGCATCACACTTTTGAAAGAGGATAATTTTTTTAAATTTCCAGGCTCTTCCTTAAGTAGCTGTTTCTGGTGACGTATTATATAAAGCCCTCAGATACCCACTAATTGATTTAAAGCCCAGTTAGGCACATTACAAATACCCTTGGGCTTTTTATTATCTTGGTCCAACAGAAAGCATTATTATCAATCGCAACAGGATCCATCAAACAAACAGCATGTATTATACTGGCATCCTCCTTTGGGAAGAGAAGACCAAAAATAAATAAATAGACACACAAAATTAAGCTCATCAGCAATATCAACTGATTCTCCAAAATAAGAGCTTCTTTGATTATTGTGGGGCACACATGATTTCATTCCAGTGGTCCAAATGGTCCAAAAGTGGTCCAAAGTTACAATCTCATCACTGGCTGAGTTTACCTCATGGACTAGATCTTTAAATTCTGACAGTTCCAAAGTCTAAGAAAACTCAGCAGTGTTTGGCTCTATTTCACTGTGAAGTGTTAGAAGGAGAAAGAGGTAGGGGGGAAGAAAATAGAGGAAAGGCTGACAGGGACATTCTTAGGAGAAACTGACAGAGTTACTAACCTTGGCCAAACTGATGAAACATTAAAAAAAAGCCAATCATTACCTTGATGTTAGGAATATGCCTGTAAGACAGGCTCTTGAGTAATGACATGAAGCCCCCTCAAGAAGGAACCTAATACATAATGTGACCAGGCAATAAACAAAAACTGTAATCATAATATATATATGCTAATCATTGGTTTTCAACTTTTAACATTAACCAAAAACACAGAAGATAGAGTGGTGGTTGCAAGACAGAATGAAAAGGTAAATCGCCCAAACAATGTGAAAGTAACTATGGCACTGACAAAACGTGGAAGGTGGAAGGGAGTAGGATAAGGAAGAGGTCCTCAGAGGATTCAGGGCTTCAACTTAAGAAACTGATTGACAGGTGCCTGGGTGACTCAGTTGGTTAAACATCCGACTTTTGATTTTGGCTCAGGTCATGATCTCAAAGTCATGGGATCAAGCACCGCGTCAGGATCTATGCTCAGTGCAGAGTCTGCTTCTCCCTCTGCTACCCCCTCCTAAATAAATAAATAAATAAATAATAAATAAATAAATAAATAAAATCTTTAACAACAACAACAAAAAAAGAGATTGAGGGAAAGTTGATGGGGCACAAAGTGAACATGCAAGTTACAATTTTTTTTTCTTCCAAGTTTTTATTTAAATCCCAGTTGGTTCACATACAGTATAATATTAGTTTCAGGTGTAGGAAGTAGTGACTCATCACTTACACACAACACCCAGTGCTCATCACAACACAAGTTATAATTTAAAGGCAGGGGCAACCAACAGAAGGAGTAAATATAATATTGTAACATTGAGAGAAGACAGGGAAAAGAGAAGAATCAGGGCAACTGAGAGCTAAAGCCCCATTTTCAAAGTAGAGACTCAACAGATGTTATAAAAAGATAAAAAGAAACATAGATATAATTGTATAATTTAGAATCTAGTAGTCACTTCCAAAAATAAACAACAACAAAACCAGTTAGAAAAGATTATTTCTGGTGAGTGGCCAGAAATAAACATTTTTAACTTAAGTTCTTTTACTTTGCTTCCAGATGCACATATTATGAGGAAGAGGAGAAGGGGGGAAGAAGAAGAAATTCAGCCAAGATGGGAAGCAGGAAAATGCCATTTTAGAGAAGGTGAGAGGGGTTGGAAAATGGTTAAGAACTGATTAAGAAGCCAGAGTTTCATTTCTGCCTCAGCCAATGATAGGTGAGTGAGCAGAGAATAGCCAGAAAGAAGCCCAAAGAAGAGATCACAAGGCCTGTGTCCCAGCCACGTCTCTGCTCCTGGCAATGTGACCAGGAGCCTGTTTGGTTTTTCTTTTTTTTTTTTAAGATTTTATTTATTTATTCATGAGAGAGACAGAGACAGAGACAGAGGCAGAGGGAGAAGCAGGCTCCATGCAGGAAGATCCCGGGACTCCAGGATCACGCCCTGGGCCGAAGGCAGATGCTTAACCACTGAGCCACCCAGGCGTCCCTAGGAGCATGTTATTTAACCCCTCTGGGCCTCAGTTCCCACATTTGTAAAATGAAAAGTTTCGACTAAATCATCTCTAATCCTGAAAACAGAACCAAGTAATTTTGAAAGTAATATTTCACTTGCTGTTTGGTGGGTTTTTTGTTTGTTATGTTTTCAGGATTTGAGCACGAATCCAGTGATGAACTGTCCTGGCTTATCAACTCCCCAATCCCCCTCTGCTCAATCAACCCTCCTGGAGATGAAAAGAATCAGGGCTCTCATGTTGTCAAAGTCACAAGTGGCAACCCGCCAAGCTATCCAAAGAATTTCCAAGGTGAAGGGCCCACTTCAATATCTGAAAAGTCCTCCAGAAGGATACACGAAGGAAGTGGCAAAACCCCACAGCTAAACCCACCAGCGCCATATCGCTAACAAAGGGTCCTGGGCCCCGATGGGAAGTGTAGGCTGGAGAATGAAGTGCCTGGGGGCCAGGGAGCTTGTCAGAGCCAAACGAACTCTGAGGTGTCCAACAATAAATTAAGCAGATCTGAAAAACAGTTGGAAGCAATAAAAATGAAACCACACATACACCTCCCCCCAAAGAAGTTCACTCACTGAAGTGGCTTCTTGCTGCTTCTTGTCTCTTTTTTTTTAGTAGATTCCAATCTTTATAAATAACTTCTCCAAGTCAAAGGAAGAAGCCAATGGGAAGAAGAGAAGGCCTGAGGTGTACCTGAGGTCGGCGAGGAATGTGAGCTAGTTGTGTAATCAGAAGCCACATTTTGGAAATGCCAGGGAAAATAAAAGACCCTGAGTCATCAACTTCTTTATCGCACTCTCCCCACTGTGACACTCTCATCCTGCAACCACACACAAACATACACCACCCGCTCCCCACCCCGGGCAGGTGCATGTGTGGGGTCCCTGTTCCTGGGACATGCTAAGTGAACATTCTTGGGCACTGCTTTCTCCCCACCACAAACACAGCGAAGGATCACCAAAGCTGGGCTAACTGAAACAAATGTCTACAGTAAGAGGATGAATGCCCTAAGGCACTGAGTCGGTTAGTCCACGTTTCTCCCTTTGTGGGTTTATAGCAATGAAAAGAACAAACACATAGATGACAGGAACATTCAGGGTTAAACTCCGTCTGGAAGAACATTATCTTCCTTTCTTAGGATCAGTCCCAATGGAACATGCCATCATAACTTGTCATATGTGAATGGGAAGACTTGTCAAAGAAGGGTTATAGAAAATGGAACTGGCATCTCTTGCGCATTTACTGTGTTCTGTATTAAAAAAAAAAAAACAGATATGTGCCAGGCACTGAGCTTCAATGTACAGAAATAGCCATTGCTGACATTCATGGAGTGCCTTCCAAGCCCTGGGCTACATGTGTTTTCTTACTTGATTCTCAGAAGAACTCTGTGAGGTAGGTAGTGTTGTGATCTCCACTTTCCAGGTAAAAGGTGAGTAGTTTCCCCAAGATCACAGAGCTAGCAAGGAACAGAATCAAGACCCAAGGCCAGCCAGTCTCTGGCCCATGTGGGAATAAGAAATGGCCTTGCCTTGGAGGTGCTCATGCTTCAGCATTGAAGCTACTTCAGCTCACACTACCTGGCACATAGAAGGCACTCCAGAAATGATTTTGCTTAACTCCAGTGTCACCCTTATGAAGTGAGCAAAACGACAGCTATTTTATAAAGAATTGGGTCCAGAGATGTCTCCCAGCTATTAAGAGGCAGAGCAAAAACCAAGACCCAAAACTGTCTGGTTCTCTCACGCTCTCTGATCTCAGAGAGAGGCGCGATGAAGACTTCACACCCGAGCATACAGGGAACATTTGGTTCATATTTTCACTGGTGTCATATTTTGGAAGCTGCCGGCAGCCACATCATCCTGCCAAGTCAGCCCCAAATGCTCCAGTGTGTGTACAGCTTCCTTGAGCTGGGGGGGGAGGGGAACCCAAAACAAACAGATCCACCAAAAACAACAACAAGGAAACTGTGGGCAGAACCATCCAAAGGAACATAGTGGGAGGGGAAGATTCTTGGTCTGTATGGAAGGTTCCTTTGAGGCCACATGTGTCTGGGCATCTTGCACTGTTCCATCAAGGAAAGGTGCCCAGGCTGCTCAAAGGGCTCCAATTGGGGGAAAGAAGTTGAACCAAGTAATTATGAAAGTAACGCTTCACGTGTTTTTGGTGGGTTTTTGTTTGGGTTTGTTTGTTGAGGTTGTTTTGCCACTGCCATGCAGAAGCCTCTGATTCTCTGGGCAAAGCAGCAACCCTTCCCTCACCCTGTGAGTATACTGGGAGAAGACTGGCTTCTGAAACCTACTGTGATTCTTAAATAAAACCCTTTCCCCAAAGATTCTTATGTTCTTCTTCTACTTGACTTTGCTGTTAATGTCCACAAAGTAGTTTCCTCTTTCTGCGGCCTAGTCTAGAATCAGATAGACAGAGCCTGTCTGAAGACAGAATTTTTTTGCAAGATAAATGGCTCTAGAATCATCTGCTGTAAAAGGGGCCTGGCTCCATCACAGAGAGTTTATGTATCACCTTTCTTTCTTAACATTCAAGATTCGGAAAAAATCTCTGGATAGGGATAACCTCATGGGGAAGAATCATGTCCCCACTCTGCTGTGGGTTTGGGGTGGCAGAGTTCTCGCTAAAATTCTTTCTCTCAAATTCTTCACTAATTAGATTTTCTCTGGCATCAAAGAGAGTTGAAATCAGCTCAGGAAACAGGGCCAATTGCTTCAGGGTTTGAGGAGTAGGCCAACAGGAGAGAGAATTTCTCACCATACTATGTTAATCCATGAACATGGTAGCAGAGCTAAATAAGCTGAAGTCAAGTTTTTTTCCTTCTTCTACTACTTCTTTTTTTAAGGTACAGCTTCTCCTCTGATAGAAAGATGTCAGTGGAAGAATGTTTCCTCTGAAGATACTTGGTTGAAAAGGGACAGTGGTTAACCAACTAAGGTTCACTCCGTTTCCTTACCACAGTTCAAAGCTTGCTACCAACCCTCTTCATTCCATGTCCCTCTCTATTATTTTCCCCGGAAAACTGACAAACTCGTTCCCTAAGGGGACCCTGCTGAGAGAGAAGACAATCCGCAGCCTGAGAGGCCTTTCTGTAGGGTGGAGAAGAGCTCTTTGTTTTGAAAAGATAATTTTAGTCATATTGTTGCCAAGACTTTTTCTTCTCCCCAGATTCCAACTTCATAACCACTGAATATTTCCTGATACATAGATTCAGGCACATGTCAAGAGGAATCTCACAAGCAACCATAGCCATTACGAAAACCTTCCACAAGTCATTTAATGATATTGTTATACAAACATAAAAGAATACTAATTGACTTGTAGAGGGGGCAACCAGGAAAAAGAACCTTCTGGAATTTGTACAGAAACCAAATTATTTCCAAGTTACGAAATTAAATTTTCCAGAATAAAATTATTCACATTGAATCTAACTTTCAATAATCCAGCACCATTGCCTTCTGTGTGCTGCTAAATATGATCTCAAGATGCCATTCGGACTTCTCTTGGGATCTACCAATACCACTCCCACATCGCAGGCAACCCTGCTGAGTTTGGGTATCTAGGGCTGGGTCAAAGCTGCAAAGGGACACCTTGATGGCCAGAGAAGTACTTGTCCCAAAGGGTCATTGTCATCTTAAATTCATTTCTGTTTTATATCATTGGTCATTAGGAGGAAGCAAGATGGACCATGGTTGAGAAGGTGAGGGCAGAAGAGGTGAAGAGTATAAGTTAATAGCTTGGAGCCTGGTTGACTTGACTTAGCTATGTGACCTTAACATATACACTTCCTCAATAAACATTTCTCGAGTGAATGAATGACTTAACGTCTCTAAGCTCAGATTCCTTGTCTGTAAAATAGAGATAATAACTGTTAGGAGAAAATTCTCCATGGATCTCTTGCTATTGCATATGTCTGAGAAGCAGAAACCTTCACTCCAGAATCTTTTCAAGCATGTTTATGTAGTGAACAGTCTCAGAAAACATACTTAGTGTGTCCCTCTGAGGCAGAAGGCAGGTTTGCTTACTGTCCAGTATATTAAAATAATCTCTCCCAAAGCGCCAAAGGTCAGGGAAGGCTGCTCACCACAACATTAAAAGAGACTGGGATTTCTAAACTTGGAGTGCCTCACCCATGACACAAACCCATGGCATGCTCAGCATCCATCTGGGCCAATCCACATCACCTTTGCAGGATATGGGGCCAGGGAAACTGATGTGAAGATGTAGCCACTGCTAGCTTCCCTGCCTTAGATAATCAACAACTTTCCTTCTGACCCAGAAAGCTCCTATCTTCTACCAGCCTCCAGGAAACCTGCAGCTAACTTATTAGTTTTCATGCAGAGTAAAATCCCAGATCTTCCTAGTTCTTGACTATAGCAATCTCTACCTCATAGAGTTGTGCATTTTAAATGAGATAGCAGATAAAAAGCTCTGCAGTGTCTGGTTCAAAGTAAATATTCAATTAATATTCAAACTAATATTCAACTGTATCACTATCCTATGCAACGAACGATCTTTTAATATATACATATATATATATACACACACATATATATTCAAATAGCATATCATCATACATGTACTCACTCTATTCAGTAAGAGAATACAATCAAAAACATGAATAAGTAGTCATAACAATATGAGGCGACTTGGTTATGACTCAAGATAAACTTTGATATTGGGTCCCAATAGTATAATGATTAATATGGCTTCTACCACATACTATACAACTTCATGGTCAAAACCCATAAAGAGCTGGATTCGTATTCTAGTTCTTCTCCCAAACTATAAGACCTTGGGTAAACTATGCAGAGGAGTTTTATCTTACAAAATGTAGAAATTAAAAGTATCTACCCTTCTCCAGGTACTATGAGTACTAAACAAGATAGCCTTGTAAAATGTTTAACATAGTGCCTGGCATATAACAAACATCCACCTATCATTTTATTCAAAGATCAATGACATCAAGAAAAGAGATGTGATTCTCTTTGCAGAGCTATCTGTATTTCCCAAAGTACTTCCATGTTAGCCTTTTACCCTCTCAGTTACTCTGGGAGGTAGGCAAGACAAATATGAGCCCAATTTTACAGATGGGAAAACTGAAGCTAAGGGAAGTTAAGTGTCTTTTTCAAGATCAAAGATCTAGCAAATAGCAGACATTTTATTTTTTAGAGTTTCTTTCCATGTGCACAGCCACTAGAGATTATCAAAAGGTAAAGATTTCTCTGTGCTTTTGAGTAATGGAGCTCACACATTACCAGGAGCTGGCAAATGCATTTGGCCCAGCTTAACAGCCTTATGGGCTTGAAGCTTTCAACCAAATGCAAACTTTTGGTGTGTTTGCATTTAGGTTTTGCCAAGACTAGATGGCTTTCTATTTTTAAAAAGGAAGGGAAAAGAACATTGGAAGGTATTTAAATCAAGCTCTAAAGTCTTCTTGGACACCAAATGACTCTTAGAAAACAACATTTTGATGAGTTAAGTATAAATGAATCAAAAACATATGGACTAAATTTCCCTTGAAATACACAAGGGTCTAAAAATTAAGGGGAAAAATGCATTGATAAAATACATTTGGGATTTTATTGAAACCAAAACATTTATAAAACCATTACACATCCAGATTCACCCAACCTTGATGTGTTCTCTTCTGAAGGCCATGGCCAGCCTCCTTGAACCTCCCCAATAGGCTGCCAAACATATCCTTTATGCCAAAAATAAATCACTGGACTCCAAGCCACCCCACAGCAAGGTTTGGATCCTGTCTTATGTGTAGTTGATGGAACACCTTCAGCCCAAATGGTGCTAACTCTAATTCTCAGTATTTTGAAGAATCAGCTTCAATCAAATGGCTTTGTGCATGCACCCCATCATATTGAGGGCCTAATAACCAATTTTTGCCTAAATGGTTTTATAAGTGGCTATTAAATTAAGCTTGCAACTTGCAATCCTAAAGCTAGCAAACCATCAGATTACTTTCCAGGCTTGTAAAATTAGCTAAAGATGAATTTAGAAGCCCAGGCAGGGGCTGGCATAGAACAGGACTATAATATGTCATGAAACTGTGGGCCCCACTGCAGCAGCTTCCTGCAAACTGGAATAATAAGCATGTGATATTAACTGAAGCCCTTAATTTAAGGAAACAAAATCAACCAACCAGTAATTAACAAATTATTCTTAAACAGACTTCACTTAAAAATTAAGTTCAACTACCATTTTTCTATAACTTGTCAGGAAAATGCTGACTGGTACTTAAAGTAAACACAACCTACGCAGATGGTGAGATCTCACAGAGCACCAAACCTATACTTAAATAAATCAGCATTGTCGGACTGGAGTACTACATGGATACTCAGCACAATTCATGGGCATCCCTGCAAGATTTGGAAATGATTTACTGTCACGTGAAGATGACAAGTGAGAGCTCTAAGTTTTCCTGTTGGAATGTTCTGCACCCCTGAGACAGGTAAAGTCTACCTACTGGAAGGAAACGTTTTTCAAGCTCTCCCAGAAATATGTCATGTCATAGAAGGAAAGATGATCTCAATCTGGGTACAGACAAGGCGCTTCTGTGTTTGTTCATTTGCTCATTCATTCACTCATTCAAGAAATATTTACTAAAGGAGGAGGAGGAGGAACAGGAGGAGGAGGAGGACGAGGAGGGAAGAAATATTTACTAAATATTTACCCAGTGGCAGGCATTTCATGAGGTCCTGGGCATATGAACCTGAATGATGCTCAAAATTACTCATAGATTATGCAGACACAGAAAGACAAAAATAATAATGCAAGTTGCTAAATGCTGTTACAAGGATGCTTTAAAGAAGCACTTTGGAAATTCTAAGAAAGGAAGAGTTAACACCACCTGAAGGATTCTGGAAAACCTTTGCCTGTGGAGGTGCCATTGTGAGGGAGAGGCAGTGTAGGGGGTCAAGAGTATAGGTTCTGAAGTGACAGATCATACAAGTTCAAATTCTGACTCCACTATTTATTGGTTATGTGATTCTGGGAAGTTTACTTAACCTCTCTGGTTCCTCCTGCAAAATGCAACTGATAATGGCAACCACCTCCATTGTAAAGATTAAACGAGTGTCTAGTACATAAGTGCTACTATCTTAGCCAGATATTATAGGAACTTACCCAACAGAGACTGTGCAGAGAGTATTCCAGTTAGCAGAAGAGCATATATAAAGAGTGGGATTCATGGAAAGTCCAGTAGTTGCAATTATAATGGAAAAGTTGGTATAGCAGGTTCATAATGTATATGTGGAAAGGGATCAGGTATAGATTAGGGTCATATTGTCAGAGACCTTGTACATCAAGCCAAGGAGGTTAGATTTTAGTCAAGGGGCAGTTGAGACCCAACAAAAAATTGATAGTTAGCTCTGGTTTTCCAGAGCATTCTGCCTGTAATGTAATGGGGCCTACACTAGAGGGTGGGGTAAGGTCCATGCCAGATGTGGAGACAAAGCACCACATAAAGGGTCTGGTTTTTGTTTTTGTTTTTATCACAAGTAGAACTGTCTGTGGTCAAGGATTACAAAGTAGACATTGCTACTTTTAGCTGCTTACCAAGGAAAATTGTGGGGCACACCCAAAGCACAACTATTCCCACATCCTTACACGGCTCTCCAAGTTTTGGGGGTATCTACGTTTGCCTCTTCCCCCATCCCCACAAAATGTTGGAACTGGATTTCAAAACTTACTGTTGGAAGTACATTTGTAACCAGTCGATTTTATTAGCTTTAATGGCATTCACAAATCACAGAATGTTAGAAGTCAAAGGGAATTTATGGCAATTGCTAAGTCCAGTTGTTCCCCACTTGGGGGTCTCTGGATTCCTAGGCAGTCTGTGAAAGTAATAACAGAGATCGGTTCTATTTTCAGTATTTCTAAAAGCTTACCATATATTTAAACATTTAGTCATTCACAAAAAAGCTTCCACATGCCAAGTAAAACGTCGACTTTCCTTATTTCTGCTAGAATTTTTTGATTCAAGATGGTAACATCAGTCACCTTATGTTTATCACAAGCTCTGATTGACAATTACAAGTGTCTTTAATTTAAAAAGAAAATGAGTTAAGTAATACGTATCTAGTGGGAAAAAAATCTTTCAAGAGAAAACAAAGAGGTCCTTGTGGTGTAAAGGTGGAAATCAGTGGTGTCAAGTCCAACCTCCAGCAGCATCCCCCAGAATCCACCCTACCGGCGATAACTTGCTGATAGAATCTATATCCTCATTCCTGTCCTACCTCCTGCCTGTTTTTAAAGTGTAAAACCAATTCTTTACTAGGAATGCCTATTGGAAGTGAAAAGACAACTCAGCATGTTTGGGATTATCTAAATATCCAAGGAAAGCCTGAACATCAGCTCTCAAGAAATGGATGAGTTAAGCAGTATCTACTCTAGGTGAAATTCTATTACATAACAGTCAATGTGTCTCTAGATAGTAAGGCCTTTAGCAAGGACTCTTGTACTTTGTCTCTTGCACACTCTACCCAGTAAACACTTAAGGCACTGCATAAATGATGCATCACTATGCATCCCAACCACAAATGGATCCTGAATAAAAGCCTTTTTGGATAACTGGAAAATATCATGCAGGGATGAACGCCAATGTTTGTAAATTCATCCCGAGCCTGAAAGTGATCAGATCCTAATCTTGCAGAGGTCTATTCTCTTTTCCGTTCCAGAACAGATTTAGGACCCTAATTCCAAAAACAATCATACAAAGAATACCGAACATGTAAATCCTCAAGTCATTGCACTTAAAAAGCACAGTGAAATGACATCGTTTACAGTGGACAGGCCTGTATCTGTAAATGCAACTATTAATAACATGACTGCTAATGACAACAGCAGTTACAATTCCATTTAGTTAGACTGTATTACCAACTACACCCTCAATTTCTTATTGTTAGGTGGAATGACCTATGCTTCCATTGTACTTTTTCAAATCAATGGTCACTAAAATTAGGATTTGGGGTGACAGATAAAACTAAAAAAAAATCTCATATTGACTGAAGGCAATGGACATAAGATCTAGGGAACCAAGAGATCCATGGGATTTTCTCCATACAGATAGCTTCATTGAAAAAGATGGCATGGTGATTTCTCTTGGAAAGTTTTTCAAAATATGTGCACAGTACAATAATTAGGAACACAAGGAAGAGAGGCACCTGAGACAAAAAGGCTGGCTTTGCCACTTAACAGCTACGTGATCTTGGGTAAAATCTTCAGCCTCCCTCAGTTTCCCCATTAGAATAAAGATAATAACACCTCATACATAAAACAATGTAAATAAAGTATTTAACATAGTGCCTGGCATTTAGTAAGCATTAATCAAATTAATTTATTAATCTATTTCCTCCACTTGAACAGGCAATAATATGAAATCTTTGGCCATGCCCCTTAACAGGTGCTCATCTATGTCATTCAGGTTGAGAGAATCCTTTCTGCAGATCACATAAGTGAGGCCTTATGAGTAAGATCTGAGATCTCTGATGGAAGCTGTCCTACTGACCCAGTGATATCAGGCCTAAGTGAAGACAAAGTCATGACTGGATTGCACCAATCTGAAGACCTTCTGATGCTTACTCTCCTTCTAAAACTGAGGCAAGGACAATTAGGAACAGTTCATTATTTTCTCTAACACACCTTTGAGTTACCTCAAGAGCCCAGTACACAATTTCATTTTGGGAATTTTGTGTAGTAGGATAGACACAACCCGCTCCCACAAACCCCATCATATTGGTTACACATTTTAATTTTTTTAAAGATTTTATTTATTTATTCATAAGAGACACAGAGAGAGAGGCAGAGACACAGGCAGAGAGAGAAGCAGACTCCATGCAGGGAGCCCGATGTGGGACTCAATCCCGGGACTCCAGGATCACACCCCGAGCTGAAGGCAGATACTCAACTGTTGAGCTACCCAGGTATTCCTTGGTTACAAGTTTTTAAATCTCATATACATTTGCTATGAAAGGCTGGGCTGGTCCCATTTATCAGAGGTGACCATTAGTTCAAGTAGGATTTAATAGAATCTCAGTCTTTCCTCTACTTTGGAACCTAATCCTAAAATTCACCATTTGATTACTTCCTAGAAGAGAACTGTGATGGAAACTACTTCGTTAAGAAAAATCATGGCATCTAAGTTCAGGCAAATAACTTGGCCATCAAGAGGCAGACTCTTTGTACTTGGCATATTTAAGATAGTGTAATTCAAGTCTGGAAGGAACTAAATGGTTTAAAATTGTGCTACCCCTCCAGAAATCCATCTTTTTCACATGCCCTTATTACTGCCAACCAAAGGAATAATATATAGGTAAGCAATAAACCAGCCACATCGTGTGCCCACTCCCTGAGGCAAACGTTGAGGGGAGAAAACACACCCCCTCTCCTGCTCTTTATCAAGCACACAAGGAGACTAGTCACGAGCCAACAGATCGTTTGTAGTGGTGCTGCGATCTCAGATATGTCTCAGAAACCTCAGAAAACACGGGTGACAAAAGGCCATACGTACAAATGCACACAATGCACCCAGACTACACAGTAAGACCTCTGCAGCTCACACAGCAAGGGCAAGAAGCATTGATTTTCACTGGAGAGGACATATCAGGTTACAGCAATGCACACATTTAATTTTTATGAACCTGAAAGCTCACAGAAACAACAACAAAAAGACCCCACTTTGTCACACATTAATATAGCTGGTTAAGGGCAACTTTAAGATAAAACAAAGAGAAAAGCTTATTTGTATTATCAAAAGGCCTTTGAAAATAAACTGTACTGCCATAAGCCACTCTGACACATTCTGTGACACTTCCAGTCTCCAGGATAGGGAGGTGCTGGACCCAGGTCACATCCTCAAATCCTCCTTTTTATATAAAGACAGAGAGATGGTCTTACTCACCCCTTTCTGGTTTCTCTAAAAAATGCTTTTCATTTTCTAGGTAAATCCAAGAGTCACCAATCCTCCAGCTCCCAGACCCACCCCAAGAAGAGCAAGTGAGCAAGGCAGAAATGTGGTTTCATAGCAGAGCATCTTCTTCCAGCCAAACGTAATTTACAGTGGAGTGTTTGGTTCATCTGTCACATGAGAATTATACAACCTCACCACTTACCCTGAAAATAAATATGTGCTCCTCATTCAGGTAAATGAGATCGTTTCAGAAGTAAATTGACTCCACTACTAAAACTTGCCTTTTCTAAAGAAAATAAATATTTGAAACTTTTCTCCTGATGAAGGTGATGCAGCTAACATTAAATTGAACAGGCTGGTTATATGGCCCTCATTCATATTAAGGCCAGCCCAGGAGAAGTTAGATGCCACAGGAGCTGGAAATAGCTGACAATAACTCCTTCTAAATCAATTCTTCATTCTTATCAGCATGCAAAATCTCTCTGGCAAAAAAAATGGAGGGGAAAAGATCAAAATGCACATCTCCACTGACAGTTGTACATCTGGAAATAAGACAATCTTACAAAATGACACTGAATTTTTACCAGCCCACATGAAGCTTTTAACTATCCACTCCCTCCTACAGAGGACTAGTCCTCTGAGTTTCATGATAGCCCTGTAAATTTAAGAAAATAGAATTTTTCCCATTTATTGGTTGGGAAACTGAGGCAGCAGGCAGTCACCCAAGTAACCAGAAACTCACAGTTGGTTATAAGTTGAGCCAGGGTAGAAAAGCCAGGTGGTCCAGCGCTCATTGAATCTCTCTGTTTTTAGAGGAATTACAACACATGGTTTCTACTCTTAAGGTGCTTATGGCCTAATTACAAAAATAAGATGCTCACATGCTAAATTAAACGATGCCATTGTGAAAAATTACCAATGCTCACTGTACATCCCTTGCACTATTTTCAGCTCAGAGCCACATTAATTTTATAAATTTATAAACTGACAAAAAGATTCCTAATAAGTTAACACACAGCTGCAAACTTAAAATTGCACAATGAAAGCCAGGGCCACTGTTCAGAACACATCATTTGTTAAATTATTTGTGCCCATGTGAACTTCCTGCTGAATATCTAGGTAAACTGCAATGCCTAGTCTTAGGTAAAATCATTTACCAGCGACCAGATTATATGGCTCACACTGAAGGAAAAAAGAAGTTCATGTGGTTTTAAAACCAACAGTCAAATATTTCACTTTTTTACTACTGAGTTACAATGATCTACGGAGACCTAAAATTTTATAATTTCTCTGGCATTCCTTTTCTTGGAACTCCAAACTTCCTAAGTATTTTCGGCAAACTTTCAAATTCCTATATTTTAAGGAATTCTCTTAGCATGGGCTAAAATAAGCACCAAGAAGCTGTGAAAATGATAGGCAACAAAGTGTGCACAAATCACTGGATCGTCATCAGTGTCGAATTTAGGCAGATGATTAAAATTCTATAAAAAGGAGTGAAGAATTAATGATCTAACACCTATAATAATTAGCAATTATATTTTCAGAGTCTCTAAGAGTAATTAATTAGAGCATACCTTTGAGGTATGATTACCTCCATTATAAAATGAGGCAGTAGAGATGGAGCCGAGATGAATGAGTTGCCTCTGGCCACAGGCAGGAAAAGAGAACGGACTGTCAGATACCTGGAATTCCTCAGCCCCACAGCCTCACTCACTAAGCCTGCTCACTCTGAGCTGGCATCGGGAAGTTCATTCTTCTCATGGCATCAACAAGAAGCTGTCTTTTTTCTCTGTCAACTATTCCTCTCCAGTAGAGCTATTGACCCCTTCAGTTCTCACATGAGATTCTTTTCAGACTGTGGTTTCCCTGGCAGGCTGCCACCTAAAAGTGTAGCTGAATAAAATGAGATAAGTAGAAGTCTGGATCTTTTAAAATTTTTATTACAGAAGACGAACAGGAGAGATGGGCAGAAAAATGGAAGGAAGATTGCTATTACTGAACCTGTAACAAGCAGAAGTGATCTGACTCTAAAAGTAATGTCTTTATATATTTGCAGACTCACATATAAACTACTACATCAGGAGTTAAGAACCACAAAAAAAAAAATGTTTTTTTAACCTTTTATACTAAAAGCGCACGCATGTATTTGTGCCTCTAAGTTTTAAGGATAAAGAGTGTATAGCCTTCCCGTATTAAAAAATATAAATTCCAATATCTGAAACATTAATACTCTAAAAGAAAAATGGCCAAAAGGTACACAGACATGAACAATTGACAAATTGCCAGCAAATAAATGAAAATAATGTTTTCAATGTTCCTTTTAATCAAATAAAAGCAAATCGAAATATTTTTTGACTAAAAAATTGGCAAATATTTCCTTTTTAATGACTATCTAAATCCTGGTTAAAGGTCAAGTTTGATAGATACTCTGTACCGCCTTGACAATGATGAAGGCAATTGATATAAACTGTTTGAAAGCATTTGATAGAATGTATCAAAATCCACTTGTTGGAATGATTCCTTTGGAAAAATGAGAGATGCAGATGAAGGGTCATGTGTGGGAAGATTTATCACAATATTTGTTATCAGCGAAAAATCCAAAATAGACTATATATCCAATAATAAGCAGAATGGTTTAAGTACATTATGACAAACAGAAGATTATACCATCATTAAAACTGTATTTTCAAAAAATAAATCATGACCTCTGGGAAATGTTCACAAAATAATGTTAAGCAGAAATATTCCAAACACAAATCTTCAAACACTCGAATGAATTATAACTAGATAATACAGATGGATAAAGACATAGATTATAAGAGACTATACATCAAAATCACCAAAGTGATTGTCTTTGGTTAGAATTTCTTTCTTTTTTTTTAAATTTTTTTAAATTTATTTATGATAGTCACACAGAGAGAGAGGCAGAGACATAGGCAGAGAGAGAAGCAGGCTCCATGCACCGGGAGCCCGAAGTGGGACTCGATCCCAAGTCTCCAGGATCACGCCCTGGGCCAAAGGCAGGCGCCAAACCGCTGCGCCACCCAGGGATCCCTAGAATTTCTTTCTTATATGTTTCTGTATTTTCTATGAGTTTTTAAAATCAGGAAACAGTAAATTTATCTTTAAAATTTTTAAAAAGAAAAGGGAATCCTTAAACTTGAGATATTGTTAACATTTTTTTACCCATGTTTGTGCAAGCCAGCTAAAATTCATCTTGAAAAAAAAAAATGAAAAAAAAAATTCATCTTGACTCAGAAAGGAACACGACACAAGTAGATTTGAGCATTAGGATTGGTTGATTCCCAGGGCACCTGGGTGGCTCAGTGGTTGAGCGTCTGCCTTCCGCTCAGGTTGCGATCCTGGGGTCCTAGGATCAAGTCCCACATCGGGCTTCCCACAGGGAGCCTGCTTCTCTGTCTGCCTATGTCTCTGCCTCTCTCTGTGTGTCTCTCATGAATAAATAAATTTTTAAAAATCTTTTTAAAAATTAAAAAATAAAAGAATTGGTTGATTTCCCATGTTAAAACTCTGGAACCTTCCCTGCCTAGCTACTCTTTTGGGAAAGATAGATTCCCTTTTGTTCCTCTTTGGGGTATTTTTCTCACAAGGTCAGCTTCAGGGGGAATTTAGAGGTAAGAAAAGTTACCAAGACCACTATTTTAAAATAGTGTGCTCTAATTTTAAAACCTTAGAAGACACTGCCAAATCGCCCAGGTGCCTGTCGAATTAGAGACGAACCCCGAGACTACATAGAGGCAACAGCCATAAATGACACAACAGAAAAAATGATAGCTGCTTGTTTGAGAAAATATGCATAGAATATGCCAAAAAGACTCCTACACTGGATGTTTTTCTGAATGAATTTCTTGTAAGTTCTGTCACTTGAAAATAATGTAATACTAGGAATCTCTATGCTATGAGAATGTCATTCCAAATGCACCTACCCTACTGCCTTTGCCATTGGCTGGTAGAAATACACAACTCTTCAACTCTCTCAAACACATTGCATAATTATAACATCTTATTACAAACCTTCCATGTTTGTTTTATCTTTGCCCAAGCACAGCTTTTACTTAATAGATTTCAGAATATTTCTCTCCCTCTCTCAAAGGAAAAAAAAAAAAAAACCCAGCTAGATGCAATAACTAGTGCAATCAGAATCACTAAAAAAATAATAACTCATAGCTATTTGCAGTCACCCAAACCCTGCAATGACTCTCCACTGCATTTAGACTGAAATTAAACCCCCTAACCTGGCTCAGCACACCTCACCTCCAATGTTATCTCACAGCATTTGCCCCCCTCCTTCACTACACTTGTGGTACCCGGGTCTTTTTCCTTTTTCTCAACCACGGCAAGCTTATTCTCACAGCACTAGGTTTCACCTATACCTGGAATGTTCTTCCCCTTGATCTCCAAATGATTGAACCATCTTTGTTTTTAAGTGTAGGTTAAAAGTAAGCAAGTGAACAGATGAGACATCAATACCATAAAATGACTAAATTAACATATTTTTAATTTGGTACTCTTCTTAGGAGAAACTGTCTTGGGTTTACCACCAATATTTGTAAAGTGCCTTCTAAATGCTTTCCTGAAAAACAGAGAGGTTATAAATATCCAAGCATGAGCCAGGGCCAAAAGTAAAACAATGAACCAGGATTCCTTATTGGTTACAACTCAAAATCTAGAAAGCTCTAACACCAACTTCCCTGGTCTTCACCAACTATGGTGTCTTAGGGGAATAGTAGTGTTTATTTCCTTTATATCTTTCATTTCAAATAGTGTCCATTATTAATGCCAGAGATACAGCATTAACCCAAAGTATCATTTACAAGTATTGTGTAGCAGGCAGTCTCTGAGATGTCCCCCAGTGATCCCAGTCTTCTAATATATACATGTGTGTAATCTCCTCTCCTGAGTAAAGGCTGGGCTTAGTGATTTGCTTCTAATGAACACAATGTGGCAAATATGATGGGATGTCATTTCTGAGATTAGATTAGAAAAAAATACTGTGATTTCCATTTCTCACTTTCTACCTCTTGGAAGCCTTGCTTACTCTTAGCCTGCAAACAGCCATATAAACAAGCTTGGGTGTGCATCTTGTGAGGCCTACAATAGCCATGTGAGTTTAGAAGTAGATCCTCCCATAGATGAGGCTAAAGAGGCCTACAGCTCTGGCCTACATCTTGATTCCAGCCTTGAGAGACCCTGAGCCAGGGGACTCAGGTAAGCCATAATCAGATTCCTGATCCACAGCAACTCTGAGTCAATAAATATATGTTGGAGAGGGGCGCCTGGGTTGCTCAGTCATTTAAGCATCCAACTCTTGATTTCAGCTCAGGTCATGATATCAGGGTTGTGAGATCAAGCCCCACATCAGGCTCTGTGCTGGGCATGGAGCCTGCTTAAGATTCTCTCTCTTCTTCTCTCTCTGCCCCTCTACCTTCACCCCAACTCACATATGCACTCTCTCTCAAAAAAAAAAAAAAAAAAAAAAGGTAAAACAAATTCTTTAAAATAAATATATGGGAGGGAGGAGGCTAATTTGTTATACAGCAATAGGTAACTAACACACTGTTTATAACCCAAATTACATTCCTCACATTTCCTCTTTCTGTTAGGTCTATGTGAAAGAAAATTTTAGCTCTCTAAATTATAAGAATAAAATCTTAGGTTGTATAGGGATGGAGGATATTCAAAACTAGAAATAATGAATCAGGATTTATTCCCAAAGGAAACAATAACTATATTTGGTACATCAATCATAATAGCCACTTAAAATTTACATACCATTTTTCAATATGATTGGCATTTTTACATAAATGGTCATTTACTCCTCTTGCAAAGGCTATGAAGTAGGTATTAGCACAATCTCCATCCTACAGATGAGGAGACTGAGACTCAGCAGATCTTCTGACCTCCAGGAAGGCAAATACCTCTCTCTTGTTCACCATCCTTCCCCATGGAATGAGACATGTCTCATTCCATGTCTAGCACTGTAAATGCTTAACACATATTTGCTGAGTGGATGCCTCATACCACAACATTATCTATAAAGTTGGTGACTTTGTTTCATGTCCCCAACTGACAAACACATCAACTGGTCAATCTCTATACGGACCAGTGTAAAACACATACATGTATTCATGAAACCAGTGTATGTGTTTCTCAAACAACACAGATACCTCTGAAAGCTTACTCCAGCTTTAAACACAATAAAAAGATCATTCTCTAATTTAATCCTGTTTTTCATACAGTTTTATGCTGCTGAAGACAGAGACCTAAAGCTCTTTTACAAGCTAACAACCCTTTTAAATCTAATCTCTTCCCTCACATATCATTTCCTAAACTCTCCCCAATGAAGCTGGAGACAACGGACCTTTCTAAGAGTCACCAAAGGAAGTCCTCATCCAGCTCAGATTCCCTTATCCCCACCACACTCCCACCCCTCCCCTGCCATCCTAGCCTCTTTCCCCAATAAGCATGGCAATAAACATGGTAAGGAGGAAGTAATAAGTCTTGCCAAAGGTCACTATAAAATAACCTCAAGCAATGTTAGATAGAAGTGTCCATAGAAATGCAACAAAGCTGCTGACAAGGAAACAGGAGGTAGGGGGATTTTGATTAGGAAGTTTATATAAGCCTTAAATTCCTCTTCTTTTCAAAGTATCATAGTCCAGTGATCATTTACTCTAACCACAGCCCACTCCCTCCTATTACCTAATAAGAAAGTGTTCACAAAAAAAAAAAAAAAAAAACACATGGAGCCATTAAGTAATCAATTAGTCTATGTTTTAAGAAGATAGGAAAATCATTAGGTATGATTACTCATGAAATCATATGCTTATAAATAGAAGAACTGCAATATATCATGAGTAAAGTAATAAATTAATAACAGACATCCATTCATTCAGCAAATACTGAAGAACTGTCTGCTATGTGCCAGCACTAGATGTTGGAAAAATGGTGATAAACTCGCATGATCAGAATTCAGATTCTAGTGGGACATATAGATTTCAAATTTAAAAAAATTAAAAATCACTTAAAGAAATATAAATCTAAAAATTGATAAATGCTAAGAGGGAAAAGTTCAGGGTAGCAGGAGTATTCAACAGGGAAACCTAATTTAGATTAGGAAAGCGGAAAAAAAAAAAAAAAAAAGATTAGGAAAGCGGCCATCATCTCAGCAGGAATGGTTGAGGCAAAAGGACAGTATATGCAAAGGCCCCATAATTGAGAAGGGCTTGGTGCTTTCAAAGACCTAAAACTCCAGTATGGTTAGGACCCCCTGCATGAGGGGCTGTGTTGAGAAATGAGGCTGTCCTATCTGATGCCAAGACTGTGATCCTGACTCTATATCTGTTGCCCAAACTCCTTCCCTGAACACCAGACTCAGCATCCCCCATTCACCGGATATCTCACACATAACATATCTACAGCTGAGTTCCATATCTCACCCACCAAACCTGTTGCACAGGCTATCTTCCCCACATCACCTAGCAGATATAATTCCAACCTTCCAGTGTCTCAGGTCAAGAATGTTAACATCCTCCCTGATATCTCGCCAACCCCAACACCCAACTTGTCAATAAGACCTTTCAGCTTTACCTTCGAAATAAGCCTTCTCACCACCTCTCCCATGATCACCCAGTCCAAGCTGCCACAGTCTCTTGCCTTCTAACACACCTTTCTGCTGTCACCCTAGCCTGTACAAATCCACTCTTCAATCACAAAGAAGGTCTTTAGAAATAATGGATGCTCTTCTCAAAACTCCCCAGCAGCTTCCTCTGTGGCTAAGATTAATATTCAACATTCACAGTATGGTCTGCAAGCCCACCCATCACTTCCTACTCCTTCCTCACCATCTTCATGTCTGCATCCTTGCAGCCCCTCGAACATACCAGGCCCTTTGCACCAAGAGATCCTTTGTCTGTAAACTTGTTCTCCACACCCCTGCAGGAAGGGCACCTCCCTCCAGTCTCTCTACTTACCTGTCACCTTCTCAGAAAGACCTTCCCTAACTCTCCAGCTGAAGGAGGAAAGAGCATACAGTATCTACTTACCCAGTCTCATCTTTCTTTTTATCACTTACTGCTATATGATGATGCATTATGTATTTACCTATTTGTATAGAGATTTTGCTGTTGGTTCACTGACAAATCCTTAGAACCGGGAAGAGATCTAGCTAAAGAGAGCAAAGGCATACCTTTGATGATGCACTTTGTTGGGCTACCACCTGGCCATCTCCAGAAGTCCTTTTGTTTTTTGTTTTTTTTTAAGATTTATTTATTTATTTATTTATTTATTTATTTATTTATTTATTCATGATAGACAGAGAGAGAGAGAGAGAGAGAGAGAGGCAGAGATACAGGAGGAGGGAGAAGCAGGCTCCATGCCGGGAGCCCGACATGGGACTCGATCCCGGGACTCCAGGATCGCGTCCTGGGCCAAAGGCAGGCGCCAAACCGCTGCGCCACTCAGGGATCCCTCCAGAAGTCCTTTTGTAATAAAATTACAAACTCTCAATAAAGGTAGGTTACTATCTTACCTTTCTTACCTTTTCTTGATTCAAGGATCAAGAAAAAAAGAAAGAATCCAGCTGAGATGAGGGGCAAGAAAGGCAGGGTTTGTAAAAGACAGATCAGTGTCTGGAGGAGGATGGCAATCCTGAGCTCCTATGACAGGCACTGTGGTGGAACAGAATGTGTGAAAGGAAGAGGGGCAGAAATAAAAGGAATAAAAGTCTGAGGGTGCCCAAGACAAACCTGAGCTCTGTCACATTTTTGCCTAAGCTCAACCCTTTAAAGGAAGATTTTTTTCAGCCAGCGTAAAAGGAAGGAGATTAAGGTTTTCGGAGTATATATTTCTCTTGCCAAAAGACTGGTCATGTGTTTTTTTATAATCATAAAAAAGAATCCACAACAAAATTCAATGTCAAACAATAGGGGATGGTTAAGAAATTATGGTATAGCAACTCCATGGAATATCATGCATAATCATAGTTTTGAAAACTATGTAGCAACATGAAAAAATGCCTGTGGCATAGTTTTAAGTGAAGGAAGCAGCCTTTAAAAATGTGTCTACGTTCTGATTAAAACTATTTAAAACTTATTATCTGGACCAGGTATGGTAAAGAATGTAAAAATGAAAAATCAATGACTCCTTGAGGTTGTGAAATTCTCTGTGATTTCCTCATCTCACTCCATTTTTGAAGTTCTGAAATATTATTACAATTGTTTTTTATACTTTAGGGACGTCCATCAATATACCTGAAGAATTTCCCTGGGCTAGTCTTTCCAGGAGCCCTCAACAGACATCAAACATCTCCCTCTGGTAATAGAAAATTCATGACAAAGAACAACATCTGAGTATCCCTATCATCAATTCACTCAAGATTATCTACTCTATATAAGGAACTATATGCTAAGGTCTATGAGGGAAATCAACACCAAGCAAGAGTCAATTCTTGCTGTTATGGAGCTTATAAACCAAGAGAAGGAATTTATGACAATATAAAAAGAACTATAATTGAAGATATTTTCTAATCATAAGAAAAATATTAAGAAAATCCTAAGAAATTAATTCTGCCTTTAGTTTTTATTTGGGGAGATCAGGAGATGAGTGTTTGCACAGGCACAAGGTGAAGTGGTGGGAGGAAGGAGTGTGCTGGCCATAGACAGATGTTCCAGGGAAGAGGAGAGCCTCAACATGGCAGAGAGGCACTCAACAAAAACAAGAGTTTATTATGGATCTTGTTGAATATGGGCTATACATACAAGGATGCTGGCTGGGGTTGGACTAAGGGGGCTTAAAACAGATGTTGATGAAGGCTCTTGAGCAGTGAAATGAGACATTCAGAGCCATAGAGTAGAAGGATTTATTTCGTAGCCACAATGGAAAGTCTGAGCTCAAGGACCAGCCAAAACAGTTGTAAATCCCAATTCTTCCATTTAGTGGTCACATTTCCTTTGTCCCATTAACTGGTTTGTCCCCTGCCTACCCTGTGAGTCTCACTTTCCTTATCTATAAAATGGGCTAAGTCCAGCTCCTGGGTAGGTTTGTTTTAAAGGCTGACATAGTACATCAAGAGGGTAAGCTCAAAAAAGACACATTAAATAATTCTGTTCCCCTTAATTCTCGGTTCACAGAAAGAAGTAGTTGAGAAGGAGACAGGGCAGAAGGACAAAAATCACAGGATTTTGCTCTGCAGGGTCTAGAAGACATGGCAATGACCTGTTCATCTTGACCAAGGGGAAAGGCAAGGTCAGCAACTGAACGTCCAAGCTGTGGACCCAAAGGATGATGGTGGCCCTTCCTGAAATGGGTGTGTCAGAAGGAGAAATGGTATGAAGATTAGTTCCTGTTGGAACAATTTAAAAATTAAGGAACAGCAGCAGTCCATCTAGGAGGAAATGGCCAGAGTGAACTCAGAAATTAGGGCTCCTGGCCCAGGAGAGGTATAATCTGGAGACACATTGCATATGCCCTAAGATTTTTAGTAGTTGACCATTCCTATTTCCAAGATCTGTAATGCTCCTATCAACCTTTCTCCGCTGCTCATCTTAATACATTCATCCGAAATATGTAGAGAAGTTATTGGATCAAAATATTCTATTTGGCATATAACCTGACTAAACTTGGCATCCTGTATTTTTCTTCATGATCTGTTATCTTTTTATCTTCATGATTCTGTTATCTGTTATCTTTTGAATTATATAGTTTATGAAGTTTAGATAACTTTCTTGACATATAATTCACATACAATTCATCCACTTAAGTGTACAATTCAATGTCCTAAGAATATTCACAGATTTATGCAAATAACAACACAATCAATTTTGGAACATTTTATCACCTCAAGAAGAAACCACACATGCCTTTGTGGTCACCCCCAGGTCCCCAGCCCCACTCTCAGCCCTAGCAACCACCAATCCTTCTTCTCTCTCCATGAATTTGCCTACTCTGGACCTTTCACATAAATGGAATCATAGGATATTCAGTCCTTGGTGTCTGACACTTTTTCTCAGCATGTTTTAATGGTTCATGCATGTTGTGGTATGTGTCAGTACTTCATTTCTTTTTACGACCAAATAATATTCCAATATATGGATAAACCACCTTTCGTTTATTCATGCATCAGTTGATGGACTTTGGGTTATTTCCACATTTTGGCTATTATGAGTAACACTGCTATGAACATTCGTGTACAAGTTTTTGTGTGGACATATATTTTAATTTCTCTTAGCTGTATACTTAGAAATGGAATTGCTGGGTCATAAGGTTTTTGTTTAATTTTTTAAGTAACTGCCAAACTGTCTTCTAAAGTGGCTGTGCCATTAGACAATCCCACCAGCAATGTATGCAGGTTCCAATTTGTCCACATCCTCATCGAAACTTGTTATTGTCCGTCTTCTTTATTATAGTCATCCTACAGAGTACAAAGTGGTAACTCCCTATGGTTTTTCTCTTTTTTTTTTAAGATTTTTTATTTATTTTTTCATGAGAGACACAGAGAGAGAGAGAGAGAGAGAGAGAAGCACAGGCAGAGGGAGAGGGAGAGGGAGAGGGAGAGGGAGAGGGAGCCTGATGTGGGACCCGATCCGGATCCCGAGTCTCCAGGATCACACCCTGGACTGAAGGCAGCGCTAAACTGCTGAGCCACCCGGGCTGCCCCTCCCTATGGTTTTGATTTGCATTTCTCTGGTAACTAGTGACACTGAACATCTTTTCATGTGCTTGTTGGTCATCTGCATATCTTCTTTGTAGAACTGTTTATTCAGATCCTTTGCCCATTTTTAATTGGATTATTTGTTATTTATTAGGATATGTTTTTAAACACAGAATTTTGTCTTCTGTGCTTTCATTGTATAAAACAGAGATAGCACACAGGCATATATTATTCATCTACAACTAGAAGAGCTGAATTTTTCCCCCTGCATTGAAACGTCTATGTTCAATTGTGAGTGTGTGTGTGTGTGTGTGTTGTGTATGGGAACTGGTGGCTATTGTCCTTGGAGTAAATACTACCACATCAAAACAATGATTGTTAAGCCTGGCAGGGTGACAAATTAATTGTATTTATTCTTTGTTCTCAAGGTTAAACGTTGGTATTGCCCTTTTAGCATTGCTCTTTCACAAACTTTGAAGACAAATTCAAGGCCAAATCAAGGACAAGGTCCATATTAGTAAATTCATTTATCAGTACTATATATAAATATATATATAACTACTTATACATATCATTTTTTTTAAAGTGTAGCCTTGTTTTGCTGGCTTTGTCCACACCTGGTAATGTGTGTACCCTCATCTCTGAAGATTTGTTCCAAGGTTTGCTGGGGGTCCATCAGAAGTTTATTTTTAACATGTGCTAAAAAATGTCTGGTTATGAGCCACATCACTCCCTATCTGCCAGCTCCTGTGGGATCCCACTAGTAAGTGCTCTGGGTGCTACCTTCTTGAGAGGCTTACCCACTGCTATGTGTTGAATTGCATCCTCCCAAACCTCCAGTACCCTAAAATGTGACCTTATCAGAGATAAAGTCTTTACAAGTAGTCAAGTTAATATGAAGTCCTGAGGGGTACCTGGATGGCTCAGTTAAGCATTTGCCTTCAACTCAGGTCATGATCCTAGGGTCCTGGGATTGAGTCCAGCATTGGTCTCCCTGCTCAATGGGCAACCTGCTTCTCCCTCTCCATTGTTTGTGCTCTCTCATGTTCTCTCTCTCTCTCTCTCAAATAAATAAATTAAATCTTAAAAAAATAAATAAAATCAGTTCCTTAGAGTGGGTCCTAATCCAATATGACTGGGTGTCCTTATAAAAAGGGGAAATATGCACACAGAGACAGGCACACATAGAAGGAAGATAATGTGAAGAGACACAAAAAGAAAACATCCAACCATAAACCAAACAGAGAGACTTAGAACGATTCCCCCTCATGGCCTTCAAAAAGAATCAACCCTTCTGACATACCTTGACTTTGGAACTCTAGCCTCCAAAACTGTGAGAAAATAAATTTCTGACAGCCATCCAGTCCATGGTTCTTTGTTAACAGCAGCCCGAGGAAACAAACAAACACACAGAGCTGTGCCCTGGACCCCACTGAGTGCCCCAGCTGAGGCTGCTTTGGAGGTGGGTGCCTGTCTCTCAGAGAGGCTACTTTCTAACAGAAATTATCTAAACTGCAATGCCTATAACACAACGACTACACTACAGTTTTTAGTTATAGTTGCTCTCTTGAGTTTCTGTTCACAGTTTTCTGTTCTTGTTCAAGGATTCAGACACATGTCCACGGAGCACTAGACCAGAAACCCTCCATTCCTCTACCACCGCAAAGGACAATCCGGGCTTCAATACTGGGTCAAACTTTTCCTGCCAGGCTCCCTCTCCCCTTAGAATGAGGAAGGCCCTCTTCCTTCCCCTCATATTCCAGTAATCAATCCCCTAGTCATATTGATCTGTTTTTTAAATCTGGCACCACTGTAGCCAATCCACTATCATGTCTTGCCTGGACAAACCACACTAGTTCCCCTGACAGGGCTTTCTGCTTCCAGACTTGCACCCCCACAATATTCTACAGTACTGACCTATCTGGTATCTCTCCTACCAGTAAGCTCTGGGAACAAAGTGACCCTGTTTGGCTTTGGCCATGAGTCCCCAGTACCTGGCACATAATAGGTTCTCATTAAATCCTGATAAAGGAAGGGAGAAAGGGAAAAAGGGAGAGGGAAGAAGGATGGAAGGGAGGAAAGGAGGAAGGGAGGGAAGCATGGGCTTATATTTCCTTACAGGAACTAGAGGTCTATTTTTTTCTCATCTAAGCATATCAGTTGAGCATACCCTTACACTGAGAAAGGCAATCAAGTCAATTCAAACAGACATGTTCCAATAATGCCAAATGGTGTGTTTTTCAAATTAAATAATACAGCTTTCTATACACAGAACCCATCAAGATCCAAGCCAGTCTCCAAGAAAAAAAGGCATTTAGTGCTGTTATCCTCCCTGGATTACTCTATGCATCAGAATCACATTACACACCTGTCATCTCTCTGCACTGACCAGAAATGCACAAGTCCTCTTTAGACTTTTGCTCTTCCAACTAAGATACCTAAGTTGGAATAAGTGGTCTATGCATTCTATGGCTCCATCTGGGGAATGGCTGCATTCAAACCTTATCCCTCTCTTTTTTAAAAATTGTATTAAAATGCACAGTTTATGAAATTAACCACGTAAACCATTTTTAAGTGCATGGTTCAGTAGTGTGAAGTACAGTAACATCGTTGTGCAACCCACCTCCAGAAACCCCTCTTTTTTTAAACAAACATTAAGTAACTAACACTATATAAAGAAATATAAAACTTCCTAAGGAGACCTCCTAAAACATCTGCTAGATGTTAAATAAAGAGGGCGCCTGGGTGGCTTAATCGGTCTGCCTTCCCCTCTAGTCATGGTTCCAGGGTCCTGGGATTGAGCCCTGCATCAGGCTTCCTGCTCAGTAGGGAGCCTGCTTCTCCCTCCCGCTATCCTTCTGCCTCTCCCCCTGCTTGTGTTCTCTCTCTCTCTCTCTTTTAAATAAATAAAATCTTTTTTAAAAAATGTTAAATAGGGATCCCTGGGTGGCGCAGCGGTTTAGCGCCTGCCTTTGGCCCAGGGCGCGATCCTGGGGATCCAGGATCGAATCCCACGTTGGGCTTCCGGTGCATGGAGCCTGCTTCTCCCTCTGCCTGTGTCTCTGCCTCTCTCTCTCTCTGTGTGTGACTATCATAAATAAATAAAAGTTTTTAAAAAAAGTTAAATAAAGAGGGATACCAGGGTGGCTCAGTGGTTGAGCATCGGCCTTCTGCTCAGGTCATGATCTTGGGTTCCAAGCATTAGGCTCCCCATAGGGAGCCTGCTTCTTCCTCTGCCTATGTTTCTGCCTCTCTTTCTCTGTGTCTCTCATGAATAAACAAATAAAATCTTTTAAAAAAAATATTAAAGAAAGAGAAAGCATCCCATTTACAACCTTCCTTTTAAAGATACTATGGGTTTTGTGCCTTGCAGGGGGGAGCACATTTCCTGAAAAGGGTAAAAATGAACTTTGGGTTAAAGGGTTAATCTGTCTATCTTAAAAATGTTCCTTCCAAAGGGCATGCCAAATAATTACATGTAATTTTTTTATCCCTGTTTTTGTGAGTGCTCCTAAGGCACATGAAAAAAAAAAAAAATGTGCATCTTTGCCAGTGCTGCCTCCATCCAATAAGCAGACATCACTGTTTTGTTTTGTTTTGCTTTTTAATGTTTTGAATGATTTGGAGATTAGTATGGGTATTTAACAAAAAGTACAATTTCAAATTACATGCTGCTTCATGGTGCCAAAACACTGTGCACCATCATCTTTGATGACGTCCACCAGCACAGCACTAAGAATGGTGGTTATTAGTCATCTGGCTTTGCAAAGCTGGAAGACGAAATTGTAAACAATGTGTGCTTGAACAGGCCACATTAGTAAAGAAGAGTGTCTTAAATACAGTTTCAATTTTTTTAATCTAACAATATCTTTTAATCAATAATATCTGTATCTAAATCAAAGTGATAAACAGATATTTGCCCAAAAGAAGGGCAGTTTATCCATGAGCATCCTAAAAAAGATGATAATCACATTTGCAAATATATATGCCAGTAACATCCTGGTCCTCACTGGCCAAGGTTTTTATTTATATACAAGCTTAACAACCATAACCACATATATGTGTGGATACTGAAACTGCTTTAACTTTAGTATAATGCTTAGAAAAAGACCCAAAATAACCCATCGCTGGTACTGGTCACAGACTACATTATTAATCATGGCTTGTATCTCATCCATGGAAGACCTAGAGGTGCAGACAGAAACTGCTCATAGTTAAGCCCAACCCTAGTCATTGTTAGAAGAAAACAAAAACCAAATACTCAAAAGCAAATGACTCCAGGCCAAGTGTGAAGACAGTACATTGGTAAAACAAGAGCTAAAATCTTCTACTGAAGATAATTCAGGAGCTCTCTATCTTGCTCAGTGAATGAATACCCAAAACTCTTTACTTTCAATCCCTAAAAGAGTTGAATCACTTACATCTTTAATCTCATTGTCTTTCCACAAAGTCCTCAACAGTCAATCATGAAGTAGCCTTAGAGAAAGTTTCCCTAGATACCACTAAAAACACAGGTTTTTAACAGATGTCTCCATGCAACTTTTAGAATAGATCCCACGTTAAGAGGCTGGTATACCCAGATGTATTTGTTAATCAATCCAGGTACATGTAGCCTGGAGCTGAGTAGCAAGAGTTATTAGCAGAGAAATCATTTAAGTGCAAATAATGCATGCAAAAGCATTAGAAAAAAATGTTATTTGCGAATTCAAAGACAAATGCAATCATATACACAACTGGAAAATCCCCACCTGGAAGCCACCCAGAGTGGTGCTTATCTTTAGGCACTAATAAATGGGAGCCTTTGTCTCACACCCTTCTAGTTAATGAACACGATGCTTTGCCTTGTCAATCCCTCAGTTTCTTCTCATAAATGGAAGTTAAAATTTTCCCAGTGAAGAACATGACAGAAAACACAAATATTATCACCACAAAATACAGAGAAATGTGCCATTCTGCACCTAGAAATGGCTGTAAGTCATGTTTAAAAAGCACATGGCCACATAGACATGAACTTGGAAACAGACCACTATGCAGGGGAGACGGAGAGAGGTTCGGGGTGGGATGACTCACAAATTCGGGAATGCAGAGGCTTTCAGCAGCACGAAGTCACAAGGGATCATCCCTGAGGTCTCTCCTCCCCTCCACAAACAATACTGCTTGTTGACTTGGAAAGAAGATGGTACAGAGTTTGGAACTCATTATTTTTAATTTTTGGTTCTTTGCACCCGTTAGTCAATGCACAACCTGGCACAGTGTTAAAAATGTATTAAAGGAGAACATTCTGGTGTGCACTGAGAAATACTGATTCTTCTAACATTTTAAAGGATGACAAAGAATAAACACTTTAAGTCAAGGAGCTGGAACTACCATTTTGACATGAGCAGAGGGCAAGGGCAAGTCTGGTCTCTGCAATGACACAGAGCTTGTGAAAAGCTTAGAGAGAAACACAAGGGGAGCCAGATGTCTTAAATGCAGTAAGATTTTTCCCTCCAAAAAGAGCTAAAGACAAGTAGTACCGGGGCAAAGAAATAAACTAGCAAAATACCCAAATTGTGACAATCTTCATCTTTTCCAAACTGGAAGGTTTCTAAGAGGCTGCATGTAAACCAAACCATACATAAAGATTTTGGGACAGGGACACCCGGGTGGCTCAGGGGTTGAGCATCTGCCTTTGGCTCAGATCATGATCCCAGGGTCCTGGGATCCCGTCCTGCATCAGGCTCCCTGCATGGAGCCTGCTTCTCCCTCTGCCTATGTCTCTGCCTCTTACTGTCTCTCACGAATAAATAAAATCTTTAAAATAAAAAAAGATTTTGGGAGAAGCAAACCATCTAAAACCATTTAAAATATTTGAAACTCATACAAAGCAGAGTTCATCTGTAGCACATAGAGTTGTCTTCTAGTCATTCAATCTATGCATTTTAATTTTTATTGATTACATTTCCTAAATACATTTTATAGTGTGCAGCATGCTATGACAACCACTTGCTCTTGAACTCTGAATGCTTTCCTGCAATCCCTATCTGTCAACGGATCACAGAATATGGGAGAAGATACCACAGAGGTCAGTTACAATTTCAGTCCTCAAACCTGGCTATATATTAGAAATACTTTTGGAGCTTTTAAAAATACAAAGGCCCAGGCCCCCACCCCAAACCAATCAAATCAGAATTGGAGATGCGGAGTAGGTATCAGTACTTTTTACAAACTCCACAGGTGGTTCTACTGGGCTGCCATGACTAAGAACCATTGAAACAGAGTGTAGATTTGCATTGCTTGACACCACGGTCACTTGATATGTGGCTATAGAGCACTTGAACTGTGACCGGCCTGAACCTGGACGTGAAATAACTGTAAAATACATACCGGATTTCAAAGATTTAGGACCAACAACAACAACAAAAAAAACCACAAGGTATCGCATCAACATTTTTATATTGATTATATGCTGAAATGATACTATTTCAGATATTTAGGGTTAAATAAAATATGGTATTAAAATTAACTGTTTCTTTTTACCTCTTTAATGTGGCTACTAGAATATTCATAATTACAAAGGTGACTTGCATTTATGGTTTCCATTGTTGAACAGCGCTGGTCACAACTAACACTCTTTTTATCACAAACAAAAAAACTGAGGCAGAGAAGCATAATGAGTTGAAGGGATTCCCCCTCTCAGTCTTAGTCTTTTCCTGTTGCCATAAACCACATTGTTTGGCAGAGCTACAGCAGAGCCTGTGATGCCATCAATTGGATTTCAAACCTTTCTCTCTTTTGTCTTGCTAATTACTTCTCCTAAGATTGGATATTAAAACCTATTTCCCTTATGGAAAAATGTCCCCTATCCCGTTACGCACACACTTGTGATTTGTTATTGTAGGGTTACTCATAAAAGCAGAGTAACCAGAATGGATGCTTAAAAATAAATCTAGAAAAATATTAGCATAAGAAAAATGCAGGGAATGGATGAAGAAGACCATTAAGGCTTTTAAGATGTAGATAGTCAAATTCTAGCCTGTGGATGTTTTACCATGTTGTAATTTAATAAATAACCTCAGAAACCCTCAGCATTCTGAGAGTCATCTTCAACACAGCCATCAGTGAGCTTGAGAATTGAGAAGATGGTCTTTCCTCCCAGAAGGCAGTGTTTTTCTGGACAATGCTGTCATTGCAGGAAGGCAAATCGGGCTCTTCCTAACGGCGTGCTACATCACGCCTTGCCACCCTGGTGGAAACGGATTTTATCCTCAAGGCTTTCTACCCTCTGGTGCATGATTAGAACCTGATCATTCAGAAGTCAAACAGCATCATCGCTTACTTAGAGAAGAAGATCTTGTTTTGATAAAGTGAAAGGCTCGTACCAGATCTGGCAAATGGAGATAAAATGTATTTCTTCTTATAATCAGCTAATTCAAACAAAAACAAAGATGTTTTTTGTTGTATGTGGTTTTCCCCCTTGGGAAGCCAGCAGAGAGAGAATTGCATAAAATTGGCTGAAATGTGTTGTAGTTGAGGAATCATGCAACACAGGGGCTCCTCAGTGTAATAAAAGAATAAAAGAGACCTGAATTCTGATATAAAGTGTTCATGCAAAGAGCTGGAAAGGAAACCTATGGGTCAAGCCAAATAACACATACAGTAGATGCATTCAAGATTTCTGTTGAGATTGTCTTGTTCCCCATCCTAAATACAGCATAGCCTAAATGTCATCTTAAATCAAATGTGTGGTGCTGTGGAGCCCCCTATGTTGCATGCATGATTTCTATTAGCTATGATTAGTCAAGTTTTGCCAGTCAAACCTCAAACAGCATACTTCTAGACCCAACTCACTTCTGATACAGTAATAGTCGCCTCCAAACACTTTCGTATATACCAACCTGGAAAGATAATATACTACAGAGACAGATTCTGGGCAAAAGTACATCTGCCAGAGTGAAAATAGCGCTTGTTTGTCTATTTGACAAAAAGAAAGAGGATTTATTTTAATTTTAAATAATTTTACGGATCCCTTCTTCAAAGGTGATTAAGAAAAGAAAGGAAGTAACAAAAGTTACTGCCTTATCCTACAACAGTCTTTTAGAACATCTTTAATCCTGCCTGGTGTTTAGTCTCAAATGAAATCTGGACAGTACTGTTTTACAAGGCATGTCTAATAATAATGGCGAAGAATAAGAAGAATGGTTTTCCAATAAGGAGGTCAATGTGAAAAAAATTAACATTACAGATATGTCAGAATAAACAGAACAGAAATTACAGTTTTTATGGTTAGGGTATTCATTCAAAAGATCTGATAAGAACTGTCTTCGAAAAGTTAGTGATCAAAAGGCTTGAAAAGAGCAAAGCATCCAAAGCCATGGGTTATGTTTCATTCACGACCATTTATGGCAGCCTGGCTCATGGAAAGAGAACCTGACCTGGAGGCAGGGACGTGGCTTTTAGGCTCAGTCTGGCAGTCTTTAGCTCTGGGCCTCAGTGAGCCACAGGATATAACCAGGCCTTGGGTTCTCCCCTGCAAAGTGACAAGGTTGGTCTATCAATGAGAAGACCTCCCCAGCTCTGGCTCTGCATACACTATAGCAAGCCTTTCAACTTGGCCATCTAAATCCCTGGTCCAGAAGGAATTCTTACTCTCCAAGATTAGCTCAAGCCAAACACCAACATGATAGTTTTCAATCTTTGTTAATTTTAGGGTAGAGATTAGAAATGTAAACCTTGAGGAAATAGAAGGAAGCAACTAAAATATGTGTTTTTAAAGTGTTAAATTGATTCTGATCCATCTTTCAGAAAACATAAATGAGCAGCAGAGTGACAGAAAGAAATACAAAAATGCCAATGTAACATCTGAAATGTATCCAAAATGTAAGTTTTAGTTTGAAAGTCCCAGAGTCTCAATATAAGCAACAAAAATTTAACTCTTGTCTCTGGCATACTGTTATCAGTACCTGAAAATTTTTAAAAGCCTTCTCTCTCTTCTTTCTCTCATGTCAAATCCATGATTTGTGATTCCCAACAATGGAATACTAATGGATCCTCAAAATCACTAATTGCTCACTTTTTTTTCCAAATTACAAAATAGAAGAACTTTTTAGTGAAAACATTAAACATGATGGTCATTTTTTAAAGTGTCAGAGTTTCTATTTAAAGCAATGCCACAAAATTGATGGCTTATTTAGTTTACAAATAGCAATACAAAAAGGTTCTTTAAGTCTGCTTAGCATATCTGAAAGTGCTTCTTCCTCACACTTCAATGTTTAAGGCTACTGCTGCCTAGTTTATTACCTTATCTCAGTTGCATAATTTTCTTAAATAGCATTCAGAGAGATAGTACTAGATATACATTTTTAAACACAATTTATAAAAAGTACTGGTAGATTCCCATAATACAGCTGGTAGTCAAACTGGACAAGATAATGAATTGACTGAGATCATTGCTCCATCTTCATCCAAGAAAGCTGTCTCTAAAAAAAGATCTTAAATTGCTGTAGAAATCCAATTTGTAAGAAGCAAAAGAAGCGTATAGATGGGAAACACCAGCCATGATCACATTAATTTTGTGACTAACAGCATTGCTTTGAAGTGAAGAAGAAGGGGAAAAAAATATGACAAACATAATAAGTCCACTCAAATCCCCAATTTTAATCCAACAACGCAATCGGAAGAAAACCAACTATAAACACAAAGTTCACATCTTGAGGGTACAGCAAATATCACCTTCCCACAAAACAATTTTCAGTTTAATAAGAAACAAACTCCAAGGCTGAGGAAATACTATAGGAAAGTGATGCATGGTTGCTAAAAGGCAAATTATGGTAAGAAATCAGGAGACCAGGAACTTGACATCGGTACCAACAGCCATGAAAACCCACGATTGATTGGTTTTGAATCCACAGGTGTGGGAAACTGACAATTAATTGTATGAAAACCTTTGACCTACTATAATTGAAAAGCTATACAGGAAAAGTCTCTCTGGCAAACTACCATTCAATTAAACTTCTATTCAAATAAAAGCTGCAATGTCACAGAGATGGGTCCATGTTTTTGTGGGAATGTTCTAATAAACTATCTACTCATGCAGAATCTATATAAGGTCACAACTGACTTCTTGACAGTTTATGGATATCAGCAATTTACATTCAAAAACAGCTTAAAGATATTATCAATAGAGCAAATATGTTTTACCCCCAGTAAGGTTGAAAAATACAAATCGTTATGCATCAGTCAGGATTTTAAAATAACAGATCTGTATAAAATGATGCAAAGGAAAATGAGGACATTTATAGGAAGGCACCAGTGAGTTCTATTATTATTTTCTTTTTAAGTATTAAAACTAAAATAATAGCTGATATTCAATCAACAGCATCCTACTTCAGGGGAATACACATCTAAGTTTGGGTGTGGAGAATGTTTTTTTGTTGTTGTTTTATTTTCATTTTTAGTTTTCTTTTTTAAAAACGCCTTCCTTATTAAAACTTAAGTACTTATTAAAGTGATTCATGAAGGCCTGTGGAAAAAGGAATTCTTACCTGACACATTACTTAACATGCTTCATAGCTACCCTCCTGCAGTTCACATGCCCGTGAACATTATTTTACCCAGAAAATAATGGTCTTATTCACACACACACACACACACACACACACACACCCCTTCCACACAAAATGCCACCAAGTCCCAGGAAACCGACAAAGGCAACATTAAAATTCGGTGTGAAATAAGAATTCCATTTCTGAATTCCATCTATGAAAATATAAGATCGGCCTCATTTAACCAAATGCAAAGTTCCTTTCTGCTTCATAAGCATAAGAAACATCATCTTACCATTATCTGTAGAATAGAATCAGCAACGTGTTGCTTCCTGCAGTCACCAAATCAGGTTTTTTCTTCCTTTCTTTCTAGTAACTTCTTTTTCACCAGCAAGATTAGGAAGAAAATAAATCTTTGAGTATTTGCCTCAGAATCTCAGACCACAAGATTGTGAAACTAGCTTTTAGTTTAAAAAAAAAAAAAAAAGGAACAGGTCTGGTATTTTACAATCACTTCTGCAACCCAGAGGTACCTCCTGGACTCCCGTACCTCCTTTCCTCCTTCGTTCGCTAAGTTTCTCTTAGTAATGAGACTAATTTTTCCAGTAGCCTTGAACTCCCCAGATTTAACTGACATGGAAAATGTGACTAAAAACTTGTAGAACTGTCTAGCCTCCAACCCTACACAGAATCAACTTTGTTGGAAGTGTGGAAGAACACCTCGCAAGCAGCTACTTGCTCCTTGAGACTCCTGCACTACAACGGCACAGGACACCAAATAACAGTGCGCCATCTAGCTAGCAAGTTGCACTCGCCATTCTAGAAGGGGGGACACCTTCAAACCCTGGGAGTTAAGAACTTGTCAGGGTTCAGCTGCTCTGAAGGTCCAATTGTTTACTTAAATAAAAAAAAAATATCGCTACTGAGATAATCCACATCGAGTGGATATGGGAAAATTTAGGTTATAATGGCACTACAAACTTTTACATCTAACTTTGATTTACAAGATAAAAGCAAGTTTTAAATTAAAAGGGCTTTCTGTTAATAGAGCTTATTATTCTGAAGACGGGGAATGATTTTCTTCGAAAGTTGTCCCTGGGTGCATGCCTATTATCTTTGCTTTTCCCCTTCCACTAATGAGCATTTATCTAAAGAGCCTGTTAATCCTCTGATGTGTGCTTCTGGTCAGAGGTAACAGTTTGAATAAAACCACTAATCACTGATCACTAAATCACTGATCATTAATCACACTCTCCAGTGCTGGTGACCCGGGCCATTTTTCCCTTAGGTCTCTGCATCACAAACAAGAAGTTTAACATTTTAGATGCACAAGCATTCTGTAGGGGTTATACTATTTCATCTCTAGATGTGAATAAATAATAAATACCGCTGCAAACTTAGGGAAGGATGTCAATTAGACCCCAGACGGAAGTTTCACAAATGCCTACTCTACAGCATGGCTGTTTCACTTGGAAGAAAGTAGATCTGATTATAACAAAACATGTGTTCTCCACGAAATTCCCACATACTCAGAATATAAATGTTCCTTAATTTAGCTTCCGTCAACTTCAAATCAGAGGGCACCCAAACCCTCTGCCCCACTCGATCCAAAACTGTCAGTAGCTTTTTTTTTATTCGATTTCTGCTGCACACACACACCCTCCCCCACTCAGAGTTCTTTTTTACTTTTATCCCTTAAACACGTCACACACAGTGTTTTTACTTCAACTGCCAGATTCGAAGATTCTGACTCAGTTCTATGACTAAAGTATTCAACTTCCTCTTTAAATATAGAATCTTAAGGCTAAGAGAAAGAAATACATTCGCCAATTTATTGGAAGGTGCTTTGGGTTCAACGACTCATGTCCCCTCGCTTTTGCAAATGCAACGCTGAATCTTGATTCTTTCAGCTAAACAGGATACAGTCAGCATCCTCACTTCTTGGTCTCCCCTCCGCCCCCCCTTCCGCTAACCGGTTAGGAGGAAGGCGCTAGGTAAAAGTAAGTACTTTGTTTGCAGTGGGTGTGTTGCTTTCCTAAGTCACCACGGGGACACAGTGTCATCATAACGACTCTAAACGCTTCCTGAGATGCCTTTCCTATCAGGACCGAGCATTTTCGCCCTGCAGAAGAGGGATCGCTGGTGCCTTTCTTAAATAATAGAAAAGGGCAGATTGTGTGTGCGTCTATCAGGTACCGTGCTCCCCTCGGACCCCAGAAGCTCTTACCCACACTCCAGGGACAGTGATCGCCCCAGGGAAAGCAGTAAAAGGCGGAGGCGGGGCCAGAGTGACAACGGTGCGGGCGGGAGAGGGGGTCGAGAAGGAGGGGGTGCCAGGAGGAGAGGGCAATAAAGATGCCCAGGGAACCAGGGAACGGGCTGTTGTGGGAGTATGTTGGGGGTGGGATGGGAAGCAGAGTTGCTTTGTCAGCATTTCTAAACCCCCGAACTCTTGAGTATCTGAAGCTGTTAATCAAACACTTACTGGCCTGCAGAATGACGTAATGGACCTGTATCCAGCCTTTATTCCTTGACACATGTCAGAGAGGGAGGGAAAAATAAAAATCAAACACACCCGGAGGACTCTGTGACAACGCCATACACAAGCAACCCGCTCCAGTTTCTGGCCTCGAACAAGCATCAAGTGGGGGGTGGGGGGGGTGGCCCCCGTGCACGCAAAGTTGGGGAGGAGGTGCACAAGGCCTGCGGCTTTTCTACCGGATACTCCCTCCCCCCGGAAACATCTCTACTGCAAAGGAGCAGCGGGATGCGGTGGTCGGGAGAAAAACGTGTCCTCGGCTCCTTGGCGCGTCTTGCCCCTCTAAGAACTTCGCGAAAAGTTTAAGCGGTTGCGTGGAGAAATCTGCCGCCAGAGGAAGGCTCCGCCGCGGGGTCCCGGGAGCTGCCGCCGCGCCGCCGCGGCAAAAGCGGGAGCTGTCATTTGGGGGCAGCGGCGGGGGGTGGGGGTGGGGGGGTAACGATGCCAGCGAGAACCGGCCGGAGGCAGGAGACGGCTGCAGGAGTGAGAGCGCACCGAGCCGCGCCGCCCTCGAGCTCTCTGCGCCTGCAGCGACAGCCAAGTGCCCCTCGAGGGCCCCGTCCCCTCCCCGGGCGCGCGCGCCCACCAGCTGCGGCGGGCAGCCCTGCGGGAGAGGTGGCAGCAGCAGGCTCGGCACCGGGAGGGAGCGAGCCCCCCGCCCGCCCCCGAGGTGACCCCGGCGTCCTCGCCGCGCCCGCTGGAAGTTTGCAAACTTTCTCCGGGGGTTCCGCCGCAACACCGGGAAGTTGGGGACGCGGGGGGAGGTTCCTGGCTCGCCGTCTCCGCTGCCGCCGCCGCTGCCGCCGCTTGGCCGCACCTCTGGAGGGGTCCGCACCTGGCCAGGTCTCTGGAGGCAAACACACACCCCCGATTCATGACTGTTCCCCGCGTCGGGGAAACACACGCGCGCTCCCACACACGCACCACGCCGGGGAGGACACGGCGCTCGCTCCACGTTAGCATCCCTCCAGTCGCACGGCGCGGCGGCCACCGAGACGCGCTCCGGCACGGACACGGCGTGGGGGTCTCTGGAGTGGCCTCGGGACACAGCAGAATTCCACAGTCCACCAGCATTTAGGGCCGGACTTCCCTCTGGTCCGCCAAAGTGTTTACAAACACAGATCACCCTCCAAAAAAAAAAAAAAAAAATGCATCGCATCTTCCCTACTCCTTGCCCTGTGACCTGCCCACTGGACCAAGTAATCTCGCGGCTGCTGCCGAGAACCAACCCCTGCAAATCAAGTACGCTCCCGAGATGGCTCCCGCGGCAAGTGCAACAAAAGTAGCTAAATGCAAAAGCCCCAGAAGTGGCCGAGCCGTATTTTTAGGAACTTACCAAACAAGTGTGGAGAAGGCAAGAGCGGAGCCCGGGTGAAGGGACCACGTTGGACTGAGCAAAGATTACAATACATTCTATTTAGAGTGCATTACATCACCCCCCCGGTGACGTCACGTGGGATTCCTGAACTTCTAAATCATTGCGGTCCGCGGGGGAGGGAGAGAAGGAGGGGCGGGGCCGGCGCGCTGAGGGGGCGGACTCCGCCCCGGCCCCGCCCCGCCCCGCCCCGCCCCCGCCCCAAGAGCGGACCCTGATGCACCCGCCGGGGAGCGGCGGCCGCGGCGGCGACCGCGCAAGCAACAGCTTGCAGAGCCCAGCGCCGTGTGACACGGCTCCCTGACATTAGTGGTGTGAGTCAGCTTGGAAACAATCCTCACGGTTTCAGACAGGACCACGGAGGAGGCACGGACACGGGCTCTCCTACGAGCAAGGCCTGCTTGCGTTGGAAAGATGTGGGGATGAGGACAGGGGGTAGTGGGCTAAGAGGGTGCTAAAGGGTGCAGAGACTTTCTGCAAGCAGAAATGCAAGACGCTCCCCCCTTCCCCCACCAGCAGATGTCCAGCTCCTTTTCGCCTGCGACAGTCGTGACCTCATTAGAGTGTTCCCTGAATCCTGCCTTGCCAGAACGTTCGGCACCCCTTTTCACCGTCCCCTACCCCACCTCACCTCCAAGGGAGTAACTTCTTTACTGTGCACCCTCACATGGAATACACAGCCCCCACCTTTTCCAAGACCCCAGCTTCGTGCGTCTGAGAAGCTGGAGGGGAGTTTCTCCAGGAGGCGAAAGGTGAATCACAGCTAGAGCCAAGTGATGAGCCTGATTTAGACTCAGCGTCAGAGCCGGAAGGGCCCTTGGCGATCACTTCCAGAGCCTCCTCTGTAACTCGCCCAAGCTCACAGGCTGGCAAGTGGCAGAGCCAGAGCCAAAATGCAGGATCCGGGAGCCTGGTCTGCAGTATCTTCCTGACAGCTCCGTGAGAGAAGGAGCCTGGCGTTTTCAGCATCGGCCAGACACACCAGCCCTATCCCCAGTTTAATTTCCATTCGGATTTCCCCTTGTGAGTAGGACTCAAAGGGAAGGCATAGGCTAAATACCAGCCTATCCTAGATGACCACTGTCATTCTTGCAGCGTCTCACCCTTCACGAAGCAATCGCACCCATGTGAACACCCTTGATTCTCACAACCACCTAGCACAGGAAGGAGAAGTAGGGCAGGTGTAATTACTATCCCCATTTTACAGATGAATTAAGGCAGATTCCAGGAGGCTAGGGAGCTGGCCTGAAGTCACTTGAGCAAGTGGTGGCACTGGGACCACCCCAACCAGTTTTCAACCCCAGATCACAACTAAGCTCTTTCTAGAAGCAGAGGTGAATATTCCATGCTCATGGGTTATTCGGGAGTTAGAATCTCTGCTACCGCTGTTGTTGGCTGGGAGTCAGTTTTGCTTAGGAACAGTTTAGCCCCTATTAACAAACAATAATCATTCCTGACATTTATGTAATATCTAACATGTATGTAGCACCTCTTATCCCAATGCATCATAACCATGACTGTGCAGTTTGCCAGAGAATCATGACTGGACTGGCTAGAAATTGTAATGCTTTGCCCCAATCATCACATACTATGCTTCTGAGCTGTTTTTGACATACTAAATGGAAGAGTTTTGAATCTCCTTTCTGTTTTTAAGTGTCTAAGCAACTCCCTGCCCTTAAATGTTCCTTGAGACCATAGGGACTGGCTACTCTTTGTTTCTTGCAGCCTTATTCAGAGCTCATCACTGAGTTTTCCATTTGTTCTCTTCCACATGTAGCTCTGCAGGAACTCCAAAAGAAGGGCTCCAGTCCTAACTTGAAATCTTAACCAATAAAACTTTAAATATGACAGCTCAATTACCTGGGCTTAGAGAAGGAAGCAATAGGCTACTGAGGAACAGTCTTTTTGCCTGCGTTGCCACTCAATAATGAGGATAGCCTTTTCCACCTAAAGCCAAAGTCTACCTCCTTCTTTAGCAAAGAAGTGTGAGCCACACAGGGAGCAAATTTGAGACAGAAAAGGGATACAGCTTGACATCAGAATTCAGTCAGAGAGCTAGTCTTTTTCCCAGTTGACAAGCGTGGGCCAAAGGAAAAAAAAATGAAGAATTGAATCAGCAAAGATGTAGTGATAAAATATTTAAAACCCTGTAAGTAGTTAATCAACATATAAATTTAAAACATTTAATTCTCAGCATTCTCTAAATAGAAGCATACATATATATATGAGTTTTCATCCAAGTAGCTCATCAATTTCTAATACTATCCAAATCATTTGTTGATCTTTAAAAATGATTGCTGAACTTTTGTTTGACGTGCTGCTACTAGGTAAACAATGCCCCTGTCTGAGCCATGACTGACATAGGAATATACAGGGAACTTTTCCAATGACTTCCCCAATACCCTGATAATCGTTAGGCTAATTATGGAGTGTCAGTAGGTAGAGAATTTCTCTTAATATCAGCAATATTGTTCATGGTGCTGACTCCTCTCTCCTCTGCTGAACTGACAGAAATTGCATTCAAAATGTTTCCATCCATTGTATTACAGGGTATATATATATATATATATATATATATATATATTTCCTGTTCTCTGTTACCAACTAAGTCACACACAAAAACTAAACTTTCTAAATGTAAACTGAAGAAGAGAAGTGGCGTTTATAAGTTTGGACTCTAATCTCAGGGTGCTGGAGTTCGAATCATGACTTTGCTACTTGAGATTTAACTAACTGCTGGGTCTCACTTTCTTCATCTATGTAATATGGTGATGATCATAGTAACTCAAATGAATTAAGAATTGTGCTGAGAAAAAAGAAAAAAGGATTATGCGAGGGATGCCTGGGTGGCTCAGCGGTTGAATGTCTGCCTTCGTCTCAGGGCATGATCCCAGGATCTGGGATCAAGTCCCATATCAGGCTCCCTGCATGGAGCCTGCTTCTCCCTCTGCCTGTGTCTCTGTCTCTCTCATGAATGAATAAATAAATCTTAAAAAAAAAAAAAGAATTGTGCTGGGCACAGGATAATAACTATGTAAATACTTGCCCTCATTTTTATTATTAAAAGCAATGTGGCTAATGCCATGACAGTAGAGCATTCAGTGATTTTAGCAAACTTGGCCAAATAAATGAAAAGAGAACCTGTTTCCCCATACTTCACCCAGCCCCCACACTAACCCTTGCATGCACCATCTATACCAAATAGACTCTCATCTGTCAAAGCATGCCCAGAGAACCCTCATGTTTGTAGACTCAAATTCTTGCATGGCTCGAACTCACCCAGTCTCTTCCAGGATCCCTCAGATCTGAAGTGCCATGGAGGCTGCAGTTCCCAGAAGAAGCCATGGAAGAGCATCTCTAGGGGTAGTACTTCAGCTGGTGGTGGCCATAACCTGGGGCATTTACCCCAGGAATGTCATCTCACCCACTAGGAGTCCATCCATTATGGCCTCATGGACATGTGGGGAGGGGCACCCTGATAACAGGTAAACAAGGTAAACTGACTAGGGTACCATCCACCCAAGGACCTCCTTCCCAATCCCACCTCCCTCTCTAGGGGAGGGACGTAGGCACAAGCCCACTGGTAAGGCACCACACTGATTGGACCTATAAGGAGCTGACTGGCACCTATGCTGGCCAGGGAGAATAGATGAGACCCCTTGCTAGACAAAGGGTTAACCCTTTAGTTGCTGGATCAGAGAGCAGTCCAAGGGAGAAGCCTGGGCAGCTGGGCCAGTGGGACAGGATAGAGCCCAGAACAATGGTTACCTACTACCCACTATGGAAGAATTTTAATATTTTGGTAAATCTATAGCCTTACTAGTGCTTACCTCCTGAATATTAGGCCTGAATAGAACCATTCCAAGGGTCTTCAGATGAGGAAAAATCCTGTAGCTTTGTGCTTTGCATTTAGACATTTCTCCAGCATTCAACAAAGGGTGGCCAGTCTTCCCAGAGCTAGGGATTAAAAAAAAGAAAAAGATCTCCTTCTCAGTTTCTAGACTGCCACAGAAATTATCAAACTTAGCAGTAATAAGCATTTGGGCAACTTGTTAAAGGGAGTTTTTTGGATGAGATTTCCCCTGGGGTTTCAGTTCAAAGATCTGGCACTGGGCTCAGGATCCTGCATTTGTAATTCTGCTGCAAGTGCCTGGGGACCCCACTCTGAGTGACACTGATTTAGTGAATTCATAGATGGGCAGTGACCCAGGAGAAAGCTGGGGAGGGAACAGCAGAGTCAGCTGCCTGCAACACTAAAAAATATATATATGACCCCAGGCTTGTATACTTGAGATGAATCCTATAGCTGCTTCCCAGAAGGACACACACACACTCCTAGAGAAGGCTTCGCCTGGTCCCTTCTACAAACACTACTCAGAGGGACCTTTCCCATTAATTTTTTCATTCAAAGCTTTTTTTAACTGAGTTGACAGTGGTAGTGGAAAGGATGCTAGGTTTGTGGTTAACACCTTAGCTGAGCTTCACTGGAAAGTTTCTGTCTTTTCTAAGATGAATCTTCACCAGGTTTCTTCATTAACTTCTTTATTTTTAAAGTAGGCACCACACCCAGCATGGAGCCCAATGAGGGCTTGAACTCACAACCCTGAGATCAAGACCTGAGCTGATATCAAGAGTCAGATGCTTAACCAACTGAGCCACCCGAGTGCCCCTTCATTATTTTATGTGAAGGGGTAAAGATTTTCAAACAAATGGAATTGCAAAATGTATCCAGAGGCAGCAACATCCACAACATGATGGCTAGCTAACACCAGGTATTTTACTATGTGCCATGCCTTGGGCTAAGACCTTTATGTGTATTCTTTCAGATATTTTAATAAATAACCCTATGAGTGGCTGGAAGTATTCCTATTTAAGCTGAGAAAATAATTTTACTTATTCTTTTATCTAAATGTTAATTAACATACAGTGCAATATTGGTTTCTGGAGTAGAATTCAGTGATTCATCACTTACATACAACACCCAGTGCCCTCCTTAATGTCCATCACTCATCTAGCCCATCCCCCACCCACTTCTCCAGCAACCTTCAGTTTGTTCTGTTATTAAGAGTCTCTTATGGCTTGTTTCCCTCTCTCCTTTTCTTCTTTTCCCCTTTCCCATATGTTCATCTGTTTTCTTTCTACAACTCCACATATGAGTGAAATCATATGGTATTGTCTTTCTCTGACTCACTTATTTCACTTAGCATAATAATCTCTAGCTTCATCCATGTTGCTCCAAGTGACAGGATTTAACTTTTTGATGACTGAGTAATATTCTCTTGTGTCTATATATATGCTACAGAGAAGACAGTTTTAGAGCAGTGAGTAACTTGCCCAGGATTGCACATCTGGGGTGTAGCCAAGCTGTGAGAGAGACCCAGAACACTCGTACCAGTGCCAGCACCTGCCAGAGCTTGGTGGGACCTGGAGCACGCATGAGATCAGAGATTTGGCAGGTGTGCCCATTGTTCACTCCTAGCTCGTCTGCATGTAGTGCTACTGAGGCTGCATAGGTGTTCAGTGAGAGCCAAAATGAGTGTGAAATAAGCCCGCTTCATCTATGGCTGAGTGGCCTGAGAGACGTGGACAGTGACAGCCCTGAGAGTACCTGCTTCCCTTTCAAACCAGAACCTTCTTGGAACCCAGAAAAAAAAGGATATGCCATTCAAAGAAACATAAATGAATAAGGAACCCTGTCTTACTCAGGTTACATCGCTGCACTGGCCAACCAGTCACATACACTAAAATGATGACATCAGGGTAAAGGGAAAGATAGGGCAGCCCTCGCTTGCTTTTCCATTCAGTCTTTCCTTACTCATGAGTAAACAGAAGGCAGAGTTTGGGCAGGATATATTCATGTCAAGAACTGAAATAAAGGGGCACCTGGGTGGCTCAGTTGGTTAAGTGGCTGCTATTGGCTCAGGTCATGATTCCAGGGTCTTAGGATGAAGCCCCTCATCGAGCTCCCTGCTGTATGGGCAGCCTGCTACTCCCTCTCCAATGCTTGTGCTCTCCCACTCTCTCTCTCTCTCTCTCTCTCTCAAATAAATAAAATCTTCAAAAAAGGGAGTGGCCACCTGGGTGGCGCAGTGGCTGAGCATTTGCCTTTGGTTCAGGTCATGATCCTGGGGTCCTAGGATCAAGTCCTGCATCAGGCTCCCTGTAGGGAGCCTGCTTCCCCCTCTACCTGTGTCTCTGCCTCTCTCTGTGTGTCTCTCATGAATAATTAAGTGAGGTCTTTAGAAAAAAAAAAAAAAGAACTGAAATAAAAGACAGTTGAGTTCATTTTGTGCAGTGTTTCTACTGCTCTGGTTAAGAACACAATACACATATACACAGGAGCCACAAAATATAAATTGTGTGAGTTCTGTGATTCCATATACAAGTTCACCTATATTTGCGTTTATAACTGGCATTGCACAACATAAAGATTAATGGTAAGATGAATGCTAACAACTTAATATTTAAATTTTGTGTTACTTAGAATGACACATTAAATAGCAAATTGAAAACACCGTAAGTCAAGAGATAGCTATGAAAGCAAGGAAAAACTTTTCTATTTAATATCTGGTTTTGGTGGGGAGGGGCACATGAGCAGGGAGAGAGGGAGAAGGGAAAGAGACAGAGAATCTCAAGCAGACTGAATGCTCAGTGCAGAGCCTGATGCAGGGCCTCATCTCAGGACCCTTAGATCTGTGACCTGAGCCACAATCAAGAGCCAGATTCTCAACCAACTGAGCCACCCAGGTGCCCCTCTATTTAATATCTTTACTGACATGTTCCCCCTGTCTTTTGAACAAGGGACTTTGCACTTTTTGTTAGCACTGGGTCCAAGAATTATGTAGCCAGCTTCAACTACAGACAAATGATTGAAGATATCTGTCATGCCTTCAGGTCCATGCTCACTATGCTAAGAGCAGGCAAGCAGAGCAGGAGATTTAGTGGCCTCAGCTTTGTCATTTCCTGTGTTGTGACCACGGCCACTTTTTAAACCTCTCTGAAGTTCAGATTCTTCACCTGTAAAATGGAGCTAATGACACCTCCCAGGATATTACAAAGATTGAATGAGTTAATATGTGTAAAATACTTAAAACAATGCCTGGTACACAATAATTACTGAAAACAAAATTTTCAGTAGAAGGCTGTTATGCCTTCTAAGATTTGGGGGAGAATTTAATAAAATGATCTGTTTCAAATGCCTAGCACTATTTAGCATTTAGAATGTGCTCTGTAAATGTTGCATAAAATTGCATGGAAGCTATAATACTTAAGCTCTATGGATGAGAATGGAGGAAGCAATCCAATTAGCCTCAAATTAAAGACCTTACTATAAGCCACTTGTATTTGAAGGAGAAGGGACAGTTACATTAACAAATCTGCTCTGAGCGTGTGGGCAACAGAGCAATGCTATACAAGCTGATGTTCTAGTTGAAATGATCACCTTCTAGTCCTGACCTACAAATGCATTTTATGCCAGCAGTTGTGTAATTATATTAATTCTTGTGTGGTTTGGATTTGCTATAATAATACCTTAAAATCTCAACAGGTAGAGCTTGAAAATGCCATGCTCTTGCATTGGAAGTGAGGGTAAATATCAACTCTGAAATGTTGTTTAACAACAGGACAGTCTGGTCACCTGACTCAAGCTTGGGGAACCTCACCTGGAAGGTGATCGGTTGCTGATGGCTTGGAATATTCCTATAGGGAATTACTGTATTCACCACCTTATAAAAATTAATGCCTTCTTTTGAACCTGGCTGAAAATCAAAAGCTTTGCCTACCCCAAAGAGTATTAGAGTGTTAACATCCCTATAAAAGTTACACTTATCTTAATGTGTTCCTTTTTTTTTTTTGAGAGGCTTGATTAAATAAAAAACTACTTTTTTTCCTGCCTTGAGATTAAGTGAAAGAGATTGACACCTGCTCTAAATAATGACCCAGAATAAGAGTGCTGTGTCAGCACACTCCAAAAATTTTAGTCATTTCCTTAAGATCAATGGTAAGTGGAAAGTAACGGTTTTACAATAATTAGGAGTGTTTTATATATACGGAAGGTTCATTTAGACTAAAGCGTTATTGATATCACATAAATTAGTATTGAGCGTCACCTCGCCTGAACTGATATTTCACATACCACCTCTTTTTATATCATCATTAACCACATGTTTAACTCATGTACTGCTGACGTGGAAGGTTATACTCATCTCTTTCGGGGCATTCATAAGTACCTTATTTAAATGATTCTTGAGAATTTCAGTAGCTTTTAAACCTAATTGATCAGCAATTCCTCCTCATTCTTACATGAAATGGAGTATTTAAAACCTGGAAAGTTACTCTCAGCCTCATTTGAATCATGAAAATTATCCACTGATAAAGTCAGAAAATATAAAGCTTCCCTCTCCCCACTGTCCTCCTCCCCCATCCTGATTTTAACATATTCTGTCTATAGCTCTCACAACAGTGCCCTTACATGACCCTTAAAGAGAGTGCAGTACAAACAGTACACTGGGACATTGTGCTGTTTAGAAAAACCATCTATTTTCAGGACTGCCATGGCTACTTAATGCTCTGCCAAAGTCTGAGAAGGAAAGAACCCCCTTATTTGTGTGTATCACCTCTGGTTCAAGCCCATTATATATTTTATCTCATTTAATCCTGGCAACTCTGAGTAGAAGATGTTATTACTCCTATTTTGTTGATGGGACTTCTGAAGCTCAGAGAGGCTAAGTAATTTGACCAAGGTCACACAGCTAATCAATAAGGCAGCTGGGTTTCAAACCTCATTCTGACCCCAGAATCATCTCCACTGTGCATCACATCCTGCTGCAGCAGCCTTTATTTCAAAACACTACATCTCTCCTTTTAACCCTCCTGCATAACATTTTATCATTCTGTTGAGCAACCCATCTGTGTGTGTGTGTGTGTGTGTGTGTGTGTGTGTACATATATATAGGCAAAGGTTGGAAACTGCTGTGCTTCTCAGTGATCATTTTCTTGGGAGACGTATCCATTCACAGATTGAGTCCTGTGTTTGTGGAGGAGAGTAGAAGACTTTTGTGATCATGGGCATGGGACTCTACATAGCAAGATCTTGGCTATGATAGGTAATCCAGGTATATCATGACCCTGCTTGTGTTGGGGCGACTGTGGTCTAGAGAGCCAGCAGCTTGCCACAGCACTTATCATGAGAGTATAATGAACAGAGTTTTTACCTTAACCCCAGTGACAAGACATATCAGTAAAGGCAGAAAGGTTGCCATTGCTGGTATGGGGGCTGGAGGGATATTCAAAACATTGACTGAATTTGCCAGAAGACAGATGCAGACACTTAAGGTTGCTGGAACACTATTTTTTTCTTTCATTGCAATAGTCACTCATCCATGTTCCTTTATGGACTCAGATTTGGAGGACTCTACATAAAAATAAAAGGTTTAAATTAGGGTAACACCTTGAGAAATACAAGGGCTTACTCTTCTTCTCCATAGCCAGTGAGACCCCTTATGGTTCTCTCTTTTACTTTTTTTTTTAAGATTTTATTTATTTATCTATCTATTTATTTAGAGAGAGAGAGAGAGCACACACATGCAAAGGCAGGGGGGTGGGGAAGGGAAAGAGGGAGAGAAAATCTCAAGCAGACTCCATACACTGAGCACAAAGTCCAAGGCAGAACTTGATTTCATGACCCTGAGATCATGACCTGAGCTAAAATCAAGCATCGGACGCCTAACTGACTGAACTATGCAGGTGACCCTCTCTTTCTTTCTTTCTTTCTTTATTCCACATTTTATTTATTTACTCATGAGAGACACACAGAGAGAGGCAGAGACATAGGCAGAGGGGGAAGCAGGCTCCCTACAGGGAGCCTGATGCAGAACTCAATCCAGGACCCCAGGATCATGACCTGAGCCAAAGGTAGATGCTCAACAACTGAGCCACTTGGGTGCCCCTCCCTTACTGTAATTTGGCATCATCTTTTTTTATGGTTATAAAAGATTCCACTATTTAGCTTTAATCAATTCACTAGAATGGATATTTGTATAGTTTCCAATTTGTTGCTATTGTAATCAGTACTATAATAGATGCCTCTCCGTGTACTTGTACATACATATGTGATGACTCTTCATAGAAATGGCACTGTAGCATCACAGATTATGCACGTCTTAACTGTTGTTACATACTGCTTGAGAGCCTTTTACCAACTGACTGTCCAAACTGCAATGAGAAGAATGCCTCCTGTCCCCACATCCTTGTCAACAAGGTATAGGTTTAAAGAGCTAAAAGTTTTGCATGAGATATCAAAAAGATGAAAGTCTATCTTATAAGCAAAACTGAAACTGGTGGTTTCTACAGAGAATTCTACAAAGGGAGGACTATACAACAAATGTAAGAGATTTTAACCACAGAATTAACATTCATAAATCATTGGAACAATAGCTAATCCCTTGATGATTTTGAATTAGTGTGTAAGTCTGTCCCATACATTTCATTCAATTAGGATGACTCTGTGAAGCTCGTATCATTATTATCATCCTCTTACATTCTGTAGCTGAAGGAACATAATGACAGAGAGATACAGTCATTTGCTTGTATGGCTGTTAAGAAGTGGAACTAGAATTCTTATCTTCATTTTTCTTTTATTGTGGTAAATATACAGAACATAAAATTTACCTTTTTAGCCATTTTTAATTAACAATTTGGAGGCATGAAATACTTTCATACTATTGTGTAATGATCACCACTATGTATTTCCAGAATGCTTTCATCATCCCTGTACCCACTAAACAGTAACTCCTCATTTCCTCTCTCCCTGGAACTGAGACTTGAGCTCACAAAACCTGAGGTTAAAGCCCAAGACTTCAATACCAGGATCTACTGCTTTGAATGGTTCCACCACTTTCTCCTTTATTGTGCATCTGAATTAAACTCTGGTTTTAGTGTTTTCTTTTCATGAGGAGGGCTTTGTGTGGTAGAGGAATAGCAGCCATAGAATACTTCCAGAATAATGGAGGCTTTGTGGCAAAGGTGGGATCATCAGGGCAAAAGCCTTGGCATTGCTGACTTACCATTACTGAATGTGCCTGTAGTAGTTCTAACTGTTAAACATGAAGGCCAAGGTTTTACATTAAGCTGATGAATCCATTTTTTAATCAAAGGAAGAACAGTTTTTATTCTGATTCACTAATCCAAATAGACTGACCAAGGGGCAGCTGTGGCATGTATGGATCTCCTCAATGAAAATCCTCAATATCCCACAGTCTGGAAGAAGAGGGAGATGCTGTCCTCCAGGTGCTGGCTCCAACCCAAAAGACCCAGACAGATGAGATCCCTACGTCTCCTTATCTTTTTATGTTGATCCCACCCTATCCTAAATTTTGCTTTCCCAAATAGAGCCTTCTGGAATACAGCTGCCATCACTCATTCAGTTGTCAAGGGGTGAATGGCTGCCTTTTTGGAAGAATACCACTCTGTAAATCAGCCACCAGGTGCTGTTTATCCCACTGATGGATGTCACACATCCACACATATGGGACCTGAACCAGAGCTATGGATTTTTTTTTCCAATCCACATATTGGATTTTTTCTTTGTATTTTAAACTTTTTAAACTGCTGTTTTAGAACAAATTCTTCTTGAGAAATCAGTTTCCACATATCATTTAGCACTCCAATCCAAAGCACTACAAGAAAACATCTCAAGACAATGCCTGTATATTTTCAGGGTGTTTAAAATGTATTATAGAGTATCTTCATAGAAAGACATCCAGATTTTTTTCTTTTTACAGCCCAGTGAAATGAAAAAAGGCTAAATAATCCAGAATATAAAGAGGACAAGGGGAAAGGAACCAAATGAGATAGATATAGACCAAGACAGGGACAATGCAGAATACAGAAGTTATAGCTTCATTTTTACAGTTACCTGGTATTCCTCAACTTGCCAAAAAGAAAAGAATAGCATCCAAGAGTTATAGTCCTGTCTTAAAATAAAAATAAATTGCAATTAAAATGATTAAACTAAGTAAAACAGACACAGGAAACATATAGAAAAAAAATATATTTCCTGTCCACTAAGCCTCTGATCCCATTAAATACTTAAATAATATCTTCCTGACATCATGACTGTAGAAATAACATGTTACTTTCATATTTATGACATCAAGAGATTACTGGTTTATGAAAAAAAGATGTTTAATTTGCAAGTTTTGAATGGCACTGATACAGATTAGTATATGTTACAGAATTAGATATATATGCTATCTCAGCTAGTTTTATATTTTGTTATAAACGTCCCCAACAAGTATAAAAATATCACCTAAAATAAAAATATAAATGTGTCTTATGACAATAAAAGCATATCTGCCTCATATCCAAAAAGAAAGGAAAGTATATGTATGTGTGTGTGTGTGTGTGTGTGTGTGTATATATATTCCCATTAACCCACATTCTTCCTTCTAGAGCTTTATCTAACTCCTTCTTGGGCACGATGCCATATATCTATAAGCCTTTGTATCTTCTGATTAAAAGAAAATAAGTGTAGAATCATGTTTGCTACAGTCTGCTGCCAAAAGCCCATGTCTATAATCCATCATTAAAATGTGACAGTGTATGGCTACAAAGAAAGAAAAATCTCAGTTGTCATGCTCATTTGCAAATGTTTCAGGGGCTGGAGATCCTTTGGCAATCCTGCTGTTTCTAGGTTATTTGTGGAATAACCAGTTTAATTGAGCCGATGATTGCCTTGTGCCTACACTGCACTTCTGACTTAGATCTTTATTTTCCACAGTTGGCACCAATTTGTGCTACGTGGCAAGGGAATGGCATGCATTCAGCAAGCCCAAATTCCAGAGTTTCAGCCCACCCCTTCTTTGTCCTTGCCAATCTGATTTCTGAGGAATTTGCCTAGAGTTGCTACAGGGGAAAAAATGGAGAAGGTACTCCTTGCCCTCCTTTCAGACCATTTCATAGAATACCTCTTTGGCTTAAGATTTTTAGCCCCATTAGGGCAAAGGCATTTTATGCCTTTATTGAAATGAAGACCTGTTTAGGATGTTCTCTATAATTGGAGCACACCCCCCCACCCCCATCGAATGGAATATACAATGTGGACCAACCTGTTGCAACCTGGAGAATAGTACAAGTCAGATATTTGCTACCCAACAGAGCCAGTTGGAAAAAGAAAAGGGTGGGGGGAACCTGGGTTAACACCAACCTTGTCCTGACATGCAGCAAGGCTATAGCATGCAGGAAAATTGAAAACAGAAACATCAGGAAGATCAGTGAGAAGGCAGGGCCCTTTTTTCTTCCTTTACTTTGTTCCTAACAAATGTTCATCCTCATCCACTCTAAATCATGTCATTTAAATGAAGCCTGTGTAAAAGGGAAGTTCATATTGCAAAACCAGTGTGGACAGAAACTGCCCTTGACCACTATGGAAATGGCTATAGCCTGCTTTGAAATGGGCTTGTTCTCCTCGAGAGTAGGTGAGTACCCCCAGCTAGTTGAATCTTAGAATTCTAAGTTGATGATAAAATTAACAGATGTCATTTAAAAGAGCTTTCATGAAATGCCTGAGTGGCTCAGTTGGTTAAGTGTCCAACTCTTAGTTTCAGCTCAGGTCATGACCTCAGAGTCCTATATCCAGCCCTGTGTTGGCCTCCATGTTCCATGGGGAGTCTGCTCAAAGTCCCCTCTTGTGCACGCTCTCTCTAAAATAAATAAATATATTAATTAATTAACTAATTAATTAAAATAGCTTTCATTCAGGACAACTGGGTGGCTCAGTTGGTTAAGTGTCTGATTCTTGGACAGAGCCCCACATCCGGCTCTGTGCTCAGCAGGGAGCCTACTTAAGCCTCTTTCTCTCCTAAGCCTCTTTCTCTCCTTCTGCCCCTCCCCATTCCACTAGTGCACATGTGTGCTTGCTCGTTTATAAAATAAAATAAAATAAAATAAAATAAAATAAAATAAAATAAAATAAATAAAATAAAATAAATAAAATAAAATAAAATAAAAATATAAAACAGCTTTCATCTTCCATGAGAAGAATCTAACACAGGCCCTCTTCCAATAAAATTTTAGACAACATTTTCAGGTATGTTTGAATTTCATCTAAAAACCTCCAAATAGTTTCCTCCTATATTCCCTAAGGAAGTAACTACAATTCCTTTCCTCCTTCAGAGAAGAGAAATAAGCTGTATTCTTTCAAAGTAGGATGAAAGATAATTTTGATGGACATTTCCAAATAGATAAAAGTTACTCCAATTCAAAGAAGGCATAAGACCAACAAGTACGCTAAAACAAAATAGGAAAAGTATGGTAATTCCTTTACCCTTCCTTTATAAAAACAAAAATTCAAGGGTTAAAAGATGAATTTGCAGAGGCACCTGGCGGCTCAGTCAGTTAAGCATCTACCTTCAACTCAGGTCATAATCCCAGGGTCCTGGGATGGAGCCCCACATCAGGCTCCCTGGGAAGTCTGCTTCTCCCTCTCCTTCTGCCCTTCTCTCTGCTCATTCATTTTCTCTCTCTCTCTCTTTCTCTCTCTCAAAAATAAAATAAAATAAAATAAAATAAAATAAAATGAATTTGCAAACAGGCTTCTTTTCATGACAAAGTTTTGAGCAATGTTGTTCTATCCTAGGTAAAACCAAATCAGATCCAACACTCAACAGGCATGATATATCATTGAATTATGATAAGCACAGAATCCAATGTGGGTGAAGTTTGTGCTAAATATTGAAAGATGGGGGATTGTCTCTTAATATGAATTATAAGAAAAAAGCAAAGGTTTCTGAAGAACACTTGACTCTCCACAGGATTATGTTACTTGTGTTAAGGACTAATGTATCTGAAATTATTATAGCTACTTGGCTTTCTTGCTTACATAAAGCAAGGTATATCTTTCCCCATCTCTTTACTATTAATCTACATATGTCTTTGCATTTAAAGTACATTTCTCATAGACAACATATAGTTAGTTCGGTCTTGTTTCTTTTTCCACTTTAGTAGTCTCTCTCTTTTAGACCATTCCCATTTCAAGTGATTGCTAATGTAGCTGGAATTATATCTATCATATTGGTAAATACTTCATATGTGTTGCTCTTATTCTTTTAGGGTTTTTCCTTTTGTCTTCTACTCTTTTTCTGACTTCCCAGCTTCTAATTGACATTTTATATGATTTCATTTCTTTTCTCTTAAGATATCAATTTATAGGGACACCTGGGTGGCTCAGTGGTTGAGCATCTGCCTTCGGCTCAAGGCGTGATCCTGGGGTCCAGGGATCGAGTCCCACAACAGGCTCCCTGCATGGAGCCTGCTTCTCCCTCTGCCTGTGTCTCTGCCTCTCTCTGTGTGTCTGTCATGAATAAATAAATAAAATCTTTTTTTAAAAGACTCTATGTCTGTCATGAATAAATAAATAAAATCTTTTTAAAAATAAATATAAAAGATTTTATTTATTCATGAGAGTCACAGAAAGAGAGGCAGAGATACAGGCAGAGGGAGAAGCAGGCTCCATGCAGGGAGCCTGTTGTGGGACTCGATCCCTGGACCTCAGGATCACACCGTGAGCTGAAGGCAGACGCTCAACCACTGAGCCATCCAGGTGTCCCTAAATAAATAAAATCTTTTTTAAAAAGATATCAATTATACTTCTTTTTTAAAAATATTTCAGTGGTCTTCCTAGAATTTGCAATAAACATTTACATCTTAATCCAAGTCCACTTCAACACCATCCTCCATCAGAGGTCATCCAGGCACCTTATAACAGAGAATTCATTCCCAAATTCTCTCCCTTTCTTCTCTTATTCATAAACTATAATTGCCCAATGCATTGTTGCTATTATTAATTTGAACAAACTGTTTTCTGTTAAATAGTTGTTAATTTTCAGCTGTGAGAATGGGATTGATGACTTCCAAGCTCTTTACATATTGGACTGGAACCCAGAAGTCAACCTTAATTTACATCACAGTGAGACCAGGAGAGATCAGAGAAAAGCTAATTAAGATGTAGCAGAAACAGTAATGAAACCAGAATCCATAATCAATCATCGTAATATCAAAGTAACCAAGAAAAGTTGAAATAAGTAGGGAGATGGGAGGGTTATAGCAGAGAGAAGGACTAGGAAGAAAGATATTTGAAAAATCTAAAACTTTAAGCTTGTTGCTTTCTTTATGAAATGCAGTCTGAGGAAACAAAGTTTCTGAGAGGTGAGTCAGACCCAACAGGAATATTTAATGTTTCTTTGCTAAAAAGCATCATCACCTTATGGACTGAAAAAGATTGCTATACTTAAAAAGGACAAATGAGTAAACAAAGAAGCAACATCCAGCCTGAACTCACTAATGCTTAAATTGGGTCACAAGACAGACAAGGTCTGAGTTATAGGACTGAGGTATCACCTGTACCTGGAAAATCTCTTCATTCTCCCAGTCTCCTTTACCACACCTTTGAAAACAAGGCTTTGATGAGATAAACTACAAGATCACTCTGTTCTGAACTTCTAAAACCCTATGTCAGGTATATTTGCAATAGAAATGTTGATCTATCATTGGTCAAGAGCACGAGTGAGCTGGAAAGACCCAAAGGTGAAAGCCTACAAGACAAATATTGCATAACTCATGACGTGTAGTCCCACATCATCCTGGGCTGCGAGAAGCAAAGCCATGGGATGTAGAATAAACCTTGCACGTGAGGAGAGAATCAAAGTAGGGGCAAGCACAGCATGGAGTCCCAGAGGTCAAGATCTTCTGAAGTATAGCGCTGCCCCTCTGATGGACAATGGGGAGAACAAGAAGGCTCTTTAAGACATTTCTAAAATGGCCACATTTGGAAAAGAAGGATGTCCTCTGGATGGACCTTGGCTAGAAATGCAAAGGTTACTGGGGTGCCTGGGGGGGGTGGGGGGGGCGCTCAGTTGGTTGGGCATCCAACTCTTGGTTTCAGCTCAGGTTGTGATCTCGGAGTCATGGGATTCAGTTTGGCAGAGGGCTCCACGCTCAGGGAGTCTGCTTGAAAATGCTCTCTCTCTGTCCCTCCCCCCACTCACACATTCTCTCTTTATCTCTCTAAAATGAATAAATAAATATTTTTTAAAATGCAAAGGTTAGGAAATGGATGCCCAAACATAGAAAATAAAATGTCTTCTTAGAACAGAGCAGGTGAGGAAAAAAGGACACCAGAATAGAGAAATAGAAGTGAAAACGAGGAAACAGGGACAGAACCTCATTTGTTGTTCTTATATTTAATGAGAAGAACCACAGCCAATCTTTCCTGGAGGCCACAGAGATACTTAGGGTAAGCCAAAAGAGGGTCTTACAGGCAGCTGTCACCAAAAGGGGCACTGAGGGCCACTGACTGCCTGCAAGAATTGGAGCAGATCTCATACCTCAGCAAAATTTACAGCAGCACAGTCTTAACGGAGCAATTCTTTGATGGCCAGTTGATCTGATTTCATATATTTCATATTATAGTTTTATTGGAAAGTGTGAAAATATTTTAAATACAAGCTTTATTTGCTCATATAATTGTTTTCCAAAAAGATTCATTCTATAGCATGTAATAGCCTATTAGTAATGACAAATGAAATCCAATTAAGATCAGGGAAAGAAGAGGGAGAAAAATGAAAAACATCTGTTGAGTGCTTATGTGCCAGGCACAGTGCTAGGCAACTCAGATGGGCTCATTTAGTCCTCATATCATCCTTTTAGAGAGGACTTCTTACACATTAGGACAACTCCTAATTCCCAAGAATACATATAAATTACTGAAATCTCTACAAGGGCTGAAGACCATACCAATACATATGAAGAAAAAATGTTTTTGATAAAATTATAACACTAAGTTTAAAATAGAGCAGATAACCAAGTGATGATACAAATATAATTGTTTTATCCTCTAACTTTTAACTGAAAAAAATTAACAGCTAATGCAATAAGGTGATAGATGAGACTCTGAATTGCTTTCTTTCCTCTATTTTAGAAGCAAAATTTTAAAAAGTTATCAACAAAGCCTTTCAAAATTTCAGTCAACAATAAAACATATATAAAAGAAGGCACGTAATACACATTATACTCAACCCATCTTTCAAAGAGTTAAAAATGTGTAAGCAAAGTCTAAATTTAAGTCCAAATCATAAACTTGACTTGAACTCTGTTGTCAATTGCCAGGAAAAGCATTCCAGACTCTAAGAAACTGTTTGATTTTTTTTTTCTTCATAGCATCAAGAAAAAACTGGAAAGCTTATAGGGCCCATGGCATGTAAATTGTAGCCATCAGGAGAAAAACCCACCGTACTAACAAGTGATGCTTTCAAAGTCATTTTCTCACCATCCTTTATAATGCTGCCACACCAACAGGGTAAAAGATGGGATAGAAAACTCTTCTACTTTAAAATCAACCAAATGATGCAGAGGAAAAAGTAGCACTTTGCCAAAACCTCAAGGTTAAAAGTAATAAGGAGAGAGGTGTCTGTCAGCATCCAGAAGAGTTTTGCAAACAATAGATGCAAAACATCAGAGTCTCCAAAAGGAAAATTTTCTTTTTAGTGCCACTTTTGGAGAGTGATCAGTAGTGTATTTCATTTCTGGTTTAATAAGGTTATTAACAGTTGCTTTTTTTTTTTTTTAAGAAAAGAGCAAAGGAATATTTTCTGTGAAAGTTTGTCGATAAGCATTAGTGTGGTAAAAAAAATTGTGTGCCTTTTTATGAACAGTCTACACAGTAGAATAAAACACTATCTACATGAGCTTTCACACAGCACAGCAATTAATTAACTTATCTCTGTGAACACTGTTCTCACTGAAACTTATTAAAAGTCTGATTCATCCCCAAAGCCCCAGGCAATCATCAATTGCTTCATAATAATACAAAAGAAAAATAAGCTTTGGTTATGTTCTCATTTAATATCCTAAGAAGATCCTCTTTGCCCTCTGTCTTTGTTTGAAAATATCTCTATTAAGAGGGTTTTTTTTTTTTTAAACCTTCCCACTTGACATGAAATATGTTATGGCAGGGAACTGTGGGAGTAAATTACAGAGCCTCCAGGATACCAGATTAAGAGGAGAAGCTGGACTTTCTCAAAGACACACAAATCATTCAACATGCAGCACAACAGGGCATACAGTGTGTTATCGATGCCGAGTTCCAAGCACCATTGTTAATACAGACCAGAAGAGGAATTGTTCATTAAATAATAAAAGGGGGGAGGGGAGGGAATGCTCAGACTTCAGCGTTCAAGAAGCCAGCAGCGGAGGGACGCTGGTTTCACAAGTATTAAACAGCTTAAGAGTTATTAGTCTGCTTAGGATTTTGGTTTCATTCAACTCTCCCAAATAGCAACCTAATGACTTCTCAGCAGAGACTACAGTTTATGAACCATATATTTTTTAAAAATGTTTGATATACTTGACCATATCAATAGCGCCCTCTACAGGAGGTTTCAAACCCACACCTTCAGTTTTCAATTTTAAGAAAGGCTAATAAGTAGGGTGAACGCTATCAGACACAAGATGAAAAATTGAATAAAACTGATAAGTTTGAAGAAAAATCTGAAATGTTGATGATGTCTCCATTTTATGTGAAAATTTAGTAATTTGGAACAAAGCAAAGCAAAACAAAACCATAGCTAGTAGCCCTAGGTGATTCTGCTTTTGGTGGTGGTGGTGGTGGTGGTTTGTTAACGCTCAGTCATTTAAGATAAGAACATTGAAATTCACAATGTGTCTTTTTTTTTCTTTTTATTCGTATCTCAAAAACATATTAGCTTTCCCTTTTCAATGATTTGCTAGTTGCAATATTGTACAGTGTTACTCAGATTCCCTTTAAGATACAAACAGTTCACTTTTTGAGAATGCATTAATAACTAATATATATATCTTTCAAATTATATTTATTTTTCTAATAAACAGTAGAGATTCTTAACTGGAGGCTTCTGCATGTGAGCAAGTCCTGATGCTGATAAAATATGTCTATATGGTCCCTTTCACTATTTCTTATATTCCACATATGACAATTGTCTTTCTCTGATTGACTTATTTCACTCAGCATAACGCAAACTGAATTTAAATAAATTATATTAAAATAAATAAGTAAATAGAATTCATCATCAAAACAAACACAAACCAAAATATGTCTGTATGAATCCTTAAAAGTGTGACTGTTGAATTACTACAGAGAGTTCCTCTCCATGTAGGTGGTTCCAAATCCAGATTCAGAACGTAGAATCTGCCTGAAGAAATTGTTAGGACTAAATTTTCTGACTCATATCACTACAGCCTTGGGAGTCAGAGGCAGACTTCTTATCTCAACTATAATAGAGTGAATGACCTTGCAACAATGATTTAATCTCACCTTATTTTAGCAAGTTATCACAATTTGGGGGAAATTGACTTCTGATTTCAGAGTTATCTCAAGAGTTACTAGAAGTGACACAATAAATGCCAACTCTAAAAGCTGAAGTGTTATTATTTTGTGTGATCTACACAAGTAGTGAACAAGTAATTCAGAGGCTGCTTTACTTTCCACTTTGCTGAGCCTTTTTACAATTAACTTTTCTGTGTCTTAGTTTCTTCATCAAAAAATAATAATAATAATTAAAAAGTTCTGTTTGAAGGAATATTTAGATCCAGAAACCTAGAAATATGCTAGATTCGATATATAAACATCTTTTTTTAATAGTTGAGCTATGTAACAAAGGAAGGATAAACAAATCATTGAGCTCATAAGAGCTAGAAAGCAGGTGTTAGCTGAATCTATGGCTATCGTATAAGCATTTGCCAATCTTTGTAACCAAGACGCTTGAATTTTAATGGCCACACTGAGTCCTAAGTAAGATGAGGACTTGGAACTGAGACTTCATATAAAGCCCAAATAATGAAGGGGCATGCCTTCCACATAAACCATGTAAAGGGAAATAACAAAAAAGTCTCAGCCGAGGTTCTGGATTGGGATATTACATCTTCCCTGAAAATTTACAACCACAGGCCTGTCCTATAAAAGCTTGTGGTTAAGTTGACACTACTGTGCAATCTAGGAAGGCTCAAGCCAAGAAATTAACCTGATGTGGACCCAGATAGGTAGGGACCTCTCTCTGAGGGACTGACTCACAACTCAGGTCTTACAGGATTGCTACAGATACAGCTGAATAATAACTCAAAATCCAAAATTATGAAGTACATGAGGAAACAGGTCCCATGAGTGAGAGCCGGCAGAAACAATAACAGCTGAATTAGACTGCCAAGAATTTTGAATATTGGAATGGACCATACAGAAAATAAAATAACCAGACATAAAATGTTAATAAAACAAATATGAAATAAAAAAAAAACAGAGAAAGTAATAAAACACTTTCAAAACACCAGGCAGATTTGAAAAGGAACCAAATATTTAAAAAATTAAAAATATAATTTAAAACCACAATGGATAGCTTAATAGATTAGTCACAGTTGAAGAAAGAATTGATAAAACGGAAGGTTACACTCAAGAAATCAACCAAAACACAGGAGAGACAAAGACGTGGCAGCTGTGAAAGAATGGTTGTGAGAAAAAGAATGAGACATTTAATAAATGTCTAACTGGAGTTCAAGAAGATTATTTTAGTGAAAATACCAATAACATTGGCATACAATATTTGAGAAGAGATGAAAGATATAAATGTTCAGATTCAGAAAACCAAGGAGGATAAATAATAAACTCACATCAAGACTCATCGCAGTAAAGCTGCAAAATACCAAACACATAAAGACCATACTAAAGCATCTAAAGGAAAAAAGACAGATTATCCATAAAAAGATAAACTAGCAGTAGACTTCGTAAAAGCAACAACAAATTCCAGGCTGTAGTGGAATAAAACCTACAAACCGTTCAGAGAAATTATTAACCTAGAATTTCACATATAGCAAAAGTATAAGGATGATGGGGGCAGCCTGGGGAGCTCAGTTGGTAAAGCATCTGACTCTTGATTTCAGATCAGGTCATGATCTCAGGGTCATGAGACTGAGCTCTGCACTGAACTCAAGTCGGCTCTGTACTGGGTGTGGAGCCTATTTGAGATTCTACCTCCCTCTGCCCCTCTCCCCCTTAAAAAAAGTATAAGGGTGAAATAAAGACATTTCACACAAACTAAAAGTGATACAATTTACTGCCAGAAGACCTTCAAAATTTAAAGAATATACTTCAAATTTATAGGAGCAGAGAAGGAAGATGAGATGCCCAAAAGGAAGACAGATAAAGACAATGCAAACAAGTGGGTGAATCTAAACACTGACAGTATAAAACAACATTAATGAAACAGTAGATTCATATTGAATCAGTAGAATTGAAACAGTAAAAAAAGTTGGCCACAAAATAGTGGGCAATAATATGTGAGATGCAGGGGAGTGATCAGAGTAAACATATATATGGATATATAAATATACTCATATAAATCAGATAAAATGGAGCTATTGTGATAGAAGTGAGGGCAGGAGATTCCTACCAGCTATGTTTCATAGGAGCTATGACCATGAAGTCACAGGGCTCTAAGGAATGAGCTGGAAACTCACTAGACTGCAACTTATCTAGGGAAATTCACGACACTAACATTCTGTGTCTATTACTTTGTTTTCATAACATTCATGTTTTTATTTTAAATGATTATAAAAAGCCATATGCCTTTTTTTAGCAGTTCTTGGAAAAAGCTTATTAATTTGCCTTCTTTTTTTAAGTATAGTTGACACACAATGTTACATTAGTTTCAGTGATTCAACAAGTCCAAACCTTTCTGCTATGCTCACAAGTGCAGCTGCCACTTCTCACCACACAACACTATTACAATATCACTGATATATTATAATTTCTTTGTTTTTTAAAGAGAAATCTTAATTATATAAGCCCTGATCTGGCATTTTTCAGTGAGTTTGAAATATTAAGGGTCTCTAGGTTAAGATAAAGAGAGGAACAATTTGAATCTTTCATATACAATTATTTTAGCTTTAACAATAAGAAGTGTTTACCAATTCAAGTTTAAATTGATTATAACATTTAATGGCAAAGGGTTTCACAGGAACTCAGATCAACTCTCCTTTTGATTTATTTCAGTAGGAAAAATAAAAACTGTAGAATACTGCCTCCGTGACCTTGTTTTGATGTCCCACTTTTCTATTTGCACCCAAGCATGCTGTCGACACTCTGATTACTGCTATGCTGTGCCAAATGTATCTCCTTGTCAGACTTCAGCTAGTAAACAGAACATACAGACATTCATATGTTTCCAAGACATTAATTAAATGAACAATCTTTTATTTTTTAGGTTAAGGGAGGTAACTACTTAAACAATTAGGTTCTTTTTAAAATAAAATTACCTGTTTTCAAATATGAAGATTCTAATGCTTGTTCATGTCTGGTTAATTAAGACTGGGAACTCTCATGGGAAGCATAACACTGCAGGACTGGGATAGCAGGATAATCTGAAGCTACTAAATTCATGGTAGTCTGTTACAGAGGCAATAAGAAACCAATGCAGATACCACTCAAAAGACATTTGTAGATACCTAAATGATTCAATCCACCTGAGTGATTCAATCCATTGAGTTGAGCATCTGACTCTTGGTTTCAGCTCAGGTCATGATCTCAGGGTCCTGGGATTGAGCCCCACATCGGGCTCCACGCTCAGCACAGAGTGCGCTTGTCCCACTCCCTTTGGTCCTCCCTGCCATCCCCCATCTCTAAAATAAATAAATAAATTCAAAAGACAACTGTAAAGCTGTCACACTGTGGGCTTTGAAAGCAAATTTGCTGCCTTCCTCTGTTATGATATCATATGCTTATTTCCACTAGCAGTAATGCACAGTGGGGTTGCCACTGTTAATCTTGCAATTGTACTTTTCCAGTTAAAGACACTAGACCTTTGGCCTCTTTTTCATTCCCAGGGTGTCCAGTGGGTGGCCTATGATGCCTTGCTGCTAACCTTAAACGATACTTCATCCTATCTAATAAGCACTCAGCTCAGATGGTAGTCTTGCAAATGCCACAAGGAACAGCTCCCACGGGACCCAGAAAAGTATTCATTTTCCAAAGAGAATTAAAGCCTACATTGATAGCATATAAAATAAGGACTCTGTAAAATGTAAAGAGTGATGGGGTGATTTACCCTTTCATTGTGCTTTTAGGATAAAGCAAAAGTTAAATCTTAAGAGATCTGTATGCCACCTGACACTTCAAAAAAATAGAAATCCAAGTCATGAAATCCACCCTAACTTCTTTCCCCAGCTTCTGTACTCTCCTAATTAGCCACCCCTTTCCAACTAACAGTTTTGTATTGCCCTGCAACTAGGTGCAGAAAAAGCATGGATTTGAAAACAAAATTTTTCTGTTTGTTTCTGCCTATAATGTATGCTAACCTTGTGGGAAATCAAAGTCTAGAATCTATGTGATAAGTTAAGGGGCTCTGGGAAAAATATTCCACTTTGTAACAGTCTGAATGGGTTTCTTAAATTCCACTAACATTGGTTTCCTTGCCTTCAAAATGGAGATAAGAGTAGTACCTCTTCTGAGGATTATGTGAGCATTAATACAAATCAAATGGCACATTCTAAGGAAGGTACTTCCTTCCTTAGGGCTAAAAGATGTATAAATGCTGTTCAACTGCATCTAACTCTGCAAACACGAACACATTCAGTAGTTCCGAGTCATGTACATTCTACTTGATTAGCACATTAGCTCTCTTCCAACTGACTGGTATATGAAAGTGAATTTCAGAAGGGTAAAAAGAGACCAAGGTCCTAGCTTGAGAAGGAAAAAGGATGCCGAGAGGAGAACAGGAAGTTTCTGGAACTAGAATCTGATGAAGCTTTATGGATAAACATTCTACTTCATGGTTTTACTGAGCCCTAGTTTTGAAAACTAGCTAAAGACAACACACTACAATTTGAGGGCTAGTGCAGAGGAGGCTTCTGAATAACCACCATGTACTAGTCTTGTGCTGGGCATTTTTTCAAGTATTATTTCAATTAATCCCTATTAACAACCCCACAAGGTAGGTATCATCATTCCTTATTTTTATACACAAGGTAACTGGGGTTCAAAGAATTAAGTGAGCTACTCAAGGTCATCCTACCAGAAAGGAAAGCAGCCAAAAAATGGCTACAGGTTCCTCCAGGGCCAGCTCCTACTAAGCCAAGTGGCTCTGCAGCCACAGACAGTGCAAGTCTGGCCAAAGTTTCTTCCAAACTTTCTATCCCCTAGGCATGATACCAAAGATCTTCCAACAATTTCTGATTGCCTTTTTTTCATTCTGTCCTCAAATTGTCTGAAATATCTATAAAATTTGTGTTTTAACATCCAGGTGGTAGTCTTCCTCTTCTTTGTAGCAACCTAGCATGGCCACAAGTAGACTTGTATCAGCCACTATGGCTCAAAAGCATGCACTAGAAATTAAAATAAAAGGCTGTAAGAAAAGGTGCAGCAGAGTGATCAGCAGATCTGGATGACCACCCTCAACTGAGGATGGGACAGTCATGTACCAACACTGGATGAAAGCATTCATTGTACACTACAGGCCAGCTCACTGGCTGAGAGGAAGTAGAGCACTCAAAGCTTTCTGCTTAGCTTACCTGCCAACTCCTGTAGTCTTACAGAGCTTTAACTGGCCTCAGACCAGACATCTTCAGGGTCAGTAGCATTTGACAAGGCAACCTTTTTTTCCAGGAGAGAAAGCTTAGGGCAGTGGCTTTCAAACCTTGGTATGTATCAAAATCATCTGGAGAGCTTGTTAAAACACCGGTTCCTGAGGCACCTGAATGGCTCAGTTGGTTAAGTGTCCAACTCTTGATCTCAGTTCAGGTCTTGATTCCAGGGTCATGAGTTCAAGCCCCGTATTGGGCTCCATGCTGGCCATGGATACTATTTAAAAAAAAAAAAAAAAAAATGAACTCGGATTCCTGAGCTCCTCCTCTAGAATTTCTGATTTAGCATTTCAGAAGTGGAGACTTGGAAATCTGCATTTCTAACAAGTTCCTGGTGATGTTGCTGCTGCTGCTGATGATGATCTAAAATCCACTTGGGAAATTAATCACCTAGATCAGCATTCTTGACATTGGCCACATATTAGAATCCCATAGACAGTTTTAAAAAAAAATGCTGGTATCCACACCCAAGCCAACAACCTAGCTTCTGGGGATATGATATGGACACCAAGATTTTAAAAATGGAGTATGTAGTGTGAAAACTAATGGCCTCTGATCTTTGAAAACCAAGCTTTGTCCTTGATAACTCCTAAGAGTGTATTCTGACATCTACTTTTCCTGACAGAGGAGAAAGTGTTTATGACACTCCATGGAAAAACATTGAGCTGTTCTAGACTTCAAAACAAAATAAACTATGGATATCTGAAAGATAATAGTTTCCAAAACCTTAGAAAACATTAAATGTCAACAGAGAACAAACTGTGATAAACAAATGTGATTGCCTTGGGGGACCAAATGGTTTAAGCTGGTGGACAGAACATGTTAGAGTGGTAGATAGTGTCTTTACCCAGGGCTTTGGTATCACATAACTTTGTCCTTCAGCTCAGTGCATCCTTATTCATCATCATCACCTTTTATTCCCGTTCTTAGCTAACATAAAAGCCTGTTATTTCCCACTTTAATCTCATGTAAATTTCATTTTTTAATCAAGCCTTTGTCAAGACATTTGTGCCAATTTTCAGAAAGATCTTAGAGAATGGGGAAGTAGATTCTAAAAGTTACAGCCAGGTGGGTTTGATGTCAAACTTCTAGTAACACTCTAAAACAAACTATTTAAAAATCAGTGAGCAGTGATCGCTAAGAGCCAGTATAGGTTTCCAAAATAAGTGTCTCACCAAACCAGTCTCATTTCCCATCTTGACAGGGTTACAGGTCAGGGAGATCAGGGAAACATCATAGACAAAAATATATCTTGATTTCGGAAAAGAATTTGACATTCTGTGGACAAGAATGACATAAATGACAGTACACTTGAATAGAGTTGTAGCTGTTTCAACAACTCTACCCAAGGAATGTCGACGGCTTGATGAATCACTGCCTACCCGAAGGGCAATCACAATGGCAGACTCCCAAGTGCTATCTATGGTTCATCCAGTCCAAAATTTCAATTAATGATGGATGAGGACACAAAAGACATGCTTATCAAAACTGTAGGTGTGACAAAGCTGGGAGAGAAGCCTAATTCATTAAATGTCAAATGAACCAAGAGAGACAAACAGTCTTGATAAAGAACAAGCTGACATGAATAAGAACAAACGTTCTTATTTATTTGATATTTATAAGATCATTTATTTATAAGAACAAATGTTCTTATTTATTAATCTAAAAGCTAAATATAAAATCATCCATTGTTAAAATCAAATGCAAAAGTAGTGGAGTATGAAAGATTGAGATTAAAAATAATTTAATGAAAAATAAAAGCTCAGGAGTTTTAAGTGACTATAGTCTCAATACAATCTAGTGGGTCTCAGATTTCTTTGAAAATCTGTTGAAAGCTAAAGACTATCTCAGAGACAAATGTCCATAGTCCTAAAACTTTGTTTACAATTTCAGCTGGAGCCCATCTATGACCACCAGAGATTCTGGATCCCAAGTTAAGAACCCTTGAGTAGTATATTTGAACCACCATAAAAACTACAGCATACTATGTGCTTTAACAAAAGTTAGTAACATGAAAACAATGGAGATAATAGTCCCAAAAGGTATGGTACATCTTAATTATAGTCTTCAGTTTACATTATTCAGCTAAGTGTAGAGACCAAAAAACTGAAAAGGGTCTAGAAGTTATGTTAAATAAAAAGCATTTGAAGGAATCTGAGACATTTATTCTAAAAAATATATATTAGGGGAAACACAATAGCAGGGTTCTAAAATCTGAAGGCTACCATTTGTAAGAGTGCACAGACTTATAATACGCTTTAGTAGCACTATCCAGTAGAGATACAATGCTAGTCACGTATGTCACTTAAAACTTTCTAATCACCATATTTAGAGGTAGAAAGAAACAGGTGAAATTAAATGTAATAATATATTGTATTTATACCGATACACCAAAAACAGTATCATTTCAACACATATCATTGTAAAACTTTTTCATATTGAGTTTTTGAAGTCTGATGTAAATTTTACATTTACAACACACCCCAATTAGGACTAGCTTCATTTTAAGTGCTCCATAGCCACATGCAGCGAGTGGCTACCACACTGGACAGCACAGCTCTATAGCTTCCCAGGGAGAAGTGAGCAATTAAGAGATGTTAGAGAGAACTTTCTAACAGAACTGTCCAAAAATGGAATGAGTCCCTTACAGAATGATGAGGTCTCTGTCATTGGTTATGTTCTAATTTAGACTGAGTGGGCACATGTCAAGGATTATTTAAGCATTTCCCCATAGGGATGGGTCTGGAATGGATTATCCTCAAGTCCATTCTCATTCTGAGGCTATAATTCTATGACTGTCAGGTTTGAGAATCAAGGTCAAACACCAATCTCATGATATTCTGCGACAAGTGGCCAGCCAACCTTTCCTTAATTGATCTTGCCAATCTAGTTATGCAAATGCACAGCAGGTGCCCTTACTGTGGTGGAGCCCAGTATAAGTTATCTATCAAGACAAGCCATATGCTTGGCTCAAGGTCTGACATGAAGCCGAAGAGAGACTGTTACTGCATAACCGAGCTAAGCTCAGTCTGGAAATAACCCACCTAAAACATGTGTCTAATACATATATTTAATTATTGCACTCAGCCAACCAGCTCACCCGTAGTTCTAGTTTAACATTAAACTCACTAATAGAAAATTAAGTGTTTAGTTAGGTTATGAACATAAAGGTACTTCTCTGAAGGGAATCCCAAAGTGCTATTCAAAAAGGAAATCCATCCACAAAGAAGACCATTTGCTTGTGTTTAACCAGCCACAGTCCCAGCCATCATGGTGTGCAACAGGTGATGACTGGCACCAGGATACACTCAGTCTGAACCAAACTGGATAAGCAACCAGTGTTTGAGGAACCAACCCCAGGGTTTTTGTCATCCATAGACAACTGCATTCTGGAGAAGTCAGAAAAACCTAGATAGGAAAGAAGATGTGCTCTGAAGGCAGACTCTGAGTTCAAGCTCAGTATACCTACACCTCTCACCAGCTCCGTGACTTGGACAAGTGACCAGCAATATGTATGATTCATGCTTTTCACTTGAGATACTGATCTGTCCCTGCCCGTTACTTCAGTGTTTATAAAACCAAAAAGCCATACACAAGTAAGATACAAGTGTTGGATGGAATGTGGTTCATTGATGACACTCTATAAATGTTACTGACACTTCTTTTTCTAAAAGTGCTTCTATTTTTTGCTGAATGTGTTCACTTTCCTGCATTTATGTTCAATATATTGTTACTTCCATACTTTTTAAATATAACTTGCATCATTTTTTAGACACATCAATTTCTAATACACTTCTAAGTTCCAAGATAACAAAAACCAGCTTTTCATGTTGACATCTCTGAAGTCATGCCTTTTTTCCCAGTGTCCTGACTATTTAGAAGGGACATATTCCTGCTATCATGATATCCTTTTCTGGAGCGTCCTGGGAGAGGACTTAGTAGCAGATAAAAGACTGTAAGAGTCCTAATCCTGCATTTAACAAGTGAGGAAACTGAAGCTCAGAGAACCAAAGTGATTTTCCTATGATCACTCAGCACAATCAATACTGGTGTGGCCTTACCCCACACAAGCACCCTCCCACTTCACCACACTCCAGTGTACAGCATGATTCAACCTGACATATGCTAGTTAACTTGCAGCCTATTTTCTGCTAGGCATCTCTGTATTTTAAGATCAAAATTAAATGCTTAAATACAATTTCTTAAATAGTTGCATGGTAGTTTGATAATAGGAAAGTCATTTATTCACAAAGGGCACTTCATAAGGCTGTCTTTCCAAAGAAAAAGCTCAAAAGAATTCTCTTTGCCATGTGGAAAATATCCATTTAATTAACATGAACACTCACATTACCAGGCAATTAAAATGATTTATTCAAAGAGCTTTAGAGTCATTCCTTAATACCAATGTATAATAAACAGGAGAAATAAAAGTAATAATACCTACTATCGTCCCAGTTAAATACAAGTATCATAAATAATATTTGCACCTTTAAGCAACTCATATATCCTTCCCAAATAATAAGACTGTAATGTGGGGCTTTTGCTTTTCAATGGGATAAAATATATTGCTGAGCTTTGTTTTGTTCTTTACAAGTCTAACACTCAAGGAAGGACTTTCTCTGATCTATTTGGACTATTTGTCTCCTTGAGAAATAAATAGCTTTGAAGTTACAGGGTTACCTCCATTATTACCTGATCATTGCTCACCAAATGCAGGAAGCAAAGTTAATCACCCCCAGTCCCTAGTTCTCACGCTTTTACATGACGGGCTGTGTTGTATTATAAATTATTTGTTATTTATTAGTCATGTATTTATCTCCTTCCTCATTAAATAATTGATCTGCCTTCCTTGTGGGCAGAGTTTGCTGTAAGAATTAACTAATAGTATATATTAATATACTGCTATATATACTATTAACTAGTAGTATATACTAGCGCAGTTCCTGGTAGAGAGTTAGAGTGACCTGATGTTACCCATTGTTATTAATCACCTTGAAATGCATGCCACTGCCCAGAACAGAATCTGGCACACACAAAAATTGGTGGAAAGGGGCACCTGGGTGGTTCAGTCTGTTAAATGTCTGCCTTCAGCTCAAATCATGATCCTGGAGTCCTGAGGTCGAGCCCCACATCAGGTTCCCTGCTTGGTTCCCTCTCTCTCTCTCTTCTCTCTTTCATTTTTTGAAAAATAGATGGAAACATGGGTTTTTGAAATATCTGATCTCTTAACCATGTAAGTACTGAGTAGAGTTTCAGAAGAATATTCTCCCTACCTTCTTAAGCAGGTTTTAACTAACTTCTTTTGGGAAAATGGCATATGCCAGACCAAGTCATAAGCACTGAGGTTGTGAAGATGGACTGCGCTTAGAGAGCACAGAGATGAATCTTGGAGGAGCACATGTCAGTAGTGTCTTAGGACAAACATAAGGAGAGAAGTGCAGAAGCAGAAAACAGGGATTCATGATTTTATATAGAGAACCAAAAAATGCACTTGTTATAGCAGCCTCTGTCTTGAATGTTGGAGACAGGGTGCCCGGGATGGTTGCCCCAAGTCCCAGAGGACAAGCAGTAGCAGTAAACCTACTGTTTTCTCTAATGAAAACAGAGAAACAAGGTCATTTCCATGTGTGGCACCTGGAGAAGAGGGGTGCAGAGGGGCACTTTATCAGGCTGGTCCTACCTGCAGAGGGCGCTAGGGAGATTGATGTTCTAGGGGACCAAGGACAGGTTCCAGCCTTAGGATGGCCTCCCAGAGCCACTCTGTTCTGCTTGAATGGTGTGCAGCCGCACAGGGCCCTCTGGCTCTTCTGCCTTCCCCAATTATCAATCTGCCACTTTCTTTCTTTTTTTTTTTTTTTTTAAGATTTTATTTACTTATTTGACAGAGAGACAGAGAGAGAGAGAGAGAGAGTGTGTGTGTGTGTGTGTCCACACATGCACAAGCAGGGTAAGTGGAAGGCAGAGAGAGAGAGAGAAGCAGGATCCCCACTGAGCAGGGTCCTGAGATGGACCCTGAGGTTATGACCTGAGCTGAAGGCAGACATTTAACCAACTGAGCCACCCAGGCACCCAGTCTGCCCCTTTAACTTTTCTGCTCCTGCTTTCCTCCGCTCTGTCTCATCTCTTCTGTAGCCTGTCATTCATGTTTTGCTTTGTGGCTTTGTCCCAATCCCTTTGAAGTCCTTCTTTCCTTCTCTCTAGTAAATAACTCATTCCCAGGCCTCTCAGGTACCTTCGGATTGTGGGTTCCTCAAGCTTTGGGGTTCCCATTTTCATTGCTGCTGCCTGCACAAAATGTCTCTCTTTGCCACCAGTAAAGTGCTCGTTCTCCTTATTTCTGGGTTTGGCAATGTTTGAGGTGCCAAAGTACAATCTTTGAATAATTAAAACCTTATGTAGGCAGCTCTGGGGGACTTTTTATGGCTAATAAATCCTATGAAATACTGTTAATTTAACTTCCCTAAATAGTTCTCAGAAGTCACTGGAGCTGCAGTTAGGAGATATATATATATACAATGTGTGCGTGTATATATATATTTTATTATTTACAAAGTACTTCTGCCTCACTCTGCTTTTATTTAAGTATGAAAAATATGTTTTCCACAAACGCAATTTCTTTAAAACACAACACATATGACTCTAACACAATTTTCCCTGTTTCTGTATAAAGAGGCTCACACTTGCAGGCAAGATCTTAATGTCTTCATTTCCAATTCCTGAACTAACCAGAATTCACTTTTATACCTCAAACACCTCACCTTTATGATGTGTTTTATAATTACCAACCTCTTTCACATATAAAATTTCATTTACTTCTCTCAACAGGTCTGTATTATTTGTTCTTCTTTTACATTTGATACAAATGAGGTAGGGATGTTGCATATTTCTTCCCAAGCCTCACAGCTCAGCTGTGAGTGGCACTCCTACTGCTACCTTAGATATCATGACAACATGGAAAGGCCTTAGCATTTCAGCTGTAGGGCCTCATCCCATATTCCTAAAATGATAAGTGTAATTTCTCTTCCTTTCTATTCTTCTTTAGTAATAGGTGGTCCTCCAATCATCATTAAACTAATGCAAAGACATCATGATAATTCTTGCTTCTAAATAAGGCTCTTACTATGGGTAAACAAATATAACTAATGACATTATCAGAAAAAAATAGTTACCAGGGTTATAGAACCCCATAGATATTTTCTGGTGAAACAAAAAGTGATAACCACCACCCAGTCAGGTTCTGCAGAAGCAGAGCCAGAGATCGGGATTCATACATACCCCATTTACTGAGGAATCGTCACAAGGACAACTGATGAGGAGTGAAAGAATCAGGACAGGGAAGGAGGAAAGTTGGTATCTTGTGTCTCAACTTGCAGGGGGGTTTGTAGATACAGAAGTCCTGCCCCATTGTTCCAGGGCTACCCAGAGTGTGCCCTGGCTTGAGGCAAAGGAGCAGGATCTTATAGCCCCATCTCAGTCTGGCACCGGCCAAAGGACAGGCCAATAGGAGAGACTCTGAAGAAATTGGTCTGGGCAATAATAGTAATAATTTAATAATATTAAGAATAATTCCACAACTACCATAAGTTAAATGTTTATTGTGTGATAGTCACTTACCTATATTTCTTCCAGTTCTTAGAGCACTCTGCAAGTTATTAATGAAGAAACTGATATATAAAAAACGATGTGATTTGTTTGAGATCATAGAGCTGGACATTGGCAGTCTTGGAGTTAAATCCTTGTTCATCCCTATTTGACTCCAAAGCCTGCAACTGTTTGTTATTCTGTGATACCAGCTCCAGTTTTCGGTCAATGCTCAATAGTGGGATGAAATGACAGGCATTATCTAGGCCTGCATTACAAACTTATTCTTCTGAAAATGTCACTAGGACATGCTCCTGTACTTAAAAATAAACAACAGGAAAAAAAAAAAAAAACACATAGCAAACACAATGAAAATTTCTGCATCCGTTCGATAAATATATATTGAGCACCTACTATGTGTTTAACACCGTTCTGACATTGGAAATAGATAGATAAGATAGGAAAGATAGGAAAGATCTCTGCTCTTAGGGAGCTTACATCCCTAATCACAGAAATAATCCATCCTATAGGATATGTGCTATTTTAAGACATAGGATAATGGGATAGGGAGGAAATTAGTCAGGGAAGGCTCCTAAAAGGAGATTTAATATGGAAAAAAATTAGGTAGCAATGAGATGATCTGAGGCTAAGAGCATAGTAAGTGCAAGGCCCTGAAGACAGGGCTTGGGAGAAGGAAACTTGTTGTGTTTAGGAATTAGAAAGTCTGTGTGGCTAGAGTTCAGTGGGAAAAAGAAACAACACAGACATGAACCTGAGATCAGGAAGGTTGGCAAGGTCTAGAACACTTAGCCCTTGGAGACCCAGATAAGGAAAAGGGATTATTTTTCATCTAGTGTTACAGACAATGGAATGACATGCTCTGATTGACATTTTTGAAAGACACTTTGACTGCATTGTGGAGCAAGGATCATCTGGATGGAAGGTGACAGAGGGAAAGCCGGGAGACCAACAAAGATGTATGACAATGCTCCAGGTAAGCCCTGATAAGGGTGTTTCTGACTAGGGAGAGAGCAGTGAAGATGACAAAGAGAATTGGATGGATTTGAGATATGTTCTATAGGTGGCACTGACAGAATTTGCTGCAGGGAGTGATGGACGAGAGAAATAAAAAACAACTCCTAAGTTTTCGGACTTAGCAACTCCAGCTGCCATTTTCTCATGTGTGGAAGGCTGCACAGGAACAAGTGAGCTAGAGGTGGCCCTGGAGAATCATGATCTCTTCTTTAGACATGGCCATAAGGCATGCCAATTAGACATTCAAGCAGAAAAATAAAGTCAGAAGCTGCTAAAGTCAGGTAGGAATCTGAGTTTGTGGGGAGAGGTCACGGGGGAAGACAAAAGTCTAGGAGCCTCAACTTACTAACAGTATTTGAGTGATGGGACGAAGATCATCTGGGAAAGAGATGATCAGAAAAAGGGAATGAAGGGGGCCCAGGAATTATGCCCAGGGCATTCAACACCTAGAGGTAAGCAGAGAAGGAGAGCTAGCTAAGGCACTGAGAAGGAAAAGCTCTTGAGTTAGGAGAAAAGCAGAGGTCTTCAGAGTATGCAAAGATTTTCCAAGGGGAATGCAAGCACAGATAGTTCTAAGGAAAGTGGTTCCTAGATCCTCAAATTCACATTCCCTCTGCCTGAAAACTTAACTGCCTGAGCAAGTGCCTAGTGAAAATAAGAGGTTCTCCATCCCAATTGCCTTTCACAAACACTGTTCTCCCACCTTCCTTCATCCTACATCTTACTCTACTGCAGTGCTCAGTAGTATGAAATGTCCTGGGGACAAAAAGAAAGAATTAGATAGTTTGAAATTCATAACTGCAATATCTACCTAACAAAGCCTTGTTCAAGTCAGGTGATATCCAATTTTTTTGCTTTCCACAAGATCAGATGAGAGCCTAATTGAGTTGAGAAGTGGTGGATCATTAAAAACATTTTTGTGATTAAATTACTCTGTGATTTTTTTTTTTTAGCATATATCTCAGGAGTTCAGAGAACTGAATAGCACTTCCAAAATAAAATTTCTATCTTATTTATATGAACAGGTTTTCTTAAAGCTTATACCTTTTATTTTTTAATTTTTTTAAAAAAAGATTTATTTATTGATTTGAGAGCAAGAGAGAGAGAGAGAAAGCATGAGCAGGGCAATGGGCAGAGGGGGAGAATCTCTAGCAGGCTCCATACTGGGTGCAGGGCCCAACTCGGGGCCTGATCCCATGACCATGAGATCATGACCTAAGCCAAAACCAAGAGTTGGACGTTTAACCAACTGAGCCACCTAAGTGTCCCAGAGCTTACACCTTTAAAAAGAAAACAATAGACAGAGAACTGATGCTGAATTCTGTCTTATTTTAACAATAAGTAGTAGGATCCATGGATATAGGAACAAAACTGGAAAAAATACAAGCCCTAGCCAACTGAGAGGAATTTGTTTATAATAAAATTTTCTTTTTAGGTTCATACTTTTTCATCGAAATTTGTAAGATACAGGTCCATGTTATCAGGTATATAAATAATTAATTTATCAAGTGTATAATTAAATAACTAATTAATAACTGAATCTGAAAGATGTAGAGAAGTTGGTAGAGCACTAAAACATATTACACTGGGAAAAAACTTTGTGCAGAAAGTTGAATGAAGATATAAATTCAAGGGGAAAGGGGAACAATGTAAAACTTCAAACTGCTACAGAAGTCTGTATTTTCTAAATGCTTTATGGCAAATATCACATTTCTATGGTGTTTAGATTCCACCAGGCACATTAAAAAAGAGTGATATAACAGTTTTATTTTAGGATGTCAATATTTAGGGCAGCCTGGGTGGCTCAGCGGTTTAGTGCTGTCTTCAGCCCAGGGCGTGATCCTGAAGACCAGTCGGAAATCCAGTCCCACATCAGGCTTCCTGCATGGAGCCTGCTTCTCCCTCTGCCTGTGTCTCTGCCTCTCTCTCTCTCTCTCTCTCTCTCTCTGTGTATGTGTGTGTGTGTGTCTCATGAATAAATAAATTTTAAAAAATTATTTTAAAAAAATGTCAATTTTTATAACATGCCAAAAATTCTATCCCTTGCAACTATTTAAACATACAGTGAAAAATATAGATGTCATCTCTAAAAATGTGTAAGGGTCTTTTACAAAATTCTTTAAGGGGCTCTATGAGCAAAAATGTTTGAAAACAACATGCATAAGCCAAGAGAAAAAAGGTTTCAAACATAAAGTGGTCTGCTTGTCGGATGCAGCTAAGAGGTAAAATAGGAATAGAACTGTACTGGCAACAGACAGGTCATTGACCACCTTGATTTGAGCAGTTTCAGTACAGTGAAAGGGCTAAAAACCTAGTTAAAATAAGTTGAAGAGAGAGTAAGAGGTGAAGATGTAGAGGCCCCCAGTAAGACAACTGTCAATAAATTCTGCAGTGAAGGCAAGCAGAGAAATGGAGTAGTAGCTGGAGGGACAGGTGGGATCAAGAGAAGGTAGATAAAGAAGATACTAGATTATGCACAATGTTCTTTGTAAAATTAAAAATCCTTGACAAAGTTTAAATCACCCAATAATTGTGATTTGTTATTAAGCTATTATTTCAAAACAGAAAGTGAAGCTTATCAGATTTTATTCCAAACAGTCACACTTCTGGTCCAGAGAAATGACCTTAAATTAAAAACTAAAAACAACAGTTAATGAGTGTGCCCATTGCTCTTCCTTGTACTTATCACTGACCAGTGTCATTGCCTGGCTGGACTATTCCCAAATGGATACAAAATGTAAGCTTCTATTCTATACAGATATTAAAATAGGGTCTGGCAAACACAAAAGATGAAGTAAAGAAAAAAGCATAGCTTCAAATGTGTATCTTACAATAAATATACCATGTACTTCTGAGAATTTGTTTAAATCAATATTGTAAGTCATACTGTTGCCCAATTCTATTAACCAAATGTAAAGGGTTCACTGCAGGACAGAGCTAAAACACTTGGCTAATTTATGTTTATTGATGAGGATTTGGCCAGAGTAGGAAGATTCTGCTTTTACTTTGATAAAGAATGTGAGCTCGAAAGAAAAGAAAGAAAGAAAGAAAGAAAGAAAGAAAGAAAGAAAGAAAGAAAGAAAGAAGAAAAAGAAAAAAGAATGTGAGCTCTAGAACTTGGAACTGAATATTGCTGCAGTGCTACTGGGAAAAATACAACTAGAAGCTCTTCTCTGTTTTTGCTACCATCTACACTACATATCCATGCCTCTATCCTCATCTCCTCTACTAGCAGACATGGTACACACAGTCCTGGTTTATTCATTGGGTCATTGATGAGTAAGTGATCAGTCAAAAGTCTGGGTTGTGGGCAGTCCCAGTGGCTCAGTGGTTTAGCACCACCTTCAGTCCAGGGCATGATCCTGGAGGCCTGGGATTGAGTCCCACATCGGGCTCCCTGCATGAAGCTTGCTCCTCCCTCTGCCTATCTCTCTGCGCCCCCCCCCCCCCCCATGAATAAATAAATAAAATCTTAAAAAAAAAAAAAAAAGTCTGGGTTGCCACCAACAGAACAGACTCTGGAAATGTATTGGAAGGCTGTGGGAACATACTAACTCCACTAGGGGCTGCAGAACAGGCCCTGCAAAAGACAGGAACCAAAAGACTCCTTCGAATGGGAAAGCAGACGCATTCATAGAAGCAGGACCATCATGCTGAGCAAGATCAACATGCTGAGGCCATGTTTTCATCACTTCTTCTTATGCTCAAGAGTCAATGTCCTGGAAGAGATTATTTGATTGGCCAAAGTTAGATCTCATGACCACTCCCCAGCTGTGCAGGGGCAGGGAAAGGAAGGATATAGCACCTTTCACTTCCTTAAAGAGAGATGTGTGGAGGGATGCCTGGGTGGCTCAGCAGTTGAGCACCTGCCTTCGGCACAGGGCTTGATCCTGGAGTCCTGGGATCGAGTCCCACATCAGGCTCCCTGCATGGAGCCTGCTTCTCCCTCTGCCTGTGTTTCTGCCTCTCTCTGTGTGTCTTTCATGAATGAATAAATAAATAAATAAATAAATAAATAAATAAATAAATAAATAAATAAATAATTTTTTTAAAAAAAGAGATATGTGTGGAGTTATGTACCCACCAAGGTGTCATAGGACTGGGGAAAAGAAATTCTCAAAAAGCAAACTGGTGTACTCTTGAAGAGGGGGAATGAATAGTAGGCAGCCAAAACTATATGAATATTGACTTATGTAAGGTGTAAGAAGGGTTGATAATCAAAGACTGCAAACAAGTAAGGATTCTGGGGAAAACAGCTACAGGAACACTGAGCATGGAATAGGCTTCCATGAACACTTAACTATGCCAGACACTGGGCTATGATTTAGTTGCATTGCTTTATTCTACCTACATGACAACGCCATGCAATCAATACTATTGCTATTATTTCTGTCTTACCTTAAGATGAAAAAAAAAAATTAAAGCAGGATTTTTTTTTTTAACCTCAGCACTACTGACACTGGAGCCAGATAATTATCCATTGTGAGAGGATGTACTGCGCATTGTAGGATATTCAACAGCCTTCCTGGCCTCTACACACTAGATGCTGATGGTACCCCACCTCCCAGTTGTGACAATCAAAAAGTGTCTCCAGACACTGCCAAATATCCCCACAGCAGGACAAAATTACCCTCACTAAGACAAAGTCACACTGCATAAGGATTGTTCCCAGACCTCTCTGAAACCAGAACCCAAACTACTAGCCATGTTTGTGATACACACTCCAGTCTACAAAGCACTTTCACATGGATTATTTCACTAGTGTCTGGCAACACTCTTGTAGGGGAGGTAAGGCAAGTCTGGTTGTCTTCATATTCCCTTTGAGGAAATGTAGCTTCACAGAGTTTGTGACTTACCTAAGATCTCTCAATTCTCAATTTGTCAAGCCACCACTCAAAACCCTCTTTTTGGTTTGTTTGACTTTTAGTTTGTTTGGGTTTGGATTTGTTTGGGGTTCTTGTTTTATTTTTTTTCGTTTTTATTTTGCTTCCAACCCAGTATTTTTTCCACTCTACCAGTTTTACTTAACCAATAGAATTAATGATAGGCATAAGTTTCTTGACTAAAGTTAAGAAGAAATAGAAATTCTCCTTGAATGATTAGGTTTTACTAGTTTTACTATTTTGAAAGAGGTAAAAAGTCAAAAAGAATAAAGGAAGTAAAGAAAGGAAGGGGGAGGGAGGGAAGAAAAAAGGAAAAATGAACTAGTCTGGCTGCCTTGAAGTTTATCCTCACTCTCATCAAATCAGCGCCCCCCACCTCTCATATACCTTGTAAGTCACAAGTTGCTTTGCATCTGAGAAGAACTAAGAGCCCTTTGCATTTCACCACAGAATGGCCCCATCCTCCCCCTAACATGCTGAGGCATTGTTTTATTTCTGACTCAGAGGGAGGACTGACTCACAAATACCACTTTACCACTTAGCCTTTCACTGAAGGTCTCATGGCCAAGGCCAGGTCAAATGTGAGGCAGCTTGAAGTAAGAGATCAGATGAGTTCATGGCCCAAGGCAGAATGGCTGCAGATGTTTGGGAAAGAAAGACTTTTACAGCTGGGATGTTCGTGACTTAAAAGCAAAACAAAACTCCTGGCTAATTAGAAACCAAGACAATGCCTAAAAAGAAAACAACCAGCGTTGGTTAACCACGAAAACTCCCAGGCCTTGTCCCAACTGCTGGAAGTGGTGACCAGCAATAATATCCAAGAACCACTAACAATCCTCAACACTGGCCTCCCCGGTGACCAGGGCCCATGTCAAGACCTGGAAACACAGCAGCTGCCCTCTTCCCTGGTGAAGTGTGAGTGCTGGGGTGGGAGTGGGGAATGGGAGTTGTGAAAATTGTGAGGGCAGGAGCCCAGGTGAAACCAGTTTACCAACTCCTCCGCTCTGTCTCCCTTATGTCCTAACCAAGGGTGGTGCCAGAATGGACAGGCTGTGAGTCAACAGACTATATTCAAGGCCCAGCTTTGACTTTCAGGCTTTCATTTCTTCTGGTTTCAGTGTCTTCATCTCAAAGACTGGATAACTGTACTTGTTGCCTAGGGTTGTGAGGATTAAGTGAAGGTGTGCATACAAGACATCTAAGAGACAGTGTGACACACAACAGGTGTTTAATAAAGGCTATTGGCTCCTTCATTATAGAACCCAAACACCCTGGCTCTTTCCTCCTCACTGGCTTCCCTCTCTGCTATCAATTAGCACATACAGAATATAATGATGGGAGTGTAGATTCTGCTCCCCCACCCTGCTCAGCTCATAACCCCCCCAAATATCCTCGCCTTCACCTTTAAGGATCTTTCCTTCCTTCCATGTGACTCAGCCACTTCCGAGAATTCCTCAATGAAAGCTCTGACTTGGATAGAGTGGCATTAAATGCTATTCCAAGCAATTGCTTCCACAGTGAGCTCCTGGCACAAAGCTGTATCTACTCAGTTCTTTTCCTACACAGAGTAATTCCAGTACATACACTCTATGCCCTCCAAGAGTATTTTCTAACTGATATACATTCACGCACATGAAGTCAGAACACCTCTAAACTAGAGAGAGAAAGACTTAGCGAGGAAATGAAAAGAAGTTTATGGGTAACATTTTTCCTCTATTTTTGTTTTCATTGCTTAGATGAAAAAATATAGGATAGGGAAAAATTGCTGTTTTTTAAATCCAGGTTAATAGAATTCTTAACCAACGGCTGCAAACAGCAAAATCCTAAGTAATTTCTACAAATGCTGAAATACCTAATTACAATGAATTTCCTTCATCTCCAGCAAGTTAGATGGGCAGTCCTTCATTGTCTCCTAGTAAAGTCTTCTGCTATGGAAAAAAGTTGGAAACTCAGAAACACATTCAAATTGAACTGAAAAAAAAAAAAAAAACTAGAGACATTTGAAAGTGATTTCTAGAAGTTGCTTTTGAACAAGAATCTGACTCCTGTTGAAGAAAGACATGCTATGGAATTTGGACATTAGCAATGAGATTTAGGAAGAAGGAACCCTCCCTGCAGAATAAGAAATATTCTTCCATATAGGATTTGCTTCTTGGCCCACATCAAGTATCTTTTTCTGGGGTTTTAGTGAGGGATTTAGGGAAAGAAGAACAGGAATGGGAATGGTCCAGGGACAAAGGGGGTTTTGTCTTACTGCATGCTGCAAAACCATTCTTTTCTTCAATAGGATCAAGTATGAAGAGCCTTGTAATAGTCCTCTCAGTTTCCATGCTCCCTCTCTGCAGGAACAATATTCTTTACCTCCAGGATTAGAGAGACACATCATCAGCACTCTTGCAGTGAACTATGTGCCATGTGCCATGTGACTTAGCTCTGGCTAATGAGAAGTGTCATGTGGCAGCTTTCAGTAACCTAACTAAGCAGCAGTGCAGGTGGGCCTTTGTCACATCTTCCCTATTCTATGATGGATGAAATACAGCATTCACCATAATGAGCCTGGGGTGTGGACCCACCAAGGTAAAGAGCACAACAGAGAGAGCCTGGTTCCTGATCCTGTGAGTATCATAACTGCCCTAAACCAACTACTTGTACTTTTCTATGAGATGGAAAGGAACTTATATCTTATCCAAGCTGTTATTTGGGGTTTTCTCTTACTCACAGCCTAATGCAAGTCTAATGGGTACAACAGTTGGGTGTAGGTTCTTAGGTTAACCCTGAGAACCTATCGATTGCCTGTGGGTTTATCTGTGCTCTAGTTCTGCTCATACTTGGTGGCCAGCCTAGGTAAGTAGTCAACATGCTGAACTTCTTCTCCAGTTAAATGCCAGAGTGCCAAACTATTGCCTAAAACGATGTCGTAAAATAAAACCTCTAAGTTGAGACAGCCTTGCTCACAAACCATGTATGCACACACACGTGTGTATTATAATATACACACACTTTTCATTGAGATAGCAGCTGTATAGGTGGAAAGCCTTCTTTCTAGCATGCCACATCTGGGTAAACTCCAATGGCCAATTGCCTTTTCACTTTGTCAAGGAGTAGAAAATGACTCATTGTATCTGAAACAGGTTTAAGTGCCCCCTGATTTATTTACCTATCTGCATTCAATTAGAAAAGTGCCGTTATTTTCTATTTATTTATAGACGTCATTTTGGTTATGCTGGTGCTTTACTGTATGTTGTTCACTTCCCTCGAACACAGAGGTGTGTTTACAAAGCCCTTACCTATAATTAGTGTCACTCAGTGGAACAAGGCACCTCTGTTTTGTACCTGCCACAGCTGTCATGCTCTCTTTAGAATGAACTACACTGATGGACGACTTGAGTCACTCGTTTCTTCAAAAAGTAGCATAAAAACTGTTATTGCAGTTGGCCTGGTGCTCGGGGAAGCCGTATCAGGTGTTATACTCTGTGACAGCCCCAGCTTGGAAAGAGCTTCCTCTATTACATTTCCAGTTAATTATTCCTGTACTTTTCAATAGCTCCATGTCATAAAAACGTGGCATGTAGTCGATTCGGATTAGCTTTATCCTGTCAGGTGATGGCAGACCTCAGACGACACGTTAATCAGTGGATGTTGGCTTGAGTATTCTATACATGTGACTACTGTCAGCCATGTTGAAGTGGTGGGGGGGGGGTGGTCAGGAGGCGGGAAAAGCACTTTTATGGGCTTATATTTCATCAGAATTCCAATAAAAGTGCCGTGTCTGTTTGAGAAAAATATAACATGCCCCACTGCTGTGTTTAATTTTTCTTTAGGACACTCTTCTATTAACATAAATTGCTTGAAGGAAAAGCATGTTGTGAGTAATATTTTTCTTCAAACATGAAGCCTTATCACAATTTTGAGGTCCTTTTTAAAAACACTGCCATGATCCTTCCTACTACTGCTTTTGGTGCCTCAGATCCAATCATAGGCCAAACATACTTCATTCCAATGTCATGTCAAGAGTGGACAGCAAGAAATGGAGCAATGGATAAAGACATTCACCAGGCCTTCTCTGTGCTGGACTGAGTAGGAACTGCACTGCACATGCCCATTTTATCCCAAATGGAACAGAAGCTTCACAGAGCTCTGTCCTCCACCCTGCCAGTGTAATAAGTACACTATAGGAACTTCCTTCTCTTGCTTGAAGGATGCAGTGTATACACAGCCAAAATGAAATTGAGAATTGAATATTTCTTATATTGGATGAATGCATGCCACTTTCCTAGGGATGCTTTTTCTATTGTGGGTAACAGAAGAGGTCACCAACACTAAACCCATACCAACTTAAACCAGAGGCACGTTCGCTTGCTTGCTGAATAAGACATTTGAAGGTAGCCGGGTCCCACTGGTTTGGATAATTTGGGATGTCATCAGGGATGCAGGCCACTTCCATTTTTCTGGTCCTTAGAGGCATTCGTTCTCAGGTATGTATGTCAGTTCAGGGTCAGAGATGGCTCAGTACATCTCTCCTATTATCAAGAAGTTAAGGGGCACCTGGCTGACTTGGTCAGTAGAAGATGCAACTCTTGACGTTGGGGTCTTGAGTTTGAGCCTCACGTGGGGTGTAGAGATTACTTGCATAAATAAAACTTTTAAAAAGGTAAATTCTTTTCCAGAAACCCAGAGCCAAAGTGAGTTAACATGACCACCCTTATATGAACAACTGGGAAAGCAACTATCTGGATTTTTCAGTCTCAGAAGTAGGATACAGATAAAAGAACTGGAAATGGCTGGCGAGCTGGGTAAGTCAACCACAGGGGGGCACTAGGAAAGGCCATGAGAGGAACTCCTGAATACCCAGGTAATGAACTTCCTTCTCCACTGAATTTGAACTTATAATCACAACCTTAATACTACAGGTATCCATTCTCTACCCTACAGTCAGGAAGATCTTGCTAAAACTTTATTCTGGGGGTACCTGGGTGGCTCAGGCAGTTAAGCATCTGTCTCTGGCTCAGGTCATGATTTTAGGGTCCTGGGATGGAGACCCGTGTTGGGCTTCCTGCTCAGTGGGGAATCTGTTTCTCTCTCTTCCCTCCCTCTCTCTTTCTCTCAAATAAATAAAATCTTTTTAAAAAAAATAAACAAAAATAAAATTTTATTCTGATTAAGTCCCTTTTTTCCCAAAATGTCTTAATCACTCCCCACCAATTGCAGAATACAGTTCAAACTCCTTAATGTGCTTAATTGTCTTTAACAGTTTACTTTTTACCTCTAGAGCCTTCTCTCTCAACTACACCACCCTTTGTACTTGATCCAGATTATTTTGAACTACTTTCAGTTTTCCAGTTGCACCCCATTTTCCCTTTTTTTATGGTACTTCCTCTACTTGAAACACTGTATCCTATGTGCATGCACACCCATACACACACATATACACACATACATACATATATAGACACATACACACACATATACACATAATACACACATATATACACATGCTTTTTCACCTGGCTAATCTTTCTTTTTCTTTTCAATTGAGATAGAATTGACATACAACATTATAGTAGTTTCCAGTATACACCATAATGATTTGTGTATAGATTGTGAAATGATCACATTAAGTCAAGCAAATATCCATCACCACACATATACAAAGTTTTTTGTCTTGTGATGAGCTTTTAAAATCTACTCTCTTAGGAACTTTTAAATATACAACACAGTATTATTAACTATAGTCACTATGCTATGCATCATATCCCCATAACCTATTTACTTTATATGGCTAATCTTTCTTGTTCTTCAGATCTCAGTAGAGGTAATAGAACTCACTTCCTCTGGGAAGCTACCCCTCACTCTCAGACCAAGTTCATTGCCCCTCCCATAGACTCTCCTAGAATTCTGTACACTTCCCTATCAGTGTGTGGGATCCAGGACAGGACCCTGGGGAGGAAAAGGAAAAAAAAAAAAAAAAGCACTTCTAAAGGAAAGAATGAAGACGAGAAAAATAAAAAACTATTTTTACATATTTCTTTCATCTAAACTGATTCTAGATTTAGTCCCTAATTAACGAAAGGGCCAAGCAGTTTAGTGCAGTGGATAAAAACATCTACTATAAAGACAAACTGTCTCAGTTCAAACACTAGCCTCACCACATGTTAGCAGAGAGATGCTATATTATTAAACCTTTCTCAGTTTTACTTTCCCTATTTGTATAATCTGTAAAATGGGGATAAAGATAGCATCTATTTATAGTGGATGTTATTGGTTGTCTACTCAACATCTATTCCTGACCTACTGATTGTCTTCTATGAAAGACAGAAGTTGGCTCTAAATAAAATGAGAACTAAGGAAAAGTGAGTTCCCTCTACTTCCTAGGGCACTAACATGGGAAATGCAACCCCTGAAATTGTGGTAATAACCCAGTAATACTAAAGGGAGTCAGTCAGCCCACAGATGAAGTCCAATAGCCAAGCAAAAAGACAGAGAAAATCCAGGTTTTTAATAGTGCCAAGTGATAAATTTACCAATCTTGAAGCTGTCCTGCCTTTAAAGCTTTTATTCCTAGAGATAATTCATTTATCGATTAAGTCATTTCTAGTTGGTATCTTCCATACTTACAACTGAAAAAAAAAAATACTTAGGTAATACATTCCCTCTGAAGACTGTGAGGATAAAAAGCAGTAATGCATATAAAGAGTTCAGTGCTGGACCAAGCCCAGAGAAAGTCCTTGGAACACAATGTCAATCCATCAGTATCAACCAGGAGACTCTTTTGCTCAATGAAGAACAATTGTTCCAAATGCAGCTCAGGCCAATGAAGGTAGTTGTAGAGGGTAAATTCCTTGAAGGAACAGACCCTGTCTGGGTTAAACTCACTAATTTCCATCATTATCCAGACCCACCCCAAAGACTCTATGAAGAATAATTTGAGTGATTTTTGATTATAATGTGGCAGTCTCAGCAGCTCTAGGACTATCAAATGATACCAGAATATTAAGCTTTGAATCATGCCTATTTGGGTTTTTGTAATTTTAAAGAAACTAAAATCAGACACTTTAAGACATAATTGTAACTAGTTGCATGTGGTTGCCATGAATGGCCCAGTTTTCTAAACTTTGATTTATTTGGGGGATGTTAATTTACATTTGTCCTTTTCACTCATCACTATCCTTTTATTACCAAATTTTATTACTGTGGACTATAAATTCCTCCATAGCATATGGACCACATAACTTTCTTGGATACCCAATTAACAAGGATTTTTTTTCTAAACTGCAATTATAACAAAACATGGTACATTTAGCTTAATTTTCAATTTAATGCTTGAAGGTGCATAGGAAATTTAGCTCTGTGGCTCAGAAATGGGGAAAGCTGCCATGTATACACTCAACTCTAAAGAGTGGGTCTGGGAAGCAGATGTTCATAGGAGCAAAAGAGAGATGAGGATAATGAAAAAGTGTATATGAAATGATATCAATGATTAAAGGCCAGGATGTAGTTCATGCTCATTAATAGATGAGGAGAAAGGAATAGGAAAGGGAAATCTCACAGTTATCAAAGAACATAAAAGACACTCCATTTTGGCGCAGGCAACCTGCCTTCTTCCTGGCTCCTTCACAAACATCTTTCTTCCTCTTTCATGTAGCCCAGCAGTGTGGACCTACAACCACTGGATGTGTGTCCTGAATAGGAAATAACCCTTATGAGAGGAAAAAACAAACCATGGAGCACATTGGGAAAACCTAATATTAGTAATTGTATGGTCCCAGGAGTATTCTTTTAGGAGATGTGTTTCATGAAACTATTCAGGAGAGTGGAAGCTATTCCAGAAAATCATATATTATCCCAAAAAATCTCAAATGCCTTTTACATTCATGTATAGATTCAGTTCCCACTTCTCCCTGACACTCCAACCACTTATCACAGTTAGTCTTAATTTGTTTGAGCAGGGATTTTATAATCCACCTTTGGATTACATTTACGAGTGCCTTTGGAATGAACTTTACTTCTGTAGTACATAAAGTTACCTGACGGAAATAAAGGTAGGACTCAAAATCCATGCTGCCCATTGGGATTCTTTACATCATAACTGACACAAAACCCAACTTAAACTTATTCGAGGGAAAAAGAAGAGTGTACTGGTTCACATGATTGGAAAGTCCAAAGATAATGGCTGACTTCAGGAAGGTTTGATCTAGCAACCCAAACATGGCTTCTCTCCATGTCTCTGCTCTTCCTTCCATAATTTAGCTTTATCTTCAAGCTCCCTCTTCTCCCTGTCTCAACTCTGAAGTTGAGAATTCTCTATGGGATCACAAAATAAATATCTATCTCTACTCTTATGCCCTTACCCCATGCAATCTAGTAGATTCCATGGAAGGAAGGGGGAGCTCTCTTTTCCAGAAACCATAGCAAAGCTTTTCTTCAATCTCAGTAAACATTATTGGATTAATGGCCTCTCCCTGAACCAATATGTATCCAGAGGAAATAGATAATAGTATTGGCTTAAGCAGATTATGACTCTCCCATGAAATTTTAAGGGAGTTAAATTCCACCCACACTACATGATAAAAATGGAGGAAAGTAGCTCTCTCAAAGGAAATCTGAAGGACTATAAGCAAGAGAAGCTACGTGTGCTGAACAGCAAGTAATAATACTGCATCTACTCACACAGGTTACCTTCCACAAGTGGTCACTCTCCTCTCCTTCATCTCAGAGATACCATGAAATGGAACACTCTGGAGGGGGTCAGATGAGAAACAACGAACTATCTTTAAATAGATATAGATATACATATGGATATGGGTGTAGATATAGATATATTTCCTTAGGCTATTCCTTAAGTTAACTTTTTCCTTTGTGACTCTGAAAGTCAGCACCTGGTCCTGCCTGTATCCTACCAATGATGGTTTAATGCCTGTACCCATAGGGGAAATTCAATGTGTTAACTTTCCTTTCTAATTGCCTCTGTATGACGCCACTCTATTACTTAAAAGGCCTTGACTAGAATAGACATCAGTTACCTCATTGAGTAATTTACCTGCAAATAAAGTAAAAATTGATTTTTTTTTTTTGTAGACATCACAGTACCCTTTCCCCAAAGCTACCACAGAGGAAACAAATTTCATAGCTATTTCTCCAGTGTTTAGCACAGTGTAGGAATAAATATTCCTTTGATTGAATGAATGATTGAATAGGGTATACACATGGGTATCAAAATTAAAGGGACATGGTCACAACCTTAAATCACACCTCATCTCCTGGCATCCCTCTATCACTGGAACTAAGGTCCCTGATCAAGCAGATGACCATTCACACTGACATGGCTTTAAAAAGTATTTAAGTCCCACTGGGCCCATTGTGGGCCTCCTCCCTCAGTTGGTTCATAGGGTATAAGAACTTGGAGCAAAAGCAAAATTATAAAGGTTCACACCTCTTGCATTGGCCCTTTCTCCTAAAGTTAGTGCCAAAGCTTACACTCCTCTTTCCCTTTTCCCACCACAAAAGGACACTGGATTGACTAGGGATGGGGGTAATTTGGATCAGAAAAATATCTGCAAAATCCATTACATTTTAAGTGTGGTTCCAATATGTTGTTATTTGACTTAAAAATTAGGGAAAGCTAAGAATAAAAAGCCCATTCCCTCTACCTAAGCTCCTTCGGATGAAGGGCAAAGAGGCAAAAATTGGAAATACTCATAGGTGCTCTTTTGTATTTTCTTTTAACCTTACCCCTAAGGTTATAACCATTGTCAGAATACTCTGCCAAGAGCTTTCACAAATTCAAAATCACTGAAAAATCAAACTGTTGTTCTCTGTGGACTGTCTTCACTTAGGGCAGTTACTGCCACCCGGAGCCTGGAATTATGGAGCTGACAATAAACCGACAAGGTCCAGTGCCACTGCATTGGTAAGCCTGCACCTGGCAACGTTTGTCTGTGGAATTCAGTTTCCTACATCACATGTCTTTCCCCAGCACTAATACTATCATTTAAGAAACAAGAACAAGAGCTAGGCCAAAGTCAGGGTTGGTTACGCCATAAATAACCTCATGTTCGAAGCAATTTATGCAGCTGCCTGGTAAGCCAGGCCCAAGAGGCTGGCACATATAGCAGCCGCATGTATGGCCCAGTTGGAGAGTGTTCTGTGCATGGAATGTGGCTGTTGGCACAACTTTGTTCTGTACCTGGACCAGCCTGAATTGCTGTCTCGTTGCCAGGAAACCCAGCAGACCTTTGGGAACCCATTAGGAAAATGGCCATATATTTCATGTGACTTGTGAATGGAAAGATGGATGCTGTCAGCAAGCCATTTTTGCTGCCAGATTGGGCATAAGATAAGCATATGGGGATTTGGATTATACAGAAAAACCCTTTCTGTAGACCTTATTAAGTAATAGCTAACGATAATAATAACTTCCATGTATTGAGTGTCTACTGTGCGCCAAATAGTATGCTGAGCATTTCAGATGTATTCTCTCTCATTCTGACCACTACCACACAGGATGAGAGTGTCCGAGTGTGTGCACAACGCATGTGTTCACGCATGATCATTTTATAAACAAGGAAGCTGATGTTCAGAGACATTCCATGACTGGCTTAAGGCTAGCAATGTGCTGGTCAGTAGTAGTGAGATGCAGATATAGTTCTCTTGGGTTCACAAGCCCTCACTTTTCTCCCTGAGTCACACTGTCTCCTGCCAGGCCCTGCTTCTACCCATGTACAGTAAGAAGCCAAACAAATTGGTGGTGATCCTAGGCACCCCAAACCTCTGAAGCAACCAGTGGGAGTGTCCAGACAAATGACAGGAATCTCAGCACACAGACACAGCCCATGCTCAGCTCAGGGCAGCATCTAACCCCCCTCCCAACAAGGCTCTCTTCCTAAGCTCTCCTGTGCAGAGCACCAAGGCCATAATGAGATGCTCAAACCAGGTGAACGTGGAAGGTCTGGAACACAACAATCTCTCAAGGACACCAGTCCACCTCAGCTCAGGATGCAGGGTTCCGCTAACAAATGATTTGAATTACAGGGAATTTGAATGTGTTCTCTCCTCTTGGACAGAGTCAGTGCAATTATGAAATAACCCTGTTTAGAAAGTGTGTTGTCCATATGCTGCTACAGCTGAGCCTTTTCGTGAACGGCAGACTCCTGACCAATTTCATGGAGAGTCACACCCCCACATGAGAAGTGGACATCCACAGTCTGTGAAGGGATTCCAAAATGAAACTGATGCCACTGCATCGAAAATTCAAGCTATTGAAACCTAGACAGTCTGGGTTGGGGATGGGGCCAGAGTTAATGTTATTTAGAAAAGAAACAGCAGATGTTTAATGATACTTCAGGAATTAGAAAAATCTCACAATCTGCCAAGATGAGCCAAATGTTGTGACACATAAAATGCTGACATCGAAACATGCTCTAATATGATGAGTTCCCCACTGCTTACTCACTTCATTTTATAAGGGGAAAGTTTTTCTGGTATAAGAATTTTCTATTCTTGGAGTCAGGCAAAACAATTTTCCCTCCTTCCTGTCCTCCAAGTGGGATTAAATCAGAGACTACTTTGAGCTGTGCAGAGAGGAGACAATTCTCTCTAAAAATAAATTAATGAATAGAAAAATCTTCTGCCCTGGTCTTAAGACACAAAATGGCTGGAACAGCATCCTGGAAATCTCACAATAAAAGAATATTAATTTAGGCCTTAGGAACAAAACTGCATCAATGCCTTGACAAATTCTCCTTAAAATTAACATTGCATGTTTGCACATGATGAGTAGATTTGACTGTTTGAGCATTTTTGAGGCATTGTAAGCCTCAAGGTAAGGATGTATAAGATTTGCTAGAATGAACAGGGATATTCCTCACAGATATCCACAGAGGTCTTTTTATTTCTTTATCTCTGTTTTCCTTAACTTCTCATAGCCAGGTTCACCTAATTAGACTTAGCCACCACAGGGCCTCCCTCCCACCACCCCTTCCCATCCAGGGTCCAAAGCAATTGAGTTCAGAGAGAAGTATGCAAACAGTCTTTCCTATTCCCTCGCTCACTGTGCCCTCCCCTCCCATCAAGGTCAATCCAGTGGGATTTAATATAATATCATGTCTTGCCTTTTATTTTGATCAAAGTTCTAATGTCCCAGTCCTATCATTCATGGCTAGTGGGCACTCATGTTCCCCAAGACATAACACTGTGGTGAATGTTGTGATGTGTTCCCCAGATCCTCTTTCAGGAAGAAAGGACTTATTCCCCCAGCTGCTGGGATCACAGCCAGAAGATGGCCCTCAGCTGTTAGCCATCTTCAAAAACTGTTTCTCTTAAAGAAAAATGTCTGACCCAAAGTCACATCTTCTTTCAATGCAGCCTGATCTAATGACTACTCAGTGTGGGGGGGTTTAAAGGCTTGAACCCACCACCACCACCACCACAAGCCTACCCTTCCAACTCAGGATAATTCTGAAACATTCTCTCAAGTTCCCAACGGGGTCAGCTAAGGCCTTTCCTGGAGCAGCACCTCAGCTAACTTCTCTCTCTGCTCAATCCCACTTGCCATCTCTTCCTTTAACAGATGTTGATCCCAAGAGCATTCTCAAATAAATCTCCTGCATGCTGATTTGCACCTCAGATTTTACTTCCTGGGGAACCCAACCTGATTTTTACCCATTCCTACCCTGACCCCCATCTGGTAATGTGGTATCCGGAACAAAGACCCCACCTTATTTCATCCCCTCCACTTCCTTCCCCATCCCTGCAGTTGCATGTTGAGATGGTCTGTCTCCTGCTAACCAGCAAGCTTCACTACTGCTGCACAAGACCTCGGCTGCCTGCTGAGGGCCAGCACTTCCCAACCCAGCAGGCAAGGCCAGCACCTCCCAACCCAGCAGGCAATCCCTTCAAATCCCCACTGGCCCCACACTAAGCATCTGCCAGGCTAAGACAGGATATTGCTACTTCATGCCCTCCTGAACAGTGTGCCTGGTTCATCCACTGGGCTGAGCCTCTGCAAATGAACAGGATGCCCCCCAGCACCTGCCCTGAAGGGTATGTACATTAGGACCAAGCCTCCCTCCAGCCACTACCACTACCACTCTGCCCTCATCACAGCAAATTCTCGTCTGCAATAAGTGAAATAGGTAGCTCAGAGGGCTCAAACGTGACAACTGAAATTCCAATCTTGTTTTGTTCCTCTGTAACCTCTCTGACTTTCAAGGCCTCCTAGGCTAGAGGGAAGAACTGCAGATCCAGGTGAGGTGACAGTAATTAAAAGCTTTTTGGCCCTTATAACTCAATAGAAGTTTCTAACTCAATAAATCTCAAATTTTGTGATCTTGCCATTCTGACTCCACAACCACAAGGCTGTGGTACAAGGAACACTGCAGATGCAAGCGTTTATAAATTTAGTTTGAGTTCCTGAACACATATAAATCTCCTTTCTTTTCCTAAGAATCCAGTAATTCAGACTTTACATTTTTTTTAAGATTTTATTTATTTATTCATGAGAGACACAGAGAGAGAAGAAGAGACATAGGCAGAGGGAAAAGCAGGCTCCCTTGAAAGAGCCTGATTCAGGACTTGATCCCAGGACCCTGGGATCACAACCTGAGCTGAAGGCAGATGTTCAACCACTGAGCCACCCAAGTGCCCCAGACTTTGCATTTCTACCTTTTTTTTAAAGATGTTATTTATTTATTCACAAGAGACACCGGGGCGGGGGGCGCAGAGACACAGGCAGAGGGAGAAGCAGGCTCCATGCAGGGAGCCCAACGTGGGACTCGATCCCAGGTCTCCAGGATCACGCCCTGGGCTGAAGGCAGTGCTAAACCACTGAGCCACCTGGGCTTCCCTGCATTTCTACTTACATCACTACTAATTAGTCTGAATCAGTAAGGTTCATATCTTACATGGTTACCTTCTTAGCCATTCCCAGCTCATGGCAGAAAGGGATTTCTGTACCACTTCGATCTTCCTACTCACCCCCACCTGTCCTCCCACACTGTCTCTAGGTTCTACAGCCACATTTAAGCAGAAAACAAGACAAGAGTGGTGATAATAAATCTATTTTTACATACTTGAGGTCTTACATTTAAAGACTGTGGAATTTGTGAAATCTCAGTTAAGCAAAGACCAGAACAACCTGGAAAAAAGAATGTGGTGTTGGAAGCAGAGGATGGCCTGTCATCCTCTGCCCTTCCCCATCTGTATCTCCCTGGGGCATAGACTGTTCTCTGCTCTCGAAACCACTTTCCTGCTTTTTTATCCAGTCTGAAACCCTGCGCCTTTTGATGGGGTCATTAAGCCCGTTCACATTCAGAGTTACTATTGAGAGATATGAGTTTAGTGTCATCATGATATCTATTCAGTCTTTGTAATAGTAAAAGGGAATAAAGGGGAAAGGAGAGAAAATGAGTGGGAAAAATCAGAGAGGGTGACAGAACATGAGAGACTCCTAATTCTGGGAAATGAACAAGGGGTAGTGGAAGGGGAGGTGGGTGGGGGGATGGGATGACTGGGTGATGGGCACTGAGTGGCGCACTTGATGGGATGAGCACTGGGTATTATGCTATATGTTGGCAAATCAAACTCTAATAAAAAAATATACAAAAAAAGAAAAGAAAAAAAAAAAAAAAAAGAAACCACTTTCCTTTTTCCAGGTTGTCCTCGTGCTCACTAACCAAGATCTCACTAATGCAAAACTATTCTCTGTGTCTGTGAACAATTCTGTCTTCCAACCACATTTACTCTGAAGAGACTCTGGTTTCCAAATGTCCTCTCCTTCCCTTCCCTCTACTCAAATCATACCTGTCCATCAACACCAACTCGAAGCCCCACCCCTTGCATACAGCTTTCCCAGCTCCTGACTTTTAAGAAGGGGGTAAAGGTGGATATAATCCAGTGAACTTGGCACCGATCCCTAGTGAATTCCAGAATGGATTATTGAACAGATGATTAATGAGCAAAGGTACAAAAAAGTGCTGATGGCTAAGAGATTATGAGGATCCACCACATACAAGTTATTATATTCTTGTGGACAATTCAATTTAAGACACTTGTTTATTGGGTACCTCTTATGGTGCATATCAGGCCCTGTACCAAGTGTGACAAGGAATACAAAACAACATAAGATGCAAGTCCTGTCCTGAATGGGCCAAGACAAGAGCCAGTACAATCTGATAAAGGTGCTGTATTGGGGGTGAATAATGGACTACAAGATGTTCATTAGGAGTTTAATATCAACCAGAAGGGAAGCATTTTGAGGTGAGAAAGTTTCATTTCTCACCTTGTACTAGTCAACACTGCAATCCTTAACACAGAAGAAAAAATAAAATACCTCCTTATCTCATGTAAATGGTATGATGGAGCACAAAGAATAGTTCCAAAATTATCTCAGTAGATTGACAAGAGAAGACAAAATCCATTTCCCCCAATATTAAACAGGGCTAAATGTAAAATCTTAAAAGTTCAAACCAAAGAAAAATCAACAGCATAAGAAAAATGTTTATTATATTATAAACTCTATACTGACTTCAATTTAAAAGCAAAATCAAGACTATACCTAAGCTATGGCTACAGTTGTGTAAAAATCCCACGTGAATTATTTTTAAATGCATGTAATCAGTTGCTCAAATGCAAGTTTGACAAAGCACTCCACTTTCTAACTATTCGGTTAAAAGAACAAGTTCCAGTTATCACATGTTCAAAAGAAGAAAGCTGCCATGAAAAGAAGGTAGAAAAAAAAAAGTAGCAACAATTTCACAAAGCTAATGAAGTCATCATTAAAATACATGGGGCTGAAGTCATCAATAAAATATATGAAGTGTTCAAGTCAGAAGCAATTATATCTCCACTTGATTGGTGTGGCCAGATTTACAGGATCTTACATTTACAGGACCTTATATTGATATGGCCATTCTGGTTTTTGTTTTGTTTTGTTTTTTTAAAGGTTGTATTTATTTATTCATGAGAGACACAGAGAGACAGGCAAAGATATAGGGAGAGGGAGAAGCAGGCTCCCTGTGGGGAGCCCAATGCGGGACTCGATTCCAGGACCCTGGGATCATGTCCTAAGTCTAAGGCAGATGCTTAACCACTGAGCTTACCAGGCACCCCAGCCATTCTGTTTTAAAAGGGACATTAGCATCCATCAATAGGAGCTCAAATAAATTATGATCATCCACACAATGGAACCCAGGTAACTATTAAAATGATGGTGTGCGCTACCTTTATTGACAAGAAGAGATGCTCATGGCATGTTTTTTAATGAGGAAGAACAGAAAGCAAGTTACAGAATAGCCTATATAATATTAACCAGTTTATATAAAGCTATGCTTGCCTCTACTTTCTAGTATTTTTACATTTTTAGAATGCATGTCTCTAAACATGAAAATATAAGATAAGGAACTGTTTATCCTGCACAAGAGAAGACTGTTGGGGGAGTAGAGAGAAGAGGAAGTCCTACCTATCAGGTAAATATGTCTAGCAGAGGAGGCCGTAAACAGCATCACTTTCCACTCAATGCTCCTACAGTGCAGACACAAACTGAGCACCTGCTGTATGTCACTCGCCAGGCTTCACATTAGGAATACATAGATGAGCAAAACGCTGTGCCTTTAGGAGACTACAGGAGAGTGGAAGAGAGATGGGGTATTTGTTTCCCGTGGCTGTCATAATGAATTGAGGGGCTTCAAATCACATAAATTTACTCCCTCAGAGCTCTGAAGGCCAGAAGTCTGAAAGCAAGATTTCGGCCAGGCCACACTCCTTACAGAGGCTCTAGGGGAGGATCCCATCTAGCTTCTGGTGGTTGCTGTTATTCCTTGGCTTACAGAAATCTGTCTCCATCTCATGTGGCCTCCACTCTGTGTCTATATCAAATCCCTCTGACCTTTCCCATAGAAGGACACCTGTCATTGGATTTAGAGCCCATCTGAATAATCCAGGATGATCTCTTCACTTCATTACATCTGCAGAGACCCTTTTTTCCCAACAAGGTTACATTTATAGGTTCCTGGTAGACATATCTTGGGATGTGGAAGCATCATTCAATCCACTACAAATGGCTGGAAGCCAAAGAGGACAGAGAATAAGGGTAGAGGAGAGGGTACTGTGGTGTACCCTCAGGATTTAGCTATTTACTCATGTGTCTGTCATTCCCACTAGACCAAATTCTTGGTAGGGGTGCTATCCCCTCAAGGAGCAGAAATTGGTTCTTGAAAAGCATGAAGAAAGAAAGGAAGAAAGAAAGAAAGAAAGAAAGAAAGAAAGAAAGAAAGAAAGAAGAAAGAAAGAAAGAAAGAAAAAAAGAAAGGAAGAAAGGAAGAAAGAAAGAAAGGAAGAAAGAAAGAAAGAAAGAAAGAAAGAAAGAAAGAAAGAAAGAAAGAAAGAAAGAAAGAAAGAAGAAAGAAAGGAGGAAGGAAAGAAGGAAGGAAGGAAGGAAGGAAAAAAAGGAAACAACAACCACCTTACCTTTTATTGTAAAAGCACAGATATATCTATAGTATATAATCAGATAAACAGTGTATCTGTGGTATTAAAGTTTCATGAAGTGGGAATAATAATAAAAAATAAGATGGAGGATTGCTGAACTAGGCCAGAACCTCCACAAAACCAAAGACCATCTCGTTGTCATCCATGTGTAAACAAAGTGCTCAGTAACTGTTAATTCATTGGTCAAATAAATGGACAGAAGCTTCAGGGAGACAAATTTGGCCTCACTAACAAGGAGTTCGACAAATAGAACTAACAGTGAACCAGGTCTTCCCCACAAGGTAGTAAGCACCCTGTCCTTGGAAGTATTCAAACGGAGGCTAAATGAGGATTTCCATTTCACAAATGTCAGGACTAGTATAGAAATATTTGTTAAGCTTCATCAGCCCATGACACACGAATGTCACAATACCATGAACTCTGTCGGGTATTTGTTCAGCTGCTTTGGCTTTTAGACAAACCAAGTCCAATTATTGCAAGTCTGAATGTCTAGGACTGTACGTAAGCCCTAACCATGACTTTAGAATTTCTACCAAGAAGGAAAAACAACACCCTAATGAAAATTGGTACTGTTGCTTTCAACCTGCCCTTCAACTAGGAGACTTAGCCCATCATCTGTGGCTGTTTCTGTTCTTTTGCTTCTTCAATTCTACTATTCTATTTTGCAAAAACCCTAAGGATACCATAAATTAAATGAATTAGCAAGGAGTGAGAATCAGAGATAAGGCATACTATTACTTACAATCTGTCATTGACAGTATTTCCCCTTTGGCTTTGCTGCAAAGCACCAGATGATTCAATGACATGAAGGAGAAAGGACCCCACTGCTAACACAAATTAAGTGTAGAAAACAAAGGCGAAGGATGGCTGGGTGGCTCAGGGGTTGGGTGTCTGCCTTTGGCTCAGGGCGTGATCCTGGGGTCCCGGGATCGAGTCCCACATAAGGCTCCTTGCATGGAACCTGCTTCTCCTCCCTCTGCCTGTGTCTCTGCCTCTGTGTGTGTGTGTCTCTCATGAATAAATAAATAAAATCTTTAAAAAAAGAAAAGAAAAGAAAAGAAAACAAAGGTGAGGCTCCATCTATAGCACTCACTAAAAGATTGGATTTTGAAAAATTAAGGCTCCTATTTACATAAGGGGACGGTTTAACCCTCCTCTCAATTACCCAGAAATTGGGGAAGCTAATTGATCAAAGAGTCGATAAATCTGAGTCACTTTGAGCAGCTGGTGTTTCACAGCCGATGTGTGGGATACCAAGGAAACCTTCAAAACAGGAAATATCAGACTCAACTCCGGAGAGTGGAGCTGTGGTGAATTTGTACTTTTCGGGTTTGCACAATGATTTGCAGATGTCTCCTGAAACCTGTGGCCAAGTGAGGGCGGCTTGGGCCACGCTCGCCCTTCGCTGGACCTAACCTTGCAGGCACTGAGCAGAGGGGCCCCTGCTGCTGCCCGAGCGGATGAACTGGTGGGAAAGGTGTTTCAAATTATTCCTTCCTTAAGCGAAAACAGCTCCACAAAGCCATCGGTTTAAAAAGTACTTAAGCATCTGCTCTTATTGACTGTGTTTGGTTTGGTTTTGCTTCTCTGACCAGAGCCACATGGGATGGCACAGCCAAAGTTGTGAGGTCTACTCCTGTCTTAACATGAGGAGAATTTATACCCCTCGGCCCTGTTAACCCTGTAAGATGCCAAGGGCATAAATTGTCTCATTATATGAGGAGAATTGCAGTTTCATCATTGACAAAGAGCTGTACACTTTCATGGCAAAAAGCTGACACAAAATTTCTCACACTGGAGAGCTTCTTTCCACTGGGGCTTGGGGGTGGGGGTGGGGGGCCTACATGGTGGGAGATGTTGACTTTAAATTCTCACACACCATATTCCAGCAATTTGATTTAAAAGAGAAAGAAAAAGAAGAAAGAAAGAAAGAAAGAAAGAAAGAAAGAAAGAAAGAAAGAAAGAAAGAAAGAAAGAAAGAAAGAAGAAAGAAAAAGAGAGAAAGGAAAGAAAAAAAGGAAAGAAAAGAAAAGAAAGAAAAAAGAAAGAGAAAGAAGGTTAAACAAATTGGCAGCAGGTCAAAAATATCACCATTCTGATTTTTATGAATGTTTAAAATTTGAATCTGGGTTTGTTTTCTGAGTGCAGGAGCCTTGGGCCCAGAGCCAGCCGGAGAGGCAATGGCCCCAATTCAAAGACTCTTCTCCCCAGTGTCACCCCATTCTGTAGCTGAAAGGCCAGTATAAGGGTGAACTCTCTGTAGACTGAGGCTTCTGGAAACACAATCATAAACACAGCCTCCACTCCAGCCTATGACCTCTGAGCAGCACAACTATAACCATGTCCATAATGAAAAGAAAATAATGCAGGAAAGGGGGGCATAAATGATTTCAGCTAGTAAACTCAACAACTGCCATTGTTATGTGATATGAGAATGGGTGCTCCCTTTCTGCAAGAAATCTTCCTGTATATTAACCCATGTTAATCTATTAGAAGATCATTCACATAAGAAATGAATTCTTGGCTTTACAGAATGAAACACTAAAATAGTCTTTTGAATGGAGAGCTTCGCTGGTTACATTCAAGTGCTGTTTAGACAAATCAGAAACGCCTCTCAGAAAGGATAGCTGTCAATCAAGGACAAAACTCAACTGGCTTCACCAAAATTACATTTGCATATAGCATTCCAGAAATGTTATCTGCCTCTTAAGGACAGCCAGGGGTCCCCTCAATACTCTAAACGATGTTTTTCAAAGTACAATCCATCACAGCTGAGTAATACCAGGAACTTGTGAAAAATTCAAATTCCTGAGCCCCATCCTAAACATGCAAATCAAATCTCTGAAGGTGGCCTGGATCTGCATTTTTAAAAACTCTCTCCCAAGTGGTTAATTTTGATAAAGTTTGAGAACCTCTTCCCAAAAGCGGAGCTCCCACCAGCAGTATACAGTGATACACTCAGATGGACTCCATCTCAACATGGAAAAAATCAGTGCAGACAGTAAGTGCTCAGCAAATCTGATTCTTACTGTCACCATCATTCAGAATTAGCATTTGAGACCCTTGTGGCAGGAGTGCCTGGCTGAATCAGTCAGTGGAGCATGCAACCCTAAATCTCAGAGTCATGAGCTGGAACCCATGTAGGGTATAGAAAGAACTTTTTTTAAAAAATTAAAAGTAATTAAAAAATAAAAGAACCTTTTGGCAGTTGGAGCATCTTAATAGAAAAGAAGAAAAGCCAGGTAGAAACCTGGCTACACCTTAAAATTACACAGCACTTGTGTGAAGGCTCTTCTCTTGCCAAAAACATTCAAAACTATTTGAAAGTGAGCCCTGTACCTCACCGAAAATGACAATGCAGACACAGTCATAAATTTTTGTCTGTCTCAATTGGTCTGTGTTTTTTATTTCCTTTCCTTGTGGCCAACCATAGGCATGACATACAATGAAAATAAAGTTTATAAAGTGAATTTTACTAAAATGGGAGGCTGAAACCAAATGAGGACTCCAGGCCCAGATTGAATACAGTTACAGAAAGTTGCCATCCAAAAAGAGTGGCATGTTCTCACCCATTCTTCAGAGTTCATGGAGTGGAGCAGACAACTGGCTCTGGTTTGCAGGAAATCCTAGAAGCAAATAGGAGATAGGCCCATATGCTTGAAGGGTGTTGCAGTGACTTAAACAGTATGCTTCAAAACAGGAATGCTTATTTTTATTTTTGATCTTTCAGCTAGTAATTTTGATGGATTATGAGAACAGAAGCTAAATGTAATAAGGAGTCTGAACAAAACCAGACTCATTTTTTGAAAAAGGAAATGGAATATAAAGTAACTCATTTATCCCCAAATCAAGTCTCTAAGAAGCCATCTTATCTGCCACAAATCAAGCCTCAGAAACAGTTGCTAATATCTGTGTTAGCATTTTCTCTCTCAGGGAGAGGTGTAAAATGTATTCCAGAGAAGTTCTGAAAACTTCTATATGTACAGATATTAAGAATTGGAAGACGGGCGCCTGGTTGGCTCAGTCAGTTGAGCATCTGACTCTTGGTTTCAGCTCAGGTCATGATCTCAGGGTTGTGAGATCAAGCCCACATTGGGCTCCATGTTCAGCAGGGAATCTGCTGGAGATTCTCTCCTTCTCCCTCTGCCCCTCCAAAGGCTAAAACACATATCTGTGGTCTCTTTCTAAAATTAAATAAATAAAAAAATTCTTAAAAAATAAAATTGGAAGAAAGTTTTCACCAAGACTCTTCAGTAGGACATGTGGCCACAGTAAATAGAAAAATGCAGAAAAAATAATAATAAAAGCTCTCAAAGGGTTGGATTACAAAGGCAACAGAAATGCCAAACTATGGGAAAGGTAGGGAAGGTAGAGACAAAGGAGAATACTGCCAATAAATGTCTTAATCAACACATATTACAGCAGTACCTAAATTATATATTCATAAATTTTAATTCAAATAACCAATTTTTATCAGACGCCTACTATGTACAAGGATTACTGCTGACTTGCAGATGAGTATTAGGCTATAAACTTAAATTTCATTCCCTTTATAATAGCCCATTGTGTTTAATTACAATGTATGAATCTGCCATTAATTCACTCTAAGATACATGATAAAATGCAGATTCACAGAAGCATTTCTTGGAACCAAAATTTATAATTCTTGGGTATGGTTAACATACCCCAAGCCAGGGAGAAATAAGCACTGCTTACTTGGTTATGTCTACTCTGTTCCAGAGACAGAGTCAGATAAAGTCTACCAAATAAGATGTCTGTATGTTTATCTACCTCTATCTACCTAGCATATTCTTTAACTTAGGACTGCATGTAGACTGCAAAAGGGCATGTGAAAAATGACTGAGCCCGAATTCCATAATTAGCATTATACATAACACAGCTACACAGGCTTACTTATGTATAACAAACTTTAAAGTTTAACATATGTTCAAATAACAAACATTAAAACTACTGATATATTAATAATAACAAACATTAAAGTTTAAATATGTTCAGAGCAGAGACACATGGTACAGGGTAAGCCATAAGGTCAGATGTTCTGGCTGCCATGGACACTGATGTGTGTATCCACAGCATTGAGCATTGTGTCTGACATAGGCTACATGTTCAGTAAACACCTGCTAGAATAACAAATGAAAGAATGACTGAACGAATAAATGAATATCTACCAGAAAATTATAAGTAGTTAATCTGGAACAACACTAGGGCTAGGAGCATGGATTCTCAACTGGCATGGGCTTGTGAGAATCAGCAGTGCTACAGCCAAGGACAGTCTGTGTGGCCAGGAGATCGGCTACAAATGGAGGAATTGAGCAAACAAATACATCAAGGATAATGGGGACCAGGTTTCTCACTGTTGGAAGAAAGAAGTACAAATATAGAAAGAGAATTGGCTAGAATAAAGTGTGTAGTTGTCAGACTGGAATAGTGGAAATCAGTGTGAACTCACGTTTTTTTAGATAGATGGATAGACGCGTGTGTGTGTGTGTGTGTGTGTGTGTGTGTGTGTCCTCATTTTGTCTGCTGGGAAGGCCTAAAAACAATGATACTCCAGTAACAATGAGCACATAGGGAGCTCATATCTTGGTTACTAAATACCATTCTCCACTAAAAGAATCAAAGCTCCTTAAAGAAATGACTGGTTCCAAAGAAAGTATAAAATGACCCTAAAACATCTTTGTGTGCCAGAACATAATCATGTACTCAAAGAATGACAAAAACAGCTCAAAAGGACAAAAAAGGCAGCATAAAGGGACTCCTGATGGCTGAGTCTGGAACAGTTTAAGCAGCTAAATGAATTACACTAGTACTTGGTTATAACACAATGAGTAAAATAGGAATTCATGATTCCACAGTGGTATAAATTACAAGAGTGATATTTAAGCCAGAAGCAGGAGGAGGAAAGAAGAAAGAAGAAACTACTGAATGAGAAGAATCATGAGAAGTCCAGGCAGTGTAGACGACTAGTACAAAGATTCCTTGGTTAAGATGATGTTGGCATGTCTGAAGAGTAAAGAAAGCCAGTGTGGTTGAAGCATGCATAATAGGCTGAGAGAGTCACAGAAGATAATCGGAGAAGTTGACAGGGTCTAGACCAAGTAGAGTTTACAACCAGCACAGGAAGTTGGATTTTATTCTGCATCATAGGAAGCCTTTGGAATGTTTTAGGCATGCTCTGATTCACATGTTTTAAACATTTCTCTGGCTGTTATATACAGAAAATATAATAGTGCAAGAGCGTAGGCAAAGACATTAATGGGGATGTTACTGCAGTTGTTCAGGTTAGAGAGAGTGATAGAATATAGCGGAGTGCGGTACTGGAGGTTGAAAAAGTGGGCAGATTAGGGATGTATTCTATAGGAAGCATTGATAGGTCTTGATGATAGATTTGACACAGAACAGTAAAGAGAAAATAAAAATAATTCCTAGATTTTTGGCTTCAGCAGTTAAGTGGATGATGGAAATGCCTACTGAGGAGGAATAATAGGGAGAGAAGCAGATTTGGAGAGTAAAGAAAATATCAAAAGCTGTGTTCCAACAGCCATGATAAATTTGAGCTTCCTATCAAACATCCACATGATGATGTAGATAAACAGTTGGCTATAGAAAACCTGACGTTCCAAGTAAAGGTCAGAGCTAGAGACACAGATTTGGAAGTCACTGGTGTGTAGGTTATACTGAAGATTTTAAAATTAGATGAGATCACTCAGAGGGAAAAATACTGGTTGGGATTAAGAAAGAGCTCAGGAATATTCTCCAGAAGCCTCTGGCATTTAGAGATCTAGCAAAGAAGGGAGAAGGAACTAGCAAAGAAGACAAGAGAAAAAATGGCTAGTAAGATAGGAGCAAGACATATGACATCAGGAAAATCAAGATTTATTTTTTCTAAAGGATTTCAAAAATGAGGAAGTGTCATATAACATGAAATCACTGGGTTTAGTAACATGGAGGAAATGGTGCCCTTGAAATAGTGGGGAAAAAACCCTACCGGAATGAGTTAAGCAGAGAACATGAGACAAGGAAGTGGGTTCAGAAATTGCAGGCAAGTCTTTCAGGTCTGCAGAAAAATGGAGTGGAAGCTAGAAGGATACGTAGAGTCAAGGAAGGTTTGTTTTCTATTTTATCTTTTAGGCAGGAGATGTTAGAATACATCTTTTGCTTTAGATGTGTATCCCTCTAGACAGAGTAGGGATGTTTGTGAAGCAGTGATGCTGGAGAGGAGATAGTTGCAAGAGTTAATGAACTGAAAAATAAGTGAACAGATACAGAGTACAAATATGTCTGATAGGATGGAAGGATAATTTATTAGGATATAAGGAGAGAAGGGAAGGAGTGTGGGTAGATTAACTGATGAAAAAAACAGTAAGAGAATTACTACCCAGCTACTTCTATTTTCCTAATGAAGACTGAGACAGGGTCCCAAGACAAGGGCAGGGAGAGGGTGAGGAGGAAAAGGCAGAGTGCAGTAATTCTGAAGAGCGTGAAAGTGAAGGAAATACGATGGCTGCTATGGTGAATGTCCATTTTGAGATTTGAGACCAAGGGTTTAAAGCGAGGACAGTCAGCAGAGATGTTTTTCTCCAGTCAAGTGCCAGCACAGAGGAGATAGTTGTGGTTTTAACCGGATCAGGGCTCGGCCAGCCAGGTTCAGGGGGGATGAGTATGCAAAAATAAAGAATTAAGAGACAATTAAAAATGCCCACAATGCTGAAACATGGCAGTTAAGCTAAAGATGAAGGGAAGTGAGGGCACCGGAGAGGGTGAATGAAAGTGATGGTCAGTGGAGTAAAGGACAGGATAGCATCAACAATGTGATCCTGGGAGCAGACAGCCATAGATGGAAAAGAGCAGACCATGCAGGGGATGAGACAGTTGAAGAACTATGAGTCTAACTTTAGTTATAAGGTAAATTCATTTTGAAATTTGATAATATTTCAGTTTGCTGAATGGCTCTTTTTCCACGTTTCCTGGCTCTTTCCAAAGTCTAAAATTAATAATTAATAAAGAATAAGACATGTGGTAAATAACCAGAAAATTATTTAGTCCTATTAAGTAAGTAGTCCTAAATTTTTTAACTGTTAATTTTATTTTACCCAGTAATCCAATTTTTCCCTACAAAACCCTCTTCTCAAGTCATACATTTTGGAAAATGCTGTCTAATGCTTTGGGTTAGGAGAGCACAAAGACCTTTGTAGAAGTTATTTTAAATCTCTTGTATTGTCTGTTTGGTTAAAACAGACCAATTATTTTTTTCTCCTGAAAAAAAAAATAGCTAAGATTATTTACCCAGTTTGTGTTCCAGCTTCACAAACAGTTAAAACGATTTACCCAGTCTGTGTTGGCCTCACCAAATCTGAGAACAAAATCCAGGTTCTATTGGATGTTTCTATAGACTCTTGTATCTGAAACCAAAGAGTCACTTGATAATCAAAACAGGGTTTGGGAGCCCCTGGGCTCATTTGGTTAAGCCTTTGACTCTTGGTTGTGGCTCTGGTCTTGATCTCCTAGTCGGGAGATCAGCCCACATGGGGCTCCACACTCAGCGAGGCATCCGCTTCCCCTCTTCCTCTCCCTCTGCCTCTCACCAGCTTGCACTCTCTCTTTCTCTTTCTGAAATAAATCCTTAAGAACAAAACAACAACAACAGTATTTTAACTGACTGCTAAGGAACATCACGTCTATTCAGCACTTTTCAGGACTGGCTTCACAGACACGTGACACAGAAGCCCATGCTCCGAAAGGGATCCACACTTGGGGTATTAATGTTCTGTGATCTACATCTTGAAAATTCTCAATAATTTTATCTTTGAATGTATAAGTGAAGTCCAATGAAACAATGAAACACTGCCAGACTGTGCTCATGTTCAGGCTCTCCTCCCGCCACCTCCCTGCCTCCCTAAGAAGGTGTTCTCAGCCATCTGGTTCCTCCACCCCTGCCCAGTTATCTCTGCTCACCTCCACCCCCAGCAGGTGGCTAGACTCAAACACAAGGAGGGTCAAAGTCAGAGGAGCACTTACAGTGCACCAAGTTACAGGGAGGATGCCCAAGCATTTGTGAGGGTCTGCGCTGGCCAGAGGAATATCCTTGTGTTTGAACAAAGTGTGTCATTAGATAGTAAATAGAGAACACCATGATAGTTGAAAGAGAGAAACACCACAAGAGAAAGAAAAAAGCTCTATTCCTGATTTTTGAACAAAAGTCCCTGCAATTTCTTTTTCTTTTTCTTTTTTTTTTTTTAAGATTTTGTTTGACAGAAAGAGCACAAGCAGGGGGAGCAGCAGGTAGAAGGAAAGGGAGAAGCAGGCTTCCACTGAACAGGGAGCCCGATGTGGGGCTCAATCCCAGGACCCTAGGATCATGACCTGAGCCGGAGGCAAACACTTAACCGACTGAGCCACCCAGGTGCCCCTGCAATTTCATTTTGTACTGTGCCTGTAATGGTAAGCAGCCAGCCCTGGCCATTCATTATGGATGATGATGATGATGATGATGATGATGATAATGATGATGATAGTGAACAGGAAAAGGAAAAGGATAAGAAAAAAGAGAAGGAAGACAAAACAAATGCTTTTATTTATTTTTTTAAATGCTTTTATTTAAAAGTTAGTATTTTTATAGCACTTAATTCAGGCAATGTTCCAAGCATTTAACATATTTTAACTTATTTAATCCTCTCACCAATCCTTTGTAAAAAGTACTATGATTGCTCCATTTTACAGCTAAGGCAAGCTTAAGGCCCAGAGAGATTAAGTAACTGGCCTGGGGTTGCCTAGATGGTAAAGTGGCAGTGCCAGGATTCATACCCAGGTCATCTCACTTCAGAGTCTATAATTCTTCACAAATTTCCCATTCCACCTCTCTGCATCACACAGCATATACACTTGTTCCTACCTCTTTACTAATTTTGAAAGATGTTATTTTTATAAAGAACTTTCAGAATATAGGGACACCTGGGTGGCTCGGCGGTTGAGCATCTGCCTTCGGCTCAGGCCAAGATCCCAGGGTCCTGGGATCGAGTCCCATAGCGGGCTCTCCACGTGGACCCTGTTTCTCCCTCTGCCTGTGTCTCTGCCCCTCTCTCTCTCTCTCTCTCTTTCTCGGTGTCTCTCATGAATACATAAATAAAAACCTTTGAAAAAAAAAAGGAACTTTCAGAATATAAATTCAGTTTACTTATGTTTGCTCTCCTGCTCATAAAACTTTACTTCTTTAATTATTTATTGCTTAATTTAAGGATTATCTTATACTTTAGTAACTCACTCCTAATGGAAGTGTTGAATAATCTTGACTTGGTGGTGTGAAGTGAGAGTCCTGATATTTAAAATGTTATCTTTGCTTAAGTAGACAACAAGCGCAGGCAAGCATAATTTATTCACACACCAATAATTATCTTGGCTGAGAATATGGGCCTGCACTTGGCCTGAAACCTTAAAACAGAACAATCTTCACCATATTTCCTAAATTCTAGAACTAGGTATTTATGCAAGACATAGTCTTTAGGCAAAATAGGCCATTAGGACTCAGGCAGGACCTGGAGTTGTAATTCAGCAGAGGGTAAGGGAAAGCTGATGAGGAAGCCGATGGAGCCACACTCTTATGTGGCCAATGTCCTTGTATAAGTTTCATTCCAAACTTCTGGGTTTATCTCTGAAATCACCAGCTTTCCTGTATGGGATCATCTGGTGTTTAAATGGACTCCCTGTTAGGGAATCTTCTCTTTGAGAAGGGAATCTTTTCCTTATCAGACATCTACACCCTTTATAATCTATGCTAGGTATAGGACGCTGGTGTTACATTGAGATTATATTAAAGGAGAAAAAAACAATCTGCAGTAAAAAGACTTATAAAGGGGAATTATTTCCATGAGAATAAATATTAAAAAGAGAATATTTACATTGCCAGACCCCTGCCACCCAACAACTGTTATCAATTAACACTGTCTCTAAACACATGGGATAATGCTTGAAACAGACTGTGTAAATAATAAATGAAGATGCCAACACCAGAGGTGACCATTGCTACCTTGATAGTGCTAATCCTGCAGCTGATGGGGAAATCATGAGGCCTCCCTGAGTATGGCAGGTCAGGCAACAGTAAAAGGTGGAGTGAGGTAGAGTTCAACTGCATCCATCTGCATTATTCAAAAGTACACACCCAGGGGTCACCTGGCTGGCTTAGTCAGTAGAGCATGTGACTCTTGATCTCGGAGTTGTGAGTCAAGTCCCACATGGGGTGTGCAGATTACTTAGAATAAAATCTTAAAAAAAGAGAAAGAAAGAAAGAAAGAAAGAAAGAAAGAAAGAAAGAAAGAAAGAAAGAAAGAAAGAAAGAAGAAAAGAAAAGAAAGAAAAGAAAAGAAAAGAGAAGCCATATACCCAGGAGCCTATATGCAGACCAAGAGCTAGAGTGGCATTTTATGAAGGCCTGAAAGTCCAGCTTCCTCCTTATCTTCTGTTCAAACAGAAACAAAGAAAATGCTATTTACCTTCCACTAGGAATCTTGGGAATCACACAATAGCATGCCTTCACTCCTTTACCCAACACTGTCCTACAATTTACCAACACTGAGGGGTGAAAATACTCCAAGTTACGGGTAAAGGTATCCTATGTAAATGAATGGCACAAGTGAAGAATAAATAAGGCATGCAGGGATGAATCTGTAAGACATACCGCCTTTTCTGCCCTCACCAATGGGTTGTCCAGTTGCCCTTTGACCCACAGGCCTTCCATGGAGCAAGTAACACAAAAGATCTATAAGGGGATGCCATTTTCTTTCTTCTCTTCCCCTGAGGTTATAGCCTATGGCTCCCTGCCCTTCCCAAGCTAGAGCCTAAGTCTTCAAGTATGTTCCAGTCCCCATCCTCAAAAAAACTAGTAAAGAGAGGGCACTTGGGTGGTTCAGTTGGTTAAGCATCTGCCTTTGGCTCAGGTCATGATCTCAGGGTCCTGAGAGCAAGCCCCGCATCAGGTTCTCGACTGATGTAGAGGAGTCTGCTTCTCCCTCTCCCTCTGTTCTCTCTCTCTCTCTCTCTCTCTCCCTCCCTCTCTCAAATAAATAAATAAAATCTTTTTAAAAAAGAAAAGATACTAGAAAAGAGGATAGGAACAACCTCATGTGCCAATCTACCAACTGAATTAGCACATTTTACATACAGATAAGCTAGCTTCCTTTAGTTGAATTGATTGAAATGCCACAGATAAGAATATCAGTCCAGATTTGGAATCTGTTGAATAATGTTTGGGAGGACTCATATGACACCTTTCATTTTTCTTCCCCACATAATCATTTCAAGGTATTATATTATCAATCTGCAGAAGCCTAAGCAATTAGATTTTCATGAACCATGAAATATTTCCCTCTCCATTATAGCAGCCTAGAATTTAGAAGGGTATCATGTGCCTCTTCCAAGAGTCCAGTATTTAACTCTGTACAATTAAATACTGGACATTTTTGGCACAATCCCTGAACTAGGAACTAGTCTTGCCTCTTGGTCTCTCCCAGCCTGAACCTGTCCCCTGGGTCAAGCTAAGCGGTCCAGGTCTTCTCCCAGGCAAGTCTGAAAAGGAGGCACTGTGAGAGAAAAGTGAGGCCATAGGGAGAATCAATGAAGTTGAAAATACTTGTATTGTTAATTATACATTTTTTGAAAAAAATAATACATTTTCAACTTAACTCACTCATACCTCAAGGTGTGCAGTAAACATATTTTGAAACCTAGAAAAGAATTTCATATACTCTTACAAACAGCATCTATTCATTTTTGCAACACACTTTTTACTGGAATGGATATTTCCAGAACATCTGCATCTTTTTTGCTAAGGCATCATTATTGCCACCTGCTCTTGAATTGCAGATTGACTATATCAATAATACAACATTCACGTTCCATATTGAATCCCTCTCTGGTAATCTCAACTGAGAGAAGGAGCTTAATATCAGAGAATTTATAGAAAAGAAACATAGACTGTGGTAGACTGGAAACATTCCAAACTCTAAAAAAAAAAGTCCTAGGGATACATACTAGGAATGTTTGGCAGGTTTTAAAACTAGATAACTTCATTTATCTGGAAACAGTTGTCTGGAAATATTAAGAATTTATTAGAGAATGCCACTGTTATGGTATAACCGGCAAATTCCAGAAACATATCTGAAACTTTTAGAAAATGGCTTATAGCATCTTTTTTTTAAAGATTTTTTATTTATTTATTCATGAGAGACAGAGAGAGAGAGGCAGATACACAGGCAGAGGGAGAAGCAGGCTCCATGCAGGGAGCCCGACGTGGGACTTGATCCCGGGTCTCCAGGATCAGGCCCTGGGCTGAAGGCAGCGCTAAACCGCTGAGCCACCCGGGCTGCCCGGCTTACAGTGTCTTAAGCAGATTCTGGCGCCAACCTTCCTCTGCTAATGATTGACTTTGCCTTGTCAGTAGAGACCAATGTTCCAAACATTGAATGACCATCCATCCTGTGTGTTCAGTCAATGATGTGGTGACCCCATGCGGGACTCAAGAAATATGAGACCCAGTCCTTCTTATGGTACTTAAAAATGAAATAAAGAGATTAGTGTGACACATATGGAACAATAATCTAAAACATACTGTCTGTTATTATTAATAAACATGTAGTGAAGACTTACCAGTGTGCAGTACACTGTGCAAGTACATATATCATCCAGTGCAATGTTTGCAATTAGACGATGAAGGAGGAAGATAGGAAAGTAAACCAATATGTCCCATATCACATGACTGTGGATACTAAGTGGGCTTCCACACCCTATCTGAATAAATCCAAGTCTGCTGCTTTTAATGGTGTTCTCCTGCCTTCAAGTGAACATAGCAGAGCATCAGCAGTTGGTGCTCCAGGAATTCAGAGACACAGGAATCAAAGGTCTTAGGAAGATGCCCCTTCCCCTTGCCCACCAAAGTGGGTTGAAGCTTTATGCTTTGAAATTTGAAGTTTATGGAATGCCCTAGGGAGAATAAGAGAGAAACCAGCTGTCTGCTCTTTGACACAAAGTAACAACAACCACAAGTCCATCTCTGATTCTGGTGGGGATTTCTCTGTGTTCTACTCTCACACGGTGACACGAGCCCTATACATAGCATTTCTCAACCTTTTCCTGTGAGATGCCAGTTGGGCAAGGTGTGACAGGAAGAAAGTAAAGCAGAGACATAGGCAACAGAAAGCAGATAGTCATCAGAAAAATGCTGTCGGGGGAAGAGATGGAATGGATCTTACAAAATGCGGGGTCTCCTTTTGCTCCTGCCAAATACATACATGGGTGTCATTTCCTTAAGTACACCACTCTTGAATCTTCAAAATGAAAAGTTGGCATTTTGTGAAAGGCAAGACCATATCAATTGTTGGCCCAACTGGCGACCAGCTCTTTTAACAACTTTTCATGGCAAGCATTGTCCTCCCCATTTTAAAGATTAAGGTATTGAGGCTTGGAGAAGCCCCAGGTGCCCAGCTGCCATCTACCACATGCATTCTACCCTGCAAATCAACCATATTTTAAGTATTTTTAAACGTAACCACAATAACAACTGTTGAATCCACTGTACTGCACCAAGCAGCAGAAATGTCTACTATAAATCAGCAAGTAGCCCTGCCAGTTATGTACTAAGAAAGATGAAATAATCCAGTTGAGTAAATCTCTAAAACCACATCCTGGGGACTTCCCAGGCCTTGTCGCTAAACTAAAGCCAGCCTGGTGGCAGCCGTGACTCAAGATGCCCAATGCACACGGACACTGTCAGGATCTGTGCGTTTCTATAGCATCAACTTCTAACAAAAACAATACCTAATACCGAAGCCCCCACTCCGGACTGATTCTTCTTTTTTTCTCTCCTTTTAGATCCAAAAGTTAAATGATAAACTATTTATTACTGACACAACCTTTTCCTCTGGCCCAGAAGTCTCCCAGGAGATCCTCTGGCTCCAGTTTTCCCAGGCATTGTCAGGCGTATCTGTGGCTCCAATAACTCCCGTGTTTGTCTGCAATTGCTCCAGGCAGATGTCTGAAAATCACCCACTGACAGATTTATGTTCGTCAATCTCTGAAACACCCTCCGCCCCCACTCCCAAATCATATCATACGTGTGGGTGAAAGCACTCAGAGGCCAAGTGCACCAGGCCCTCTCGAGTACACGCAAAGCTAAGCCACAGCGTTGCAAGGCATCCCGCCTGCCTGCCCTCCCTCCCGCCCCTGCATTTCCTTATAAACCCGGGGCTCCTCGGCAGCGCACGTTTCCCTGGCCTGCTTTCTTCCCAAGATCTGGAAAGATGCGGGCCTCCAGGCTTTTGAAACAAGATTAAAAGGTCTCTTTTACAGCTCTTGCGGAAAAACTCCACAGAGGAAACGTGGTTGGCAGGTAGAAAAACCGGGACCTGTCTCCTTGAAAATCACAGCTGTGTTATCTTTTTCCTCCACTGATCGCTTCCAGATTAGCACTCGGGGCAGCCGGCCAATTAGCCAGTCCTCCGTGTCACAGAGCCCGGCTCGGGCAACAGCTCATTCCTCCGCAGAAGGGAACGCGTTTGAAGACGTGTAGCTGGGCGGGCCTTGCGGGCCGAGCGGGAGCCCCGGGAGGGAACCTGGTGAGTGTGCCTCGCCGCCGCCGCCGCAGCAAGTCGGCACACGAAGGGGAAGCGGGAGCTGGTGCAGGCAGGAAGTCTCCCAAAGCCCGGACGAGGCCAAACACAAAAGATTCCTTTCTGAGAGGAAAGAGGATTGAAACTGCAGGGAGAAACAAAATAGAAACACAGCCCGTGGGAGCCTTGCAATGATGAAATCTGTTGCTGGAGAACAGAACCCTTTATTCCAGGTCTCCCGCCTATCTTTGGCCAACAAGTCCTCTGTGGAGGCCTGCTGGAAGCATCTTCCTCAGGAGTCTCTGGCACCTGACCATCGCTCAGGTCTGACCTCAGGGAGTGTGATTCACTGAGGGCAGTCACCTCTGCTTCAGATAGCTGGGGAAACAGCCCTCATCGTGACTTCTCCAGAAAGATCAGTCAGACCAAGACCTTGGCTGCTCCCAAGTCTGCTCATTGAAGTTCTTTCGCCTGGTAGGGTGGTAGCAACAGAGGCTTATGGGAGAAAGATTTGGGCCAGATTCCCTGCTTGGGGTGATAAGGCCAACAAATCGTGCCCTCCACAAGTCACTGTTTTGGCAGGAATCATCAGGACACTGACACATATAACCATACCTACCACAGCTGGGACTCTACTAGGCACCAAGGACAAAGGCTCTCCTGCTGACTTAAAGGTCTTTGCTCTCAAACTGCTCTGACGGGTACCAGAGTCTCACAGGGTGTTAATAGTCTTGTTATGAAAATAAGTTTTTTACCACTGGAATAAACTTAGAAAATGCTTCCTTAAACAAAGCTGAACAAGATTCATTGCTGTTGAGCTCTTCACAGCCCTTAGCAAGATTAGCCAAATGTATTGACCATAAAGTCCTTTTAACACAACAGATCTTTTTTTTTTTTTTCAACACAATGTTATTTAAATTCTAGTTAGCTAACATATAGTGTAATATTGGTTTCAGGAGTAGAATTCAGTTATTCATCACTTACATATAACTCCCAGTACTCATCATACAAGTGCCCTCCTAGAGATCCAGGACCCATTTAGCCCATCCTCCACCCACATTCCTCCATTAACCCTCAGTTAGCACAACGGACTTCTTAAGATCTGACTGGACACCAGTGATCCAGGACACACAGTTTGGGAAGAACTGCTATTATTCTCAGTCAAGAGACTTTGGGCACCTGGTGCAATATTCTTTGGGAAGTGACCTACTAGCATTCTTTTCCTTGGGGTATGTGTGTCACTACTTACTGACCCTCATCTCAAAGTGTATGAACTATTACAGAGGTATTTGTTGGTCACCAGGCTGAGCATGCTGAGTGGGTCAGAGATAACATTCTATTATGTCTCATAAGAATCAATGGGGGAGGGATCCCTGGGCGGCGCAGCGGTTTGGCGCCTGCCTTTGGCCCAGGGCGCGATCCTGGAGACCCGGGATCGAATCCCACATCAGACTCCTGGTACATGGAGCCTGCTTCTCCCTCTGCCTATGTCTCTGCCTCTCTCTCTCTCTCTCTTTGTGTGACTATCATAAATAAATAAAAATTTTTAAAAAAGAGTCTGATTCTTGGTTTAAATAAAAAAAAAGAATCAATGGGGGAGGTATTATTCTCCCATTATTTTAAACTTTATTTATTTGAGAAAGAGAGAGAAAATGAGCAGTAGAGAGAGGCAGAGGGAGAGAAAGAGAGAGAGAGAGAAAGAGAGAGAGAGAGAAGCAGACTCCCTGCTGAACAGGGAGTCCCACCCATATGGAGCTCGATCTCAGAACCCCAAAATCATGACCTGAGTCGAAGGCAGATGCTCAATCAACTGAGATACCCAGGTGCCCCTATTCTCCCATTTTTTATCAGCAATCAAAATCAGAGAGAGAGGTTAAGGTCACAAAAGAGTGGCGCTTTAAAGCTCCATACCTAGGGATAGGCTAAATAGGTAATGGGGATTAAGGAGGGCATTTGTTGTGATGAGCACTGAGCATTGTATGTAAGTGATGAATCATTAAATTCTACACATAAAACTAATATTACACTGTACGTTAACTAACTGGAATTTAAATAAACTCTTGAAAAAGAAAAAGAAATTAAAAAAAAGAAAGCTCCATGCCTAGAAGCACCAAGATTCACACCCTACAATCAACAGTAAGAAATCAATCCTTTAAAAAAAAAAGAAAAGAAAAAAGAAAAGAAAAGAAAAGAAAGAAAGAAAGAAAAGAAAAGAAGAAAAGAAAAGAAAAGAAAGAAAAGAAAAGAAAAAAAGAAAAGAAAAGAAAAGAAAAGAAAAGAAAAGAAAAGAAAAGAAATCAATCCTCTTCACTTGGGCAAAGGAGTGAAGAATGGGAATGAGGACAGTGCCATCTCTAAGGGAAAAACACCCGGTTGCCTAATACTCAAATTTCCATCTTTTGAATGCAAAAGAGCACTGTAGTATCACCATAAAGTGTTTTTCCTAAAACATGTCTGACTTACAAGGCTATTATACCTCTAATTATTAATTAGGATTTTTCACCAAATATACACAAAACAACGTGTGTGATCTTTCCTTACATAGCTACAAGATCAGCAGGATAGCCTCTCTTCAAAGGCAGCAAATATCTGCTCTTTCCTTGGAAACATAGATATGTTTCCTTAAAAATCAGCCCCTAATAATTCTTTTCTGAAACATTCTGCAAACTTTTATGGGGGTTGCTTTGGCATAGCCAATATTTTTTCAGTGGTGTCAACGTTTTGTGCTTACCTATTCCTATTAAAATTATATATTTTTGCAGTTCCCAATAAAACTCATTGTATGGTATGCTAGAATAAATCTCAAAATCTCCCTGAAGTGCTAGAAACTTTCAGATATATGTCTATTAAATTTTTATTTCTTGAGTAAGTTGCATGTGTGCCAAAATATGCATTTCATTGCTATAATGGTCATAAGTCCACAAAGCTGTGGTGGAACCACAGAGGAGCACTGAGCTGTTCATCACTAAAAATCCATATCCATTGAGTGGCCATTCCAGCCTTCCAAAGGAATTCCTGAAGTGGCTGTTCACCTGGGTACCTCATACTCTTCAAACATGTTAGGCACTCACAATACAATCGTTCAACTGAAGGTGTTATCCCAGGAACAGAAGATCAGATTTTTTCTCCCTTAGAATGGTTTAAGGTTTTTACCATATGTCCAGAGTACCAATATTGTCAGGTTCTCTTTTACCCTTAGCATAGTGAATCACAAGCCAAAGCTAATAAAAATACTTTCTGTGAAGGCTAAGATGAATAATTTTTAAGGCTACCATCAAAGAGGCAAGACAAAGAGCCTATGGGTAAAAGGGGTAGGAAGACAGATTTCAGATTAACATCAGAAAGACCCTTCCAGCAGTTTGTGTCAGTGCTACAAACTATCAGAAGATGAGTGAACAAGCTCACGAGGGAGGAATTTCTCTGTTTCTGGAGGTATCCAAGCATTGTCCAGATCAGTGGTTCTCAAAGTGTGGTCCCAGACCAGCAGCATCACCATCACCAGGGGATTTATTAGAAATGAAAATTCTCAGGCCCCACCCTAGAACCACAGATTCAGAAACCCCAGGGCTAAATTCAACATTCTGGGTTTTGACAAGACCTCCAGGTGATTCTGCTAAAATTAGAAAAACACTGGCTTAAAACACCACTTGGCAAGAATAATGCAAAGAAGATTCAACTAACAGATGAATAATTGGGCTGGATGACCATTCAACCCTGTAGTTCTGTGAGTCTAATAAGGTTCTTTGGCCTGCATTATTTCCTTTTTGGAAATGAGGAACCAATGGCCTACTAATACTTAGGCTTGACCCCTGGGCGACACTCTGAATTATGTAAAGGAACAAAAAATATATTATCACTGCTATTATAAATCCTGACATTCAGATCTCCTGAGGAGCTTTAAAAAATAAGAAGGGCAGCCCAGGTGGCTCAGCGGTTTAGCGCCGCCTTCAGCCCCCTGCGTGATCCTAGAGACCTGGGATGGAGTCCCATGTCAGGCTCCCTGTATGGAGCCTGCTTCTAGCCTCTGCCTGTGTCTCTGCCTGTGTGTGTGTGTGTGTGTGTGTCTCATGAATAAGTAAATAAAATCTTTAAAAAAAAAAAGAAGAAGAAAGGAAAGGAAGGAGAAGAAGAAAGGAAAGGAAAGGAAGAAGAAGAAGAAAGAAGAAAGAAGAAGAAGAAGAAGAAGAAGAAGAAGAAGAAGAAGAAGAAGAAGAAGGAGAAGGAGAAGGAGAAGGAGAAGGAGAAGGAGAAGAAGAAAAAGAAGGAAGAAGAAGGAAGAAGAAGGAAGAAGAAGGAAGAAGGAAGAAGAAGGAAGAAGAAGGAAGAAGAAGGAGGAAGGAAGAAGGAAGAAGGAAGAAGGAAGAAGAAGAAGAAGAAGAAGAAGAATACCTGGCCACCCAGAATCTCTGGAGAAAGGGTCCCAGGCCTACTTTTTGCCGGGTACTTTCACATTAATTAATTCACTTAGTCTCTAAAACAAGCCTATCTCCACAGTAATGTTACAAGACAGGTATTATTGCTATCTCCATTTTTACAGATGGAAACTGAGGCTGAAAATGGTTGAGGATTTGTCCACATCCACAGAGCCAGGAAATGTCTAAAGTGGGATTCAAACCCAGGTCTCAAGATCCATGTTCTTTCTCCTCCACCCATTTTCCTTCTCCTTTCCATGTCAGAGACTTTCTGGGCACATATGGTCCTCCAAGCCACCATGCTCCCCAAGCCCTCCCCATGGCAGGTCTGGGCACAGCAGGCCTCCAGCTCCTGTCACCACACCCTCCCCTCTGCAAAATCTTGGTGGTGGGTGTTTTACTCTCTCACAAAGATGCTTTCAGTCAGCTGCTCTCAAATCCACCCTCCTGAGGAAGATAAGAAGCTACCTTTGAGTTGTGATATGACGGTAATCAGAAGCCAGCTGGGAACTGGGAAATTCTACCTCTTGGGGCACGTGGGTGACTCAGACACTGGTTAAACATCTGCCTTTAGCTCAGGGCGTGATCCCAGGGTCTTGGGATTGAGTCCCACATCGGGCTTCCCACAGGGAGCCTGCTTCTCCCTCTGCCTGTATCTCTGTGTATCTCTCATGAATAAATGAATACAATCTTTAAAAAACATAAAATAAATAAAATTCTACTTCTCTATCAATTAGCTAAATACGTTCATTCACCAAAATGAAAATGAGCTTCAAGGAGGAGCACCCTAATTTGGTAACAGCCAATTACATCTTAGAGTCTGAATTCACCAAGCAGATCTTTTCCAGCTGTAAAGAGGGTCTCTCTGTGAGGTAGAGGAACAAAGGGGTACAGAGCGCAGGACCTTTCCAAGGAGGACTGACCATGAAGGCGGTGGAAGGACAGAGGTAACAGTCAAAGCATCATGGGAAGCACAAAGGGGCCACACAGCAGGGAAACTGTCACCTGAGGATTCTGCTGAAAGGGAGGTCCTGGTCAATCACTCCATGCTCTGGTCGTTTGAGTCAGAGCCTTTACTTACAGAAGTCAAGAGAGGTGATGTAACTTGCCCAAGATCATGTTGCCTGGGCCACTAGCAGAGCCAGAATCAGCTCCCAGGTTTCCTGACTTCCTTTTATCTAAAGGAATGGGCCTTAATGGGAGACTGAAGTAAAGCCAGCCAGTAAGAAACCGAAGAAAATGAGAGAGACCAACTACATCACTAGCCACATCAGTGGCTACACAGATTGGCTGGAGCAGAATATAAGGTACATTGTATATGACCAAAGTGGTTTTAAATATATTAGGAAGACAGCTCCAAGGGTCTGTTTCTGATCACTTCCACAAAACAGGTGAGCAGGGGACAATGGGGATATGTTTTCAAAGCACAGCACAAGATTTCAACTGCTCAGTTCCCTTTGGTTTTAATGATGTGGCCACAGATAAAACTGCATATTTCTTTGAAAATAGATCCTAGAAAGGTAGTCATGGCCGAGTGGTTAAGGCAATGGACTTGAAAATAGATCCTAATGGCCCAAGAGTCCATGAAAAAGGACCTGAGAGAGAAACAGTACCTGCCTTCCTTAGATGGGAAGCCAACTGAGGGGTGCCTGGTCACAATGCTATTTGCACTGTCCTCTTAAATGCTCCCTAGGCCCACCCTCTCTGGTCTGAAAAGAACAACTTTTTGTCTGCATTTAAAATATCTGTTCTTGGGGTACCTGGGTGGCACAGTTAAACATCTCACTCTTGGTTTCAGCTCAGGTGGTGATCGTAGGGTTGTGGGATCGAGCCCCACATCAGGCTCCATGATCAGCAGGGAGTTTGCTTCTCCTTCTCCCTCTGTCCCTCCCTACCATGCATTCTCTCTCTCTCTCTCTCTCTCTCTCTCTCAAATAAATAAATCTTAAAATATCTGTTCTTGGGGTGCCTGGCTAGCTCAATCAGAAGCACATGCAACTCTTGATCTTAGGGTCATGAGTTCAAATCCCACACTGGGTGGACTGATTACTTAAATAAATAGAACTTTAAAAATAAATACAGGGGCGCCTGGGTGGCTCAGTCAGTTAAGCATCCACTTGATTTTGGCTCAGGTCATGATCTCAGGGTCCTGGGATTAAGCCTTGAGTTGGGCTCCCTGCTCAGCAGGGAGTCTTCTTGTCCTTCTTGCCTGCTGCCCCTCCCCCTGTGCACAGGCACTCTCTCTCACTCTCCCTCTCTTAAATAAATAATTTTTTAAATAAAGAAATAAAAAATAAATACACTAAATTTAATTTAATATCTGTTCTTTAAAAGAGATTAGAGAGACAACAACCAAATGTCACATGTGGATCCTGATTGAAACAAAAGGATGGGGAACAGATATTTTTCAGAGGACTGAGAAAATTGTATTATGGTTCAAATTTTGAGAATTTATTTTATTTATTTATTTGAGAGAGAGAGTGCACAGGGGGCGGGGCAGAGAGAAAGGATCTCAAGCAAACTCCCCACTGAGCACAGAACCCCATGAGGGGAGGGGCTCCATCTCACAGCCTTGAGATCATGACCCGAGCTGAAATCAAGAGTCAGACACTTAACTGACCAAGCCATTCAGGAGCCCCTATCATCTGAATTTTAGATGACATAAAGCTCTTTTTGTTAAATGTATTAATGGCATTGTAATTCTTTTTTTTTTAATGTTCATATATGTTAGAACACTTAAGTATCCAGAGGTAAAAGGACATGATGTTAGTGTTTTTAAAATAATTCAACCAAAAAGAGAGGGGAGGGGAGAGGAATAGATGAAGAAAATGTGGTAAGATCTTTAACAATTGGGTAAACATACTTTTATGTATGTTTGAAATTTTATAATTAAAAAATCCTTATACAAACATACATATATATATGTGTGTATGTGTATCTATATAATGTGTGTATATCCACTCCTGCAGTTACTCCTAAGAGCAAAATTTATGTCAAACTTTTAAAGTTTCATATCTGAAAGAAATGTTAGATCTTATCCAGTTCATTCCATAATCCCTGTTTCCCAGAAGAGGGATCTGAGACCCCTTCCCTCCTCACCAAAGCTCTTCCAACTCTTTAGTGGTTCAGCCAAGATGAGACTCTGGTTCTCCAGACTCTCAGGCCAGAACTCCTACACCCAACAGCCATCAAAAAGTGTAAACACATTGCTCTAATCCTTGTGTTATAAACTCTCAGACAAGGTACCTCACTGTAATTATTTAGCAGAAGTGAAACTGGTCAAAGGACAACAGAACACCTCCTTTGCTCATTCTGAATATATTTCTACATAAGATGATTCTCCTCCATTCTTTCCGGGCTTACCCTCCTCCACTCTCCCTTCCATTCTTTCTCCATCTCCCAGCCACCTCCCTCATCGTCCAGACTTTTTGCACCCTTTGCTGCTTTTGAGCTCATGCTGCACATTGAGACATCTGTGTCCACCTTCCAATGTTAGCTCCTCCTGCTGAAATCTGGCTCAGTTTCAAAGCCCAGAGCAAGTCAGCTGTCTCCATGAAGTCTCTCTCTCCCATCTCAGGACAACCCTAGCCCTTAGTCTCAGCCTCTGTGATAGTCCTTGTTGTCTTCCTTCTTTACAATTAAGCATATGTATGTCCTGCATTTTCAATGGCCTGAATACAGTGATGCAGTGGCAGAAATGAGAAGGGAAAACAGGGATCTAAGGGCACCTGGGCGGCTTAGTCGGTTAAGCACCTGCCTTTGGCTCAGGTCATGATCCTGGGGTCCTGGGATTGAACCTCACATCAGGCTCCTTACTCAGCAGGGAATCTGCTTCTCCCTCTCCCTCTGCCCCGCCCCCAACTCATTCTCATTCTCTCTCTCTCTCTCTCAAATAAATAAAGATCTTAAAAAAAAAAAAAAAGGAAAGAAAAAAGAAAAGAAAAGAAAAGAAAAGAAAAGAAAAGAAAAGAAAAGAAAAGAAAAGAAAATAGAGATCCAGGACCAAAGAGGTCCCACATAGAACCAGAAGCTACCCAGGAACATGACTGGCTCTGGAAATGATGAGGGAGGTAGGCAAAGCTTTGAGTCAAAATCCCAATGTCATTTCCAGTGGGTATGAAGAAAGCCTACACTTTTCCTAGCTGGGGGAAGCAGGATCTAAGAGGAGCCAACATCAGAAAAAAGGCTGGTAGGCTCTCTTGGCACTGGCAAAATCAATAGACAGCTCAGTAATTGGGTGGCAAGGCAACACAAACCAGGACCTCAGAGTGGGAAGCTGGTAAAGGGTAAGCAAGATGTTAGCCAAGGCCCTGAGTCGAGGTCAAGCCTGTCCCCCAGCAAAGGAAAGTAGGCATGAACCAGGGCACAAGCCAAAAAACCATGCAAACCAGCTGGACATGTGTGGTGAGACTGAAAAAAGAGGTTGTCTAGAGGCTATGGCTCAATGGGCAGGTGCCCCAGGCTTATTAATGCTGCTCATATTTATTGAGCACATACTCTGAACCAAATGCTGGAGATAGGGGTATTAGTCAGTGTTCTCCAGAGAAACAGAACGAATAGGATGCATATATATAGAGAGAAGAAGATTTGTTATAAGGAACGGGCTCAAGCAATTACAGAAGCTGACAAATCCAAAATCTCTAGGGTGGGGCCGGTGGGCTGAAGACACAGGAGAACTGATATTCCAATCTGAGTGTAAAGGCAGTCTGCTGTGGAATGCTCTCCTATTCAGAGTTCCATTTTGTTGTTGTTGTTCTATATAGTCCTTAAACTGATTGGATGAGGCCCACCCATCCAACTATGGAGAGCAATTTGTTTTACTCAGAGTTCACTGATTTAAATGTTAATCTCACCTAAAATAAAAAAAAAAAAAAAAAAAAAAAAAAAAAAAAACCTCAAAGAAACACCCAGAGTAATGTTTGACCAGGTATCTGGCGGCCCACCCAAGATGACACATAAAATTAACCATCACAAGCAGTGAACAGAAAAAGCCTCAACTAACTGCAGATTCTAGAAGACTAGCCAAGGGCCTCCTACTTGGATGATGATGCAGGTCCTGATATTCCCACCACAGCCAGGAAAGAACTGGCCCAGAAGTTAGTAGGGTTGGACCAGAAGGGGCAGCGCTGGTACCTGGCAAGGAACAGACAGCTTTGTCAGCTCTTTGGGGGAAAGGACCAAGCCCTTCACCACTAGAGCAGGGACAGTGGTGCCACCTGCCAGCTCCACTGCTAACTAACTTAGACAAGTTAGTTCACCTCTGTACCTCAGTCTTCTCCTTTGTAAAATGGGGATCACAGGAACATCTAAATCAAATAATACCTAAATTCAATGAGTTGAATATTTGTAAAGTACAAAAATATCAAGCCTGGCACTAGATAAGTGCTCTAGGGCAGGTTACTAGTAGTATTTGCAAGCACTACAGCAGCTTATATATTGTGCTCAACCGAACAGGTACTTAGGAAATTCCAAATTGAAATTTTTTTCTTCAAACAGTGCCAAAATAAGAAGGAACTAGTTGAACCTGGCTGGCTCAGTCAGTAGAGCATATGACTGTTGATCTCAGGGTCATGAGTTTGAGCTCCATGTTGGGCATAGAGAGCTCACTCAAAAATTAAAAAAGAATAAAATAATAAGATTTTAGGGGTGCCTGGGTCGAGCAGTCTGTTGAGCATCCAACTCTTGATTTCAGCTCAGGTCATAATCCCAGGATCATAGGATGGAGCCTTCTATTAGGCTCCACACTCAGCAGGGAGTCTGCTTGAGATGGCCTCTCTCCCTTTCCCTCTACCCACAACCCATGCTCATGCTCTCTCTCTATCTCTAAAATATTAAATTAATCTTTTAAAAATGTCAAGATTGGGGCATCTGAGTTGCTCAGTGGTTAAATAGCTGACTTCAGCTCAGGTCATGATCCCAGGGTCCTGAGATTGAGTCCCAGGTCAGGCTCCCCACGGGGAGCCTGTCTCTCCCTCTGCCTATGTCTCTGCCTCTCTCTGTGTCTCTCAGGAATAAATAAAATCTTAAAAAATAAAATATAAAAATATCAAGATTTTTAAAAGAAGGAACTAAACCATGTAAACATTCTATCTTACACTTCAGTCCCATGTTTTTCTTTTTTTTTTAAAAAAAAAAAGCAAATATATTTAAGTTACTAATTAAAATCCTTCTAGGATTTCCTGTTGCCTCAGACTCAAATCACTTCTGAGGCCAGTAAGGACTGCCTGATTCACCCTGAGTATGTCCCCATATACTCACATCTCTCCTCCAGGATTCCGAGGCTCCAGTCACACCAGGTTTCTCCATGTTTCCTGAATTGCCTTCAGCACCACTGCAGGGCTCTTCCCTATGCCTGGAGCAGCCACCCTTGGGCCCTGCCCTCCTTACCTGCCAATTCCCACTGATCATTTAAGGCTCAGTTTAAGGAAGAGTACCCCCAAGACCAAGTTAACTGCCTCTGTAGTATGCTCTTATAGTCCCTGCATTTTTTTTTTTAAGATTTTATTTATTTATTTGAGAGAGACAGAGCATGAGCAGAGTGAGGAGAAGAGGGAGAGGGAGAAGCGGAATCCCCACTGAGCCAGAAGCCCAATGCAGGGCTTGATCCCAGGGCCCTGAGCCACCCAGGCGCCCTGGCCCTGCTTTTCTTTGTGTAGTAGTCAGTATTATTTGGAATCAGATACTCAATCATTGTCTTCCTCCATAAGATCAGGGACCAAGCTTGTATCATTCACAGCTGAACCCTTGGGACCCAGCACAGTTCCAGGCACACAGTGCCCAACAAATATGTTGAGAGATTTTAATAAATCTAGAGATGACAGATTTAAGCTTTCAGCCAAACCCACCTGATTTGTGGTAGCCCTGATATGCCAGGTTGAGAAGGAGCCTGAAATTACATCGTGTCATAGCTACACCCCTTCCATGGCTGAGGGGGCTGCAGGAGGAACAAGGGCATCTGACATCCATCTCTTTATTGGCAAAGAGGTAATCTCTCAGGTAACACTGCTCTAAGTTTAATGGCAAACCATTAAGTTCAAAGAAAAAGTACAAGGGTGGTTATAATCTGAACAGGCAAACTTCAGAGCTACACTTACACCACGAGAACAAGGAAGCCAAAATTGGCATCTACCAGATGCCAATTTCAGTCATCATTTTCACATCTTGTACTATTCATAAAACCCTTTTTATGACTATAAAATTGTATCTGCATGTACTGATACCATTTTTTTTCCCACCTGTTTTAGAATTATGTGCCACTGTGAGTAAGAAAAACTTCTGATTTGGGTGTTTGCCCTGGGGGATACCAATTCACCTAGAAATAAGCCGTAGCCTCAGAAAGGAGCCAAGGTTGTGGAGTGGAAAGCCGGCAGTATTGTCACACTGTGATGGCCTGTATGATGTCAATGAAGGATAACCCATATCCCTTCCCAGCCTCACTGTCCTTGGCAAAATGGGGACCTAAGTAGGCAGTAGGCACATGGAGAGCACTCAGTAAGTGATAACTATTACAGCTCATATTCAGTTTGACAGTTGGGTTTCTGCTGACTGTGAACATAAGCAGCAACTATCACAATTAATGACACTTAGCCTGGCTGCAGCTCGAGCCAGGAGAGAGTGGCTTTCTAACACAGGTGGTGCAAAGATATCATATAGGGGTATTCACTGCAGCATTGGTTGCAATAATGAAAAACTGCTTTTTCCATTATTGCAATTATCTAAACAGCTATGAGCACCAGAATGGCTGACTAAAAGCAAGCCTGCAGAAAAGCATGATCCCATTTTTTGAGAAACAAAATCTGGACATGTCACATCCATTTACACACACACACACACACACACACACACACATACACACACAACATGCCAGATATGCAGACAAATACCTAGATGGATTCCCATGTAGGATAACAATAGTTGTGACTTCTGAGGAGGAAGCAACATTTACTTCTGTATCATTTGAATTAGTTGACAAGGCAATGTATTATCTCATCAATCAATCAGCCAATAAGTATATAAATGAATGCTTGAATGATGGTTTTGTCCCCAGATCCAATGTGTGGGGGTGGTTTTCCCACACCACCAAGCAATTCTCTGACACCAGCTGGGTGTCCTACAATTCAACTCAATTCTCCCACTATCTATTACAGATGGCATCAGATCCACAGGTAAAGGGCTCAGTCCCACAAGACTGCCCCTCTCATGCCAACTGAAAGTCCAGGTTGTTACAGATACTTCTGACCCACTGGCTATAGATTGAAAGTTTAACAAGACAGGAAACAACAAATGTTGGAGAGGATGTGGAGAAAGGGGAACCCTCCTGCACTGTTGGTGGGAATGTGAACTGGTGCAGCCACTCTGGAAAACTGTGTGGAGGTTCCTCAAAGAGTTAAAAATAGAGCTGCCCTACAACCAGCAATTGCACTGCTGGGGATATACCCCAAAGATACAGAGGCAGTAAAATGGCAGGACACCTGCACCCCAATGTTTACAGCAGCAATGTCCACAATAGCCAAACTGTGGAAGGAGCCTCGGTGTCCATCGAAAGATGAATGGATAAAGAAGCTGTGGTCTATGTATACAATGGAATATTACTCAGCCATTAGAAATGACAAATACCCACCATTTGCTTCAACATGGATAGAACTGGAGGGTAGTATGCTGAGTGAAGAAAGTCAATCGGAGAAGGACAATCATTATATGGTTTCATTCATTTGGGGAATATAAAAAATAGTGAAAGGGAATAAAGGGAAAGGAGAGAAAATGAGTGGAAAATATCAGTGAGGGTGATAGCACATGAGAGACTCCTAACTCTGGGAAATGAACAAGGGTAGTGGAAGGGAGGTGGGCAGGGGGTTGGGGTGACTGGGTGACGGAACACTGAGGGGGTCACTTGACGGGATGAGCACTGGGTGTTATACTATATGTTGGCAAATCAAACTCCAATAAAAAAAATATACAAAGAAAAATAAAGTTTCAACAGTACCTCTCCTTGAGTTTCATTAACGTCCTAAAGTGGACCACAGAACTTAAAGAAACATTTTACTTACTAGATTACCAGTTTGTTATAAGAGGAAGAGCCAGGTAGAGCCAGGTAGAAGAGATGCATAGGGCAAGATATGGGGAAAGGGCCATGAGCTTCCACACCCTCTCTGAGCATACCACCCTCCCCAAATCTTCACAAGTTAGTTCATCAACCTAGAACCTCCCTGAACCCCATCCATTTGAGTTGTATGAAGGCTTTATTATTTAGGCATTAAATCATTGGCCATTGGTGACTGAACTCAATCTAAACCTCTAACTATAGGGCAGCCCAGGTGGCTCAGTGGTTTGGCACCACCTTTGGCCCAGGGCGCAATCCTGGATATCCAGGATTGAGTCCTCCGCATGGGGCCTGCTTCTCCCTCTGCCTGTGTCTCTGCCTCTCTCTCTGTGTATCTCTCATGAATAAATAAATAAAATATTTAAAAATAAATAAATAAATAAACAAACCTCTAACTACAACACTGGTCCCCCTGGCAACCAGACCCCATCCTTAGGTGACTTAAGGTCTTTCCCAAAGTCACCTAATGAACATCACAAAGACATTTGTATCACATTCATCACTTAAGAAATTCCAAAAGTTTTGGGAGCTCTATGCCAGAAACAAGATGAGGACCAAATATTTATTTCTTATTATAAATCACAACAGCCCAGGACAAAGTCGGTTAAAATAATAAAGTTTTAAAATAAGTCAAGCAGAGAGTTGATATTCACTGTAAAGGCTAATAATGCAAAGGAACCTAAGAGAGGCTGGGAAAGCATTGCTACTGAGAGATACAAACAGATGAGTCACCATCCACTCAACTCCATGAAGTCACCTCAGGAGTCCTCAACATGTCAGCAAATTCCTTCCCAGGGGCACCTTCCTCACTGTATCACACCAGGAAAGCTCAAAAGGAAGACAACAGATTTGGGTTAAGTACCTACTCCTCCGCTTTGGGTTGAGTACCTACTGCTCACAACTGCTGGGACCAAGCTACCGAGAAAGTCCCCAGGGAGAAGCAAGTAACTCTGAAGGAAATAAAAGGTTGTCCTCCAAACCCTGTTCAGTAGTGGGAAGTAGGTTTATCCTAGGACGTTGTGTGAGGAGACTCAGAGAAGAAGAGCGAGCAAAAGTCTGGAGAAGAGATGCCACAAAGCCTGGAGATGAGGAAGCCTCGGTGTGAATCCAGCATTGTGTTCCAATGTGAAGAACCAGAGAGGCCCTGAAAGTGAATTGTAGAAGAAGTTGCCTTGAACTTCACTACAAGAGGGATGCTAAATATTCCAGGTTACATTTTCATTTTCATTTTCTTTTTTTTTTGAAGACCAGGTTACATTTTCAGATGAGAGTGGCAACTCATAGCTCTGTAATTTAGGAGACTGGCAAAGCTACACTATTTTGAAAGCCGTATGTTTTTCCTGATTATGTAATTTGACAAGCACATTGCAAGCTTGGGAAATATGAAAAAGTCTCAATGAAGAAAATTAGAAATATATCGCTCAGAGACAATCACTATACACTGAACACTTGGGTGCATATACTTCCAGCCTTTTGTTTCTACAAATGCTATGTTTTTATCAAAAACAGAATCATATGGGCAGCCCGGGTGGCTCAGCGGTTTAGTGCCGCCTTCGGCCCAGGTCATGACCCTGGAGACCCAGGATCGAGTCCCACCTCGGGCTCCCTGCATGGAGCCTGCTTCTCCCTCTGCCTGTGTCTCTGCCTCTCTCTCTGTGTCATGAATAAATAGGTAAAATCTTAAAAAAAAAAAAAAAAAAAAAAAAACAGAATCATATAGGATCTACTACCATACAGCCTGTTTTTCCCCCACACGTCGTAGTATACCATGAAAATGTTTCCATTCAAATAAAGTTTCCACAATGTTTGACTAACTCTGCAGCATTCCATGGTACAGGTATAATTTATCTACTACCCCCCAATTAATGGATATTTGTACTGTTTCTTTTTTTTTACTTATAAAAAAATTAATATTTGCACATGCCCCTCATTTTCTTAGAGATTTCCTACGTGAAAGAGATAACGAACGAATTTGCAGTTTTCCATAACCACTGCGAGACTGTACTTCGGAAAGGAACAGAAAGACGCCTCCACTAATTGGGGAGGAAAGTGGTTTTCCTTCCATCTTCCCACACTCACCAACACTGGACATTAGCATTTGTTGCCGGAAGTGGGGGGCTGCGGCGAGGAACTATCTAATAGGGTGAAAACACAACTTGGTGAGGTTTCTTTTTTTAATTTTATTTATTTATCCATGAGAGACACACAGAGAGAGAGAGAGAGAGAGAGAGGCAGAGACACAGGCAGAGGGAGAAGCAGGCTCCATGCCGGGAGCCCGACGTGGGACTCGATCCCAGGTCTCCAGGATCACGCCCTGGGCCCAAGGTGGACGCTCAAGCACTGAGCCACCCGGGTGCCCCCATAACAACTTGTTTAAATGGTCATTTCTTTGCTTACTTGTGAAGTGGAGCACCTTCTACGTGCTGGTCATTAGATGGGATTCTCACAAATCCTCCAGGCCTAGGTGTCTATGATTAGGACAGGGCGTTTGACACCTGCCGGAAACGGCTTCCTTGTCCCGGAAGCGAGAGTCCCACGCATGCGTCCTGGGGGGAGGGGGCGGGAACGAACGTCATCGCGAGACCGATTTCCTCCAACCACGTGAGGCACAGAAGACGGGGCCTCATCTCCTGACCAATGAACGTCCGCCAAGAATATCTCCCGGTTCCCTACGCCAATGAGCTTCCTGCTTGGCCTCTGGCCCACCTTGCCCGGCTTTGTATTCCTTGCCTATAAATAGAGCCGCCCCCACCCCACCCCCAAACCCTCTCCGGGCCTGGCGGGGGTTTTGCTGCGGCGTGTGGTTCCCCGACTGCAGTTCCTGTGCTATTCCTTCTGAAGAGACGCGATTTCTGGTCCTTCACCCTCGCCTCGCTACCCGTTTACGCTGACGATGGTTAAACCATGTGCTCCGGTCACAAAACAAGGTTTTTATTTTTATTTTTTTTAAGATTTTATTAATTTATTCTTGAGAAGCACAGGAAGCGAGGGAGGTAGACACAGGCAGAGGGAGAAGCAGGCCCCATGCCGGGAGCCCGACGCGGGACTCGATCCTGGGTCTCCAGGGTCACGCCCTGGGCCGAAGGCGGCGCTAAACCGCTGAGCCACCCAGGGATCCCCAAAACAAAGTTTTTAGACACCTCCCCGCCACCTTTATATTTTCCCCCCCGTAAGACTGGTATGAAAGGATTTCAATCTAAAACGGTACCAGAGAATAAAGAGTGAAAGAGAAAATGAGTGAAAATATCAGTGAGGGAGACAAAACATGAGAGACTCCTAACTCTGGGAAATGAACAAGGGGTAGTGGAAGGGGAGGTGGGCGGGGGGGTTGGGGTGACCGGGTGACGGGCACTGGGGGGGGCACCTGGCAAGATGAGCACTGGGTGTTATGCTATGTGTTGGCAAGTCGAACTCCAATAAAAACTAATTAATTAATTAATTAAAATGGTACTAGAGGAGCTTTGCGCAGTGGCAGTACCGTAAGCAAGTGAGGTTTATCCAAGGTGCGATTATTGCTAATTAAAATGGTACCAGAGGATATGAAATCAAGAATCCCATGCATGCACCCTCGGGAATACAACTTAAGAATTGAAGAGACAGGGCAGCCTGGGTGGCTCAGCGGCTTGGCGCTTGCCTTCCCCCCCAGCGCGTGACCCTTGTGACCCGGGTTGGAGTCCCGCGTCGGGCTCCCTGCATGGAGCCTGCTTCGCTCTCCGCTTGTGTCTCTGCCTCTCTCTCTCTCTGTGTCTCTCATGAATGAATAAATAAAATATTAAAAAAAAAAAAAAAAGAACTGAAGAGACTGATCTCCCATAAATCCCTAACTTACAGAAAACCAGAATTTACCTCCAGGCCAATGAATAGCTACCAAGAATCTCTCCCAGTCCTCCAGCCGATGAACTGACTGCTTGGGGTCCGGTTGGACCTCCTCGCCCTGTTTGCAACTCCTCGTTCCGTAAGCACAGCCACCCCCTATCCCTCAGAGCTGTCGCGTGTAGCTGCTCCAGTTTGCATTTTCTGAATTGCAGTTCCTCTGCTATTCAAGAATAAACTCATTTTTCTGGTAAGTCAAACTTTCCTCAGTTTAACTCTTTATTTAGGTTGACACTGGGATCGTACCTGTAACAGAAGACTTCTAGATGAAGAAAACAGGATGAAGCCCTATGTTTACTCTTGCTATCATTAGGTCCTACAGTAACAATGTTTAATTTGTACATTTGAGCTGAATTATAGCGTTTTGAATGCCAGTATTGGACTCATAAAAAAGCAGCTGTTCTTTTGAGCTATTTATTCCCTTATTAACAAGATTGCCTGATTTTATATTAAAACTATATTTATTTTATTTCACTTTTATTGCCAATGTAAATTAAATGGGTATTTTTCTTTGCATTTATTTAAACTTTATTTTTGAACACTTGTGCATAAAATATTATAAAATCCAGTTAACATTAATCAGGTCCACATTTCTCAAATTCTTATTTGCAATAGCATTAACTTAAATATGTATGTATATGTGTATATTTTGGATTGTTTCCATAAGGTTTTAGAAAGCGAGAAATTGGCCACAGGGAGGCAAAACTGGTTATTTATATCAATCCTTTTCTTTTATTGACTCATAGAAGTTCCAGCACAATATACAATTCCTATTCATCTTCAACAACAATGCAAATATTTGTGTTAAACAGCCTAATCAGCAGGCACGTATACATTTATTAGGTGTTCGTATATTTTTACATACGGCAAAGTTAGGATACCAAAGAGAACAGTCCCTCTACATTAAAATGCTTGCACGTTAACTAGATAAAGGTTGAATCATTCCTCCTCCTGATTTATTGTTATAGTATTTTTAAATAATGTTTTATTGCTTCTTTTTTGTAGTAAAATGAAACTGTAATCGTACATTATTTTGTTTTTCTATTGGGTTTTAGTTAACTGTGCCAAGATGTAAGTGAGGGCCCATATTTTGAGGTCAACTGACCTCAAAAAAATATTCCTATGAATTAGATCAACCATTACATTGTCAAGGATCAACAGCATTTATCCAAATACACAAGGTTCATATAGGTCTGCTTACTGAATATATATTATACAAAAATCTGGAATTAGACAGGCTGCAGATAATATAACCTTGGGACTAGCAAATTAGATCTCTGCTTTGAATTTCTTTAAAAAAAATCGGTGAGAGAAGGTGGAGAGCAGCTCTATGTTCCGCCATCATCTTATGAAACAGCATAGCATTCCCTCTCTTTCAAGTCCTATTTTTTTATAATAATTTAATCACCATAATTGGTGGGCAAAGAAGAGGTGATTTCTATAATTCTTGTGGGTCCAAAGCCAAACAGATGTGGCGTTCTGTTCTCTTAATGTGATTTTCCACATTGGTCTTGAAAGGTGGTGCTTGAGAGCATGATTTCTGTGCTGGAGAGAGGGCTGGCTCTCCTTGGGAGTGAGAGGTCGTGCCCTAGGGGCCCAACAGGCTCCTTAGCCCGACACTCAAAGCCCTTTCTGCCTCTCTCAGCCTCAGCCCCCTCAACTCAATCCCAGCTCTCTGAGACTTTGCAAGATGCACGAAAACTTCTGGCTCTCGGTTTCTTCATCTATAAAATGAGGGGATTGGATTCAACATCTAAGATCTCTGCCAGCTCTAAATGCTGTGAAGTTGTTATATTAAAAGTCCCATGGTTTCAATAATTATAGTTGGATTTTTTTAAGTAAACATAACAAAAATGCATTAAGTTCATTGTACGTTTTAGCCTTAAGATGCATGAATCACTTAAAGTAAGACAGATTTTTAACCTGTTATATTCACTAAAGAAAATCATATATGATATATTTGTTTCTAAAATAATTTGACATTAGTATTTCTTCTCAGTAGAAGCTAGTAGAAATCTATCCAAGAAAACCCTCAAATTATTAACAAAATGCTTAATGTAATGTGAAATAAGCAGCTTTTTTTATTTGCTGCCTCACTACTGGAGTTTTAATATTTTAATGTGGTGTATAGGAATACTGAAATTTCTCGCTTCATTTAGCTTAAATAATTTTCATCTTAATATGCCACACTTTTGGCTTAAATAATACGCCATTTTTATTATAAAATAAATTAAATTTTCTAATTCACTCAAATATCTTCTGAGTTTGTCTATTTGATAAAATGTCCTACCGAACACATTATTTTTTTCTTTTATTTTTATTTATTCATTTGACAGAAAGAGAGAGAGAGTGCGAGCGCAGAAGCAGGGAGAGCAGCAGGCAGAAGCAAAGGGAGAAGCAGACTCCCCGCTGAGCAGGGAGCCTGATGCGGAGCTTGATTACGGGACCCCAGGATCATGACTTGAGCTGAGCCAAAGGCAGAAACTTAACCAACAAACCACCCAGGTGCCCCTCACATTATTTTCTGAAGCAGTTTCAAAAAAAGTTAGATCAAGGATCTAACTCAATTTAGTCATTTTTACTATTTAGCAAACCTTCAAGGGATTTTTGTCTCAAGGTGAAATTTTTTAAGACTAAACCACAGATCCAAAAAGTATTTTTTTAACTTTGAGGAATGATTAATATTGTTGATTAAAATGATAATATTGATAATATTAATTATTAATAATATTAATATATTTAAAGGGTAAACATGATTTGTTTTTTAAAATTTTTATTTAGATTCTAGTTAGGTAATATACAGTGCAATATTGGTTTCAGAGGTAGAATTTGGTGATTCATCACTTACATACAACATCCAGTGCTCATCATAACAAGTGCCCTCCTTAATACCCATCATCCATCTAACCCATCCCCCACCCACCTCCCTCCATCAACCTTCAGTTTGTTCTCTGTTGTTAAGAGTCTCTTACGGTTTGTTTCCCTCTCTCTTTTTTTTTTTTTTCTGTTTCCCCTTCCCATATGTTCATCTGCTTTATTTCTTAAATTCCACATATGAGTGAAATTATGTGGTATTTGTCTTTGTCTGACTTATTTCACTTCACATAATATACTCTAGCTCCAGTCACATTGCTGCAAATGGCAAGACTTCATTCTTTTTGATGGCTGAGTAATATTCCATTGTGTGTGTGTGTGTGAATGTGTCTGTGTACATGTGTGTATACACACACTATATCTTCTATATCCATTCGTCAGTTGATGGACATTTGGGCTCTTTCCCTAGTTTGGCTATTGCTGACAATGCTTCTACAAACATCAGATGCATATACCCCTTCAAATCTGTACTTTTGTATCCTTTGGATAAGCACCTAATAGTACAATTGCTGGATCATAGGGATGATTTGATATGTAAACACGTGGTAGAATGATTATCGAGATCAAGGTGATTAGCACATTTATCACCTCACATAGTTAACATAGTTAATTTCTTTTTAAGAAATTGTTTCTTGGTACCCGGGTGGCTCAGTTGGTAAGTGGCTGCCTTTGCTCAGGTCATGATCTCAGGATCCTGGGATCCAGCCCCACATGGGGCTGCCTGCTTAGCGAGGAATCTGCTTCTCTCTCTCTCTCTCTCTCTCTCTCTCTGCCCCTACTCTCTGTTCATGTTCACTCTCTCTCTTTCTCTCCCTCTCAAATACATAGATAAAATCTTTTTTTTAATTGTTTCTTAATAATTGTTTCTGTCACATTAGGCAACAACTTCAAGATCTCGAGTATATCATTACACCTCATTCTTCCTTCTTTTCTGAAGGATACAAAACAAATCCAAGCACAACAAAATTCATCTCAAGGCTGTATCTTCCAGAGATTGGAATGCTTTCCTTTTTCTTTTCTTTTTTTTTTTTTTTTCTTCTTAGAGTACAGAATACCTTTGGCCAATAGGGATCTTATTAAAATGTAGATCTTGGATCAATAGATTTGGGGTTGGACCTCAGTCTTAATTTCTAACTTATAACTGAAAACCACCAAGCCAGCAGCATCAGCATCAGCATCACCTGGGAGTTTGATGGGAATGCAAAAATCTCAGGCCCTGCTTCAGACCTACTGACTGAGCATCGGCATTTCGTAAGATCCCAGGTGATCTGTGTGAACATTTAAGTAGCACTGGTCTGCTTCAGTTTAGGGCTTATTTCCCAATGGGGTTTTTGGTCAATTTTGCTCCCACAATTCTAAATTTTGCTCTACATCTAGTCTCAAGTGAGTGTGTTCTTCCCCTCACACACTTTAAAAGTATGAAAATCCCTTTCTGACAGTTTGACCACAATCCAAGGACAGCTGAAACAACTGGTTCTCTGCTGCCATGCCAACCTGAACAGTTTCAAATCAAAAGGGAAGTTTGAGCAACTTTTTTCCTAGAGCAGGGGTTCTCAAATCTGTCCACACCTGAAAATCACCTGGAAACCCTTTTAAAAAGACCAAAACTTTGACCAGGTCCCAGACCAATTAAATCAGAATCTCTAGAGCAGTGGTTCTGAAATTTCACGAGGATCTGAATCACTGAAAGGTTTGTTAAAACACGGATTGCTGGGCCCCAAACCCAGTCTCTGATTCAGTAGGTCTGGGGTAGGGCGTGAGAATCTGCATTTATAATAAGTTCCCAACGTCTGCTAATGCTGTTTGTCTTTGGACCACACTTAGAACCACTGCTCAAGGAGTCAGTACTGTGTAACAGTATTTTTTAAAATCTCTTCAAGAGATTCTAATGTGCAGTCAAGTTGAATAACCCTTGTTCTAGAGAAAGATGTCATGAGCATTAAAAAAATAGATTGGTTTCCCATACATCTTGTGAAACCTGTTTCATCAAATCACATACACTAACACCCAACCAATTTCCACACAAACTATCCAAGTTTCAAAACTTCTTGGCAAAATGAAATGTCCAGAGGTTTGTTGTTGAGTTCTTTTTTTTTTTAATATGGGTTTGTGTGTTCACTTCTAGTATTTGAATCCCTCAAAAGCAAGGACTATACCTATAACACATCTTTTTACCCCTTATTAGCAAACACAGGGCCTGGCCCAAAAACAAACAAAAAAAAAAAGTTCAGTAACAGCTTATAGAATTAAATCTCTCTACCATCCACTCAACATCAGCCACCTGGAGACAAGCACACACAGTCCAGAGAAGGACACAATGGCCTGAAATTTTCATTTTCCACCAAGCTGCCTTGCCAGCATATAAATGTAATCAAAACTTCTGAACGTTGCCACAAATATTCGACAAGCAAATTATCCGTCAGCCAGCATGTAAATGTGATATCCTCAGTGGGAGCCAGAGCTTGAGGACCAGTGTCAGATGGGGAAGGTGGGAGCGCAGTTCAAGCAGTTCCCTTAGAGGTAGTGAAGAGTCAAAGGTTGAGGAAGATGAGCAGCCCTCCCTGCGTGGCTGAAATGAAACACCTAAGGTTAAAAAGAAAAGAAGCAGCAGTAATAGCAGCAAGATGGACAGTAGCTATGACAGAATAGGAAAGACAACACCTGAACTCCAATAAAAAAAAAAAATTTTTTTTAAAGGAAAGACAACACCTTAAGAAAAACACCACGTTACATAGTAATAGATGCAGTGATTAGGAATCACTGAATAATGACATTTAACTATCAAAATCGTAGTGATACAGATTCTGAGCTGATTCTTATAATACACACTATGCAAATTCAATTTTAAGATAACTTTGGAGGGTACCTGACTGGATCCATTGGTAGAGCATGTGACTCTTGATCTCAGGGTTCAAGCCCCATCTTGGGAGTAGAGCTTCAACAACAACAATAAAGATAACTTTGAGTCAATCAAACATATCATGCAGTGCATTTATTAATCAACCCTAGCTCTTAAAGTTTGGTAACACAAAATTGCAGGATTACAAAATGGATCTATTTAACAGTGAGCAAATGTTAAGCAAATGTGCATTGGTTCAAACTGCACAATCAGTGCTAGTGAGTAACACTTCCCAACGATTTTGGGGAGCATAAACAAAACATCCATTACTTCTATATTCATTTAAGAATATTCTTTTAAGGATGGTAAGAGAAGGATATTAGCAGGAAATAGAACTTCCTGGGATGATGGAAATGTAGAAAATATTCACTACTAGTCACATGAGACTATTGAGTGATTGAAATATGGCCACTGTGACTCAGGCCTGAATTTTTAATTTATTCTATTTTAATGAATTTGAATTTAAATTTAAATAGCTATACACAATCAGAACCTACCGCACTAGACATATAGGTATAAATGGGATATTACACAGCCATCAGAAAGAATGAGTACGGATGGCTCAGAGGTTTAGCGCCTGCCTTCGGCCCAGGGCATAGTCCTGGAGTCCCAGGATCAAGTCCCACATTGGGCTCCCTGCATGGAGCCTGCTTCTTTCTCTGCCTATGTCTCTGCCTCTCTCTCTCTCTGTGTCTCTCATAAATAAATAAAAAACTAAAAATCTTGGAAAGAAAGAAGGGAAGGAAGGAAGGAAGGAAGGAAGGAAGGAAGGAAGGAAGAAAGAAAGAAGAAAGAAAGAAAGAAAGAAAGAAAGAAAGAAAGAAAGAAAGAGAACCTACCATTTACATGGACATGGTTGGAACTGGAGGGTATTATGTGAGTGAAATAAGTCAATCAAAGAAAAACAACTATCCCATGGTTTCACTCATATGTGGAATATAGGAAATGGTGAAAGGGGAGAAGGGGAAACTGAGTGGGGAAAAATTAGAGAGGAAGACAAACCATGAGAGACTCCTAACTCTGGGAAACAAAGAGTTACAGAAGGGGAGGTGGGTGGGGGGATGGGGTGACTGGGTGAGAGGCACTAAGGAGGGCACTTGATGAGATGAGCACTGGGTGGCAAATTGAATTTAAGTAAATTTTTTAAAAAAATGTCTTTGGAACCAGGGGAAAAAGACATCTAGGTATAGAGAATAAAAGTGATAGCCACTTTTCTCTGCAAATAAGCCTGTAACCTTGTCCAAAATATGCCTCTTGTTCCACTCCTTGCACTCCCCAGATCAAAAAGAAGACAAACTAAAAAATACTCCAGTTAATCTCATGTAGAATAAAAACACCAAGACTTTCAACATGAAATCCATACTCTTTGAAAGGCCACAGACTTCCTCACTTTTATAAACAGTCCCCAAGAAAAAGCAATCACACTGGGCAACAGCTTTTGTGTTTATAAATCTCAGTCCTTAGGAGGGAGGGAAAGACCTTTTTTAAAGCCCAGATCTTTTTACAGACTTCCAATTGTGCCACCCAGTGGCAGTATGCTTGGTTGAATTTCTGACTCCAGCAGGATCCTTTCTGGCGAGGGAAGAATCCTACATAGTCAGAATGCTAATAAGTAGTGCGGCTGAGATGGGAGAATGATGATAGCAGAAGTAGCCTATCCTATCCATTTGCACCATAGTTTTGTCACGTTTATTTCCATCTTAAGTCAATCAATGCTTTGTTCTGTAGCCTTTCTTAAGAAGAAATGCAAAAGTAGCAATAATCATTGTGTTAAACATTCAAGATTTTCTTGAATTCCCTCAACCCAAAGTATTTACATTATGAGAAACTTATTTCCCATGCGTCAAATATTATATGAAGGTATTGGATGGGTTTTTGCCTTTAATTAAGAATTTTTAAAAATAGAAAACTGAGTGAGCCAGAAACATTTGGTAACATCTTTTTCTGTGGGTTTAAAAACACTTCAATATAAAATTAAATGCAGATGTATAATTTGAGAGTTCATGAATCATCAGCTTATGTACATTTATAATTACACTAAACTTAAGTATTCCAAAAGCCACATTAGTCTCTGGCTATTGTAGCTAATCCTCTGGTAAAGAATTTGAATGGTATTCTAGTATTACATTTTACTTAGAATACACTGTTACAGAATTGTGTGTAGGTTTAGTTGGGGTTTTTTTTCAATTTAGAATTCCTCTGAATGGGAAAAAATGTTCAATATGAAACACAGGTAAATTCCTTAGAGATGTAGATTCCAAGAAGCAAATATCTAAAGAGCAAAAAGTTAGAGTAACTGAAAATAATCAGCACCATACAGCATTCATTGTCATTGTAAGGTAGGCAGATGGTGCGCCCCCAGTTTCCATGACTCAAGAGGGCTCAACTCTGTACTAAGTTTGGCAGAGAATTGTGCTGAAGCCCAAGATCTCACAAAATGTAACTCCAGGAGACATTTTAAAGTGACAGAAGCTTGCAAATCTTCCCTGGAACAAATGCAAAGCAAAAGTGAGCATAAACATGAAAATAACATGAATTTAACATTGGCCCAGTTGGCATGAATTGACACTCTTGTTGGCAGTCTTAGCAGAAAGATAAAGACTGGTTGGATACAGGAAATCTTAAAAGACGTTCAGTGTGGAGAGGAAAGAGCCACATTATGTGGCTTGGATTTGCACTACATAATTAAGGCAAAGGCATTTGTTTCCTCGTAAGGATTTCTGAGTTCTCCTCGGAAGAGCTCTGCTTCAGATTTTCTTTTTTTTTTTTTTTCTTTTTCTTTTTCTTTTTTTCTTTTTGCTTCAGATTTTCCAGAGTTCCCCAGTATCTGTTCTCACACAGCAGGTCCTCAGTAAATTTGTTTCTTGACACCATAAATCAATCCTTAGATGCCTCCATCACTTACCGTCTCTGTGGCTTTGGGCAGGCCACTTACAGTCTAAGCGGTTCTGAAGTTTTCATCAGGTTATCCAAGTAGTTCATGATGCCAAAGAAGGTACAAACTATTACATGAGATTCTTTGGATCCTAGGACAACACATAAGCACAAAAAGGGAGATTCTGCCAAATGTGAGGCTACATGCCAATTTTGAACTTAGGTAAAGAGACATATATTACAATAAACAAGAATTGATGAGGGAAGTCAGATGTGAAGGCTTCCCAGAGACTCCCCAGCTATCCCTCACTGTGCACAATGGGCAATATTTTCAAAGCACTATCTTGTAGTCTAGTGATTACTGACTTACTCCTCTGCCTCCACCAAACAAAAGTCTTATCTTGATAATATTTTTATTCCCCAGGTCTAAGATAGTCCCTGATGCATAGGTGATGAACAAATGTTTGTTAAATGCATTAATATTACATAAAACCCTGTCATCTGGACTCTTAAATGGCAGCATCATTTGAAAAGCTTACTATCTTCCCTGAGGATATATTTTTTATTCAGAATACATTGAGTAATTTGTAAATACTCATATTTATTCTGAAAATATTCAGAATTTTGTGAGTAAGTGGAAATACAGCTGGAATATTCTGGTGATGTTTATGTAGCTAAGTTAGAGAAAAACAATGCAGCTATAATGGAGAATTCATGAGAAAAACATACAAGACCCAGCACAAAAGGAAAAAGGAAAAAAAGGGAGAGAGGAAAAGAGGAAGGAAAAGACAGGAGGAGGGAGAGAAAAGCAGAAGAATCTCATTTATGGATTTCAACTTCTTAAAATCCTGAATATAATATTAATAAATAGAATCCAGCAGTGCTTTTAAGAATCAAGCTGGAGGGCAGCCCCAGTGGCTTAGCGGTTTAGTGCTGCCTTCAGCCTGGGGTGTGATCCTGAAGACCCGGGATCGAGTCCCACGTCAGGGTCCCTGCATGGAGCCTGCTTTTCCCTCTGTATCTCTGCCTCTCTCTCTGTGTGTGTCTCTCATGAATAAATAAATAAAACCTAAAAAATTAAAAGAATAAAAATAAAATCATAAGAACCAAGCTGGAGGACTCACACTTCCTGACTTCAAAATTTACTACAAAGCTATAGTAATCAAAACAGTGTGGTACTAGTATAAAGACATATAAGCCAATGGAGGAGTAGGGGTGCCTGGCTGGCTCATTCTGTAGAGCATGTGACTCTTAATCTTGGGATCATGAGTTTAAGCTTCATGTTTGGCCTAGTTACTTTAAAAAAATAACTAAATAAATGAATACAGAACCCAGAAATAAGCCCTCACATATATGGTCAAATGATTTTTGACAAGGTACCAACACCATTCAATGAGGAAATTACAGTCTTTTTGACAAATAGTGCTTGGAAAATTGGATACCCACCTGCAAAGGAAAGAATTGAACCTTATCTAAAACCATGTACAAAAGTTAACTCAAAATGAATCAAAGACCTAAATGCAAGACCTAAAACTAAAATTCTTGGAAGAAAACAGGGCAAAGAATTCATGGCAATGAATTTGGCAATGATTTCTTAGATATGAAACCAAAGACATAGGCAATAAAAAGAAAAATAGACAAACTGAACTTCATGAAAACTCAAACATTTTGTGCATTAAAAGACACTATCCACAGAGTAAAAAGGAAAACCATATAATGTGAGAAAATATTTGCAAATTAAATATCTGGTACAAGATTAACATCCCAAATACATAGAGAAGCCATAAAACAAACCAACTGGTTTAAAAGTTGAAAAATGGGCAAAGGATCAGAATAGACATTCTCCAAAAAGATTACAAATAATCAATAAGTACATGAAAAGATACTCAGCATCACCAAACATCATGGAAATGCAAATCAAAACTATAATGAGATACTACCTCATACCCATTGTCATAGCTACTATCCAAAAAATAGAAAAATAACACAATTGTCTAGGATGCAGGGTAATTGGAACCCTCAATGCACTGTTGGTAGGAATGTAACATGGTACAACCACTATGGAAAACAGCATGGCAGTTCCACAAAAAATTAAAAATAGAATTACCATATGATCTAGCAATTCCACTTCTGGATATATACTCAAAAGTATTGAAATCAGAGTCTCAAAAAATATATTTGTACAACCATGTTCAAAAGGTGGAAACAACCCAAGTGTCCATCAACAAATGAATGGATAAGCAAAATGTGGTATACACATACAATAGAATGTTATTCTGTCTTAAAAAGGAAGGAAATTCTGACACATGCTACAACATGGTGAATTTTGAAGACATAATTATGCTAGGTAAAATAAGCCAGTCACAAAAAGACAAATACTATATGATTCTACTTATATGAGACATTTACAGTGTTTGAAATCATGGAGACAGAAAGCAGGATGGTGATTTCCAGGGGTTGAGTTGGTAGGCAAGGAGTTGGGAGTTATTGTTTAATGGGTATAGAGTTTCAGTTTTTCAAGATGAAAGGAGTTCTAGAGCTGGATAGTGGTGATAGTTACACAATATTACAGATGTATTTAATACCACTGAGCTGTACACTTGAAAATGGTTAAGATGGTAATTTTTATGTTATGTGACACTTACTATAATAAATAAAATCAAAAAAAGAATCCAGTAACATTTTAAGAGAATTAGACCATAATCTAGGAAGGGTAATTTGAGAAATGCAAAAATGAGCCAATATTAGGTGATCTATTAACCTAATTCACCATACTTTGAGACCAAAAGAGAAAATGTATATGATCCTTTTTATAGATGCTGACAAAGTATCTGATAAATCTCAATATCCACTCTGTCCCACTGTGGTAAAATATACAGTACATAAAATCTACCACTTTAACCATTTTTAAGTGTACAGATCAGTGACATTAAGGACATTCACATAGTTGTGCAACATTCACCACCATCTCCAGAATTTTTCCATCCTCCCAACATGAAACTCTGTACCAATTATATAATAACTCTCCATTTCCCTCTTCTCCCAGCCTATAGTAACCACCCTTTACTTTCTGTCTCTGAATTTAACTACTCTAGGTATTTCATCTAAGTAGAATAATACAGTATTTGTCCTTTTTGTGGCTGGCTTATTTCACTCAGCATAATGTCTTCAAGGTTCATCCATGTTGCAGTTTGTGACAGTATTCCCTTCCTTTTTAAGGCTGAATAACAGTCCATCACATGTGTATAGCACATTTTGCTCATCCATCAGTGAACACTTAGGTTGCTTCTACCTTTTAGCTCCATCTCAACACAGAAGCCAGATTTTGCTTAATGAGGTAAGTAAAACTATTTATATCAACCCCAGGACCAAGACAAAGATATCCACTATCACTTCAGAGTGTAGGGATAGAGGGAACATTTCTCAGAATCTTAAAAGCCATCTATAAAAAGCCCACAGCAAATATTATTCTCAATGGGGAAACACTGGGAGCCTTTCCCCTAAGATCAGGAACACGACAGAGATGCCCACTCTCACCACTGCTATTCAACATAGTATTAGAAGTCCTAGCCTCAGCAATCAGGCAACAAAAAGAAATAAAAGGCTTTCAAATTGGCAAAGAAGTCAAACTCTCCCTCTTCGCAGATGACATGATACTGTACGTAGAAAACCCGAAAGACTCTACCCCAAGATTGCTAGAACTCATACAGCAATTCAGCAGTGTGACAGGATTCAGAATCAATGCCCAGAAATCAGTGGCATTTCTGTACACTAGCAATGAAACTGAAGAAAGAGCAATTAAGGAGTCAGTCCCATTTACAATTGTACGCAAAAGCATGACATACCTAGGAATAAACCTAACCAAAGAGGTAAAGGATCTATACCCTAAAAAACTACAGAACACTTCTGAAAGAAATTGAGGAAAACACAAAGAGATGGAAAAATATTCCATAGTCATGGATTGGAAGAATTAATATTGTGGAAGTGTCACACTACCCAGGGCAATTTACACATTTAATGCAATCCCTATCAAAATACCATGGACTTTCTTCAGAGAGTTGGAACAAATCATCTCAAGATTTGTGTGGAATCAGAAAAAAACCTGAATAGCCAGGGGAATATTAAAAAAGAAAACCAGAGCCGGGGGCATCACAATGCCGGATTTCAAGTTGTACTACAAAGCTGTGATCATCAAGACAGTGTAGTACTGGCACAAAAACAGACACATAGATCAATGGAATAGAATAAAGAACCCAAAAATAAATAAATAAATAAATAAATAAATAAATAAATAAATAAATAAATAAAAGAACCCAGACATGGGCCCTCAACTCCATGGTCAACTAATATTCGACAAAGCAGGAAAGACTATCCACTGGCAAAAGGACAGTCTCTTCAATAAATGGTGCTGGAAAAATTGGACAGCCATGTGCAGAAGAATGAAACTAGACCATTCTCTTATACCATACACAAAGATAAACTCAAAATGGATGAAAGATCTAAATGTGAGACAAGAATCCATCAAAATCCAAGAGGAAAACACAGGCAACACCGTTTTTTAACTTGGCCACAGCAACTTCTTGCAAGATACATCCGTGAAGGCAAGGGAAACAAAAGCAAAAATGAATTATTGGGACTTAATCAAGATTAAAAGCTTCTGCACAGCAAAAAGAAACGGTCAACAAAACTAAAAGACAACCTACAGAATGGGAGAAGATATTTGCAAATGCCATATCAGGTAAAGAGCTAGTATCCAAGATCCATAAAGAACCTATTAAATTCAACAGCAAACAAACAATCCAATCATGAAACGGGCAAAAGACATGAACTGACATTTCACAGAGGAAGACATAGACATGGCCAACAAGCACATGAGAAAATGTTCCGCATCACTTGCCATAAGGGGAATACAAATCAAAACCACAATGAGATACCACCTCACATCAGTGAGAATGAATGGGGAAAATTAACAAGACAGGAAACAACAAATGTTGGAGAGGATTTGGAGGAAGGGGAACCCTCTTGCACTGTTGGTGGGAATGTGAACTGGTGCAGCCACTCTGGAGAACTCTGTGGAGGTTCCTCAAAGAGTTAAAAATAGAACTGCCCAGGCAGCCCCAGTGGCTCAGCAGTTTAGCACCACCTTCAGCCCAGGGTGTGATCCTGAAGACCCAGGATCAAGTCCCACATCGGGCTCCGCGCATAGAGCTGGCTTCTCCCTCTGCCTGTGTCTCTGCCTCTCTCTCTCTGTCTCTCATGAATAAATATCTATAAAAAAAATAGAACTGCCCTACGACCCAGCAATTGCACTGCTGGGGATTTACCCCAAAGATACAGATTCAGTGAAACGGCAGGATGCCTGCACTCCAATGTCCACAATAGCCAAACTGTGGAAGGAGCCTTGGTGTCCATCGACAGATGAATGGATAAAGAAGATGTGGTCTATGTATACAATGGAATATTACTCAGCCATTAGAAACGACAAATACCCACCATTTGCTTCAACGTGGATAGAACTGGAAGGTATTATGCTGAGTGAAGGAAGTCAATCAGAGAAGGACAAACATTATATGGTCTCATTCATTTGGGGAATATAAAAATTAGTGAAAGGGGAAAGAAAAGGGGAAAGAAAAGAAAATGAGTGGGAAATATCAGTGAAGGTGACAGAACATGAGAGACTCCTGACTCTGGGAAACAAACATGGGGTAGTGGAAGGGAAGGTGGGTGGGGGGACAGGGTGACTGGGTGACGGGCACTGAGGGGGCACTTGACGAGATGAGCACTGGGTGTTATGCTATGTATATGTAGGCAAATTGAACTCCAATAAGAAAAATACAAAAAAAAAAAAAAGATCTCCACTATCACTGCTATCATACAGTATTGTTTTAGAGCTGCTAGCCAACACAGTTCAACAAGACAAAGGAATAAGACCATGTGAACATTGAAAAGGAGATCAGATTATCATTTTTGCAGATGATATGAAATGTATGCCTGGAAAACCCAAGAGAATCAACGAAAGAACTATCATAAAAAGAATTTAGTAAGTTAGCTGGAGACAGCTGTCAATAACTTTGACATATACAAACAATCACCAGTTGGAAAAATATAATTGCACAGTATATAAAAGGAAAAGAAATACACAAAACATGAAGAAATGAAATGCAAAATAATGTCCAAACAAATTATAATAAGAGGGATGTAAATTAAACCCAGACTAACCATTCCATCCACATCAAGTTGCCCCTGACCTGTCCATTGCTCCATATATGCAGGAAACATATGGCCTACTATTATTTGTGCACCCAGTGGAAGGTTCTGGAGGAAAGAGCTCTGAATGAGAAGAGCTCTTGATTCTAGCTAGATTCAGCTCTTGATCTGCTGCCTGCCCCCACTTCCACCTCAAAGAAACCATTAGGATGCAATCTTCCCATCTGGGTTGGCAAAAATAAAAAAATCTGATATGGTAGGGGATCCAGTCCAGCTCAGGCAGTAGACCATGCAACTCTTGACCTAGGGTCATGAGTTCAAGCTCAACATTGGGAGTAGAGTTTACTTAAAAAAATAAATAAAATAAAAATTTTTGAAAACTTGATAATATACATGACAGAGGATGTGGAGAAAGGCAATTGTCACACATTGTTGGTAGAAAACTACATTAATACAGCCCCTGTGGAGGACAACTTCACAATGCTTATCAAAATTTAAAATTTACCTTACTTTTGGACTCAGTGATTCTAATTCCAATAATTTATCAATATACTAGACCATAAGAAAGGTGACATATATGCAAAGTTATCCATTGCGCATTGTTTGTAGTAATACAGACAGGAAATTATCAATAGAAAACTGGTTAACTAAATTATCATACATCAACACAGTGGAATACAAGGGAGACATTAGAAAAAATGGAGAAGTTCTCGTTTATATTTGGAATCTTTTAAAATCTAAACTCATAGATACAGAGAACAGACGTGGTCAGCAGAAGCAGGGAAGGGAGAAGGGGTGAAGGGGGTCAAAAGAGACAAACTTCTAGTTATAATCATTTTGCACTATGTATATGTATCAAATCATATGTTGTACACCTTGAACTCACATATTTTTAAGTGTCAATTATATCTCAATTTAAAAAAGAAAGAATAAGGGCTCCTGGGGGGCTCAGTCCATTAAGTGTCTGCCTTCGGCTCAGGTCATGATCCCAGAGTCCTGGGATGGAGTCCCACATCAGGCTTCCTGCTCAGTGGGGAGGCTGCTTCTCCCTCCTCTACCCTTCCTCCTCCTCCCCCCCACCCCCCCTCCCCTGCTTGTGCTGCTCATGCGTGTGCTCTCTCTCTCTCTCAAAAAAATAAATAAAATCTTTTTAGAAAGAAAGAAAGAGTAAGGGAAGCATCTCTTTTTGGGCTAAGATGCAAGAATCTTCCAGAAACATTATTAATTGAAAAATGTATTCAGAACAAGAAATGTGCCACAATTTATATTTTAAAGAGAGAGAAAACAAGTGATACATACGCTTTTGCTTTTCTTTTTTTAAAAAATATTTTATTTATTTATTCATGAGAGAGAGAGTGGCAGAGGGAGAAGCAGGCTCCATGCAGGGAGCCTGATGTGGGGACTCGATCCCAGGACTCCAGGATCATGCCCTGGGCCAAAGGCAGGCACTAAACCGCTGAGCCACTCAGGGATCCCCGCCTTTGCTTTTCTATTCATTTATTATCTCTGGAAGGACATAATAGAAATAAGACCCTGGAGGAGATTTCTGGGGCCGGAAGTGATACCCAATAGACCTATTTGTAAGGGAGGCACTTTATGTTGTATCCTTTGTACCTTTGTAGCTTTTGCAACATATGACTGCATAATCTATTTTTATGTACTTATTTATTATCTATTTTGTAAAATATTTTAAGTAATCTCAGTACAGTACATAAAATCTACCACTTTAACCATTTTTAAGTGTACAGATCACCACACCCAACACAGGGCTCAAACTAACGCTGAGATCAAGAGTCCCACACTCCACCAACTGAGTTAGCCAGGAGCCCCATGTATTATCTATTTTTTAATTATTTTTTTGAAGAAGTGTCTACTGAGATACTGACTTAAATTACAAACAGAATTTGCATCCACATTCTATGAAATTGCAAAGATGACAGTTTTCAGTTAAATAGATTCTTCTAGTTGACTTATTCCAAACTGTTGTCCAGACAACCTTCCCTTTCTCCACAACACTGAGAGAATTAGGTGTTAACCTGGCATCTGGACAAAAATAGCTACTTAATTCCTAGCATGGATGGGGTAGGAAAGCTGCAAAGTTATTGTTCCTATAGATTCATGTAACACCTTGTAAATACTTCTTGCCCAGTAGGGGCTCAGTAAATGTTGCTGACTCATCTGTCACAGAGAAGCATTATTAACTCAGAAGGACTAACTGAAGTCATTTAATCAGAAAATCTATTTCATTTTCCTTGTCATAGGGAAAATATTTCTGCTAAGTCGAGAAATATGCAGAGGTGATTAAATTGTGTCAAGGATTCAAATGAGAAGCCAGGAGTTAAAATGGTGCGAACAAAACAGATGCAAATCAATTTGCTTTGCATTACAGTTGGCAGTGTTGAGCACACTTAGCCACATATGGAAGTCATGTTTACTATTTCGAGAATATAGTATCACTTTACAGTGCTTAATATTCAAAAGCCCACATTATATTGCTTTTCTGCAATTTTTGAGCAATTTCTGGGCCAAGGTTCGGCATTAGGGTTACTATAAAACCTTACAATAATTGCAAACTTGCTGTCCTCCCCCGCCCCTCCCGCACTCTACTTCTTGTGGTCCTAAGACCCTGATTGTATCAGATATTAATCTACGACTCAACCACCAAGTGGATTTTATTGAAGCTGCTGTAATTCCACCGCCAGGAAACATGACAAATAGCCAACATGTCACTGAAGATTTATGTTTGGTTTTGAAACCCATTATCTTTTAGGAAATATTGCATAGTATGATTCACTGAGTGGTAACAGTCTCATATAACCCAAGGTTTCTCTGTATTGATTTCACAGAGTCGTTATTACAAACCTGAGTGTCTATGCTTTGCTAGTCTCACATGATTAAAACCAAAATCAGCTTCAGGGATCATTAGCAAGAAATAAATGTACCTTGCAATACTAAGAATCTCACTGAGCTTCCACATTCTGGGAATAATGTAGCCTGCATTTCCCCCTCTGTTTAAGGCAAATTCAGGTAGAAGGAATGGGTTGCTTTGACTACATTGATGAAACAACTGATTGGCATGCTGCTTTTCACCACCAGTAAATGAAATAGAACCACGTCAGATCTATACAATACTGGAGTCTGAAGATGCCCTCAAGACCCTCCAGGCCAAAACTCACACTTCACATAAACTGAGGCTGAAAGATGTGAAGTGACTCCATGTCAATGCTCTGTTCCTCTGCCATTCTAGCAGCTCTGCTCATGAAGAAAGAGACATATCAAGGGGGCTGTGAATACAGCAAGGCCATGGTCCTTGAGAAATAAACTTTCTCTTTCCCTTCCACTTGGGGAAATGTTGAACAGTGATACAGTTCCAACAAAGATGTCAGTTGATCCCTTGGAGAGCTCTAGAGCCCTTTGGGGTTATTGCAAATCCAGGCAAAGGGCTGAGTCCTCCCTTGTCCTAGTCCCAGCATAGGGCATGACCTTGTCAAGTCTCCCTTTCCTAGAAGGTGGTGCACCAAGAGAGTTCAGTCATGAGCTGTGCCCCTGGCATCATGAGCAGGAGCTGCCAGTCCTGAAGGGGACTGTCACAGTACCAGCCATCAGAATAGAAGAACTCCAACAGCTTCAAAGCTATGGCCATGGAGACTGAGCTTGGCTGTCTTTAGAATAAACTACTAGGGGGGGCCTGGGTGGTTCAGGTGGTTTAAGTGTTGACCCTTGATCTCAGCTCAGGTCTTGATCTCAGAGCCTTGGGCTCAAGCCACACATTGGGCCCAGCATGAAGCCTACTTTAAAAAAATGAAAATGGAAAAAAAAATAGAATAGAGGCGCCTGGATGGCTCAGTCGGTTAAGCATCCAACTCTTATTAGTTTAGGCTCTGGTTATGACCTCTGGGTCTTGAGATGGGGCCCTGTGTTGGGCTCTGTGCTCAGTGCGGAGTCTGCTTGTCCCTCTCCCTGCCCCCCCCACCTCTCTCTCTCATAAATAAATAAAATCTTTAAAGCAATTAGAATAAACTGCTTGACATCCCTGGTTTCACAGCCACAATGTTCTTTCACAATCCAGTGCTGTAGTAATGATCCAAGAAAATCAGAAGAGTTGCTTCTGATTCCAATCATTTTTTAAATATATCATTTATTCATTTATTTGAGAGAGAGACAGACAGACAGACATCAAGGGGAGGAGCAGAGGAGAGGGACAAGTAGATTCCTTGCTAAGCATGGAGCCTGAGGCAGGCCTCCATCCCCTGACACCAAGATCATGACCTGAGCTGAAATTAAGAGTCAGATGCGCAACCAACTGAGCCACTCAGCCACCCCTCCAATCAATTTTGTAATGTATCTAACTTGAATGCAGCTTTCAGAGATTTCTAAGTGGGTTTTTGTAGGTTATAGTGCAGATAAAACTTGCATAAGCCTGCCTAAACCCATGCCAACCATAGCACTTTTTCACAAAGTATTTAAGACCCCCTTGGAAATGATCAGTAGCTACTGATTTTGATTTGTTTGGGGAGGAAATAAAGTTGTAGAATTTTCTCTGATTCTCAATCAAAGCAAGTGTTCCACAAGGTGACAGGATCCTTCCTAATTATTCCTGGCAAAGTGCCTACTGGGCAGGTCATGAAGGATAGAACTTACTTCTGTCATTGTAACTTGGTCCCTTCTACTTAAAATGTGATCCTTAAAACAGCAACAGTGTACCACCAAGTGACTTGCCTTGCATTATCTCATTTAATTATAAAATAACAGCCCTAGGACTGTCTGATTCATTTCTTTTATCTCATTTTACAGGGGAGAAAACTGAGGCTCACGGGTTTTATGCAATTTACATAAAGTCACCCAGCAGGTAATTGGCCAGGCCAGGACCAGAATCTAGGTCTCTGTGACTGCCAATGACCAGCACTTGTTTCCTTGTATAAATATTCTGCATCATGGAACCAGTCCTTTTCTTTATATGCAAATTTCTAGACTCTGGAACTACTGAAGAAAGAAGTAGCATAATAAACACTGGCTTTTGGGCACCATCCAGATGCATATTCCTCAGTTGTCCTCTTGAATTTTGGCAGAGAAGAGGAGATACAAAGGCATTTACAAAACACCTTCCCATATATCTTCTCAATCTCTGCAACAACCCTTTGAGGTAGAAAATAGTGTCCCAATGTCTTAGGTGACAAGAAAAGGCCCAGGGATGGGACTTGGTCAATCAGTTGCTAAGTGGTGCAAATTCCACTTGAGCTCAGGCTTCTCTCCACACTCTGGTCTCAGCACCACCAGCTGAAGCTCCAGGCAGTAGTTTCTGTACTCACTTCCAGTGTGCATGGGACCTTTCTCCCTTCAGGAAAATGTTTCCCAAGATAAGTTCAATTTGGAATTTGGCTAGACTTCTTCTTATACCACTGGCCTAGTGTTTGAAGACATAGTGACTGCTTTGATCTAGCTGTTGTTTCTATGGCACCTATAACTAAATAAATATAATATCAAACTGGAGCAGGGTGTAGAAATGTTTACTTCTAGCTTTACTCTCCACTAATACCATTAATTGTGCAGTGGAAAGAAAGCATAGAGAAGTACTTTAACTGAGGCCACACAGACCAATCATGGAGCAAGAAGTAAATTACAAACTGGCCCTTTTATTGTCTCTAGCATGTGCTGGATTCGACTTGCAGGATGCAGGCAAATTAAAGCTTTTGACTTTTACTCGAGGTTGCAAATTGAGAAGATCTTACTCAGCATTTAAAACTCTTTGGGCAGCCTGGGTGGCTCAGCGGTTTAGCACCCCCTTCAGCCTGGGGCATGACCCTGGAGACCTGGGATCGAGTCCCAGGTTGGGGTCCCCACATGAAGCCTGTTTCTCCCTCTGCCTGTGTCTCTGCCTCTCTTTCTCTCTGTGTGTCTCTCATGAATAAATAAATAAAATCTTTTAAAAATAAAAATAAAACTCTTTGGATTAAAATGATGATGATGATGATGATGATGATGATGATGATGATGATGATGATGATTTGGCTTAAAAAAAGAGCAGAAAAACTCCACAGAACTGTGGTGGACACATAGATGATGTTTCGATATATAGAAGGGAAAAAGGAAAAAGGGTGTGTGGTCTTGAACTTCAAAGACGTGATGCTACCTCTCTAGGCTAGCGGGCACTATAGGACAGTAGTGTGTGTGTGTGTGTGTGTGTGTGTGTGTGTATGTATGTATTCAGAGCTAACATATTTTGAGCACATACTAATGCCAGGCATTGTTCACAGCACTTTAAAAGGATTCGCTCATGTAATGCTCACAATATCCTACAAGCTTGGTGATATTTTCCCCATTACACAGGCAAGGAAACTAAAGCCTAAAGAAAATAAGTAACTTGCCCTTGGTCTCCCAGCTAGTAAGTAACAAAACAGAGATTTTTTTTTTTTTTTTTTTTTTAATTCATGAGAGACACACACAGAGAGAGGCAGAGACATAGGCAGAGGGAGAAGCAGGTTCCTTGCAGGGAGCTCGATGAGGGACTCGATCCCGGGACTCTGGGATCATGACCTGAGCCGAAGGCAGACGCTCAACTGCAGAGCCACCCAAGCATCCCCAAAGCAGGGATTTAAATCAGATCTCCTGAGTCTAGAATCTATACTCCCAACTGCTATGCTATGGAGATAATTTCTTAACTAGGGATGGAACCAACTTCATGGACCCACTTTATAGGCATATAACCTGTGTGACAGACTAGGCCTGGGCTCAGAAGGACTCACACTTGCTTTAATGCTCTGCTTTCACTGTCTTAAAATTCTTAATCATTCTGAACAAGGAACCATGCATTTCCATTTTGCACTGGGCCCAGAATTTATATAGTGGTCCGGGATAGGGAATACTTATTAGCAAAATTATTCCTTGAGAACATCACTGATTTTTATATTATCCTCAATTATGTGGGAGGTTTTAAAAACTGAATGCTTTTACCTTTGTATCTATCATCAGTACTTTTTGGATGTGCTTGAATTTCTGCAAGAGAGTGAGAAAAATTCAAGTTTACGTAGCTTTGTCTTTCCCAAAAATCTGAATTCTAATTCACTAATTTGATAATGGTTTTTCCCTCCCAGACACTAATCTCTATTCAGCCATGGGCAAGGGCACATAATAGTCCAGAAGACAGGAACCAGACAACCTCTCCAGGTTAAAATTAGAGTCTTGCTAAGCCTGAAGAGGAAGGAATAGAATGGTCTTCAAAGAACATTTTGTCCAGACTGTCAAATGTAGGAACAATTTAGCAGTGGGGAGGGCTATTTTAAAAAATGGCCAGTCACTGGGAGGCTGAGGCAGTAAGCAGTGTTTCCCTTCCCAAAGTCATTGCATAATTTGTGTGTGTTTGAAGGACTAAGGTGGTGCCCTATTGTGTATGGATATGAAGAAGTTATGCATTTGACTAACGGTTAAAGCTGCTATCAAAGAAAGCAGTCATGGACTGGGGTACTTGGGTGGTTCAGGGGTTGAGCATCTACCTTCAGCTCAGGTCGTGATCCCAGGGTCCTGGAATTGAGTTGTGCATCAGACTCCCCATAGGGAGCCTGCTTCTCCCTCTGCCTTAAGTCTCTGCCTCTCTTTCTGTGTCTCTCATGAATAAATAAATAAAATCTTTCTTAAAAAAAAAAAAAAAGCAATCATGGACTGAGAAGCCAGTCATTTGTTTAAAAGGAATTTTTAGGGGCAGCCCGGGTGGCTCAGCAGTTTAGCACTACCTTCAGCCCAGGGCCTGATCCTGGAGACCCAGGATGGAGTCCCGAGTTGGGCTCCCTGCATGGAGCCTGCTTCTCCCCTTCTCCCCCTGCCTTCCATATTCTCTCTCTCTCTCTCTCTCTCTGTCTCAAATGAATAAATAAATAAAATCTTTTTAAATAAGAAGAATTTTTAGAAGGTATTTGTTGATTGACTAAGGAAACTAGGTACAAATTCTTGTAAAAATGAGTAGATGCTAAGAAGTCCAAACAAACTAGTTGTTTCTTTATTGTTATTTTTGAACAGTAATACACACATAGTATACAAACTTCAAAAGACACAAAGAAGTATACAGAGAAAGGTATATTTCCTTCCCACCATGTTTGCTACCCCCAAACTGGATCCTTTCCCTAGGTATAATCCCAGTTACTTCTCTCTTGTGAATCCTTCCAGGGATGGCCAGGGAGGGCTAGCTGTATCTGTATTTTTAAAAAAGCAAAGAAGATCAAAGTGAAGTAGATGGAAAGGAACTAAATATTTAAACCAGAAAATCTGAGACATAATTGGTATTATCAAATAAGTAGAATCCGAGGTTCATAGCTAAGGAGATACATGAATAGTGAAGGATTGAAATCAAAATGCACACAAACTAAAATGTTTTCCTTTACTTAAATGGAAAGAAAATGATGAAAAGAATCCCACCAAAAAAGATGGAGGGTATTGTTTGGTTGTTTTTTACACTCACCCACCTCCTAAAAAATGTTAAGTGAGAATTAATAAGTGATTGAACTCCCAGGGCATCTGGGTGGCTCAGTCAGTTAAGTGTCTGCCTTCAGCTCAGCTTCAGGAGGGAGGGAGGAAGGGAGGGAGGGAGGGAGGGAGGAAGGAAGGGAGGAAGGAAGGAAGGAAGGAAGGAAGGAAGGAAGGAAGGAAGGAAGGAAGGAAGGAAGGAAAGAGTATTGAACTTCTATAGAGTTAGCCTGAATTAGAATACATGTTAGTGAAAAAAGAGCTTGATGCATTTCTTTTCAATCGTACACTCATTGAGCATCTTCTATGATCCGGACCACTTTTCTAAGTATCCAGGAGGATGCAAAGGAAGAGAAAAAAACCCTGATGAAAATGGACACAGAGCACATAAGCATTGTTTATTATACCTATCAGCCACCATGCCAATTTATGCATCATCTCATTTAACTCTCACCAAAACTTCAGTGGGACCATCAAGGCCTACAAGCCACGTATTGGAGGTGGAGTTCGTCACAGCAACAAGGCAAGCAATGGTAACTACTGATAGGAGCAAGTGCTCTGAAAATACAGAGAAGGGTCCATTCCAGTCAGGGGAGGGGTAATTATTTTATTTTATTAATTTGGTTGGTTCATCTGAACTTGAGAATATACATAAAATTTTCTCCTCATGCCCTCACTCCTATGCCCCTCATTTCTCCTAAATTACCCTCCCCTACTTCCTTCTCCTTCTAAAACAATAACTTAAAATAAAATAAAAATAGAAAAAAAAATAACTTTCTAGACTTTTGAGATTTGTGTATCCAGGAGCAAAACAGTTCTAGGTTTGATTTCTAAACACCTTTTATTTGTTTTTTTTTTTTTTTTTACAACCTCCTTATTTTCAGGAGATTAATTAAAAATTATCCCAGATTTACACTGTTGATTCATTATTAATATGTAACTTTATATATTTTATGCACACACACACACAAATACACAAAGTAACTTGTTTCTTTAACCTGTTCTTTCTGGTGAAAACAGTGTTATCAGTCAAATCTAGAGATTTTGAGCGACATAAAACTGAAAACAAACCAATATTGTGCTTATACATGAATATGAAAGAGGCTCCTTTTGAATCTAACCAAGAAGCCATGACAACGGGGAAAAAATAGAGAAGTAACACATCTCAACTCTGCTGGGTTAGAACAACTCTGCTGGGTCTCCAGAGGATCTAAGGAGGTCATTGAGTTCCTGATGGAAAGATAGTTCAGGATATAAAGTTCTAAGTTTCCACATAAAAATATCTGAAAATTTTCAAATGATAAAACTCATTCATATGTTTTTGTGAATTTGATCCAGATCCCATTTTTTCTACACAATATTTGGTCTACACAGTAGAATTTGTTTTTGGATCCAACCAAAGTATTAGAATTCCTTTGACGGGAGAAATTGCAGATTTCTGCATTCAATTCTTACCTAAAATCAAAGACAGAAGAAAACTCCTATATGAAAAAAAGGAGTTCGGCCAACAAAAGCTGCAGAATAACCTTTCAACCATGAAAAACAGTGGATGGTCTAGGGCTGAACCACAGATGGGGCATCTTCCTCTTCACAGTACAAGCTTGTGTAGGAGTGGGCAACCATGCCTGAGATCTAAATGGAATCTTATACTATTTCTGCTTATATAAATTATTTCATTTTTTGTAGAAGCAAAAGTTCCAAATTCAAAGCAAGTAAGTCTCAATCACTCACTCAATGAAAATCTTAATTAATTTTAATTTTACAAGAAATATGTTTGGGGCACCTAGGTGCTCAGGTCATGATGCCAGGGTCCTGGGATTGAGCCCCTCCCTGCCCTCTCGCTCTGCACCCACCCCCCACCCCGTGCTGTCTCACATGCTCTCTCTCTCTTAGATAAAATCCTTTTTTAAAAAGGAAATATTATTATACAATGTTTAAACATATATATATAAGGAATTTTAAAAATCATAAAAGGAACTGCAATTAACTTTTTAGTATGTAGCTTTCCAAATATTCTTCTGTGCATTAGAGAATGATCTAAAAATACACATACAAAGGTGCCTGGCTGGCTCAGTCAGAATAGCTTGTGATATGATCTCGGATTCATGAGTTTGAACCCCATGTTGGGTGTAGAGATTACTTAAATAAATAAAAACAATTTAAAAATACATGTCACATCCATTTTATTTTTACAAAACATCATGTGATCACAGAAATTATGTCAGTTCATATATTTCTGCAACACCAAGTTGAGTATCTGTATAATATTATTTTAATATACAAACCATAATTAGTGGAACTGGTCATTTTGACATGTATTTTTCCCACTTCAGTGCTATTATCTATTTTGCTATTATTTAAGTTGCAATGTAACTAGTCTTAGAACAGATCCCTAATTATTTTCTTAAAATATATTCCTGTAATGAAGGGTACATGATAGGGAACATAGTCAATGATATTGCAATACTGTTATAAGGTGACATGTGGTACTAACTTGTCTTGAGCATAGCATAATATATAGTTTTCCAATCACTATGTTGTACACCTGAAACTAATGTAACATTGTGTGAACTATACTTAATTTTTTAAATATATATTCAATTATATATTATATGTGTCCTATTATAAATGACATTTAATTATATATTATACATTCAATTATATGTATCATTTATATTCAATTATACATATTTCTGTCAATGGTATTGCTGATTGAAAGGATATACATTAGATTTTTGGCCTTATTTTCCCAAATTCATCCCCATATATTCAGTCAGCAAATATACATTTAGTGCCTGCTGTGTGTTCCATAACAATGTCTGGGTTACAGTGGGAAGTAAAATAGATATAGTACTCACCTTTACAGATTTTACAATTTAGACATGGAGACATTAAGCAAACACTTACCTATAATAAATCACTCAATAAGAATAGCATCATGAGAATATATATACAATGGAATATTACTCAGCCATCAAAAGAAAAAAGAAATCTTGCCATCTGCAATGACGTGGATGGAACTAGAGGATATTATGCTAAGCAAAATAAATCAGTCAAGAAAGACAATTATCATATGATCTCACTTATATGTGGAATTTAAGAAACAAAATAGGATCATAGGGGAAGGGAGGGAAAAAGAAAATAAGACAAAACCAGAGAGGGAGACAAACCATAAGAGACTTTTAACTTTAGGAAACAAACTGATGGTTGCTGGAGGGTACGTAGGGGGAGGATGAGATATCTGGGTGATGGGCATTAAGGAGGGCGTGTGATGTAACAAGCACTAGATATTATAGAAGAATGATGAATCACTGACCTCTATCTCTGAAACCAATATTATATTATATGTTAATTAACTGAATTTTAAAAGGAAAAAGAATAGCACCATGAGACCTAACCTAGGTGGGAGGCACACCAAGGAAGCTGAGACAAGAAGGTTAAGAGTTGAGGGACAAGCATTCTGAGAGGGACTAGTGAAATGTGCAGGTCAAAGAGAGCTCCAAGAAGGAGCTGCAAGAAGCCAAAGAGCTGGAGGATGGTGACTGGCAGGGAGGGACTTCATCAAAGCGTTTTAAGCAGAAGAGTCACATAATCTGACTTTTGTTTTTTAAAAGATTCCCTCAAGGCAGCCCCGGTGGCTCAGCGGTTTAGCGCCCCCTTCAGTGTGGGGTGTCATCCTGGATGGATGGAGTCCCACATCAGGCTCCCTGCATGGGGCCTGCTTCTCCCTCTGCCTGTGTCTCTGCCTCTGTGTGTGTGTGTGTGTGTGTCTGTCATGAATAAATAAGTAAAATCTTTAAAAAATAAAAGATTCTCTCAAAAGTGTTTTTTATTAAAAATATTAAAAGATTGCAACCTAAGCAACAGGACCACTTAGGGGATTAATTTGGTTGCCCAGAAGGTCAATATTGGTGTCTTGGAAGGAAGCAGTGGCAGGAGACATGAAAAGGTTTATGATATATTTGGAGATCAGATCAACAGACAATAGTTGCTCAAGCGCAGAAGGACAGTGTTCCTAAACCCCTAATACTATTTTTATTAAAAACAATTAATTAAAATAATCAATACAATAATAATAAAAGAATTAAAATAATAAGTACAATAATAATAAATAGTTTAAAATAATTTTAATGTTGTTCCCATTTGTACTATTAGCCCTTGAACATTTTTTCCTTGTTTTTGGCAATTTGCATGTGTTCTTTTGAGCCCTGCCTATAGAGTTTTGCCCCTTTTGCTACTAAATTGTTCTTTTTCTTATCGTATGTGCATCAGATTCCTAGGGGCTTCCTTTACAAAATACTACAAACTCGATTAACAAACCACAGAAATTTATTCTATCACAGTTCTAAAGAGTAAAGTACCAAATCAAGGTGTTGGGAGGACTCTATTCCTTCTAAAGCCTCTAGGAGGAGATCCTTCCTTGCATCTTCCAGCTTCTGGTAGCCCAGGTATTCCTTGGCTTGTAGATATATCAATCACTTCAATCTCTGCCTCTGTTGTCATGAGATTCTCTTGGTGTGCCTGTCTGTATCTCCTCCCCCTAGGAAGACACAAGTTATAGTGAATTTAGGGCTCGCTCTACTCCAATAGGACCTCCTCTTTACATCCGTAGTGACCGTATTTCCAAGTAACACCACATTGTGAGATACTGGGGGCTAGGATTTCCATATATCCTTCTGGGGGACAAAAACCAAGCCATAACAATTCATGAGAGATCTTCATATGCTGCAAATATTTGTCTCAGTTTGTCATATGCCTTTTTTATCTTATTTAGATGTTTGGAGCAGATCTAGGTGGTTTAAGTTTTATGAATTTAACCTATCAGTTTTTCTTTAATTAAGTAAATGTCTGTTGAGTGCCTACTGTTTACCCAATGGGTAAAGTTCTAGATGCCTTTGATTCAAAGGTGAATGAGAATGTGTCTCTTATCCCTATGGCTCACGGTCTAGGAGGTAGACATGTAAACAAATATAATTCAATATGTTCACCTTTAGTAATAGAGATTTAAACTAAAAAGTGGCAAAAATGAGAAAACACCCAGCTGAGTTTGGGCAATTGGAAAACTGCACAGAGGAGGTCCTAGGGTAGTAGTTAAGGAATACCAAATTTCACTAATTATGCCTCAAACTGAAAGGCTCGTAGCCAGCTGTACATAAAGTAGACTACTCAAAGTGTGCTTCATGGACCCCAGCATCAACATCACCTGGAAGCTTGTTAAAAATGCAGAATCCCAGGCACCACTCCAGTCTTACTGAATCAAAATCTGCATTTAAATGACATCCTGGATGAACTGTATACACATGAAAGTTTTAGAAGCACTGCCCTATTCTTTGGAAGTTATTTTTCCGGTTTGCAGTCACAGGCCTCTATCTGCAATTGTAAGGGCATAATTAGAAACTACCCTAGAAGCCTTACAACACAAAGGCAAACTTTTAAACTCTTCCCATGTGTCATGTCAAGATGCTGATTAGTACATCAAATGAGCAGCCCTCACCAAATAGCTCCATAATCCATGGGAAAAGAGACCTGGTTTACACATTTCAGAGTAAGCTCAGTGGAAGCCAAGGGGACGATTTGCTCTAGGGATGACCCTGGCATGACCCTGTGATTCAGACCGAAGATAAGCCTCCAAATCCATGCCCTGGATCAGCTGTTCAAAGGGGATTTGTCTCCCTGGTTATAATTGGTCTCCCGCTTGTATTTTGAGCAGGTGGTTCAGGGAAAAGGGAAACTTTGTTTTATTTGTTTAAGCAGTGGAATAAAGGAAGTGTCTCTTTGGGAAGGGAGAGAGACAGAAGCAGTTTCTGGTGTGGTAATTGGGTAGGAGACTCAGGAGGAGGTGGGGGTAGAGGAGAAAGAGACGGGAGAGCAAAGGGAAGAAAGAAGTTAGGGGGGGTGGGAAGACAACTCTCTCACCAGAGTGTGGCAGCTGCTGGGTCACTCAAAACCCAGCATTGTTTACTTGGAAGCCAAGTTCAATTCTGTGATGAAAAGAGAGGAACACAAGGTGGATGACCAGGACAAGAGTGTCAGATATCATAGCCGGCAGATAGAAGATGTTCTTTAGGAGGCATGCAGTGTGCATGAAGTCAGCCTCCTGGCATTCTGCGGGGTGTGCACTCCGGCCTACATAGCCTCTTCGTTGCTTAACTCAGTCACGGTAAGTCTTAGTGGAACAAAGACTAGAGTCCATCTTAATATCCCCTGAAAGATGCAACAGAAGCATTCAATGAAAACAATAGTCTGGGCTACTTTTCACTGCCTGCCTCATACGCAACCTGCTCACCAAGAGCCTTCACTGATCTTAGAGAGAACTTACGTGAATTCATTTCAACTCAACAAATAAATATTGAGACTCACTTTCTGTAATTTATGGTGTGGGTCAGAACCTCTGTGTACAGTTGGACAGATGGGCGGGCACTGCTCAACTGCAGAGCAGTTGAGCGCAAGTCAAGTGCAACTTGAAAGTTGTGCACTACACAATCCATAGTAGCATACACAACTGTCCTGGAACCTGGGTGGGGGAATAAAGGTGATTAAGACAAGGCACCTGTATTCAAGAACTTATAATGTAATATATAAATAAACATCTGGGGGCAGCCTGGGTGGCTCAGTGGTTTAGCGCCGCCTTCAGCCCAGGGCCTGATCCTGGAGACCCGGGATCCAATCCTATGTCAGGCTCCCTACATGGAGCCTGCTTCTCCCTCTGCCTGTGTCTCTGCCTCTCTGTCTCAGTCTCTCATGAATAAATAAAATATTTTTAAAAATCTGGGAAAAAACATCTAGGAGAAACCCTCAAATGTTTTATGACCCATGGAAATGGGAACTAGAAACCTTAAAATCCATTCGTCTTCGTATAGTGCACACAAACATTATTTTGGGGTTGATGGGCCATTATATTTCTAGTTGGATATTTCAAACTTCTGTTATTTTTGAGTTGCCTCTTTGTTTAAAATGTGTAACCTAAACCTTTATGGTGATATCTAGCTTTCTTGTTATTAAATGCGTTTCCTATTTTAGGCAAAAAACCCAAAAAATAAAACAGAGTTAATGGAACAATGGGGATATGGAATGCTTTGCCATGCAGAATGTCACAGGCACCAACCATCTGACAGCTCTGTCACAGATCTTTTCATAAAGGGAAAAGCTCACTTTGTTTTCATATTTTTTTCCTAATGCAGTCTAATGAAGATCAGTGAAAATGTCTAGCTGTGGGCATAGAAATTTTGAAGCAACAAATCTTAGGAGTTTGAAAGCTGTTCATTCATAGTGAGTAAAAACTGATTTTTAAAATACTTTAAAAACAGTAGAGGCACTTGGGTGGCTCAGTTGGTTGAGCAGCTGCCCTTGCCTCAGGTCATGATCCTGAGGCCCTGGAATTGAGCCCCAAGTCAGGCTCCCTGCTTGATGGGCAGCTTGCTTCTTCCTCTCCACTGCTTGTGCTTTCTCTGGCCTTTGTTCTCTCTCTCAAATAAATAAAAGACTTTTTAAAATAAATAAAAATGCTTTTCTCTTTTATTCCTAAAAAAGCATATGCCCCCAGGGCCCCTGGCTAGTTCACGCTGAGAAGCACGCAACCCTTAATCTTGGGATGGTGAGTTCAAGCCCTATGTTGGGTGTAGAGATTACTTAAAAAAATAAATGAACTTTAAAATAATAAGTAACATATTCCCGTACCACACACCATGTTCAAAAATTAACTCCATGTAGATCATAGACCTAAAGGTAAAAGTGAAAACTATAAAACTTTCCTAGAAGAAAACATAGATGTAAATCATTATGACCTTAGATTAGGCAAATGGTTTCTCAGAGATCATCCCAAAGCAGAAGCAACAAAAGAAAAAATTGAGTTTCATTAAAATTAGAAATTATTATACTTCAGGGGAAGGGTAGCTCAGCTGGTTAAACAGAATCTGCCTTTGGCTCAGGTTATGTTCCCAGAGTCTCAGGGTTGAGCCCCACCTTGGGTTCCCTGCTCAGTGGGAGCCTGCTTCTCCCTCTATCTCTGCCCCTCCCCCTGCTCATGCCCTCTCTCTCAAATAAATAAATAAAATCTTTTTAAAAATTGTACTCAGAGGCTAGTGAAAAGTGCTAGAAGGAAATGAAAAGACAACCTACAGAATGAGAGAAAATATTGCAAATCATGTGTCTGATAATAGACTTGTGTCCGGAATATATAAAGAACTCTTACAACTCAATAACAAGTCAAATAACCCAGGGCACCTGGGTGGCTCAATTAGTCAAGCATCCAACTCTTGTTCTCAATGCAGGTCTTAATCTCAGGGTCGTGAGTGCAAGTGTTACATTGGGCTCCACACTGCTCCCCGAGCCTACTTAAAAAAAAAAAAAAAAAAAAGACAACCCAACTAAAAAAATGGGCAAAGATTTTGAATAGACAGTTCTCCAAGGAAGATCTACAAATGTCCAATAAGTGCATGAGAAGATGCTTGGTGTCATTAGTCATTAGAAAAGTGCAAATCAAGACTACAATAAGACAACACTTCATATGCACTAAGATTATAATAAAAAAAGATGAATAATGGTGTCCTTGGTAAGGATGTGAACATATTGAAACCCTCACATAATGCTAGTGGGATTGTAAAATGGCATAACAACTTGAAAAAACAGTCTGGTAATTCCTTAAAAATGTTCCTCAAAAGGTTAAATAAACATAGAGTTACCATATGACCCATTTCACTCCTAGGTATATACCCAAAAGAACTGAAATATATTTTCACACGAAACTTGTACACAAGTGTTCATAGCAGCATTGTTCATAATTTTGAAGAAAATGGAAACAACCTACAACTGATAAGTTGAGACAAAATATGTAACCATAAAAATGAATGAATTGATACATGCTACCACATGTAACCATGGATGAACCTTATAAACATGTCAAGTGCAAGAAGCTAGACATAAAAAGTCATTTATTAGGGGTGCCTGTCTGGCTCAGTCAGTATATGTCAGGGTTGATGTCAGGGTCGTGAATTTGAGCCTCACGTTGGGTGAAGACCTACTTAAAAAAAAAAAAAAAGCCAGGATCCCTGGGTGGCGCAGTGGTTTGGCGCCTGCCTTTGGCCCAGGGCACAATCCTGGAGACCCGGGATCGAATCCCACGTCGGGCTCCCGGTCATGGAGCCTGCTTCTCCCTCTGCCTGTGTCTCTGTCTATCTCTCTCTGTGTGACTATCATAAATAAATAAAAATTTTAAAAAAAAGCATGCATATGAGTATGTTTAAAAAAAAAAGCCATATATTGTATGATTCCAATGAAATGTCCAGAATTGGCAGATCTTTGGAAACAGAAAGTAGATTTAGTGATTACCAGAGGCTAGAGAGAAGGTTGTGGAAAAATGCTAATGGATACACATTCTTTTTGGGGAGATGAAATGTTTGTAATTAGATAGGAGTGATAATTGCACCACTATGTGAATAGACTAAAAAAAAACACTGAATTGTACACTTTATTAAAGGGATGAGTTTTATGTTATGTGAATATCTCAGTAAAGCTATTATTTAAAAAAAAAAAAACACCTTATATCCATTTCAGGAAAAGAAAGAACAGAATGGAAAAAATTCACCCCAAATCCTAAAACTCAAAAATCCTTCTGTGAATGGTTTCATTTCAGAAAAATGAAAAAAAATGGAGAGAATGTATAATTTGTCAATTTATAGTTCAAAAGTGATCAGTTAACTGCACAAACAACTCACTCAAGTGAGTTCTAAGTAGAAAGACTTGTGTTTAGCAGACCCTGGATTCTCTTGCATGAGCCTTCATAAAACACTCTAAATGAGGCTTCCAAAAAAAGTACAGTTACACACTGAAAGATTAAGGAATAAAGAATCAAGGTGTCTACAACTTTTTCTCAAAATTTTCAGCAATAATAACATAATAATAAGTATCTATATAGAGAGAGAGGAAAAAAAAACAACTATGGCTCTTTAATAATTGGTGAGACCAGGTTAAGGTATATAGCAAGCAATTCATTACACAGTTTGTGGAACTTTTCTCTAAATTTGAGTTTTGGTTTCAAAATCGAAAGTTAAAACATAATAAAGTGAATTAAATTGAGTAACTCACATTTTGGGAGCCTCATACAAGGTCCCTATAATTTATTATGTGCCTTCACCTATTACCTGAAATAATTAGATGGGGTGGTGGCAAAGGGCAGTAGAAAGGGTCCCCATCATACCACCTTCACACTCTTGGTTTATGATGTGGGCTTCTGGGCAATGGGTAACATGTGAGGAAGACAATATATCCCACCCCAACCGATAACTTAAAGGGATCCTGCTTCTCACTCTTGGCTGGTCAAGGTACCGGTTTGGAGTGCTGTCATATAGGTTTTCATTTGGGTTTCTTATCTCATTCCTTTAGTCCAAAATTATTTTTCATTGGATAACCTATATGACAAAAAATTTTTATTTCTATCTACATAAAAAATGAATGAAAGGATATCCAATAAACTGCAGGGGGAGGAGTGCAGAGAGACAAAAAAGGAATTTCCACCTCTTCCTGTTTTTACATTAATCTGTATCATTTTAATTTATTTAAGTATTCATCATGAGCAGGTACTACTTTTATAGTTAAAAAAAAACACTGCCTAAGTATCTGGGGTGAAATTACATGATCCCCATAATTTGCTCTAAAGTGTCAGTAAAGATTAAAAGGAAAAAAAAGGATATGTGACAGACTCTTGATAATTACAGACTCCGGGTGATGGGCATGTGGCAGGCAGTATTGTACTCTCTACTTTTGTGTATGTTTAAATTTTTTATAATAAATATTGCTTAAAAGATCACTATGGGAAAATAATATATAAATGTATTTTTAAGTTTATTTAAGTAATCTCTACACCCAACATGGGGCTTGAACTCACAACCCCCAGATCAAGAGTCACATACTCTTCCCACTGAACCAGACAGCACCTGGAAAATATATTTTTAAGAGCAGGAGAATAAGGGAAAAGAAAATACCATCCATCCCCACCAACTTATACAAGCAATAACTTTGCTGTTCAGGTTTTGAAAAAATATTTAAAGGTATTGGAAATACTAACTTGGTATCAGAGATTGCAAAATATTTCTTTTTTTTTAATATTTATTTATTCATGAGAGACAGACAGAGAGAGAGAGAGAGAGAGAGAGAAAGGCAGGGGAAAAGCAGGCTCCATGCAGGGAGCCCGACTCGGGACTCAATCCTGGGTCTCCAGGATCAGGCCCTGGGCTGAAGGCAGTGCTAAACCACTGAGCCACCCAGGCTGCCCTGCAAAATATTTCTGTAAAGGACTGGACAGTAAATATTTTACACTTTACAGAGCTCCAGTCTCTGCTATAACTACTCAATTCTACCGCTGTGGTGCAAAAACAGCCATACACAATACATAAATGAATACACATGGCTGTGTTCCAACAAAACTTTATTATGGACACTGAAATCTGAATAGCATATAATTTTCACATATCAGAAAGTTATTCTTTTGATTTTTTCAATCATTTTAAGACGTAAAACCATTCTCTTTTTTTAAATGTTATTTATTTATTCATGAGAGACACAGAGAGAGAGAGGCAGAGACACAGGGAGAGGGAGAAGCAGGCTCCATGCAGGGAGCCCGACTCGGGACTCGATCCTGGGTCTCCAGGATCAGGCCCTGGACTGAAGGCGACACCAAACCGCTGAGCCACCCAGCCTGCCCAAGATGGAAAACCATTCTTAATCCATACACCATACAAGAAACAGGCCATGGGCTGGATTTGGCCCCCAGGCCATATGTTGCCAACCCCTACTCTGCACTATCTGAAAACCCTTATTTTGTTACATATACAATGCAAGAGTGTATACATAACTTCACTCTATCAAAAAAAAAAAATACTAGGAAGGGTTAAATCAAAATGTGAATAATGACTATATCTGGGTGATAGGGTTATAGATGATTTTTATTTTCTTCATTTTATTCTTCAGCACTTTCCAAATTTTTAACAATAAACATATTTCCGATAAATATTGTTTTTAAAACAATAATTTCACTGTCTCGAGAGGAGAGACAGGAAGATCTAACACAAAGATTAGGCTCCTGCCCATCTGTCCTAAATGTCTTCTGGAGTCCACATCGAATTAAAACACTTCTGAAGATTTCCTTCCTGCTCTGAGATTATGGCTCCTCATACAATCAAATGCCTGTAACATAATTCCCTTCAATTTGGAAAGCAATCCTCTCTCTCTCTCTTCACTTTGAAAGCAAATTTCCGAAATTAAGACCTGTAGGCTACGATGAGGGGCCCCCTCCCCGATCTGGGCAAATGTGATTAGCGATTACATCTGGTGTTCAGGGAACCAGGACGTCACTACTTGCAAAGCCTGGAAATGTGAAACACAGTTAAAAAAAAAAAAAAAAAAACCTGCAGAAGGCCACAAGGGGGCAGAGAACCCGCAATCCACAGAAAAAAAACGGGTTGGCCCCAGGGAGAACATACTCTTTTGTAAATTGCCCCAATTATCTAAATCCCTTTCAGAAACCAAATTAAGAATAGTATAAAGCCTTGGTTTTGTTCACATGAAATGGTAATTCACAAAATTGAGTGTGCCTTTTTCTTGGAGCCTAGATAACTAAGATCTTTCAAAGAGGCCAAGGCAAATTTCTTTTTCTTATGGTCCAAGGTAAAGGTTCTGGAAATTTTACACATTTTCCTTCCCAAATGGTGAGATTTGTTCTAGCTCACAAGCAACCATTGCTTTACCAAAAAAAGTGTCTTTTTTCATTTTTTCATATGTAAGAAAAATAACCAAGTCAAATTTAAGGGGGGAGATTTCCATTTATTACAACTCCTCCTATTAAAAAGAAAAAAATCCAAGAACCAAATGGAAAAGTACAAGGGATATAGACAAAAGAACCACAGCTAAATTTGTTTAACCATATAAATTATTCTAATAAAATATCCTAAATGCGATATTGTGACTTATATGTTCAGTCTCAGTCCCCATTGCTGGCACAGAGCTCCTAAGGCCCTGGGAAGTTCCTAAGTGTTGAGAGCAATTAAGGTGTCTTTTGTCAATGAATAAAGTGACTTTTGGACCTCACCTGAAGATGGGCGCTGGTTGCCAACGGAACCCACCTGGTTTTTAAAGGGTTGGAAATTTCAGTCCCATCCACTGACCTGCAATGAGGGGCAAAGGGGCTGGAGGTTGAATCAATCATCAATGGCCAATGATTCAATCCACCGTGTCTCTGTAATGAAGCCTCCATAAACATGCAAGAGGCCTGGTTCAGAGAGCTTCGGGTTGGTGAACGTGAAGGAATTTGGGAGAGTGGCGGACCTGGACAGGGTATGGAAGTAAGGGGGCCTTTCCCCATACCTTGCCCCATGCAGCTCTTACAGCTGGTTGCTCCTGAGCAGATCCCGTTATAATAAACCAGTGATCTAGTAAGTAAGCAGTCTCTCTGAGTTTTGTGAGCTGCCCTAGCAAATTCATAGAACCCAATAAAAGGGTTCTGGGGACCTCTGATCTGTAGCCAGTCAGAAGCACAGGTGATAACACAGGGGGTTTGTGATTGGGCTCTGCAGTAGGAGGCAGGGCAGTCTTGTAGGATTGAGCCCTTAACCCTTAGCACCTGACACTATCCCCCGGTGGTGTCAGCTCTAGATTGAATTCTAGAATATCCAGCAGGTGTCATGGAGAATTGTTTGCCGTGAGGAAAAATTCCCACACATATGATGACCAGAAGTGAAGGATTCCGTGTAAGGAGTAAAGGAAACCACAGGTAGAAAACTTGAATTTTTCTTGGGGTGCCTGGGTGGCTCAGTTCGTTGAGGTCTGCCTTCTGCTCAGGTCATGAGCCCAGGGTTCTGGGATTCTCAGCTGAGAGTCTGCTTCTCCCTCTGCCTCCCCGCTGCTTGTGTGCTCTCTCTCTCGGTCTCAAATAAATCAATAAAATCTTAAGAAAACTTGAATTTTTCTAAAATACTAAGTAATTCACAAATTTGAAAAAAAAACCCACAAAAATTTAAGTTTTTGCCTTTTCAAAAGGGCAACTAACAAATGGTAGGAAATGGTAACTCTAACATTCGTCCAGCACCACATGCCACATATTATGCCAAGTACTTTTCACGTTTAATAATCACTGTAAACCTGACTGTGAATAATACTATTAGTCCCTTTTTAATAAATGCAAAATATCATCTGCCTTATTATTGCTCACCTGAACATTTGTCAACTCAGTCCTGCTTGCCAGCACACCCTGCTCTCCTACAAGCTTCTCACTGAGAAAGAGGAAGTTTAATGTGAGCTTTCTTATGTTAATGAACATAATTCTTCCTCATAAATATGAACAACTAGGATCACAATATATGCACGAAACACTTGACCTCACTTCTACTTCTAGCTGTGCCCCATTTTTCAGCTTTCCATCACAGAAAAGCTCAACACTTTCTATACTTGCTGTCTCTAATTTCTCTTCCCCATTCTTTTTTTTAATTTTTAAGTTGTGATGAGTACACACATTTAGCATCCTAACCATTTTTTTTAAAGTTATTATTTAAATAATCTCCACACCCAATGTGGGGCTTGAACTCACAACCTGGAGATCAAGAGTCACATGCTCTTCAACTGAGCCAGCCAGGCACCTCTACCACCATAACCATTTTTAAGTTTATAGTACAGTGGTGTTAGGTACCTTCATAGTACTGTGCAGCCAATCTCCAGAAATTTTTCATCATCCCAAACTGAAATTCTTTTTTTTTTTTTCCAAACTGAAATTCTTACATAATGCTCCTGAAACATTTCCCCACTTCTCCTCTCCCTGGCCCCTGGCAACCAGCATTCTTATTGTCTCTATGACTTGGGCTATTCTTCATACTTTGTATAAGTGGAATCATGCAAGATTGGACCTTTCTAACTGACTTATTTCACTTAGCATAATGCCTCAAGGTTCATCCATGTCATTGCATATAAAATAATTTCCTTCCTTTTAAAGTCTGAATAATATTCCATTGTGTGTGTGTGTATACATACACCAAATCTGTTTATCCATTCATCCATGATGGACATTTGTGTTTTGACAAACCTTGCAGATTGTTCTGATGCATGCTACAGTCAGAGGAGTCCATTGCTCTAAAGGTTCCAATTGGACTTTTTTGCTTGTTTCTTTTTTAGACTTTTCCCCTGGAAAACTCTCATGAATGGGGCTCTGGTGGTAAGCATATGAGAATGGAGACAAAGTTAGGCGTTTGGTGAGTCATTTGTAGATGTTTACAAATTGGGAACTATATGCACATTTTAAATGCTTAAACTAAAAAGGAGGAGGAAAACCGTTAAGCTCATATTTTACAGCAAAGACAATCGCTATTGTTTCATTTACTTCATTGAAGATGCATGCTTTGGATTGCCTCCCTGTAAAGAGAAGTTTTTATATAAAATTTTCTCCACAAAATATGATATTTCTCAAAGTTCCCTTCTTCCTATGGGGCCTCCCACACAAAACAGATTTAGAAATTGTTTTGCAAAAATACTAATGTCAACAATAATAGCTTCTTTTGTTTTATATTAAGAGGAAGTTTTTGGAGACTTGTTTAGGATTGTAACGTATCTACCACGAAGATTCACTTTTGTAGACATAACCTTAGGATGTCTGGTGCTGCCAGAAAGATAAATATGTATGTATGAAAAGAATAAACTTAATAAAATCAGGCAAAAGGGAGACTAGAAATTTCTTCCAAAGAATCCTAAATGTTTGCAAAAGTGAGTTATCCTGTTGTGGTAACTCCTGCCAAATTATGTTAAGTTGTGATTTTCTGAAATGTTTGGAAAATGTGTGCTCCAAGGAGATGAATTAATTTAAAGAGAAAGCATTGCACTCACAATGTGAAAAGCTGTAAGACGAATTACAGTGTCTCCTTTACCCAGGGGTTATATATAAAGAGCACTGATATAGAAGAGAAAGACAGTAAAACTCCTCCAACAACATGACGGTAAATCCCAGCAAAATTTTCTAGTCTCTCAAGTTGAAACAAGTCAAAATACTCCAGCAAATTGGCCTTAACTCATGCGTGATATTATTAGGTGCTGAAGTGAAGTAACTGGTGACTTGGCTTCCTTAATCTGATCAAAATTCAAATCCTTCTTGCTCCTATCCCTGTTCTTTAAAAAATGACATTATTTTCTTGTCTATTATTTTCAATTACTCTTTTCTCTTTAGGACAAAGTCTTGGCTTCCTGTTTTGTTTATTGATCACTGATAGCTCATGTTTACTGGGCCATTGCTCTGGGCCAGGCACTACACTGAGGACTTGCTTACATGGTTTCTTTCATTGAACTCTCCCAAAGACTTCGTGCACTGAGAGGTGATGCCCTCCTTGCAGGTGAGGGACCCAAAGATGGATTAGGAAACGTGCCCAAGATCACACCGGTAACTGATATAACCACTATCTGGAAGCAAAAGTAATCTGTCTTATGCAAAGTTAATGTTCCTTACCAAATTTTAAAAAGCAAAAACAGAATAAACAAAACACCAATGCCCTAAACTAGAGAACTGTCTGGGAAGTCCTCACAGAGATGAAGTAAATGAGTAAATGGAGACTTTAATTCAATTAAAGAGATCAAGTTGTTCGTAAGGAACACCGTAGTTCCCAGGAAATCACAGGAAGGCCGTGTTCTTCACAGAAAGAGAGGAGGAGGGGAGGATTTTTCCTTCATGTAATTACCATGAACTGCACTAGCCGTTAGAGAAGTAGTTTTCAAAGTGGAGTCCAGGAGGACCAGCAACCTCTGAGAGCCTGCTAGGGGGGAAAATGCTAAGGCCCCACCGCAGAGCTGGTGAATTACTGACTGTAGAGAGGCCCTACAACTTGCGTTTTGACAAGCCGTCCAGATGATTCATGCCAACTTCCATTTGAGAACCACTGCTTTAAAGTTCATTTTGTGAACTACTAGAAACAGTGATCAACACAACTTATTACAAACAAGATTTGCATATTTAAATTTCAGAACTGCCTACAAGATGTATTACTATGAAGAAATTTAGGAATGTTCATCCATTGCAGCAAGGAGTTTTACCACCTATGCCTAACCTGATGCTTTGATTTCTAAGTTTAAAATAACAATATGCTATATTGTTATTGCTACAAAGGCTCTACTACGTGCCAGGCGTTGTTGTGTTTTATGTTGATTAACTCATTTAGTTTTCTTTTTTTTTTTTTTTTTTTATTTATGATAGTCACAGGGAAACACAGGCAGAGGGAGAAGAAACACAGGCAGAGGGAGAAGCAGGCTCCATGCACCGGGAGCCCGACGTGGGATTCGATCCCGGGTCTCCAGGATCGCGCCCTGGGCCAAAGGCAGGCGCTAAACCGCTGCGCCACCAGGGATCCCAACTCATTTAGTTTTCAACAAACTGTAAGATGTGTGTTATTCCTATCCTCTTTTCATCAATGAAGACACCGAGGCTGAGAGAGTTAAATAAACTGAGTATGTGACCTTTGAGATTTAAACCTAGGTTACAGGGGATCCCTGGGTGGCGCAGCGGTTTGGCGCCTGCTTTTGGCCCAGGGCGTGATCCTGGAGACCCGGGATCGAATCCCACGTCGGGCTCCCGGTGCATGGAGCCTGCTTCTCCCTCTGCCTGTGTCTCTGCCATTCTCTCTCTCTCTCTCTGTGACTATCATAAATAAATAAAAATTAAAAAAATATATTCTAAAAAAAAACCTAGGTTACAGGTGTTCAGAATCACTGTTCCTAGCTACCAGACTATCTTGAGGACAAAAGCTTTTAATTTTTATTATTTTTAAGATTTTTAAAAAATATTTTATTTATTTGTTTGAGAGAGAGAGAGCACAAGGGGTAGGGAGGGGCAGAGGGAGAAAGAGAAGCAGGCTCCCTTCCAAACAGGGAGCCTTACACGGGGCTCTATCCCAGGACTATAACCTGAGCCAAAGGCAGCTGCTCAACCAACTGAGCCACCCAGGCGCCCCTTTTTTTTCAAGATTTTATTCATTTATTTGAGAAAGAGAGAGGGACGCCCGGGTGGCTCAGTAGTTGGGCTGCTGCCTTCAGCTCAGGTTGTGATCCCAGGATCTGGAATCAGGTCCCACATTGGGCTCCTGAGGAGAGCCTGCTATTCCCTCTCCCTATGTCTCTGCCTCTCTCTCTCTCTTTGTGTGTCTCTCATGAATAAATAAATAAATCTTTAAGAAAAGAGAGAGAGAAAAAGAGAGAGCATGAGCAAGGAGAGGGGCAAAGGGAGAGAAAGAAGCATATCCTGAGTGCACAGCCCAAAATGAGGCTCAATCCCAGGACCCTGAGGTCACAACCTGAGCCAAAGTCAGACGCTTAACCAACTGAGCCACCCAGGCACTCTACGGGGCCAAAAAAAATTTTTTTAATGTATTTAAGGGAGATTTCTAGGCCAAAACAGACAAACAAAACACACAGTTCTTTTAACCCAAGAAATTTGTATATGGAATTATTATAAAAGATTTTGTGGGGTTTTTTTGTTTGTTTTTAAAAAGATTTTATTTATTTATTCATGAGAGACACAGAGAGAGAGAGTTAGAGACATAGGCAGAGGGAGAAGCAGGCTCCATGTAGGGAGCCTGACACGGGCTCCATTCGGGGTCTCCAGGATCAGACCCTGGGCTGAAGGCAGTGCTAAACTGCTGAGCCACCCAGGCTGCCCAAAGATTTTGTTTTTAAGTAATCTTACACATGAGGCTCAAACTCACAACCTCAAGATCAAGAGTCCCATGCTCCACTGACTAAACCAGCCAGGTGACCTGAATATTGAAGAATTTTAATTCTCTCTGTCAAGTCAGTGAATCATTAAGAGGCAAATATCAGAATCCTCAAATATATTATTGTGACACTCAGAGTCTTCTGAAACTTACATTAATTCCTTAGGACATATGGAAGAGATACTAGGTGAAAGCATATTGTACCAGTAGATCAAATTCCATTCTCTTTGTTATATTTTGGCCTAGACAAGGAACATAATAAGTAGACAGATTTTACTACAAACCCCACAACTTCTATCCTCAATGTTTAATTATGTTTATTTTCCTGACTCTTTCTGGATAGCTGACTTATTGGCTCTTAAAAATATTAATTATTAAAATAAATAAATAAATAATAAAAATATTAATTATTGCTTTATTAGCATATATGTAGTTAACCAGAAGCAAAGTTGAAAGGATTATGAATTCAGATAGTTTGAAAAGCTCTGCCACAGGCTTCTCCCTACACCATGGAATTCCTAAAACTGTGCCTCATTCTAAGGTGAAAAAGCTAGGGATCCCATACCCCCTGAAACCTGGAAAGTTTCATTGCTGCTGCTTTGTAAAAGAGGTCAGAGTGACAGAGGAGAGGACAGGCTGGGATAACAGGTGGGGGCCCAGGTAAGCCCAGAGCCACATTCCCTCTGCATCCAAGAGAATGTGTTAAGATTTTGTTCAGTGCAGAAAGGCAAGATGAATCAAGGATAAACCTACTTAAATTATGTTTCTTTTTAACATGACTTAGTGGAGGGGTTGGGATTTTGTTTTTTTGGTGTTTTGTGGGGGTATTTTTGCAAAATCACTCCCACTCCCACTCCATCTAGGACTTCTTGATACATACATAATGAAGGTGATCAGCCACTTGGAAGGAGAATGAGAATAATGCAAGTCATTCACTAGGATTAAAAAGTCAAGAGGCCCTGGAGTTACTTGTCTCAGCTCATTTCCTTTGGCAGATGCTCAATCCTGTGTCCTGAGTGTGGACCTTTCCCAGATCCATTGTGAGACCTTTGGCATCTTCCTATTACAAATGAAATATAGCAGTTTCTTCCCCTATATTGGTAACCATCAACCAAGTGACTTGACTTTCTGGGACCATTTTTGCTCTTGCCCTAGTCCCACATAGAATACACTCTGAGTATATCACTGTCCTATCCAAAAAAACCACCCCAATTCCACCTCCAAAATCACAAACAAATATTGGAGAGCCTGCCGAAGAGATCTAGAGAGATAAAAAGGAGATTTCACTTGGTTAGGGTAGGTTTACAGCCTTAGTTTGGGTAGGTTAACAGAGGCCTTTCCAAATTACAACATCGGAACTGAGACCTAAATGTTGTAGAGGACTTGGGAATGGCAAGAACATTCCAGGCAGAAGAAACAGTTAAGTGTGAGACAGAAAGAAGGTTGCCATACTTGGGAAATAGAAGGAGGGTGGGTATGAGCTCCGGGGGTTTTCTGTGATGAGGTGAAGAATTTGTGCCAGAATGTAAATCAAATTACTACTTCATCAGGAAAGACTTGTGACCCCCCTTCCCCCAAAAAGAAAAAAAATTGAACTAAACAGTGTACTCAATGCCATAATTGATTCCTTTATCCCTCATGAAAAATTTTCTCTTTTTGGTTTTGCTGAAATATATGAGGAATATGGAAGAATTGTTTATTGTGTAAATTTGATAGAGTTTTTGTGGCTCAGTAATTTAAAAATACTCTTTTATTGCTAAAAAAATTGATAAAAAGTAATTCAATAATTTACAAATCTACAATTTTAAAAAACATTCCATTCTTCATTCCTGTGCATATGTATATCTTAATTCAGTTTCAATCATATGGTACACATACTTTTGTATTTTTGGTTAATATCACATGTATTTTATATATCTGTAAATAGAAATAATAAGTGTTATTTTAACAACTACATTATAATCCATCAGGTTTTTAACAATTAACTGAAGCATTTACCTTTCATGAGACATTTCTCTCTCTCTTTTTTTAAATCCTTTATAAATAACCCAGCTGTGAAAATCTAAGTGCCTATTGCTTTTCTTTCTTTTGAATTGAAGTGTAAAAAAAATCCCTAGAAGTGTAATAGTGTAATTATTATAGTGTAATTATTAGATCACAGAATATTTTTAAATGTGGGTTAAAAGAATCTACATTTGCTATATATTATTTTGTTATATATATATTTAATAATTTAAAAATTTATCTGTGTAGCTTTTAGTGCAATGCAAGACAACTGGTACCTGTTAAACACCTTTCTTTAGAATCCTCAATTCTAGGGGTGCCTGGGGGCCCAGTCAGTTAAGCATCTCATCTGCCTTCGGCTCAGGTCACAATCTCGGGTTCCTGGTTTTCCCTCTCCCTACTGCTCATGCTTTCTTTCTCTCTCAAATAAATAAATATTTTTTTAAAAAAGGAATCCTCAACTCTAAAAAGAGTTAGCATACATAAATGAACTTATATAAAATATTTTATTTTGTATGGTATATATATATATATATATATATATATATATATATATATATTTCTCCAATTCAGCTAATGTAATATTTTTTCTTTTTTAGAGAGCGGGAGAGACAGAGTAGGGGAAGGGGCAGAGGGAAAGGGAGAAAGAGAATCTTTTTTCTTTTTCTTAAGATTTATTTATTTAATTGAGAGAGAGCCCGAACAGGGGGAGGGTCAGAGGGAGAGAATCCCACACAGACTCCCTACTGAGCATATAGCCCAACACTGGGCTCAATCTCACGACTCCAAGATCATGTATGACCTGAGTCAAAATCAGGAGTCAGATACTTAACCTATCAAGCCACCCAAGTGCTCCTCAGTTAACGTAATTCACAGAATTATAAATTACAACAATTTCTAAGAAACATTAGTCATTAACATCTGAAATTTTAAGCACTCAAAAAATAGATACAGGGGCACCAGGCTGGCTCAGTGGGTAGAGTATATGATTCTCAATTTTGGGGTCTGTGTGTTCGAGTCCCATATTGGGGGGAGAGGTTACTTAAAAAAATGACAGAAAAAAACCCACAACCAGATACAATCCCCTAATAGCCATTGGTTCTTCTGAAGCTTTTCTATAATTTTGTTATTTTAAAGGCACCCATTCATTCAGTTGTGCTAGTTATCAGGACGAACCTTGGTTGTGGCCTCAAGTGCACTCAACTACAAATGAGGCAGGCTTATACCTATAGAACTGGGGAGAATCTAATTTTTTGCACATAAATATCAGGGACTAAAAAAAGGAGCTCACCTAGAAACACCCGGGGGTGAACCAACCAACCAAATTGAAGAGTGAGAAGCTTTCCTAATACCATCTAGTTTTTTTATAATAATATTTAGCTTTGATGTGTTAACTAAATTACAGAGCTGAACACAAAGATTCTCCTCTGATTTAGTTTTTCAAAGACATGAAGATCCTAGCCATTCTTTTCATGGGTAACAGTATTCATAGAATTTCAAAGCAAGTCTTTTCTTTTCATGAATTTCTGGTCACCAACAGCTGTGTCAGGGCCCACACAGGTAGAAGTAAGAGATGTCAGTGACACTCTGTGTATGATCCTTATCCCCCATGACTTTAAAAAGAAGCCATAGTTTAAAGAGAGTCAAGACCAAAACCAAAATGTGATTATATTGGGCTCCCCTTCATATCAGCATCAACCCATTTTGGCTTTTATCAGCTCTGAAAAGGAATTTGCTGCCTTCAGCAGACAATTTTTGTAGATACCATGCTGAGCATTCAATAACATCCTTCTCTCTGTTCTATGTGTGACTTTGACACTAACCTCTTATTAAATCCAATATGTAAAGGGTAGAAAATATCACTTTTCCATGGGAATGTTTACTTGCGGGATTCTGCAAAAAGCCCGTTGAGTGCTGCTTGCCACCTGCAAGGGTTATCATTTCAAACTGTAAGTCACACTGTACTTTGAAGAAACTTGCCAGGAAAGGCTGACCAGAGGTACAGCTTTAGCAGTGCTGAGTGGAGCTGCTGTTTGTAGACAAAGGCTCCAGGCCAACCGTGAGACCAAGAGGCGGTATCCTAGTCCGCAAGAGGCCTTTTAGATAGCAGCCTCTTCCACCATGGTCACCCATCAAAGGGCTGGCTCCCCACAGGCATAAAGAGGAAGAGACTTGTTATTTCCATCACGTCTCTTCAGGCACACATGTGGACATACACATGTGCACGAGTGTGCACATGCAAACAGAATCATCTTCAAAAGATGAGGTGTGATAGAAGAAGGGAAGGCTCGTGTGCAGTCCACTGCCATGTCAGCCAGCCTTGCCATGGGCAAATCAGCAGGCAGACATTGTTTAAAGATGAATCAGAATGAATCTGATCATGAAATATCTCTCTTGGGGGTTTACTTTTCAAACGCATCCATTGAGTAAATAGCAATTTTACAAAAAAGGATATAGCTGAAACAATATTTCCACTGAAATTTAAAGAGCAAGGCAAGTCTGTTTTATTGGGTATTTTTGATATTCATATTTTCAACTCAATAATGTCAAGTGTTTTTATGTTTAGAATCAAGATTTTCTCTGTACTTAGAAATATCCCATCTGATAGTTTGCATGCTCCATGGAAAGTAGCTAAAGGGTAGATTGTTTGATTTGGATCTTAACACATATCCTGACTAAAAATAAAGTTTAGAGGGACTTCTGGGTTGTTCAGTGGTTAAGCATCTGCCTTTGGCTCAGGTCTTGATCCTGGGGTCCTGGGATCAAGTCCTGCCTTGAGTCCCACATCAGACTTCCCGTGGAGAGTCTGTTTCTCCCTCTGCCTATGTCTCTGACTCTCTCTGTGCACCTCTCATGAATAAATAAATAAAATTAATAAAGTTCAGGGGCACCTGGCTGGCTCAGTCGGTAGAGCATGTGACTCTTGATCTCAGGGTCATGATTTCAAGCCCCACATTGGGCATAGTGCTTACTTTAAAAAAAGAGAAGTTCATGATGGGTAAGTGGGAGAAAATACAAACGTTTTCTTTAATCATCATTGAAGAAGCTTGAATCAAGAAGCTGAAATATTAACTATGTAGCTTTCTATGAGATATTTCAGAATGGTAATATTTTATTGTTAAAAATAATTTGTTTGCCCGTTTAGCATATGAAAAAGTTAAGCAATAATGAATCATAGACCTTAAGTAAAAGCTAAGACTGTTGGGACACCTGGGTGGCTCAGCAGTTGGGCGTCTGCCTTCGGCCCAGGGCACAATCCTGGAGAACCAGGATCGAGTCCCACGTCGGGCTCCCTGCATGGAGCCTGCTTCTCCCTCTGCCTGTGTCTCTGCCCCACCCCCTTTGTGTCTCTCATGAATAAATAAATAAAATCTTAAAAAAAAAAAAAGCAAAGACCATTAAACTTACAGAAGAAGATTTTGTGACTTTAGGTTAGGCAGAGAATTCTTAGAATGCAAAAAGCATGATCCTTAAAAAAAATAATCCAATTGACTTCATGGAATTAGGAACATCTGCTCTTCAAATAACATGGTTAAGAAAATGAAAATGCAAGCCACAAACTGGGAAAAAATATTTGATAACCACCATCTCATAAAAGACTTTAATTAAGAATACATAAAGAACTATTACAATCCTGTATAAGCAACCAAATTTTTAAACAGTAAGCGTCTCCTCAAAGAAGAGATGCATGGGTGCCTGGGTGACTCAGTAGGTTAAGTGTCCAACTCTTGATTTCTGCTCAGGTCATGATCTGAGGATTGTGACATCAAGTCCTGCATCAGGCTGGGCATGGAGCCTGCTCAAGATTTTCTCTCTCCCTCTAGCTCTGCCCCTACCCCCCACCCTTTAAAAAAAGAGAGAGAGAGAGAGATGTAAATGGAAAATAAACACATGAAAAGATACTTATCATTTTGAGTCCTAAGGAAAACACAAGTCAAAACCACAATGAGATACCACTAGACAGACATTAGAATGGCTTTTTTATTTTTATTTTTTAGAATGGCTTTTTTAAAAGACATTATCAAGCTGATAAGCTGGTGAGAATGCAGAACAGGAATCTTCCTATAGTCCTGGTGGGAATCAGCAAAAACTAGAAGCAACCCAAATATCTTTCAATGGATGAAGGGATAAACACACTATGGTAAACTACTCAGTGAAATACTATTCAGCAATTAAAAAAAAGAACTACTGATTTATACAACATGGATGAAACTCAAATGCATTTTACAGAGTGGAGGAAAAGCCAGACGCAAAATGCTATGTACCGTATGATTCCATTTATAAGAGCTCATTGAAAAGGTAAAACTCTAGGACAAGAAATAGATCAGTAGTTCCCAGGAATTGAGAATAGAGGAAGAGGTGGATTACAAAGCAGCACAAAGGGGACTTCCTGGGGGTGAAAGAATAATTCTATACCTCAACAGTGCTATTGGTTACACAATTGGATTTGTCAAAACTCAGAACTGCAAAAGATGAATTTTACCAATCTAAATTGTATTTCAATTTTTTAAAGATTTTATTTGTTTATTCATGAGAGACAGAGAGGCAGAGACTTAGGCAGAGGGAGAAGTAGGCTCCATGCAGGAAGCCCAATGTGGGATTTGATCCCAGGACTCGGGAATCACCCCCTGAGCCAAAGGCAGAGGCTCAACCACTGAGCCACCCAGGTGAACCTGTATTTCAATTTAAAAAATAAAATTGAATTTTTATTTCATGCCATGTTAAAAATCAATTTCAGGTACATAAAAGATTAAAATGTAAAAGGCAAAATGAAACTTTTCATAGCCAATACAGGAATATCTTTTAATGTCTTTAACTAGGGAAGAATATTTTAAATAAAACACAATATAGGAAAGGATATTTATCTGTAATTGTTTCTGTTCATCAAAGATATCACAAAGAGATCGAGAAATCAAGCCTTAAATGATATTTGCAACACATATGATTAGCAAACGATTAGTGTCCAGAATATGTAACTTGTTACTGCCAAAGAATAAAATACACAGTTAAAACCATACAAATATCGAAGTCAACTGACTTTACGTATGGTTGCCTCGTCTGAATGTTGTGTTATGGGCTATGGTGTTGAGTGAGTAATGAGTCATAGAATACTCGAAGTAGAATTCTATTTATAGGGGTGCCAGAGTGGCTTAGTTGGTTGAGCACTGGACTCTCCATCAGGTCATGATCTTAGAGTTGTGAGCTCAAACCCTTCATGGGGCTCCCTGATGAGCGGAGACTTGTTTCTCTCTCTCTACCTCTGCCTCTCTTCCTTGTGCATGTACATGCTTACTCTCTAAAATAAATAAATCTTTAAAAAAATAATTCCATTGTATAAAATTCCAGAATGGAGGAAATTGACAATGACTTGCTTGGGAGTACATATATCAATGACTAAACAAAAAAAAGGAGGGAAAGATTATATAAAATTTAGGACAGTGGTTCACTTCAAAGTGAATGACAGGAAGGAGGGGTACAGGTAATTTTCTAGTTTTTAGCCTGGGTGGCAGATTCACACATCTTTATTACTATATAAGGTGTATATATGTGTTTTATATATACTTGTTTTTATGGTTATGCTAGCTCAGTCCTCTAAGAAGCCAGGATGGGGTTAAACATGCAAGAAATGTATTAGGGAGATACCTAGAGAGGACCATGATGCAGGTGTGGCACCTGGGAAAAAGAGGGAGGAAGCAGGGGCGGGTAGGAAGAGGCTTGGACTGTGGTACAGTTCTAAGGAAGTTTCAGCCAGGCTAGGGAGGAACCAAGGTCACCGTCATCAAGGAGTCACCGTCTTGCAGCAACAGTGTCCTTGCCATGCCCAGTCAATGGTTGGAATCAACCTTGGGAAGCATGACTTTGGCATAACTTCGGAGGTTCTTTCACAAGGCAGCAGCTCATATAAAAATAAACTAATAAAAATAATTCCTTTCAGCTGGAACCACCATCTCCCAGTAATTTGACAAAATGCCCCAAGGGAAGGAGAGGCACCCGCTATATTCTCTTAACCTTTTAGAAAACATGGAGTTGTTCCTTTAGCTATATACATGCAAATCTATAAGAAAGGTAATATTGTGAACATCAGGGGAATAGGCATTATTCAAAAAGGAATACCCCACAAATGTGACCATGGCAAAACTGGAGGAGTCTACAGCATTACCCAATATGCTGTTAGCATTGTTGTAAACAAACAAGTTAAAAACAGGATTCTCTTTTAATTTTTTTTGTAGATTTTATTTATTTATTTGACAGAGAGAGAGAGAGAGAGAATGCACAAGTAGGCAGCAGCAGGCAGAGGGAGAGAGAGAAGCAGACTCTCCACTGAGCAGGGAGCCCGACATGGGGCTATGTCCCAGCAACCTGGGATCATGACCTGAGCCAAAGGCAGATAGATGCTTAACTGACTGAACCACCCAGGTGTCTCTAAAGGCAGGATTCTTGTCAAGAGAATTAATATAAGTACTGAGCATATTAAGCACTCAAAGAGCCAGCATAGCTTCCTGAAGCACATGAAGGAAAATGATCAGAAAAAGAAAAAAGCCAGGGGCACAACAATGGTACGTTTCAAACACTTTTTTAATTAAAGGAAAATAAAAATAGGCAAAGGATATCAAGGAGGGAAAGCTCTTTGTTACAGAAGAATGTTATCTAATAAACATAGAAGCAAAAATACAAGTGGAAAAATCATCTTCTTCTAGTCCCCAAATTGATAACTACTTTGGCAAATGTGATCAATGGATTCTAAAACGATGTGCAATCTCTCACCCCACATATTACTCACTAAATACAGAGGGGAAAATGTGTGTTCCCAATGGAGAGATCTAGTCATTACCACCTTAACCAAGTGACCAAACCTGAGGGTTGGTCCTCATGGGAGACCTGAGTGTGTGTACAGGTCCAGCTTATACCTACAGGACTTGGAGTGCAGGAACACAGTAGGCATACATGCCACTGTTGAAATATTTCACGTTTGTGAATCCACCTACCAATTTTTATAAAGTGTATTTTATTCCCATGCCTTGACAAATATGTCTTTACAATGTATAGAACATAAGTGTAAAGCTATGGTTTTCAGACAGGGACTGTTAGATGACTGATATCTAGAAAAATATCAAAGACAACTGAATTTTTTTTAAGATTTTATTCATTTATTAATGAGAGACAGAGAGAGAGAGGCTGAGACACAGGCAGAGGGAAAAGCAGGCTCCATGCAGGGAGCCTGACATGGGACTCGATCCTGGGTCTCCAGGATCATGCCCTGGGCTGAAGGCGGTGCTAAATCGCTGAGCCACCGGGACTGCCCCAAGACAACTGAATTTAATTATTGTTCTGCACATCTGAGTTTTGTGTTGATGCACTGTGATATAATAAGGACATACATAATTTTATACATTTATTTCAATAACATTAATATTTATTGCCTTCATTTCAGTAACATCCCTTCACTAGGTTGTTATAATCAATAATCTGACATAAATTATGTCCTATAGATAGTAATAGTTCTAAAGGATTAGAAATCTAAAATATAATGGTATTCAAAGTATTCAAAATTTGAGTATATCTTACAAAAAATATGAATTATTAAATGTTAATATAGAAAACTTAAGTATATTTTTCTATTAGCTTGGCAAAAGTATCATTTTTCTTCTAAATGTCCAAAATGATCTATTAAGAGACAATAATTTATTATTAATAATATCAACATTTAATGAAAAGTAATAAAGCTCAAATTCTACTTAATTTTTTAAAACTGATGAAAGCTTTTAAAATGTTTTTATAAAAATAGAAATTTTATAATTCTAGTGTTTGAAATTCATCCAGTGGCCTAAAAAATTATTTACATCACACTTCATGTATATGCAAAACTTGCTTAATATTACAAAATATGCAACTTACAAACACCACAGCTTTTCTTGCTCCATATCCATGGCTAACTAGTCAGCTACTAGTTGAAACATGAAGAATATAATTGAATAAAATTGAGTAGTATCTTGTAGGGACACTCCATGGTTGGTTCAGAGGTTAGCTTACTTGAATCCAGACAATTTACAAATTATGTAAACTAGTTTCCAGGACAGTAAAAGCCTTGTGCCTCAGCCCAAAAGTCCTAAATCAGCCCCTGTCTGGAAGTCATCTGCTTGTCAAACCTCTAGGCTAACATCTAGCTCTTGCAATATGAAAGTTACCATGACAACTGAGAGGAAAGTTTTGGTCAACAAGATATAATCCAAAAACAATTTTTTTAAAAAACAACCCTTTGAGCAACTTCTTGAAGCCAAAGGGAATTTGAATGACACACACCCAAAAAGCACAATGTCTCACAGGTACAAAATCTGGAAATCACAGGGCAAGAAACAGAAAACTAGATGTTGGGGTCAAATTGAAAAAGCAGGAAACAGGGCCACCCAATCACCCCCTCAGTACTTGTGTGTAAGATATCTGAAATAAGTCCGTTGATTTGATCTGTTTGGAAGAGCTCCAAACCCTTATTTCATGTCCCAAAGAAGAGTGAGTTTGTCTCACTTGAGCTGAGACACAAACACACTAAATAGATATGGATTTCCAGAAATCCCGGTACTTGAAACAATTGAGCTCTTATTGTTCCTAGAGGTAGTTTTAGTTAGCCAATATCAGAGGGAAAACAGCTTTTGCAAAAATTAAATTCAATTAAGACAAAATAGAAAATAAATCATTTCTTTATTTTTGAAGTGTCTTTTGGGAAAAATGTTTTCTTTGCAGATTATAGGACATTTATTTTTCTGTGCATCTATTCTCTCTTCATTTGATGACATCCATTTTCAGCTATGTGGTTTCAGGGAAGTGGATTCCTGCCCAACTTCTAAGAAGATGCCACGACTAGATTTGGGTAAATCAGAAGCTTTCCTCTCTGCTGGCCATCATGATTGGTTCAGAGCTATATGTATGAGCTAATCGGAACCAACAGAATCAATTCTAAAGGAACCTAAGTGTCTTTATAATGTCACCATGTCCTCTTGGGTTGGGGGATATTGTGGCAGACTGTAAACACCACTGCACTGATAGAAAGGCTTGTTGTAAGGCTCTGCTTCCTACGAGTTATGTGACCTTGGACAAATCATTCAACTTCCCTGGGTCTCATTCTCATCCGAAAGTCCTTTGTGGTTTTTGTGAAGATTTTATAAAGGATCGCATATGTAAAGGCGTGTCATAAATTGCAAGGCCTTGCTGAAATGTAAGACCTTGCCTTTTGCTTTCCTGGCAGCCAAAACTGGAATCGGCACGTAGAGATGTTTGGGCCTATTTAATGCACTGGGAAACAAAGAACATTGCCCAAGAAGACAATCCGAAGCCACAGAAAATGTCAGAGTCTAAAGGACCTTGTAGGATATCTGGTTCAACCTCCTCATTTCACAAAGGAGGATACTTGCTCCATCTACCCTTGAAAGGGAGGAAATGAGGTAAGAATGACTATTGCAACCATTCAGCTGGGTTCCCCATGTTGAATTAAAGCAATCAGATAATAAGCAAACAGCCTCTAAGCCAGAGACCATGTCTGTGTTTGAATAATGTGGTTATCTTCTCCCCATGGAAAACAGCCTCACCTGCAGAGAACTACAGCTACAGAAAACACAAACAAACAAAACAGGATTACCTAACAGTTCACCTCCTCCTAGCAGCTCAGCCCTCTGAGTTTTAAGATGGGAGGAAAAGAACTTTGCAGCTGGAAAAATTGCTGAGCCATGTGTCTGAAATGCTTGACAAATCACAGTGGGGATTTTATTTAATTTTTTTTTTTTTCATTTTCTCTCTTGGTGAGAACCATTCCCGCCAAGAACTTATTTGCCAAATAGTGACTTCATTTATGATGCTGGCAATGTGATGTTTTAACAGTTGACATTTGGCTACTTTTTAAAAATCTGTCCCTTAGCTTACATAGCAACAGAAATGTCGCAAAAATTCAGAGATGTACGTGTAATGTTCAATTGTTTTCATAGATAAGAATTATTAGAAGTCATATATCATCAATATTTTTAAACATCATAATTATAAAAAAAACACAGTCTATAAATTACTTTATGTATATTAAGTAATTCTTACAACAACTTCAGGAGGTAGGTGCTGTTTTTAATCAGCCATAGGTGTAAAGTAAGGCATAGAGAGGCTGAGTAAATTTCCCCAAATCACCCAGCCAGTGGATAGCAGAGCTGGAATTTGAACATATGCATCTTGACTCTGTAGCCTGTTTAACAGTTGTGCTACACTGACCTTCTGATGGTAATGTTCTGCATAGAATACCTTTTGTATTCTCAGAGAAACAACTTACATATGAAATTGAGACAAATTAAAATATCTGTTCAAGTTTATCTTTCTAAAATACTATTTCAATCACAGCATCAGGAGAAAGCAGAGCAACATGAGTGAGAACACAAGCTTTTGAGCCAGGTTCACTTAAACTCGAGCTTAATTCCTGGCTAGTAGCTGTTATGACAAGTCCTGTACCTCTGTCTACTTCAGTTTCTTCATCTGTAAAATAGGGATAAAAATGTAACTAAATTCTGGAGTTGTGCTGGGGTTAAGTGAGATAGTTTATGTAGCGTACATGTGTCCTGTAAAGTGGTGGGGGTGGGGGGCACCTGGGTGGCTCAGTCGGTTGAGTGTCTGACTCTCAGTTTTGACTCTGGTCATGTTCTCAGGGTTGTGGGATTGAGCCCTGTGTTGGGCTCTGTGAAGAGTCTGCTTGGGACTCTCTCTTTCCCTGTAACCCTCCCCCCTTCTCTCTCTCTGGAATAAATAAATAAATCTTTAAAATAAATAAAATGTCAGAGAGTATAGAGCGCAGAGACCAGTGCCTATCTTCATTGTCACTCATCACCGTCATCATCATCATCATCATCATCATCATCATCATCACCATCATCACTATCCTGTGTATCAGGTGTCATTTCAACTCTGCTTCATCTTCTCTCAGCCTTTTCTATCTCTTATTCCAACCATCCACCCATCCATCCCTTTCATCTACTGCAGCCCCGTCCTGCACAAGCTCCAATCTGCTTCTCGCATCGGTTACCTACCAAGGATTTGCCTTAAGCCCACTTGTACCCCTGCCACTCCTCCCCTAGGACATCCCTGTTGACCTCAGTGCATGGGACTACAAGGGAAACTGCTTATACAACATGGAAGTACTGGCAGGGAATCCTCCAATAGTCGAAACTTTGACCCTTTCTTCTCCCTTGTCAGATATATTCATTTGCCACGGCTGCCATAACAAAGCACCACAGACTGAGTGACTTGAACAATAGAATGTATTTTTTCACAATTCCAAAGGCCAGAAGTTCAAAATCAAGGTGTGGGCAGTATTGAGGTTTTTTTCTGAGACCTCTTTTCTTCGTTTGTAGATGGCCACCTTCTGGGTGTGTCCTCACATGGCCTTTGCTCTGTGGGTACGCATCCCTTGTATCCCTCTGTGTGTTCACATTCACTCTTCTTAAAAGGACACCAGACAGATTGCATTAGGGCCTGCCCTAATTTGGGGAGGACACAATTCAGCCTATAACAGAGGGTCCTGAGATGCATTTCATTGGCCTCCATGGAAGATCCTATTGGATAGAGCAACCAGTTGCCCATAGTGGTGGCCAACTTGAAATATACGCTTATTCCCCAATTTGTATCTCTGCCCTTTCTCTGGGATCACACTCACCACTAAAGTCCTCACACATAAGCCCAGGTCTCAGGTCTCAGGTTCATCTTTCTCGGGGAAATTGGCCTAAGACATCTGTAGAAACTGGCTGGTGTCCTACCACATGGCCAACCAGACCTGTCAGATGTGTTTCCAGCTATCCTTTCAGCCCTCCCTGCCCAGCCTGTGCCCAGCTTGTCCTGTTCTAGCCACACTGGACTGTTCATCCTCACTTGTCCTCTCTAGGAGTCCTTACCTACAAATGACAGAGAACCCTTCCTCCCTCCATTTCAAATTCTAGAAGAAAGCTGTTTCACATTCTTATGCACCACCTTTATTACCCTTCTGGAGTTGAGTAATTATCTCTATACAATTCTAAATAAATATCCCGGGCTAATTAGGAAAGATACAAATGTTCCAGATTTGCATAAAAGAAGCAAATCACACTACTTCAGAAAGTACCTAAATTAGTGCTTGAGAATGTATAGAAGAAAAGTTAACAGATGTACAGCTGGCCAATCCCAGATTTTAATTAAAACCCATCTTTTATTGGTCAAAACATGACTAGTATGACAGCCAAGCCAAAAGAGAACGGGATTAACACACACATGCTCTCACACACGTATACACAAACACATACTTCTTAGCATTCTGTTATTTTATACTACGTGGAAGCAGCAGGATGTGAATACAAATGGATTTTTCATGTATTTCTCTTGGCATTATGGCCATATTTAATGTAACATCCAGCAAAGCAGAAATTTTAATTAAGTTTATGGTCTGACCATCTGTATTTGTTTGGAATTTCTGTCTCTTCAAAGCAAAAATGTGAACCTGGCTTTAGACCTGGAAATATCTCCGGCTGTAACTAAATGCATTATCAACAAACTGAGAGTGTGTGGTCTGAAATATAAAATGAGATTAGGAGAGGGGGAGCCCATTATCAAAATATCACAAAATACCTGGATATTAATTATGCAGTCACTAATTTATTCTGGCATGGTTTAGAGAAGATAAAAGGGAAATTTTATATATTTCCAAGGGGGAAAAAAAGCCTCAGCATCAGTAAACTGCCAAAGAATCAATTAAATATGTTTTACTTATTTCTGTGGGGTTTGATGTTACTTTTCTTTTCTTTTAATCTTCCCCTCTTGCACTTTACAAATGGATAAAACATTTATCTATGAACAATCTGTATCCAAATGTTTTAATCATTTAGACCTCTTTTCGTTAAAACAGTAAAAACTCACTAATGTACAGCAAATGAGAATAGTGAATGTGGCCAATATAAATGAGTAAAAAGCATTTGTATGTACTTGGAAGCAATAACTTAAAAATACTGCTTTAAGATATTCTGTAGTACAGACATAACATAGACCTGCAGTCTCTTGCCTGCCCTTTGGGGGATGAATTGAGCTGCCTGTAGTTTACCTTTGCATTCTCTATGAAGTGTTCATTAGGTAAATTACAAGTATGACAACATGTCCAGCTTGAAATGGCGAATCTGGGTATGAACCCTGAAGCACTGTTGCCCACTTCCCTGCCAAAATTCACCATATGGCAAACAAGGACCATGAGAACCTGGCAGGTCTTCCCACTTCTTGTCCCTAGAAAACGAGCTGGTCTCTAGGGAGAAATGCATCAGATCTCCACCTCCGTCTAGCCCACAAATACAAGTTGAAGGCCAAGCAGGAAAAGAGGAACTCTCTCCTATTACATGGCCATGGCCTTTTGGAGAGGCCAGAGCAGACTCTCCTCTTAAAGTTTCCATTTCCAAACTAACTCTCCTAAGCTTTTCCATGAAATATATTCATATATTGTATGCCTACTATGTGCCATGCCAAGAAATATTCTAGTACAGGAGTGGACAAAAATAAGTAAGCACTTGTGGACAATATATCAGTTTCATTATATGAAACTTAGAGACTTTGGAAAAACAACTCAACAGGAGGTAACAGAGATGACGGTGACAGGGCACCTTGGGAGTGGTACTAGAGAGGGAGGGAACAGGGAAATCTCAAGGTTTTCATGTGTTCGGTCCATTCAGAATGACAAAGACTCAGGAGGTCAGTCTAATGCAGCCCAGCAAAGTAGATCCAGGGAAAAGGCTTTGGGACAGCATAGAAGTGAGCCTGTGCTGTGGCACGTGTGATACATGCTGTAGAAAAAGCTAGAGCAGGGTAAGGAGGATGGGAATGTAGGAGCAGGAGGTGAGGGGTGCTGTGGTACCTGGGTGGGTCAGTAGTTGAACGTCTGCCTTTGGCTCAGGTCATGATCTTTGGGGTCCTGGGATGGAGTCCCGCATCGGGCTCCCCATAGGGAGCCTACTTCTCCCTCTGCCTATGTCTCTGTCTCTCCCTCTCTCTCTCATGAATAAATAAATAAAATCTTAAAAAAAAAAAAAAAAAGAAGGTGGGCCTGGGGACAGATTGAAAGGGAGGCCTCCCTGAGGAGGTGACATGTGAGTGGAGTCCTGAAGGAAGTGAGGAAGTGAGCTGTGTAGGTGTTTCGGGAAGAGCACGCTGAGCTTGTGTACGTGCATCCACCTCTAAGCCCTGGAGTAACTTCCCATATGTTCATCCAAATTACTCAGGATCCATTTGTTTCTGCTAAGAGCATCTCCTCCTGTACTCTGGAAACTTCTTTAATCTTGATTTCTTCACCCCTGGACAATAGGTTCCACCAGCCGACAATGTTGGAAGGGCTGTAGGAGAAAGGGGAGAAAACAAACTGGATGACACAGAGGAGAAATATATCTGGGGAATTTACAATAATAGTAGCTCCATTAATTATATTCTAGAAAACTTATTAAATGAAAAGTAAAGAACAATCCAAGCAGAGAGAAAAAAGGATAACTAAAAAAAAAGGTACAAATCAGGCTTACCTCACACTTGACCCCATCCTAGTAATTCTAGAAGACAAGGAAGGTGTGTCTATAGACTTCTGAAAAAGGATCATGACACCAGAGTTTCATCTATATATATGAAATTATATATGTCATTCTCAAGTATGTGGCATCTCAGAATGTGAAGAATCCCTGTATCCCACTTAAGAAAATTCTAGAAAATACATTCACATGACCATGACAGAGATGAAAAATAAGAACTCCAGAAAGAGGAAGTTGTCACTAAAAAGCCTGAGGATCCCTCATCCACTCAGGTTAAGACTTGAAATCAAGAGCTCCAGCTGGGGATGCAAGTGTAGGGGCAAAGCTTGGCCCTATTGCCCTTTCTTCCATATGACCTCTCCTGGCACTCCTCTTTCCACTTGCTAGTGCCAGGAAACAGGCTTATTGAGACACATCCTTCAGATTCAGAAAACTTTTGCATGTTTAATGGCCACTGGCAACAGTAATGTATAGTGTTCTCTTTAAGCACTTGCGAACAATGGCTATACCAGGCATTCTGTTAAGAAACTGAGAATTACTTTTATTTTTTATTTTTATTTTTTAAAGATTTTATCTATTCATTCATGAGAGACACAGAGAGATAGAGAGAGAGGCAGAGACACAGGCAGAGGGAAGCAGGCTCCATGCAGGGAGCCCGATGTGGGACTCAATCCCGGGTCTCCAGGATCAGGCCCTGGGCTGAAGGCAGCGCCAAACCGCTGAGCCACCTGGGTGGCTGAGAATGCCCTGAGAATTACTTTTAAATAGTGCTTTCCCCACACCAAACCAGAGTGACATAGTGCAACATGGTGGCCCTATTTTTTTTCTGCCTTGGAACATGAATGATGATTTTCTGTACCTTTAAAATTTGCAGTAAGAGTCATGAGTCATTGGGGTTTGATTGGGAAAGACTACTAGGACACCAAGTAACAGATCTGATCTGTCACTGAGCCTCTTCCTACCCTCTTTCTGATAGGATCTGTGAAGCTTCCTGTGTTAACAAATCTTTAATCCAACCTAATTGCAATTTGCTAATATTATAATATATATACATATGTATATATGTATAATATATATGTATATAATATATTACATATATTATATGTAATATATTACATATATGTATATATAATATATTGCATATATTATATGTATATATGTATATATGTATATATAGAAGGGCTCCTGGGTAGCTCAGTTGGTGAGGCCTCTGACTGTTGATTTCAGCTCAGGTCGTGATCTCGGGGTCATGAGATTGAACCCCATGTCGGGCTCTGTACCAGGCATGGGACCTGCCTGGGATTCTCTCTCTCCTTCTGCTCTCCCCCCACAACCATCCACCCTGTGTGTGCTCTCTCTCTTTCAAAACAAAAAAAAAAAAAAGTATGGAAAAGAATTATAAGAAAATACACACTGGAAGTTTAAAATAAGGGATAATATCAGTCACTAACTTCCAAATGATATTTCTTCCTGCTTCATAGAGTCAGCAGACGTTTTAAAAACAGATTTTTAAGAAAGCAACATATGGAATTTCATGTAGAACGTGTAATTGCAGCTGTGTAAAAAAGGTACACATTGAAAGAAAAATACCTCACAATGTATTTGTGAGACTCTTGATGATTTTTTTCTTCTATTAATCTTCTATTTATCTTATTTTCTAAATTTTCATTAGGAGCAGGTATTACATGTGTAATGGGAATTTTTTTTCTTAAAATAAGATGGTGAGGATTTTGAGCTTGCTTAAAGAGTGCAAACAGATTGCTATATGGATGCCAAAAAAGTAATTGCTAACTATAAACAATTCCATTTTCATCAAAACTGATCAAGCAGTTTCTACTTAGACTTCTAATGAAGCCAATGTTTTTAGCTGGAAAGAGAATTTCTTTTGTAATGTTTTAGAGTTCAAACAGCTCACATAAGCTCTTCAAGAGCGTTATTAAAAGTTCATACTGAACAAGTCCAAAATAAAGAAGGATTTTTCTCTAGGGAGAAGAGGGACAGATCATCAGTTGCACCTTCAGGAGGGATTATGCAATCAGATCTTTCTAGGTCCAAGGCAAATCCTGCCAGGTGCTCGGAAGGAGTGCTGGTCTTTTGCATAAACCCCCTCATTTTGTAGCCTGGGCAAAGGGGTACAAGAGTATCTGGCTCTGGGGAGTCCAAACAGATCAGGTTCTCCCACTTACCGCTAACAGAAGCTAAAGGCCGAGAACCGAGTGGTGATGAAACAAGGAAGGAATTTCAGTGAGGCCAACATGGGCAGAGAGTGGACTAACATCTCAAAGGCTAGCTCCAAAACGCTGACAATACTTCCCAGTTTATATGAGGAAAATGTGGGCCAAAGGTGGGTGGGTCGTACAGGTAGGCAGTGATGGTCAAGTCCATCATTATCTTGGAGTCAGTCACAGGGTCCTGCTGGCTCAGGGCAGTCCTTCTTGCTTGAAGAAGTTGCTGGTTCCTATCAAGGGTTGCTTGGCCCACAGGGTCTTTAGCCTGAGTTAAGAGATAAGTTGGAAAGAACTTAATCAGGTAGAAAGTCTGAGATCAGAAGGTAGTTGAGGGGCACCTGGCTGACTCAGTCCATAGAGCACGAGACCCTTGATCTTGAGGTCATGAGTTGAGTTGGGCGTGGAGCCTATTTTTAAAAATATGCAGGTAGTTGAATTCTGCTTTCAGTTTGGTCTGAAGTAACACCAAAGGGTTATGTATCATAGCAGAGACTTTGGGCTTTGATACTTCTGGTCCCATCCCTTTGCAGGCTTTATAGTGGCAAAGAAAATCGACACCGCTTGGTCTTGCTTCTCTTGCCCACCTCTGCTCCAGCTTTCCTGGCATTACTAGTAACTCTTTGGGAAGAAAAATTATGTCCAGATTCAATGTGGTCTAGATCTATATTAAGAACAAAGGAGCATTTCCTGAAAGAAACAATCTGCCAAGATTTCATCTCACTCACAATGAAATGGCCTTTTATTTTACTTTGCTGTTCAACTTAGCTTTGTCTTCAGTCTTTCCACTTCTGAAAAGGTTGGCTTTTCCCTTGAATCACCAAAAGGCCCATTAAGGAGGCTTTTCCCAAACAGTGCATTCTCAGAGCGAAAATTTAGGCACACTTTCTCCAGCCAGCTTTCTCTGAGTTTGCCCATAGCTGCCCTGACTCAGAATGATGAGGGTGCTTTTTAAAAAATGCAGATTCCTGGGACCTGCTCAAGATCTGAATCAGAATTTCTTAGGAATGGGCCCCAGACTTTGAATTTAAAAGCATGTTTCTTGAGAACAGAGTATCTGTGGCTCACAGTATGTTTACAGTTAATATGTACTGAATAAGTTAACATAGAAGGTGGGGGGAGTTTCCTGAGTGATTCTAAGGCAAATTAAAGTTTAGGAACCACTGCTTTACTCTATAAAAATAAGCCTAAATTTAAAAAAAAAAAAAAAAAAAAAAAGGTCTGTTCTTCCCAAACTTCCTCCAAGTTTTCCTATTCGTATTCCAAATTATCGGAGTTCAGCTCTGGATAAGAACCCTGTTGTATCCCATTTTCCAGAAAAGGAAAGGGATTGAGAAAGGGCCCACATGCCGGCTCGCAGCCACCTCCTCCATCTGACTTCAAAGACATAACAATAGCCAATATCCACTGAGCACTTCCAGTGCTCTCTGTACTTACAGACATTATCAGACCTAATCTCCACTCCACAGAGATAAAATCAGTGTTTTCACAAACCAGATGCTATGATCCCCATTTTGTACTTGAGGAAACTGACACTCAGAAAGCATTTGAACCCAGGTGTGTTTTGTCATCCAAAATCTAGGCTTTTCCTGCTGTAGCCTGATGCCTTCATCCATCCCCTGAAATATTTGTTGCTAGTTTTGTTTTGTTTCACTTTGTTTTGTTCTGTCCAAATACATTCTATGTGCTCGCCAGTGCCTTAAATTACTTATTCCCAGCTATCCCTTTGACTTAAAGCTTTGTTTTCTGCTAAAATTCACATTTTATTACTAAGACAATAATAATATCAGATTAGTTACTGAAAACCTTTTTTTTTTTTTTCAAAGATTTTATTTATCTATTCATGAGAGACACAGAGAGAGGCAGAGACATAGACGGAGATGCAGGGGCGCCTGATGCGGGACTTGATTCCAAGACCCTGGGATCAGACCTGAGCCAAAGGCAGACCTCAACCACGGAGTCACCCAGGTGCCCCCTGAAAACCTTTTGATAAGAGAAAGGTAACAGGGCAGCCCCCGTGGCTCAGCGGTTTAGCACCGCCTTCAGTGTGGGATGTGATCCTGGAGACCGGGGGTTGAGTCCCACTTCAGGCTCTCTGCATGGAGCCTGCTTTTCCCTCTCCCTCTGCCTGTGCCCCTCTGTCTCTCTGTCTCTCATAAATAAATAAAATCTTTAAAAAAAAAAATGGATGCATTTCGGTTGTGATGCAATCTAGCAAATCACTTTTTGGAGCTTTTCCTTTAGAGTTAGGTGGGAACCAGGCCCTCCTTTGCTCTTCAAAAAGGAAATTAGGATGTTTAATGTCTGAGAAAGCTATGGAGCCTGGGGAAGTGGGGGGAGGGGTTGAGGGGTTATCAGGGAGGTGGGGAGGATCACCTAGAAGTTCCAGTGTTTGCTTCTTAATTTCATCATTTCCATTGGAGTATGGTTTTTAACTGCAAGCTCTATGAGGTCAAGGACAGTGTCCAGTTTACTGTATTATCTCTGGCACCTAGCACTGCAGCTAGCACAGAGAAGGTAATCAGTAAACCTTATGGTAGATGTGGAATTTTAAACTTTTAGGAAATCCCTATGTGGACCTCGTGATGGTGATTTTGTATGTTCTAATCTCTAACAGAGCAATATAATTGAATACAGTCACAATGTCTTAAACTGTTAAATATCTGAGCCTGTATGTAAGATCTCAAACATTCTTTTTTTGTCATTAAAAATCTGACTTGAGAAATGGAATAAACAGAAAGTTAGAACAGTGTTGAAGAAACAAATAAATCCAAATTCAAAAATATTACAATATTTGTTACTATTTTTCTTTTTTCCTTTTGTTCCAGAATGATGTTACTTTGCTCCAGGAACAATGAGTCATTTGTCATCTGCATTATGCTCTCTTCCAAATAAAATAGCTATGTAGGGTGGATTTATAGACAAAGCCTTCTTGAGTCTAAAGACATGCTAGAATAATACATTAAGACTGGTGATTAATAACAGTTATAGGAATGTCTTACTTAAGTTTTAAAATCTCAAAAAAATCAATCTTGAGATTGCTGCAAGTTTGTCCCCATGGATCATAAATACAGAGAAATAATATTATTTATTTAGATATAGCTCTTAAAGTAAAATGGCTTTGTTTTGTTTTCAAAAGTATGTACTATTCGGGGCTATTAGATATAGAGTCAATAAAGAATCTATTTACTTATTGTGATTTATGCTAATCCTACAAGAATCATTGATACTCCTATAGAGTAATGCTATGCGTGGCTGGCTCAGTTGGAAGAAGGTGAGACTCCTAATCTTGGGGTTGTGTTTGAGCCCCACATTGGGTGTAGAGATTATTTAAATAAATAAATAAACTTTAAAAAAATTATAAAATAATGAAGTTAGAAAAGATTTCAAAAGATCATAAAGTATAGGCTTTGTTGATACACATATGGGCAAGGCAATAGGGTAAAGGGTCTTAAAACTATGCATGTCCTCTGACCCAGTAATTGTACTTAAAGAAATTTATCAGAAATGTGTATAAAGATACATGTAAAATATGTATGTCATATCTCTATTTATCCATATCCATATCCAATCTGGAATTGGATATAGCCTGGAAGTGCAAACTGTGGGAGATCAGTAAAATATGATATATCTCATAATCTACAACCGCTTGTAGATTAACATGAAAAATGTTCACTATCTATTGTCTGTGGTGTCTAAATGTGGTGTTTCTCTAGATTCCACACTGTCAAGTGACTAAAAGCTAGGGAGACGGGGTATGGGTGGTACAGTGAGTGGGTTCAAAGTCGTGCTTTTATGTGTATGCATGTGCATGGAGGTGCACCCAGACACGGAAGAACTGTCTAAACACTAATAGTGCTTGGGTTGGATACTTCTTGTGCTTTGCCTGCCCCACCCCCACCCCACCTTAGCCAGCCTTTTTACTTCAGTTCTTGCTGTTGAAACCATGTGTGCAGGTATCACCTGCTGGCACCTTGCTGCTGCTGAGAGATTTTCTCCAGTTTGTGAATTGTCTATAGAAGCCCTCTCAGCCTTGCCTTTGGAGGTATCTGCAGCTTCAGAAGAACAAGGGAGTTCATGCCTCATGAGGTTATCTCCAATTAAAGGGGAATGGGAGCCAGTTGATAAATATTTCAAACAATGTGCTGGCAAATGTTTAACATCCGGTCCTCTGACAAAAAGAGCCCTGATTTGTAGCATTCACCAATTTCCTTGATGTAAATTTTTCCCACCATGGTGGATTTCAACATGATGTCACTGAACATTAAGTTGGCAAGAGATGTGCACAGTAGGCTGTGCCAAGCTGGGACAAGCAAGCTCCAACACACCATTGAATTATACTCACTTCTTTATCTCCCAAGTGGACAATCTGAAGCATATTCTATATGTCTCAACTCCCCAAGAGATACCCAGTGAAATTGAGTTCTACTCACCCACAGTGGTGAACAATCTGATAATACACATTTGAGTTGCCTTTCCTTCTCTTACAATTTCCCTCTCTCCGGTCCGCCACTCTCATTCCCTGGGATCACTTTCCAAGAGAAACAAGAGCTTTGCCCGTGAGCCATTGTCTAAGGCTCCATCTGGAGAAATCCAAGGTAAAGGTTACTTTGGGATATGACAATTCTTGTTAATTTAGATTTTTTTATTTGTGCTTACTAATGTCCTCAATTTCTTGCATCAGTTATGTGTCTTACATAATTTAAAGGAAAATAGTTATTTAATATTGTGAGTTATTACTATATGCCATAATAGGGTCCCTGGTAAATTGTAAAACGTTGTGTGATTTAAGAAGATTTAGCTGCTTTGTAGGCTCACATTTGTTTATTTGCCTTGCCTGTTGGTCGTTTCTTCCTATTACATAGATATAAGACTGATCCATAAGAAGGAGAAAGGAAAAAGCATGTGACCAGGAAAGCAAGAATTAGTGGAAAAGATAAATTTTCTTTATTTTTCTTGTTGGCTTACCTTTAATCCCATCAAGAGTCATGTATAGGCATTCATTAAAGGATAATAAAAATAATAAGTACAGGGATGCCTGGGTGGCTCAGTGGTTGAGCTTCTGCCTTTGACTCAGCTCATGATCCCAGGGTCCTGGGATCGAGTCCCACATTGGGCTCCCTGCAGGGAGCCTGCTTCTCCCTTTGCCTATGTCTCTGCCTCTCTTTGTGTGTCTATCATGAATAAATAAATAAACCTTTTTAAAAATAGTAATTACAGATGAGAAAACTGATTCATGAAGTTAAATGATGAGAAAAATAGTGTCAGCATACTATTCATATTTAGAAAGATAATCAGTAGATATAACTGCGTTTCCAAAATTTGTCAATTGACAAAGAAGCAATAGCATCATTATTTTCAGGAAACATTTCGTTCTGAAAAAACCCTGCAGGAAAAAAAATATTAAGAGTTAAAAGAGAATTTAGTTAAGCCTTGAGATGCAGAAGGAAACTATAAAAATCCATAGATATTAGAAATGGCAAGGGGAATAAAAACAAATATTTTTGTTCACAATGTTAAAAAGCACACACATAGGGGTGCCCGGATGGCTCAGTGGTAAGAGCATGTGACTCTTGATCTTGGGATGATGAGTTTGAGCCCCACATTGGGTGTAGAGCTTACTTAAATGATTAAATAAATAAATAATTTTTAAAATAATTTAAAAATAAAAAACCACATGTATAATTATGTTAAACTCCACAAGAAATATGTAGGACCCATACACAGAGAATTACTAAATGTTACTGGGATATGAGTCTTAGGAAAATGGAGGGACTTAACATGTGACAATCCCTTTAACCAGATTCCCTTTCTACCCCTGATGAGGCCAAAGAGACTCTTTTAAAACCCTAACAGTTGGAGCACCTGGGTGGCTCAGTGGTTGAGCATCTGTCTTTGGCTCAAGTTGTACTTCTGGGGTCCTGGGATAGAGTTCTGTATCGGGCTCTCTATCAGGAGCCTGCTTCTCCCTCTGCCTGTGTCTCTGCCTCTTCTCTCCGTCTCTCATGAATAAATAAAAATCCTTAAAACATCAATAAAACAATAAATCCTAACAGTTACACGACAGGGCTTCAGAGAATCTTTTCAGTTTGCCTCTTTCCTATTTGCTTTGTCTATGGTTTCCACATATGTGTATGGATTATATATACATATAATGTACATTTATGTACATAAATGATTGTACATTATATACATGATTATATACACATTTAATCATAAACCTAATCATATATACATTTTTGTACATATGCATGTACAAAACTGTGTGCATACCTGCATATATACACACACATACATTCCTTAATTTATGGAAAGATATATACCTAAAAGTTTAAAAACTTCTATATGCAATAGATCTATACTGACATTTATTTCTTTTTTATACTTTGTCCATTTTCTTCAATAAGGCTATATTATATATTACATCTATAATCAGAAAAGAAGTATTTAAAATCAAATTCCAATACAGTACAATGCTTCCAGACTCTCAAATACTTATGCCTAAATTCTCCCCATCAAGCCATGATTTCCCACTTGGCAGCAGTCATCCCAATGTAGTCATCAAGTCTGAGGTGCTTCTGGGACTGGGCTTTATTGATCCAGCCTACATTGGTAACAGTTCCTGTCACGATAAGGAAGCCTTAAAGTACATAGCTGGAATGGAAGCATGACTTGGCAATATCTTGGAGTTTGAGGGCCACTAAAACACAGATTCAGTGACAAAGCTGTTCTTCTCCTGGGCAACTGGTTTATCATGTGCTGGTTTTTATTTCCTCTCTCCTCTGGCCTTGAAGAAGCTCAGAGTGACATTGGTGTCAACATCTTTTCCAATTCCAGATGACCTGCAAGGGGAGTAACTTTGCTTGCTCATACTTTGTGTTTGACCTGATTAGCTTTTTTTATTTTGGCAATATTCTACTGTATTTCAGGTCTCTATATAATCTGCTTGAAATCATTTTTGGAAGAGAAACTACACAAAAATTAACAACCTATATGAAGTCAGAAACACACTGAGTTCCCTCAGGGTCTTTCCAAGACTCTGCTAGCTCCTTAAGAAGCACAGTTTGGTGCAATGCAAAGAATGACATGGAAAGGAGAACACCAGCCTCTGAAATTGCCCTCCTCACAAAGGAGGCCTGAGCCAAGTTGCTTAGCTTCCCTAGACATCTGGTTCTAGAAGGTTTGCTTTCTTCCCTGAAATTCTTTGGAACTTTCTCTTGTCCTGGTTTCCCGGCCTCTTAAGGGCCACACATATTACCTGCCCTCAAGTAAGTGTATAGGATGATGATCTATATGATTTAACAAGCAGTTCATGAGGACATGTAGTGTATGTAGGGGAGTGCACGTTAGAATCTTCACACTCATTGCCCTAAACCCCAGCTTCTCTGAGTTGATCATAGAGAATTTCTTTAAAGACCTGCCATCAAGATATTTATAGCAGTTTAATTTATAATGGCAAAAACAATTTGATACAACATACATATTCCACCACAGGAAACCAGGATAAGTACTTTCTCAAATGTAATTTAAAAATTGTAAATATTGAGGCACCTAGCTGACTCCATCAGTGGAGCATGCAACTCTTGATCTTAGGGTTGTGAGTTCCAGCCCCATGTTGGGCATGGAGATTACCTAAAATGAATCAATAAATACAGTAAATATTAAGATGATGTAGAAATATGGGAAAGAATATATATATAATAAGAACAAAAGAAAACATTAAATCAAATTCTAGATATTATATAAAGTCAAATATGACTGCACAGGAACTTATTTTTTTAAAGATTTTATTTATTTATTTTGAGAGAGAGAGAAAATGAGTGAGGAGGAAGGGCAGAGAGGGAGGGAGAAGCAAACTTTCCCTGAGAAGGGAGCCCATCATGGGGCTCAATTCCAAGACCCCAAGATTATGACCTGAGCCAAAGACAGACACTTAACTGACTGAGCTACCCAGGTGGCCCTGAATTTTCTTTTTAAGATTTATTTATTTATTTGAGAGAAAGAGAGGGTGAGAGAGAGAAAGAGAAAGGCGGGGAGGAGAGGCAGAGGGATAGAGAGTCTCAAGCAGACTCTGAGGTGACCATGGACCCCATCGGAGGACTCCATCTCACAACCCTGAGATCATGACCTGAGCCGAAACCAAGAGTTGGATGCTCAACTGACTGTGCCATCCAGGCACCCCTTGACTGCACAAGAATTTAAATGATTGAGCTTAAAATAGGGTTGTAAGTACATTTTAGGCGTATGACAGGAGAAGAATGAAATGATTAATACTAATATTAAACCATTGGTTTCTTTGAACCATTAGGTTCAAAACTTTAGAATGACTGTAACTTATGCAGGTATGAGTGCCCATAAATATGTTCAAGCCATAAATTCTTCATCAATGGATTTAATAATTATTTGAGAAAATGTCAAGTTAAATTATTGCCTCATGAAAAATTTTGGACAACTTCTCTTAGGGTTTTCACAGTTTTCAGTCTTATTTTGGCTTTAACAAGACTAAGTCTTTTCCAAGAGTTCATTTGCTTCTGCTGCTTATTCTCTACTGTATAAGTCATAATTCCATGTTTGTAGCAAAATAATCATTTCCATAGTAACCAACTGGGATATCTCAAGAAGGGGATTATGACTTCGGGAAAGGAATAAACAACAGGAGCAGATGAATAATGAAAATAATCAGGATTCTTATTCTCAAAAAGAAAAGAAATATTTGGATGAGAAAATGTGCCATATGCCTTTCAGAATTATTTCTGTCTTAAAGACACTACTTTAGTTCACTTTTCCAGGCAGCTACTCTTGTACCACAGACTATTGTCTGCATAAAAGAGGTGCAGATAATGTTTTAATCTACTATTATGTATTGAAAAGAATATAGGTATATGTATTATATAAGGCCAGAGCTGAATTATTTTATTTTTTATTTTATTTTTCTAGAAATTCATAGGGAGTAGGATAGGAAAGAGTAAGCCACTTGAAGACTTTGTTTAAATGAAGCAGAGATTAGTTTGGTCTTCACTTTTCCTATTACAAAACATTTTAGGGGTGTCTGAGTGGCTCAGTTGGTTAAGCATCTACCTTTGGCTCAGGTCCTAATCCCAGGACCCTGGGATGAAGCCCCTCACGTGTCTCCCCACTCGGCGAGGAGCCTGCCTCTCCCTCTCTCTCTGCCTGCTGCTCCCCCTGTTTGTGCGCATGTTCTCACTTGCTTGCTCACTCTCTATCAAATAAATAAATAAAATCTTTAAAAATAAATAAATAAAAAGCATTTTAGGGGCACCTGGCTAGCTCATTTGGTGGAGCATGAGACTCCTGATCTCAGAGTTGTGAGTTTGAGCCCCAGGTGGGTGTAGAGGTTGCACCCAAAGATTTTTAAAGATTTTAAGTAAAATCTTAAAAAAAAAAAAAAAATCTATAAGGGCACCTGGTGGCTCAGTCAGTAAAGGGTCTGTCTTTGGTTCAGGTCATGATCCTGGGGTCCTAGTAGTGAGTGCCATGTCAGGCTCCCTTCCCTGCTCAGTAGGGAGTCTGCTTCTCCCTCTCCCTCTGCCCCTCCTCTCTGTTTGTGTGCTCACGTTCTCACTCTCACTCTCATTCTCTCTCAAATAAATAAATAAGTAATCTTTTTTAAAAATCTAGATAAATAAAAAATCCAAAACACTATCACTGGGATGTATTTGAATTGTCTGTATTTTGGAGGTAATATTATGTAGTAAAGTGATTAATAACATGACATGTAGACAACCCTATGTATAGCACTCCAGCTTATAGTAGTTTGCATGTTGTACAATTTGCCCTGAAAACTCTATGCTGGATATATCTGTATTGTCAGTTACTTTAGACTTCTAGTCAACATGCAGTCAGCCAGTTCTGAGGAAAGATAGGCCAACAGAAGACCAGGAAATATTTTTGGAATATTTTTCATTGTGGTATTTATATATGATAAATTTATATTTGGTAAAATGCACATATATGAAAATATCATATAAATGGAATCATATTCTCTGTGTCTAGATTCTTTTGCTCAGTAAATTTTTTAAAAAAATTATTTTATTTATTCAAGTAATCTCTACACCCAACGCAGGGCTCAAACTCACAACCCCGAGATTAAGCATTGCAAGCTCTTCCAGCTGAGCCAGCCAGGCACCCCTTACTAAGTTAAGTTTTTGAAATTCATCCACATGGTTGCATATATCAGTGATTCCTTCATTTTCATTATTGAGTAGTATTCTATTGTGTGACCAGGTCATTTAAATTTATGCATGCTGATTGACCACTTGTGATCAGTCTATATAATATAAATTGTAAAACACAAACACAAAGCCTACCTGTATGACCTTTACTTCTTCTCTCATCTAATTATCAATATTTTGCATTTCTCAGCATTGAAATGATGTTTAAACTATATAATTTAGACTGATAGAAAAAGGCAAATAGAATTTTTTTAAGTAATGAGTTCCATGATTTTCACATTTATACCCAAACTACTAGCTATCCTCAGTGCAAAACAGATTTTCTTCTTAGAACTACTTAAATGAATCTACAGGGATTTTTGATTAGCACATCAATTAGCACAGGACTACCATGGTGTGAATTTTGTGGGGTTGGCAAACTTTGATTTGGAAGTCTGCCTCCTTTGCCCTGTTCTTCCTTCTCACAGCTCTTACCTCGTGCCCACCATGGTATGACTAGCTCAACTCCAGTCTCACATGGCCTTGATCACAGCTGGCTATGACAGATGGAAATGCTTCTAATAAGTTAATTCTAGGGGTTGGATAATGAGGGCTTAAAGGATTTTCCCTGCCAGGGGGAATTTACATTTTTAAAAGGGAACTCTTGAGAAGCAGCATCCAATATGTAGAAGGTAATCAATAACTGTTATCTTCGTTCCCTTGAAGAACCAAAGTTTTGAGACTTTAAAAGCAAAATTATACAGAGGGTAAGAAAGATATTTCCAGAACCACATATCATGGCACCTTTGTACTCTATGGACAATGTTGTCATGAAACTGCCAACAACCATCTTGTTGTTGTATGAAGACAAGCAGAAGAGAGGACCAAGACACACAGAGGGAGAAACCATCTGAAACCTGAGGTCAGACATCCCGTGGACTTCCTTTCCTAGAGCTCCAACTATAGCTACGTGTGGTCCTTCACAAATGGGGAAGAACAGTATTTTGAAATACCTATGCTTCTTCTTTCCCCAATATTCCATTTCCTCTTTCCCCCCATTCAGGCAGCTGAGAGGCTGTGTGCATGATATGTGTGTATGTGTGTGGGGGTCGTGTCTGTGGGTGTGTATCTGTGAGTGTCTGTGTGAGGGTGTGTGTGCCTCAGGTATGGTTGCCATGAAAGAAATGCAGAGATAGAAAAGATACATTGACTTTCAAAATAGACTTGTGAAACCAGAGATAATAGTTTGAGATAAAGCATTTTTGAGTTTAAAAAGCTTAGGTTATCAGAATCAAACCAAATTCCTTAAGGGTTAGAGGCATAAAGTTTATACTATTATCAACAGATTTGGAAAAAAAAAATTGCTTTCCAAAGGAGATACCCTTCAAATTGAGGGAGGAGGCAGAAAAAATCTATTCAGACACTGACAGGTGTTCATTTTTTAAAAAATTTTTATTTATTTATACATGAGAGACAGAGAGCGGCAGAGATATAGGCAGAGGGAGAAGCAGACTCCACACAGAGACTGCGATGTGGGACTCAACCCCAGCACCCTGGGATCACGCCCTGAGCCAAAGGCAGATGCTCAACCACTAAGCAACCCAGGTGCCCACTGACAGGTGTTCCAAAGAAGGAATCAGATCAGGAAAAAGCTAGGGATCTGCGAGCAAACAATGGCTGTGTCACACTCTGTAGTTTGGACTCATGGAGGTGGCTTATGCTGCCATGAACTCCCACAGCAGCATGGTGGAACAACAGCAGCGGACCACGTACAGCCTGTGCCCAGGCAGAGAGAGCCTTAGGCAGCCTCACTCCCTGAATGACTCAGGGGAGTATTTGAAAGTCTTTGATTTACCTCTAATGTCATGAGACAATTACCTCAATGCCTTCATAGGCTCTAAGTCCACCACCAGGCAAGCTACCCCAGAGGTGCTGTATCAGAAAGATTCAGAGGCCAAATTAAGATGTGCAAATCACAAAATTTACTAAATCAATGTAAAATACCCAGCAAGAAACAAAGAGCAAGTGATGGGATAGCATAGCATATTTAGGAAAGGGTGTGAGCAAGGTGGAAAGATGAAACTTGGATTAGGCAATGCTCGTAGGCACCCTCTCCCCACCCCATGAGCCTTCTCTACTGATAAGGTGACTATGGGGACCAAAGACGAGGTTTGGGAAAAGGGGTCCAAGAGACAGAGATGCCTGGGACTGGCACAGACTCTTGTTTTATAGGAGACACAGAGGGGTAAGTAGTCTTGGCCAGAGCTGTGGCTCACCAATTAGTCTGATGAGCAGTTGTGGCAGAGGCTGTTTGGGGCCCAAATGGGTGTCACCAATGGCTGGCAAATTTAAGACTTCATGAATATCAAGTGCTTCGTAGCCCTCCTTTGTATTTAGTTATCATGAAAATTAGGTGAGTCTCGTGCGCCAGGTACATTTAATGCTTTGTGGAAATTAGAGTTCTCTTAGGCCTTCCCTTTCTTTCTGTGTTCAGTATTTATAGGCCCTACTTAATTTATGCTTAACATATCTCAATAGTTCCTAACTTATCCATATTTAACATATTTTATGAGCATTACCATCCCATTTCTGTTTTCCATAACAGAATTGAATATTCTCAGATATTAGAGCAAGTGTCTATTCACCCATCACTACCCTCCTCCGTCACCACCCTCCTCCCTCCACCACATCACACACACACAAGACATACCACAAGGTCACAAATAATACTTATGGGCTGACCAGCAAATGAGAAGGTATGATCACCTGACAGGTCAATGACCAGAGACCCAGATAAGAACTTAGACATTTCAGCAAATGACAGCTGGAACCAGAAACTCTCAAGGAGTCTTGTAACTTAAATGCAACTGAGGGAATAAAGAGAGAAGGCGAGTGCCCTGGAGAGTCTGGGAAATTTTTGCTTTGACTGACTTTGCCCAACATTGGTTCTGTTTTCAGCCTCTGGGAAGAATAGGGGGGCCTGGCTCTGTGCTGTTCAAAGTGGTAAATGGCTACTACCTTTGACAGTGCCAATATAGCACATTTCTATCCTCCCAGAAAGTTCTATGGGGCAACACTGCTCTACATATAAATTGGGATATGGGAAAATAAAGTACATCTAGAAACACCTAAACTTATAGACTGACATTGTTACTTGTTATAAACATTCATTACTACGGCATCATCAACACTACTCATTATTTTTTATTTGTTTTTAGCAAATAGAAATACTCTGATTCAGCCACTTATTCTCAATATTCTCTGTGTTCGGTGGCCTATGCTTTCAAGATAGCTAACTGCAGGAAAAGGGTTCATCTAGAATAGAGAGAAACCAACTTTGGTAAGAGAAAGAGAAGCATAGTATCATTTGCTAGAGAAAGTCACATTTGAGGGAAAAAAAGACTTTGCCTTTTTCTCTGAGTGAGATGGAAGCCATTGAGCAGGGGAATAACATGATCCAAGGTATGTTTTAAGAGGCTCACTCTGACTATGTGCAGAATTAATTGGAAAGGTACAAGAGTAGATAGAGGAAGACCATTTATTGCATATAATCCAGACGGAAATGCTGACCGTTTGTGTTAATGGAGATGTTGAGAAGTGGTCTTCTGAGTATACCCAAAGGGAGAGCTGCGGAATTGCTGATAGATCACAACTAGTGTGTGAGGGGAACAAACATAAGTCCATGTGCTTTGCCTCGGCAAATGGAAGAAAAATGTTTCCACTTATTGAGTTGGGAAAGCCTGCAAAAGAATCAGAGTTGTCAGGGAGAGTGTTCTGGAACATGTCACATTTGAAATGACTATTTATCACCCAAGTGGAGATACTTTATAGGCAGCTGGAAGCACAAGTCAGGAGTTCATAGAGGTGAGGGCTGGAGATACAATGTTGAGTATTATAAGCAGATGGATGCCATTTAAAGCCATAAGACTTGGTTAGGCTCATTAGGAAATGAGTAGGGAAGTGTGGCTAGAGGGGAGGGGATGTCTGAGAACTGACACCTGGGGCACCCAATGCTTACAGGTCAAATCAACAAAGAAGACTGAAAATAAGCAAATAGCAAAGTCTGAAAACCAAAATAGAGGGGTCCTGAAAGTCAAGTGAAGGTAATGAATGAGTAAATGGTGAGCTGCCATTGGTAGGTGGCATATACCTGTGTACCAAGCATTGACCATTGAGTCTGCAAACATAAAGGTCATTGGACCTTGAAGAGGTAGGTTTTGGAAGAATGATGGGGCTGAAAGGCTGATTGGAATGTGTCTCGGGCATCCGAGGATGCCTCGTCTTCTCTGTGGAGTATAAAAACATGCAGAATTGGGCAGCCTGGGTGGCTGGGTGGTTTAGCGCTGCCTTCAGCCCAGGGCGTGATTCTGGAGACCCGGGATCCAGTCCCACATCGGGCTCCCTGAGTGCAGCCTGCTTCTCCCTCTGCCTGTGTCTCTGCCTCTCTCTCTCTCTCTCTCTCTCTCTCTCTTATGAACAAATTTAAAAAATCCTAAAACAACAACAACATGCAGAATTTAGGAGGTTGATGGAACCAATAGATATTATTGATTTGAGTGGACCAAGTGAAATAAATCTATAGAAAGATATGTTTCATACTTGGGAGAGAGTGCAAGCACAACTCAGAATTACACAAGAAAAATAACTAGAAAATCAAGAATATTGTGGTATTAACTCACAATGGCAAGATACCAATTTTTAAAAATATTTCATTTTATTTATTTGAGAGAGAGCAAGAGCAAGAGTGATCACAGAGGGAGAGGGAGAAGCAGACTCCCCACTGAGCAGAAAGCCCAACTCGAGTCTCGATCCCAGGACCCCAAAACCACAAACTGAGCCAAAGGCAGATGTCCAGCTGACTGAGCCACCCCAGTGCCCCAAAAAGATACCAATCTGGGGGGCTTTGGAAACACCCAAGAATATTTGTGTTATGGTTAGATAACTTTTTCCTCACATTTAATTCTTTGTCATTTCTTCTTAAAACTTTTGGTTTTTTAGATTTACTCAAATTGCATCTAATACCTTTTAAGAGGGATTAGATTAGTCAGATCAATACAGAGTATAATCTGCCATATTAGAAGGTAGTTGTTGTTTTCAAATAAACACTTTAATAGAATTAAAAACCCCAGGGGGACCTGGGTGCTCAGCTAAGCATCTGACTTTTGGTTTTGGCTCAGGTTGTGATCTCATGGGTGGTGAGATAGAGTCCCGCCCCAGGCTTCATGCTCAGTGGGGAGTCTGCTTAAAGATTCTGTCTTCTGCCCCTCCCCCCACTCACACATGCTTGCTTGCCTATGCGCTCTCTCTCTCTCAAATAAATAAATAAATCTTTAAAAAAAGAAAAGAAAAACTAAAGAAACAAAAACCAAAAAACAAACAAAAAACCATCCTGACCTCGTCAGAGGAAATTTCTTCTAACCATTTCTGGATTTAGTTCTTCTTTACATAATAAATTTATGTTTCTTTTCAAAAATGTCTTTGTCCATTTAAGAGATTATCATTAAAAATTTCAAGATTATTCAGGAGTTTGCCAAAAAGAATGGAGACTTTTTTTTTAAGTAGTCTCCATGCCTTCTCCTAGTGTGGAGCCCCATGTGAGGCTTCAACTCACAACCATGAGATCAAGAGTCACATGCTCTATTAGCTGAGCCACCCAGGTGTCCCTCATATAACTTCTTTTGAAAAATGTCCATTCAGATCCTATGCCCAATTTTTAGTTGGGTTGTCTCTTAATTACTGAGTTGTAAGAGTTTGATATGTATAATTTTGATACTATTCCTTATCAGGTTATTATTTGCAAAAAAAATTTTTTCTCCTTGGGAATCACTTTCATAATTGTGTTCCTTAGTGCACAGAATTTTTCTATCATAATGAAATCCAGTTCAAATTGTGTCTTACTGGTCTTTGTATCCCTAGCACTTAGCATAGTGCATGGCGCATAGTAGGCATCAACTAGTATTTGTTGAATGAATGAAAAACTGTAATCAATTCAGTTAATAGGTTATAGCTAAGACTCTATCATATAATAAAGAAGGATATAATATATTAGAACAAGGAGTGCTAGTTATCTTCTCATATTCAGACTCCTTGGTAATAGAACCTTAATTCACATTTGGGGAAACATCACCCAGCTAAAAGATCACATTTTCCTCTCTCCCTTGCAGTAATTGGCCATGTGAGTAAGTTCTGACCAATGAAATGAAAGTAAATACATTATGCTAAACAGTCTTCCCAAAGGGAGGGGGCCACATTCTTTTTAACCCTTCTTTCATCCTGATGCCTGGACTATGACGTGATATCTGGAACCTCTAGCAGATATTGGACACTGAGGAAAAAGAAACAGAAAGCTGAAAGGGCCCTTTACCTTGAAGACCAAGGGGTTATACCAACCTTTTGCATGAAAAGTATATGTAGTTTTAATTTCTAAGCCACTATTTTTGGAATTTTAGTTACTGAGAGTAACCGATTTATGAAAGCCCATACACTTTCCACTGCACCACAGGATTCAAGACACAAAAATCCCTCTGAATCACTCTGGTCACCTGTTAGCATCCCCCAACTTTGTGACCAATGCCAAAGTTTCTCAGGCTTTTGGAGTAGCACTGATTTACTGACAAAGAATGGGATCTGGAGTCAGAGAGTCTTAGAGTCAATCCTGGTTCTGTCTCTTAATAAACCTTGCCTCAACTTCTTTGGTCAAGGGGTCCTAACAAAGCCCTACATGCAGTCTTGCTAGAAAGATGAAAGGAGAGGAGGCATACAGAGGAGGGGCTGGCACATAGCATGTAAATGCACCTTCTTGCTCATTTGGGGTCTAGAGAGCTCAGTTCAGAAATGAACGAACTTGAGACATCCTTTGTTATTTCATGGAATCCACAAGAGATATGAGACAACCATGATTTATTAGAACCTGAGGGATTATACATTCCAGGAGGGCAGATGCTGTCTTCTTTGTTATCTAGAAACTGTATGCACTAAAGAACTGTTGACTGACTGAATGAATAAAATTAGACCAAGTTCCATGGCTCCAGTGCCTCAGAATCAATATTCCCCTGAATGTAACCCAGACTAAGTACAGACCATTACAGTGACATGAGCAGTCAGACCGCTATTAGGGTCTCCTTAGGCCAGTGCCAGAACAACCTCCAAAACACCTGCCCTACAGTTATTTGGGTCCCTGAGAACTACAAGCTAAAAGGGCCATTATGCTCACCCATCAATAATAAGCAGCAGGCAATGGGATGCAAGTGACAGTCACAACCTGGGAAAATGGAAGGAATCTGCATAAAATCTACCTAAATCTTAGCTGCGCAGGGAAGATTACAATCCACCCCTCCTTTTCTTTTTCTTTCACTTTTTCTCTTCTTGGGGACAGTAGGACGGGGTGGTAAATTCTGAGCCCAGGTCCTACTTCACCTGCTCCATTAAGAAAAAGAACTCTTTTCACCCCCAGAGCTCTTAGGAGCTAATTACTGAAAATTGCTGTGAGACGCTTTGCAAAATATAATATCCCTATAGTGATTCTAGCAGCTGCCTCAGGAGAGAAGCAGCATTATCTCTCCAGACTATTTTTACATTTTTAAAGGATTAACTGAAGCTCCATGCAAGTCCCCCTGGAAATTCCCTCCTAAAGTCAGTGAATAAACAGCAAACAAGTACTACCATCTCTGACTTGAGATATTCATTTTGAGAAATAGGTGCAAGCCTGGAGCCCCACATATCAAAAAACAGCATCAGTGTTGATCCAGAAAATTTTCAGGAAACAGATTTTGCAGAGGAGGTAAATTCAATATGTGTGAAAAGATTTGGAGCCAAAAGCAGGAGCAGACAGGAAAGAAAGACAAGAAGATGGCCCTCCTTCTCCTGGCAGGGCATTTTCTAACCTAGCCAGGGTGCTCACCCATCATGGCACCCACTGTAGGAAGCAGGTAGTTCTCAATATGGCAACTCCCCAACCCTACCCTTCACTTACTTTCTTATGTTCCTGGTCTTCTGTCAATCTTCATGACTCTTTATTGCTGAAGTAATGAAGTGCTGACACAAGCCACTGTATGAACGAACCTTGAAAACATTATGCTGATTGAAAGGAACCAGCACAAAAGCCACATAGCATGTGATTCCATTTATATAAATAGACAAATATAGTTCCTATAGAACTAGGAAGTAGGTTTGCAATTACTTAGGGCTGAGGTGAGGGGAAGGAGACCGAGGAGTGACAGCCAAAGGACATGAAATCATGAAGTCACAAAGGACATGAAGTAATGAAAATATTCTAAGGTCGACTATGGTGAGGGTTGCATAACTCTGAATATCCACAAAGCACGGAGCTGCACACTTCCAATGGGTGAACTGTGTGTGAATTCTAGCTCAATAAAGCTGTTACCAACCCCACCCCCACCACAACAAACCCTTTATGGCTAGTTGCTTTATGCTTTATGTAAAAATATACACAATTCCTGTTGCAGCTCCATTTGAGAAAAGACACTCTGGACATTACCTGGGCAAGTGGATATATTTAATCCATGTATATAATTATTTCCCAGTTGGTACCTCAGAGGACATTAGGTTTTTAGCCATTAATAATAACACATGATAATGATTACCCTTCAGAAGTTCTCACAGTCAAAAGAAATTTGGGAATGAGAGAGTTAAACAAAATTAAACAGGATCTTTACTGTTGGAGTGCTCAGAGTTTTAATAGGCAGACATGCATTGTGAATCTCCAAGAGGGGAACAAGAGCATGCATGGTTTACCAAACTGGTTTAATCTTGAAACCTTTCGCCACAGAGCATCGTGCAGAGCCGGTCTTCCATAACGCTATGCTGATAAATGCTGGTATAAGTCTGTAATCTCAACAGGGAGTTCTGGAAACAAATGTAATCATGCAAAAAATGATATGGGCCTTCACACACTTGAAATATTTTCAATCACATGTCTGCATCAGTTTCTTAGAATTCAATTGCAAATGTCGTTTTTGCTTTCAATTGTTTGCATTCTATATTTAATATTTATGAACATAACGAATGTGGTTTAGAGCAAAAATTCACTTCTTTGCTAAATAAGCAATCCTCTGGTATAACTCCACTTGCTTCTGTGAAATGGAATTTGTCTTATTTTTCTCCTGAAATAGAAAGGCACTCTAAGAACATATAAAATTCCTCAGTAATCCTCCTGTCCCTGAACCATAGATCAAATCATTCTCGCAGAATTCCACTTACTGCATTTCTCAGCAGAGATGTATTGGCAGGCTAACTGGGAGAGGTTTCAAATTACTCAGACTTTATTAATTTTGCAAAATATGCTTTGAAGTACTATGGGAATAATTAATAGTAAATGGCATGTTGAAATTAGTGAGCAAATGTGTGGGGGCATTACTCTGTCCTTTCTACCCCCGTTGTTCCCCACTTACAGAGCAACAGAAAATCTGGTAATCCACATTGCCTCTTTCCCCATCACTGCTTGGGTTCCACTGCCCAGACTCAGTTAGAAATAACAATTCAAGAGGGAAGGGAAGGAGACACAATTACTGAGCAAAATGTCTGGACAGCCAGAAATGAGAAAAGTCTGCTAGGCTAAGGGATGCACAAAGCAGAGAAACTAGATGAGTGTGACATTTATCAGTAGCTCTCTTTGGCAGCTAAAAAAATACAAGCAGCATTTGCATAGACAAAGCTCTCCAGTCCACACAGCATGGTCTTGTGCTATATCTTACTTAACCATCAAATCAGGCACGGGAGGTCCCCTCTCCTCATTTTACAGATGAGGAAACTGAGGCCCAGAGAAATTGAGAAACCAATCTAAGATTCGCAGAATATTCTGGTACAGCAATTGAACTCTGAGGTTTCTGGATTCAAAACACAACGGCTACTCTTCCCACCCATACTCAACAGAGAGAAGTTAGAAAGGCAGGCTGGGGAGAGATTGTAAAGGCCTCTGAATAATGATAAGTTTATATTTTACCCTGCAGGTAGTAGTATGGTGGCTACTTGTTGTCTTAGCCAAATCCTTACAGATTCAATATGCTGAGGCAAACAGATAAGCCATTTCTGACTCTCCTAAAAAAAAAGTTCATGAGTACATCTAATCCTCAAATGAGAGCAAATAATCACAATAAACATGAAATATATCTTATTTGCTGTTTTTACCCAGTTTTATAAATGTTCATTATGCAATTAGACCAGGATCTTTTTATAAGATGAACGTCAGTCATTCACGAAGGATACAAATAAACTGATTCCCTAACTACCTGTCTGTACCTATAGACTTTTTTTTTTTTGTACCTATAGACTTTATACTGGAACAGAAAGTAATATCACAGAAGGTTCTAAGTCTAATTTTCTGTACTAGCTTACTAATGTATCTAACACATATTAATTGAGCACCTACTGTGTGTTAGGCCTCATGCCAGGAGCTAGATATTCGATAAATGAAAATGACATGACCTTATCTTTTTCTGAAAATTTATTTATTTATTATTTATTTATTTGTTCATTTATTTATTTATTTGACACACAAAGAGAGCAGAAGCAGAGGGAGCAGTAGAGGGAGAGGGAGAAGCAGGCTTTCCCACTGAGCAGGGAGCCCAATGTGGGGTTCGATTCCAGGACTCTAGGATCATGACCTGAACTGAAGGCAGACACTTACCTGACTGAGCCACCCAGACACTCCAACACATACTTATGTTTATAGGGCTTACAGCTACATACAGCAAAGAATCTAGGCAAATATAGTGCAGTGTGATAAAGGATACAATATAAAGATACAGAGAAAACAGAGGGAGGTAGCAGCACATAACTGAGACCTAGGGTTGAGGAGGTTTCCTTGGGAGGTGTGCAGGCTGAAGGAGCCATGGAGTACAATAACGTCAGGACTGGGATGCATGGATTCTAACCCCAGCTTTGGGTTGGACTTACCAGGGGAATTTTTAAAACTAGTGTTATCTGGACTGGACCCTGGGCCAATTTGATCTGAGTCTCTGTAAGGGCCAGCAAACCATGTTTATAAACATTCCAAGGTGACTCCAAGGCACAGCCAGATTTGAGAATTGCTGACATTGTTACCAAAAAGTTTTTCAGAGTGGAAACTAAGTAAACATCTCTAAATACAGATTTAAGTCCTGTGTAAATTTGGAAGTAAATCATTTAAAAATTATCTCTTAGTCACTGTAATGTGACTTTTATCTTAATTATCTTGGAGTTCAAAAATATTTATGGCTACGGGGAGATAATAAATCTTCTTTACTAAAAAAAAGAGATGCATCTGAATAGTCTGAATATTGCTGGCGTTTCCTAACAATTGGGAGAAAACTGTGTAATTATCTCTTTGTGTATCAATATTTTCTGCTCTCCTGTTAAGGGCAGTGGAGAGGATTATTCCTTGTTCCCCCTTTGAATTTGGAGTGGCCGTGTGACTTTCTTTAATGAATAAATAGTGGACAGAATTGATGGGTGTCCTTTCCTTGAGGAAATATTTCAGGCTGGTCATCTTATGCTCTCTTCCCCTGCCTCAGAGTAACCAAGACTTGTGCTGACATAGTAGCATTATAAGATGGAGGGACAATGAGGTCAAAGCAACCTGGTATGCTGAACCACCAGGTGAAGGGTAGTCACCTTCCAGAGCTACTCGGGCCTACAGTGGACTTTGTGGGCTCAAAAAATAAATATTTGACATTTAAAACTGCTAAGATGTTAGGGTTGTTTGTTACTGCAGCATCATCTAGCTTTCCTAAAAACTACTTCCTCAATAAGCTAGATCCCGATTTTTATATTTTCTTTCCCTGATCAACAGACTTCCTACTCACCTACTAATTCAGGATTAGTGTAAATAATACCTATCCTTCCTTCCTTCCTTTCTACCTACCTTCCTACCTTCTTTCCTTCCTCTTCTTAATGTTGATTTTAAAAGCCATTAAGTGAGTCCAAGCAAGAAGGACAGTCAGAAAGTAGTTGGCTAGACTGTGGTACAGTAGATTAGAGGATTTTTTTGCATAGAGAAAAATTGTATAGAGCCAGATTTCTTGCTGCCAGATAAGGGAATTATACATATAAGATGGCTGACTCAGTGGATAGAGTGTGTGACTCTTGATCTTGGTTGTGAGTTCAAGCTCCATGTTGGGTTGGGTGTAGAGATTCCTTAAAAATTAAATCTTAAAAAAAATATGGAAGAAGGTTGATACCTTGGGTGGCTCAGTGGTTGTGCATCTGCCTTCGGCTTAGGGCGTGATCCTGGAGACCCAGGATCAAGTCCTACATCAGGCTCCCTGCATGGAGCCTGCTTCTCCCTGTGTGTGTGTGTGTGTGTGTGTGTGTGTGTGTGTGTCTTTCATGAATAAATAAATAAAATCTTTAAAAAATATATGGAAGGAGGATAATGAACCCTGTAGTATTAGGTTTGAACTCAAGGGCAGCCCTGTGGCTCAGCAGTTTAGCGCTGCCTTCAGCCCAGGGTGGGATCCTGGAGACCTGGGATCGAGTCCCATGTTGGGCTCCCTGCATGGAGCCTGCTTCTCCCTCTGCCTGTGTCTCTGCCTCTCTCTCTCTCTCTATGTCTCTCATGAATAAATAAATAAAATCTTTTTAAAAAAAAAATTTGAACTCAAATGGAGGTACTGCTCTGAACTCATCCTTTATATACATAGAGATGTAGATACCTGCATATAAGACACAAAGAAAAATGAGTATAGATACATCTATGTTCTATCCTACTTCTTTCTACTGAGAGATCCTGGAGGCATCAATAGCTCATAGCAGTACACATACCTAAAAAAATCTTGATTTCTTGATTTTCATTAATAGTTAGAAGAGGTCTTAGAAATGACAGATTTCAGAGCTGGGGCAGCAAATTTACAAGATGAGTAGGAAGAATGATTTGATGTCAGGAAGTAATATGGCACTCAAAAACCAATAGGGGCATGTCAAAAGGACATAGAAAGCCCATTTGAAAGGCCAACCACTGGGCACATCTGGAACAATTTGAATATCAAAATAAACAGTGATGGGAATGGATTGTAACCCATTGAATACATATCCTTGCAGATTTAAACAAACAAATGAATAAGTAAATGAGGAGAAGAAAAGGCTCTTTTATAGCAGAATGCTAACTATTAAATATAGAAGAAATAAATAGAAAATCACCATTAGGCAACGCTCTAAGAAATAATTAATTCAGGCAAGAGATGTCAACGAATGCTAACATTTGTGGGTGAAAGTTAGGTGCAAATGGAATATTTACATAGTTGCAAAATATCTCCCTACCAAAGACAACCATAAAGGGGAAAAGAATAGTTTTCTAGTGAAGTACCTGAAATTAGGGACCCTAAATTTTTTTTAAAGTTTGTCCTTAAGTTCATGTCCTAATTTAAGTATGTGCAATCACTAAATGCTTTCAGAACTGAGGGGTTCGGGTGCCTGGGTTGCTCAGCAGTTAAATCTACCTTTGGCTCAGGGCATGATCCCGGGGTTCAGGACTGAGTCCTGCATCAGGCTCTTTGCAGGGAGCCTGCTTCTCCCTCTGCCTGTCTGCCTCTCTCTCTGTTTCTCTCATGAATAAATAAATAAAACATAAAAAAAAAAAAAAGAACTGACGGTTCTAGCGAATTACCAGGATGGCAACTAGGTCAGTGTATAATATGAGCAATTTACCAAGAAATTATTTTCATCCAGGTCTTTAGTAATTCGATTGGATATCCAGAGAATATATGCCAAAAGAATATGCCAACAGAATGACTCAAGAGGCCATTAAATTCAGATGTAAAGGAAAAACAGACGCCAAGCATTGAGCCTTTTCTCCATGCTTAACACAAGTAAAGTCCTTCACAGAAGAACATCAAAGATTTTTCTAAATCCTCCTCAAAAAATATAAAATATTACTTTCTTTCTTATCATAAGCAGTCTGAAAAATAAATAAGAGAAAGTTTTATTAAGCAAATAAGTTATCCTTCTCTCTCAATAAACATATCATTTGCAATTTGTGCCAAAAAGAGCTGCTCTGCAACTTGCTAGTGAACAGGTATCCCATTGACAATCCCACCATACATCTCCTGTCACTGCCTTTTGGACCAAATTCTACTCATCTGCTGAAAGAGACATACCAGGGAGTTCAAAACTCTTAGCCTACTAAGTCCAGGGTCTGGTCTCTAAGTGAGCTTTCAGAGACTGCATTCCAGTCTCAGATTGCTTTTCTCCACAGCAGCATGTGTAATCTATCCACTGTCACCACCAGTCACACAGCAAGGGATTCATATTGAATGTCTACCCCTGTCAGGGATGAGAGCCAATCCGGACACTACACTCCATTATGGGAAACACAGAACATAGAGAAGCAGAAGATCTGCCTCTGTCTAACATACAGCTATATTGAAAAAGTACCAGGATTGCCTGGGGGACTCAGATAGTTAAGTGGCTGACTCTGTATTTTGGCTCAGGTCATGGTCTCGGGGTCCTGGGATCGAGCCCCACATTGGGCTCTATGCTCGGCAGGGAGTCTTCCTGAAGATTCTCTCTCCCTTGGCCCTTTCCCCCACTCACTCACTCTCTCAAATAAATAATAAATCTTTAAAAAAAGAAAAAGTACTAGTTATCAATATATCTGCGATGCCATTTAATATCAAACTGCTTTCATAAAAAGCAAAGGTAAGAAAAGTGTCACCATTCTGAAAGTTTCACAAAAAGTTTTTCATTTATCTCGACATTGAATGACTTTGTGGACTCCTTAGAAGTATATTAAAATGAATAAGAGCAGAGACAGGCAAGTAAGATAGCAGATAAGTTTCCACTCAGCATATTTTCTTTAACTCAAAGCTTTAGGCAACTTAAAATCAGATATTATAAACAATTCCTTGGCCATCCCTTGCTTATTTATGTGCTAGGGCTGCCATTACAAAGTACCAAAAACTGGGTGACTTACAGAACAGAAATTAATTTTTTTGCAGTGCCGGAGGCTAGAAGTCCAAGCTCCAGGTGTCAGCAGGGTTGCTTTCTTCTGAGGCCTCTCTCTCTTTGGCTTGCAGATGGCCATCTTCTCCTTCCTGTCTCTTTCCAGGGTGTTCCTTCTATGTGTGCCTGTGTCCTGATCTCTTTCCATAAGAACACCAAAAGGATTATGATCACCCCAATGACCTCCTTTAATCCTTTTTTTTTAAAAAGATTTTATTTATTCATGAGAAACACACAGAGAGAGGCAGAGACATAGGCAGAGGGAGAAGTAGGCTCCCTCCGGGGAGCCTGATGTAGGACTCCATCCCAGGACCCCGGGATCATGCGCTGAGCCAAAGGCAGATGCTCAACCACTGTGCCATTTAGGTGCCCCAACTTCCTTTAATCATAATTATCTCTTTAAAGGCCCTATCTCCAAATATATTCTGAGATAACAGGGTTAGGACTACAACATAGGAACTTCGGAGAACACATTTCAGCCCATAACACTAACACTAGATATTGCTTAAGAATTATTTTTTGTTGCCTGGATTAGGCAAAATCCACACATTTTCAAAAGTGGCATATCCAATAATGCCAGAGTTATCTTGACAACTTCAGTGCTGAAGTCACATTTCCTAGCCCTCTAATTCAGACCTGGCATCTCTCTGTACCAGGTCTTTGGGAAATCAACATTGTCATTATTCCAACTTGATCTGTATCCTTCGTGAACTTAGAAGGTTTTTTTTTTTTTTTAAGTCAAGATACTATAGGGCTTAAAAAACAAAAGATAATATGGGCTTGAAGATATGACTGAGCCCTCTGTTAGTACTTATGGTGGTTTTAAGAGTAGCTGAGATCCAACCTAAGAAGATTCCCACCAGAATCACAATCTCATGGCCACAATTTCTAGATGAGCAAAGACAGCATTTGAGAACCTAGCCTTAAGGATTGCCTTTTCCGGGATCCCTGGGTGGCGCAGCGGTTTGGCGCCTGCCTTTGGCCCAGGGCGCGATCCTGGAGACCCGGGATCGAATCCCACATCGGGCTCCCGATGCATGGAGCCTGCTTCTCCCTCTGCCTATGTCTCTGCCTCTCTCTGTGACTATCATAAATAAATAAAAATTTAAAAAAAAAGGATTGCCTTTTCCAAAATCCAGTGTTATAATACTCAGGTAGGAAGGTTCTGGTGAAACTCTCATACATTACTAGTGAAATGGAGTATAACTTGACATTAGCTGTCAAAAGTAAAAATGTATCAGGACACCTGGGTGGCTCAGTCAGTTAAGCATCTGACTCTTGATTTTAGCTCAGGTCATGATCTCAGGGTTGTGAGATGGAGCCCCATGTCAGGCTCCTCGCTGGGCATGGAGCTTGCTTAAGAATCACTGCCTCCTTCTCCCTCTGCTCCTACCCCCTGAAAAAAAGTAAAAACGTGTATACATTTTGATTCTGAAATCCACTTCTGAGCACTTATCCTACAGAAAAATGAATGTATGTATATATTTGATATTATATATATAGTGATATAATGGGTAGAGAAATTGATTCATCACAGTAATAGTTATAATTCAAAAGATGAGAAACAAATGTCCATCATGAGAGAGTGGTTATATTACTCCAACATATGGATATGATAGGGAAGTATGCAGCTGTTTTAAAACTAGGTGATTAAGAAAAATAAAAATAAAAAAATAAAAACTAGGTGATTATATTGCTATTTTTGATCATGGCTAGCTAGGTTATTCAGATCAACCCTTTCAGTGAAAGCAATTAAAAATGCTAGCTAAAAAAAAAAAAAAAAAAAAAATGCTAGCTAAAACATTAAAAAATATATATCCCTTAAGACAAGGAAGATCTGACAAATGGAAAAGATATCTAAGCCAAAAGCAGAAAACTAGAGGGATGAATTTGTAATAGCCACTAATGTCCGGAGATAATTTGTCAATCCCAGCACCTTTGAACTTTTATATGTTGGAGTGAAAAAGAAATCAGAGCCCCCAATCCACCAAGGGGTGGGAGAGCTATAACAGAAAACCCCCACAATAAGACAGGACCCCAGTATAAGATGGAACCAGAACTAAAACCAACACTAACCCCAACTCCAGGGGAAGTTGCCTTCATACTGGGTTGAGCGGTAGGGGGAAACCCCACCCTGAGATTTGTTTTTTAACCACCAAGTGGCCCTCACAAAGATTTTTACCTCAAATTTACATCATGTGGGTGGTCTGAAAGAACCTAGGTGGTGAATTTAGCAAAGTGTTCCCAGACTGACAGTACAGTTATTCATGTGGCAACAACAAAGACAAATCCTGTCTAGAAGGGGCACCTTTACTCATGGCCTCAAAGAACCCTCACCTATCATTTTTCAAAAGCAATGAGAAGCATACGTGAAAAATAACTAAGGATCCAAGAAAATTAGGCCTTATGAACAAGAACAGCAGAAATCACAGAAAGTAGAAACAGACCCACAAATAATTGAGGTGTTGGAATTTTTAGAAACAAGCTTGATAATGTCTGCAGATATGGAAAATGTAAAAAGTGATCTACCGTTTCTGAAAGTGAACTAAATTGAATACCTAGAAATAAAACTAATAAGTCAGGCTAAAAATGCAGCAGATAATGTCAACACCAGCCTTAGACAGAAGAAAGTATCTGGAACATAGCAAAAGAAAAAAAAGACGGGGGAAAATGGAAGGCATGGAATATAGAGTGGTAAGGCCTAATGTATATTTAATAGAAATTATATTTTCCATGCACTGAAAGAAAATAGCTACCAATGTATTTATTTATTTATTTCCCAGCAAAAATAACTTTCTGTAAAGACTTTCTGAGGAAACAAGTACAGATCATTTATTACCAGCTGACTCTCATTCAAAGAAATTCTAAAGAGGGTATTTCAGTAAGAATGTATGTGAGCTCAGATGGAAGGTGTGAGATGTCATGAGGAGTTAAACATAGAAAGAGAGAGAGGACAAAAGAATGGCAAGCAGCAGGTGGGGAAGTGGGGTGGGATAAGAAGGTAAAGGCAGAGGGTTGGACAGAATGCATAAATCTCGCCTACACATATGGCATCTTCTCTCTCTGTCCTGCACCACTTTGGGAGTGGAATCGACAAGTGCCCAAATACAGAGTTAGTCATAACAAAACGAAAACCACCAGTTAGAAACAGATAACATCAATGGACAGTGATGTTGATCTATAGGCATGGGAGAGGGTGGTTGTCAAACATCCTGAGCTCATAATGTGACAAAGGGAATGAAAATGATATGAACACCAATAACGCTATTGAAAATGATAGGACCAAACATATGAACAGGGTTGTGAATCTGGACAACAAATATGTTTTTTAAAAAAATGCAGTCCTTATATGGAAATAAGAGCAAAAAGTTGTCATCCTTATCTCAATTCTGCCCAGTTCTGCAGGTCCTAAACCGCAATTTGTCAGTGGATCTTAAAGTGAAGTCTTTTTTGAGATTGGCTCTCTGTTGCCCATTTATTAAAGTGTAGCTTCTCCAGTGACCAGAAGGCTTGCATCCCTTTAAGGTCATCTGATGCCAGAATTAAGGTGAAATAATAATGCATAACTGTATTTTCTTGTATGTGGCTAAACACACTCTGGAAGGATGACCTCTGTGTGTTGGCAGCCAACTGGTTAAGGATGGAACTAAAGGAAAAGTTTCTGGTATTATTATTCACATGGTTCAATAATCTTTGAGTTTGCTATAAAATTTCATTAAAACTATTGTTTCTCCTTCTCTGAAAACCCCTGAAGACTTAGACTGAACAATATGGTGCCTCTTGGAAGGAGCCTCTCTGTTGTGATAGTGCTGATACAAATCTAAACCATATATGCCTTCCTGCCTTCAGTTGCACACTTCCCACCTCCTGTTGCTCAGCCACAAGCAACCCGAATCCCTCCTTGTTGCTTCCTCTGGGCCTGCCAGTAAAGTGACCCCTCCTGATGCAGGAATAGGCCTCTAGGCAAATTTCCCGAAAGAACTGAGAGGAGCTGCCACCAGTGTGACCAACTAGGGTGTCTCCATTTGCTCAGGACTTCCTCAGTTTGGACATTAAACATCTCATCCCCAAGGAATGAGAAAACACACCTGGCCAAATAGAAGCCAAAAGATATCAAATAGCCCATAAGAAATAATGAGCATGTGCTAGACACCCTCCTAAGTAGTCTATTCATGTAGCATCATTCGGCTTGTTGAACAATTCTATTTTAACTCCATTTCATTGATGCGAAAACTGAGACCCAGGGAAGTTAAGCAACTTGCCCAAGATTACAGAACTGGTCTGTGGTGGAGCTGAGATTCAAAGCCAGGTAGTCTGACTTCAGAGAACGTGTGCTTAACTACTTTATGACCCTGCCTTTCGCCATTATGTTCCCTACATAATTCCTATTCCCCAAATGTGCACCCTCTTCTGCCATTTCTTCTCTCTGCTGTCCCAGACTTTTATAAGTCACTTCTACACCTACCGTGTAGTTCTATTCTACTCTTCATTCATTCATTCATTCATTCATTCAATCAACAGACATTTTTGATGTGGCTACTACATGCCAAGGGTGTCTTCAAGAGCTTGCTGCCTAGAGGGGGTACCAGACATGTAAATATCAAAATCCAGAAATTCCCAAACTTTTTCAGTTCACAGTGCCTTTGGATTAATATTATGCTAATAATATTAGTAATATTTCACAGTATCCCTATATCAAAAGAAATACCTAATGGCTTTAAATAAAACCATTCATTTAGTTCCAAATAACTTAATAGCAGTAGTTTATGTAGTTTATGATATATATCTTTTGTTTCACCCAAGAATGAAAAGGATCCTGCAGCAGCCTTTAGTTCCCTGGGGCTCTCTCTGGGGCACCTCGGTACACTGTTTGAGAATTGTGGGCATTGTTAGTTAAGTGCTCAATACCTAGAGTTAGTTGCTTGGGTTCAAATTGTGACCCTTCCCTTACAGTGTGAGCTGAGATGCATAATGAGTCTTCCCTGAGCTTTAGCTTTTCTCACGGATGATGGAAATTATAATAATAGCAATCTCATAAGGCTATAACAAAAAGTTAATGAGTATATATAAACCCCAGAAAACAGTTTGTCATTTAATCTCTAGAATGGAAGCTCTCCTGGTGGGGATCTGAATTGTGTCTCTGGTGCCTCTTCTTTTTCATTTTTTCTTTTCTCTTTTTTAAATAAACCGCAAAGAGGGCAGTCCTGAGTCTAATGTAATTAACGGGGGCAAACCACAAAGGAAGTGAGATTTCTACAACACGCACGAAGCGGGAACAAGGTCTGTGCTTTAGACCAAAAGCTTGTGCCCCTTCTAAATTCTGTATGTTGAAACCTAATCCCCTGTTCGATGATATTTGGAGGTGGGGTCTTTGGGAGGGGATTAGATCATGAGGGCGGAGCCCCAATCATGGAATTAGCTCCATTATCAAAGAGGCCTCAGAGAGCTCCTTCACTTCCCGAATGATGACACAGTGAGAAGTCACCATCTACAAACCATTGAATCTGCCAATGCCATGGCCTTGAACTTCCCAGCCGCCAGAATTGCGAGACATAAATTTCTGTTTAAAAGCCACCCAGGTTATGGCATTCTGGTGTGGCAACCCAGATAGACTGTTGACAGTGTTTCCAGTTCCTGGATAAAAACCTCATTGTCATGATGGGAACGAAGGAGGAATGTGGTCTTTTGCACTTGCACTCCTGACACTTGGTGTATACTTTGTAAACAAGTTTTTATTTTTCTGGCCCTTTCTCTGTGGGTTTTATCAGTGGCTCCTTCCTATGCTGTATTAAGGTTTTAGCAGACGAAATCAGAGGCTGGACAATGTGGGGTGAGTGGAGGAAGCATATCCTCCATTCCCTCTGGTAGGCTTAATGCAGCTGTCATCCATCATAAGGGACTTCTCTGACCCCCACCAAAATGTGCTAGATTATTATCTCCCATTGTCTTCCATTCTACTTAAGGCCCTTTCTGATGAAGTTCTTAGCAGTCATGTTTCTCTCCACATGATTCCCCCCTCCCTATTTTTTTTTTTTTTTTTTTTTTTTTTTTTACATTCTAATTGCTTGGTCATTTTTTTTTAGTTTACTTTTGAAGTATATAATTTAGTGGTTTTTAGTACATTCACAAAGTTGTACAACCATTACCATTATTTCCAGAACATTTTTATTAACCCCAAAGGAAACCCATACCCATTAGTGCCCATACCCATTGCCTCCTTCCTTCAGTCCCTGACAACCATTAATCTACTCCCTGTTGCTATAGACCTATTATGGACATTTCATTTAATGGAATCATACTGTATATGGTCACTTGTGACCGACTTCTTTCATTTAGCGTAATGTTTTCAAGGCTCATCATTGTGTGTATTAATAATTCATTCCTTTCTATCACCGAATAACATTCTTTTGTATGGATATACCACTTTATGTTTAACCATTCATCAGTTGATGGACATTCGGGTTCTCTCCACTTTATCTACTATGAATGATCCTGCTGTGAACATTCATGTACAGTTTTTGTATGGGTATATATATATATATATATATATATATTTTAAGATTTTGTTTATTTGGGGTGCCTTGGTGGTGTAGTCAGTTAGGCACCTGACTCTTGGTCTCAGCTCAGGTCATGATCTCAGGGTTGTGAGATTGAGTCCTGTATCAGGCTCTGCACTCAGTGTGGAGTCTACTTGAGATTCTCTCTCCCTCTCCTTCTGCCCTCCCTGCTCATGCTCTCTCTCATAAATAAATAAATAAATAAATAAATAAATAAATAAATAAATAAATAAAATCTCCTCTCTTTCTGCCCCTCCTGCTCATGTTCTCACTCTCTCTCAAATTTTAAAAGATTTTATGTATTTATTTTAGAGAGAGAGCGTACAAGTAGGGAGTGGGGTAGGAGCAGAGGGAGAGAGAAAATCCCAAGTAGACTCCACACAGAGTGTAGAGCCCAACTGGAGGCTCAATCCCATGACCCTGAAATCATGACCTGAGCTGAAATCACAAGTCAGATGCTTAGCAGACTGAGCCACCCAGGTGCCCCATCTTTTTAAAAAAGTTTTATTTATTTAAGTGATATCTACACCCAACGTGAGGCTCAAATTCATGACCTGAGATCGAGAGTCAGATGCCCTACTGACTGAGCTAGCAAGGTGCCCTGTATGGACATATATTTTCAATATTTATTCATATTGGTCATAGTAAATTGAACTAGGAGTGGAACAATTTAATTCCTACCTAGGGATGGAATTTCTGGGTCATTATAACTCTATGTTTGACATTTTGAGGAACTGTCAAACTGTTTCCCAAAGTGGCTGTACCATTTTATATTACCACCAGCAAGGTATGAGGGTTCCAACTCTATATCCTTGTCAACATATGTTATTTTGTATGTTTCTTGTTGTTTTTTTTAATCATAGCCATCTTAGTGAGTGTGAAATGGTATCTCATTGTGGTTTTGATATGCATGTTCCTTTTTTTGAGGGGAGGGTGACTGTGAGTAGGGGTGGTGAGGAGAGGCAGAGGGCGAGGGAGAGAGAAAATCTTAAGGAGGCTCCACGCCTAGCATTAAGCCCACACAGGGCTTAATCTCACAATCCTGAGATCATGACCTGAGCCAAAATCAAGAGTTGGATGCTTAACACACTGAGCCAACCAGGTGCCTCTCCTTTTTTTCTTTTTTTTTTTTTTCCTTTTTTTCTTTTTAAAGATTTTTTTAAACAATCTCTACACCTAGTGTGGGGCTTGAACACACAACCCCAAGATCAAAAATCACACAATCCATAATCTGAACCAGCCAGGAGGCCCTTGATTTGCATGTTTCTGATAGTTAATGATTTTAAACATCTTTTCAAGTGCTTATTGGCCATTTCTTTGGGGAAATGCCAATTTGAATTTTCTGCTTCTTATAAATTGGAGCATTCATTAACTATTGAGTTGTAAGAGTTTTTTATAGACTCTAGATACAAATCTGTTATCCACACATTTTCTCCCATTTGTGGATAACTATTCCCTCTCTTGATGATGTCCTTAGAAGTATAAAAAATTTTTATTTTCATTAAGTCTGGCTTATCTTTTTTTCTCTTCTGTCGCTTGTGCTTTTGGAGTCAAATCCTAGAAACCATTGCATAATTCAAGGTCATGAAGGGCTTGCTTCTATATTTCTTATACTAGTTTTATAGTTTTGGCTCTTATATGTAGATATTTAATACATTTTGAATTAATATTTGTATGTGGTGTGAGGTAGATGTCCAACTTCATTCTTTTCATGTGGCTATTATTAGGCAGTTTTCCCAAACCATTTATTTTAAGGACTATTATTTCCCTCATTGAATTACCTTGGCATCCTTGTTGAAAACCACTTGACCATAAATGTAAGGGTTTATTTCTAACCTCTCAATTCTTCTTGAATTGAGAATATGTATAGATTAATAGAATAGAATCAAGAGCCCATATTTCTGAAAAAACTGAAAAAGAAAAAGGATTGAGAGTCTAGAAATAAACTTCTTTTCGATTTTATTAAGAAATAAGGGCTCTCAATTCTATTCCATCGATCTTTATGTATCCTTATGCCAGGACCACACTGACTTGATTAATGTAAATTTGTACTACGCTTTAAAATTGGGAAGAATTAGTTCTCAAAAAAAAAAAAGAATTACTTCTCCAAGTTTCTTATTTTTAAAATTGTTTTGATTACTCTGAGCCCTTTAAATTTCCATAAAAATTGTGGTGCCTGAGTGGCTCAGTCAGTTAAGCATCTGCCTTCGGCTCAGGTCATGATCCCAGGATCCAGCGATTATGCCCCATGTCAGGCTGCCTGCTCGGTGGAGAGTTTGCTTCTCCATCTGTCCCTCCACCCACTTGTATTTGCTCTCTCTTTCAAATAAATAAATAAATAAATAAATAAATAAATAAATAAATAAATAAACAAAATCTTTTTAAATAAATAAATAAATTCCTGCATAAATTTTAGGATCAACTTGTAAATTTCTGTAAAAAGAGTGGTACCTGGGATTTTGATAGACAGTAAGCTAATCCATCTGTGTAATATTGCAATAGGTTGATTTGGGGAGTATTTCCATCTTTTTTCCCCTAAATTTTATTTTTATTTATTTATTTGAGAGAGAGAGAAAGCATGTGTATGGGGGTGGAGGGGCAGAGGGAGAGGATCTTCAAGCAGATTCCCTCACTAAGTGCACATGGCTGACACAGGGCTCAATCTCCTGACCCATGTGATCCTGACCTGAGCCAAAATGAAGAGTCAAACATTTAACTGACTGAGCCACCCAGGAGCCCCTCAAATTTTTATTTAAATTCTAGTTAATGTATAGTGTAATATTGTTTTCAGTAGTAGAATTTAGTGATTCATCTCTTACATTTAACACCTAGTGTTCAACATAACATGTTTCTTCCTTAATACCCATCAACCACTTAACCCATCACCTACCCACCTCCCTCCATGTTAACCCTCAGTTTGTTCTGTGTCATAAGGAGTCTCTTATGGTTTGTTTTCCTCTCTCTCTCTTTTCCTCCCCCTTCCCATATGTCCAACTGTTATGTTTCTTAAATGCCACATATGAATGAAATTATATGGCATTTGTCTTTCTCTGACTGGCTTATTTCACTTAGTGTATGTAATACACTCTCATTTCAAATGACAAGATTTCATTCTTTTGATGGCTGAGTAATATTCCATTATATATATGTAATGTGTATGTGTATAAAACATCCTTTTTATCCATTCATCAGTTGATGGACATTTGAGCTCTCTCCATAGTTAGGCTATTGTTGATAATGCTGCTCTAAAGGGGAGTGTTTCCACCTTAACAATATTGAGTCTTCTAATGAAATGTCTTTCCATTTAGTGAGATCTTTTTAAATTTCTTTGAACAGTGTTTAATTTCATAGTTTTTTGTGTCCACACCTTACTTCTGTTAAATTTATTTCTAAATATTTTGTTCTTTTTGATGCTATTATAAATGGAATAGCTTTTTTCCTCTTTCTTTCTTTCTTTCTTTCTTTCTTTCTTTCTTTCTTTTTTTCTTTCTTTCTTTCTTTCTTTCTAGAGAGGAGGGAGAAGGGAGAGGGAGAGAATCTTAAGCAGACTCCACACCCAATGCAGAGCCCAACATGGGGGTTGACCTCACAACCCTGAGATCATGACTTGAGCTGAAGTCAAGAGTTGGATACTTAACTGACTAAGCCACCCAGGTGCCCCAAATAGAATTGTTTTCTTAATTTCATTTTCAATTATTCATTGATTGCTAGTGTATAGAGACACAATTGATTTTTTTTGAGAAATACGATTAATTTTTGGTTATTGATCTTATATCCTGCAATTTTGCTGAACTCATTTATTAGATTTTTTTATGTGTATGAGTTCCTTAGATTTTTCTGTGTATGAGATCATGTCTTCTGTGAATAAACAATTGGCTTTTGAATGTTTAATTTACCAGTCCAAAGTCCTACTTGTGTTGGAGTGGAAGAAGTCTTGCCAGTGAACATCAACATGCCTACCTTATTGTTCAAGAGAAAAAGGAAGTTTCCATATTAAGGGAATTTGTTGGACTGTTATATTAAGCAGCTGTTCATGAACAGAGGAGATTTTGCCCCAAGGGACATTTGGCAACGTCTGAAGACATTTTTGGTTGTCACTACTTGGGTAGGAAGGGGAGGGTTGATGCTAGCATCTAGTACATAGAAGCCTGGAATGCTGCTAAACATCCTGTAATATAGAGGACAGCTTCCCTTCTCCTTCCCCTGAACAAAGAATTATCTGGCCTATAATGTCAACAGTGCTGAGGTTGAGAACCCCGGAATTAAAGGAAGAATTTCCCAAAATATCCTCCTTTTTCACTGGTGCATTAGCTACTCTTCTCAAATCTCTAGGATTCTAAAGATGTGTGGAATGAAACTCAGGGAACGATTTCTCAGCCCCCAGGGACTGCCTCATGGAGGTGCAGACAGCATTCCAGGCCCTGGGTCAGCAAGTCTAGAACAATGGGACCAAGTAGCGCACAATCTGCAGCAAGGCAGAGATCGACACTCAGCAAAGAACACATTGCAACTGCCCCCCTGCTAGTGGCCATGTGTAATAATCACTAGGGCACCAACAGAGGGGGTTAGGTTTAGTGGAGCTTGATACTTATACAACTCTGTAGGGGAGAGCACTTTATCAACAACAACAAAAAGTACAGCACTAGGCCAGGGCCTTGGTGGGGACCCATGCAAGTTTCAGGGCCCCAAAATGTCATTAGTTTTAGGGCAAATATGCCTCAGAGCAGAAGTGATACAGAGTGTAGTGGGGCCACCTGTAAATTGCTTCATCTTTCCTGCTTTTCTGAAGAGCTTTTTAGCTAATTTGCATTAGGGAAATTACAGGCGGTATGGTGTGTTTTATTTTCTTGCTCATCTTTTTTTTAACTTTGTCTTTGGCAAAACCATCTAAAGTTCTGCAGTTTGGCTTTAAGATCGAAGTTGACAGTTGCATAGAGATAAATGAAACCCCCAGGTGCTTACAGGCAGGTGCTAAGTGCTTAGTCAGGACAGCAAATGGCTCTGATAATATAGATGTCCAAAAGTATGAACAATTTAATACTTGAGAAGTAGGCTTTGCAATACAAAAGATTCAGGTAACCCATACTACGATACAAGCAGTAAAATGTACATTTTTATAGTTCAATACATTTTTTAAGGATTTTATTTTCAAGTCATCTCTACACCCAATGTGGGACTTAAACTTATAACCCTGAGATCAAGAGTCGTGCTCTCCACAAACTGAGCCAGCCAGGTGCCCCTCAAAGCATTATTATTTCACATTTATCTAGTACCCTGTATCTGCTGAGTGTTTTCTAGCCTTTTCTCTTTTTTCTTTTAACTTAAATTCAATTTAGTTAATATATAGTTTAACATTATTAGTTTCAAAGGTAGAGTTCAGTGATTCATCAGTTGCATATAATACCCACTGTTCATTATATCACATGTCCTCCTTAATGCCCATCACCCAATTATCCCTTACCTCACCTCTCACCCCTCCAGCAATGCTCAGTGTGTTCCCTAGAGTTAGGAGTCTTTTGTGGTTTGTCTCCCCCTCTGATTTTGTCTTATTTTATTCTTCCTTCCCTTTCCCTATGTTCATTTGTTTTGTTTATTAAATGCCACATATGAGTGAAATCATATGATATTTGTCTTTCTCTGACTGACTTATTTCACTTAGTATAATACACTCTAATTCTATCCACATTGTTGCAAATGGCAAGGTTTCATTTTGATGGCTGAGTAATATTCCACTCAATATATATTCCACATCTTCCTTATCCATTTATATGTCGATGGACAGCTTGGCTCTTTCCAAAGTTTGGCTATTGTGGACATTGCTGTTATAAACTTTGGGTGCATGGGCCCCTTCAAATCACCGTATGTATCCTTTGGACAAGTACCTAGTAGTGCAATTGCTGGGTCATAGGGTAGTTCTATTTTTAACTTTTTGAGGAACCTCCACACTGTTTTCCAGAGTGGCTGTATCAGCTTGCATTCCCCCAGCAGTGTAAGAGGTTCCTCTTTCTCTGCATCCTCACCAACATCTATTGTTTCCTGACTTGTTCATTTCAGCCGTACTGACAAGTGTGAGGTGGTATCTCATTGTGGTTTTTATCTGTATTTCCCTGATGATGAGTGATGTTGAGCATCTTTTCATGTGTCTGTTGGCCATTTGTATGTCTTCTTTGGAGAAATGTCTATTCATGTCTTCTGCTCATTTCTTGACTGGATTTTTTGGGGGGTTTTTTAGGTGTTGAGTTTGATAAGTTCTTTATAGATTTGGGATAGTAGCCCTTAATGTGATATGTCCTTTGCAAATATCTTCTTCCATTCCATAAGTTGCCTTTTAGTTTTGCTGATTGTTTCCTTTGCTGTGCAAAACCTTTTCATCCTGATGAAGTCTCAATAATTCATTTTTGCTTTTGTTTCCCCTGCCTCTGGAGACGTATCTAATAAGAAGTTGCTGCAGCTGAGGTCCAAGAGTTTTCTGCCTGTGTTCTCCTCCAGGATTTTGATGGATTCCTGCTTCACATTTAGGTCTTTCATCCATTTTGAATTTATTTTTGTGTATGGTGTAAAAAAGTGGTCCAGTTTCATTCTTCTGCATGTTAACCTTTATTTCTTGTAATCGTCTGGTGAGGACAATCCCAGTAGGTATTAGATCATTACAGAGATGGGGAGAAAGACAGAGGCAGGAAGAGGGGAATATTATAGGAGGACAAAAATCAAAGGAGCAAGAATATTGGAAGAGTCCAAATGAAGTCACCACTGAAATGGCTACAATTTTTACCACCACAGAAACCTGACTTTTCAGACAGTAGAGATGGGGTATCTATCTACCAGAGTTTAAGGAAAGTTTCAGAATCAAGAAAAGGACATATCACTTGTCTCTGTAAATAAGCACATGAAACAGGGAGAGGTAGTATTTGGCCAAATTTATGAATGATAGGGCCACAACTAACTGCTATGAGTGTAGAATTCCCTCTGTCCACCTCAGAGAGGAAAGCCAATCTCCCTGGTTGCAAATTCCCTCAGTGCCACTGTCCCATACAGGGTCCAAGGAGGGCTGGCAGGGTTCTGGACCTGAGCCAGGACAACCATGTGTATGTCACCTCTGCCTCACTGACCAGCAAGACCTGGGTGTGCTCTGGTAGACCACTGAACTCCTCCATGATCAGTTCAGAACCAGGTGAACACTTACATTCTGTCCAGGTGGCTGAAGATCCAGTATTACAGTAATTCATGTTTAAATAATAACAATGGCTGACACTTAGCACTCAATTAGTGCCAGACCCTGTTCTGAGCACTTACAGACATGAACTCATTTAATCCTCACAATAACCCTCTGAGAGAAGTACTTATTTGGTAGAAGAGAAAACAGAAGCCCAGAAGGGTCTAGTGAGTTGCCCAAATTCACACAGCTAGCAAATTTAACGCCCAGCAGCCTGACTCCAGAGTCAATGCTGTAATCTCTTCTCAATAATGCTGTATTAAGAGACTTTGAAATGCTTTCTCATTTTGTTATTTACAAATAAAATACCAATGAATATGTCAATATTTCAGGGGCATTAGAAAAATGGACAATGAGCAAGCTATTTTCAAAGATGGGAAAATGACCTCTATATTCTTGTTTTCAGGATCCCTCACAAACTGTATGTTCTTCTTTTGTGCTCCTACATTGCCTTGGAATTTACCATGGTATGGGGTATTTTCTCAGTGCAGTTAGTTGGCATTCCTGAGGCAAGTTCAGGAAACACTTCTGTTTTCTTCTAGTGATTTGTGACAGGGACCTTTAAAAAAAAAATCATCATCTAGTATCTTGTATAAGGTGGGCATTCAACAAATGTTAATTGAATCGATAGAATTGATTTAAATGAGGGACAGGCAATAGGTAGGTTCTAATTTGATAGAGGAGCAAAAGATCACTCTTAGCAACTCTGTCAAATGGAACTTCTATGATGAAGGAATTTATTCTTTATCTACACTGTCTAATGTGATAGCCACTAGCTACATATGGGGCTACTGGGTACCTGATAGATGGCTAGGGTTACTGAGGAGCTACATATTTCATTATATTTCATTTTGATTAACTTTAGATTGAAGTACCCACATCTTTATAGTATTAGGTTTTTAACCAAATAAATTAATTCAGGTCCCTATTTCTAAAACCACTGACTGAGATTCAGAGCTTTCATTAAAGTCAAGGATGCAGTTCTAGCTATCATAGATAAGAGCAGTCATAGATAGATTTACTCAAAAGAGAGTAAAATGATACTACCTTCTACATGATTCTATGATAATTGTGCATCCAGAATATCTCAAGTAAAATAAAGTTTAAAAAAATTACCATGACAAAGATCTATCAAAATTTTAAATGAACATACCTTTGAAACTTCAATTCATTTTCTAGGAATGATTTCTATTCTGACACACACAAGGATAGTCACTGAAGCACTGCTTGTAATCATTCCAGGAGACAATCTAAAAGTCCATATGGGGGAACCTGGTTGGCTCAGTGGTTGAAAGTCTGCCTTCAGCTCAGGTAGTAATCCGGGGGTCCTAGGATGGAGTCCCGCAGTAAGCTCTCCACAGGGAGCCTGCTTCTCCCTCTCTCTGTCTCTGACTGTGTGTGTGTGTGTGTGTGTGTGTGTGTGTGTGTGTGTGTGTCATGAATAAATAAATAACTCTTTAAAAAAATAAAAGTCCATATGTAGGAAGTGGACAACAAAAACTGTGGTAGGCAGAAAAACGCACCCCCACCCCCACCTGCCAAGATGTTCACAGGCTAATCCCTGTAGTCAATGAAAATGTTACCTTAATTGCAAAAGGGACTTTCCAGATGTAATTTAGTTAAGTATCTTGAGATGGGGAGAGTATGCTAGATGATCCAGGTGGGGCCTAATATAATCATAAGAGGGAGGCAAGGGGGTCAGAGTGAGCAAGAACAAGATGTGATGACAGACACAAAGTCAGGTGATAGATTGCTAACAGGGGCCATGGGACAAAAAACAGGGGAGCCTCAAGAAGAGGCTGAAAGAGGCACCAATGCGGATTTTGCCTAACGCCTCCAGAAAGAGTGGAGTCCTGACCACACCCTGCTTTTTAGCCCAGTGAGACCAACTTTGGACTTTTGACCTCCAAAACTATAAGATAATAAATTTGTGGTAATTTGTTACAGCAACAGCAAGAAACAAATACAAGTACTCTCATACATAGTGGAATACTGGGCAACCATTAAAAAGAAGAAAGAAAACATATATTTTCATATGGAAAGATCTCCAAGATATATTATTAAAGGGAAAAAAAAAAAAAAAAACAAGGTCCAAGACAACATGTATATCATGGTACCCTTTGGTTATAAAAGATGTGCACAAAGGCCGGTATTTCTGGAAGACAAAACACAAGTTAGTAGTAGCCATTGCCCCCAGGGGCATGCTGGGGAACGGCTGGTCAGTCATAGAAGCGAGACTTACTTTTCACAGTGCTTCTCAAGACCAGAATATGTTTTGAGAATTGTCACTTGGTAGAAAATCAATTCCCACACCAAATTCTTTGGGGGACAAGATAAAGAAACACCACCAAGCCCTCCTGGCATTTTGCAGGTGTCTCTTGCGGAACTCCAGGGAACAGTAGATAAATAACATCCCCTGATGTGAGCGATTCGCTGCTGGGTGTGAGAACCACTAATGAACCACTAATGCGTGCTCCAAAGAAGCCAGACTTGAAGGTCAGATGGAAGCTGAGAGAAACAAGTCCAAGGTCATGGTGGAAAAAACAGACACTAACTCTATGTCCAGAATTAGACCATTCAGAAGGAAGAAGTCATACTTCTTCCTTAAAGAATGCTAAGAAGAAAGTGTCAGAAGGGGACTTTGGTTTTGTGAGCCAGGAACCTAGACCAGGAAACCTAAGGTAGTGAAGCTGGAGCTAATTATTTAGCATGAACTGCAGAAAAAAGGGGAACAGTCCACTACCACTCGGCCACAGTGGTATGGTTAGCACCCAAGGCCAGCCGACTAATCTGCCCGGGCTGGAGGCCACCCTTAGCAGGGACAGCCTGCTAAGCTCTCCTCTCTTTGCAGGGGGTGCCTCCCTTGGGCCCCCATACATTTCCCTGCAGAGCCTGGGCAGGGGGCAGTGGGGAGTCCCTGACTGGTGTGGCCCTGGGAGGAAGGAGCCTCATTAGGGAGGCTGATGGGAGTTAGCTTGGGGAAATGTGAAGGAATGGAGGGAGCAACTTCTAGGTTGACATCAGTTGGTGAAGTAAGGGAAGAGTGAGCAAGAACCAGGGATCCAGGGCTTCTCAAAGCAAAGGAAGAAAAGGAGAGGAACCCCTAGGTCCCAAAAGCACACAAAAGCAGTTACTTAACATTTGAATCATTTCATTTAATCTTTCTAAACCTCAGTTTACCTGTTAATAGGAATCCATAATGATACTTCTGTGGTGAAAGTTAACAGAGCTTGTCACTGTGCTTGGCAAATATTGGGACACTCATGTTACTTACATATAGTACTCTATGAGCTCCCTTAATCTCCAGGATGGCTCCACCAGGCAGGGTCATTATTGCTCCCATTTTATAGGTGGAGAAACCAAGGCACAGAGCACTCAAGCAGCTTGCCATGGTTATTCAGGAATTCAGAGACAGAGGCAGGACTTTGACCACACCTAAGCAACTTTGCATCCCAGGTTGTATGCTTCACCACTAAGCTATACACCTTTTGTAGTAAATGGAAAGAAAAAAATGGCAGCTGTCATTATGATAATGGCTGTAATGCAAAGGGACCATTTTTTAGTCCCATCTTATGCATAAAGAAACTGAAGTTTAGAAGTATTAAAAAGGGGGTACCTGGGTGGCTCAGTCATTGAGCATCTTCCTTCGGCTCAGGTCATTAACCCCGAGGTCCTGGGATGGAGTCCCATATCAGGCTCCCAGCAGGAAGCCTGCTTCTCCCACTGCCTATGTCTCTGCCTCTCTCTCTGTGTTTCTCATGAATAAATAAATTTAAAAACATTCTTTAGAAGGATTAAGTGATTCAAATGTTCGGTAGTTGTGCTGCTGTTGTGTGGAACTCGGGTGCCCCTACCAAAGGGATTCAAGTGCATGTCACCTGCCCCAGTGACAGATCCTGTATGGCTTTGGGTGCTGGTCAGAGTCAGAGGAAAGGGACCACCTAAGCATGTCTGGAAAGATGACAGGTCCACAGACAGTGCTAAGAGCTCTGTGTTGCTGGGACTTCCCGTCTGTGCTCTCAAGGCAGAGAAGGCCTGGATGGGCCTGAGGTGGCTCCAGAGCAGAGGCCAAAGCAGGTGGCACCATGACAGCACAGGGACTCTACAAAAGCCAGAGGACTCTTTAAGCGAGGCTGCCAGGGGCCAACATTGAACCAGCAGGAACGAAAGCCATGATAAGGCCCTTAGCAATTCCCAGTCTTGTCTGGGTCAGAAGGAGGAGAGATGTGGGATCTGGGACACAGAATAACGGCCTCATTCCTCATTAGCACTCTGCCTATGCCCCAGCACAGTGGTCTGGGGAGGCACCTGCTATTACTCGCATTGACATCTATGACACACTAAGGGGCCTCTTTGAGTTCAATGTAGTTTGAAAAGCTGGCTCCAGCTCCATTTCAGAAAGCACAAAAGAGTGAAAAGTTTAAGGCTACACCATTACCAAAATGACAGTAGTACTAAGGGGCATAGAGCAGGTAATTAATTTAATAAGGCACAGAACGTAGAGAATGTTCTTGTTATAGAAATAGACTCATTTATTTGCCAAGCTAGTAGGTCAGACTTGCTTAAGTTTGAACTCATTTCTTTCTTCTTCTTCTCTTTCTTTTGCTTTTTCTGCCTTAATCTTGAGTTTGCTTTAGAGTCGTGCATCTGTAAACTGTTTCTGGAAGCTGTACTTTATAAAAATGGTCCGGGATTGCAGTTGACCTGTTTTGCTGTCTATAAATATTTCCTATTGGCAAACACTTTATTTTTATTAATCAAGTGATGGGATGGGGAAACAAAATAAAAGGGGTGGAGTGGAGTGAGGGGGTCTATAGATTGAAGAGGAATGACGCCCTCCTCAGTGGTCCTTTCTATCATTCCTCTCACAACAGCAGTGATATTTCTACTGGTGGGAGGTATTGGGGTGGGACTGAGGGCTAAAAAACCATTCCAAAGCCAAGCCAGGTGAGAAAGGCAGATGCAGTGAGAAGGTGTCCATGGGCTGATTACAGAATAATTTACACCTGCCAGAAGATCTCGATATTTAGATTCTGGGGGTCTGATTAAGCAAGGAGCCCTACAAGATGCAGTGGAAAGGCTGGAGGAAGCCTCCTATTTGTTCCAACGTATTGCCACGGCTCCCTCCTTGCTGCCATGACAACAGGCTGAGAGCTCCGTTGTGATAACTCTGAGACCTTAACCTTTCATTCTATCCTATGGACTTCTCAGTGCTACCTTGGAGTAGGAGGACCTGCCCTGCCACTCAGTCCCTGGTTTCATAGTGCATAATTCAGCTTGGTGGAACCTTTAAAGCTTAATCTTTCAATGTCCAGGCCAGAGCACCTGAATGAGTGGTAGCCGTCTCTGTTGCTTGGCTTCTGTTCAAAGACAATTGTAAAATGTTGAAAAAAAATCAAAGGATTATACTGAATGACTATTTAGAATAGCAGAATTGCATTTGACTGTGAGTAATAGAAATCAGAGAAGCAGTAGTTTATGTAATATGGGAATTGATTTTTCTCACAAAATGAGAATTCCAGAGGTAGGCAGTCCAGAGCTGATGCGGCAGTTCTAGGACATCATCCTAGAGTGTGACCCTTATCCTCATGTTCATAAAATAGCTGCTGGAGCTCTAGCTATCATGTTGTGCACTTGGAAGCAGGAATAAAGAAGGGCCAAGTGGAAATAGTGCCCAATGGTTGGGTTAGTAAGGTTTTCTTCTTTTTTGTTTTTAAGATTTATTTATTTATTATAGTGGGAGGGGCGGGGAGGGAGAGAGCGAGTGAGCACGAGCTGGGGGAGGAGCAGAGGATCTCAAGCAGACTCCCTGCTCACCACAGAGCCAACTCAGGGCTTGATCCCAGAACCCTGGGATCATGACCTGACCTGAAACCAAGAATCAAATGCTTAACCTACTGAGCCACCGAGGTGCCCCTAGTCAGTATGATTTTTCTTTTTTTTTTTTTTTAAAGATTTTATTTATTCATGATAGTCACAGAGAGAGAGAGAGAGAGAGAGAGAGAGGCAGAGACACAGGCAGAGGGAGAAGCGGGCTCCATGCAGGGAGCCCGATGTGGGATTTGATCCCGGGTCTCCAGGATCGCGCCCTGGGCCAAAGGCAGGCACCAAACCACTGTGCCACCCAGGGATCCCCAGTATGATTTTTAAGAAGTTTTCCCAGAAGCTCCATTCAACAATTTCACTTATATCTCAATAGCAAGAACTTAGTCATATGGCTACCCCTATATGCAAGGGAGCCTTGGAATGTTAGGTTTAATCAGGACACACCACTTCCTTGATAAAATTTATTCAGGAGCAAGGTGAGAATGAACACTGGATAGGTACCTAGGAGTTTCTGCGACAAGATGTCTGTGAGTGGATGAAAATGTGAGTTGCTGGAAATGATCACATATAAAGCAGAAACAAGCTCACAGAAGATGCCAGAATTTCCTGAGGTCTGTTCATTAGCTTCTGAAGGCTGGCAGCTAGTACTGACAGATGATAATACCACCAATCTAGCTTATGTGAAAGCCTACACAATAGGAGGTGAATGACATTAAATTGGGAACAAAGAAATCAATTTGTGGTGTTATCACCCCTCCTCCAAGGATGGAACCCATGAAAAGTCATATAGGATAGGACTAAATTCGGTACTACCTGAATGAGCATGCAGAATTTTGTCAGTTTGAATGTTTGTTTTCAGTAAATACATCTTTAAATGAAAATATTACGTTAGTTAAATGTATATCAATTCTCTCCACCATTTCCAAATAAACCCTTCACATGTTACAAGTTGGTGTGACAAGTTAGCTAAACCTAACTTGATGACTTTTTCAGATAACTGAAGCACTCTTTCAAGCAACAATTAACAAAAAATTACCAAATATTAGTGAGGATCTTATGAAATCTCACTGCCTGTTTCATCCACATTTACTAAATAATTTAATGGAATGGAATATTTTTAACTGGTTGCAACTTGTGTAGAAAACAACCATATTCTTGCTGTTTCCCACCCCTTCACCATCTCACACACACACACACACACACACGCACGCACACACACACTCTCTCCCTCCCTCCTCAAGCCCACTGTATATAATGAAGGGACATTTTGACAGAGGGCTGAGGTACTCCTTTTTTGCAGAGAACAGTTTGGAACGAATAGTTACTCAGGCCCTTGGGTTATACTTGGACTTTTTAGAATTTAATTAAGGTAACTGAAATGTATTTACCTTTAAATCATCCCCCCAAATTGCTCTGCTACTTGAATTGTTATGCTTTTGGTGTTTCTGTGTATGTATACCTATTTTAGTATGTCTTATTCTGGCAGCAACCTCTATATTTGCAGTTTGGAAACTGCTGTGCTCTGGTAAAATCCGAACACCTTTTTTACTAGCCTGTGGGAAAAGTAAAAGTAAAAAGCTCTGAGAACTTTCGAACATTAGTGTTGAACGTGCAAACTGATAAATCTGCTTTGGAAAATGGTTTGGGGGCATCTGGGTGGCTCGTTCAGTTGGGTGTCTGCCTTCGGCTGGGGTCATGATCCCAGGATCCTGGGATCAAGTCCTACGGTGGGTGGGGGTGGGGTGGGGCTCTTGCTCTGCAGGGAGCCTGCCTTTCCCTCGCCCTCTGCCCCTCCCCCAGCTTGTGCTCACTCTCTCAAATAAGTAAATAAAATCTTAAAAAAAAAAAAAGGAACGAAAATGGTTTGCAAGCATCTACTAAAACTGAACATAGGCATAATCATGGACCATAGTCATGTCCATCAACCTAGTGATAGCTTTATCCATGTCCCCATGCTAGGACCACTCCAGCCTTCTTTCCCTTATGACAGTTCAGGTCTTGTTGTTGACAGCCCCCTCCAGCAGTGCGCCTCCCTTCAGCCTGCCTCAGCCCATCAGAGGTATGCTCATAACTGGGAATGTCAGTGGTAAAGATGAGGAGACTTGGGATCTTCTTTTCAGTAAGCTCACTAAACACTATATAACATGCCTGCACTTTCTCCAGAAACCGGCAGACCCTATACCATTTAGGAGGACTTTGTTATCAGTATCTAGAATTAGAAAGCCCAATACAAACTGGCTTAGGCAATAAAGGTGAGCCACTGGCTCATGTAACTGTTAAGACCAATGAGTTTTGTCAGAGCTCCAGTTCAGTTTCTCTAAAATCTCTCAACTCTGCATTCTGCTACATTGGTTTTATCCTCAGGCAGGTGTCCCTTGTGGTCATAAGATGTCTAACATCACCTGGGCCACATGCTTCTTTGTTCAAGTGAGAAGAGAGCTGGCCTCCATCCAGATAGCCACTGAATAAAAAGCTCAGAGCTTAATTCTGATGGAACTTTCTGGGCACATGCCCTCCTTCTGAATCATTCACTTTGGCAACAAGACCCCATCTGCCTGTAGAATTGAAGCCCCAAGCTCTTCAAACAAAACAAACAAAAACAAGTGTTCCTCCTTCTTCCAGACTAATGGATGCTTACTCTGTTTAGGTAGCTAATAGGATTTACTCAAATGGCTCATTCCAGAACAGAGAAGGTATGATTTCATATCCTCATGATATCTCAGAGGTAGCAAAATATGGCAATTTAATTTTTTAATTTTAATATAAATTTAATTAGCCAACATATAGTAAGTACATCATTAGTTTCAAATACAGTGTTCAATAATTCATTTGTTTGGCCTAACACCCAGTGCTCATCATATCACGTGCCCATCACCCAATTACCCCATCCTCCCACCCACCTCCCCAGAGTTCGGTAGTTCATCAGTTGCATATATATATATATATATATATATATATATATATGAATTTAAAATGCCAACTTCCCTCCTAAAACATAAAGTTCTGCCTCACTGCTGTACCAGACTGTAACACCCACCTCCTTCTCCAAGAAATCTAAGGACATTTGGTGAAAAGATGACCACATGCCATAGCAGCACTGGATTCAGGGATAATAACAATCATGCTTCATCTTTGATTAGCATATTACAGTTTCCAGGGTGTTTTCACATGTGGCATCTCAGCATCTCATTCCCTCTCCAGGAGCTGGTAGGATCTGTGCTGTTACATCCAGTTTGTAGATAAGGAAATCTCAGACAGATTGAAGCCACTGACTTAGCCAAGGTCAATGGCTTGTAAGTGACAGAGCTACCATTGGGATCTAGGTCTTTTTGATGCTGAACTTTTTCTCTGATTAGTTTTTTGGACCAGAGAACAGAGTAAGAAAGATAAGAAAGATGCAAATTTGATTGTGGATCAGAGGGATGGGAGACTGAGTGGGGGGTGTCTGAAGGGAGGATTTTTCTGCTGCAGGATTTGGAGTGAACCTGAGAAAAAAGACAGAAAGCTCTTCTCAACATTTGCATCTGCCCTGTGCCCCTTTCTTTGATTTTCTTTCCCAATTTCCTTCTTCCTATGTTTCTTTCTCAAATTCTCTTTTCTGGTGCAACTTTCTCAAACACAATACCAAACGTTTTCCATGCCCAGCTCAGAGCTCAATCCCATGACCTAGAGACCATGACCTGAGCCAAAACCAAGAGTCAAGACCCAACTGACTAAACCACCCAGGAGCCCCCTTGTTGCTTAAATAAACTGTAGCTAGAGACTGGTCAGGCATCATAAAACATTATCTTTATATACAGTATTCATTTAGATAAATTTGGAGGACTCCCATACTCAGATTGTTGAAAATTAATTATCCTAAGACTCTGATCTGCAATGGGAAATATGAGAGGAAAACTGAGAACCAGGAAGTGTTGGAGCCTGGAGAAAGCCCTAGCAACTATTCTTCCCTCTGGTATGGTTATTACCTAGACAGCTCTGACATCACCTTGGAGATCTAAGGAGCAAAGGGTCCTTTCTGAATTATTTGCACCAATAATTAAATTGTGTCTAATCTCATGATGGTGAGAAGTTTAGAAATAGTTAATCCCAATACTCTTGGGCTATTGTGACAGCAAAAGTCATCTAATTTTTGCACTGTGGCATGGAAGGAAAAACAGATTGCCAACTAGTCGCTCAGATGTGGCCTGCAGATGGGACTGGTTTGCCTTCCAGTGTTTTGAGAGAACACTGCTCTCCAGTTCATCCCCATCCCTACCATCCACACGATACATACATGTGCACTCACAAGCTACTGTCTTCTCTCATTGCCTGGTCCTTAAGGCTTCTGAGTTGAGACCTCTAAGAGAAATAAAAAGTCATGAGATGTTTGAGGTACTATAGAGAAGACAATCATTTATGTCAGCAGAAGTATAATGAGATGAAAATTATAGAAAGGTAAATTTAGTTGTAAAACCAAGGGGAGAAGGCCTTCCTGGGGGTACTCCTGGAATCTGGGTCTGTTTTCTGAAAGGCAAAAGTAGCCTCTGCATGGAGCCAACCCTAGAAGAGAAGGGCCTGAGTGGCAGACCCCTTCCAGGTAGGGTCCAGCAGGGCTGTTGGCTCTGTGGCTCCAGGAATTAGAACTGCAACAGAAAACATGATTATGCCAAACAATTGGCTGAAGCCACATGGTTAGAGTCATGACACAGACCGGGGACAAAGGGAAAGAGCATTACAAGAGCAAACAGAGTCACCTTTCCACGTGACAGGTAATGCCTATGTTCTCCGCTCCCCACAAAGTCAGTGGTGCAAAGGTACACAATGAAGGGTAAGTCAGGAACCAGAGAGCAAAACAAGGGCACCTCTCAAAGTCTTACTTCTTTATTAAGTTCAATTTCATTTAATTTTAAAATTTTATTTATTTATTTCAAGGGAGGGACACAGGGAGAGGGAAAAAGGGAATCGTTTTTTTAAAATTTAATTTATTTATTCATGAGAGACAAGGAGAGAGAGGCAGAGACATAGGCAGAGGGAGAAGCAGGCTTTCTGTAGAGAGCCCAATGCAGGACTCGATCCCAGGATCCTGGGATCACACCCTGAGCCAAAGGCAGATGCTCAACCATTGAGCCACCCAGGCATCCTGGGAGAGAGAGAATCTTAAGCAGGCTTCATGCTCAGCAGTACGGAGCCATTGTGGGGCTCCATCTCACGATCCTGAGATCATGATCTGAGCCAAAATCAAGAGTTGGATGCTTAACGGACTGAGCCACCCAAGCTCCCCCTAAGTTCAATTTTAAAATAAGATATTAGGGAACAGGAATAAAAGGACATTCCAAAGGAGAAGGAAAGGAGAAAAACAGGCCAAGAGTATCAATACCTGGTGGAGGCCCCAGGGCCTCTCCATCATCAATGGCCCATCCCAACCCTCAGTGCCCAATCCTAAGTACATTTGGCAAAGTAGGACGCTTCTTAAAAAATTTTATTTAGATTTTAATTAGTGAACATACAGTGCAATATTGGTTTCTAGTAGATATTCATCACTTACATACAACACCCAGGGCTCATCACAGGTACCCTCCTTAATACTTGTCATCCATCCCACCCACCCCCCCAACCTCCCTCCAGCAACCCTAAGTTTGTTCTTGATTATTAGGAGTCTCTTATGGCTTGTTTCCCTCTCTTTTCTTTTCCCTCTTCCCCTATAAGCCTCTGTTTTGTTTCTTAAGTTCCACATATAAGTGAGATCATATGTTATTTGTTTTTCTGACTTATTTTGCATAGCATAATACCCTCTAGTTCCATCCAAGTCATTGCAAATGGCAAGATTTCATTCTTTTTGATGGCTGAGTAACATTCCATTTTGTGTGTGTGTGTGTGTGTGTGTGTGTGTGTGTGTGTGTATACATCTTTAACCATTCATCAGTTGATGGAAATGGAAATCTGGGCTCTCTCCATAGTTTGGCCATTGGTTTTTTTGTTTTTTGTTTTGGCTATTGTTAATAATGCTGCTATGAACATTGGGGGTGCATGTACCACTTTGAATCTGCATTTTTGTATCCTTTAAGTAAATACCTTAGTGCAATTGCTGGGTCGTAGGGTAGTTCTGTTCTTTAACTTTTTGAGGACCCTCCAAACTGTTCTCCAGGGTGGCTGTACCAGTTTGCATTCCCACCAACAGTGCAAGAGAGTTCCCCTTTCTCCACATCCTCACCGACACCTGTTGTTTCTTGTGTTGTTAATTTTAGCAATTCAGACAGGTGTGAAGTTGTATCTCATTGTGATTTTGATTTGTTTTTCCCTGATGATGAGTGATACTGAGCATCTTCTCATGTGTCTGTTAGCCATCTGGATGTCTTCTTTGGAAAAATGTCTATTCATGTCTTCTGCCCATTTCTTAAGAGGGTTATTTGTTTTTTGGTTGTTGAGTTTGATAAATTATTTTTTTTGAGCTTGATAAGTTCTTAATAGACTTTGGATAAGTTGTTTGCAAATATCTTTTCCCATTCCATACGTTTAGTTTTATTGACTGTTTTCTTTGCTGTGCAAAAGCTTTTTCTCTTTATAAAATTCCAATAATTCATCTTTGCTTTTGTTTCCTTTGCTTATGGAGATGTGTCAAGCAAGAAGTTACTGTGGCCAAAGTCACAGATGCGGCTACTTGTGTTCTCTTCTAGGATTTTAATGATTTCCTGTCTCATATTTGGACTTTCACTCATTCTGAATTTATTTTTGTTTTTTTTTAATACTTTATGTATTTATTCATGAGAGAGAGTGAGAGAGAGGCAGAGACACAGGCAGAGAGAGAAGCAGGCTCCACACAGGGAGCCCGACGTAGTACTCAGTCCTGGGACTCCAGGATCACGCCCTGGGCCGAAGGCAGGCACTTAACTGCTGAGCCACCCAGAGATCCTCTGAATTTATTTTTGTGTATGGTGTAAGAAAGTACTCCAGTTTCATTCTTCTGCATGCTGCTGTCCAATCTTCCCAACACTACTTGTTGAAGAGACTGTCTTTTTTCCATTTGATACTCTTTCCTGCTTTGTCAAAGATCAGTTGACCATAGAGTTGAGGGTCCATTTCTCGGTTCTCTATTCTGTTCCATTGATCTCTGTGTCTATTTTTGTACCAATACCATGCTGCCTTGATAATCACAGCTTTGTAATGTAGCCTAAAATTCTTACCTTTCAATCTTAATGTCTTAATGTCTGTGATATCTTAATGTCTGTGATGGATCCTGCCTGTGGCCAAGAGGCCAACTTCTTCAGACTCAAGAGGAGAGAAGGAAAATGATCTGTAATACCCAAATCCAGGTATGAATATTATATTAATATTATATTAAGAGCAAAGACTCTGGAGTCAGACAGACTTGAGTTCAAATTTTAGTTCAGCTTTATGGGCCTCAGTAAGTTACCTTACTCCTTTATTATTTTTTTTAACTTGGGCATGATATAGGGTTTAAAAACTGATCTGTTAAGATATCTCATCCAAAGCCTGACACAACAGTAGGCACTCAATGAATGGTAGTAATTGTTATTTAAAATAATCATCAAAATGAACTTGAACATCTGTGAAAGAGAAAGGCATCCTAGTCAGTCAAATAAAAGGAGAGCTAGTGTCAGATCTCATGTCATGGCTCAGTGCCTCCCTGCTTATCTCTGTCCAGTTGAACAGCTTTGTCTGCATCAGCAGACACTAGGAAACCAAGTGCCATCAAAACCAATGAGACGAGCATTTCATAAGTGCCTGTTAGGGGCACAGGGCAGTGACACTGTACTAGACCTAAAAAAAGGTCTCATCAAAGATTGGGCCATGATCATGGCAAAGTATAATGGCTGTAATCTATCCAAGCTGAGAGATGATTGAATGCTATCTTTTCCTGATGCTACATAAGAGAAGAACAGTAACACATTGTTAAAAATTGCTTTAGCATTGAAAACTGAAATCTCAGTGCATTGCCTTATCACAGTACTGAGCTATACCCCCATGCAGCTTGTACTGAAAACTATGTGCAGGCATGATGAAAGAAAGACTTTTTTCAAGGAGACTAGGACTTGTGGCCTTCAAGGTAGAATGCATTCATCCCAGGGTGGGGGCCACACAATACTCTGGGATGTGGAATGAAGATATTAGACCTTCCATTTCTGTTTTTTAAAAAGATACCTTCTTAAAATGTCTGATTTATTTTATAATATACATACTATATTTGAATAGGAGTGCCTGTATACAATTTATAAATAAAAACATAAATATTTATGGGATCAAGGTTTACTTTTTTTATGGACAGAGTTCTTGATTTTTTAAAAAAGATTTTGTTTATTTATTCATGAGAGATATATATAGAGAGAGGCAGAGGGGAGAAGCAGGCTCCCTTAAAGGAGCCCAATGTGGGACTCGATCCTGGACCCTGGGATCACACCCTGAATCGAAGGCAGACATTCAACCACAGAGCCACTCAGGCATCCCAACAGAGTTCTTGATTTAAAAGATTTAAGAACCACTGGTCTAGAGAAGAAAGACCAGTAAGCTAACAGTCAAAATCTAATGCAGAGGGAGCTTGGCTGAAGCACAGATGATAACCATATAGCTTAGCCGGGATGAAAGAAGAGGCAGGATGCTGGGAAGGCTTCCTGTAGGAAGTCACAGGCTAAGCTGCTGAAGTGTTGGTAGGAAGAGAGGGGAAGATGGAAGAATGTTTCTGGCAGGCTATACAAACACATGTAAAGGCAAGGTGGCCTGTCACGTATAGTGAATGTATCTTGAAAACGAAAATAATTTGATTCATCATGAACTGCCAGTATATGTACTGCATTCTGCAGGATCTGATTATGAAGATCATTGAGTAGAAAGCTATTCTGATGGTGAGGCTTGGCGCTGAGGGATTTTAGCAGGGGAGAGGAGATCATGGAGCAGTGTTTCCAACTTGATCCTCTAGCCCAGTCTCCCTTGATAACTCATTTAAGTCCTAGGGGAAAAGGATTATAAAGCAGGAGCTGATGAAACCTCAAAAAGCTAGGACAAAAAAGATACTAGCAGCTTTGGAAGGGATAGAAAATCTTCAACACTGGGCATTGCTGGGTGAGCATCAATAATGCCTAAGGACACATCCCTCGGCAAAAAGCTGTGCAGTCTTTTTCAAGCAGTAGTGCCTTAGTGACTCGATTATAGTCAACAGCAACAAGAGTGATCACCTGAATGAGCCCAAGTTGGAAAGGAGTGAAATGGCAGACACCAGAGCAGCCAAGAGGACAGTATGTGGAGTCCACTGAGCCACCCATGGCAGGCACTAAGAACCTGTTTAGAAGGACCTTGCAAAGCATTTGGTGTTCCCTCATTAGAGGAGAGACTGTACTTGTCTTATCCAAATTGTATCCTTTGTATCCTACACAGGCTACTGGGATGTACAAATCTTGGGGTCACTGTCCTTGCAGTTGCCTACATAAATAATGCCTTCTGGGGTTGTGTGGCAGGACCTTGCATAGAGGTTCAAACAAAATATGTTGAAGGAACAAATGAAATTGTGATTGGCTGTCTGCTCTTTTGTCCATTTGAAAGCTTGGGCTGGATGGCTAAATCCCATCAGATTTAGATTTGCAGCTATCATTTGGGTGGCAGTGTGGCAGACTGCAGTAGGGGAGTAAACCTGGGATGCTCAATTAGAACTCCAGCCATTGGGACACTTGGGTGGCTCAGCAGTTGAGCATCTGCCTTTGGCTCAGGGCATGATCCTGGTCCTAGGATGGAGTCCCACATCAGGCTCCCTGCATGGAGCCTGCTTCTCCCTCTGCCTGTGTCTCTGCCTTTCTCTGTGTGTCTCTCATGAAAAAAATAAAATAAAATAAAATCTTAAAAAAAAAAAAAAGAGCTCCAGCCATTGGTTGAATGTTTCATTAATTTAGTTTGGGAGAGGGGCACCTGGCTCAGTGGTTGAGCATCTGCCTTTGGCTCAGATCGTGATCCCAGGATCCTGAGATTGAGGGCTGCATCGGGCTTCCTGCAGGGAGCCTGCTTCTCCCTCTGCTTGTGTCTCTCATGAATAAATAAATAAAATCTTTAAAAAAATTAGTTCTGGAGAAATCCTGCAAGGAGCTGGAAATGAAAATGCCATAACTATGTAGATAGTAAGGCAGAAGCAGCCAGGTAGAGAGTTCTAAGGGGTAACACTTATGAGGATTGGTCACTAGTGGCATACAACCAGAGAACCCCCATTACTCATCCTGAGGTCAACGCTTAAATCTAGGCAGATAAGACTGGGGACCAAAATGAGAGTTAAGCACCAAAGAGCTGATAAAGTTGATTCATTTCTGAGCTGGAGTAAAATCAAGACAAAAAGCTTAATGATTTGGTTGCATAAATATTAGACAAGAAAATCTGGAATAGACATCATCCTCCTTGGAAGAAGGTGAAGCCTAAAGAAAACATCCTGTCAAGGTAAGGGTTACTGTTGGCAAAAGTGGTAGCTGTTGGCAAAAGTGGTAGCCTGAGTCTTTAAGAGCTGCCATTCCTTTATTTATTTATTTATTTATTTATTTATTTATTTAGTATTTTATTTTTAAGTAATCTCTGTACCTAATGTGGGGCTTGAACTAACAGCCCTTGATTAAGGGTCACATGCTTCATCGACTGAGCCAGCCAGGTGCCCCAAGAGCTGCCATTCCTACAAATGGCCACAGACTGGCACAAGCAGAAAAAGACTGGCCTTGTGATCTATTCAGTCTATGTCGTGGTGGCTGTAGAAGGAATGCCTCAAGCTACTTACAAAGAGCCTGTTTACATCCAGTAAACCCGAAAAGTAACTTAAGAGGAACCTGGGGGAATGATGCAGAAAAGCCAAGAAAGCTAGAATTGAAGGCAGTATGGAGAATTAAACTCAAAACAGAGTCCGATGTTCATACACATCCTCTTACAGTGCTAACAGATGACCATGCAGGGTACAGGAAGTACACGATTTTTATCAGAATATCCCTAAATTAACCGATTCCTGTATGTGGAGGCCAGACAATTATATGACACAGAATCCTCTGGTGGCTTCTGGTTGGCTCCCTTAGACCGATGGATCCACACATTGCTGGCAGCTGCGCCAGCCTGTGGACAATGCTGGATTTGGGGAGATTGCTTTGGGATCCCAAATCATTTGTAATGCTAAGTACCAACCACCAATACTAAGTACCTAGTGGTATCAAGTACCACTAGGTCCATATTTTGTCCAGGTTTCCACAGCAGGAGGCATTAGTGCCCTGAGAAAAGGTTTGTAAGAAAAAGGTCTTAAACCCAGGGAACACTTTTGGCCATAAACACTATGCTATCCTTCTGACTTCTCCATTCTTTCACTATCTCTTTCCTTTGAAATATTTTTACTACCCAAATTAGGCAGACAATTTTTTTTTGTAAATGTAGAGATAGATCAGCCATCACTTTCTCTTGAACACCATAGGCTGAAACATTTATTGTCTATATTCTTATAGCCTAGTGTTGACTTCATCTGAAGGGACATCCTTGCAACAAACATTTATTTAAAAAAAAATTTTTTTTAAAGTAAGCTCTAGCTAGGCCCAATGTAGGGCTTGAACTCACAACCCCAAGATCAAGAGTCATGTATTCTACTGACTATGCCAGCCAGGCACCTCTTAAACAAATACTTTTCAATGTAAGTACATGATGATAAGCAAGCCACTGTAATTTTTTAAAAGTTTGCCTGTGGTTACTAGATCTTTGTTCTTTTACTGTCAACCGATGCCTTACTGAATGCACTATGAATACAGAGAGGAAACATGCTGTGGGAGCCTGGGGAGAACACACTCCATGTCCCTGGCCTCAATTTATTTACCACATGCACGATATCAGTGGGCCTGACAGCCAGAGTATCTTCCCAAATCTAATAGAGCATGATTATGTATCTAATATAAAGGCCAGAAATGCCTAGAGTGTGCAGATAAAACAAACAAACAGAATGTCACATAGGCAGAGCTTCAGTTCATATAAGAATTAGTAGAGTGGAAGAGAAAGTGAGGGACACCTGGATGGCTCAGTGGTTGAGCACCTGCCTTCAGCCCAGGGCATGATCCCAGAGTCCTGGGATCGAGTCCCCCATCAGGCTCTCTGCACAGAGCCTGCTTCTCCCTCTGCCTGTGTCCAGAGGCCTCTCTCCCTCTCTCTCTCTGTGTCATGAATAAATAAATAAAATATTTAAGAAAAAATGAGTCCTTACAAAATATTAATAATTGCCCAAGCTAAAAAAAATGTAAATCTTAAAAATTTGATTTATGTTCTTTTGGCTTAGGAAAAAGCTCTGTTTATTAAATTTGGCCTATCACTTGTGCACTAGAGTGCTCTAGTGAAATGCAGTACCCTTACTTCCTTGTCTTTCACCTGCACATTTCTGGCACTTTCCATCCCTGACTCTCTTGCCTGGAGTTAATAATTCCACATAGATAGTTTTTTTTTTTTTTTTCCCCTGGAGGGCAGAGTTGCTACTTCTCCCAAGCTCTTGATAATTCCTAGATACTTCATGGTGGTGGTGCCTAACTCTTATCTGTAGGGGGAAGCTGTTTTGGCACAGGTTTGGGTTGAAGCTTTTGCAGGGCATTACCCTGTCCTGTTACTTGGTGGGGTGTGTTGTCTGCCAGATATCCTGCCTACTGTCAGCTGAAGGCCTTCCCAGACTGGGCAGCTGAATGCGCTGCACAGCTGCCAAAATTCTAATTCAAGATCTAGAATTCTAACTCCTGCTCTTTAGACCCTTGTCTGGCCCTGGCTCCGGTCTCCAGCCAACCGGGTCGCTGGCGCATTATCAGGCCCACCCAGGCCCTGCCCCCACCCGCAAATGGGCCCAGGAAACCATTCTTGGCACCAAACTGAACTTCAATGACACAACGGCCCCGGGCCTCATCCAACCCAACTCTCATCTCAGCACAAGGCTGTCACCCTGTGAGCTGGGTAAGAAGAAATGGGAGAGGAGGAGAAATGCCATGGATGAGGGAACTAATCATCCCTAATCGCTGTGACTGTCAGATTATAAAACTTTTGTGGTGTTCTTACTCTTAAAACTCATATGGAAAGTGTTGTGTTGACAATCATATTATTAGTAATAATATGGGAGATGAATATAGTTTATGGAGAGGGAAATACTATTTCTGTACATATCTGCACCAGAGGCAAGTGAAATTTGTCCTAAGGAAAAGTGCTAAATTCAGTGTGCCTGTATTAATTTTAAAAATGCACTGTTGGGTCGTAAGCTGCCGATAATGTGTAATGTTCCTCAGGCACCTGGAAAAGCGCTATCGGAGATCACACACTCTGCAGGTCAAAATATGAGTGCAACTGGAGGGGGGGGTGCGGGGACCAGAAAGCAATTGATTCTTAGCAAAGTACTAGTTTGGGGGGATGCTACCAAATTCAACTGAAGTGCTTAAGTGGTCAGTGCTTTGGTTTAAATGTTCACCGAACAGTGTAATCAAGATTGACTGGAAGAGTCTTTTCTCTTTTAAATGAAGAGTAAATATGTCCCTTGACCCTGTTTTTACTCCTTTTAGCCTTAACCAATGCACTGTCCTTTCTGCTGATGGTCTTGCTCCGAGGGACACGGATGAGTCAATTCCCAGCCCTGAGCCGGAGCAGTGGGGTGCTGCAATTTGGGGGAACGAAATCATTTTAGTTTTTGTTCTCCCAAAAAGGAGCAGGGAGGATAACAAACGTGGTACTTTATGTAAAACACGGGCAAATGCACTTGACAATCGAGAAATCTATTTTGAAATTTAAATAAAGCTAAGATTTTCTTTTGGCCTAGAGGGAAATTTCATTAAAATCAATTAGTTAGTACTAAACCTCCAGAGAAAATGACTAAAAAAAAAAAAAAAAAAAAAAAAAAAAAAAAAGAAAAGGTTTAAAGAGTAAGGTGCACACAATCACCTTTCCTGGGTCCCCTGTGAATGTCAGTGTCACACCTAGACAGGTGGCCAAGTGCAAACAAATGTCCCCGAGTGGTGCCCGGGTGACTCCCGGAGTTCTCAGGGCGGGATGCGCGTGTAATGAATAGATGTGTATGTATCACGAGTGTCATAGACAAGCGAGGGAGCTCCAAGCAGCTCGCATGTATCGCCAACTGTGGAGGGCAGGCCGAGGGGGATAAAGTTGGTGGCAGGAGCTCGCAGGTGAGGCCTCGGTCCGGGAGCCGCGGTCGGGGCCGCACAGCTGTTGCCGCGCGCCCTGGTCCCTCCTCCCAGCTGCGGCGGCCTCCCCGCCCGCGCCCGCGCCCGCGCCCGCCCCCGCCCCCGCGCTCCCGCCGCCGCCGCCGCCGCCGCCGCCGCCGCCCTCGCCCTCCGCCTCCCGCCTCCCGCCGCTCCCGGTCTCTCCTCGCTCTCCGCCGCCGCGCCGGCCCCTCTCCCTCCGTCCCGCTCTCTCCGCTCCCCTCACCCCGCCTCTCTCCCCCTCCCCCAGCCCCTCCTCTCCTCACCCCACCCTGCCTCCCTCCCTCCTCCCTCCTCCTCCTCCTCCTCCCTCCGCCCGCCGGCCCGGCGCTCGCAGAGCCGACACCAGGGGGGCTCTCGATGTAGCACCATGACAGGCATCGCCGCCGCCTCCTTCTTCTCCAATACCTGCCGATTCGGGGGCTGCGGACTCCACTTCCCCACCCTGGCCGACCTCATCGAGCACATCGAGGACAACCACATCGGTAAACGGCCCGGGGGTGGGCGGGGGTGCCCGGCGCGCGGAAACTCCTGCCCAGGCGAGAACCCCAGAATGGCCAGGGGCGGCGGGGAGGGAGGGCGTGTGCGGGCGCGGGGCGCGGGGCGCGGGGTGCGGGGGCGCCCCGAGGTGCGGGGCCGGCGGCCGGCGGGGCTGCGGGGTCCCGGGGGGCGTGCGCGCCGGCGGCGGCCAAGTGGTGGGAGCGGGGCTGCGCGGCGGCGGGGGCGGCGGGGGCGGCGGGGGGCTGCGGCGGGGCGGGGGCGCGGGGCGCGGGGCGCAGGGCGCGGCGGCCGGGCGCCGGGCGGGGGCGCGGAGTTAGTTGGCCCGGGGGGCGGGGGCGGGGGCGGGGGTCGGGGGTCGGGGGCGGGGGGGCGGGCGCTGCACGCCGCCCGCTGCTTCCGCCCGGGCTCGAGCTGTCAGGGCTCGGCGGCGGCTGCAGCGGCCGGGAGGTGGGAGCGGGGCGGGGGGCGGGGGTGGCTCCACCGCGGCAGCCATTCCGCTTCCTCCTCCCGCCGCCGCCGCCACTGCGTCCTGTCAGCGCGGGTTGCTAGGTGTGGTGCGTCGGGAGGGGGCGGGAGCCCGGGCCGCGGGCGGAGGACGCGGCTGCAGCCCCGTCTCCCCGCGCCGCGGGCTCGCTGGGCGCGGCGGGGGACGCCGGCCTGGGCAGCCGGGCACCCGCGCACCCTCCCCGGCCTGGCGCGGACGCCGGGGCGCGGCGGGCGGAGGTCCCGGGGGCGCCCGCGGGCCGCGCCCAACGCCCCGGGCCGGGCGTCCGCGGAGGCCCCCGCGGCTGTGTCTGCTGGAGAGCGATCCCCGGGGGCGGGGGCGGGGGCCGGGGCCGGGGCCGGGCATCCAGAGGCGCCCCGCTCGGAGATTTGCCTTTCAAATGGTGCTAGGCCCGAGGGGCGCCGGCTGCGCCCGGGAGCGGCGGCGGCGGCCTGCGCGGAGCCCGGGGCGCGGGGGACTCGCGGGCCGCGGGGGAGGGGCGCCGCCGCCTCCTCGCCCGGCCCGGGACCCCCCCCCGCCCCGCCCCGCCCCGCCCCGCCCGGGGCAGGGGGGCTTTCAACAAGTCCCTGAATTCTCTCGAGTCCCGGCACGCATTTACAGACTCCTCCTACCCGGAGTCCCTGCGAGGGGAGAGGGGTCGGGCTCCGCTGGCTCCGGCGGTCCAGCCACCTGCAGAAGGTGTGGCTGGCGCCCCCGAGTCGACTGTGCGGGCTGCAAGGTGCGGGGGCCGCGCGGTGCCCCATCGGGCCCGTCCGATCCCGAGGACCTGTAGATTAACCCCAGAAATTCATTCCCAAACGAATGCTGGGGAATTCATCCATGTGGATGCAACTCACGTTTCTGCAAAGTTGTGAGAATAAATCACGACTGCTGTGTATTTATGCAGGAATAAAATGAGGCCGAGCCTCCTGCCCCTTTGCTTAGGATAATGCTTTCTCTTTGCACACAGTGGGTGCCTAATAAGCGTTGATTGCTAGTTTAGCATAGGATAATGAAGGGCGGGGGCATCCGGAATGGGAAGGAATCATTGAAAATGTCTACCGAATGCCTTTCAACTGATAATCCTGATGAGTAAATTGTCCAGGTTTTGAGACCTAAAAAGTTTTAAGACGTCCGTACCCTCCATCTCCTCTGATAGAGGTGTGAGGGAAAACGAGGCAAGTTTTGGTCGTCTTGAAAGCAGGAATTTAATGGAGTAACAAATTTGCTGATTCATATCATCATTGAATAGCTGGAACCGAAGGTACTTACAGGATAAATCAGATTTTTCATGATGGGCAGTTTGAAGTAATACTAAAACCCCCGTAATGCAAAGCTCCAATGGAAATTTTGTCAGTTCAAGTTCCTTTCCTTTCAATAATAAATAGAAAATAATAAATACAAGCAAATAAATATGTCATTATATAAATATATAAATAAATAATGTTTCCCGACTTTGAGAGGGCTGCTATTGCATACCTCATTATTCACTTTCACTAAGAGTTACTTCAGGATAAACTATAATTAATGTAAGGTGAGTTCATAGTTTTTCCACATTGCCTGCCTACTTGGATGGGTGGTTAAAAGAAAATATCAGTTATATTTATTAAAATGTGTTAAAGGCAGTTATCCTTCTTGAGGATTTAGTTTGTAATCAATTAGATGATTTTAAATGGTTGGTGGTTCGAAAGAGCTTTTTAAGCTCGCAGGAATTGTCTTTAGCATTGGGTAAACATTTTTAAAGAGGGTTAAAGGTTCTGTAAATTTTCTGAAACTCAGCTTTTAAGTAATGGTCATCCCCAAAGGGCTACTCTTTTCTCTTAATTAAAATATTGAAGAATTAAGTTTATAACAATAGTTATGACTTCGGCACACTGTGTGGCAAGGCTAACAATGACTGTACTTTGGAATTAGTTTAAAACCAGCCAGCTTTATGGAAAATAAATGCTAAAATGGACAAGCACTTGAAATTCCCAGAGTGAAGAGACGAACTTAAAACTATTGAGCGCCTCTGCTGAGCAGAGGCCCTTTGCTTTTTAAAGATAGCCCCGAATGCACAAATAAGAATTGACCTCAAGAAGAGTAAAAACATCCTGATTAGTAGGCAGTGACACATAAATAAACTTGCTGAGGGGCATATGAGTGCAGATATATCAGACCAAGCATTTAGTGAAAGTTCTTTATGTGTGTTGTTAAGCGGTATTTATTGTTTGTGGTTCAGTCTGTAAAGTTTTGGAGGCAGATGGTTATTTTTCAGGTGTCCGTGTTATTGAGTGACCACATTAAAAAGGTGCATGCAAGGACCACTGAAAGATTTATTTTAATATTATCTTTGATTTTTTTCACAGAGCTTGTTATTTAGCAATCATAAAAGTATTAGAAATAATGCTTAGGTGGAAGTTCCATCTTGAGGACCATTCTGAGTTATTGCAACTTAACCACTAGTCAAAATCCTTAAGCCAGCAGTGACATGAAGGTCTGTGGGACTATGGCCTGTTTCTTGCTTGACAGATTTTTCAAGGCCTTTGGTGTGCAAGGCCCATAGTTTTCATTATAATTGTAAAGCTTAGTGCAGATTAATTAAGAACATCAAGTGGCAAATAGCTGCTGTCTGTTCTGTTAAAATGTGCATTTAGCTGTTTTTTACCTGTACCCATAGGAACAAGGATTTGGGGCTGTGGAGCCAAGGGAAGTGTGATTTTTTTTTTTTTACCCCTATTCTCTGTCTTTGCTCACTTCCTCCTAGAAGAGCACAGCACTTGCATTTCCGTGTTGGTCCTTGCCTTTCTTCTCTGGTCTAGTACTGGAGCACCTGTCTCCATGTACAACCCTGGTATCCCAGCTGAAGCCGTCCCCTCAACTTGAATTACCTAGAAATCCCATAGCCCTGCAATTGTGAAGTGTTTCTCAGTCAGCTTTGCTCTCCATTCATTCATAGCCCAGCTCCGTTTCCTGGAGACGGGAAAAGCTGATCAAGATTTGTTTGCTTCTTACTGTGAGTAGATACTTGAGTTTGTAGAAACACTCTTGACATGCACATCCTAGATAGGTAAAGCTAAACTGGTAACTAGGCATCACAGAAACACCAAGGGCACTAAATTTAGCACTGAAGGTCAATGTCACAGACTCATGAAATGCCTGCTCTGTCTGTGCATCTCAGTGCTGGGAAATCTTTTTTGGCTTTTGGTCTCAGAAAGGGAAGGATTCCTGGTAGATTTGATTGTCTGGTACATTTGTAAAAGTACCTCTGCTTATTAAGTTTATTTATGTAATAATACATATTTAAATACATATTTATCTGTTTTGTGCTAGGCATAGTTCTAGGCCCTTGGTATTTTTTGGTGAACAAAGATCCCAACTTTGGAGAATTTATGTTCTAGTGGTGGGAGATAGTAAATAATCACCATAAAAATAAATAGGATATTGAAAGGTGGTTATGGAAATAGATTAGAGCAAGGCTAAGGTGGATTGAGAGGAGGAAGTGTTACAATTTTTAATTGGTTGATCAGGGTATGGTCACTAATCCAAAGAAGCTAATCCAAAGGTGATCCAAAACTTTCACAGAAGGAAGTTATCCATAAGGACATACAGGGAACATCAGGATCCAGGTAGAGGGAACAGACAGCACAAAGGCCTGGAGGCAGACCACACCTCTTAAACTGAAACAGAGAATCTGACCTAATTCAGTTATTCTTGTGATGGTACTGAACTAAAAGGTCATATAGAACATTCCACAGATGTTGGGAGCCTCAGCTTTGCTATCATTGTCTCAGATTTTCCTGTAGAGGCCACGTTAGGAGATGAAATATTGTTGACCTACTATCTTGCAGTAGCTAAGACTTGGGTTTTGTTTTGCTTTTTGTTTTAAAATATTTTATTTATTTATTCATGAGAGACACAGAGAGCAGAGACACAGGCAGAGAGAGAAGCAGGCTCCCTGCGGGGAGCCCAATGGGGGGACTTGATCCCACTATCCTGGGATCACAACCTGAGCCAAAGGCAGACACTCAACCACTTAGCCACCCGGATGCCCCGATTTGGTGGTTTTTGACCTTGAACGTCAGCAGGTTTCTTGTGAGTTTCTATTCCTTAGTTTCCTCATTTCCAAAACCAAGGTGATAAATCCATGCAGCTTCATTTCAGAGGGTAGGTTTGTAAACCACCTAATTAGTAAAGATCAAATTCCCTGGGAAGAAAAGTAAGGTAGTTACTGTACTGCCAATAATGTAGAATTTGGCTCTAACAATAGTTTAGTAAATATTTGCATTATCTTCTTAAAGTAGCACCATAGTGTGCTAAATAGATGGCTATATATATAATAAGTAGCAGGTCCTTTTTATTCCCACTTTATAGGTGAGCAAACGGAGGCATAGAAAGGTTATCAAACTTGCTTTAAGTTTGGCCATGGCTGGCCAACTGTGGACTGGAATTTGGATTTCAGACTGGTAGCAGAGCTGGGCCTATGCCAAATTGCCAAATGAGTGATGAACTCTACTCTTCCTCTAGACACAATTGGTCTGTATTTCCACCTTCAGAAAGTAGCTCTGAGCTCTTGAAGTGAGGATCACCTGAGAGGCAGCATAGTGAACACAGCATGTTTGGGTTTGAATATACACCTCGGATAATTGCCGGTCATTTGACCAGGGACAAATGGCGTAACAACACTGTGCCTCAGTTTCTGCCTCTGTACAATGAGGATGGTAATAGCACCTCCCCCATGCAGTGGCTAGGAGGATTAAGTGAGCTAATAAGTGTAAAGTACTCAATTACAGTACAATCACCCAATTTATTGCCATTTTGTGTATTTACCTAATAAGTATGTTTGTAATCCTGCTATGAAAGTCTACAGTAGAGGTTAACAGAATGTGTGTTGTGTCCATCTACCGCTATGTGAAACCATCAGGCCCTTCCCAGGAAAGGTTGAGAATAGGAAATGAGAAACCCTTCTGCAGCATTGGGGTTGCAGACTCTGGTCACTTTCTGTTCTCTGTGGCCACAGGTACTTCAGATGCTGGCGGAGGCCTTTGCCACTGTGGACTGGAAAGTGGTGTCAGGGCCAGTGGCTTCCAACATGGCCTTTCCTGGTAGCCTGTATTTATTTGGAAAAACCCAGGATTAGAAAGAAGCACTGTGCTTTGAGCTTGTGGGCACATTCTTTATGAGGACATTTCCTGTGGGGAGAAGGAATGACTGAATGAGTAAATGAATGAATGAAAGGCTTGTCACTGCCTGCCCAGCTCTTTGCCTGCACCCTGTGGCTTGCCGGCAAGATGCCCTGCTGCTCCCTCCCACGGTTCACAAGAAGGGCCCAGGTACACAGCCACGCGAGGTTTCAAGTGCATGTGTGTGTGTGAGTGCATGTACAGACCATCCACGATGTGGGGGAACCCGAAATCTAAAACTTCGTAGCCTTCTCCAAAACAGTTTTCCATTTAGCCAGTTCTCAGCCGTAAACAGTCCTGTCCCCCTTTATGGAACATTGCTGGTGAACGTTCTGTCTCATAGATTTCACAAGCCTCTGATTTTTTTTTTCTTGTGATAGTGTCCATGTTTTCTGATGTGTGACTGAGATGCACAGACAGAAAAACTGCCTGCAACTGACTGACTGGGTTGGCCAAAGCCTCCATATTTGGAAAATAGCTTCCTTTAGATGGCTTGTACTTTGGAGACCTCTCCCACCGTGACAATACTAGAGATGCAAACTGATGGGCTGTTTGCAGGAAGCCTGATTCTTCCCCACTGATGACAGTGAAGAAGCCTCAAGGCTGGAGCAGGCTGGTGACACTTGATGAGAGGGCCTTTCCTAGCATTGTCTCGAAGCCAGAGGCCTTGTGTTTTAGACTGAGATCTGAGAGACAGGACAATGCTATCAACCCCCTTAAATATCCTCCCTTTTTTCCTGGCTTTTGCTTTTAGAACAAGAACCGTACCCCACATTTCTTTACATTTCTCTCCCTCCATCCCATCCTTACTCCTGCCTGCAGATTTTGACTGTGCTGACATGGACTGGATGCTTCTGAACTTGCTGGATTTAAAAGAACACATTTTGTTTCATGATGAAGTAATACATTTGTTCCATGTTGATCTTGCTCAAGTGTTGAATAGCACATGTTGTTTATTTAAAATCTGAAAATCAGAAACTGCAAATGTCAGAAATTTATTGAATGTTTGTTTGGAAATGAGCAAGCCTTTCAATTGTAAGATGCTAAATCGATTTAAAGAAAATTCTCTCTTCCCCCTTGCACTAAATGCTGCAATGTTGCAGTGGTTTTCACCTATTATTTATTTATTTTTTAAAGGCCAGCTGCAAGCAGGGACTGCATTAATGGATGTTCTCTTTGAGGATGAAGTCTTCCCAGTAGCTCTCTCTCCACTCTGGCAGGAGTCAAAGCGACTGTTCTTGGGTCACTAACTCCAGACTCTCTGTCCAGCATTGATAGTCTCCTAATGGCAGAGTGGCCCTTGCCTGGTTCAGCCGCTGGCCTCCCAAAGAAAGCCCTGTTCATTGTCTGCCAGGCTATAATGGTGACTTTCTTCTGAGATGGACCTCTTTGAAGGGACAAGATCCAGATGCCATGTTCTAATTATTAACATGGCACATCTCACTGTTTTGTTTTTTTTTTTTTGGTATTATATAGAGAATTAATATATAGATAACTACAGATAAATGACATATACAGTATATAAAATACATATGTGTGTATAATACATATCTAAATAATCTATTTTTACATGTATGAATATCTCTACACCCACATGGATATATGTGTGTACATATATGTGTGTGTGTGTATTTATATGTGTGTTTATAATACATATATACATTTATATCTTTACTTACTCTGTGTCCCCACTGAGCAGGGAGCCTGATGTAGGACTCTATCCCAGGACCCTGGGATCATGACCTGAGAAAAGGACAGACCCTTAACTGAATGAACCACCCGGTGCCCCTACCATACACATTTTTGAGTGTTTACTATATGCTAGTTCTTAAGACACTACTTCCTTGTTTCCAAGGAATTGAAATGTATTTGGAAAGATCAGATATATACAGACTGAGATAAATGATGAGTAATAGAGACCATAGAGGCAGATTTATTGTGAAGCTAATGAAGCTCAAGCCCTGAGGCCCCACACTTGTATAATCCATGTTTCACCATTGATGAATACTCGCCTAGGACCCACAGAGTCCTTTCCAAGGTCCTGGAGGAGCCCTAGCAGTATGTGCAGTCCTGTGTTCTTAAGATCATAACGTGTTGTAAAATTTGAAAAAGCAAGATTAACAGCAGTTGGCTAACAGTTTTCTTTTCTACTCTGACTTCCCTTCTGTATCATATCTCTTTGAGTTCAGTGACTTGGGAGTTGAGAGTATTTTTGAGATATAGCTAGGGAGAAGTTGAATTTGGGACATACTTAGTTTGGGTTTAGTGGTATACATTTCTATGATTCATGTCATTTCTGTGTCTGAGTTATTCATAGCCATCCAAATATGGGAATCACTTCCCAGGAACACCTGTCCACTGTGCTGGCTCACCTGGGGCCCTTACACAAAGGGGTGGGGCCGAGGTGGTATTGTAGTATAAATGTGTACTATATCTATCAGTAGGAATTAGTTTGAAATGTATGGAAGAAGCTAGTCTGGAAAATTCTTTTGTTTGTTAAATGTGTAAAATTCTAAGTAGGGAGTTCAGTTCTTATCTAAGTTACCACGGAAGTTCCTTCTGTTAGGAATATACTCAGTAATGCAATATAACATGTAATATATAATATCACATATTATATATTATGTTATTTATATATTATAAAATTATATATAATTATATACAATACAATGTGAGATATTAGTATACATTTATAAATGCACTATTGTTTTTCATAGAAATTCTGCTTTTAAGTTTCTTGCTCATTTGATACAAGTGTGTGTGTATCAACAACAAAAAATATTGGCAACAAAGTGGTTAATGAATGTCTTTATGTTGATAAAGAATATCTGAAGTCAGTCAAGTCTTTCATTTACAAGAAAGCTTGAAAATGCCCTGAATTCTTGTGGTTCATATATAAAAGAAAGTTAATAAAGGTGTTTACAAGTTTGCCAGTGATCCTAAAAACGTATACGGCTTTACCAAAAAGGAGCTGTGAGGCTAAAAGTAACTTTTCTGAATTATCAATAATTAAAAATAAGTACTGATCACCCACACTTGGGGAAAGACTGATTTATGTTTGCACCTTATAGAAAATTATATTAATAAAAATCATTGTCATATGAGAAGTAACCAAAGAATATGAAGCCCAAAAGAAGTATTTATAGCAGTGTATCAGGTGGTTAATTCACATACTGGTTTCTTATTCTGGATATTGATTTTGTGATGTTTTGGTAATGTTAGCTTTTAAAATTTTGTATTTTGTTGTGATTTCTTAATCTAAATAAATGATAATTGTTGTAATCATTTTGTATTTGTAACTTTTTTTTTTTTTTCCCATATAAAGTCTAAAGCTGCAGGCCTCACAAAACATGGATCCATTTCTTGGTACCAGTTAGGGAGTCACTACCTTGTGCTAGAGATTGTATTAACCAATTTTCATACAATATTTAATTCACCCTCATTTTAGTCTATGAAATAAACATTACCCTATCCTAGAAGTACTTCCAGTTTGGAGTTAAATATACTACTATAGTAGTTAAATACATTATCTAGTGAAATATGAACCAGAATGTTTATTTTGGTAAGGTTATAAAACAGAAATTTTTTCCTTCAGAACAAAAAGCCTCTCTTACCTCAGAAAATAGCATTATTATCATTGGCCCTTCCATGTTTGTCCTGTGGCACCTGCTCACCATACTTCCATGTAATCACTTGTATACTTTGCCTCCCACCAAAGTACAGCCCCTTCCTGGAGGATGGGCCTGGTCATGTTCATAGCCTCTTCCTCAAGAAATGTTTTCAGAAATGAAATGAAAATAAAAATTGAGAAATGCTTTGGATGTTGAGAACAGTAAGTTCCAAGGTAACTTTGGGTGGTGAAAAACATCTTTGAAGCTAATCTTCTTTGGAAGTGTGTATGTATATATATGAGGAATAATATGTTTATGTGCTCAGATGTATATATGTATGGCAGACACAAATAACAGTTATGCAGCTGGCCCAGGGGGTTTATATTAAGGGAATTTGAAGAAGACTTTCTTTTTTTTAGGGAGATATGAAAAAGAAATCCATGTCTTTATTTTCACAGTTGGGAATTGAACTTGTTTAGGCTTGTTCCATGTTGAGGATATTATAAAGCTTAAGTTAAATGATTTCTTGCCTTACCTACCATATGTGGTTGCCTAGAACATTCTAGGACTTAATGCTAGGACAAAAGCATATGTTGCTTCCTCTTCCCCTTTTTCCTGGGGCAGTTTGGTATAAAGGAGGCTGGGGGCTGGGGTCAGGAGAAGCTTGGACTGTGAAGCAGGACAGAACCAGATTTTTTTTTTAAGATTTTATTTATTCATGAAAAAGAGAGAGAGAGACAGAGAGAGAGAGAGGCAGGCAAAGACACAGGCAAAGGGAGAAGCAGGCTCCATGCAGGGAGCATGATGTGGGACTCGATCCCGGGTCCCCAGGGTCACACCCTGGGCAGAAGGCGGCACCAAACCGCTGAGCTATCTGGCTGCCCCAGAACCAGCTTTTTTTAAAAAAAAATTATTTACTTATTCATGAGAGACACAGAGGCAGAGGGAGAGGCAGGCTCTGTGCAGGGAGCCCAGTACAGGACTCCATCCCAGGAACCTGGGCTCACGCCGTGAACCGAAAGCAGACGCTCAACCACTGAGCCACCCAGGTGCCCCCAGAACTGGATTTTGAATCTTGAATCCAACTACCTTTTAGCTTTTTTAATTTGGACAGTTCTGACAGTCTTCTTGTTTGTATAGAATAGTAACAACAGCTACTGTTTATTAAGCACCTACTAGTGAGGTACAGGCAAATTGCTTTTTATGCATTGCTTAAGAATGCCACATTTGTCCCATTTGACATGAGACATAGGCTAAGACATAGAGCAAATAATGTAGCTTATAGTACACAGCCAGTAAAATGCTCAGGGAAGTAGGCTTTGCTCTCAAGTGTCCTCCTGTGCCTTAGTACCTGCTTATACAGCCTTAGTTGTGCCCCAGTACAAGATATTTACATTTTAATAAAAGGCTCTTGTATGCCTGAGTGTTACTCATACAGAAGAAACGTTGGATTTCCAAAGGCAGCAATTTGGATTGTTGGGGAGATACTTTGATGTGTTCTGGTAGAAATAGAAATGTTTACAAGGGCACTGGGCTGGCTCAGTCAGTTAAGCGCCTTTTGGATTTGGCTCAGGTCATGATCTCATGGTCATGAGATCGAGCCCCATTTCAGGCTCTGTGCTGAGCTGAGCTTTGGGATTGTCTCTCTTCTCCTTCTGCTGCTCCCTGCCCTCCCTCCCCCACCCTGCACATGCACATGCTCTCTCTCTCTCTCAAAAAAAAAAAAAAAAAAAAAAAAAAAGAAAGAAAGGAAGGAAAGAATGAAAGAAAGAAAAAATAGAAATGTTTCCAGACTACTGAAGAAGAGGTTTATGGTGATTGGGAGGGTCCATGAACATCCATCATCAATAACAGCAATGGAAAGAATAATTTGGCAGTTTTAAAGTGGTTGTAATTATCGAATTGTCTAAAGGTGCTAACTAGTTTTCCCTCCCTCCCGGATACTTAATTATCTGGGGATGGGAGACTCACCTCACGCTATCCCACACAAACTTCTCTTTTACTTTAGATTTCCAAATGAAAGTATTAGCATTATGTTTAGGTATGTTAATTAGAAAATTTGTTTGGACCAATGATAACTACCAGGACCCAGCTATAAGCAGTGTGACTGAAGAGCTGAAACCCGGACACTTCCCTAGTGTCCTTCATAGAAAGAGCATTTTTCAGGTCATAATACTTCATCACCAAGCCTTAAACAACTGGTGCAGGAGCACATCTGGACTTAAATTGAAGCACCATTTTTCTTACCTAAATCATTCAGCAAGAGTCTCTTGAATGCTAATTCAGCTGTCTGATTGTCAGTACAGGGTGTAATTATATAAGTAATGGCAAAAGCAGAGAAATCTGTAAAGACATTTGTACAGCTTACCATTAAGTAAACTGAACACCATGGTAAGAAGCATCAATGAGCATAAATTATTAAGCCCATGCTTCTTCAAGTATCAAACATCAAATGAAGGAAATGGGGTATTGAAGTTTCTTCATAAGCTAAGTACATATTACAGAAAGCCTTTACCCCAGAAATTCTAGATGAACTTCTCTAGGCCTCTCCTTTCTTCAGTTAATCTTACTTTATTGAGCCCACTGACAGGCCGGTGGACTGTGAACTAAAATTCTTCTTCAGGGCTCAGCAGATATTTCACAGGCATTTCATAGGCTCCAAGCAATCTATGGACAGTTTCAATTTTAAATCTGTACTGAGTAGATCTTTTGATAGGATATTTCTGACACTAGACATCTGGAGTTTGGCACCAACTCATTGGTTGACAGTGTATGCTTTAAATAATGTCTCAATGGTCTGCCTGAGTTGGAAACTCCCTTTTGTATGTTGGCCTCACTTCAGCCCTGAGCACTTTCAGCGGCCCACACCAAAATATCTGTTGTTTAAAGGGAACACCAGACAAGAAATTTGGTTAAGAGACATTAGATGTACATTTCACATCAGATGTTAGAATAAATAATATTTTGTCAAACCTGTAAAGATAATGGTACCTTAAGTACCATTTAATGTAATAAATATTGTAAAGTAATGAGGATTATTCTTATCTGTGGCTTGTGGCAGTCAGTCTTATTGATTTATAGGTCCCTGTATGGCAGTAGCTGACAACATGAGTTGTCATCAGAATCGCATGGGGGAGCCTGGAAAAGAGTAGGGTTACCTGGCTCCACCCCCAGAATTTATGATGTGATTGACCTGGGGTGGTCTGGGTCCAAGCACCTGTCAACGTTGATGCTAATTTGTTGTCAAAGTTGGGAACCCATTGGTTTACACTAATGGAATAACTAGTGGTGCAAAGATTATGGATTTTTTTTAAAAAGGGAATAATGCTTTTAAAAGTGTGTGACCTTTTTTTGGGTTTCAGTTCTGTAGGTGTTGTTTTTAGTTTTACTGGAGGCAAGTGTTCAGTGTAGAACAGTTTTGAAGATGTGATACTATCTCAGGTATGCACTCAGAGCAGAAATGCCCAAACTGGGAAACCTCTTTCCTAAACTTCTCAAAGTTGATGTACTCAGGATACAGTGTTTGTTTGTTAAAGATTTTATTTATTTATTCATGAGAGAGAGAGGCAGAGACATAGGCAGAGGGCGAAGCAGGCTCCCTGTGGGGAGCCCAATGTGGGACTTGATCCTGAGACCTCGGGATCACACCCTGAGCCGAAGGCAGATGGTCAACCACTGAGCCACCCAGGTGCCCCAGTGTTTTGAATGAAATGACCGTATTCATTCGATGTAATTGGGAGTGCTGGGGACTCTGGCAAACCAGAAAGAGACCTTGCTTTGCTTACAAAGGCAGCTGCTACTCACCTGCAGTCCAGTGTTATTAGGTTTGGAGTATAGGCATCTGTTAGCATATCCTTGTCCTTATTTGGGAGAGAGAAGCTAGGAACTAAGATTTTTACATAAAATCTAGCTTATAATTTTGTTTTGTTTTTATTTTTATTATTATTATTTTTTTAATTTTTATTTATTTATGGTAGTCACACAGAGAGAGAGAGAGAGAGAGGCAGAGACACAGGCAGAGGGAGAAGCAGGCTCCATGCACCGGGAGCCTGACGTGGGACTCGATCCCGGGTCTCCAGGATCGCGCCCTGGGCCAAAGGCAGGCGCCAAACCGCTGCGCCACCCAGGGTTCCCTTTGTTTTGTTTTTAAATTTCCACTTCTTTTCAGGAAATGATTAACTGTTTTTTTAAAATGAAAACTTTGTGATTTCAAACTCTTCCTTTATACAAAATTCTAAAAAATGAGCCTTAATCCTAAAAATATATTAGGATCATTATTGGGTACATTTTCTTCTGCTGAGGAAAAGAAACAGGACCATCCTGCAAGTGTTCTTCGTGGCAAATAGGTGATTTCGAACAGATGGATTTGAGCACTGTATCACTGAAAAGTCAGAAGGAAACTTCAAGGTGATCTAGTCGAACTAGCTAATTCCATAGAAGAGGCCAAGGAGGTTAAAGTCATGAATGGGTAAGAGTGCTTGGCCAAGAGGAGCAGAGAGAGCCACAGTAGAACAGGGATCCAGCCTGTGGCTGTTGGAGCCAACTTACCTCACTTGGGATCCTGGCTTTGATCCTTCTGTCGAGTTTATAACCTCTCTGTGCCCCCTCCTTTTTTTTCATCTCTAAAATGGGAATACTAGTATGTATCTCAAGGTTTTGTGAGACACCATATTTATTTGGTGTGTTGGCTTTTGGAACTCTGGTGAATTCTGAAGGGAAGAAAGCTTTCCAGTGGGGCCCCCTTCATTGCCTTCTGGAGGAAGCTGTGTGGGAGGCTTTCCTGTGGAGTGAGTAGCTGTACTGCCCTGAACCCTGCTGGCTGTGTGACCTTGGCCAATGTTATTTAACTCATCTGGACCTCAACTTCTGTCAGATGAAGATAGTATTTATCTCAGAGTGTTCTTATGAGAATTAAATACAAACATGCATATGAGGGGCCTGGCGGCTAAGGAAGCATCCTGTAAATATTAACGCTAATATTGTTGTACCATCTTCCTGTATCCGTGATGATGCTGCCAGTGCCACATTCCGCAGATTCTTGTCCTCTTTATGTTTCCATAATATGATGGAAGTAGAAGAATCAACATAACATTACACATTTCTGTTTTTTGTTAAGCATTTTTACTTTGAGATATTTGATGAAATTTGATTTTGCTGGTAAGAGTTTTGGTTTGTATTTGTATAAGTCATACTGAGTGGTCATAGGAATCCATGAGCTGTTAAAACATTCCACACGCAAATTCTTGCTGTTTCAAAATATACCAGCCTTAATTTAGTATTGTTTATCCAGATTTAAGTTTTTGAGATGTTAGATCATGTGATTAGAAAAATGACTTCCATATTTGATAAATACAATTTTCCATTTGGGATAAAAGGCATTTTAAGAGTCTAGAGAGGTTTATTAAACTATATAAACAGAAAACATAATTTTTTCACGTTGTACCAAGTAAGCAATGGAAAGACAGGAGATGACTTTGTATGTATTGTTTGTAAAGATTTATTGTGAATCATTCGAAAGGATTTGTGGGGCTTTTATATAGCAGTCCAAAAATATGCCTATAGGAACCTAACCAGATGCCATGCTCTCCTGGTTAAGTGGCTGTGCATCTCTTTAATAACAGTCCTTGCAATGTCACATACTCAAATGCTGGGAGCTTCTCTGGGAAGTTCCAGACTAGGCCTTGTTTTAGAAGGTCGAGTGGCAATAGTTGAGTTGTGTACTGATTGCAGAGAATATTGAACTTCTTTGTTTCTAAATGGTATTTGACAATGACTGAAATCATTTTCAGTCCTACAGAATATGCTGCCAGTGGTTTTCCCCCTTTAAGAGTGTGCTGAGATCTGATAGAGTTCACCAGCTGGTCCAGGCTTCTGGGACTTATCTGTAGTTGAATAAGAAAAGAGTTTTCAACTCTATCATTCAGGGTTCCTTTAGTTATTTTCTTTCTCCCTCCCTGTGGATTTTATGCATTGAAAGATTTTTTTTTTTTCTGACAATCTGATTTAATAAGTAAATGCTTTCTTTTTCTGTTTTTTTTTTTTCTTCCATGAAGCAATTTCTAAGACTCCCCTTTATATATTTAGTAAATATTTATTGAGTGCAAACTATGCAGACACTGTCCAGGAGCTGGGGTACTGTAGTGAACCATACAGAATCTGTGCTCAGGGAGCAGTAAGAAAAAACACAAATCCATAAGATAACTTCAGAGTCATAAGGTGAGGATGGGAAGACATGTTGAGAGGCCTATTTGAGAGGTTTGGGATGGCCTCTGAGAGGAAGGCATCTCTGAAGGGACCTGAACAAAGTAGGGGCATGAAGGAGCCATTTGGGTCTCAGAGGGAAGAGTGTTCCAGGCAGAAGGACCAGCAAGGACAAAGGGTCAGAGCAAGAGTGTCTGGTGTGTTTGAGGACCAGCAACAAGGCTGGCTGGTGTAGTGGGAGGAGATGGAGAAAGGAGGAAGTGGTAGGGGACAGAATGGGAGCCACCATCAGGGCCTCCACATGAAGACCTGTCAGCCAGAGTCACCAAATGGAGTTAAAATAATTCCAGCCACGGGGAGCCTGGCTTGTACAGTCTTGGAATATGTGACTCTTGATCTTGGGGGGGTGAGTTCAAGCCCCACATTGGGGGTAGATTGTACTTAAAATTTTAAAAATCTTTAAAAAATTAATTCCAGCCTCAATAATGATGTAAGATGTTGTACAGGTTTATTATGGTTATAGTTTCCACTATACTTTCTGTAACATTTAGGTCACTCAGGGACTCCATTACTTCCTGCAAAGCTCCTTAGGGATCTGAGAAATTAACCAGCTCTAGATTTCTTCAAATCCAGTTCACTTTTTGTTCAATCCTAATATTTCAAAATCTATACTGAAATATAAATTTTTGACTAATATAATTCATGAAGCATTTGCTATTTTATTTTGGAGTAAAGTGAAAACAAGGATTATCAATAATCATGATATGTTAGACAATAATGTTTGGTACAGTTCCTAAACTCTGGTCACCTATAGATTTCTTTAAAAATATTTTTCAGTAGCTTCATGAAATCTTGCATAGATTTTAGTGATGGGGGTATTGGCAGAATTGTTGGTGAGGGTAAGCTATGGGGAGAAGAGAGGAGAGGATGATCTTGGCAATAGTAACTTAAAACATATTCACAGAAGGGCAGAAAGGTTACTGAGGGAGATTATAGGGACCATGAGCCTAAAGGTATTATTTCACCATCAGTACCTTTTCTATTCTGAAATTTTAGTATTTTATAGGTCTCTTCCATGAAAAATAGATCCTGGTTTCTCTCCCACATCTGTATCATATGGGGAGACATTAGCATAAACATTTCACTGTCAAAATGAGCTTTTGTATTTATTGAGGATCTATGATCCTGTTCTCTACATTCTAACCTGCCAGTATCTTTTTTCAAGTAATTGAGAAATGGTGTGTTTTTGGTGACAGGATGCCAGTGCAGTCTGAGGGAATAATCACAGTGTGCTTTACCCAGAAATATATAGATTTGTACCTGTAATTTAGCCTTTTCCAGTTGATAGGAAATGATGATGCCATTAGTCAGCTATTGCCGCAGTAATATAGTATAACAAATTATCCCAAAACTCATTGGCTGTCAACAATAAGCAATTATTCCCATGTTCTATGGCCTACAGAGTGATTCAGCTGGGTGGCTCTGTCAACTTATCTATGCAGGTTGGGCACAAGCCAGCTGACATGTGTTCATTTTGGGGACCAGGCTGAAGGGCCAGCAGCTACTAGGGGCATGTTCTCATGGTGGACCACTGGAGCACAAGTGCAATACCAAACCAAGGAAGCTCAATAAAAGGCCTCTATTCATGTCATGTCCATAATGTTCCTTTAGCCAAATCAAGTCATGTGGCCAAGCCCAGAATTGATAGAGCAAGGGAGGGGGAGAGATGTGAGCAAACAGTAATCCATTATCACAGATACCGCTTATTAGAAATAGAAAAAGTCCAAAAGGATTTGAAATTTAATACAGAAATATAAATTTCCCCTTAAATGATTATAATACTGTGTAAACATTAGATTACTGTCCCTACACCTTCCTAGAGAATGTGGGAAGCATATATTGGGATTTCCCAGTAAGGAATGAATAAGCATTTCACACAGGGAAAGTAAGACTTAAAGAAAGTAACAACAAGGGTGCCTGCCTGGCTCAGTTGATAGACCATGTGACTCTTAATCTCAGGGTTGTGAGTTCAAGCCCCACAGTGAGTGTGGAGCCTACTTAAAAAAAATTTTTTTTAAAAGAAATTAAAAAGAAAAGTAACAAGCAGTTAAAATTATTTTTCCTTAGTCATAAAAAAACGGGGAATCTCCTCTGGTTAGGGATGAACCTTTTCCATTCTGAGGTTATGTAAGAATCCAAAGACTTAGGGTGACTTAGTCAGTTAAGTGTCTGCTTTCGGCTCAGGTCATGATCTCAGGGTCTCCTGGGATCCAGCCCCACATCGGGCTCCCAGTTCAGTGGGGAGCCTGCTTCTTCTTCTCCCTCTGCTGCTTCCTCTGCTTGTGCTCTCTCTATTGCTCTCAAATAAAATCTTAAAAAAAAAGAATCTAAAGACTTTAGGGGTGCTTGGGTGGCTTAGTTGGTTAAATCCAACCCTTGATTTCAGTTCAGGTCATGATCTCAGGGTGTGAGATTGAGCTTGTGTGGGGGCTCTGCACTGGGTGCGGAGTCTGCTGAAGATTTTCTCTCTCCCTCTGCCCTCCCCCCATCCCAGCACCTCCTCACCCTTCCCCCTGCTCTCTCTCTGTCTCTAAAAAAAAAGGAACGAATGAACAAAAGAATTCAAAGACTTTAATTTGGGTGGCCCCATATGCCTGTCTTCTAAGTTCCTGAGCTGTTTGGCAAGGCTGACCCTAACTATAATGCCTTTTCCCAGCACAGAATGCTTCAGAGAAGCTTTGGAACTGCCTTGTGGGCTGGATCTTAGGACACTTCTGTTCCCCAGTTCCAAACCATTGTCCCAGAGGATGGGAAAGGGCTGACCTGCCAGTCTGAGACCTTTCCAACTTTACTGTACATCACACCTTCTGGTGGCTGAGGGAATGGTCACTGGTATCAGACACTCCAGGTTCTGGGTGGGCTGCTCTGTGACATTGGGCAACTTACTAAAGTATAATTTTCTCATTTACAAAATGAGAAATGTGATACCTACCATAGAGGGCTGTTATGAGAGCTAAGTAAGTGGTGAGTCCTAGCACAGTGTCTGGCACATGTTAAACATTTAATAAATAATGAGCTGATGCTGTTAATGCTTTATTATTATGTGGTGTAACAGGTACTACAGACGACATTCCATTATTCTTTAAGTATGTCTGTGTTTCCTTACTGGATTGTAAGCCTCCAAAAGGCATGATTCATGGCTCTGTGTTTCATCTCCGTGTCCTCATTCTGCAATAGCACCAAGTTTATGATGTAGGAACGTAAACTGATATTGACTGAATTGTATCCAGACAAGTATCCTCTACCATAAAGCCTTTAGCTCCAAGGACTAGATTAGATTATTCCTAAAAACAGAGTTAGTCATTCTTTTTTTTTTTTTTTCCACTTTCACATTTTGCTTAGAAATAAAGAGTTCTGAAGCCATAGGAATGTAAAGGTTTTGAGTTAGTTCCATTCTTTGCCTTTAATCAGACACTTTGTACACACTAAAGGAAGCTGTGGCTTCTTTGTTATAACAGAGCAGTTGAAAACAGTATGGAGGCTGATCTTCATGGTGTGTCTACAAGATTTAAAGGGCATTTAAAGAATAGTGTGTTCTCCTAGTCTAACTCCTGTCCTAACCCCTGAATTGGCTCTCAAATTGCGTCTGTGATTTTTTTATCATCAACTTGTTCAAAAGTATTATAAATTTTCAGCTTAGTCATTTCTCCCAAGGAGTGGACATGCCAGGTTAAAGACTCAGCTATTGTTAGCAAATAGGCCTGACATTACATAGATGAAAGGTCCAGGGAATTTATTTTTCTTTCCCATAAGGATCTGGGCTTATGGATCTAGCTGGCAGGCCACTCAGCTCCATATAATCTTTAAGGGCTTCAAGTTCATTCCATCTTGTTTCTCTGCTCTCCTAAAGTCTACTCCTCTGCTATATGGTAAAAGCTGAGTTCTCTAGGGTCCTTCCCTGAGGATGAACCTTTGTATTCATTTTAGGAGAAAGGAAAAGAAGGTGGAGGATTGCACTTAAACAATGTGTTATGGACAGGGGCTTCGATGGTAACCCGTCATTCCACCCCTGTTCCATTGGTGAGAACTTAATCGCATGGCTGCTTGTAGCTGCAGAGACACTGGTGCTGTAGCCCCCAGTGAGGCCTAATGAGAATGGTTTACTGTGGGGAATGGAAGGGCCTAATTTGGGTTCCCACCTGAGACCAACAAGTAAGTTTGCTTTTGAGAATTTTGCTTTTGTTGATTAGCTAATATATATTCTAGTAGTTGAATGCAGAAAGAGGGCAGCCCCGGTGGCTCAGCAGTTTAAGCGCTGCCTTCAGTCCAGGGCGTGATCCTGGAGACCCGGGATCAAGTCCCACATCGGGCTCCCTGCATGGAGCCTGCTTCTCCCTCTGTGTCCCTGCTTCTCTCTCTTTCTCTGTGTCTCTCATGAATAAATAAATAAAATCTTAAAAAAAAAAAATGAATGCAGTAAGAGTGGGTGTTTATAATAATAATAGGATTTACAATACATTGAGCTCCAAATATAGGACTCACAATTGAATGTATTCTCTCATTTGACTCCCTCAGGAAGGCCTTGAGGGGTGTTCTGTTGTTAGCTGCATTTTTAGGTCAAGACATTAAACCTTGAGGAGGGTGAGTAACTGTCAGCATTACACAGCCAGGCCTGCTTAACTCCAAAGCCTTCATCATACCGTTCTGGCAATGGTAGAGTCCTTAGGAATAGAGGGTAGCTATATACTGCTTCTAATTCTGGCTGCTATAGCTAATCAGTAGCAAAGGCTATCAGGAAAGGCAGTGGGTTCTCTGGAAATATTCAAGCCAGCGGCTGTATTACCCTCTGTTAGGGATTCCACAGAAGGACTTTGCCTTGCACTGTGGGTCGTGGTGAACTTCCGTGATTCTCCGTGAATGTCAAGTGCACTGCTTTCTGCGCTCGGTTTCTGCATGTCACCCATGCTCCTTCATTCCTATGACAGCGGTGAAGTCCTGTTAGCACACACATTGTGTACTTAATTAATAATGAGGAGGCACCTGGTAGCATGACACAAGAGGGGTCAGTAGTTGAGATTGGAGTTCTAGTGTGATTTAGAACGGTCGCATCAATCTTGAGTCTCCATTTCCTGGGGAGTAAAATATTTGTATTGAGCTTAATTACAGGTTTCCCAGGAGTGCTTCTTGGGGCTCTAGGATTTCTATAGAACTAGATAGTAGTTCTAATCCCTTCCATCCAGAGATTTGGGGTGTTCTTTTCTTAGATTAAAAATTTTTCAAGTTTAAAAGAAGTAAAAACCAAAGTGCTAATTATAGTGATGGTGGCTAATATTGAATGCCTATAGTATACTAGGTATTACTATGATTCCAAGTCCTTTACATGAATTAATTCACATATAAGGGTAGACCTATTACTATTCCTAGTTTACAGATGAAAGAGATGAGCTACGCCATAGATAAATAACTTGCCCTCTGTCACTCACTAAACGTAACCAGTTACTTTGAGATCTACAGTTTGAGATCTACAGCTACACTCTCAAGCAAGAATGAATGCTTTCTGAGGTTTCCTTTAGGTTTAAAGATGCTGTGTTGCATACAGACAACTCAGGAATTTGTCTTCTCCAAGAAAGACTCCTAAACCCACTCCCTCCCCTTCACTTGATCATAGTCAAAAGGCCAAGAAGCCATCCTACCTCCCTCTTGATAGTTAGAAGCTGAGTGTGAGTCCGAAAGGTCCATATCTTGCTGATAATTTCAGAAATCCTCCTATCTGCTCATCACCACCTGATGCAGTGTGAGGTTCTGTTACAATGAAGTTTCTGCATGGAGCTGCTTTGATAAATACACCAAAGTCTTCCTAAAACACAGCTGGCCCTGGGTGGGGGTGGGGGTGTCACTGCCACCTTCTCATGAGATGCTTTTGGTATGCAAGGAATGGCCTCCTGGGATGGATCAAAAATGATACTTTGTGGCTGACATTGCTATTAAGGGCATCTTAGAATCACAGAACTTGACAGCAGGAGGAGCCTTTGAGGACATGTAAGCCAACAGCCTACTTTCACACAAGCAATGTGCCTGCACCACCCCGTGCCTGCACTGTTCTAACTGCTGCAGACACAGCGGTGAACAAAGCCTTGACTGTCATGAAGCCTGCCTTCTAGATGGGGGACCTAGATAAGCAGCAGCAACAAAATGGTTATGTCGGGTAGTGGTAAGTGCTGGAAAGAACAGGAAAGCAGAAGGGGGTAGAGAATAACGGTGGGAGTTCAGGCTGTTAAGTCTTAGATGAGGTATTTATGTAAATCAGTGTTGCTCAGCCCTTTCTTCATGAAGCCCCTCCCCAGGAACTACTGTAGACATTGTTCCGTATCTTCCCCCTACCCCCGTGAAATTGTAATACTACACATGTCCTGTGTGGTTTTGGACTGTATGTCTATCTGTGCTTTGTGTATAAAGAGAGAGAGATTCCACCTCAGAACGTTTTCACCACCTTGGAGGCAGTATCACCCCATCTTTGTTAAGTTCTTTTTGCTATGGTAAACAAAACTGAAGTAGCTGCTTTTAAAAGATCACAGTCTACGCTAAAAGAACATCTAAATCCTCCAATTAATTATGTTTTTATGAATGAGGAATATCAGGGCAAAAATTTGGGTAAAAATTTTTAAAAATTGTTTAGGCCTTAGGCGTGAAGTCTAATTCACTAGACTCCAGTTTGCATGCAATATCCATGATAACAGGCTCTATCTACACTTGGAAGGATGACATGGGCTCACAGGGCTCACCACCCGCACCCCTGCCTGTCACCCTTGATGGGCTCCTTGTCCTCCACCTCAGCTAACTGAGCAGCCTGCACTCCCTCCTCATGCTGTCATGTTACCCCGTTATATCTCTGCCTAGGACTGGCCTCTACTGGAACCGTATTACTTACATATTTGTTCAACTGTTCTCTGTCTCCCTCACCGGGTGTGAGTTCCTTGAAGCAGAGACTCGGTCAAGTGTACTATCATTTCCTGGGCCCAGGTTAGTACATTGGGATGCTCTGACCAGCTGGCTGTCAGCCATTAGTGGAGAGCCAAAATGAGGAGTGAAGTTCCTTGACATCTCTTTGAGGGCTTGACATCACTAGGCCTAATTCCAAGTGCACATCAAATTGAATGCTTAGCTGCAGTCACTGTAGGGCTGCAGGTATAGAGGAACAGTTGGGAGGTATAATAGGACCCGGGTAAGCCCATGGTGAGAGGACCTGCAGGCAAAACTGGCCTTCCCAGAATCCCCCCTTACAGGACATCATCTTGAGCCTGTGATTGTTGCTCCATTATAGCTGAGAATTCTGTCTCTTGAGTTATGCACTGTACTGATGCAGCTGTTATCTTTATTTAATTGTGCAAATAGGATCTAATCTGGGGCCACTTGATTCTTTTAGCTTAGGTTAAAGAATTCTGGCTTTAGCTTGTGGTTCTTCTGCAGTGACCCAGGATATTCATGCCAACTGAGATCCCTACCGTTCTCTTCCTCTTTACCTCAGGATCACGGGGGCTCTTAGTTGAGGCTCCTTGATTTCCAAGCTTAGAGGAAGACCAAAAGGGCTTTCTAGGAATCCTTGTGCTATGCCTACATTACGTTGGCTGCCAGTGGGAGGTAGACAATAGATCTGGATGGGGAGGGAGAGGCCTGAGCAGTATTAGGAAGTGTGTGTGTTGTGTGTGTGTGTGTGTGTATACACGCGCACGCGCTTGCACGTGCATGAGCATGTGCACACATGCACATGCACACATGTGTTCATTGTGGCCTCCTTTCTCCTAGGCCCAGGGATCCCACTCCCAACTAAGCTTGGGGAGGCTAAGAAGTGTTATCTTTAGGATCTATTGTCCGGGTTTAGTTATGCAATAATAATGAGAGAGTAGACAGACGTTAGGCAGTCTCTGTTTGCAGCAACCAAGATTGATGTTGACCTCTGTGGGTTCTGCTGCCTTAGAAGGTTAGCAAGAAACATGGGTTTGAAGCTTACATCAGAGATTTTAAAAAAGGACTCTTCCATTTCTTTACTTTTTGTTCATTTTGAACATTCCTAATATCTCAGACTATCTCACACCAAAATGTTAATTCATATATGTAGCTGCATGGTCTGTAGTTACACTGTAAGCTTTCTTCATAGGGACCCTGAAATGCCATTACTCAGAGTAGAAGCTTCTTTCTGCGTTGTTAACAGAAGCAGACTGTGGTTTGGGTGGATAGTACCTCTGTTCCATGAGGCTCTTTAAGGACAGCTTCCTTCTCTGTTGTTGCTCCATCATCCTCTAGGCCATGGTTGGCAAATTATGGCCCATGGGCCAAATTTGGCCTGTACTCTGTTTTTGTGTGGCTCACATACTAAGATTGGTTTTTACATTTTTAAATGGTTGGGAAAATATTTTCTAACATGTGAAAATTATATGCAACTCCAATTCTATGTCCATAAATAAAGTTTTATTGGAACACAGCCATACTCATTTATTTTCATCTTGTTTGTGGTTGCTTTTGTGCTACAATGGAAGAGTTGAATAGTTGCAACAGAGACCATATGGCCTGCAAAGCCAAAAAATGTGCTGTCTGACCCTTTACAGAAGTTTGCCAACCTTTGCTTTAGAGTATGGTCCTAGATTCTGGAATGATGCTGGCCTCCTCTTGCCTTGGGTAATCTTCAGCCTAGGACAAGAGGGACTTTGTTGTCATTGGGCACACGTGGCTACAGGGAGGTGGAGAAATCTAGTTTGCAAACAGGCAACCATTAACCATTTCTGTTAAAAGGAAGGAGAGTATAGATGTTGGGGAACATTTAGCAGATCATCACAGGATGTGTGTATGTGATATGATCTTTTTTCTGTTTAAAATCCACTGTGGTTGAAGGATAGTGATGACCATCTTGATTTATATACAGTGTTCAGTAGCTTTGATATAAATAAATGCAGGAAATGTATTGATGGAAGAGGACTTACTCATGTGCTTGTTTACTTGTACATTCATTCAACAAATATCTGATGAGAATGGTAACTCCTTCTTTACTTGGTAGTATACTCTGTTCTGGGATCTGAACTTAACTTTATTATAGCGAGTAGGTCTTCCTACTTATGCAGTGGTTCTCAAAAATGCAGTGATCCCCAGACCAGCAGCATCATTGTCTCTGGGTACTGTACAAGAATTGCAAATTCTCAGCACCAAGTCCCTTGTCCCAGACCTATTAAAGCAGAAACTATGGGAGTGGGACCCAGCAACTTATGTTTCAGCATTTGGAAACCACTGCTGTAGAAGATATAGCCTTAATCCATAATTATAATGAGCAAATGGCTTCCCTCCCTTCACTGAATGAACATTTTGTGCTTTCAGGGGAATCAACAAACATTTTTTCCTCTTACTTAGATTCCTTATCAATAGTCTCTTGTACTCAGAAAATGTACACAAGTCAAAATAGACAAATCATATTTTGGCTCCAGATTGATTCCAGCAGACAGTGGCAGGCTCTGCCAAAGCCACGAAGTGACTCCCCATGAAATTGGCCAGGCGACCACCACCACCACCACCACGACTGCACAGAGCGTTCTCAGTCTTTGACTGATTGCTCTGTGTGAAAAGGGGCCTTGACAGCCTTGACCCAGTGACTTTCAGATTCTGAGGAAAACAGACGCTTGATGCCTGGAAAGGAGACAGAGCCAACAGAACCTTTCGCAAGCAATACTTGGTTAAGGACTAATGGCTGTGGCTGAACAATTTAGGTGATTTGGTATTTAAGCATATGGTTGCATAGCTCCTGGCTGCCACAAAACGCCAGTGTGCTAGAGTGAGTGACAATTTGGGCTGAATGAATACTGTGTATACTAGGTACTGTACTTTGGACATTACCTGTATTAGCCTGTATAACTTCCCAGCCACTCTATGAGGTAGGTATCTTGTATTGTCACTTTACAGAGCAAAAGGCTGAGGCATCGCGAAGTTATTGTGCACAAGATCTTCTACCCAGTAAACGTCAGGGTGAGAATTTGAACCCAGGTAGTTGGGTTCTAGGGACTATATTCTTTACTGCCATAAAGCACAATCTCTAAAAGTAGTACTTGTGTTTGTACTTCTGTCGTTACACACATAAGTGCACGTGTACATGATACACATACTAGGCTATCCCAACCTGGATGTGGTTGTTTCTCCTGGTCTCCTTTGCTTGGGTCAGTGTGATAATTCAGAATTTGGGTGGAGGTTCTACTTGCTGCATGGCCACGAGTGGCCAAGCCCTGCTTTCTGTGTTCAGCACTTTTGCTGATTGACTCTGAAAGAGGAAGAAAGGATTACTTACTGCAGGCCAGAGAGCTGTAAGAGGTTCCCAAATTGCTCATTTCCCATCTGAATTTCTCCTCTTGCCTCATAACTAAAACACACTTTATTGGGGAAGGATGAAGACTGTATGACTCTTGGTGGCTTAGTTTGGTAATTAGTGAACTCGCACCTCTATCAGAAGAGTGATGCATTATTCCAGAGTCCTACAGAATGAGTTAAACCCAGAATGAATTATTTGGTTTGACTGATGTGTACAGTAACTGAAGACAGTTTATTACTAGGGTGGGATTTAATCTTCTTCCAAAATGAGTTCTCCTGGTATTCCGCACAAATACCCAGTCCCTTTAATGGGCCTGAAATTGAGTAAAATGAGAAGGTGCTAAAATAGTTGAAACAAGAAGTGATTCTGTTTCATCATCCATTCCAGAAAATATGCAGTATATTTTTACTATAGCCTCTCTTCCATCCCCCTCCCAGTCATTTTTATTAGTGATTGATGTGATTGCAGAGTGGTTTGGTGGGAAAAGCACTTGCAACCAAATTTAGTAAACCACAGGCCAATTTTATTTTTAGTTTTCTTGAACAAGGGCAGATAGCAGTTGCAAATAGATTACTGTATCTGCTTCTAAGCTCTTTCTTTCTTTCTTTTTTTTTTTTTTTTTTAATGTTTTGGCTCTTGTTCTCCTTAGTATGTTTTGTCTATCTTGAATATAATTTCCTTCGAGGAGAAAAGGCCATTCTTTTCTATCATAGGAACACAGGTTTTTATTTCAGTATGTAGATGTCACCTTAGTAATACTAGAAATTGAATACATTTGTAGTCATTGGTGTTACAGAAATTTTGAAATTGATTGTTAAGTACTGTAACTAGTAAATGATAGTTGGGAATGACAGATCATTAAATAATGGTTTAATATTGTCATCAGTATCCTAAAGCTGCCCAGTGATAGACTAATAAGGTACAAGCAGAATAATAAAGGATACAGTTTCACCTGGATAGACAATGACAGGCATCTAGGAAATAGTAAATGTGGTTTGGGTTGTTGGTTGATTATTAAGTGAATATTTGAATCCTGCATTTATTCTAGGGCGCCAGAATATTGGAAATGAGATTAAGTTTGCTCAGGGATCTTGAGGAGGCTCTATAATTATCAAATTTTAAATACTGGAAGGGTCCTAAGGTCTCAAACTCATCCAGCAATCTCACACAAGATTTCTTCTGTAAGAATCCTAACAAATGGCTCACTGCCATGCTTAAACATTGTGATGATTTTTTTTTTAAGATTTTTATTTTTAAGTAATCTTTACACATGGAGCTCAAACTTGAAACCCCAAGATCAGGAGTCACATGCTCCTCCAACTGAGCCAGCCAGGTGCCCCTAAACATTGTGATGATTAAGGGCACGTTAATTCTTTTCAGCTCCATTCTGGTCCATTCTATTGTTAGCTCTGATTGTGGGATTTTAGCAAAAACTGATCTGTGCTATGCAGGTTCTTCCTTATACAAGCCAGATATCCTCCTGAGTGGAGGGAAGTCAAGCAGGATAACAATCCCCCAAACCTTGGAAGCCAGTGTTAGGGACTGTCATTCATATACTTCCTTCATCCCATTATGAAAGGCCCAGATGCTCAGAATTCTCAGCATTTCCCAATGTTTTCCCTGGATTTTTCATTGTGAAGTTTTGACGGGGACTACTTTTAGATTCTCATGTTGACTGTTCCAGGGAAAATATGGGGTGGGGGTGGGGCAGAAGAGGATCTATGCTATGCAAAAAAAGTTATGGGTTTTCAGTTCCTCAAAAACTGAAAAGGCCCACAGGCCTCCAAAAGCCGACTTAGTAGAGGTATCATCATATCCTGACTATGGTGAGTGGTCACCCCACCATGGGCATTGCTAGACCACATCAATTCTGGTTGTGACATTTAGTGAAATAGGTATCTAGGGAAGGGCTGTCAAAAAATAAAAGCTCTGGAAACCTTGAACGAGGAAGAGTCCTATTGTCATAATGCTTAGCTTCATGAAGAGAACATAGCTACACATATGAGGAAGCCTGTCAAGGAAGAGAAAATTGATTTGTTCAATGTGGTCATGGAGGGTGAAGACAGACTCAGAATGGAAATTATGATGGCCCAAGTTTGCCTTAGACAGAATTTCCTGGTATCATCATCTGGAATGGACTCTTTCTCTTTCTTTCTTTCTTTCTTTCTTTCTTTCTTTCTTTCTTTCTTTCTTTCTTTCTTTCTTTCTTTCTTTCTCTTTCTTTCTTTCTTTCTTTCTTTCTTTCTTTCTTTCTTTCTTTCTTCTTTCTTTCTTCTTTCTTTCCCCTTGCCTTTTATTATGATTGAAAAAAAAGCTACAATCTGGATACTACTATTATTTTTTTAAAGATTTTATATATTTATTCATGAGAGACACAGAGAGAGAGAGAGAGAGAGGCAGAGACACAGGCAGAGGAAGAAGCAGGCTCCTCATAGGGAGCCTGATGTGGGACTCGATCCTGGAACTGGGATCATGCCCTGAGCCCAAGGAAGACACTCAACTGAACTGCTGAGCCACCCAGATGTCCCTACAATCTGGACATTAAATGAAAATTTCCCAACAGAAAAATTAAAACCATTTCTTTCTTACTTTTTTCTTTCTTTTTTAGATCACGATCTGAATGTAGAGTTTAGAAAAAAAGAGACTTTAAATAAATTGTTCTTTTTTTTTTTTAAGTGTAAAAGTGATGCTTTTAGTCTAGGCTTAATTCGTTTACAGAAGAGACAGATGCTTCCATTTAATTAATTTTTTTTCAGCAAACATTTTCTAAGAGGCTATTCCCTGGCCAACATTGTGTTGGGAACTGTGCTCAAACATGAGCCTACCAAGGTCTCTTTGGGGTTACTGGTGGCCCCACACTGCCCACACAGCTTCAGAGGAGGTGAGTGGGAGGGGCTGGAGCATGGGTATAAGGTAGTTACTGGAAGAAGGCCAAACTTAAGGGTGACCCTGGAACAGGGTCTAGGAGGAAGAGGGGTCTGAAGGTGAAGGGCAGATGTTTCCGAGCCGGTGACTGTGTGTGGGAAGGCATGGGTGGGGGAAGAGCAGGCTGCACTTGGCTCCCAGGGACTAGTGCTGTGTGGGACTCGGGGACCATGGGACAGGGAAGCGGAGAAGGGGAGCTAAGGCTTGTGTAGTTTTGGTTTTTCCTTCTCTTTTGTTAAACTAGAAAGTGGGGGTGGAGCTGCTGGCCTGGCAGTCCCAGGCTGTGTCCCAGGCTGTGTTGTTTGGTTGGAGACAATCCCAGGCTGTTCTCTGCCCAAGCATTTTTCTCTGTCTTTTCTTTTGAATCAAAGGGAAAATTGTCATAAACTGGAAATTGGCCCTTGGAAGTGGGAAGTTAGCCATAGCTCAACAAACCTTTATATGATACACATTTTTAATGTTCTGCGTAGAACTACCTATCCTCCTACATGCCTGTGGTTGTGAAAATGCAACACAGATTTACACAGGTTTAAAAAACTTTGTCATGATAGTTCTAAAAAACTTTTTATTTTAGTCATCTTTGCGTATCTCTATTTGTTTATCTGTGTATCTTCTTTGTGCTTCCTTGGTGTCATTTTTTCTCACGGTCTCTCCCCTTTTCACACCTTTGACCTTCCAGATACTTTTCCTGTATCTGTAACCCCTTCTCCAGTCACTGCTTCCCCAACTATTGTTCTTCATTAACTCAACATGTTACTCTTGTTCTTATTTCCTGAGTAGAATTTATTTTTATCTTTCTCTTCTTTAAAGGAAGACCAAATCAAGATTTATTTTACTTATGTGGCCTTTGATTTTTTTCCCCCTCTCTCTGAGTCAGTGGGAGGTAGACGAAATTAATATAATGTCTTACATGGAGTGTTTAATGTGCTGACAGGTGGTTAGTATAGTGGGTAATTGGTGAATGGGTTATTGGTGGGTCAGAGGGTCAACTTTTTTTTTTTTAAGATTTTATTTACTTATTCATGAGAGACACAGAGAGGCAGAGACATAGGCAGAGGGAGAAGCAATCTCTTTGTGGAGAGCCTGATGTGGGACTTGATCCCAGGACCCCAGGATTATATCCTGAGCCAAAGGCAGATGCTCAACCACTGAGCCACCCAGGTGCTCCAGAGGGTCAACTTATATCAGGAACTAGACTCAAGGTTTCATGAGTAATAAAGCAAGCCATTTTGGGATTCATACTTGTGGAATTTTATACTAAGTATAGAACTTTAGGGTACTTGAGTGGATCTTAGTAACTTGTTGGAGAGACGTGGTCAAATGTGGGAAAATTCTACACAGAAGAGATATGACAACTCTGTCATGACTTCATCAAAGCTACTTCATTTCCTTTTAAATCTATTTATCAGTAGCTGACCTGTAGCCTTTTTGTGTGTGAGTGGAAGAGAACATCATTAATCAATAGATCTGGCTAGATGTCACCTCTAGGTGATGAAATAATTAAGTCAAATTGAAACTCCTACTTCATGTCAGAATGGAACTTCATAAAGACATGAACCTGCTGATTTGTTTTGAGAAATTGGTGAGTTAAATGATAATGTGATAAATATTCTAAACAGAAATAAAAATAATAAGTGTATGTCAACATGAGCCGCAACTCTGTTTTTTACTGGTAATGAGTGTTACTGCGAAACTTTCACTGAATTGTGGCAAATTTATAACAATTTCAAAATGCAGAATTTTTAAAAATTTAAGTTTGACCCTCATGCTTGTAAAAGTAAACATATTTTATCCTCTGGTTTTATTTTTATTTATTTTTAAAGATTTTATTTATTTATTTGAGAGTAAGAAAGCAAGAGGAGAGAGCACGAGCAGAGTAAGGGGCAGAGGGAGAAGCAGACTCCGCGCTGAGCAAGGAGCCGGATGTGGGGCTCAATCCCAGGACCCCAGGATCCTGATCTGAGCTGAAGGCAGATGCCTAACCCACTGAGCCACCCACATGCCCCATCCTCTGGTTTTAAAAGTATTGTAGAAAATGAAGAAGATAAAGAAAAATATGAACATAAATTATAGAAACTTTAGAGAATATACAAAAAGCACATTCATAATATCTCCTCCCAGGGCCATGGCTGTAAACATTTGCAAGTATTTCTTTTCAGTCTTTATTTGCACAATTCGTTAAGTTACTATGTGTAATATATATCATACTTTTTCCATTAACCTTACAATGTAAACATTTTTACTTTTAGTACAAATTCTTTGTACATGAAAATTTTAACAGTCCCTTATATTGAATCTGTGCACTTGTGTTTTAAAACAGTTGATGAGTACACTTCACACACTTCAGGGTTCAGGGGCCTGCAACAAGAGAAGTATGTGCCCTTCCAGCCACATAGGCCTCCTTCCTGTCCCTTCCTGAGCACCTCCTGATCTCACTCCACTCTGAACCTTGAGAAAGCTTATTTGCCTCTTAGGAGAGAGAAGGTCCACCTAAGCTCTGTAGTAATCTGACTCAAATGTGTAGTACTCTCACTCAAATCTCACACCCATTTCCATTGGTCTGCAGCCAAGTGACAAAAAATACAGAGACACTGTCTCTTCAAGTTAGTACGTCATTTGCGTTCTTTATTCTGAGATGATGCCCTTTGGTGAGAGTGGGCACTAACCTGTGTTTCTTTTATGATAGGAAGATGATAGTAGTAAATAACTTTCTGGGCTCTTCTTTGGCACTTCACTTGTCTTTAAAGTCCTGCTTTCTGAAATCCTAGTCTGGGAGCAACTCTTGCCAGCCAGCTGTGCCAAATTGGTTGGCAGTTCCTCAGCTGTGCCTGACTATCTTTGCTCACCTCTCTTGCTCTTCCTGGGGTGCTCGTCCAACCATTGACAGGACAGAAAGTCTGGTAGGGTCCCTGTAAGGACCACCCTCTAAAGTCTCCAGACATGCTCTTCTGTCAGGTGGAGTGATCATCTCCTCTTTGTGTAATCCTCATTCTGCTTCCTCAGTTCTTTGACTGCTTTCTGGAAGAGTCTAGATGTTCCTTGAGACAGCTGAAAGACCTTTCTGAAGGAGCCAGGGAACATTCCTCGGGCTCTGGCCTGGGCACGGAGGTGCACAGCCAACAGCGCAGGGTCTCTCGTGAACATGTGCGTGCTCCATTTGCTCTGGTGTGAGTGTTGAGGGTGTTGCAGTCAAATTCAGACTGCTACAGTGTGCTTATTTCACCAGAGGAGGAGCATGGCAGGAGGAGAGTGGAAGAAGAAAATTAACAGTGTGAAGAAAACAAGATGATTCTGAAAAACAAGTGAATAATCTAGTAATTATTTAGCTCCTTGCCATATCAGATGCTTTTCAGCAAATACATTTGTTGAGGCAAATGTTGGGTTTAAAGACAAGTGAACTTTTTCTTTCCCACTGATTCAAATGGAAAAAAAAAATGTCACTTGTGTAGGAATTTATTTGAACTCACCGGTTTGGGCTTTCCCATTAGTTCTTTATTTCTGCTCTTACAACTAGATTCTCCTCCCAGTTTCTTACACTGAGAAATTCTCCAATAAGGGAGGCATGCCCAGGAGGGCTTGCCATAGACCACGAAAACAAGGCCCCATATGTCTGAGAGACTTGGGTGGGGTGGGGACCTGTGAACCCCCCTGTTCACATTTGATCTTCAGAGAAAAAGATAGATGAACCACTGCCCTTTCTTTCTCCGTAGACATTTTTCCTGACCCTGGTGACACACCTCTTTGGTACTGTTTCCAGTTTGAAGAGGCATGAAGAAAAAAAAAAGGCTTTTCATGCATTTGTTGACAGAGCAGGAGAGGGGATATGGTTGTCTGGTTCAGGTGGCTTAAATTGAGAGCTTGACCTGGGGAGCGGAGGCTGTTCATAGGCAACACAGCCTAGCTCATGTGTGAATGCTCCCTGACATCATAAGGTCTTGATTCCTTCACACAAATGGCAATTAATGTCAAGAAAGAAAACATTATCATTTTTGCTATGCATGACTTTGGATTGGAGAAAAGACTTGGATCTCATCTTTTCATTAATATTAGAACAGTATTGTACATGAAGCTGGTGTAAGTGGATGGGACAACCTTACCTATACTAAAGGCCCCTCACCTACCCCTCTCTGACCACATTAGCCAAGGAAGGTTTATCCTCCCACAGACTCCGAGATGCATGTATCATCAGTACAGTGCAGCTTAGCAGCAAATCTGTGACTCATGCCTGTTCCTTTGTTGCTCTAATTGTTCAAGTGCAACAAGTTTGTCCCCACAGCCAACTTGTGAACTTAGGGAGGGCAGGGAGTGTGTCTGACTCTTTTTAACTAAAAAAGATCTCTAACATCAACTGGGAACTTGGTTAAGTGTATTTTTTTTCTCATTAAACTTTTAATGGGTCTCAAAATTCTGTGACAAATTTTTGGTCAAGTTGTTTCCATTAAAAAGTACTGATTTTAAAAACTAATAGCTTAAAACTGACACACACACACCACATACACACACAAAACAAATGGTCCATGAAACATCCTCCTTTCCTTCTGAAGGTTTTATGATGCATTGTTATTAACCAGTCTTTTACTATTAAACTTAAATAACCAACTGACACAAACCGTTCATTTTTTTTTTTAAGATTTATTTATTTGAGAGACATAGCACGAGCTGAAGGGGCAGAAGGAGGTGGGAGAGAATCTCAAGCAGAGTCCACACTAAGCACAGAGCCTAATGTGGGGCTCAGTCTTGTGACCCTGAGATCATGACCTGAGCCAAAACCAAGAATTGGACGCTTAACTGACTGTGCCACCCAGGCGCCCCACAAACAGTCCTGAGACTATTGTTCCATCACTGATTAAGACCCAGGTGGCAGGTATCAGGAGTAATATTCATTTGCCATGGTGAGTGTTTGTTAAAAGAATGAATAGGTGAATGGATGAGTTAATGAGTGAAACCATTTCTTAGACTTCACCTTGATGATACCAAGGAGTTACTCTCAAGTCATATAATGCTCAGGTATGCTTTCTGAGAAGATTAAACATCAGGAAGTTAGACTTCTTGATGTGTAAAATGTTCTCTGAAGTCTATGTACAGCAGCAGGAAATTGGAAATATCCTAAATGACTAATGATGAGATAGGACTGGCCCTATTGCTGGTAGCCTCCAAAAAATGGTGGTTATGTAGCAAATTCAAGAAACGCATTTGGTAAGATGTGGTCCTAGGAGTGGCCAAATTATTGTATCCAAATTATATGTATCCTCCAAATATTTGGGAAACCCAGTTGCACAGGAAGAAAGAAAAGGAAATTCACCAAAATATGAAGACTGGTTGTTCAGATAGTATTTTATGAGGGATTTCTTTTTTCTGTTCTCCTTATGCCTCGGGAGGTAGCCAAACTGGTTTTAGAATGTAAAAAATTATATATATATTTTACTAGTAGAAAAAAATCTGAAAGAAATAGATCAGCTGTGAACAGTTTCTAAGTAAGTATCTATTTGGATACTTTCTAAACTTTTCTGAATCATGGGAATGTTTTTTGATTAATTTTTAAAGGGTAAACAGTAGTAGGTTAGCAGCAAGAACATAATAGTATCAAGACTGCAAGGTAATATTTTTGGAAGAAGACTGAAACTTCTACTTAAAAATGACGATTGTTGAGTTGCCTCAGTGGCTCAGTCAGTTAAGGGTCTGCTTTCAACTCAGGTCATGATCTTGGGGTCTTGGGATCAAGCCTTGCATCGGGCTCCCTGCTCAGTGGAGAGTCTACTTCTCCCTCTGCCCCTCCCCTGCTTGTGCTCTCTCTCTCTCTCTTTCTCTCTCTCTCTTCTCAAATAAATAAAATCTTTAAAAAAATAAATGAATAAATAAGAATGGCAATTGTTTTGGGCTATTTTGAATAGGAAGATACAAGTCTGCCAAACTTGATAAGCCCTGAGACCATCTCTGTTTAAGCGCTCAGCACAATAGCTAGACTGTTTGTAATGATGATTCTGCATCATCAAGTAAACGTTTAATTATGTTCAGTAGACTCTGTTTAATAAGGCATGGAATTAGTACCTTTTTAGTACTTAATTAGTACTTAACAGCATTTAATAAGATAAATTTCAGTTATCTGAAAACTCACTCATGCAAAACACCTGAAGACCCTGAATCATCAGGTATCATGGGGGTACCCCTCACACTGGATGGGTGGCAATCCGTCCAATATATGAATATTCTCTATAATGTAGAAATACTGTTCAATCAATAAGTGGGGGGAACGGCCTTCTCTAACTTAGTGTTGGTCTAATCTTTTATACATAAGTGATTTCATCAGCATGTTGGCTTCTTATTCTGGCTTTGTTTCCTCAGCTTACGTAGTCATTTCCAACTCTTTGCTTAAGTTCTTATTGACTTGCCCAGCATGACCCTCCCAAGAGGAGTCAAGTGACCAGCTAAAGCCATGTTGACATTTCTTTGGAGGACGGACTCAAGGAAAGTGAAGAAATAGCCTTTGGAGTGTTAGCACACTGTTCCACTAGGGCTTCTGTTAGGGCTTCTAGGAAGAATGTACACGTGACGTGAAGGAACAGAATACTACCCAGCAATGAAAAAGAAGGAACTCCTGAACCACTCGGCGACTTGCCTAAGTCTCAGAACCATTAAGTGAAAGACACAGGCTTTTACGGTGTGATTCTACTTATACGACATTCTAGAAAAGGCAAAGCTACAGGGGCAGAAAAATAGATGAGTGATTGCCTTGGGTCCTGGGATGGAGGAATGGGGTTTGGCTACATAATAGGCACCAGGGAATTTTTGGGGCTGATGCAAATGTTCTCTCTCTTTATTGTGGTGGGTTACACACTGTATACATTTGCCCAAACTCATCAAACTGTATACTCAAAAAATGGATGACTTTTATTTTGTACAAATTCTATCTCATTAAAGTGGTTTTAAAAAGTGAATACGGAGAGAGCTTCAGATCAGAGAGCTTCAGATCACTTTTTGTGCTCCTTTGAAGATGAATTCTTAGGAAACCATTTTCAGTATTGTTAACGTTTCTTGGGCGTCTACAAGAAACTCCTGTGCTCAGTGTTTAAAAATGCTTCACCAGGGACGCCTGGATGTCAGTTGAGCATCTGCCTTTGGCTCAGGTCCTGATCCCGGGATCCAGGATCGAGTCCCTCATTGGGCTCCCTGCAGGGAGCCTGCTTTTCCTCTGCCTATGTCTCTGCCTCTGTGTGTGTGTGTCTCTCATGAATAAATAAATAAAATCTTAAAAAAAAAAAAATGCTTCACCTGACATTACTTAGGGTTGAGTTTGAGTGATTGATTAAACTGCAAGGTCAGGGTAGAATTTATCCTCAGCTTTGAGTTTTCCTTGTCTCCATTTCAATATGTGCTCAGATGTGCTTTCATATTTGCTGGTAATGTGGACTAGGCTTGAGGAAGATGTCAAGGATGGGAGCTATCTTGTTTCGTGACACTCTTGGGTCCTTCATTCCCCACATGACACTACAGACTCACTATGGCCTCTGGCCTTCTTGTAATATTGAGTGTGTTGGTGTCTTTTAGTGGAAAATAATTTTTAAATCAGAAGAGAGGTGATTGGTCTCATTTCCCAAGCTCAATAAAAAGTGAATTGAAAAAGACCAATCAAAATTAATTTCTAGGTTTCATCAAAATTTATGTTTTATTCTCCCTTCTTGAAATTGAGTAATAATGTGGGGAAAGCAAGTATAATTTTTCAGCAAATTTAATTTTGATTTTAAAAACCTGAAGTAAATTAGGACTCTTTACATCTGTCCATTTTCCTTTATTTGGGGAGTATAATTTAAAGTCTCATTTGTAATATAAATGAGCATATTTCCTGCTAGATGATTATACTGTGACTAAACTGTGATTATATATATTTATTTTTGATGTTAATCCTATTGTTTGATTTAACTCTTTTCTTCTCTCTCTCTCTCTCTTTCTCTCTCTCTCTTTAAGGTAGGTGTTTTATTCTGTCTCCTTCCCGGCCATCCTCTGTAAGCTTGTCCCAGCCCGGGTGAGAGCCAGCCCCAAGCGCCCAGTGACAGTGGTGTCACTGCTGATTGGCAGGCTGGGCCTGAGACTCAAAGCGAGACTGCAGCTCCCATTGTTTCCTGCAAATGTCT